>NC_083356.1:30866500-32126000 GCF_030254825.1 Meriones unguiculatus | reverse complement strand
CTCTCCTTGATTACTGTAGCGGAATTGCTTTCTTTGTCAGTGGCCTCGTAGTTTCTCATTTCATTTGAAACGGGGTAGTTTTTGTCTTTTCAAAGTTGATCTTTTTATTTAAAAAAAGAATGCACCCCTTGAATTCTGACTTGCTTTTAAGCCCATACTGATGTAGTTCATATTATCTCCTATTATCTAAGATATCGCCCTTAATCTGGAAGAACTTGTCTGAAATATGAGTGTGGCACTTATGTCATGTTCAGGAAATCCCCATGGATTAACAGAAGGCTTTTTAAATTTCATGCCCTGCAGTATCTTGTGTTTTGAAATGCTAAGACCAGAATAAATGAGCCATCTTTTTTTATTTTTTTAAGAGCGTGTAGCTGACATTGCTACTTTCTGGGTTCCCTACTGTTTTCCACCATTCTTCACCCTTATTCTACCCCTTCTCCATCCTTATTCCATCCTTCCAGACCCCAACACTAGATAGGAGAAAAAGAAGGATAGAGAGGAAAATAGTAGTCATTATTATTAGACTACATCTTGCTTATGAGGGGTGTTGAGTTCCTTGGGGCAAGTTTGATCTTCGCTGTCAGAATATTCAATTTCTTCTTCTGTTCTCTTTGCAAAAGACCACTTGACAAACTGCAACAACAGCAACCAGCAACCAGCAACCACCATCACCAGCAACAGCAGCCCCTCTCAGGGTTCTAGCATTTATATACCCCCTCAAGAGTCCACAGAATTCTAAGTGTCATACACTTGCAGAAACTGTCAGCTAGAACATGAGGCAAATCATAGCTGCTGTGGACAAGCCGAAGCAGCCACATATACCGTACCTGGGATTAAAACAAAAATATATTCTCATAACATTTGTTTGTTTTTAAAGAAACCAATAATTCTCTACAAGAGAGCATAATTTCAAAAGCAGTGGGCCAGACTGGAAAAGCTGGTCAAGAGTTTTGCCTGACTTTGCCAGTAAATTAGCTGTATGGTCTGGGACCTCTACTGCTGATGCAATTCATTGCTGGAAGCACTAGAGACTTATTGCCTAACTTTTAAAGGTTGGGGGGTGCCTTTGGATGATAGACAGACCATGCCTTCTGAATGTATAAAGGAAAGGAACGAAATCAGTAACCCAGGGAAATGGCCTCACTTACCTGATTTGGTTATAGTCCGTGGTGAAGTGCAGGGGAACATAGCAGCAATGACTTCTCTCAGTACATTGCCTGGGCTTGTGCCACAAGTATAGTGCTCCTTATTATTAAGGGTGGATTTGACCAGTTATACCAACCATAACCCTAATGTCTATTAGTCTATCTTGCTCGTATTTTGACTGAGCAATCAGAAACTTACATTGGTTGTAAGACCTTGTAAAGGCCTCCTATGTCCTGTCTCTCTGCTTCTCATCCCTTGGGGCTCTATCCATTCAAATCCTCCCTCAGCAAGATGATGCCTAATCATAAACTTCCTTAAGACATAGAGACTCAGTCTTGAAATGCATTTGGCAGCTCAAATTTACTACTTTTCATTTTGATTAGTGCTGAGTTGCTGGTGGTTGCAAACCATTTCCTGCCTAGCCAAACAAAGAGAGTTATGAAGAACAAATAATGTTACTCTGTTAAAAATTGCCTTTGAAATTTTCCCCAAAGAGAGGAAACTATTATTATCCCAGACAAATAAATGGGAAGATGGGAATAGAAAGACTGGGCAACGTTTCCAAAATAATCAGCCGAAATTAGAAGTCAGTCTGCTAATGGCCACCCAAGGGCAAGAACTCTGCCGGTGGTTGGCTTTGCCAGCTACAAGGAGGGCCAAGTTAAACAGGACATAATTAGAGATAGATTTTCCATGCTTGCTTCTGACCTCTGACCTGTGACCAGAAAGGTCTTGCCAAGTTTCTGGACAGCTATCTAAACCTTCTGGCTTCTTTCGGTAAGAAAGATGAAGTAGAAGGGATTAGCATATATGAACCTCCTGCTGCTTCCTAGCCTAGCTCCACTTCACTTCTGGGACCTCAAGTGTTCCATGTGGAGTTGGGTGTGAGAACCTGTTATACATAGTCTTAACCATTGAGCTATTTCTCCAGCTCCTCAACCTAGTTTTGTATAAAAAAAATGGCCTTAAGATCAAATTGCTGTCAGATCCAACCGTCTCTATGAAACAGATCCTAAGCTGCTATTATCTTCTTCTCTCTTTTTTTTTTTTTTTTTTTTGGTTGCAGGAAGGAAAGAGGGAGGCTTTGGTAGGAACTTGGTGTCCTGGAATGATGACAATTCTTTCAGGGAAGTAGAATTATCACTGACTAACAGACAGGAACAATGAAGCTGCCTCTGCAAAAGAAAAGTATTTGTTGGGAACACAAAAAATTATGTTTTCTTCCTTACAAATTGGAACCAAACCCAGTCAGGAGCTGAGGGTGCCATGACTGAGTAGACAATAGCCTCTCTAGATTGCCTTGTTTGAAATCCGATAAGCTAAGGATGGTAGCTCTGCAAGACTTGACCACACCATTAGGAACTTAGGAACTAGTGGACAGTGACTGGGCTCCTTCGTTGGTTAAGACTGTGCTGGTCAGGCTGATTTTTGCTTTCACTGGGGGAGGGGTCTCTAAAATCCTCATGGGGGTGGTATTGTGATTTCTGTATTGTAAATGAGACAAATAAAGACCCAGAGAAGTCACTGAGCTGACTTTGGACTCAACAATGTCAGATTACAGACTCAGGATTATTTTTTTCTTATATCCTCCTTTGTTTTCTTTGGAATGAGTACCAAAAACTTTCCAGGCCCTTGGTTAATGAATATAAAACAAATTACAGAAGCAATTTAAGTCTGTACTAGATAACAATGTCAGAGCTGACAGGACTGCTCAAGACCAGGAAACCTAGGGGTCCTTAAGATTTGGGAGTTTCCAAAATACCTTGATATTTCTCTCAGAAAAATATATGTAGTACAGATATACAAAAGACATCTTACAAACCCAGGAGAGAAGACCCCCCTTCCCTCAATTTCTATGCTTTCCTATTGCATATGCGTTTAGGAAGGTGAAGTCATACCTGTCTATTTCCTACTAGGCAATGAATTTCTGCATAGAGTTATACAAGAGAGACTTCCCCACCTCTCTCTCTGTTATACACAGATTAAGCAATGGAAGTGAAAGAGATTCATTTTGCAGGACTGGCTCATGAGATTATGGGAATTGATAAGTATAAAATATGGTCAAGTCAAACAGCTTGGAGAAAGGGAATAATTGATATTGTAGCTTGAACACAAGATAGTTGAAGGTAGATTGTTTCCTTCCAGGATCCTTAGTTTATGGCCTCTGGAGACTTCAGGCTTTGTGGCCTTTCCTCCAGATACCTCCAAGATCTTTTCAATTTAATCCTTATTTAGGCCCCTCCATATGTGTCTGTTCTAGTTCTCTGTGGTTTATGTGTATCTCATAGGCAACGGTACAAGATTTTTAATTCAATCAAGGATCAGAATCAGTGGGTAGCAAAGATGGTTGTGGTTGGCTCAGGATGGGAGGGAACAAAGTGAAGAATGACAACCTGTGGCCAAGGGAAAATGTTCATAGTTAGAGTGGCACGAGAATAAACTTCCCTCATTGACACTGTAATTCAGGAAACACATTGTAAGTATTCATCTCAAGAACTGGAGGGAGCTTTATCTTCCTCCAAATCACTCCATACTGGTTTGCCACAACCTGCACAGCTTTAGACTTGACCAGACTACAGCACTAAAGAAATGAAGAAAGGACAGACACAAACACACATACAGAAAAACGGGGATTGGGTGGGAGGTGCACTCTGATGGAGATACCAGCAGCTTGTAACCTCCGCACATTTTTTACATACTTCTGAGTGAGGAGGCTGGTTACTGTACACAGCAGAAGGAGGAGGAGGGTGTGGGTAGATTAGCTGATTTCTGTAAGGGAGCACTTCAGGTTTGCAGTCATCCTTCAGGGAGGAGAAAGCTGAGGTTGATAGTTTGTACACACACTGATTTTAGCTGAAAGTTGGGCATTTGTGACATCCATATTTGGACCAGAGGAAGACCTTGCCATTTCCATGGGTATGAAACATTAGAATCCTTGACATGCGCATGTCAAAACTACACATTTGCTCAGAACTTTGTATGTTTCCCATACTGTGCCATTATCTTTCATAAGAATGCCCAGAGTGGAGTCTTGTTACCATCAGTTTGTGACCTTTTAAAGCCCACTCTTGCTTAAGAATCTATGATTAGACAATGTTGGGCATTATATTTTCTAGAACTTTTCTGGTTGTACATGAGGTAAATGGAATTCACATTACTCAAGTACAAAGGAAAACTTCTAAGATGAGGCATCATCATTCATGTCCTATTATAAGCTCTTTAGGTACATGAGGTTATCTTATATAGTTCCCACTTTCAGGGAAATTGAGCTCTCTCCAAAGGGCAAGGAGACACACAAGAACAAAAATACATGTTATTTTTAAAACTTAAAACATGGGATTTGGAACCAGGAAGGGCTGGGTTGGTCATATATTATTGTAATAAATAGTGCAAAGTCTCAGTTTCTTTGTCTTCATATTGGGGACTTCGATTCTTTGTTTTGTAAATTAGCAGATCATATATAAAGTCCCTATTATATTGCCTGGCATATAGTTTGGCTTTAATAAAGACAGCAGTGGTGTTATATTATCTCATAAATGGGTCTCAGGTTGCTGAAATCCCAGTGTTCTAGTGTGTCCCAGCAATTTCTGAAAGTGGCTAAGATTACTCTGGGCTGATGACACTACAGGTGACAGAACCACATGTGTAGTGGGGAGGCACAGGTGTTCAAGGCACAGAGCCAAGTGTTCAAGACACAGAGCCTGAATGTACTGGAGGCTGCACAGTGTTTGGAGGGTTACTGTAACACCGAGCCTTTCTGAAATTAGTTAGACTCATCACATGCTCTGTTCTGAAATGTTGCCCACTTTGCCATGCTGAACTCGACATCATTTACTCTGGATGGGAATTCCTTTCTAATTTGCCTACCTACACATAGGCTTGGACAATGAATCCAATCAACCACCTTCATCATCTGTCAAATGTTGAAGTAAGAGATTGCATGCTTGGTATTTCTGTGGAGAATTTCTGAGGCCTGTGTCACCAGTGTAGGTCACCTAGGCCCAAAGCACTGATGGAAGACAATGTCCAATGACCAAGGAGTCAGGACTCTTCAGTTTGGGATTGGATACTTCCCACTTCCTCAGTAGATACAGAGGATTGTAAACTTAAAGGGAGTTTATAGAATAACATGCCAGAAAGAATCGAGAGAAGCCATCCAGTACTCAGCCTAACTTCATATCTGACTTTAATTTTCAGTAGAAATTGAACACAGGTCCTAGAACATTCAAAGAATGTCCTCTACCACTGAACCACACCCCAAGCCCCACATTTGACTTTTATTGTAGGAAGCACTGGGAAGCTCCTCCAGCAGCTGTCTGTGGATCTGTTTGAATGCATCTTCTGTAAGGGTCTTACTACCTCTCACAAAAGTCCTTTTCTCAACAGTTTCAGAAGTTCACAAGTTTATATTGAATCAAATAGCAATACATGTTGTGTTTTTCTGAACTGATTTTTGTTTTATTTTAGCATATGGCATAGTTACAAGATAGATAGCATCATCTTTTTTTATTTATTTTTTTATCAGTTACATTTTATTAACTCTGTATCCCAGCTGTGTCCCGATCCCTCATTCCCTCCCAGTCCCTCCCTCCCTCCCTCATCTCCATCGTGCCCCTTTCCAATTCCACTGATGGGGGGGACCTCCTCCCCATTCATCTGATCCTGTTTTATCAGGTATCTTCAGGACTGGCTGCAAAGCCCTCCTCTGTGGCCTAACAGGACTGCTCCTCCCTTCGGGGGTGGGGAGACCAAAGAGCCAGTCATTGAGTTCCTGTTAGAAATAGTCCTTGTTCCCCTCACTTTGGGAAACCAATTGGTTACTGAGCTACCACAGGCTACATCTGAGTGGAGGTTCTAGGTTATATCCATACATGGTCCTTGGTTGAATGTCAGTCTCAGAAAAGACCCTGTGCCCAGATATATTTGGTCCTTGTGGAGCTCCTATCCTTTCCCCATCAGACTAACTCCCCTTCTTTCTTATGATTCCCTGTACTCTGCCAAAGATTTGGTCATGAATCTTTGCTTTGAAAACACTGCTAGTTAGAGTCTTTCAGATGCGCTCAGTAGACTCCTGTCATACGTTCAATGCACATCCCATCTGTCTTTCTAAACGAGGATTGATCATCTTACCCCATGTCCGCTCAATTGATTATCTTTTTTGTATAGATTTCATTATGTTTATCATATCTTATAGGTCTATATAAGTGAGTATATCCCATGTTTGTCTTTCTCCTTCTGGGATATTTCACTCAGAATGATCTTTTCTAGATCCCACCATTTGCCTGCAAATTTCATGATTTCCTCCTTTTTGATTGCTGAGTAGTATTCCATTGTGTAAAAATACCACAATTTTTGTACCCATTCCTCCGTTGATGGACATCTGGGTTGTTTCCAGGTTCTGGCTATTACAAATAAAGCTGTTATAAACATGGTTGAGCAAGTATCCCTTTTGTGTACTTGAACGAACTTTGGGTATATACCTAGGAGTGGTATAGCTGGGTCTTGAGGAAGCATTATTCCTAATTGTCTTAGAAAGCGCCAGATAGCTTTCCATAGTGGTTGTACCAGTTTACATTCCCACCAGCAGTGGAGGAGGGTTCCCCTTCTCTCCAGCATGTGTTGTCGCTTGAGTTTTTCATCTTGGCCATTCTGATGGGTGTAAGGTGATATCTCAGGGTTGTTTTGATTTGCATTTCCCTGATGGCTAATGAGGATGAGCATTTCTTTAAGTGTTTCTCTGCCATTCGATATTCCTCTGTCAAGAATTCTCTGTTTAGCTCTGTTCCCCGTTTTTTAATTGGATTACTTGGTTTGCTGCTTTTCAGCTTCTTTAGTTCTTTGTATATACTGGATATTAGTCCTCTGTCAGGTAAAGGGTTAGTGAAGATTCTTTCCCAATCTGTAGGCAGTCATTTTGTTTTGATGACGGTGTCCTTTGCTTTACAGAAACTTTTCAGTTTCATTGATTGTTAGATAGCATCATGTTAATTATTCTTAGTAGGAAGAGAGGTATATAACTAAACATCACTTTGAAGGGAGCTGAGAGAGGAAGAGGAGAGGATTTTTTTTTATTGATTGAGAATAGAGCTAGAATGACATCCAAAGCAGATGAAGAAAAAAAAAACCCAGCTGAGAGGGAGATACTTCTGGGTAAGATGGTGGATGAAAAGTTGTGTCTGTGTAACCTGATGTAGATGAATTAGTATAAGAAAAAGCTAGCTTTTATTCAAATTAAGCAGATCATCAGAAATCCATAATGGTGGTGGTAGGATTCCTGAAAGGTACAGAGGAAAAGATGGATGGCTCACAGGGAAGATGCTGTATGGTTAAGCAGGTGGTCCTGGTGAGAAGACACTAGAGGCCCGCCTTTAGGACAACAGCCTTACAAGTCTCAAATCCAGCTGTAAACTTGCTTTTCCTGTTTTCCTCTTTCTTTAATTCTTTTCATTGTTTCATTTGTTATTTCCACATTTATGCTATGTAAATTTTAACCTCAAAGCACAGTATACATTATTTTTTCTATTTTCTGGTCTGTGGTGATGTCTGGCCATTGATGATGTATTATGGTCTTTAAACAATTTCAAGAGAATCTCTATATTTTATGTGTTTTGACATTGTGGCTATTGAAACAAGTTTGTTTTATACTCACTTTGTGGCATTTGGAATGGAACCCTCAAGAGTAGACTGATCGATAATATCCTCAAATAAATCTGGAAGAGGTATTCAAAGTGGATCCACAAAATGACATTACAGCAACATAAGAACCATGAGAAAGAAAGGTATGACTTCTCCAAACTTTTCAGCTACTGAATTCAAAGAAACAGGCTGGAGGGATGGGCCAGTAGTTAGAGAAGAAGTACTTGTTATCAGAGGACTTTAGATTAGTTCTTAGAACACTAATGGTGGCTCACAACTATCTTTAACTCCAGTTTCAGAGTATTTGATGTCCTCTTCTGACTCCACTAGTACCAGACATATACAGGGTAATTCACATACATGCAAGTAAACCACACACACATACACACACACACACACACACACACACACACACACACACATGCAAACACATCCAGTGGGGGGGGGAAGAGAGAGAGAGAGAGGAGAGAAACAGATAGGAAGAGAAATAAAAATGAACAATTAAAAAAAAGACACTAAATCAGTTAAGGTGTTGGATGATGGTTTCAGAAGTTTACTAGTAAAAATGTTTAACAACATCAAAGACATACAGGACCTGGAGATGAAAGATGCATAAACGATAAAGCAAAATAGATGAGAAATTCTGAAATATGAACACTAAAGTAAATGTTGTGCAAGAAAAATCAAGCAGGAAAATCTAATTTTGAAAATAGAAAACTAGAAGTGTTGAAAAAAAATCAATGAACAAATTAAAAACACAAGAAAGCATCACCACTAGGCCATACCAGATGGAACTAAGAATTACAGGGATGAAGAATAAGACTGGGAAAATAATATGCTAAAATACTAGGCTATATCAGATGAACTAAGAATTATAGGGATGCAGAATAAGATTGGGAAAATAATATGCTAAAAAAACATTAGTAAGAGGAAAATAGCATGACCTGACACCCAAGAGCCCTGGGATACAAGCTGAGACCCATCACCGTGCACAGGATAAGAGAAATTGCTTGCATGAGAACTAAAGGCACAGACAATTCATTGAATAAATTCATAGCAGAAAAATTCAAGTTGTAGAAAAAGACATGCATATTCAAATGTAAGAGGTATTTAAAACTACAAATAGACATGGTGAGAGAAGAATGATGTCAAAGATACAGAGCAAATACACAATATTAAAGGCTGCAAGGGAAAAGCACTTACTCACCTACAAAGGCAAAAATTGAGGAAAAACACCAGAACTATCACTAGCAGCCGTAATAGCCAGGAACACATGGAACAATGTATTTCAAGCCCTGTAGGTAAATAACTGCTGACCAAGATTGCTAAATCCAGCAAAGCTATCTTTTTAAATTGATGGGGAAATAAGAACATTTCAAGTCAAGCACAAACTAAGACCATTTATAGTCATACTGGCATTGAAAAATATGCTGAAAGCAGTATATACAAAGGATGAAGATAGTATCAATCACAAAAGCACAGGAAATTTTAGTTTTATTAGAGGAATAGGTGGATGAAGGAGAGATAGAAAGGAATAAATCATATCCAGTATAGGAAATCAACACACTCATTAATAAGAGGCATAGACAAGATGAAAAATCTGTAATCTAGACAACCAGAAATACAACTGAAGAAAATTGGGCATTTTCTCTAAAACATTGCTTTTCAACCTTCCTAATGCTATGTCTCCTTAATACAGTTCCTCATGCTGTGTGATCCCCTAACCATAAAGTTATTTTCATTGCTACTTCATAACTGTAATTTTGCTACTGTTATGAATCCTAGTGTAAATATCTGTGTTTTCTGATGGTCTTAGGTGAACTCCATGAAAGGGTCATTTGACTCCAAAGGGAACATGATCCACAGGTTGAGCATCACTGCTCTAGAACAAGGGGGTGTGCCCTCTTACTACTATTCAGTGTCTGGAGTCTTAGAGCCAGAAGATGAGGAAGAAAGGAAAGGAAGGAAGAAAGGAGCCACAGTGCCCCATGATTCTGTGCTTAAAAGTCATTTTGAAAGGTCCTCAGAAAAGTCATAGATGTAGTAAATACTTTCAGCAAAGTGATACACAATGAATACAGAAACAAATAAGTCTCTTTAATGTACTAATAGTGAACTTGCTAACAAAGCAAGAAAAAAGTTTCATTCACAACAGCTTTAAGAAAACCGAACCACCAAGAAATAAATATAATCAAGGATATAAATGACTTATGCAATGAAAACTTTAAGACATCAAAGAAAGAAATTAAAGATATACTAAAGATGGAAAAATTTTCCATGCTCACAGATTGACAAAAGCACAGATTTAACATGAGTCCACATACAATTTTGGATAACTGTTCTCTTGATTATAATGAAGTGCCTTTCATTATTAATCTCTTCTGATTAATTTTGTTTCAAATCTATTTTGTCATATATTAGAATAATGACACCTGCTTGCTTCCTGTTTGATTGGAGTACTTTGTACATCCTTTTACTTAAAGGTTGTACCTATCTTTAAAGCTAAAATGTGTTTCCTGTAGATGACAGAAAGATGGATTTTGTTTCTTCATTCATTCAGCCAGCCTGGATCTTTGACCAGAAAATTCAGGCTATTGATACTTAAAAGTTACTGTCAATATGTGTGTGTTGATTGGCAGCATTATGATGTTGGTATTTGGTTGTGGTGTTTGAATTCTTAGTGGCACTCTGTATTTTCATAATTTCTTTATATTTTTGTAAGACTCCTGGTTATATTAATTTCTCTCTTCATCCTGAAATATTGCTTTCTGTACTTTTTTTTTTGTTTTTGGGTTTGGCCTGTTGGATATAGGTTTTTGAGGCTGTTTGTGTCGTGGATAGTTTTTCTTTCTTCTTTTCAACTCTTGCAGGGAGTTCTGCTGAGTGTGTTCGTCTAGGTTAGCTGTCAGAGTCTATTAGGACTTGGAAGTCATTGCTCTGGTTCTTCTGGCTTTCAGAGTTTTCACTGAGAAATCAGCTGTTATTTGATGCTATTTTTTAACATGTGACTTGTGTTCTGTCCAACCCTCCCCCCATCTCCCAATAGTCTTTCTTTGTTCTGTATACTTAGTGTTTTAACCATGATGTGCCTTGTGGATTTCTTTTCTGGTCTTGTCTCTTTGCTGTTGTATACTTTTTGTATATGCGTAGATGTGTCTTTCCTTAGTTTCAGAAAGTTTTCTTCTATGAACATTTTGAAAGTAGCATAGTTAATCTATGCCAGTGACCTGGAATTCTTCTCTCTCATCTGTTCCTGTCATTGAAAAAATTGGTCTTTTCATAGTGTCCCACATCTTCTGTGTGCTCCTTACATGTATTGTAATTGTTCTGTACCTTTGCTTATTTCATCTAGATCCTCTCATTTATCTTCAAGCCCTGATATTCTATTCTCGCTTTGATTCCTTCTACTATAAGGTTCCCTTTGAATTTTCTAGTTGCATTATTGGGTTTTTCAATTTCTTCTTCATTTCAGCTTTAGTTGTCTGCAATATTTGTATTTCCTTATTGAATGCCATTTTCAAATCTTGAGTAGCCTTCATCATTTCCATTAGCCTCGTGTTTGTATTTTCTTGAGTATCTCCCAGGTATTTATTATCTTCAAGTTTAAGTTTAAGTTTACTGAACTGTTTCTTTGTGTCTCCTTTAATCTTGAATTCTTTGATGAAGTTTGTGATTGTTCTTTTAAATTTTGTGTCCTGGGGTTCTCTCATTGGCAGTCATTTCTATAGGACTGGTTGATTTAGAGGGAGCATGCTGCCTCAATTTTTCATATTGTTTGTACTTTTATGATAATATCTTGGCATATAGACTTTGGTGTTAGTTTTGAGTCTCATATGAACAGAGCAGGTTGGGGCAGAAGAGAGGATGTACAGGTTGACTTGGACTTGGAAGTTGGATGTGGATTACATGTAATGAAGTCAGGTGTGTATAGGGTTGGGACTGGTATGCAGGATATGTGTCCTGGTCCAGCCTTAGAGTTTGGGGGTAAGTCTGGGAGTTAGGACAGGTGTGATAAGGAGTATCAGGAAGAATCATCGGCCAGATACGAGAAAAGGGTAATCAGAATCTGTTTGGGTGGATGTTTCTTGAGAGGGTCCTGTAGGTTGTAAGTAAGTATGGGTGTCTGTACCAGGCTAGGGCACTGAATGTGACATCCTAGGATAGATATGAGGGTTTAGTGGGTATGTGAAGGGAGTGGTCAGGTGGACTTATCCATATAGACCCTAGAAAATTTGTTACATGTACATTTGATTATGCTATTAAAAGCATGCCTACTATGTCTATCATTTGTATAAATTTTCTATCCGAATCTTACTGTTTCTGAAGCATGTTCTCCACTGTCCCTACTATTAATACTGTAAATCTTCTCTCAGAATCATGCTTCTTAAAAACATGCCCTTCTTGCTTATGTGTTTTGTTTTGTTTTTAAGAATATAGGTGTTCATTTTGTTTAGTAATGCCTTCTACTTAGGGGCAAAGCGCTCATGATGCGTGGATTCTGAAAAATTTTTGGGCTTATTGGCACTAACGCTGGGTCACTTCGGTTCAGCTCTAGACTCTACTACTTGCCAGGCATGCAGTCTTGTGAAAGTTGTCTCACATGCAAAATCAGGCTCATAATGACTCCCACCTTACCGCATTATTGTATGTACTGAGTGATGGGAAGCATATAAAATGTTGGACATGGTGTTTGGCAAGAAGAAAACATTAACAAATGCCAGATGTTGCTGGTACCTGATTAAAAAAATAACACCTACCCAGTAATCTTTAAAAACAAAAAATCACAATGTCTCCTGCCATTATAAAGAAGAGAAAGCACATAATTAAGAATCTTGGCAGCTGAAAACATAGCATATGGTTCTCTATCTATTATGTTATCACAAAAACAAACCACTTGTTCTTTGCTGTTGGTTAGCATTCAAAATTAAATGACTGCACTCAGTCTGAACATGATCAAAACAGGTCACAGTACAAAGCCTTCCACAGTCAAGTGATTCAATCAGTGTCACAGCTTTAGCTCCTCTCCCCTGCTTTTTGCCGCTCAGAGGAATCTCTCACCTCTATCCTGAACAATGCTGGTATGAGATACAATGCATCATCAGTGTTGTGGAGGTCTCATCTAGCTCAGAATGGCATGAGCTCTTGGAATGCAGAGGCACATCCGAGTCCCCTCAGCAATCCCTAGCTGACTTGAAGAAGATTTAGGCAAGTCAGCACAGGATTGAATCAATGATGTCATGAGGCCGTGGCAGACATAAAGGTTCCTTAAAAACTTGGAAATAAATTTACTTCCTGAGAATTCAACTAATGCCCGCATGCAATGTTCAAGACCAGCAAACGACCAGCCACACATCATCCCAGCATGGAATAGGGAGGTGATCAGAAAGTCCCACCTCTAGCTGTTGATGTCATTCTTACTAGGGAGATGGCAATTGAGTAGATCCTAGAAGCATCTGTTACTTAAAAATAATAATGGCACACTACTGAAAACTTTCTGGTTTTTAAAATCCGTGTACAGTTCATTCCAGCATGCGTTGCATCATTATCAACATTTCTGAATGAGAAAGATCCCCATTTAGACTGAACCAGACATAGCTAGCTTGCAAACAGGAGGAGCTGACAACTGGCAAATGGTCAAAGGAAGATTTTGCAATCAACATCCTAAGTGATAGAATTTCTTCCTTTTCGTATGTAAAACTCTTGGTAGAATAAAAATATATAGTCATCACAGCTAATGCACTTGTTTCACCCTTCTGCCTGTAAGAGTATGACAGATCTTCAGACAGAGTTGAGAAGACATGGCATGTGTACATGATTTGCTCAAGTGGGACCCAGTGATATATAATATGTGACTATCATTGCTCCCTGAATAATCTCTATGCTCTTTGCCAAGTTGATTTGACTTGTCTAGTCTCAGTCTACACAGGGTGACAGGGCTAGAATTCAAAACTCAGTCTCCAGGATCCAAGCACATGTCCTTTCAGCCACCTTTCAGGCTCTTGTTTTCCCCCAGTGTCTTCCTTAGTGCTCTGAATGTACTGGATGACTTTCAAGTGCTTCCTGAATGAAACTGGGGCTATGCTCCTCAGTACTGTGAATGCTACTTCCCATCTTCCAGCTCTTTTGCTGGCTGACTGCAGGGAGCATTTGCCTCTCATCATCTGCCAATTGGGGATTTCACCTCTGGAAGTCATTTGATCACTTAAGTGCTAAGCTCTTTCAAGAGGTGGCCAGCAAGGGCCTTGCAGCTTTGATCCAAATTTTCCATCCAAATAACCACATAAGTGGAGAGGCTCCTGGTTCCAGCTAAGCCACAAATTGCCATGCTCTTTCCTAAAGAAAAGAAAGCAAGCATGTCCTCCACTGCTGCTGGGCTACCTGAGCACATCAAGTGGTGGAACACACTGATTGCTTTGGGAAGCAGGGCTTTTCTTGGATTCTTTCCCTTTTTCTTCTGGACCTAAGGAGACCGAGTTTATTGCTTATTACAAGCCTCATGGGAGGGTATTCTGGCCTTATATCATCTTCTCATTCATGGCAGATTCAGGGTTTTCACTGTCCCAGAAACATTAATGATGTGCGTATTCTGTTCCGGCCCCTTGGGATATAACACATCCTCTGCATAGATAGGTCACTATACCTGGCTCAGGGCCTGACCTAGCCTGCCAGGCCACCTTTTCCCTGACTGAGTCCTGTGCCAGCTTCCTGATGCTTCCCTGAATTATCTTCAGCAGACCTTGCAACAAAGACAGTGTTCTTCTTATGGCACAAAGAAACCCAGAGCAGAGCCAGAGCTGTGCAAGTAGACTCTGCAGGACCTGCGTCCAGACCTTGCTCTTAGCCCTGTACCTTCACATGCTTTTTTCAACCCACAGAGCCTCAGCTTGGTGAATGCTAATGGGCACGGGGACAGTGAGAAGATGCTTGTAGAGTTGTTGGCTCTGCCAGATACAATCAGCTTCCACTACCTTCAGAGGACCGGATAAGTGACAGGAGCTCAGGCAGCTTTCACCTAGCGGGCCTGGCAGTTTGGAGGGTGTTTGTGAGTATCCTGCCCTGGGGAAATGGTCCTCTGGAATGTGCCCACCGGTCCCATGTGTTCACCACTCACTTACCTGTAGGGAGAGAGGTTCACTTGGCCCCTTCCTGGCCGGTCTGAGATTTATGGGAGGGAAGAGTAATCAGATGGGCAGGTCTCCCCGCAGAGGTCCTCTGGAACCCACTGGCTGGGGCAGCCATCTAAGTGCTCCCCCTTTCTCACCTCCCATTTTCCATACTGGAGGAGCCTGGTGAAAACCCACTTACTTCAGTTTCAAGGCTGTCTAGTCTTGGTTTTGAAGTGGGCGGCAAAGGGCCTGCACAGAAGATATTCAATGACTTGGGCAGCTCTTTCGGTTCCTTCTTTGTCTCATATTAATCTGTTCTTGGGGTGGGCTTTCTTCATGTTTCCTTTGAGAAGACCTTTGGGAGTGACTGCTCTGAGTCTTCTTCATTATTACGATCGGCTCAGGGCTTCTTTGATGGATAGGAGCAATTTTCTTTGGAAATTGGCTGCAATATTGGCAGTTCTACAGGATATACATTACATTCCTCTGGGAGGGAGCTTTTCCGTGGGACCTCAGAATGGAGTGATTCTATTCAAGACAGTGTGGGGGAAGCAGAAACAACCAGAAAAGAAACTATTTAAATATTTTGCATAGCTGCTCTTCCTGGTGTATGGGTTTGGCCCACTTTCGTGAAGTAGTTCCTTTTGGAAAACAGGAAACCTTGACCATATATTAAAGATAAGGAATTTAAAGGAGAGGAAACAGAGATGTGTCCAACCAGGACTATAGCACCTGCGAAGAGCCACAGGTCTCTTATTCTAAATACTACTTGATTCTGGCTGAGGTCAGGAAAGACCCACTGATCACAGGATGGCTCATATGCTGCAGGAGGTGCTGGGGACTGGGGATCAGTGAGACGTAATGTCCTCTCAGAACTGATAATTCATCATCATCATCATCATAATATTCACTGTCATTATTTTCACTATCAACTTCATCTTCACTACCACCACCACCACCACCATTGTGTGTGTCTGATGTATGTGTTTAAGGCACGTGTGGACCTCAGAGACAATTTTCACTCCTCTTTGATTCTCTTCTTTATGGGTTCTGAGCATCAAACTTGGGTCCTCAGGCCTGCACAGTAAGGTACCCACTGAGATATCTAGCTGGTCTCAAATATCCATTCTTTAATTCACTAAGTAATTTAAGTTCACCATCAGTTCATGACATAGCTTTTAGGATTTCCATGATTTGCTCATACAGATGAGGAAACTAAGACACGAAGCAGTAAAGGAAGTTGTTCAAGATCATTGTTAGGACATGGACATCCTGGAATTCAGATATAGGACCTCTAGTGTCTATTGCTTGGAAGTGCGTTTTTTGGTGAGGTTTGCTTTGCCTTCTCTTATAAACATGAGTAACTCAAAGTGTTACCAACTCTCCATCTGGGGACTCTTGTTGCACTGGAAATAAACCATGGGTGGGTACTCCTCAAATGCTGAACTTGAGGAGCTTTTTATTTCCTTAGTGTTTAACAGCAGAGTGATATCAGTTGGCAGCCAGAAGCAGCTGGAAACAGCACACTCATATTAATATAATATACAATATACAATACAATATATAGACTATAGAAAAGAATATAAAATATAGAATATGTAGAATATAGAATATAGAATATGATATAAAAATATAATATATAATATAATTATATATTATGTTATATTATATTATATATATATATATATTTTTTCCTAATACCAGGCCTTGGTTTTAGAAACCTGAAGAGCAAACAGTGTTACAGTTTTGAGGTTGAGGTCCTAGGACTCTGAAGATTTGATATTTTCCCAGGAGCTCTTCTGGCATCCAGGGCTTGCAGCTTCTCATCTTTGAAGAACTGTGTCACTATTGTTGTCAGTGACTGCTGCCTGGAGCTCACATTTGAGGGACCTGTGTCTGTCAGAGAAGTAGGTTGGAGCCAGGACATGCAGAGAGCCATTCAGGAACTGGGTGCTGTGCACAGCCAGGAGCACTCTGATGCATGCCTCCTCTGGAACAGGTGGATGGGATCCACACATGGGTCAGTCGGACCTGGTCCAAGTTGTAGGAGCACCTCTTTGGCTCATGGTCAGGGGAATATTCAGGCCTGTGTGTGCTTTGTATGTGGCTTTTGAGGGCAGTCATCTCTCCAGCTGTCAACTGATGGTGTCAAGGCTGTGCACACACTGATGGTGTGGTGTCAGCTGCTTCTTCAGACAGCAACCAGCATTGTTACTGATTTATATGGGGAGGCTGGCCCAGCATATAGAAACTGGGTGACAGTCATAGTCATCAAGCAGAGCTGTTCAGGAGTGCACCCTGGGGCACTGATAATGGATGCCAGTTGCTGAGACCTTTTAGGCTCTCAAGGATTTCCAGGCACTTTTGTACTTAGAACCCATGGGTTTAGAAGTGCATACGAGCGTTTGGGAGCTCCGCTTCAGGAATCAGAAGCAGGCGCAGGCACAAGAGTGGTGCCTGGTTGTACTGGCTTCACACCAAATATGCTATGAAGTCTTTCATTATCATGACCCTGGGCTTGTGATCATGTGAAACACATTATTATTTTGCATGTGTCTGTACAGCCATGCCATGGCCTGAGGATGGTGCTAACTGGCCAAGGCCAGCAAGGCAGGTGCTTAGCTAGCTATCAGGCTTCCCTACCACTGCTGTCGCCATGTCACTGCTCTTCCTTACTGTTTCTACGTTTCAACTTCAGCCTGTGCTACTGAAAATAGACAAAATAAGGCCTCTCAAGAGCAGTCTTCATTGGGTGTGATGTTGTAGCATCAGGGAAAGTAACAGAGGAAAGTATCCCTAGCAAGCTCACCAAGTGAGCTCCGCAGTTGCTTTTTTATGGAGCCCAGGAAGGGGTGGTTGCATCAACCACCCATTTTTTAGTCATCATCTTGCCTTTGGTATCAATCATCATTATTGAGTCTTTTATTTTGGACAGTCACAGCCTACCCACCAGTCATTCTACTTCCTCCAGGGGAGGAATGCAAATAAACGCTATGTAGAGTGTCAAAACTGGCCAAAGTGGATTTACCCAAGCTTGTGATTGCCAGATGTCTGGTACAAACTGCTTTAAACAGCAGTGGCAGGGGGTTTAAACAGGCCCTTCAGGAGGCAGGGCGGTCAGCTGTAATCTTTTCCATGGACATCTCTAGACATCGGCAGTGTTCAGGATGGCTGCTCCATCATAGGGGTGATCCAGTTGGTGGTTAGGCTGACAGGCTTTCTGCTTCAGGCAGCTCAAGCATCAAGGGAGTCCAATAGATGCTAGAAGGTGAGATTACCTCATCCCAAGAATCATGTTTACACATTTAAAGACATTGTTTATTTTATTTTATTTATGAGTGTTCTGTGTGCATATATGGTGCATGCTAGAAGAGGGCATCGGCTCTCATTATAGATTGTTGTGACTATCATGTGGTTGCTGGGAATTGAACTCAGGACCTCTGGAAGAGCAGCCAGTGATCTTAACCACTGAGTCATCTCTCTAGCGCCCATGTTTACATATTTTAAAGCAAATGTCAGAGGGAATACTTCCAACATAAACTCAAATAGCTTATCATGAACACTAACAGTGATTCTTAACAGATTCCAGCAGTGCTTAAATCATGCTTTATACATGCCCACTGCCTGGGCAGATGAAGAGAGGGCTTTAAGCAGCATACTTTCTGGCTCTTAAATTCAAGATTCTGGTTGGTCTACCTCCTATTTTGCCTTGGCTTCTCCTCTTGGAACTTGTGCCAAATTCTTGGCAGCTCACCTCATCGAGGTAGACAGGTCTGGATTCACAGGGTGCAGGTTGTTTCAGGGGAAGTTGCATTTTCATTCTGCATGCTTCTGTTCAGCAAACCTGGGCGATCCTGGGCTCAGATCTGCGATGGGCACTGGAGCTCTGTCAGTGAACAATATCAGGGTACCCCTCTTCTCCTGGATTCTGTCATCCAGCTGGCAAGCAACAAAGGCACAAGCTGACATAAACAAAGAAATGCTATGCAGAACATTAAAACCAGTAATGTGGTTGGGAGTGGTGGGTTATCTAGCTGGGTTGGACGACCAGGTAAAGCCTTTCAGATTGATGGTATTGAAATTGAGATCTGAGCATGGAACTGGAGCCAGCCACAGAATAGTAGAAAGAGTTCCCAGAAGAGGAACGTATCTATGCTGGGTTAGGGTTAGGAAAGGAGTCTTTGAAGATAGAGGCTTTGTAGTTGGAGCATGGTGCATGGGGTGGGTGGGGAAGACAAGGTGAGTGACGATGCCAGAATAATCATGGAGAGCCTTGGAGGCCATGATGAGGGTTATTTCAGGTGCGTTAGGAGGTGGCCAGAAGTGGACTAGGAGCACTTTCTGGTGATACAACTACTCTGTGGTATGAGACATGCTAAAAGGTGCAGATCCCAAGGGCGAGGGCATGAGGCCTGTCTGCTAGAGCCCTGGCCTAGGCAGAGTAGCCAGTTCCTTTGTTCTTCAGTGCATTTGTCCAGCAAACAGATTCAGGCACTGGACATACACCAAGTATTCAGCGGTTTATTAGCCAATGAGGGTGCTAAACAGTCTTATATAAATCCTTGACCTCAAGGAGTTCCCAGGCTCTGTCCATGAAAGGACAAAGAAACCATTGACTCCGTTCTGGCCAGTAGAAATATGAAAGTTGGCTTCCCAGTGAAGGTGAAAGACACAGGGAAATCCAACTTTTGTAAAGACGTACCTGAGACAAGTTAGGTGATATGAGTAATCACTTATTGGGAAGTCTTAATTAAAACAGCACAAATGACTACAGTGCAATCAAATCAATATTAATGAACAATTAAAACATGTTCACTCAGCCATAGTGTCAGGAAAGAAGGGGCCTTAGGGAGGGAAATGTGGCAAAGAAGATGGACGGTTGTTTGGCATGGTTTCCAGGACTCTTCATCTAGGCATATAGGAGGAAGGAGAGAGCTCAGATCAAGCTTAACACCTTTCCTGCTCATCCACTTGTCACCCTCCTGCCTGTCACCTTGTCGTCCTTTGTGCCAATGTTGATAGCTTCACCTTTCAGTGAAGACTTCCCTGTTCAGAGCTGTTTAGTCTAATCCTCAGAAAGGAGAGACTTCTTTAAAACACCTTTCTGAAGACCTGCCTGGCAAAAGAACAAAACACGACTAAACAAACAAAATACTTTTCTCTTAAATGTCAACATGTGTTAACGCGCCCTCTAGTGGCTCCAGGCAGACTGTCAGAGCCACAGGCCCCAACCACAGGTCCCCTTTTTTGCTGCTCTGGTTACCTCTAGCACCTCTTTCCTGGAAGCTCTCAGGTAATGTAGTAGAAGGCTAGTTGGGAAAAAAAAGTGCTAAACATTTGTCGTGCTTCATTCCATGCATCTCTGAGACGCAAACATCTCTTCTGTTAGGTTCCACGTTTCCACTTACAGACACTCCTCTTCTTAATGGCACCAGCCAAAGGAAAACGCATGTCCTCAGCTTCTCAGCACCTGCCTTGCATTTGTAGTATCTGTGAGGGCGTGTCTGTCCTTCCAGGCATCTGTGAGCCTCTGAAGGGCAGAGCTGAGTTACCTTCTCTGTTTAAGGGGAGGAAGAAAGGGAATTAGAACCAAGAAAAGGTGCCCTGCTGCCTGTCCCTTCAAAAGAGATTCATGTGGTACCCCTTGAGAGGGGTAGGCAAGAGTAGGAAATCACGTCAGGATGCTGCTGCTGCCCTAACACCCACTGAGAGCCTGGTGTACCTCATTGCTTTGGCTTTCTGTGTCTCAACTGACTTGTCAGGGGAGACAAGAGTTCTTACTGTGTGGTGGGCTGGATAGGAGTTAGGTAAGTTACCGTGTATAACACATATTTCAGAGGGGCCTAACGTTTGAATCCTATTTTTTCTTTTTCCTTTGTGACTGGGACTTCTTGTGATTATGATAAGATATCTGCCTCATAAGCTTGTGATTGCGATTAATTATGACAACCTGTATATAGGCTTAATGCAGTGTGTATTAAATTATGATAAACGTATTTGCCAGGAAAATTGCCACCACTGTTGATGTGGATATTAATTTTATCGCCTCATTTACCCCTCCCATTGAGACCCTGGCGTACGTACTGCTTTTATCTCCCGCAGAAGGGAAACGGTTAGTCTCACAGTGGTCCAGCGCTTACACAGTGATGCAGCACCACTTGCTACAGAGCTGCTTCTTTCACACTGTTTTCTGGTTGATACGTCTAAAAGACATGGTCCATGAGGTCAGAGCTGCTCTAAGGTCGTTGAGGTGTGAGTATGGGGGTGATGGTGAGAGATGAATGTCTCAAACCAATGTATCAGCTATTTGGAGTTGTTAGTTATGATAGAAAGGAGAGAGGAAGAAGCGGGGGAGCAATGGGGAAGGCGGCCAGGTAATGTAATAGAAGGCTACAATTTGGAGAGAAAAAGTATTAATTAATTTATATATTTAAAAAATCAGACTCAATTCCTACAGCATAAAATTCATTCTTGTAATTTGTGCCAATGATTTGTTCTTTCTTTATTAGCAAAACCTCACATTGTTCCTGCTTAATATTCATCTTTTCAAAAAATACACCATATTACTTATTAGTCACTCTGTATCCCCCACTTTTCGGCAAATCAGATATTCAATAATCTTTTAATGGTGCCACTAGCACAAGTACAGAGGGCAGGAAAGGTAAACATCCACTCAGGGTTCCAGCAGTTAGGCCTCTTGAAAGAGCATTTGCAAACTGAATGCCAACCCATGCACCCATCTTCAAAGAATCTGTAAGCAAAGTGGGGAAATCAGGGAAAAAAACCTCCAGAGGATGAAGATTGCTATGGAAACCAAGGTCAAAGTACTATAGGCAAATGAGGGAACACTGAGTAGGCAAAATTAAAATCATGCCTTTTAATTATTCTCCATTTGACATTGTTTTAGACTTTACAGAAAAGTTGCAAAACTAATTCGGAATTCCTGCATCTTGGTATGACTTTAGTGCTAGAAGCCTGTCCAGAATGATGGGGATCGAGGAAATGACAGACACATAGATACAGAGAAACTGGAATAAATAGTCTGGGCCCTCTGAAGGAGAAGCTGCAGTACCCTGGAGGCAGTGTGTTTAATATAGAGTTGATTCAGGAGGCAGGTCTACTGAAAGAAGGCAGGGTTTATGGCACATTCTGAAAAAGGTGGTAGGTTTAGCTAATCTCAGTAGGAGCAGTCTCTGTAGGTGAGAAGTCATAGGGAGAGGGTCAAAGCGACGTGTGATTTTTTTCTGCACACACTATCAATATCTGCATATAGACCATACAAGGCTTTGCCTTCCCTCTGAGCCCTAGCCAGGAAAAACTTTGCCACTCCCGTGGGTTTGAAGAACTGGAGTCTTCGATTTGCCTGTGCTTATGCCAACAATACACATTCATTCAGGTTATAACTCACTCTCTACTGGGTATTATTGATCACCTTTCACGATGATTCCCTGGATTTTGTCACATTGCCTCATTTTCTCTTTTTCTCTCTCCCATGTGGCACTTTTTCTTTCTGACCTAGTTGAGAATAAATTATAGAAATGATGCTCACTTCTTCCTAGTGACTGTATTATGTGTTTCCTAAAATCAAAGACATTCTTTTACATAAACCATAGCATAAAAATTGAAAGTGGGGAATTAACATTGAGATGGAATAACTATTGTCTTCCCCAAACTGCTTTAAGAGCAGTCTCAGTAGCCAAATAGAACCTTAGATCATACACTGCATTCTGTCGTCACATCACCAGCCTTCACTAATCTGGGTCACTTCCTTTTTTCTCTCTCTCTCTTTTTTTTTTTGCCAGGGACAGTTTTGAAAATGCAAGGCAATTATTTTGTAGATTTTTCTCAGTTTCTCTGATGCTACCCTGTGGCTATGTTCAGGGTTCTTCTTGACAGAAAGACCGTAGAAGTGGTGTTCTTTCTTCCTTGTACTTCATGTAAGGAGGCAAGCAGTGATTGTTTTTCATGTAATTGGGACGTTAGCTTCGATCAGCTGAGTAAGCCATCCTGCTAAGATTGTCCACTCCAAAGTTATAGCTCTCGTGAAATAATTTGAAACTTATGTAAGAATCATGTTACTTGCCAATTTTCCCCAATACTTTTAACATGAGTCTTGCTGTAGACTCTTGAAAGTTAACATTTCAGGTTATTTACTGTGCTTTCCTTACTTGAAAATAGCTTTCAGAGAGAGAAGTTTCTGTAGCTATTTTCTGATGTTAAGAAAATCTAGAGCACAGACATGAGTCCAGTGGTGGTGAGGTGGGTGTGGGACCCTAGCTCCATTGTCTTCCATCCTGAGGAGGCGTGTGTGGCAGCAGACCCACTTTTGGCCTGGAGATCTTTCTGCCTGCTTACCATCTGCCTGGTCAACGTGGGCACAGATACAGAGCCCAGCAGAGGTGGGCTAGGCTCAGATCCAAGCTCCATTGCCCCCCATCCTGAGAAGCCTGTATGGCCCCAGACTAGCTTTCAGCTTGAAAATATTTCTGCCTGCTCCCCATTTGCCTGGCCCACCTGGGTCACAGACAGTGAACACAGCAGAGGGACTACCAGGATAGGTAACACCAGAGTTAACCAGATGGCTAGAAGCCAGCTTAAGACACAAGCAACAAAACTCAAGGCTATATGGCACCATTGGAAACCAGCCATCCTACCACAGCAAGCCCTGGAGATACTATCATACCTGAAGCTCAAGAAAAATATTTTAAAGCTGAAGTTATGAAAATGATAGAGGCATTAAAAAAGAAAATAAAGCTCTCAAAGTAGCACAGAAAAATACAAACAGGTGAAAATATTGAACAAATCCCTTAAAGAAATTAAAAAATACAGGAAACTACAATCAAATAGGAGAAGAAAATGAATAAAAATTTTCAAGACCTTAAAAATGGAACTAGAAGCCATAAAGAAAACACAATTTGAGCAATCTGGGAGACAGAAAACCTAGGGAAGAGGACAGGAACTACAGACACAAACATCACCAAAAGAATATAAGAGATGGAAGAGAGAATCATAGGGGTAGGAGATACGATTGAAGAAATCAATACATCAGTCAAAGAAAATGTTAAATCTGAAAAGCTCCTGACATGGAACATCCCAGAAATCTGAGACACTATGAAAAGACTAAACCTAAGAATAATAGGAATAGAAGAAGAAGACTCCCAGCTCCAAGGCCCTGAAAATATTTTCAACAAAATCATAGAAGAAAACTTTCCCAACCTAAAGAAAGAGAGGCCTATAAACATACAAGAAGCTTACAGAACACCAAATAGATTGGACCAGAAGAGAAAATCACCCTGCCACATAATAATCAAAACATTAAATGTACAGAACAAATAGAGACTATTAAAATCCACAAGTGAAAAAGGCCAAGTCACATATAAAGGCAAACCTATCAGAATTACACCTGATTTCTCATCAGAAACTCTAAAAGCCAAAAAGGCCTGGAAAGATATCTTACAGACACTATGCGACCACAGATGTCATCTCCGACTACTATACCCAGAAAAACTTTTAATCACCATAAAGGGAGAAAACAAGATGTTCCATGACAAAACCAAATTTAAACAGTACCTATCCACAAATCCAGTCCAACAGAAGATACTAGAAAAAAAACTTCAACCCAAGGAGGCCAACTAAACCCATAAAAACACAAATAATAAATAACAAATAATAAATAATAAATAAGAAGATGGAGATCAGACCTGGGGAGAGAGGACAGAAGGCATGCAGAGAAAAGTGAAATGAGCATGGGAGTATCTCTGTGACAAGCTGGAGACCTAAGTCAGTGTAGGCTCCTGGGAGGATATGAGGGGGATATAAGCAGAGACTCCTAGTAGCAGAGGACATAGAGATTGAAGAGGACCTGCACTTACTAGACTAGTCTCCTAGCAGAGGGAGGAGAACACCAACCCACCCACAAAAAACTTCAACACAAATTTACCCTGCTTATAAGATGTGCACAGATAAAGATAGAACAGAGATTGAGGGAATGCCCAACCAATGCCTGGCCCAACCAAAGACCCACCCTGTCGGAGATTGCAAACCCCCAACACTGAACTTGCAGACAGGATCCTGACAGAGTTGTTCTCTGAGAGCCGCTATCCAGCAGCACCTCAAAACAGATGCTGATACTCACAGCCAAATATTGGACAATGAGTAGGGCATCTTGTGGAAAGAGAAAGGGCCTGGAGTTGACAGGAGCCAAAAAGACCAACAGAGCCAACTAACCAGAGTCCAGAGGGGCTTGTTGAGACTGAAGTGTCAACTAAGGACCATGCATGAATTGGACCTAGGGCCCCCAACAAAGGTATAGCAGATGAGCAGCTTAGGCCTCATGTGGTTCCTCTAGTAAGGGAAGTGGGGACTGCATCAGTCACAAATTCACTTGCCAGTTTTTGATCACTTTCCCCTGGCTGGACTGCCTTGCCAGCTCACGGGGGAAGAGGAGACTCAGTCATGATGCAACTTGATGAGCTGGGGTGGATGGGAAAGGGAGCTCCCCTTTTCTGAGGAAAAGGGGAGGGAGGCTGAAGGGTGAGACAGGGAGGGGAGGAGGAATGGGGCTACAACAAGGATGTAAAGTGAATAAAAACAATAAAAAAGAAAATCTGCATCTTCTTGTTCTATTGGGATATTAAGATCTGGGGAGTTGGGCTATAGACAGTGGATTAATCATCACAAGGTCAGGGAGAGGCTTGTGTTTATGGTAAACATGGAGGACAGTTAACTGAATGAACACACTTCTCTAAATATAGGTTCCCAAGCAAATATTCATTACCCCAAGTTAACACAGATCGGTGACTCCCAGAATCATTAAAATAGAATTATTGGAATGAATATTTCTTGGTAAAAATATATAAAGAGAAAGGTAATGAGCAATTCACCTACAGAAAAAGTATAAATTTGACATGTATGTTTATATGTAAATTGTACAAAATAAGGGGTTTCATTATGCCATTTTCACACATACATGCTATGAACTTTGATTATATCCATCCCATCATATTTTCTTATGTTTTCTTTCTTCATTTGTACCTTTCACATCTATGACAGTCCCCACAACTGAGACCACATATTTGGTACAGAAATATTTGTTAACTTACTAATTTTTTTCTAAGTATATGATAAAGTTAATGCAGCTCTTCAAATTTTCCAAAGAATTAGATTAACAGTGTTTGTAAAGTCTCTGAGATCAGTATTTGTGGCATCTAGATAAACAACTTTGGTTTTAACCAAATATTAAGCATAAGTACTCAGGAAAATGCATGATCAGAGATGATAAATCTTGTTTATAAATTGAGTGGCTGAATAAATGAAGTATAGATCAGAAGTTGACTTTGTTAACATATCAAAGGACCCCATATTGTCATCATGGGAGTTCCGTGTATCTGTCCATCAGTCTTGGAAAGTGGCCATCTCTTGGCATGTTGCCGTTAAGGTCAGATCCCCTTCAGTGGGCACCTGCAGTGGAAGGAGAAAGCAAAGGAATGATTAGTTGTGTCCCTCCAACTTGCAGCAGCAGATAGCCAGCACGTAGAGGACTATTTCCTCTCACTGTGAGGTCCAAGGGTGCTTCAGACCTAGTACTGCTGGACAAATGGTGCAGATGGATGTTTTCTTTCCATGGCTTTTCTTGGCTTTGTTCTACACGGTGACCTTTCCAGGTGCTGGGTATGCTTGGTTCCTGGGCTTCCCTGACAAAGGCCATGCACTGAGCCACTTAGCTCACATGTTTAGAGGCTAGAGAACTGAAATCAAGGGAGGCTCAACCCACCTGCCCTCTGAAGAGTTTCTGCTTCTCCCTAGCTTATGGTGGCCCCCAGTAATATTAGGCATTTCTTGACTTATATGTTTATTTCACCTCCCACAGCCCCTCTGTCTTTTTCTCTATGCATCCTCTATTGTTCTCAAAATGACACCAGACATTATTGGAGTTAGGACCCACCATTGTCCAGTTTGCATACTTTAGATTGTATAAAGGTATGAGAGAATTTCCTATTTTAAGTTAATTTAAAATTTCATGTTATCCATATTATTCTACTATTCTACATAGTACTATTTTTTCCTTTTTTTTTTTTTTTTTTTTTTTTTTTGTATGAGAAAAGTGGGTTTCTTCAGTGGCCTCTACTTGCTGATGCTTTTTGATGTTTCAGGTCCAGCTCAGACATGACCACTTTTACACACCTGTCTTGGTTGCTTCACCACTCATACATTAAGCTAAGCAAAATCATTTTTGAAATCTTATAGTGTCATTTATGTAATCACTTAATTTTTATTACAAGCTGCTTTAGGCTCCTTTGCTGACTTCTCTCAACCGTGAGCTTCCTTCTACAACACTCATCGTGTGTCCAATTGACTGTCCCATTTGTCTGACTCAGTGTGTGGCACTTAGTAGTTGTACACAGTGTTTGTTGCATTCCATTTTACTTCATAATGCACAAAGTGTGATGTAACCATATATATAAAATTGGCAGAGATGAAATGGATTTCTCTTCTGTACTCTGGCTCCCATGTCCCTTGGCAAACATGATCTTATGCCTCTTGCTGACAGAACATATGTGCAAATGGGCCTTTGTCTGCTCTCTGACCTTTTGGACATCGTTAAAATTTCAGAGTGTTTTCCTTCTGAATCACTAGGAACAAGATAGGCAAACAGAGAACGCCTCGTTCTCAGTGAAATGCCACCAGGCATGGTGCTCCGGGAGCTGCCAGTTCACAGAACTTGTCCCGTCTCTCCCAACAGCCCCAGGTCATTTATTAGACTCAGATATAGCATAGTATGAAGACTGAAAGCACACTTACTTCTTTGCTTTTCTCCTTTCCTTCTCCAATGAGCCCCTCAGGCTCATGTATTTCTATTCAGAAATACTTTCTAGGGGAGGGACAAAGGGGAAGAAGAGGAAGGGAGAAGAGGAAGCCGGGATTGGGAGGAGATGACAGAGGGGGCTACAGCTGGGATACAAATTAAATAAATTGTAATAAATGATAATAATAATAACAAATAAAAAGAAATGTTTTCAATGGTTTCTACTCTTTGTCAAGACCAGGCCTTGTGGATGTCTTCTAATGGGTTTCTGCCTGTGACGGTGCTTTCTGATCAGATTGAGGTGCATGGAGGAGTTTAGTGAAGTACAGCCCTGAGTGTGCCCGACAGGATGTTCCCACAGAGGATTAACTAAGAGGGAAAGATCTTCCCTGAGTGTAAGCAACAGTGAGCAACAGCATTTTTCAGGCTGGGAGCCTGGTAGAACAAATCTAGGAAAAGGAGAGAGAGTGAGTAAGGGAGGGAGGGAATGAGAGAGAGAGAGAGAGAGAGAGAGAGAGAGATCATTAGTCTGTGGACATTCTTTCTGAATCCTGGCTTCTTTGCTGTGAACTACTTTCCCCCGATACACCCAGTCTGCCATAGTGGGCAGAAAGTTCTGAAACTCTGAATCAGAACAAATGGTTCCTCCCCCCGCCCCGAAGTTGTGTAGGTATTTTCTCTGATTTGGAACATTCAGACTTGGAAGGAGGAGGGAGCTTGGAAGATTCAAAAAGCTGGTGAGACTTGGAAAGCTCAGGAAACTTAAAACTCACACAGCTCAGAAAGTTGCAGGATATTAGCCCTCTGTCAGATAAAGGGTTGGTGAAGATTCTTTCCCAATCTGTAAGCATTCGTTATGGCAGTTCAGTGTCCATGTGGCTTCCATAGTAATGGGAAGAGGGACTGCCTCTGACATGAACTGATTGGTCTGCTCTTTGATCACCTCCCCCTGAGGGGGGAGCATTCTTACCAGGCTACAGAAGAAGACAATGCAGCCTCTCCTGATAAGACCTGATAGACTAGGGTCAGAAGGAAGGAGAGGGGGACCTCCCCTATCAGTGGACTTGGGGAAGGGCAGGTGTGAAGAAGGGGGAGGAAAGGTGAGATTGGGAGGAGGGGAGGGAGGGGTTGATTGGGGGATATAAAGTGAATAAAGTGTAATTAATAAAAGTTAAAAAAAAGAAAGTTGTAGGAATCCCATGGCCCCCTTTTAAGGTTGTAAGCAGGAAACAATTGCCTGGGAGGAGACTTTCCATCTTACAGAGCATTCTGTGACTTGCTCAGGCATGCAGCTTTCTTGAGGTATCACCATAGGCTTCTCAGTGATGCCACTGCTTTTGAGTAACTCATGTTCCTATACGTAACCCTTCACCCATGGCCCTATAAGTAAGCTCACTTGGTGCAGTCATGTCTATGGTCTGTGGTTGATATTCTCTATAATATCAACATTTGTTGATTTTCCCCCAGGAGAAGTCCCACCACCTTTTCCTCAGGTAGTTAGTGATGAAAAACTGACTACCAGGAAACTGGTGTCGAGAAGGTAATCCTTACTCTGACAGTGCCTGATGCTGTCCTGAAGATGGTAGAATTGGTTTGTGGAAAGGAATTCAGAAAAGCTTTTGGGTGTGGATCAGAGGAGCACTAGAATGCTGTAACCAAAAACTGATGAGTAATTTTAGGGTGATATTAGGGGATAAGTGAGGATATGAAAGATTGTGCTTATGAGGTTTGTGATGGAATGGGACCCTTTTGGGTATTAGAATAGAGTCCATTTCTTATATATGATGTCAAAGAACTTGTAGATGTCCTATCAGTGCCATAAAGGTCTGTGGGAATCTGGGATACAATTGAAGGACCAATCTTTTGGAGGAGAATTCAAGGCAGCTGAAATTTTAGGCTATAACATGGATATGGCTGGCTGCTTTTAGCCGGGTTTAAAACGAGAAACAGGAGGAGCAAGAAAAGCAGAATGTTAAAAAAAAATCTTTTCAGTGTGTTCAAAAAGAGCCATGTGCTCTTAATAGTAGGGAAATTATTGCTTCTGAAGATGTCACAAACTATCACTGTAAAAAAGCCATGGTATTTATATCAGGACAGTAAGAAAGTAGCTTGAAGGTATCTCTGGAATTTACAAGACCTCTTTTGCCACAGGCTCCAGAGTCTGAAAGGGTAAACTCATTTGACTTTGCCATGTCCCCAGGTTTGTTTCTTCATGTTCAGTTGCCCAGCAACACATGAACCAGTGGATTCCTGGTCATGGTCCAAGTGGATTCAGCTACTTCTCAAAACTTGGTGTCATCCACATGATACTTAGTTTGTAGTCATGTATAAGGCAAGAGTCATGAGATCATGGAGGCTTTCACTAGCTTTCAAAGGAAGATCTGGGTGGTCAGGCAATATATGTTGGGGTCAGGAACCTGTGTGCAGCACCTGAGAGAAATACATGTGAAACTGTGAGGGTGAAGCTGAAGATGCAAAGGGATCTCAGGAACTCAGTGATGTTAAGAATATGACGTGTTTTCCAAAGAGCCTCAAGCAATGAGCATAGTCATTCCCAAAAATAGTCACGTGAGCTATGACTGACAAGGCCATAACACTGGGGATGCTCAAATTCTTTGGAGTTTGTTATGCTATTATATGCCTTAAAATACAACAGACACAAAGCTGCAGGGTTCAGCATTCACACTCCTGGGTTTTGGTCTTGTTTGGGTATTCTCTGTCCTTGCTATGCTCTAATCCTCGTGTTTAGAATGAGAATTCATCCTCTGTGCTATTGTATGTCTATAGTGCTAACTTAAAAAATAAATTGTAGTAGTTAAAAGCCAAGAACTTGCTTTGTGTCTCAGAACAGACTTTGAACCTGAACTTTTGAACAGTGTCAGGATTGTTAAGGCTTTGGGGACCCTTCAAAAAAGGGTGACTGCATTTTGCTTTATTGGATGGACATGAGCCTTTAAGAGCCATGGCGGAAAATCATGCTTTCAGGTGATGTGTTTGGGTATCAAGTTGACAAGATGTAGACTTGTAATAGCTAATCCTGTCAACTTGATTAGCTTGTAAAGTGCTTATGAAACTAGTAAAACACACCCCTGAATATGTCAAAGTCCTTTCAAAAGTGTTAGACAAATGGAGACAACTTCTCTCTGAATGTGCATCACACCATTCCCTAGGCCTGGGGGCGGGGGGCGGGGATAAAAATGGGGAGAGAAAAGAAACAAGCCAGATGACACGTAAGTATTTTCTGTGTTGCCCTGATGTGAGCTATTCTGGTCCACTGCACCCTTCTCACCATGATAGACTGACAACTGTGTACTGTGAGCCCAAACAACCCCTCTTGTTATTCTCTTGGCTGCTTTGCGAGAGTAGCTAAAGGCTGGCACACTGCTTGGTGTCTCTCAAGCCTTCTTTGCTCTTGCCTCCAGCTAAGTCATTCTTAGAGAGTTTTAGACAGTGTGTTTTGATCGTGTTCACCCCTCTCCTCAAACTCCTTCCAGATCCACCCCTTTGCTACCCACCCAAATTTGTGTCCTTAAAATTTCAGAACAGTTTGTGCTGCTCAAATATTCTTGGAAGTATGGTCTTCCATTAGGGTGTGATTAACTTACCAAGGGTTATACACTTAGAGGAAATGATGCCTTTCTCTTCCAGCATCTGACAGTTGTCAATAGCTCCTCAGCTGGAGGTGGGGTTTGGTGCTCAAATTCCATATCCATGGGATTTGGTCTGGCTTGAACATACACAGGTTCTGTGCATGCTATTGCTACTGCTGGGAGCTCAGGCATACGTCTGCCCTACTGTTGTTAAGGAAAAACTGTTTCTTGTAGCCCTCCCCCACCTTTTTCTCTCACACTCCTTCTGACTTCCCTTCTACAACAATCTCAACCTTAAGACGGAACATTTTTGAGTCTCTTATTCTCTGCAACATTGGCCAGTTGTGGGTTTGTGTGTTAACCAAAATATAAGGCAAATAGAAACTGATCAGTTCCCAGTTGAGAGATGAATAAAATTATACAGTATGATAAGTATGAAAAGACTTTAAGTCTTTGCCCACTTAGCAGCATAATAGCAGTAGGTTCTTGCCTAGGGCCTGTTGTCTGTCTCTCCATAGTTTCTTGGCCCAATAACTGCCAGATATTGGTCTCATCATGTGGATCAGGACTTAAACCCAATCATAAAATGATTGGTTAATCCCATGTTAGTTTGTCCCATGATTGCACTAGTGGACATGTGTTGCCAGGCCAGTCATTATTGTAGTGGGCAGAGTTCACAGGAAGGTACGACTGATTATTACATTTTAGGGAGATCATTCTTAACGGTATGTGGAAATATGTCTCCTTTATAGAAATCACAGTTGCTTTCCATTGTTACCCATTGTTAAGGTGTTAGAAAAATTCTCAAGCGCTAAAGGGATCTTCTCTCAATCTACTTGCTATGGTTTGTGGGTAAATTATCTCTAGATATTTATGCTGGAAACTTGGTCCTAGTATTGCACTCCTGAGAGATACTGAGACTTTTAAGAGGTAGGTGGGCACTAGTCTATTTGTGTGAGACCCAGCCCATCAGGAGACCAGCATTAATTATTTATGGAGGATTTACTCAGTAACCTCCCACTAGGTAACACCATTGAAAACTTCTATCACTTTTAAATCTGTTACACAGTGAAATAAGTATTGGCATGACTTTGGAGGATGATAAACCATGTTCTAAACATGTTATAGCTCAGCCTAGCTTACCTACTGTAGGTAGGGATTTCTCCCTAAGCAAAGTATGGGAATTTCTGGTCACTCTGCTTCAAGGATTTGTATGTATGTATGTGTGTGTGTCTGTATGTCATGGATACATATCTCTCCCCAGCTTTGTGTGCACAAGGATACTTGTTGATGTCAACAAGTGACCTAACATCTGCAATGCCACCAAATAGTCCAGTTATATCCTTCCTCCAATGACGAGAAACCATTTGCAGAAGGAAGATGCCTTGCTTCAAGCTAGGTTTGACTCCACCTAGACCAACATTTTAAAAGCTAACCTCTGTTCTTACAGAGCAGCAGGACTCCTGAAGACTGAAAATTATCTGGATATCATTTTAAACTGCAGATTTTGATTGAGTAGATATGGGAGAGGCATGAGACATGTTTGTCTAATAAGGTGTTGGTGAGGATGTTGTGGCCTCTTCTTGGACCAAATGTTTCAAGCAGGTTCTGGATACTCAAGGAGATTTCTGGCCATGCCTGGGTCCCTGTACTCAGTGTTAGTCATCTAGAAAATTGGTTGATAGGTGAATTGGCTATACTAAATAATTTATTCATCCTACTTATTTGCTGACAGAAGCACTGACTGAGATGTCTGATGATCACTGTGGTTTACATTATTTCTAACAGTCACCACGTGAAAAACTTATCACCATCATTCCAACATGGCAGAAGAGTAAACTAACAGTCAGAAAAAGAATAATCATTTTATGAATGATGCCAACATGTGTGCCCATTAGCCTGGGGCTTGAACGTCTGTGTCATTCAGATTCTATGGAATGGGTGCTGTTTAAGCCTTTGGGTTTCTTGTCAGCTTGTAGAGAAGCTTTGAATACACTGTGGGTGCTTCATAACTCTTCTTTCATAAATGGGATGGCTGCATCTTTATTTCAATGCTACAGTTCTTTTAGGTAGAAGATTACAATTTTCTTAAAAGCACAGACTCCAGCTGATCTGGAGAGAAAGACCTCACAACAGAGACTCTCAGTTGAGAGCACAGTGAAATGACACATTAGGAAAACTCTTAAATTATATGAAGTACTGCCAGAGAGTATAAATGCGTTTCTCACGTGACCCACCTCTCTGTCTTTGTATTTCCATATCTGTCTGTCTGTCCTTCCCCTCACACACATGAAGCAGAATTTTGGAAGCTTTGTTGATTGTAAACTGCTAAGTATCCCTGTCACTGTGACTCTTCTTTCGTGGACTCCATCAGATGCTTCTAGAACATTCAGCTCATGTCCTATTCCTGCGGTTAGGACTTAGCAGGATTACTGAGACATTTGTGGAACTGTTAGGCTTGGAAGATAGGGACTTTTCTCTAGCATTCTATTTCCCTCCGCGTTTAGTCTGTGACAATGAGAAATGAAGGTGTTATCTCTGAGATGGCCACTAGGGTGTGCTATTGGTCTGCACTCGGTCCCTTGTTGCCTCCATCTGCTCTGTGGAAATGTATTATTCAAAGGAGTGGTAGCTACCAATAGTTTGCTGTAGATAATGCCACAGAAAATGTTCAGTAGTGAACAGCATGGAGGAGAACCTTAGCTGCACCCATCCTTGCCTGTACCTGTTCTTGCGTGGGTCCCTTCAGGATGAAGCTCTATCTTGCCTACATTTTGAGCGGTGCACAGATTCATTGTGAAAACCCACAGTTTGCTTCTCAACTGTTCCAAAAGGATGCATCTTTCTGGCTCTGTATACCAGTGCAAACCGATCTCTTTAGTTTGGATTTCTTAAGAGCCTCCCTGGAGGGTGCAAAGGAAGTTTGAGGTGTGGGGGCAGCAGCGGGAGGCAGAACTGATGCTGCCTGCCTGGGCTTCATAGAAGATGATATAGCCTCCAAGTTTGTTCCCAGCTACCTTCTTGCCCAAGACAAAGCCTTCCTTGGGCCTCTTGCTCTAAGACCACCTCTAGGCGGCAGCAAGCATAAGGGAAAGCATGCTGGAGAGATCAGGACCAGGAGAGCGATTCTAGTCGGTGCAGCTTCTATCTAGAACATTTAGGACAGCTGTGTGGCTTTAGGCGTAGCTTGGTTCCTGACCAAAGGTTTCTATTCTTTTCTGCAGTGGAGATGGTAATAGCTGTTCTGTTGGGGTGTGTAATGTGGTGTGTGCATTAAGTGAAGGCATTGAGAATACTAGAGAAACAGCATTGTAGTTTGTTATATTTTAAAACCTCTCTGGACCAGAAACCAACTTGTTAAAAAAAACAAGGCTGGAGTTTTGGGGTTCTCTCAAATGGTGAGGACCTGAGTTCAATTCTCAGAACCTACATTAAATAAATGAAAAACCAAGTGTGGTGGCATGTTCTTGTAATCCAAGCTTTAGGGAATTGGATACAGGCTGGGGCTTGATGGCTAGCCATGCTAGCCATGCCTCAAAAACCCCAGGTCATTCAGAAACCCTGTGTCAAAAAACAAGGCACTAGCTTGAGGAACAGCATTCAAGGCTAACCTTTGTCCTCACACATCCACACATATGTACATATGTGTACACACACACACACACACACACACACATACACACCAGAAAATCCAACTAAGGTTGAAGCAGATGATGCTTGTCTGGTTTGTTTCAGCTGCTCTAGCAAAATATCTGGGTAACTGGCAAGTGATAGAAACCAGCCCCTCACTCCTCTGGAGTCTGGAAGTCTTAGATCAAGTGGCAGCACGTTGTGTGTCTAGGGAGGCTCATCCTATCCCTGTGAATTGTAGATATTCCGTCCTGCAGCATCACTGCCTGGTGGAAGGGAAGAGCAGCTCTCTACACCATTCTTTTAAGGTCACTTATCCCATTTAAGAGGACTAAACTCCCTTGACTGAATCACCACTGCAAAGCCTCACCTTTTGCTCCCCTGACATTGGCAATTAGGTCTCAACATGCAGGTTTGGGAGCTATAAAACGCCTAGATCACAGCTGTGCTTAAGGTCTTTCCCCTTCTGCACTCTGACCACTCCAGTGCTCTCCACCTCCACAGACTCGACCTGGAAAATAATCAGATAAACTAAAGACTTTGGAGGGAAGTACATGAATGGGCAATTAGAGTGACCTAAATTAGTTGTGCAGCATAATTCATCCTTTGCTAGGGGACAAGCATGCCATGATACCTTCCTTTCCCAGTCTGCTGCTGAGCTATGCTGTAGACCACAGATAGCCTTCCGCGAACCCCCAGGCAATGCCAAGTCCTTTCAGCTCCACACTTGCTCATTGATTCTCAATGGGCAAAAATTGGATTGTTCACATATTTATTTTTGAGTTATTCTTCTCTGCCCTTATTGCTGTTGGAGTGTCTTATAGATAACACTTTCTATTACTGCCCACGTTTGCCTTTCCATAAAGCAGGTATCTGTAATGGAACTGTCCGTGGTGCCTGCCACGGGTAATGATTCCCGAGGAGATTTTTAGATAAATGCATGGGTAAAAAGAGTAGATGGGACAAGGAAGGGATAGATGAAAGAATGAATGAGGCATCTGTAATCATAAGGTCTCAAGCCCCACAGCATCATTGTGCATGGGGACAGACCATGGAATTGTGTCATGCACTGGGCTGTCTCCTCCATCATGGCAGACCAAAAGAACCCTTTTTGTGCTGTCCAAGCAATTGCTCTCAAGGTCATGGCTTTGTGATTTCACACTCAGTCGTTTTTTTTTTTTTTTTTTTTTTTTTTTGTGGATATTGTATATGTTCAAGTACAGACTTCATGTTCTCTTTTATTTTCCTTGAAGGAGAAACTTCTGCTTTTTTCATCTATAAAGATGTTTTAAAAATCCCATTTTGAAGCTTTAAAGGTTTTCTCCCAGAAGCTAGATACAGATATATAAAACCCACCCAACTTACAAATGAAAATGATTGATACACATCAAAAAAGTTATCTGCACTGGATAATAAAACTCAGCCCAAGCCTCTCTTTAAAAACTTCACTCCATGAATTTAACTGAAAAGGCAGGTTCTTAGAATTTCAGCCATAAGGAATTTGAATTCTTGGAAAGTTGGTAGTGGGAAGGAAAAACACATTTTAAAATATTTATTTTATTTTATGTGCATGTATGTGTGCCTGGGTGTATATCCATGTACCATGTGCATGAAAGAACCTTCAGAAATCAGAAATGCCACTTCTGGGAGCTGGAATCACCGAAGATTGTGAGCCATAATGTGGGCAAATATACATTCTCTTCAAATGCAGTGAGAGCTTTTAACCACAGAGCCATCTTTCCAGCTCCAAATTCATATTGTTGTTAATGAACCTGGGACTTTATAGAGAATGTACCTTTTTAATCCTCCCATTTGGCAAAGCGTTTAGCATTAGTGTTAATATAGTGTGGAGGTATCTGAACATTAAGCAAAATGGTAAACCTCATGCATGTGTATTGGTACTATTGGTTCTAGCTATGTTTCCACTAATAAGGCTGGTAGGATTGCAGCTCCAGGCAACATTTGTATGTGTCCTGTGGTTGTAGGATTATTCTTTCCACAAGGCTGAGTCCTAGAGTATCTTTGTCAGAAGACATGAGATAGAATTGTAGCTTTCCCACTTAATTAACTCTGAGGCATTGGACAAATAACTGTCTTGGTTTCCTTGCCTGTACAATGGGCATTATAATGATGCCTTCTTCATAAGTTTGCTTTTATGATGAAGTAACATCATTACTATTAATTTTTTAGCTCACCTCAGCAATAGCAGATGCTCAGCAGAGTTAACTCAGTTGCTTGGTGTTATGAAGATTTGAAGTTATAAGGAGCTTGGTGATAAGGGCTTTCTAGCCTAATTCTAATCTTAAAGTCACCTTGCTGTGAATTTAAAAAGCAACCCCTTGTTCAAGTCACTTTGTTTCAGCCTTCCAGAAGCAGCTTAATAAAATATTCAAATTTATGATGACTCTAGAGTGATGCTGTGTGAAAACACCATGCTGAGACCCTGAATCTGTTTAGAACAAAGGAACATTTTTCCTTACCTTGGCAGCTGGAAGGGGCTGGACATCTTTAATGAATGATCTCTCCAGCTCCAAATGAAAGTGGCCAGTGGATGAGAGCCCAGACCTTTCCAAGCAGGGTTGGGGGAGCAAAGGCTGACACTTTGTAGGAACAAGGACCACAGCCCTATTCTGTGAAAAGAGAATTGTAATTCTTGAGTCCCTAGGGGGAAAAAAAAGGATGGGGGAGATATCAAAGCAAAGGGACCTTGAGATGAGAAATGACAGGAATGAGCTGATAGAGCCTCTATCTATCATGCTGCTGGCTACATTTCACATCTCTATGAAAAAATCTTCAGCATGCAGAAGGAATGTGTGCTTACATAAAACATAGCTTTTTAATGGACTGCCTAGTATTCGACAGGGAGGACTTTGAGCTGCCACCATGATAATTAGACAAGAGATCATATCCCATGTTTAGTATCAGGTGCACCCTGGTGTCTCACCTAGCAGCATGAGGCTTAGGATCTCAGTAACCATTGCAATTGTTCTCTACCACTGCCTCGATCTTAGGCAAGTTAGTTTTCTCACAATCACATGTCGATACCAACACTCTTATCCAAAATGTTGTGGAGGTTATATGGATTAGAGTTTGGGACTACATCTGACATGTTGTAAGTGCTTGATAAACAACAGTGTTTGCAGTGGAACAACAGTGTTCCACTGTAGAGTCTCCCCCATTCCTTATCTTAGAATAGGCTCATCACCATTCTTACCTGATGAGGTGAGATGGACTTAGTTTGATTTTAAAACAGCAACATGACTGTCTTAGTGACTGCTCTATTGCTGTGAAGAGACACCATGGCCAAGGCAACTCTTATAACATAAAGCATGTAATTGGGGGCTCACTTACAGTTTCAGAGGCTTAGTATATTGTCATGATGGTGGGGGACATGGCGCTGGAACAGCAACTGACAGCCATATTCTGATTCACAGGCAGAAAAAGAGATAGAGACAGAGAGACAGACAGAGATACATGCACATGGGCAGGGAGATACGGGTCTGGCATACATGGGCTTTTGAAACCTCTAAGCCTACTCCCAGTGGCCTCAACAAGGTTATACCTACTTCAGTAAAGCCACTGCTGGGAGCCAAAGCCAAATAGTAAGCAAAGGTCATTTAGTGGAGACCTAAAGCTATTTAGTGAAAGAGTTACCTAGGACCCTAAATCAAGGGTGATAGACTGTGAGGACATCCGTTTGTTAGAGCATCTATAAGATATCTTAAGAAAACATCCTTACGGTATCTTGCAAGTGCAATATGCAACCCATGAAAGCGTTCTTCCTATCTCCTGCAGCAGTAATTTAGCCTTCCCCCTTTTCCTGTCTTCTCTCTATATAAGTTGGGTAAAAATTTCTAATAAATGAGGCTTTGATCGGACAAACAGACTTAACCTTCATTCCTTGTGTTTCTTGTCCCTCCCTCCATTCCTTCCACCTCCCTCTTTAGGAACCCATTGAAGTCTCACGGGTTGGGACATGCCACATCTTTGAATCATTGTAATCCTTTCAAACAGTTCCACTCTCTGGTGACCAAGCACTGAAATATATGAATATCTGGGGGCCATTCTTATTCAAACCATCATAATAGCATTCATGTCTTGAATTGGGGTGATAGTGAGCAGCCTGCATGCACACTTTTTCTCATTATTGTTGATGCTCATTGCATATTGGCAGGCTCAGGAATTTAGTCTTTGCCCTGACTAAGGTATTGCCACAGAGCACCTTAATACTCATAGACTTTTCTCTTACTCTGCTCTCTCAACTGTTGAGTTAGATACAATCCTTTTGGCATCTATCTCTATATTCCCTGCTGTCCTTGGAATGTGGTTCTGTTGAGTATTTCCATGTTACAGGAGTTCTGGCTAACTATCATAGGAAAAAGGGAAGATCAAAACACAGAAGTGGGTATACTGATTCTGTAAAGTGATGTTAGCCATGTTGTCAGCTTGTTATTCTTGTTTCTGTTTCTGGAATGTTCAGAAATCCTGCTAATTGTCTGCCTCTTTTCTGTCCTTGATTATCTCTTTCCTTAACTGCCTTCTTTTCTGTAGACAGAAAAGAGTACTGACAAGCTAGCCCAGAGCTTTGTTGTGTGGGTCACTCAGGGACAGTGGCAATGACAATGAGAGGCAAAGGACAAAGGCAGAGTAACTTAAACATTAGGTGCGTCCTTGAGTGACACACATGGTCCCTTGTGGGATGTTCTTTGTGTACCACCTTGGAACCATCTCTTGTGGAGAATAAGGGAAAGAATACAACTAGGGGCTTATTGTTTCCTGCCACATTAGTTTATTTATTCTAGAAGAGTTGGTTTTTCTGTCCTTTCAGATGTTGTAGGGGTAGAGTGAGAAGCTATCTCTTATACTGTACAGCACAGTTCCATTTCAGTCTAGGAGAGGCCAGGGAGCCAGAGCCTCAGCCTGCTCATGTTAGGTTTCAGCAATGGAGTAGCTTGGTCTTGTTTGACTAAGGGTGTAAAGAAGCCTGTTGAGGATAGCTGTTAGAATAGATGTATTGGTCAGTGCTCTTGTTTGAGGCTGAAATGAGGAAGTAGGTGGATCTGGAATGAGGGCTTCTTTCTCACTGATAACTCAACAACCTGAGCTAGTTCTGTGGTATGACACCTCCCTATCCTATTTTTCAAAACTTCCTGAAGAGGGAAGTAGAGTGATAGGTGAAACATTTACATTCTTATCTTTTACCCCAGAACCAGACACACATCTTTTGCTAGTCAGTGGTCTTAATCCAGCTTTCCCAAATGCAAAATGGAAAGGACCCCAGGAGTTTCATTTGCTTTTTATCTGTACAGCATACTTTCTCCCCATTCCCTTTGCCTGATCCTTCAGGGTTGGCTAAAATTTACATGGTAGTTTCTCTAAGCACACAGGTTCATATCTCTTGCTGCTGCCCCTTGTGTGGAGTGAGATCATTAGCAATGGCAATATACCCATTAGACCTTTCTTGGCCTTATGTTCTCCTCTTCCTTGTGTCTGATTTTCCAGTGTCACTACAGCCCTGGCTTTGGGAAGTGCCCAAACATGGTACCAGGAAAGCAACGCTGATTTTAATTGTTCAGCCAAATATGGTCTGGGGTGTCCAGCGAGGGACTCAATTTTTTTCCCATTGGAGTTGTGACAAGGCATCTTTAGTGTAGTGTTTTTCCCTTTTCTGTGCTGGCACTGATGGCCTCTTTGTATCTTAAGATTCAAAGGTTATGAAAAGATGAGTGATAGGTTTCCTTCCTCCTTTGGTCTGCCAGCCCCATGCTTTGTTGTCCTTCCAGTCATTCACGTGGCTTCTGAGGATTGACCATTATCTTCAGGTGCTTTTGTACCCTGACATCACGTTCAGCATCTTTAACAATTTCCTAGGCCAGAAAGTCTCAGCAAACATTCTTTTAATAATGTCACCATATTCTAGTATCGAAATTTACTACTGAGTTGATTGAATCCTCTCACTATTGTGTGTCAGGCTGTGTCTCCTTTATACTGTGAACAGAAATAAGAAAGCACCTCTCAATCTTTATATGTTTGATTTTTTACCTTATGTTGTTTTCCATAGTGAGCTCACACATACACCCTTGGTGTAAGGTTATGGTGGACATAGCTTCACGTGGTTTCCTGTCCTTTCTCCCATAGATAGCTGAGGGATGGAACCTCATTTTATAGGTTGATAATAAAAAACAGAGCATTTGTTCACCCCTTGCTCACACACAGATGACAGATATTCCTTTCCTGCAAAACTCTGCTTTCTCACTCATGCCAGATGACGTCATCTCTAGGCCCAGCTGTCCACAGAAACTCAAAGCTGTGAGCGTTGGAAGTCACGATTTCCTAGTTCTTCTCTGAGCTTCTAAAGCAACAACAACAACAACAAAAAATCACATACCTTGTTCTTCCTGTCCACAAATTTTAAAGGCTTAGAGAGTTCACATGGCTTTAAAATTCTACTTTGGGGAAGGTTTGATGCACACTGGATAAGCACCGAATTATATTGGTTGGATGGTTTCCTTCTTTAAAGCATTTTTATATCTGAAAACACATCTGATCTTCACTGCACTCCTGTGAGGTCTCAGAGTCAGGCTCAATGCTCCTGGGAATAATTAAATGGTCTCAGAAAAAGTCAAGGTCACAGAGGGATTTCAGGGTAGGTCTAGCTCTTGACCCCTAGCTTTCCAAGCCAAGTTCTAGCTGATTCCACTAGGCAGCATCTCTCTTTAGAAAACAGGAAGAAGCACTAGAGAATCAGTGAGAATTACTGCTGAAAAATCTTTGGAGCGCTGGAGCAGGAGTGGGGTGGATGTGGGTGTAGTTGGTGTGGAGAGAGCTTGGGAGTGAGCTGGGGGGTGGGTTGTGGAAAATTTCATCTTCTCTGAGTCAAGGTCTCTCTTGTGCAGGAGAGGAATAGTCACTGACCTCTTCCCACTGTGACTGTGCTGCAGTGAGCCTTAGAATGCTTACCTGGGAGCCCCTATCACAGGGCATGCTGTGCAGCAAACGGTCAGCTATATGTTGAATGAAGATTTGTTAATGCAAGTGGAAAGCCCAAATTGAAGCCCTTAGAACTGTGGACTACACAGATAGAACAAACCTCCAGTGTGACAGTCTAGACAAAGAAAAAGAAAGGGATTCCCATCAGGGGAGCAGAAGCAGGATGAGAACCAAGTGTGCCCAGTGTTACTGTACCATTTCACGGAGGTTCCTGGCAGATGAACTGTGTGTGTGTACGTGTGTGTGTACATGCATGCATGCATACATGACTGTGCATGAATGCAGGGCAGATACAAGTCTACCTGCCCTATGATTTCTTTTTCACACCAGCGCTGAAGGTTTTGGTGAAAATGACACAGTGAGTGGTTCGCATGCCTCAGTCCAACCTTTATCCTGATGTACTAAAAAATGGTGAAAAAATTAGTACATAGTCTTCCTTTCCATTCACATGCTCCAAGTCTCACAGGTGGGAGGTGAGAAAATTGGGGAAATTGTTCACTGGATTTTTACTGAGGACAATTTTAGGATCCCTAATTCTCAGTTTTTGCATGGGTAGTGGCTGGACATGTGTGTACCTGTTATTTCACAGGTGTAACAAACACTGCCAAATATTGTTGGTTAAGATGGGAAATACTGTGAGTCTAAGGGCTGATTGTACGATATTTTGTTCTGAGCCAGCATGGTAAGAATGGCTTAAAATGTCATTACTCACTTGACCAGGACCTCCATTTTGACAGTGATGGCAAAGACTTCTTTGTGATAGGAGAGATCATCTCTATCCCTAGGCTTGTTCACATGCAGAAGATTTCTTGGGAGCAAGGAGTAGGCCTTAGTGTACCTGGGCTTTTCAAGTCTCAGCTTGTGTCACAGAGCTGCCACAAAAAAACCATAGTCTTTCAGTTAAAGCCACATGGTAAACCTGGATTAAGGAGGCAAGAGGAGAAAAATGAGTAGAATCCCTATCCATGACCAATCTTCCTTCTACTCAGCCTGGATAGAGGGACCAGGACAATTGGAAGGATGTGGAAAATGGTGCAAGGAAGCAGTTACACATTTGGGTAGCACTTGAGGACACAGACCTGTTATCTGTTTGCTCTTTTAGCAGAGAGCTAAACCTTGCCTTGTTCTCTGTTCATGGCTGGATGTTGGAGGGAACCACAGATTGCTGTGTCCTTAAAAAACTCCAGGGACATAGGAAACCTAACTTGGGCTGAGGAAGGTCATACCTGCAGTTCCAAGAGACCCTTGGGAAATAGTCTGGGTTATCTGGAAGCTGCTGGGACAGTGGCTGAGAGGAAGACATTGTCCTGTGTGGGTCAGGAATGGCTAGCAGGCTCACTCACTGGGAGACCCAGAGAAAACAAATCCAATAATAGCCTATGCTTGGCTTGAACATGTCTGACTGATACCTTGTGAATGCTGCAATCTTGAAATGCTTCAGCAAGAAGGGATCTAGAATTCCCTCATCTGGCCATCTTATTCTATAATATCATGGCTCTCTTGCTATTGTGTATTTCTCAAACATGCTTATTAGTCAAGAGATTAATTGTAGCAAGTCAACTCCCTAGTCTCAATGGCTTAATGTGTAAAGAGTTTATTTCTTACTCATACCAACTCTTTTGCAGATGTTCCTGAGAAGCAGGTAACTTTTTATGGTGTTGTTCAGGAACTCAGGTTCCTTCTGTATTGTAGGTCTGCCTTCCTTTGAGCCCAGCATCTCACAATGAAAGAACAATTGCTCATCAAGTGGAGCAATAGGCCACATATACAAGTTTTTTGATACCCTAACAAAATACCTGGAATAATATAGTTAAGAAGAGAAAAGGCAACTGGGCACAGTGGGGTATGCCTATAATCTCAGCACTCAGGGAGACAGAGGCAGGCAGATCTCTGTGAGTTTGAGGCCAGCTTGGTGTACAGTCAGCTCCACTGCCTTTTGGAGCATGGTAGAATTGTGAGATGGAGGAGGCTGCTCACTTCATGGCTGCCAGGAAGCAAAAGGAAAGAGATAGAGGAGGGACAAGTACTCTTCATGATCCCATCTCTCAATAACTTCTTATTAGGCTCAATTCTTTAAGGGTTTACTACCTATCAGGAGTGCTATGAGCAAGTAAGTCTTCACATCTTTCTTTTGAAGCAATTCATTATGTAAACATTTAGCATCACAGGAAACATCTTTTGAGCCAGGTTTGGCCATAGCTCCATTGTGTATACCCACAGACTAGAACTCAGCCAAGTAGCTTATAATGCAAGGGACTCAGGACAGATGGTCCATGTGCCCATGAATAGAGTGACATGGGTTTGGGAACATGTGGCATGCTTGTGTGAACACTTCCGTGATGGTTCATTTCATGTGTCAAGTTGGGCAGTTTTAGGAGAACTGGGGAATTTGTGTAGGTCATTTCTGGGAGCATCCATGAGGTGTGGGGAAATCTATCTTGAAATGAGCAAGCACCATTCAATTGTCCAGGGTCCCTGAGAGAATGAAATTGTAGGGAAGAAAGATTTCTCACTGTCTCACTCCCCTTGTCCCCACATCCTGCCCTTCTCTCTCCTCTGGGGTGTTCTTTTCCTCTTGGGTTTAATTTCAGCTTCCAGACCCAGCGAACTTAGAGCTCCAGGACTTACACAGTGGCTCCCTGGCTTCTCAGATCTCAGACTGAGAGTTATATTTTAGACTTCCCTAGTTCTGAGGTTTCGGATTTGGACTATGCTTAGCTCCTAACTTCCTATAGTCTCCAGTCTGCAAATGGCCTGTGATTGGACTCCTGTTCTCTCTAATGTGTGAGCCAATTTCCCTAAATGAATTTCCTCCCATCTACTGGTCAGTGTCTATAGATGAACACAAACTCAGTGTGCACAGCAGGTTCCTTAAATGTGAGCTGTCACATTTGCCACACAGCTGTAGGATCTGGTCTATGGTGCTGGTCAGGATGGTGCTGGGCACATAGGGGAGGAGGGGCATTCAACTCTTGAGCTGTGTCTTGACATTGGGTTTTGTCCTCCTTTATCAGACACCGTGACTAATCATAGCTCTCTGCCCTTGCTAGCCACAGCTTTCTCTGGACTCCGGCTTTTCCTGTTCCTCCTGGCTCTGAGAAATATCCCCTAAGGGAAAGCAGGTCACCCAGACAATAAAAAGACATTTGTAGCACATTCCTTTCTTCATGAACACATCTTGGATTTTCAGCTTAATAAAGCTAGCACTAACATTTCCAAAAATCTTCTCAGCAAAAAGAGCCTGTCCTGTGCTCAGACTGCCCCATGTTCAGACCAATACATGTCCAGTCCATCTCTGTCAGATTGGAACCTCACAGACTGTAAACAGGGATCGATCTGACCCATAAAACTGATGGGGCCTGACGCCCTGCAGCCACCGGGCTGTGTCAGGGTGTGGCCTCTCTCTGTGACAGCCTCTGTCAGCCTCACACCCAGAAGAACAGTTCCAATGATCAGACAAAGCCTCCCCACCTGCTGCCTGCTGTTGTTTTCCTGTGTGGAGAGGGAAGCTGGTTCAAAGGGCTGGCCTAGTTTTCAGTAGTGAACTTCTCTGTGGGAGCAGGGAACATGCCTTGTGGATGGAGCCCAGGGACCCATCAGAAGTGTTGTGGAGACAGCGAGGCAATGCATTTCTCATAAAGAATTTTGGATCCTTCTCTGCAAAAAGAAATTTGGAATAGTAGAAAAATATCAACTAGTACTGGCATACATAGTGATTACTATTCATGTGTATGTGTGTGTGTCTGTGATACACAAGCATTTTTGCTTTTTATGGTATTGGAGCAATACCTTGCAAACCCTGCTAGGGTGGCATAGTAATGCTACTTCATAAATGAAGACTTTAAAGTTCAGAGAGTTTATTTAACTCTATTAAGATCACATAGCCCTATGTGGCTTAGTGTGAGGTTAGAACCTGAAATTTTTCTGATTCCAGAACCAGTTCCCAATTTCTTTCCAGGTTCCCAATTTTTCTGTCATGATAACGGTCATGGTTGTCCTACCATAGATTTGGTCCTTTGAGATACTTGTAGACATGGTATCTCAATTAAGGTTCCCTATTATATCCTTTTTATTTTTATGTAAAAAGAAATCATAAGTCTCAAGTAGCTTGTCTCGGGCTTGAGGGCCAGGAAGTTGTAGGAACAAGAATGGAATTGGCTATTTAACCCCAAATCTAGTACTTATTCTTTAACCACAGATTTGGGAGTGCTTTGAAACAAACAAACAAACAAACAACCAGATAATTGTCTTTACGTTTCAAGTGGTTGAAAGGAAAATTAAAAAAAATAACATTTTGTAGCATATAAAATTTATGCAGAATTAAAATGTTACTGCTTATGAATAAAAAACACAGGCACCTCTGTGGCTTCTTCGTTGTCCATAGGGATTTTACACCACAGCAGTGATACTGAATCTTTGTAGCAAGTCGCTGTGGCCTGAAAAACCTAAGACATCTTTTAGATACAGCCTGCTGCCCTCTGCATTGAGGTGGTTCACTGGAGGAGGCAGGAGGCAGACCGTTCTGGACAGGAAGCAGGTGTCCAATGCTTGTGAGTCTTAGGAGAGCTGGCAGGCCTTGGAGAACACCATCTTTCCCTTCTGGTGGTACATGGCAGCATTCCCAGGTTGGGGCATTCTCCAGAGAGGCTTTGCACAGAGAGTCCAGGTAGGTCAGCTCTGGACGCACCAGCAGGTGGACTTTGTAGAAGCAGGTGTCTGGGCAAGTGTATGCTAGGTCAAATAAGGTCAGGCAGGGAGATGACAGGGAAGGTGAGGCTGGCACTTGCACCTGGTGTGTTGTCAGGTACCAAGGGTGAAGCCCATTGGGGATGGTGGAATACCAGACTGGAGTTGATAAGGCATGAGAGGGTATGGGGGTGGGGGGAGGGGGTGTGGCAGGGTTAGGAAGCAGATATTACATTCTGTCCTTAGGAAGGAAAAGAGGAAACTAGAAATGAATCCAGGTGCAGTGTGTCTGGAAAATTCTAGCCAATACCAGAAGACACTGCAATTGATCATGCTGGCAGGTATGACCATTCAGCCCCCAGCTCTGAAGCAGCAGAAGTAGACTGTGGACCCTTGAGGACATGGATATCTGTGTGTCAGATTCTATTCTCAGGTAGTTTGATGGGTACATTGGCTGTGGGGACACTCCTTTTTCTTTGCTGTGCAAGAATAGTAAGCCAAGCACAGTTCCCTCCTATTTAGGAACACTCAGGAAGGCAGATCAAGTTTTGTAAGAGATTTTCACAAAGGGGCTTGTATTTGAAGGAGGAGACACTCCTGGGACAGAAGAACTTGAGGAGGAGAGATATCTACCAGACTTACTTTCCCAGATCTGTGCTTATGGGAGATATGGGCTTTGTTATTATTATTCCTGAGAAGAGCTTGATGAGAATGATGGGAAGGAGAAGGAGGGTGGGACTCCAGCGTTTTGATGCCTCGATATTGTCGAAGGTCTCACTGCCCAGGTTATGTGGGTACAGTCACCATGTGCCACCTTCCTTTGTGTTGTTGATGCTGGAGCCTTTACCTATCATTTCTTTATACCTTTATTCTTCTCGGATCAGTCAAGGCCTGCCAGAGTTTTCACTTTTCCCTTGAGGCCGACCTCCTAGGACCTCCTAGGACCTAGGTAGGGTAATGTCTTCAGCTTCTGGCTAGAGAGTGAATGATATGTCCACACTCAATGAAATATAGGCTGGTGGAGGGTGATGAGACCTCAGAGAAGAGAGGAGACAGTGTGAAGTAAACATTGTTCCTTCCCCATCTTCTTACCCACTCCATGACTGTATACTGAGTCTCTGCTGTTTAATACCACAGAAGGAGGAGGAATTGGTGCTGATCATGTGCATACATTGTTGGACAGAGAGTGCTAAAAGCCCTATGAAGGCACTTCATCATGAGAATCCAGAAGAATGATTGGACATTTGCATTTAGGAGTGGGTCCTCCTGAAGCACTTGAATGAGGAGTTGATTATAGACGTGTGAAGGTGAGAGGAGGAGGGGCTCAGAATGGAGTTATAAAATGCACAGGAGATGCTTTAGATATGTGAACAAAGAGAGAGTGAGTGAAGGAAGAGGACCACTGGAAGGAACATTGCAGTTGCCCCCATGTATCATCACCTGAATGATACACTGTGCTAGAGGGATCTGAAAAGGGGGGGTTATAATAGAGGTACCACAGCCACTGTGCCAAACTTTCAGGCCCTAAAACATTAAAAAAAAAGTAGGCTTCCACATCTCCTGGCAATCTGCATATATAAAGATTGTGTATACGAAGGGAACAGAATATTGAGCCATCTACACTCCTGTGCTCATTGCTGTTATTTACAGTAGCCAAAAGTAGGTGAACAGGGTGTGGTGTTGCGTGCATGCACTTTCAACACTTGGGAAGCTGAGGCACGAGGATTGCAAATTTGAGCCTGGGTTATGCAGTGAGTTTTAGGTCAGTTACCTAAAATAATACCTTAAAGCTTCTAAAGAAATGGAGTGAGGGAAAGAGAGAGGGAAGGAGGGAGAGAGGGAGAGAAACAGACCTATTCCAACTTACTTATCAACAGCTGTATGTATGAGGAAAATGTACAGACACAGTGAAATACTATGCAGCTACAAAAGAGCCAAACTCTGTTCATTGTAACAGTACAAGTGGGACCAGAGGACGCTCTGTGAGGTGACATAAGTCACACACACACATAAACAGATAGCTTGTGATCTCATTCACTCATGAACTCTGAAACAGATGATTTCATGAAGATTGAGAGTAGATTAGTGGTTGCCAGGGGCCAACGAGAGAAGGCACTAGAAGGCAGGGGGAAGGTTAGCCCATGGGCTCTGAGTTGCAGTTAGGCAGGACAAATAAGTCTGTTATACCGCTGTACAGTGGAGTGACTATGAATTACAATACACTAGAGATTTCAAAAAGACTAGAAGGAAGGACACTGAATATTTTCATCTCAGAGAAGTGGTGATCCACCTACAGCAGTGGACAGATCTGCTCTCATTTTATCATTATTACATAATGCCTGCTTATGTTGCACTATCACATGGTGCTTCATATATATGTACAGTTTTTGTGTGTCAATTAAAAATCTGAAAATAAGAAAAAGCACTAGCCCCTAATGTGCACTTATGGTCTTTTCCATTCTTCTTAGTGCTTTTTAAAATGTCACTTACACTTTCCATACAGTATTGGCTCCAGCTTAGGAAGTTGGACAAAAGTAAGCAAAGCGACAGTCTGAGGGAACAGGACACAGGCAAGAAGTGGGTGGCCTCTGGAATCAGAGGTGGGCAGCCACTCTGAACTGTTCTCTTAGCATAAAGTAGATGGGGATGGGGCACAGTGGAGAAGGAGGTCAAATGACTGCTGTTTGGAGGATTTGGATCAAAATTCACATGTGGTAAGTGGATTCCCAGCTATGAAAAGCAGGAGTCACTGGGGTCAGAGCTCAGTTGCATCCTGATGGTGGGGGGTCTTTCGACATATCAATGCAACTCCCAAGGGCTGTAAGGGACACAAAGAAGACTGGGGCCTCACAGACCTTCCTGCACTTCACTGAGCCACTTTCCCTCTGTCCGCCTTAGCACTGGTTGTCTCTTTTTGTTTATGAGTATTGAAGGCATTTGCGTGAAAATAGGGTTTCCCCTGTCTTCCAGGGTTCAGCTTCCTGCTGCTGTTTCCCACCTGAAGCTGTAATTCTCCATTTGTGGCTCAATAACCAGTTCCTGGGTGGCTAATTACAGGCCATATGCTCCTGGGGCTGGCATGCTGAAGAGGCAGACTGGCATGCTCCCACGCTTGCCGCTGTTCTCATTTCTTTTTGGACCTGGTGCTCCAAGCCTGTCCTCCAGTGGCTCCCGGTGGCTACAGAAGACTGCTTTCTCTCTTAGCTACTGTGCTGTTTTGCAGGTGACCCCAGCTGGGCTTAACTGGGCATGCACTAGTCATGCTGCCAGCATCTCAGCGTCACACCAGTTGGCAAACATCAATGAAAGCAGATGATGTCTACACTGCTTGTCTCAGGCAGGTGGGTGATGGAGTGGAACAAGCCTTGGCCTGGGATTATTCGAGTTGAGCTACAGTTCTGATTGATGAAACTGTGAAGAGATTTTGGAGAGCACTCTACCTGTCTCACTCTTCACGTTCTTATTCACATATTCATGACCTTGCTGATACATAGTTTGTAGCTTGATTCCCAGATGTCTGTCTGCAAAGATAATGTTGGATATTAAAACAGTATAGAGCCCCTTCTAGATGCAAAATCCTATAGAGATCCGATTACTGCCTTCGACTATGAGCCTCTGTGATCTAGGACAGAGGGTGATCTTGGTACAGAGCATACAAGCTGAAGTAAAGTTTTACATAGTCAGATTTGATCCCTGGTCAATTTGAGAATCCAGAGACTTGGAAGGCACCCTGGAAACCTGTGTTCTTTTTAAAACAGCTTCAATTAAATTTGTTGTTTGACATGTATATACTGTACTCTGATTATTGTCACTCCACTGTCTCTGATCCTCCCCAGCATCTTTTGCATACTTCTCCTCCCTATAAATCCATTTTCTCCATTCATGTCTTTGAGTTTTGTTTTATGACTCATCAAGTCTAATCAGGGCCATTCGTGTGAAGATGCATCTGAGACTGGAATTTTAATCCAGCAACAGGGCTGCTCTAGCAAGGGATCACATCCAAAGACCTCCTTGGTGTGTGTGGTCTGGCTGGAATGCAGGCATGCCCTGGATTACAGTATGATATGGCTAGAACACAGACATTCCCTTAGCACATGCCTTTAATCTCAAATGTAGGTAAGGTTAGTTTGTAGAAGGAAGCAGCCATGTTTGAAAGTGATGTCTAATTGAGAGGTAAAGTGACTAATCTCTGTAAAGTGACAGAGAAAGATTAGACAGAATAGGATATGCCCAACTCTCATAAGGAGAGGAAAGAGGTGACTTAAGAGAGCAGGGCAGGGAGAAAGATGGGGGGCAACTTTACTGGGACAGTTTTAAAGAGACAGGTTTTAGAGAAAACAAGCTAGACACAGGTGAAGAGAGATGAGCCAGAGAATGAGAAGGAGGCAGAAGATTAGAACAGATTTCTAGAGCTGGTTGAGGTCAAGCTGAACAATTCAGTCAGAAGCTGAAAGAAAACAGTTTGAATCAATCAGCTTGGAAAGGAGTTTGAGCCAGAACAGCTGAGTTGAACCAGGCAGCCAGACTTCAGAAAGAGCTAGAAAGGGTGAGCTTATTCAGCAGTCTCAGATACTGAAAACATTCTAGGTCTAGATTGTACAGAGGCTAGAAGCTTTCAGGACTAGGCTAGGTTAGCAGCCAGTTAGGAGCCAGTAAACCACTGAGGTGAACAATTTCATCTGGAGAATAAAAGTTACTTTTATTGACTAGCATGGGAGCCTAGTAAGTTCTCAGGGGGTTCACAACTGAAGGTGGTATCTTCCTCTTCTCTAGAATCTACCTAGCCAACAGGAGAACTAGCATCCTAAATGGTTTCACTGGAGAAGACTACTGCTCTAAGGTCACACAGGGGAAAGACAAATATGGAGTCTCAGAAGCATGTAGTCAGACAGTCTGGATCAAACAGGTCTGGATGAGCATTATCTCTGGGGAAAGGATCACTCTTCTGTTCTTCCTGAAACTTGAAATAGGATCTGGAGGAGGAGGAATAGGATGAGGAAAAGGAGGAGTGGGGCAGGCAGAGAGGAAAAAGAGAAGAGGAAAGGGGAAGAGGGGTATACATAGCTTAGAGGAATAGTATGGAAGTATGAGATAACTTTGATTTCCTCCAGAGACTTCTAGGTGCTTCCATGATGACCTAGGATAGAAAATTGTAAAACTGTGACTCTCCAAATCATGAAAATATCACTGCTGTTTAAGTTTTGGTTTATGATATGTAAACATGTTTTTGTTATAATTTCAAGTGGGGGATTTTAGTTTTTCCATCTGGAATTAATTGAATTCTGAAGACTTTGAGGGGTATAAATATAATAGCCCAGAGGAAGACGGCATAGCAGTTTGGAGGAGACAGAGAAGGACTGCTTGCTGCTCTTGCTGGCTTGCTGATTACCTGGACTTCTGGATATCCTGACAATGGACATTGGTATTGTCCCCAAAAGAATCCTACAACACTACTCAGCAGGAAGAAGTAAAGAGGACAACTTCTTTCTTTTACAACCTTCTTTTTTCCCCTACCTGGGGTTGGGGGGGTTGGAAGGGAAGTATAAGCTTTAAGGAACCCCTAAATAAAGTAGAATTTGAAAAACTAGTGCCTACATATCATAGTGGGTGAGGATGGGGCCATCTGTTCTCCTTAGGCTTCTGTGGTTTCTGCATAGTTTCTGAAAACTGTAGTACAGTTTAAAGATCACAGCAATCAGGAAGGAAAGTTAGAATCTGGGTGGTCAGAAAATGACAAGGCCACAGTACCCACTTACTGCTATCTGGTCGTGGTTATCTAGAGATTTTCTCAGTAAATCTGAGTGGGTGCTTTGATGAGAGAGAATGGGAAAGCAAATTAACACACGTAGTTGTGTGAATGTGGGGATAGAGGTAGGGACAGAGGATAACGTTGGGTGTTGTTCCTCAGGTGTTTTATTTTTTTATTTCTCCAGTTGTTAGTTTGTTTCTTTGTTTGAGACATGGTTTCTTACTAACCTGAAACTCTCCAAGGTGGCTGGCTGCCCAGCAACCCCAGGAATCTGTCTGTCCTGCCTTACGGTGCTGGGATTACAAGTGAGTGGTGGATACCACCAAAGAGTTTTTTTTTTTTTTTTTTAATTGAATGTGGGTTCTGGGGATCGAATACAAGTTCTCATGCTTTTTTAGGCCAAGAACTTTACTGAGACTAGGTTATCTCCTTAGTCTTACAAGTGTGTTTTGATAACTAGAAGCATTTGTGTTTCGGTAGTCCATGTGAAAGAAATTACAACAGGATGGCTACAGATCAAGGCAGGCTCATATATTATCTGCAAGAATGCAAGCTAAGCCCCAGGGACAGCTCTATAAATTTGCAAACATGGGTGCTGATGGACTTACCTTTTCTGTATCCCAGCTATTTGGTGATGTTCTCTTTTGGTGACTCCCTTGGTGCTTTCTTGTCCTTTTTCCTCTCTGAGACGCCCAAGCCCAATTCTGAACCAGCTTGTTTTATGAGATTTCGTGAGTCCCAGTGAGATGATGGATAAGAATGTCTCTTACAACACTAGGCATGTGCACACACTTCCAGTGACAGTCAGCGACAATGCTAGCAATACCAGTATCTATCATGGTAATTTCCTCACTGTGTGAGTAGGTGTCTGACGGCAGAGTGTCATCCCTTCTCCTTCTCACTCATTTTGTCTCTGCAGTTGACACATGTCATTTGCAGCTGTTCACTATCCTCTCAGTGGCCTCACTATATCTTAATTATTTTTCACATGATGAGTCCTGCTTTTTCAAGGCGGAACCCATGAAATTTGCATTCGTAGGCTTGCTTTCAGCTGGGATAAGGGTAGAAAACCTGAGTCCTTTCAGTCAGGTGGATCTGTTAGAGACTTGGAGTCAGAAATGAGGAATGTCAGGTTGGGATCCGGAATAAAATTGTTTTTGTAAAAATATATATTTCGCTTAACTTATTATCGTTATTATTTATGTCTCTGTGTGTATGATACATGTGTGTGTCTGTTCCAAGGCACACTTGTGAAAGTCAGGGGACACCATTTTCTCCCTCCATCATTCCATTTGGGGTGGAATTCTGGTCATCAGCCATGCACAGCAAGCGTTTTTACCCACGGAGACATTTTCCTGTCTCCAAGAAGAGGAGTCTTATGCTGAATGTGGCAGGGGCACTTGGCTCTAATCTCTATAGCTGTTGCTTGGTGATGGCCATGATGCTTCTAGTGGAGAATCCCCATTAGTCTGGGTTTGATAGACCCAGCTAGTTCTTTGCTCTTTTCAAATATGTTCTGAACTGTCTAACAGTTTTTAATATGTTCCCCTCAGGTATAGATTAGGCGGGATGAATTAAGTTGTTTGCAATTAAGATCCCTTCCGGGTTCAGGGAGTGAAACTGGAATGGGTTCTAAATGTCATCTTTGCTTTGAAGTGAAGTGTCTTAGCTGAATTAGGCAAGCATTAGAAGGGAAAATTCATCTATTGCCATCTGGGAAAATGATACCATCTCTCAGGTTTTCAAATTCACACAACTTGTCTCTTGTCTGCTGGCCCTTAAGACAATGACCTCTGCCAATGGAGGCTGCAGCATTTTAGGGAAGTGCAAAGACAAATAAAAAATAAAAATAAAGCCAGAGTAGATGCCTCAGTAGCTCAGAGAACATGCTGATCTTTCAGAGGACCTAGGTTCAATTCTGAGCACCTACATAATGGCTTACAACCATTTGTAATTCAAGTTTCAGGGCATCCAATGCCCTCTGCTAAGCCTTCATGATCATCAGGCATACATGGTGTATACTTACATACATATAAGCAAAAATAAAATCAGCTTCCCCCCTTTTTTTTTGTCTAAGATTCTGTTGTCTCATATTTGTTGTCTTAACTTTCTCCTTCAATCCCAGAAGACCTAATTGTGTGTCTTAAATTGTTATTTCATTACTTATAAGGTGAAAGCTAGTAAAATATTTTGTCCTTTATAAACATTTATTATGTTCTTAGAAAATATGTAGCTATATAAAAACCAGTGGAAGGTATACATGGTGACAGAGGAGAAGGAGGAGGAGGAGGAGGAGGAGGAGGAGGAGGAGGAGGAGGAGGAGGAGGAGGAGGAGGAGGAGGGATCATTCAGAGAGAGTGAGGGAGAGACAGAGACATACGTTGTGATAGTGTGTGTGTGTGTGAACATGCAAGTGACAGACATGGAAAGAGGATCAATTTGGGAGATGACCCAAATAAACAGGCGTCTTTGGCCCCAGTAGCCTGTCTTCTGGTATCCATAGCCCATGGAGTCCACAGTTTCACATGTGGAGGACTTGGTGGAGGACTAATGTGGAGGCTGCTTCGTGGTTGACTGGGCCTGAACCTTACCCCAGTCCATTCTGACAGATGATACAGCACAAGTGTCTAACAACAGAGACCTGAGAGATTTCTGTCCATTGCGAATAAACTAAGTTGCTGATGCATTCCTGACCCATGAGGAGATAATAAATGATTATTGTTTTCTTAAGCCATTAGACACCAGGCTACCTACTACTTAATATAGTTCTGCTGAGATTCATCTTGGCAAAGAAGCTGTGGTCTCCAGGTATGACTGTGAAAGGAGGATTTTCAGAAACCACCTGTCTTCTCAGGATCCACTAGCATTATTGTTCTGCTTCATGGCCCCAGTCATTTCCATTTAGTAGAAATTCCTCTGGGCTCTGATGGATAATTGGACATTATTTCTGGTTTCCAGTATTGCTGTACCTTTAATTCTCTTGGGCCTATTTTTGTAAGTAACTCCATTGGAAGGTGGATGAAGATGAATCAGGTGCTCTTATCTTGCTGTCCTCTTAACCAGGAAATGTGGAATCTATAGCCACCTCTGGGGTTTTGATTATACAGTTCGTCAGTACACATATTTCAGATCATTGCTTCAAAATCTATGCTTGTTCTGTCTCTTTATTTATTATTTACAAGTGCCACTTAGGACTTTACGATGTGATATAAAACAGGTATAAAATACAAACTTAGAAAATATGACAGAAAAGTAAATGGAAAAAGTTCTAACATTTTCTTTTTCCATCCTAATGGCTGTGTTGTTATGGCTAGCAAATGTGCCTCTTCTCCCTTTTTGGAGGCCACTGGTCACTGGGTCAACATATTATATTCCTGTATTATCTGCAGCTTCTCTATTGACACAGGTTCTGTCATATTTACTTCTTCTTAAACCACTCTATTCGGGTTATATGCATGCGTATGTGTGTGTGTGTGTGTGTGTGTGTTTGCACATCAGAGACCGCTCTTGGGTTTTGTTCCTCAGGAGCTGTTATTTTTGTTTTTTTTTCTGTTTTTCGTTTTGTATTTTTGAGACAATGTCTGATATTGGAACATGAGGCTGGCCAGTTCCACCAGGCTGCTATCTAGTCTTTCAAGCTCTGGGGTTATAAGTAGTGCATCTCCATACCTCAACTTTTCTGTAATATGGTTAGGAAACCTTACATAAGACCTAGGTTTTAGTGTGTGTGCACCAAGCAACTTACTACTATTTATGTTCCATCTTGAAAGAAATGTTGCATGAAAATGTGATGTAATGGAAGAATAACATTTATGTTTCAACATGCCACTAAATGTAAGAAGGGAAAATTTTCATATCCTGTGAGAAACATATGAAGCTTAATTTTGCTCCTTTGCTCCCAAAGCTTAAGATCTAAGCTTTGATATATATTTTTCCTAAACTGTTCACTTCTTTAAGCATCTCTAAATTACCTGCTACCTAAAATGAGCACCTGTGCTAAGTACACTGTTAGGGGGGAAGTTTGTGGATTTATTTATCTTCAAGACATATTGTGTTCTACTTACTTCGTCTTCTCCAGAGAAATGCCATGTCACACTCTTGAACATATCCCTCCATCTTTTCCTGCAACCTGGTTTCCAGGCTAGGCTTTGTGTCAGAGAGGCCACCCGGTGAAGTTCTTTCTAGCATGTCTGAGAGGAGTGCCTTGGCCATTAACCAGCTTGCTTCACCAAGACTGGAGCTGCCTGGATATCTGTCTTCTTCTATTTCCTGGGGCTGAAGAGTTGTGGCAGACATGATTATAACCAGCGTGTCAGGTCTATTTGTTCAGCTGGGCATCTCTCTTGCCTGTCAGACAACTTGGCTTTTCATCCCCACTTAGGCTTCTGAGCTATGTAGTGAATTAGAGCCAGTTTTTCTGTTTCCCTCCAGAGCTCCACAGGCTTCCCTGGATAGAGGTTGCATAAGTAACTGGGAACATAGGAGAAGGCAGTGCAGCTGGAGAAGGAAAGCTTTATCTTATGCCTATGTGCATATGTACACACACATATATATTCAGAAGTTATGGGAAAATAAAGGTTGGATCTAGACGGCTTTAGCTTAATTACTAATCTTTAGATTAATTGCTACGGGATCTTGGCCAAGATAGCCCAGTGACTCAGTGAAAGCGAATTCTTGACACAGACACAAAAACTCAGAAAAGAATGTCGCAGTGGCTATGCTTTTGGCTGCCCTAAGCCTTGTAAATGCAGGGGTAGGCAAGTCTGTGTTCCTGAATCTTAGTGGCTCTAACAACCCACTGCTGGAAGTTCATCATGGGCACTGCAGCCACAGCCTCACTCAGGAACTCAGGTGCTGGAAAATCTGGAGAAGCCACCATTTGCCTGTGGCTGTGGTGGAGGAAAAGAAGAAAATCCACAAGGACTCTCATGCTGCCAACAGTGTTACTGTTGCCCTGAGTGCCATGACCACTTTGAGTACTTCAGCCAAAGAAGATGGCTGTTTGCAGCAGAGACAAAGAAGTAGAGTGCGAGACCCAGAGGGAGAACCACAGTGCTCCTATGAGCAGCAGTCTATGGGCTGTTCCAGCTTGGATGGAATCTTTTACTTTTTGCAGTCAATATCCCTGAGATTGAAGTTAGAAATCTACTATGGCTAGCAGAGAAATGGTCACCCAAAAGCCTCATAATCCCTAGAACTTGTGACTACACAGCCTACCCTGTTGAAGCATACGTGTGCAGATGTATTGGGCTTAAAATCTCATCTTTGGAAAATATGGTTTTTTTTTTACATTTATTTACTATTTATTTATTTATTTATTCATTGGTAGGTAGATGTGGGGCACAATTAACGTGATGATCAGAGGACAACTTGCAAGAATCCACTATTTCCTTTTTCTATGTGGGTTTTGGGGATTTCACTCAGGTCAGCTCATCAGGCTTAGGAGCAAATACTCTTACCCATTGATCCATATTGTTGGCCCATGGTAAGGACACTGAGTTGAGGAGATTGTTTTAGATTATTGGGGTAGACCTGAGTTAGCCATATGTGTCCTTATAAAGAAAAGGAATCAGGGAAAGTGGAGTGAAGGAAGATGTGAGAATGAAAGCACTTTAGGATGATGAGAAGGGGGCTTCAAGGTGAGGAATAAAGGCAGCTTCTAAAATCTGGATGCCATAAGTAAATTCTTCTCTCTTCATTCCAGAACAGCACTGACATGTGAATACCCTATTAGCTCAACAAGATTTCTGTCCTGCAGACTATAGAATAGTAAGTTTGTCTCATTGAAGCTACTAAATCTGTGACTGTGTGTGCTAGCTACTAGAAGAAATATGTGTAGTCTCGTACTAAGCTTCTTCTAAAGCAGTACTTCTCAGCTCATGGGTTGTGACTTCTTTGGGGTCTAATATCAGATAACCTGCATATCAGATGTTTACATTATGATTCACAACACTAGCAAAATTACAGTTATAAAGTAGCAACAAACATAATTTTATGGTTGGATCACCACAACATGCGGAACTGTATTAAAGGGTTGCAGCATTAGAAAGGTTGAAAACTACTGCTCCAAAAGGTAGGCTGTAGTGCAAGATGCAGAATTTTTAAATCAGAGACAATAACTACGAACTTGGATTTCAAATAAGTTGCAAAGGAGGGGAATCACTCATTCTAGTGATGGTGATGGAGAGACAACTTTTAGGATCTGAGCCATGGTGTATATGTGGCATCTATGAACTGCTTCATAAGCAAAGGGTTTTTATCAGAAAAATTAAGTGCCAATCAAGTTTCTTTACTTGGATGTATAGCCTTCTAGCTTGGTTCTATCATCTTCTCTGACATTCACTCTTCCAATTCTCCATAAGGAAAAATGGATGGATTCTGTGGTTTGTAGCAGAAAACCTTGCTCTGCAACAAAATATCCTCAAACTCATTAGCTTGAAGGAACCCCTTATTCATTTTTAGGGATTTGCATATTTACTATCACCCCCAGTCTCATCTAATAGCTTGGCTGGGACTAGAACCGTTGGATGCCTAGATGGAGTATATCATTGGGTGATTTGGCTAGAGATTAGCAGGATTGGCAGATGGGCTTCAATTCTGCATGCAAGTCTTCACCTGGCTTCTAGGACTGGCCTATGACATGATGACTGGATGGAGCTACAATAGAAAGGATGTAGAAGCACCAGACTATATTAAGGATTAGTTCCAAAACTGATGCAGTGATAAGTTTTCGATGGCCTGTGAGTGGGAAAAGACTCCACAAGGGTGTCATGCCAGGAGGATATTTCACTGAGTGATCGTTAAGGCAGCCAGTGACCACAGAGTGTGGACTCTGATTACAGGGTTATGTACAAGGTCCCCTGGGGTAAAGAAGAGGGAGGGGCTGATTCTGCCCATGGAAGCAGAGGCAGATCAAAGAGGATGTGATATTTGGGAAACAGGGATGCACAGAGTGCAAATGCTTTTGGAACTATTTGCTTAGAGAACCATTTTTAGCCTAACTTTGGCAATGGAAATATATAGTAAGTCAATAGTGGAGCCAGGAGAGGCCAGAGAGGACACAGTAGAGGCAGGATGCAGCCACACCTTTGAAAGCTGCGCAGGCTTCCGACACCGAAAGAGTCAGTTTCAAGTAGAGAAATTGTGTAGCTGGAGCTCTAGGGGACAGAGCAGAGTGGGGGAGTAAGATAACTCACGTTGCCTTCTTTGTTTACATTCAGCCATTTTCCTCTTCTCACTGCACCAGAGACACATTTGGATTATTTACCCAATAACAATATAAACAACCCACGTTTGGCATATGCTGTTGTGAATGGAAGAATTCTACCACCATCATGATTTCTGATTCAGAGCATGATGTAAAGAGTCTGTCAGAACAAGTGCTGCCTGCCCTCATTTTACCAGCAACCCAGTCTCTTCTGTTTTGGAACAATCTGACTCTCAGTAACATAAAACAAAATATCCCTCTCACTCTGCCCTGGTCATTGGACTCTGGCTGACTAGCTATGCTGCCTGGGCTCAGCTGGGTTGTCCTGGCTCAGGGTGTGGGTCTGGCCGAGTCTGGATTCTGTTTATAGATTGGGCTAAGGTCTGGATCTTGGATGAAGAACCAGCAGTCTCCTTGGGGACTCAGTTAAAGTCGAGAAGCAAAACACCAAGCCCAACTGCAACAGCCATCATCACAGTCCCTCTCGTTTGAGCTAAGGCCATGTCCTCTGGTGCACTGTACCAAGACATACCTCACAAGAACCTTCAGTGATATTTGTGTTTCTTTCTCAGGATTATCTCACTTAGCATGGCCCACCCCAATTCATTCATCATGCCGCAGATGTCAAATCTACTTTTAGAATTGAATAATACTCCACTATACATGCATGCCCCATTTCATTTCTTGAGCCATTCCTTGATGGATGTTTATATGGTATAGTTTTGGTGCTGAGAATAATTCTGTAGTTGAAATAGGAGTGTAGCTATTTCTTGGGACTCCTATAGTCAATTTCTTTAAATACTTAACCAGCCAAAGGGTTGCTGGTAACTGCAATACACACACACACACACATATATACATATTTTAAATATATATTTAAATAAATAAATATATATTTTTTTAAAATCAAGAGTATGTGAGGACGTTTTTGGAAGTGCTAGAGTCATTACATGTAGCCTTTTTTGTTTATGTGTGTGGCAGACAAGAGGTGGTCACTTTTCTGACTCCTTATATGCATGAAGGTAAAGGCTGGTAGGCATGACCCAGTTGGCTGACAGGGAGGTAGAATCAGGGCAGTGAACAGAGGGATTGAATTAGGGAGGCTGTTGAGAGTCAGCAGGTGGAAATTTCAGAATGGATGGGTTAGAAATGAGTGCAGGTTCCCAGCACAGGGAAGCAGGTGAGAATGGTGGCATCAATGATTTCAAGAAAGTGTTAAGGAGGTCTAAGTTTGGGGATGGCAGTAGTAAAGATACCAGATACCGGTCATGAGTGTGAGCCTCTGCAAGGGGATTTCATTCACCAAGTGATTCTTAATCAGGATCGACAGAGTGGGGCTCTTCTGGCTCAGTGTAAGCTGCAATGTTTTGTTGCATCCAACAATACATAAAACCTTGAATTAGCTGTAGGAAAAACAAAAGCAGAGGAGAATTATGGGTTAAATTTGGATTTTCATCATTCCTCTTACAGAAACTCAAGATTCACTGGCCCTGTACTCTGACGGGCAGTGACTTCTGCCTTTCCTTGGAGCAGAAACTTTAACTGTATGCCATTGTTCCTAAGGATCTGTGTGTCTGGAAGACTTGCCCAGCTTCTAACCTAGCTTACTTGCCTGGATACATGAGGAATATGAGTTTGGAGACCTTGCCTTCCATGGAATTTCAGGTTTAAGCCTTAGATACCTATGAGGTTGTTATGAGGATTTATTGCAGTATAATTAAAAAATTAAAATTGCATATATTTAAAGAACACAATGTAAATATTTGATGTATCCTTGCATAATGATTACCATCATTACATTATGCTGCCTTTGTCATACATAGTTACTGTTGTGAGGTATTCACCAGAGGAGACTACCTAGAAAAGGGACCAAGACAATAAAAAGTTGTTATTAGCTGGCTGACAATTATATTAGGTGTTCAGGATCCAAGTGAAGTTCCCAGCCTTTCTCAGGGTGGTGGTATTTTAAGTACAAAAACCACATTTTGGGTTGACACACTTCAGTTAGGAAGAACAGTTAGCCAGAAGCAGAACTACGGAAGCTGAAGGCCAACATTAGTATATTTAGGGAGTTTCTGAGAACCACGGACATTGATGGATTAGGTCTTTGTTCTTGCTTTGGTAGGTGTTGCTACTTATGTGCTGGGTTCCACAGTCTGAATGGTACTTCCATCATGGTGTCAGTACCTACTGTGCTAAGGTCTGGGGTCCTGCTACATTCCCCACTGGTTCTATAGGCACAAGTCCAATTGTGGGTCTATCTTGGAGTAGGTAGAGGTTATAGCATCTTTTTAGCACTAGTAGTTTAACAGAATTTGTTCACTGAAGAAGTTGCGGCTAAATATATAGGTTTCTAAAGTGAGATCTAGGAGCAAAAGCATTAATGAACCATAAGTAGTTAGCAAGGGGGATGAGGAGAACAAAAATTGACACCAGTTGTTAGATTCTTGACACCTCCTTTCTCTTTTTTCACAGGTTATTTTGACCATAGCCAAACTTTCTCTAAGTATCCCTGATTGACTGGCATAGAAGCAATAGGTTTCTTCCAGTGCCTTAATTTTCCTTGTCTCATAAAGAAGATGTCCAATCATCTATGATTCTGAAGAATAACCCCAGCTACAGAATCCAAGTGGGCTTTCAGACAGGAAGCCAAAATTTCTAAGATGGCCCAGATCTGTGTCTACTGAGCACCAAATTCCTTAAAGTTTTTAACCTTTGTAACTAAGGCTGAAGTTCCAATTGCTTCGGAGACCTTCATGCTTGTCACCGCCAACAGGGGTACGAGGATGGTATGGCCTGCCATGAATGGGGAAGCCAAACCCTAGATTTATGTGGACCTTCCTCCCTCCTCAATTATAGATAAACACTTGTGGTATAATGTGCATGAGAATGCAATGGAGGGGCTCTACTTGAGAGCAAACAATTCAGAAGATGCACACTTGGTTAAGCCATTAGTGCAAGCAAGCCAGGAACTCTCTGAGGCATGGAAATACACTTGATCACGATTCTTGAAATTACCCTGCTTATGCTCAAGAAGACATAGACCAGGAATCTGCATAGGGGCAACTACTAAGGCAGTGTTTTCAATCTTTCTAATACTTTGATTCTTTAATACAGTTCCTCATGTTGTCTTGATCCTAACCATAAAATTATTTCATTGCTTCTTCATAGCTATAATTTTGCTGCTGTTCTGAATCATAATGTAAATATCTGATATGCAGGATATCTGATATGTAACCCCTGAAGGGGTCACAACTAACAGGTTGAGAAGCGCTGTACTAGGGGTATCTTGGTGACATGACATTGAACAGGCACCCTTCCCTGCATGTTTCTCTGGGCAAACATGGATTAGGTCTTTGTTCTTGTTTTGACAGGTGTTGCTGTCTACATGCTGGCTTCCAAGGCCTGAATGGTACTCCTATCATGGCATCACTTGTGCTAATGTCTGGAGCTTACAAAGGTCTGGGGGCCTGTTACATTACCGTTACATGGGAGGGTTATGTGAATTTGTGTGTGTGTGTGTGTGTGTGTGTGTGTGTACACACGCACATTCATACATGTAAGAGAGACAGAGAAACTTAAGATCCACCTTAGCAAATTTCTAGAGACAAAACGTATTATCATTATAGATGCTATATTATCTACGAGATGCTCCAGAACCTACTGAGCCTACCACTGAAAGTCTGCACTCTGGCTAGCAGCACTACATTTTCTCTGAGCTTTTAAAATAATTTGAAGCCCTTCTTTCCAGAAAGGTGTCCCCATGCCTGGAACACTTTGAAATAGTCACTGGTGATTCCCTAACTCCATAATGTTTTCTCACGCTCGAACCTGGGTTGAAGACCCCTGCTTTGGAAAAAGTATCCCTGCGTATCTTTGCACCATGCTTTACATGAGCATTTCACATTGTGAAGCACTTTTCCTTACAAAGCATGGACTGTTCCCCCTCTCACTTCTTCTGAAAGGTCTTTCTCCCTCACCTTTTCCATACCCTGTCCACCTGTTCGTCTGTATTTGCTCTTTAGCTGTGTGTATGGGCCCTCCACTCTCTTTTGTCTGTTGCAGTGTGTAGCTTCTCTGTGCCCACACACAGCACAGACGTAGATATGGAAAGGCCAGCTCTCCTGTACCCTGCGATTCTGGGCTTCCGTCTTCATTCCTTTCCTGCTATCTTCCACTTGCCAGGCAGTTATAAATAGCTTAAAGAAGATTTTATTTCCAGCTTCGAAGTGACATGTGCTGTCAGCAGCACCACAAAACACTTCATTGATGTTTTTAAGGGGGTGGGGAAGAGGAAATCAAATTGCTTATTTGCCCAAAGCGATGTTCAGTGAACTCAAATCCATTGACTCACCATGGTGCTTTGCTTTTCCCAAGAGAATGGATTGTCAAATTCAGACTGCAAGTAACCTTTGGGCTGAATGGCTGGACCTCCTCAGATTAATTTGGTCTAAGCCTCTCCTCAAAGAGGAGGGTTGAGCAGCGCACCAAGCCGGGGATGAACCCCAAGAGCAACAGTGGGGGTAGCCACATCTGAACACTCTGGGGACTTGTCTGAAAAAAGATAAGTAATTGTTTTTCAGTCTGAGGCAAGTCAGGACAAAGCAAGAGAGAGAGAGAGAAGAAATTTCTTAGCATGCTAAGTCTTCCCAGTGGAAGAAAATCACAGCCAGTGTTTTGCAGTTCCAGAGATAAGGGGCTATGTGAGACACTGGGTTATGAATGGGGTACTGTTCATAATGGGGTACTATTCAGTGACACTATCCAGGACAAGGGAGATGTGAGTGAGCAAAGACAACAAAAGGTGATTAAGTTGGGTGCAGTCTTTGAGGCTGAGATACAAGCCCAGTACAAAGTTCTGGGTAGCCAGGGATTCCTGGTCCCTGTTAGTAGCTTAAGTGGTATCCTCAACCTGCTCTCTCAGGCCAACCAGCTCACAAAGTTCTGAACACTGTATGCTCAGTGTTCCCCTAGCAATGAATCAATATCTTTTTAAAAAAAAATTATTGTATTTTTTATTCACTTTACATCTTTGTTGCTGCCCCATCTCTTTTGGATGGAGAAGGTACCCAGGTTTTACTGATTTCAAATGTTTCTTTCTCTCTCCTTCTCTATTACCAGTTTATAGACAAGTACGGGGTCCAAATCAGCCCGATGTAATATTGTAATATGCTGAAAAATCTGGAAATGGGGCCTTCTCCTATGGAGAAATGCTGCAAAGTCTTAGTAGGAGTAGGATCTGGTTTAAATTGTGGTTAGTTGTAGGGGATTCAGAGATCACACCTGGGCTCTTATCCCTGATCTTCCATGTACTAGTTGTCTCCGTTCTTGCACAAAGACTATGATTTATTAAACAGCACAAGCATATTTCTCCCAGGCCTGGAATATGGAGGGTCCATGGCTGAGACGCCAGCAGATTCAGTATCTATTGAGGACCCATTCATTATAGACAGGGTCTGTTTGCAGTGTCCTTGCATGGCTGAAGGGGCAGAGGAGGTGAGTATTGTGTGCTCAGGTGACAGAAGAGATAGAAATGCAAAAGAGATGAACAGCTCCCTCACTTGTCTTTTATAATGTTATTTATTTAGATTTTTTTATTATTTAAATTATTTTATTAATTACACTTTATTTACTTTATATCTCTGCTGAAGTTCCCTCCCTCCTCCCCTCCCAATCCCTCCCTTTCTCTTCCTTCTCCATGCATGCCCCTCCCCAAGTCCACTGGTAGGGGAGGTCTTCTTTTCCTTTCTTTTGATTCTAGTCTGTTAGATCTCATCAGGAGTGGCTGCATTGTCTTCCTCTGTGGCTTGGTAAGGGTGCTCCCCCCTCAGGGGGAGGTGATCAAAGAACAGGCCAATCAGTTCATGTCAGAGACAGTCCCTGTTCCCACTATGGAACCCATTAGGAGACTGAACTATCATGGGCTACATCTGCGCAAGGGTTCTGGGTTGTCTCCATGCATGCTACTTGGTTGGACTATCAGTCTCAGGGAAGACCCATGTGCCCAGCTGTTTTTAGATCTGTTATTAATCCTGTTAGAAAAGACTCTTCCTTCCTCTCTTGATTATCGCTAAGAACTCCACCTTTTAATATAATTACAATTACGTTTCAACTACAGGATATTGAGAGAACACACCCAGACTTTAGCATGAGCTCTCTGGCTTGGGACAGATAACCTAACTTCTCAGGACCTCAACTGTTTCATCTGTAAAGAGAGTTTAAAAAAGCACCCCATTTAAGGAGTTGAGTCTTAAATGGCTGAATGTTTAGAAAATATTTGAAGTGGTGTGAAGCCATGAGTATTAGCTAATATCTGTTGTTAGACTCTTCTAGAAATTTCAGTCAGGACAGGAGAGAAGACTTGTGAAGCCAGCACAGATGTGAGACATGGGGAAACTGATGCCTGTGATCATTCAGGTACCTTGTCATTTATGCTTGAGTTGAAGAAACTACTAGGATTTTCTCAATCCAATAAGAGTCAAGTATTTCTGTAAGTTGCAATTGGACTATCCTGAAACAATGTATATATATATATATATATATATATATATATATATATATATATAAAAGTTGTGTGTCAATATCATATTAGACATCTCCAAGCTAAAGCTCGAATCAACTCTCGAGGACTCCAGTTCTCATTAAGTAGGCCCTTGTCCTGCTCACTGGTCTCATCTCTCTGTGTCCACATACCTTTTGCTTCCAGCCTTCCTGTGCTTACAGTGTCCTAAGCCACCCTGTTGTCTCCTCTCTATGGCTTTGCATTGTCCTTCCTACTCAGGGGACTACTCTTCCTCACTGGCTTCCCCCTGCCTTGGTGCTTTTTCTTGGAGAAGCTCTCTTGGGTTCACTGAGGCTGGGTTAGTTGGTGGTCCTCTTACTGGCATAAAAGATACTGGTCCTGCCACTCCTCTAATTCACAGAGCCCTTTCTTGCTGGGATTCCTCATTTTTACTGTCCAGGCTCTTATCTATGAATAAATATCCATGGATCCTTAAGGCCCAGCACAGTGTCTGCTACATAGAAGGTGCTCAAACACATCCATGGTGTGATTCACAGACACCCTGGTGAAAGCAGAATAAGACAAAGGGGTGAAAGACAGGTACAACACACCAGATTTCATCACACTACAAACCTCTGTGTAATTTGTTAAAAACTTAAGACTGTCAGGTACTCAAGGAATCAGTCTATGCAGGAGCCATGCAGTTGATGTTCCCATTGGTACTGCCAGTGGCTGTTTGGCTGTGTCATTGATAGTGAAGCCGAAGTCTAGCTGATAGGTGCTTGATTTAATAAAACACCCTAAGCTCACACCAACCCTGACAGGCCCAGGGAATACAGCTGCAAATTAAAGAGATGGAAACTCCACTCTGGTACAAGCCAAGATTTAAAAGACCCTAGTCACTCTTATTTATAGAGTTTAGATTTCCCTTTAACCCTTAGGTGAGAATGGGACAGCTGGCTTGCCCTAAATACTAATGAGTCCTGGAGTGAAGTACCTAATAAATGTTTCCACCTTTCCACAGGGAAATCTCTCTCTGCTAATTGCTGTCAGCATCCATCAGGATCACTGAGCACAGAGTCTCAACAGGGGGACCTTGGGGCCAACTTCTGTCTCTAGGAGAAAAATTTCTTCAGGAGTCCTTGGGACCTCTAGTGGCTGTCCCTGCAAGGACGCTCTAGTGTAGAGATCAAAAGGCTTTCAAAAGTTGGTTCTTGGAGCTACAAGGCCGTGGAGAAGGTTTGAGCAATGAAGTCAGTAGTACTAGCATGGTTGAGTGATAGGTGCCAGATTCTGCCTACCCCTGGACCTGGTTAGACTTGTTGACCTCTTTTATGGATCAGGGTGGCTCTCTGGGTTTTGTCAGAGATTTTCTATTGATGGACCATATCAATTCCAATTATCATATTTATCAGGTAATAGACACTGAAGAGTTGGGTGGGGAAGTGTAACAAGGTCAGATAGAGTTCTTACCTGGGCCACAAGCACAGGTATCCAGTTGAGCAGGCAGCAACAGCATCAGTATAGCATGTCTGCCTAGGACATATTTTTGACTAATGCTCAAGGCTCCACCCCTGCCTGGAGCTCTGAAACTTCCAGTGAGGAAGAATGAGGGACATAGAGCTTCACAGGGGAAGTAACTCTTTTGTGCCAGTCACTAGCTGGGAACTTTACACTTTCTTTAATTTAACAGAAGTTTACTGCTCATGAATTGTGTGCATGGAACACACATCAGATTAAAGGTCTTGGTTTTACAAAGATGATATTGCAGTAGGGCAAGGGTAGAAAGCAAGAAAATATAAATAAAAGGATTCCAAAAATCTCATGTGATAATGGAAAACAGCAACGTTCGGTGATAGGAAGGAACAGGATGAGAGAGAGCGATAGGTGATGCATTTTCACGGGTGGCCATGATGTAGAGGGAACGACATCTGAGAAAAGACATCTGAACTGAGTGAGGCTTTTGTGAAAGTAGCCAGGCAATTCCAAGAAGAAGTTAAGGGCAGAGCCTTCCGGGCAGAGTGCAGCAGCATGGGTAAGGAATACTGGCTATCCCACTGGCCTCTCAATACTTTCTCTTCAAAGGCACCCACCTTTCCAGATCACACTCCCAGAGACAAGTTTCAGAGAAGTCCCATCTCACTAGTATCTATGGGTCCATAGCATTTTCATGATTGCATATGGCTATTTCCCTTTCCCCTCTTGGCTTAGTTTAGGACACTCTGTGGGGGCATGGAGATAGCCCAGGTAGTAAAGCCCCTACTGTGCAAAACCTGAGTTTGGATCCCAAGTTCTTATGTAAAAGCCAGGGATGGCTGTATGCATCTGTAATACTAGGTGCTAAGGATGGGTGTCAGATGCCTGGAGCTCATTGGACAGCCAGCAAAAGCTCGATGAGAGAGCCTGCCTCAAAAAATGACCTCTGCTATCCATACTTATGTATGCATCTGTGCAAATGCGCCAGCATCCATATACCACCACTTGCTTGTACTTGCTTCTTATACATGCAAAAGAAATAAATGAAAGCCAAGATACTGTGCAATTTCTACTTGTGTCACATGCTTCTCATTTAATAACTGACCCATCCAGACAGCAAGGAATGCCTTCTTCCTGTCTTACTCTATGCATCTGGATGCATTGGTGAGATATGTACAGCCTTGCAGACACGCTACCCATTTCAGAGGGATGCTTAATGGTGGCCAGCTACCTTACTATACTTACAGTTTCATGAATTTGGAGAAATACTTTCTCCTGAACCTCCACTGCCCTTTCAATCTGCATTCCCAGCTAGTTTTACTACTTACATAATTGATGAAAAGATTCAGATCAGGAATACCCTTCTTCATACCCCAGGCCCTTTGGCCTGAATCTGTTTGCTTCCTGACTCACTTTCTGTCATTCCAGTGAAAAGATGGTCCCATCTCAGACTAAGAACCAACTGCCATTGGGATCTGGATTGCTGGTCTTTATTCTTGTACCTTGAGTTATCCTATAACCACACAAATGTATCTCCTCATCACATACCACAGTGTATCCCCTCTATTTGCCTATATTCCTTCACTCTACTTCTGGCTTCCTCACCACTGTTCTCTTTTACTCCTAGCCTCCATGGCCTCTGCTTCTGATTCCAGTTCTTCTGAATCCTATCCCTCTCTTCGGTCACCACCTAGGACCTTACACATGGGTGGTGATGACTTGGGCTCATCCTCACTCACAGCCCTCAGTATGTCTAAGCCCAGAGTATTAGTGCTCTGTGTGCCAGCCCATCCTGAGCTCTTTACACTGAATTGCCTTCTTCACTGAACTCCCTCCCCTGCTCTGGGCCTGAGTACTAACCACTTGCTGGCTCAGTTCTGGATTCTGTTGTCTTCCTTACCCACACTGTCTCCTGAGCTGACCCCATTCACTGCCATGCCTTTAAATACCATGTTCATAATTACTTCCAAATTTATATCTGTAGCTCTTCTGTGCCCGCTGCAGACTCGTCTATCCCGCTGCCTGACATCCCACTTAGATGACTAATGGGCACCTCAACTTAATGCATCAGAAGGAGAAAAGTCTTAATTTTCCCATCTCACCTCCAAAATTGTTCTCCTCTTAGTGTTCCCTGTCTCTGTAAATGTCACCACCACCCTCCAAATCACTCAAGCCCAAGCCCCAGGAATCCTCTTTGATTCTCTTCACTGCCTCACCCCCATATCCAGCCCACAGGGAGTGTATACTGTGGGTTCTCACCTTAGGAGAGAGTGGGAATCCATCCACTTTTCTTCACCTCCCCTGCTGCTCCAAATGTCTCAGACCTTTGTGACTGCCTCATCAGGTCACTACACTGCCTGCTTTGCCTTCTAAAATCTATCCTGTACACACTGGACTGTGTGCACTTTTCAGCAAAAGAATCTGATCTTACCACTTACCATTTTAAAGGCTTCCTAAGATTTCTGCCTTCAGGTACCTTCTCCAAATTCTTCCCACTCACTTTTTCAGCCTTGGGATGAGTGGCCCACAGGCTTTTGAACGAACTTTAGAAAAGTTTCTGTAGAGATAAATCCCTTCCTTTTGTCTCCTCCTATAGTTGGAGGAAGAGACATTTCTATATAGAAGTAACTAGCACTTTGGAGCCAGACACCGGTGCTGCCCTCCTAGTTCTCTCATCCATGAGCTCTGTGAAGAGAAACCCTTTGTGTGGAGTAGCTTCACTTCCCCACTTCACTTTTGTAAATCGGAAATGTGATTCCACTCACAGTACATCTGCTGTGTGCCATGTGGTGCCCGGCATGTATTTCATAACTCTAGTTACTTCCCTCTTCAGCATCCTGCTTGGTCAAGGAGGGGAGAAAGGCATCCCTGGGATATAGGTGGAGAACAAGAACAGCTTAATAAAGGGCCTGGGTAGGAGAGAAAAGATAGCTACCTGGACCATTGTCTGCCCCAGCCTCTTCAGTGGATGTAACTGACTAGTGATGGACAGAAGCCATGAAAACTGTTGAGGAAAAGGAGGAATGTAGGTGTTAAGTAGAGACAGCAGTGCTTGTCTGAACACTGTGTGTCAAGTCAGTGACCATGCAGGGAATCCCACCAGAGGGTCTTCTGGAAGGAGGTATGTCACATCCACAAGGGATCACCATATATGGGTCAGATCAGTGGTAGTGGCAGGTCTGCTTGTCCTATAAACATAGCTCTTCCAGTTCTTGTAGAATTGGCAGTGTTGTGGGGGAGACATATGAAAGGACATTGGTCTTTCCTGGGTGATCATGGTCAGGTGTGAATGTGGAGGACACTACTAGTCCTTAGTTCCAGCTTTGTAAAACACTTTGTATTTCTGTAATATGGCCAGCTTTTGCTGATGGTTTTGCTCAGAACAGACTTTCCCTCTGTTCTTTGGATAAAACCTACATTTTTTTTTTCAGGTTCGTTGAGTCTATCTTCCAGAATGCTCATTTTGTTTTCTCCTTTCCTCCAGACTAGACATGCCTCATGGATTCCCATCTTTTCTGGAGCTTTCTTCTCTTTTACTATAGTATGGCTAAATACCCATAATTTTTTATCTCCCAGGGGACAGGCACAATGTGTTTCTCTCTCTTTTGCACTAACATTAAGGATGTTGCTTGGCAATGGACTGCCAAAGCTAGTTCTTTGCATAAGAAAACCCCTGGTGAAGTCTTGGTGACCAAAGAAATTTCAGTAGCTTTCTGCAGCCCTGAATCTTGTGATATCATCTTCATTTTATAGATGATGAAAGTCATTATTCAAATTCAAATGTAACAGATGAGGAAACAGCTTTAACTAGGATGTTGGAGCAACAATTACAACCCTGATAGCAAAATTTCCTGCATGAACACTCAAGGGAGGTGGAATTTGAGATATTGTGACTGTTTCACATCCCACAGAAAACATTGCATGCTTTGCCTATATTAGTAAGCTTGTAGACAAGAATATTAATATTTTCCTGGTCCTTATGGCTTGATGGCAAATACTTCTGTAATTATGGAACAGGGTCATTTCACAGAAAGATCCAGCATGGAATAGATGTTGCTCTAAAGGCCATCTAGTCAAAGTATTCCTTCCTTGTGAAAGATGCTCTGGTAGTGGAGGATGTCCTGAGTTGTGTTTCCCAATAGTACACTTGGGAATGTAGAGTATAGACTCAGTGCTCAGGACAAATCAGTGAGGGAGTGGAGAGAAGAAAAGCCAAGCATAGGTGCCACTTCACAGAATTCCCAAGATCACTTCCAGTTTGATACCAAAGGAAGCTCTGGTCATCTCAGCTCTGGGCTACTCATGCCTCCAGGTAGAGGCACTGAGTGCAGGTTTCTGTGTTCACTGGCTAATCCCCACTTCATTGGGATGTATGCAGTCTGAGAACTTCCCATGTCTCCTGAGCACAAAACAATGTGGCTCTAGCATTCTGAAGGACAATCTGCTTTTGTATAGTTTCAGGTTGGAGTCACACCTAAAACCCAAGAAAGAGTGTGTACAAAAGGAGTTCTGAATAGAATTCAGTAGAACATCCAATGCCTACTATAGAGAAGGACATCATATCCCTGAGATAGGTCAGGAAACCAAGAATAGGATGCATTTATACTCTTCTGGTAGGTGTGAGATGTAAATGATATGTCCTGGGGAAGAAAAGTGTATGAGTCTCAGCTCTTGTCATAGTTTACCTATCATAGCAGAGTAATCAGAATCCAAGTTCTTCATCTGTAATTCAGGATCAGTTACCCCAACTTACCTGGGATATAAGCCATGAAGGTTAACCTGAGTTAATGTGCATTAAGTATAAAGTAGTTGCATGTTAGGCATTGCTGTGTTCTACACAAAAGACCAACTCTACAGTCTGGCAAATCCATGAGGACCAGCTTTCAGTTTTTCTCATTTGGAAACCTAGACCAAGCAAATGGCCGCATTACGTATTTGAATGAACAGAGCTGTCTTATTTCAAATATGAGCCTTTTTCATAGCATCCTGGGACTTGTATCCTAGCTTAGCACAGGTACCCACTAGAAGGCTGACTACTGATGTTTTCTATTTCCTGTGTACCTCTGACATGTCCTTGAGTCCAATCACAGGAAAGAAAAAAAAATGAACATTCAGGTAAAAGAGTGAAGATGCAGCAAGGTGACAGATGGTCTGCCATTCAGAGCTCACATATGTCACACCTGTAAAATGCAACTGCTGAATTCTGAGATGAATCTTCTCTGGGGTCCACCCTGGTGTCAGCTAGTGGTGGGCATTATTAGCTCTAACAGATGAAGACGCCTACCCAAGCCAGTCCTTACACTGACAGCCCTTCAATCAGTACAGGCCCATCTTCCTGCCTTGACTGGCTTCCCCACATGTGTACTGCAGCTGAGACCATACTATGGACAAATGAACATGCTATTGCCCTGAGCCAAGAAACTCACTCAGCCTGAGAAATCTGAAGGCAAAGGAAGGCCAAATGACACCAGGGCTCTTGGCAGAGGGTGGGGGATGGGGGTAGGGGATGGGTGTTCAGAACCCTAGGAGCTAGACACCAAAGGCCAGGAAAACTATGAGAGGAAGAATCAGGGCCTTAGTATAGCAATCAAATACTTTTGTTATTTAAGACTAGAACAGAAACCTTTGCTCTTCAGGGGAATGCTGCCCCTTGATGTAGAAGGGAAACTATTTTAAAGGCACAAGGAAACATTACAACTCCCAGGTGAAATTGTAACATTTTATTTATTTTTCAGAGCAGCTTCTCCCCCCTCCCCACTTCCACACCACGCAAGAGTCTAGCTTTTATATATGAAACATAAAATGGATTTATGTGTATGCGTAAATGCAAAGATGGTGTAGATAGACGGAAAAGGAGCAAAGCGATAAAGAAGAACAGTGAACAGATCTAGCAGAGCACAGTGTGCAAAGCTGCCAAGAGTCTGGGAGGAGTAGTGGGTCCACCCCTCAGTGTTGTTAGTGAAAGGAGCCCTAGGGTTGAGGGTTCCCAAGGTAACTGGGCTGGACAAGGGTGAAGTTCCTGCCCCCTTGTTCCCTCTTTTCAGTTTCATTTTGTTAGAAGGGTCAGGAAGACACAAAGAAAAGATTGACAGGATCAGCTTCCTAACTGAACAAACGTTGATTTATATGCTTTTTTTCCCCCCTCAAACAGTATGCCAAATGTTACATGAAAATTATTTATTTTGAAAGAGAAGTCTTGTTCTCTTGCTGTACATCAGGGCCAATGCATGATAAATCAGAAGTGGCTGTCATATCACACCTTGCCACGTCCTGCATAAAACGAAACAAAAAACAAACACACGCCACCTCCAATTAGAGTTCAGTGTAGAGATCTTGCTAGAAGCTCAGTGTGGCCATTCAAAATGGACCCTCAGCTGTCCACTTCCTTTACTCCACTTCCTGGAGCTCATGTCAAAATGCTGCTGAAGATGTCACGAGACTGCAAGTCGTGTTAGGCCTAGAGAGGACACAGCTTTACCAGGCTTGGATGACTACCTGTCAGTGAGGCTTTCCTGGACGTTTGCCCTTTCTGTCCCCACCTGTCAAGGAAAATATAATGAAAAAGCAGAGGCCTGGTGATGCAACCCTTGATACCACATCGGGTTCATACTCTCTGTTCTCCATGTTTCCCATTTTGAGAGTTACCTTGTACAGGTCAGAGACAAATGAGAAAGCATTTTAGGAGTGCTGACACATATTTTGTCATCTGTAAACTGTGAGGCCTTTGTTAAAGTTAGATAGAGTCTTGGCTTCTAACCCAAGTCAAAGTGACTCTATGAATGGAAGGAAAACAGCTAAAGCCCAAACAGGCCTATTGAGCACATGAGTTTTATCTACCCACTCAGGGGCTAAACCCGAGACCTTAAGCCCACATGTGCCCTATCCTTATATCGCCTCATCCTACCCCATGCAGGGGCTAAGAGGGAGCCAAAGCCCAAAAACAGCTAGTAGATTCTGGGTGGAGCAGGTGGAAAAGGGATACTGGCAAGTTAGGCCCTAACCATGAAGCCTGACTACTTGTAACCACCATTCAAACCACCACTCCTAGAGGTCAGACAAGTCCTATAATCATTGAACATCAACAGTTTCTAAATTGAGGTTGAGGATTAATTTGTTCCAGAGATGATCCTAGGTTCTGAACATGATATTTCTGTGTCCATCTCAGAGGAGGACAAACAAGTTGGAATGTCCTGGTGTACTATCTTGCACTGTGATGTTTCTGCTTGTTCTTTATACCCATAGCCAGAAGCTTGACCACTGAGGTCCATGTAGGAATTGGTTTAATTAGACAAAGACAAGGCTAAGTAGGTGGTTCAGTTGGTAAAATTCTTGTCTTGCAAGTATAAGGACCCGAATTCCATACCCAGCACCCACACTATAACAATCTGGGCATGTTGTAGTTCCAAGTGGGGAGACAGTTCAGGCAGATCTCTGGAACTCATAGGCCCACCATAGGAACTCATAGACATATTGTTTAGTTTCAGATGAGTGGGAAGACCCTGTTTCGAAATAAAAGGTGAAAAGTGCCTAAGGAACAATGTTCACACATATGAATGTGCCCTGCATACACATGAATATATACATACATACACTCAATAAAGAGATCATGCAACTTTCAATTAGTAACAGATTCTAACATTTGAAAACAAAAGCTCCAGCTCTATGCTATCAGACTCCACCCATATTAGTCTTTTGGGATGTTAGAACATTGAAGCTCATGAATAGGGTAGAGAGGGCGTTGGGTAAGAAAGACAATGGCTATGAGTGTGCTTAAAGAGGGGAGGGAGGAGATTCTTAGAAAAACAACCTGTTTAGGGTGTTCTTTGTAATGTCAATGTTCCAGGTGTGCTTGGGGTTTTATTCAGAATGGAGGATACAGGGAGGTGTTGGCTCTGCCAGGGGAGGCTTCAGTTGAGGAATAAAGAAGTAATAAGAGCCTCTGAAACTGTGTAACCCTAACCTACTGACAACATCCGTGCACACCTGGACTCAGCTGTACCTCGCTAGAGATGAACTACTCTGCTTAAGTTCAGTTCTCAATGGTTTGGGTTTACATTGTGTGTTTTGAATTGTTTTATTAACTGAGAAATTAGGGGAGCCACAATAGGATATTGAATGTGATGGCTCTGGGATGAGAGACACAGGGCAATTTGGATAGTCAAGATCAGTGGTTCTCATCCTTCCCAATGCTGCCACCCTTTTATATAGTTCCTCATGTTGTGGTAACCCCTTTCATAACTATACTCTTGCTCCTGTTATGAATGGTAGTGTAAACATCCATGTTTTCCAGGTGATCCCTGCTGAAGACCAAAGGGGTTGTGACCCACAGGTTTTGAACTGCTGGTATAGATGATTCTTCCTTGACTGGATGATCAAAGGGATCCTAGGTGGAGTGTGATGGATTAGGAATTCTAGAAAGACAGAGGTGTTGTCTAGCCTCCTGTGAGTCCTGGCTGGAGCTCTCTAGCAAATCCACCACAACATCAACCCCAGATTTCTCATTTGAACTGGGGAGAAATTATTAAAACACCAATATTTCCTGACTTTCAGATGCCAATGCTCTGGGGTGCTGTAGACATGTGCATACCAGTTACACAGCAGGCTCCCGGGCACTGCAATTTCCTGTCTAGTGGTGGTGTTTTTCATTCTATTTTCTTTTTTTAGTGTGATTACACTTTACACATTGGAGTTTTTGTTACCTCAGGCAGCTGAATTCCTTGAGGAGGGTGTTTGCCTTTAGGTTGTTGTGGCTGCTGTGCCAAGAAATAGCTGGGGAGACCTAGAACAGATATTTAAAAACTACCCACCATGCCTTATGCAGACTTTGCCTTGTGTATCTACACTATCCATGGCAAGGATAGCCAGTATAGCTTTCAGATAGAAAGCAAGGCGGGTTGGTGTGTCTGGGGCCACACGGCAGACCAGTGATAGAGTCTGAGTTATAATTTCAAAGCCCTACCCTCCAACTGACAGCAACAGGTGCGTGGTGCTGTCTCACTTAGATGATTTCACCCAAGAAAAGAACAGGTCTCCTGGGAGAGGAAGAAACAGAAGGTCGTGGCTGCCCTTCCTCCCTTTCCTTAGCTCCACCAGGGCCCTCTGGGGACTCTGATGCAGGCTTCTAAGGCACCCTGCCCCTCAGCTAGCATCATTTCTCCTGAGCTTTTTCTAAGCTAAAGGAAACACTGCCAATCTCAGTCTAATTACAGCTTCTTTCTCTCTATCCAAACACTGGCAAAGCCACTTCCTCTTCCTCCCACTGCTCAGGAAGTCTGCTCAGAAGCCATGGAGGTGACAGTTCAGAAGTGGAGACAACTCTCTACAGCAGCAAAATTTTCCCAGAGCTGCTGCTCGGGGTGCTGAACAAGAGGGCTGTCTTTGCCTGTAAGAGAACTAAAGGCTTGCCATTTTTTTTTCAAGTAAAAGGGTTGAACAATCCCTCATATATATATATATATATATATATATATATATATGTAATCTCACTTCCACACACTGAACACAGTTGCAGATATCAGGTTATGAAGGAGGATATGACATAGTCCTTATCTTTAAAGAATTCACAGTTCATGAGGAGGTAAGATGGAACACCAATAGTCTAATGGAAGATTATGGAATCATGATAAAGGATGATGAGGTTTAGAACAAGGTGCCATGGGAGGCTAAGCTGGTCATTTGCTTGGTATGTGATCCTGGGAGAGGAAAGTACATGAGAAATAAAGGATGATCATGTACTTTCATGTATAAGAGAGAAGCAGGATGGATAAAAGCTCACAAACAAGAAAGGCATTATTTTGGAGATATAAAAATAAGCTTTGTTAGTACTCACTCTTTTAAATAACAATAAAACTCATTTTTACCATAATCATTAATACATACTAATTGTATATATTAATGAGCTTCACTGTGATATGTTCATATACATTTATATATAATGCTATGATTGTACTCACTCTACCAACTACCCTTTGTTTCTATTAATTATATAATATATAGTGGGATCACATGCACCTCTCAGTTACCCTCTTTTACTCCATTACCTTCCTACCCTGATTCCTTTTCTCTTTTGTTATAGTTCCCCTTCTACAGTCTTGGCATTTTGGTTCTAGATCCTCATATGAGAGAATTCCAGTTATCTGAGTCTTCCTTAATTTGCTTAATATAATGAAATCCAATCTGATCCCTTTTCCTGCAGTTACTATGCTCTTCTTTGTGACTGAAATACATACACTCACACTTAAATATCATCTATCTATCTATCTATCTATCTATCTATCTATCTATCCATCCATCATATCAACCATTTATCTATTTACTATCTACCTATCTATCATCTATCTTTTATTATCATCACCATCTATATCTGTTTATGTATCATCCTCTCTCCCTTTCCATCTCTATTCTCTCTTCCTCTCTCCCTCCCTCATTCAATTTCTTACTATTTCTCAATGTGTATGTGGCACACTATGGTAACTTCGTATTTCAGCAGGTATGTATTAACCAACAACTTTATGGCACTTGATTTTTGACAAACCTTTTCACAGCTAATATCTAATTGGGTTCACAGTGGTCCCATGAAATAGGTGTGTCTAGTCTGGTTGTTATATTTTCAAGTTCATACTTGGGAGAACCAAGAGTTAGTATATATTTTGTCTCTTCTGGGCATAGATGTGTTCCATTATTGATTTTTAATTCATACTAGTTTTCTATTACTATATGACATATTCACATAAATACAGCAGCTTTAAAGTAGTCACAAATTATCTCACGGCTTCTCTAAGTTGCAAGTCCTGATTTGGCTTAGTTGAGTTCCTGGCTTCTGAGTGTTTCCAGGCTGTAATCAAAAGTTTTTCTTTCCTTCAGCATTCTCATCTGTAGACTCAAATGAAGAAAAAGGCACTTTTCAGCTTTGAATTGTTGGCATAACTCATTCCTTTACATTTATAGGATTCACAGAAGCTTGTTCTTTAGTGGTAGCAAGGACAGTCAACAAAACACTGGAGCAAATATCTAAGCAGGAAGACTCCTATGTAATATAATCTATCCACAAGAGGGACATCTCAACCTTTTGCTTAGAGTAAGCTCTGTCTGACTGTCCAAGAAGTCCTTGGGGGCACCATGAAGTCCCTACATGCTATCAATTGGTCATTGTTATTCCCTCATGCCAGTCTGTGACAAGCTCCTGACCCCTTCCCAAAATATTTCATATGCATCCCCTGTAGATGCCTCCAAAATATGTTCTTTTACTTTTTTAGGCAGTCTTCCCATCTCTCATCTCCATTTCAGCAGTCTCTATTAGCTATGGAACTGTCATCATTGACTTACAAGTTTTTTCCTCTTTTTTCTTCCTTCCTTGACTTGCTTATTTTTCTATCCCTTGTGCTTGATGCATAATGAGTGATGAGTAAGCATTTATGACCAAATCAATAAATTAAGCGATTTTTACTTTAGGTTCCAAGACTGCTTAGGAATTTGATATCAATTGCAGGCTTTACTCAACAACAAAACCTCGCTAAATACTCAGAAACCCAAATCAAAGTTTTCTTTCTTTTTTTGCATTGTATATATTCTCACTGGAACTACTTGGACTTAAGGGTTCAACTCCCCTTAATGGCAAGGATAATAATAACACATACAGTTTTTAAATTTTTAAAAATTAATTTATTTTTTTATTGATTACAGTTATTCACTTTGTATCTCAGCTATAGCTCCTTCTCTCATCCCCTCCCAATCCCATCCACCCTCCCTGATCTCCTCCCATACCCCTCCCCAAGTACACTGGTAGGGGAGGTCCTCGTCCCCTTCCTTCTGACCCTAGCATATCAGGTCTCATCAGGACTAGCTGCACTGTCTTCTTCTGTGCCCTGGTATGGCTGCTCCCCCGTGATGGGGTGGGGGGGTAAAAGAGCCAGCCACTGAGTTCATATCAGAGACAGTCCCTGTTCCTATTACTAGGGAACCCTCTGGGATACTGAGCTGCCATGGGCTACATCTGAGCAGGGGTTCTAGGTTATCTCCATGCATGGTCCTTGTTTGTAGTATCAGTCTCAGAAAAGACCACTTTGCCCAGATTTTTTGTTTCTGTTGCTCTCCTTGTAGAGCTCCTGTCCCTTCCAAGTCTTTATATCTCCCCCTTCTTTTATAAGATTCTTTGCATTCTGCCCAAAGTTTGGCTCAACAACTTCTTTGAAACCTTGCTGGGCAGAGTCTTTCAGAGGCCCTCTGTGGTAGGCTCCTGTCCTGTTCCCTGTTTTCTTCCTCTTCCAATATCTGTCCCTTTTGCCTTTCTGAGTGAGGATTGATCATCTTACCAATGGTCCTCCTTCTTGCTTAGCTTCTTTAAGTGTACAGATTTTAGTATGTTTATCCTATGTTGTATTTCTAATATCAACTTATAAGTGAGTATATACTGTGAATGTCTTTCTGCTTCTGGCATATCTCACTCAGGATGATCTTTTCTAGTTCCCACCATTTGCCTCCAAATTTCATGATTTCCTTGTTTTTAATTGCTGAGTAGTATTCCATTGTGTAAATGTATCACAATTTCTGTATCCATTCCTCCATTTAGGGACATATGGGTTGTTTCCAGATTCTGGCTATGACAAATAAAGCTGCTATGAACATGTTTGAACAAATATCCTAGTATACTTGAGCATATTTTGGATATGTGCTGTTTTAATCATGATTTTTGTGTTCCAAAGAATTTTCATATCCAGTATAATATATCAGTACACATTTGGATTTGATATTTGTATATATGGACTAAATATTTGAAACTCAGGTAAATTAAATGCTTTGCTTACAAAGAGGGGAAAAAGTACCAAGGCTGTGTCTCAACCTGTGGGTTTGGCTGTAGTCATTTATGAAATGTTTATAGCAAAATAATTCTCTAATTTGGACAGCAGTTAGGATGCAGATGTAAATAGGTTTGCTGTCCTACCTATAAAGGGGTCATACTCAGTGATCAGAATAGTCAGAAAAGATTGTTAATATAAAGCAACTTTTAGGTGCACTGGCCGAGTTATAAAAAGTAAGATGGGAAAGGGGTATACAATTCTTAGTTTTGATTTTTAACTTGGAACAGTCTACAATCACCTAGAAACAGAGTCTCAATGAGGAATTGACAAAATCAGGTTGGCCTGTAGGGCATGTTTCTGAGGGATTATGTTGATTTCATTACTTGAGATGGGGAAACCCAGCCCACTCTGTGTGGTACCATTCTCTAGGCAGAGGATTCTTATTTCTGTAGGAGAAGACAAGCAGAGCCCCAAAATTCATGAATTAATTTATTGCTCTCTGCTCTTGACTGTCCATGTGATGTGACAAGTGGCTTTAAGCTCCTATCACCTTGATGTAACTGCAAGGACAGACAGTAACTTGGAATTGTGCAACAAAACTCCCTTTTCCTTAAGTTACTTTTGTCAAGTTATTTTATCATAGCCACAGGAAAGGAAACTAAGACAGAATGTCTTTAAAGTAAGCCTATAACTTCACTAGGAGTTGGTATAAAAAGGAAGGGGCAGTACAGAAGCCCGTAGAAGAGAATATGATGTGCTTTGCTGAACGAGACAATGACAGCCAGGCATCAAAAGATGCCCCCTTCACTCTTCTTCTTCTTCTTTTTTTTCCTGAGTCTTAACTCCCATAAAAGCTGCTCTGGCACTCTCATTCTGATATCTATCTTTTCCTGCCTTCTCCTCACCTCACTTCACTGGCATTTCCTTTCCTCTTGCATCGTTAGGTTGGCTTTCCATCTATGCTTGTCCTGGCCCTCTTTGGCTTGTCTTAGGTTGGCTTTGACACATCACATGTCCTTCCTCTGTTCTCTGTCAGTGCTGGTCTTAATAAAAGCCTCTATATTCTCAAAGTTCTGATACCTTGAATCCTTGAGAGACTCTACCTTAAGTAGCTCTCATCATGTCGTAAGTCCTTCATTGTCCTAGTCTTGACTCATTCTCCTTGCAGGAGTCCAGATGCTATGTCCTGTGATTATTATCTACATTTCCCATTTCCCACCATGAGTCTCTTTTGAAAATCTTATCTTTTCTTAAGAATTCAGGGTTTTGCCTTCTGCTATTTTGTCTTCTCAGGAAGAAGAAGAGGGCATGAGCAAAAGCTCAGATTTGCAAAAACATTATGTTTGATGAGAGTACTAGAATGACTGTGGGTCAAGTTCTGTTAGTAAAGGGTGAATCTGCAGATGATGGATGATGAAGATACTGGCAGAAGTCAGATCGTAATGCTTCTTACAGATTGTTGACAAGGACTGGGGTCATCTGACGTAACTGGAGTTTCTTAATGCTAGCTAGTGGTGACTAGAAATTATTTCTGTGTTTTTGGAGAATAACTCTGGTTTCTCTGAGGAGGATAGACAGAAAAGAGCAAGATACAAGACAGAGCCAGGTGACAAACAAAAGGTAGTCATAATGATATTTTTTAATGGATTCAATGTGGGGACAATGGGGACAATTGGACAATCCTCAATAGAGGAATAGCTCCATCCCTCCATTAATTTGTTTAATTGCACAAAATACCTTTGCTATCTTTGATCTGCCCAAGGTCAAGAAAGTGTTCCAGTCAATGTTTGTCAGATAAAAGTGATGTAGATTGCTTAGAGAAAATAATTGTGGAAGGTATAATTTTCTGATCCTTGTTTTATACATCAAGGGAAGTAGCTCCAGACCAGGGCCAGGTGACTGGTGATTATGCCATTGTGTGGGCTGCTCATGGCAGGATAGGCATGGTTTGAAAGTATATGCTCTGTGCTCCAGAAAACCTCAGACTTCACCATAAATCAAGTAGTATTGAGATACTGTTTCACACTAGTATTCCATGTAGGTAGAGAGGTAGGCAGTATAGACTAATCGTGGTTCTTAGGTTCTAGAAAGATTACAAGGCATTCTGCCGAATTCAGTTGCGCAGTAGTTTGAGACTGTATGCTGAGTTTAAATAGAAATATCTACAGTCACCACAGCACAATTGGGTGGCCTACATTCTTTAATACATGGGACATCTCTTAGCATAATTGATGTTAATCTGACAGTAGGTATATGGCATATACTCTGTTCTAAATGCTTTGTATATGTTAGGTCATATATCTAATCTTCATGTAGACAAGTTCTATTTTCTCTTTATGTTTTAGATGATAACTCCAAGGCTTATGGAGACTTAAGTAATTTGGCCAAACTAGCAGGAATAAGACTGTATTGGAATTCATGGAAGCAAATGTTAGGTCCATGGTCATTGCAACCTCCCAGGAGATGGAAGAATTCATGACATGCAAGAGACTCAATAGATATCAAGCAATTAATTGAAGACTCAGATATAAACTTCTGACTTAAAGTTAATGGGTACAGCACTTGAAGAAATTAGAAGGTTCAGAGTAACTCTTCATCTCCTTGCTGCCTGATAAGAGCATGTGTGGTTTTTATAATCTGAAGAAGCACTAGGAAGAAGAGTAAGTCTATAAAGCAGACAAGAAACACACTTCCAAATAGTTTGTTTTCAAGATGTCTGCAGATCACTTCTTTACTATGGGTATATTTAAGAAATTATTAGGTAAATAAAGAAAAATGAGGTACATTTTTTTCCATTTATGATGCTCAAAGAAGTATCAGCATTATAATCACAGTTCAGTGGTGCAGAGAAAATGGAAAAGGACAAGAGGAGAAAGAATGATAGCCAGTGGAACAGGCCTTTCATTCTGCATAGCATTTTTCCATCCTATGGCAAAGCTCTTTCATAGCACTGAAGAGGAAGTGAAATCATTGATCTGGCTAGGAGAAGCTATTCTGGTCTTGATGCTTAAGCAGTAGGGTGTCTGGCATTGAATCTATTCTGGTAATAGTTCATCACAATTGTTCTCCCAACTAAGTAATGTTTCATCTCTTTGCCATACTGGATTTTCTTATTTTTTGAATAGATACTCCTGTAATAATCCTGCTTTCCTTACTTAGCTTAAGTGCTCTTTACTTACCTTCTTAGTGATGCCTATGTGATCTGGGGCATTAGATGTCCTATTTAGGTGGACATAAGAGAGGACCTTAAATGTCTGCAGAGACACATATCCTTGCACTATTTCAGGCTACCCATGATGGGACACCCAGAGCTCCACAGGGAAGAATGAAGACCAAGGATATAGTCTCTCAGAGAGGAAGCTGAAGGTTGTACTGGGAAACTTTATCCTTTTCATAAGTTCTGACCACATTTTCTTTGGTCAGCATGTTTTTGTGATGGGGGATTTTGAAAATGAGAGAGGTCTTTGATATGGTTAAAATGAAAGTATTTGGATTAATGTGGACTCTCGCTGTGAGCCAGATTTGAAGAGCCACATTTTTTACTTTGTTGGATCTTTGTTTCTAAGATGGTTGAAGAATCTCCCAAATTTTTACAGACCCAAGAACATTCTTCTCAAACTACAAGACATAAGAAGTGAATATAAAATTCATAGTCACAGTTCCCTTTTAGTCACACAGCAACACTGTGCAGAGGGGTGTTACTAGCCCATTTTATTGAGCAAGAATGTGGACCCCGAGATTAATGAGACTGCTTGAGATGTTCAAGCCAAAAATCATTCCATGTTCTTAGATTTCTTGATTTGTGGTATAAAGCTTTTTTTTTTTTTGTTTTTTAATGCAACAGTGTGTTGGGGGGAGTCTTTTCATCAACAAAGTGACAAAGTGCCCACTTTCCTGGGTGTCCTTAAAAGAGTTACCTTAGTGGCCCACTTTACTTAAGTAGATCAAGTGTCTGGCACTCTTGTTATGAGACTTGAGGGAAAAGGATTCCTTGCCCACACAACAATCTGTTTGAAACTCCGATGAACCTTCTGTGTGGGCAGGTCACGTTCATGCTGCACAATGACTGGGAGGCAAATGAAGATTCACAGATGATTGTCTAGCCCTGTCATGGAGAGAAGCATGAATTCAGGAGGCCAAGGACCCAGCCATGTTTCATGCCCACTTTAGCTACTTGTCTAATCCAGGCAATTTCTCTGGGCTTCATTGTCCTTTTGTGTCACTTAGTAAAGCCAACCTGCCCATCCCTCAGGCAGATAAAGAATTGAGTCATCTTTCAGACTCTGTATAACTGGAAAGCAGGACTGTAATTATCTTGGAAGCATTTGAACCTGAATCCTGGTATATAATTGCTTCTCTCCACATGGGAAATATGATGAGGCACTTGCTCATTTCTTTTACTCACTAGGGAATAGCAGTTATCTAGGGGCATCTGGTTTGGCTTTTAATCATGTGCAGGTGTTGTAAGAATCTGGCAGCTCTGAGCCTCTTCAGGTGCCCCTTCACAATCTCTGCATGTAGAGACAGAGATAAGATTATTTACACCCCATTCCATTATTCACAGCCTCTTGGAATGTAGCATTAAATAATTCAGAGAACATACAAGCTAGGGGATTGATGGGAAAGCCGATAGTCCTGCAAATACAGCATCAGCAGCTACATAAAAGTCTAGTTCCAGTACAAGCACACAGGAAAACAACTGATAGGTATAAGATGTTCATCAGGACCCTGACGAGGATCTTCCCTGGGATCTAACAAACAACGGGTATCAGCTTTATCATGTAAGGAATCATCCAACTTCTTGTCACTTTTTGATCTAGAGAGCTTCCTGTGGGTGGGGAGAACCACTTCTATTAGAATTCTCCATTGCATTGGTATAGGTCCTGCTCAATGCAAGGTGTTTGGTGATGTTTTTGATGCATTGTTACTTTATATAGTCCAGGCTGGCCTTGAATCCAGTCTTTCTAACTCAATTTCTAGGTTCCAGGGTTACAGGTGTGTGTTTCTGCTCCTGGTGAGTTTTCTTTGAAATGCAGGGTTCTCATTCCATTTGTTGCTTCTAGTCTGTTTCTAACCAGAGAGCATGCTTGGGCTGGACCTAGACCCCTGCACATATGTAGCAGGTGTCCAGCTTGTTCATCTTGTGGGTCCCCTAACAATGGGAGTAGGAGCTATCTCTGACTATGTTGCCAGCCTTTGGATTCCTTTCCCCTAGATGGGCTGCCTTATCTGGTCTCAGTAGGAGAAGATGTGCATATTCCTGCTGCGACTTTGGTGCCAGAGTGGGTTGGTACCTTTTAGGGGCCTTCCCTTCTCTGAGAAGAAAGAGAAAATAGACTGGGAGGGAGGAGGAGGACAGCATAAGGGTGAGACTCAAAGGAGAGGAGGGAAGAGGCTGGGATCAGACTGTGAAGTGATTAAATTAAAAAAAAATAAATAAAAGCATGAGCCACCAGAAAGAGATAGAAAGAGAGGGAGAGAGAGAAACAGAAAAAAATGGATCAAGCAGTTACATGATTCCAGGGTTTTTGAAGACCAGAGTCCTGCTGGCCTAGTGATCTTTTTTTTTTTTTTTTTTTTTTTTTGTTCTTAATAATTTTTTTTTTAATTTTTATTTTTCTTTTTAGTTACATTTTGTTAACTCTGTGTCCCAGCTGTATCCTGCTCCCTCATTCCCTCCCCAACCCCACACTCCCTCCCTGGTCTCCTCCCTGCCCCTTTTCAAGTCCACTGATAGGGGAGGACCTCTTCCCATTTCATTTGACCCTGTTTTATCAGGTATCCTCAGGGCTGGCTGCAGTGTCCTCCTCTGTGGCCTAACAGGACTGCTCCTCCCCTGGGAGGGGGTTGGGGAGGTCAAAGAGCCTGCCCTTGAGATCCTGTTAGAAATAGTCCTTGTTCCCCTTACTTTGGGAAACTACTTGGTTACTGAGCTACCACGGGCCACATCCGAGCAGAAGTTCTAGGTTATATCCATAGATGGTCCTTGGTTGAGTGTCAGTCTCAGAAAAGACCCTGTGCCCGGATATATTTGGTCCTTGTAGAGCTCCTATCCTTTCCATATCATACTAACTCCCCTTCTTTCATATGATTTCCTGCACTCTGCTGAGGGTTTGGTTATGAGTCTTAGTGTCTGCTTTGAAACACTGCTAGGTAGAGTCTTTCAGATGCCTTTTGCAGTAGACTCCTGTCATACATTCAATGCACATCCCATTTGTCTTTGAAATGAGGATTGATCATCTTCGCCCGTGTCCACTTTCTTGATTATCTTCTTTAGGTGTGTAGATTTCATTATGTTTATCATATCTTGTAGGTCTATATAAGCGAGTATATACCAAGTTTGTCTTTCTCCTTCTGTGATACTTCACTCAGAATGATCTTTTTCTAGATCCCACCATTTGCCTGCAAATTTCATGATTTCCTCCTTTTTGATTGCTGAGTAGTATTCCATTGTGTAAAAATACCACAATTTCTGTATCCATTCCTCCATTGATGGACATCTGGGTTGTTTCCAAGTTCTGTCTATTACAAATAAAGCTGCTACAAACATGGTTGAACAAATGTCCTTGTTGTGTACTTGAGCAAATTTTGGGTATATACCTAGGAGTGGTATAGCTGGGTCTTGAGGTAGCACTACTCCTAATTGTCTGAGAAAGCGCCAGATTGACTTCCAAAGTGGTTGTACCAGTTTACATTCCCACCAGCAATGGAGGAGGGTTCCCCTTTCACCACAACCTCTCCATCATGTGTTGTCACTTGAGTTTTTCATCTTGGCCATTCTGATGGGTGTGAGGTGAAATCTCAGGGTCATTTTGATTTGCATTTCCCTAATGGCTAATGAGGTTGAGCATTTCTTTAAGTGTTTTTCTGCCATTCGATGTTCCTCTTTCGAGAATTCTCTGTTTAGCTCTGTACCCCATTTTTTTAATTGGATTGTTTGATTTGTTGTTGTTTAACTTCTTGAGTTCTTTATTCTGGATATCAGCTCTCTGTCAGATAAAGGGTTGGTGAAGATTCTTTCCCAATCTGTAGGCAGTCGTTTTGTTTTGATGACGGTGTCTTTTGCTTTACAGAAGCTTTTCAGTTTCATGAGATCCCATTTATTGATTGTTGTTCTTAGAGCCTGGCCTAGTGATCTTATTGTCTCTGGAAACCCTACAGTGGACGTTCTCAACCTGTGGTTCATGATCCCTTTGGGGGTCAAATCATTCATTCACAGGGGGTCACTTAAGACCATCAGAATACACAGATATTTCATTATGATTAATAACAGTAACACAATTACAGTTATGAAGTAAAAACAAATAGTTTTATGATTGTGGTTCATCATAACATGCAGAATGCATTAAAGAGTCATAGCATTTGGGAGCTTGAGAACTGCTGTCTTAGAGGAAAGAGAAAACTGAGGAAATTGGATACAATGATGAAGAAGAGTGCTTTGAGGACTGAACTGCAGTTGTTTGAAAAGAATTCCTGGGGAGTGATCCTGGGTTTGTCCGTAAGGAAGCTGTCTTACCTCTGGAATCTTAACTAGAGCCTTCTTTCACAAACGCCATGCCATGCAAGGCACAGGCAGTGACATGATGGGCTCCTCCGACCCCTAGTTATCTGGGTCTCACTCTGCATTTGGCTCCCAGGTGTCAGATGTTTCTGACCTCACTTCACGCTCTAGTTTCTTTTGTGGCCCTTTTTGGGCTTGAGAAGATGTCCAGGCTGGCCTGGGGCTCAGAAATATATGTTCCCTGTTCGTGGTTGACTACAAATTTTTTCTTGGTTCTAGTCTTGTACTTGGCTCTGAAAAAACAAAACAAAACAACCCAGTTTTCTTCTAGTTCCGTGGCCCCATGGAATTTTCCAGGGCCAGATGGGTCCTTGCCTTCTTGTGAACAGTCCTATCAAAGGGACAAGTAGGTAGCTCATTCTCTGATTTGAGATCTTTTAATGAATTAGGAGTATAATTAACACTCTACGGCTACAAGGGACAGAGACATAGTGTTGTCTCTCATAGTGAAGTCTCAGATAAGGTGTGATGGAGCAGATGCTAAACAGTGTGATACAGCCAAGTCTCAGGGAAAGTGTGATGGAACAGAATTGAAGATAAAGCCTGGACACTTGTCAGCAGCCAGGGAATAGAGGCACAGCACTGCTGGATATGTCTGTTGGGGAGAGACCAGGATAGGCCTGTTTCTTCTTGAGGACAAAGGAGCTAGAGCATCTAAGTTGGATAAAGAATGAGATACAAGGAGAAGTATGGAGATGTAAGCCCAGAAGAACAGTCTGAAAGGCAGGAAGTGGGCTGTGTCTTGGGCCAAAAATAGATGAAGATGTGCATGGAAGCAGGAGCAGTAAAGACCTCTGAACCTCTGAGGCAGTGGTGCATGGGACTGCAGCCTTGGTAGGCAGTAAGGAGAAGGACGTAGACCTGTCTTAGAATAGTGGAGCATAAGGATATGGGCTGAGAGGGACAGGCTGTAGCTAGGAGAAAAGATGCCATAGCAGAAATGGTCATGGACCATCTGAGGGGAGGAAGAAGGAGCCCAAGTGGCTGCTACTGATGGGACAGGCCAGGGATGCTTGTCACATAGCAATGGCTGCAGAGAGGAATGTGAATCCTGGGACAGGGAATGCTTAGTGAAGTCTCTCAGAAGCTGGCAACACTTAAGACTTGTGTTGTGTGCTTGTCAATTCCCAGTGCATGAGAGGAGGAAGCTGTAGGATTATACATTTCAGGACAATCTAGGGTACAGGACAAGCTCAACGCTAGCCCTAGCAATTCAGCAAAACCTATATCAAAGTTAAAGTGCAAAAGGGCTAGAGATAATTAAAAACAAGGAAATAATGAATTTTGCAGGCAAATGGTGGGATCTAGAAAAGATCATCCTGAGTGAGGTATCCCAGGAGCAGAAAGACACACAGAGTATATACTCTCTTATAAGTGGATACTAGACCTATAAGATAGGATAAACATACTAAAATCTGTACACCTAAAGAAGCTGAACAAGAAAGAAGACCAGGGGTAAGATGATCAAACCTCACCTAGAAAGACAAAGGGGATTGACATTGGAAGTAGGAGAAAACAAGTAACAGGATAGGAGCCTACCACAGAGTGTATCTAAAAGACTCTACGTAGCAGTGTATCAAAGTAGATGCTGAGACTCATAACCAACCCTTGGGCAGAGTGCAGGGAATCATATGAAAGAAGGGGGAGTTAGTGGGACCTAGAGAGGACAGGAGCCCCACAAGGAACAAATGTATCAGGGCACAGGGAGCCTTGATGAGACTGTTTCTCCAACCAAGGACCATACATAGATATAACCTATAACCCCTGCTCAGATGTAGTCCATGGTAGCTCAGTACCCAAGTACCCAAGTGGGTTCCCTAGTAAGAGGGACAAGGATTATTTCTGACATGAACTTAATGACTGGCTCATTGAGCTTCCCCCCCTGCCCCCGATGGAGTAGCAGCCATGCTAGGCCACAGATAAGGACATTGCACTAGTCCTGAAGATACCTGATAGGCTAGGATCAGATAGAAGGGGAGGAGGACCTCCCCTATCAGTGGACTTGGAAGAGGGCAGGGAGGAGATAAGGGATGGAGGGTGGGATTGGGAGGGAAAGAGAGAGGGGGCTACCGCTGGGATACAAGTGAATGACTTGTAATTAAAATAAAATAAAAAGGGACTAGGGAGGCAGCTCAGTAGTGGAACACTCACTTAATGTGGAAACAACAAATCAAGCAAATAAAGAACTGAGGTGTATAGTGGCTCATGCCTGTGATCCCAGGACTTGGGAGGCTCAGGCAGAAGGATTACTATACGTTCAAGGGCAGTCTGGGCTAAATAGTGAGTTCTAGGCCATCTTGGGCTGCAATATTACACATTAAAATAATAATATTAATAATAATAATAATAATGAAAAAACTTAGGATCTCATGCATCAGCTGTCCAGCAAGGAGGCTAATGTCACTCTTCCTGAAGAGTTCTAAACTCGGAGCTCTAAACTCATACCAGATTTCAAGCATTTGACCTAGAACATCTCCATACTCTTCAGAACAATGCTACAGAGGATGCACTGCATTGCCTCATTTTGCAGATGAGGAATTGGAGCATCAGAGACATTAGTTAGCTTCACCAAGGTCACACATAGGAGTGACAAAGGTAGAATTTTTAACCTCTCTGACCAGGATGACTTTCATCTTCCTATTGTGCTCACACTAAGGGAACTAGGAGTGGCTTTTGTCCTCAGCACTTGGCAGCCATGTTTCATCACAAACGTGATGAAATTTCATCCATTTACCACAGCCACCCAGCTTCTGAACAACAGTGATCACAAGGGCTCTGAGAGCATTAATCACTTTCGCCTGGGTGGCTTTCCCTGCCTTGTAATTTACTTGTTTTGTCAAATTCTGTTCTTTACAACAATAATTAACAAAGGACGAATAACCTCCCCAGGCTGAAAAGAGAAAATAAAATTGGCTAGACAGGTTCAGGGTCATATAGCTGTGATGGGAGCTAGATCCGTCTGTGTTTTAATTCAAGCCTGTTAGGGTCTCATCCTGGTTCTCATGGATGATCAGGTTTACTACACATGCCAAGCAACTGATTGAAAGAGAAAAGGTTGCCTTGGTAACTGTCTACTTCCCCATCACTGCTCCAAGTCGGGCCCTTACAGTGTGCTGCCATCTGCATGGGATGATATACACAAGGATGAGCCTGAATAAAACACTTACCATGTGCAATATTTAGAACAGACTCCATCTCATTTAATTCTATAAAAGAAAGCAAATTGGAAAATAAGTCTTGTCTTTGCACCCATTTTAGAGGCAAGAAACAGTGAGTTCAGTAAACTTGACTCTTGGTCCTTTGTTAATCTTAGGCTGATCTCTTTAGAAGTTTCATTCCGAGCTTATTCTTAGCAGTTGGATGCAGACCCGCTGTCATCAACTTGGAAAATTTCCCTCCTGGCCTAAGAATTATGTGTCCTCTGTACAAACACTAAGGAAATGGATTGTAATGATGGATTTTTTCATATTTTCTTTCCTGAAAGATTATAGGTTTAATGAGGCAGGCTTCTGTTGTTGACCATGAATTCTATGTGTCTGGCACATTTTTAGATGCTCAAGAAACATAAGAGGAATGAATAAATCCTATTTTATAGCCATGGGACTTTCAGTCCCAAGATGTTAATACAATGTGGAGTCAGGATTCAGATTTACTGTCCTTCTGGAGTTGGCCCATTCCCTGCTCTTAAGATGAGGGGACTGTAGTGGTGCTTGTAAAGAGAGAAACTCATTGAGGATAATGAAAGAGTTCCAGGAGACCAGGTGGTCTCTATTGATGGACATGTCATCCCACGTCTGCCTGTAAGGAGGAGGGTCACAGGGACTGGTCTCCTGTGATGCCTGTTTTTCTAAACTGCTTTCTGCATAGATTGAAGCTCCATGTGATTGTTGGGAAGCTGCTCATTTTGGACCACGTGATAGAACGGTAAGTGCAGGAACACTAGGGACGAACGCACATGAACACAGACCCTGGCTTGTGCTCTGTGAGCCCCAATTCAGCTAGCCATTTACTCTTTGAGCAAGTTTCTTCATTCCAACCTTCCCTGGCTCTGGCTTCCCTTCTGCCCTGTGTTTCTCAGGAAGGCAGAGAACACACCTCAGCAGGCAGTTATCAGGCATGCTCCCATGGGAAAGAGACTTATAACAGACCTGAGGTTTCCCACCAGTCTCCTGGAGTTTCAGTTTTATTCCTAGCAAGACTGGCTTTGTTTCATGGGTGCTATGGGATGGGATGGGCAGTGGTCCTTAAAGCCCATCTATCAAGGTGTGGTGCTCCACTCTGTCCTCTCCTACTTTATGGCTTGGACAGGTGATAAACGACTATCTGCTATATCTGCTGTTGCCTTACACTTCTGGTCTGCAAGGTAGGTCTAGGAAGAGAGGCTCCTGCAAAGGTCCCATAGGAACAGTAAATGAAGAGACCAGTACAGTACACTTGCCTGGAACCCTGGCATATGACAAGTGCAAAATAAGTTCTGAGCAAATGGGCTTCAGGCTGTTTTGGATCCAACAAGGCAACGCTGACAGAGTCACTTAATCAAACGCGCTATATGTCACCCTGTGCACTGTAAGAGCCAGTGGTCAATTGCCCATGCAGAATTCTCAAACTACATAATATATCACTTGTTTTTTTCCCCCTCATAATCACAGCCTGGTATTTTGTTCCAGCAAACTCCTTTTTACAGTAATGTGTTCCTTAATGTTACCCCTGCTATGCAACCTGCTGATGTGTTGTACTCTGTTTTACAGTACATGGTCAAACCTCTAGTCTCACAGGAGCTGTGTTGTTCTTTGACAATCTGGGTGGTGTTGGCTTCTTCACCCCCTAGACTCTGAGCTCAGAAGACTGAACTCTTGGGGTTTCTCATTCATCAATCCCACTTAGCTCTGTGCCCAGCCCAGAGGCTGGCACATAGACTCTGGCATCCATGCTGTCTCAAATTGAAGATCCCATGATTCATAGTAGACAAGAAGTAATTTATAAAATTTGAAAAAAATTACCTATCATTTGCAGTCCTTGGTACAGAAATATAACAGAAGATTTAAATTGCTTGCTTGCTTCGATTAAAAAAAAACTTTTAATAATGGAAAAATCTACCAATGGATTGTGTGCTTGTATGTCAGGTTTTTCTTTTTCTCCAAGAACTTGTTTTCTGCCTCATTAATAGAAACTCTCCCACACACTGAAAGAACCTTTTCCTCCCATCTGGAAAGGACAGTGAAGAATTGACTGGTGTTTTATTTTTTCATGAGCTTAGAATAGGTAATTGCTTAAAATAGAATTTGGGGCCACTGATAATCCAATTAGGGTCTTGGGCATAATTGCTTCTTTGTAACCTGATGCCTTTTATTGTTCATAGCTCTGACTTTTGAAGTTGAGTCTCTTGGCAACAGCATATCACTTTCAGTGGGAGAAAGGGACACAGCCATTTGGGGGGTATCTTTACTCTGCAGATAAGAAAAAAAAACAAAAAACAGAAAACAGACAGGAAGTCATGTGAAGTAAGATTAAGGCCTTTATGCACAGATTGAAACATCAGTGTTTTAAACAGAAGTGTCCTGTTTCTTTCTACAGGCCCAGTGTCTGCTCTCTTGGTACTTAATGGCATGACAAGAGATGAGGCAGTGACTATGTCTTCTGTGCCTTGAGTTTTGGTTAAACCAGACTGCCAGGGTGAGTGACATGAATGAGGTGGAATTGTAATCTTCCTTTTTAATTCTTCTCCAGAGATTCAAGAGAAAGATAGCCCGATGCCACTGGAAAGCCCAGAACGAGGCAGTAGTATATGTAGCTTTTATTACTACTCCATTCACCTCCCAAAACCTCTGGGTTCTCAGAAGGGTGAAAGAATTTAGGTTAGAATCTGAGGGCACACATCACTGGCCTGTGAGTCACATCTCATCTTCAGACCTATTTACATGACTAAGAACTAGGTAATTCTGCATGGTTTCAAACCACGTGGCCTTTTAGTGAACTGCAATTATTCTTGCTCATTCTCATTTTTATGTTGGTATAATGTTCTTCTGGAATGTATACACTTTATCCTTGTTCATTCAAATGCTGATTTCTCTCCCCCACTCTCTGGTTTCAATCTGTATATTGCATTGTGATACTTATTCTAAGCATCCTGTCTCACTTTGTGTAAACAGGCCAAAATAAAGCAACTAGCCACAAAGTTGAGCAATGGGAGGAGTCAGAGGACAAGAAAGAGGGGAGGAGCCAGAAGGCAGGAAATGAGTAGGAGGAGAAAGGGCGAGGAGAGAGAGGCGAGCTGGGGAGAGGTCTTGGAATGCCATGGAGAGATGGACTGGACCTAAGATTTCACAAAAAGCAAGTATAATGGGTGAATCTAAATGTTAGGAAACTACGAGGGCTTGGAAGTTTAGGATGGAGTAACTATTGCCCAGCATTGTGTTCTAGGTTAACTAAATAAATCATAGTCTCTGTGTGGTGATTTGGTTATACAGTTGTTTAGGATTAATAGCAGCTTTACCAGAAGATGTATCACTAGTAAATATTAATCTCACATACAACATCCTTATATGACTTTATTGAATGTTTAATGAAATTGGAGTTGGGTTTCAGTTTCTCTTCTACAAAATGAAAGTTCGAAAGGACTGGACAGTTGAAGCTATGGTTCTCCAACTCTAAGAGTCTATGATTTGTGGCACATTACTGTCAAAGAGCATGTATTGTCAATATTGAAAACTCAGAGTAAGTTTCATAAACCATTGAATTTCTGCCTCTGTTTACAATGGGAGAAACCTAGACACCCCGGTCCAGTCCACATTCATCACAGAGCTAGAACTAAGCTGAGGACTTTTTAGTTTACTAAGATCCCTACCTTTTCCTACTATCTTACCTCAATGATTGACTTGTTTTCATTACCTGACTAAACTTATTGGTATGACCCCTGGATCAGGTGTTCCCTTCTCAATTCATTAGCATCTGCATAAGGTTTATTAGGTGGTTCTGTTTTTGTCCTTTTTAAAATTATTGAATTACCTAGGCTAGACTTTTCTTTAACTAGCTCATAACTTAATAGCAAATTTATACTAATTTACATTCTGCCGTGTGGCTAGTTGCCTGAGTTCAGGCAGCATGTATCCATCTTCCATCTTGCTGGTTGAATCTCTCAAGCCTGGCTCTATCCCAGCATTCTTTCTGCCTACCAGACATTCTACCTCCTATTTCCTGCCTAAGCTATAGGCCATAAGTTTGCATCTATACAGTACATAGAAGATTCCTTCTATAATTCCCCTTTTTAGCCCAGTAGAAGGCTCCTTTTCTTTCAATAATAAACTAATATATAATAATAACAACAACAACAAAACTATTAGGTTAGATTTATATTCACAGTGTCCAGTCCAAATGCATTTGTAAACATAGGAAAAAGCATTCTATTACCTATCCTAGTTTGATGTGAGTTCCCATTTCATGGGTGTGGTTGGGGTTTAAATCAGTGGTGTGTCAACTCATGAGGGTGGTGAGTGGTATAGATAGTATAAGAAGTCTTATACTATCTATACCATTGATATCAATTGTCATGTCTACAAGGTATTTTTTCTATTTTGTTCATAGATTCTTGCTGGTCCTCCATGTGCATGCATAGGACCAATCAGGAGAATTGGATGAGTGGAACAATAATCAAATGTCCATTAAAATCACTTGGATTGTGGAGCTGGGAATGTACGACTATAATCCTGGGCAACTGAGACAGGAAGATTTCAAGTTCAAGTCTGCCTGGGAAAATTTAGTGAAACTCTCAAAATACAAAGTAAAATCTAGTAGGCTAGGGACATAGCTTAGTGGTAGGGTGCCTGATTAGCATGTGTTAGGCCATAGATTTTATCACAGTACAAAAAAGAAAAAATAAAAAGAAAGATAAAATTTAAAAGTAATCTGAGTGTATTACTTACTTTTCTGTCACGATAATATACCAGGACCAGAATTAGTTTAAGGAGGAATTTATTCTGGTTGTTGGTTCTAGAAGGCTAGATATTCATAAGGGCAGGGAAGATACTGGCAAGAGCAGTAAGCTGAGAGTTCATAGAGAGCAGAGAGCAAACAGGAAGTCCGCTGAAGCTATAAGCTCTCAGAGTCCACCTCAATAACTACTTTTTCCAGTAAGGTTCCACATCCCAAAAGTTCCATGACCTCCCCAAATAGCGCCACCAACTGGAGACCACATGTTCAACTATAAGAGTCTCTGTGGGACATTTTTCGTTCAAGCCAAAACATTTCTCAGAGTATTCTAGAGATTAAATTGTAGATTCATAAAAGACAGTGAGTCCTGAAATATTGAACACGAGGCAGCATTTGTGACACTTTTACTACTGATTTTAATAATACAAGGAAGCAATCCTTAGACTGTCAGAGTTTAGTGGCTCCAGTTGGTGAATTTGTGAATTGTATGTTAATTTCAACCCTTCACTTTCTGGTTTTGTCATTCTGACTTCTTGACTTGTGATACAGGGTGACATGAGTGATATCCGTGTGTGTTACGTTTGTCAGCGTCTTTCTAGTACAGAGAGAGAGTTGATTGTGTATACAGGATTTGCTTGGTATTCTCCAATAGTTTAGGGAGAAATATTATCCCTATGTGCAATTGTACAATTGAGACTCAAGGTCACTAAACACTTTTTTATAAGTGAATATGACTAAGAAATAAAACGCTATACATTTCAATCTATAGAACCTTGTACTGTTCATTCTCATCCCTGTGTCATTTCTTTGGCTGAATTCTTAACTCAGAATTGAGCCCCAATTTCTCTTCTACAAAATGAAAGGATTGAATAGATGAACATAGGCCTCATTACTTCTTAGATTTTATGAGCTAACTACTGTTAAAAAGTAAAAATAGAATTAATATTAAAATATAATCCTAAACATTATCTTTTTCTGTTTAAAGAAGATCAGGTATTTGGGTGTGATGGCACACACCTGTATTCCCAGTAACTGGAAGGCTGAGGCAGGAGGGATCTCAGTTTTGAGGCCCCTGGGTTATGGAGTGAAACAATATCTCAATGAATAGCAGCACACCAGTCAATTAAAATAATTAGTGTGACTCTAAGGAAAACAAATTTTTATAGAGTTTACTCATTTGTTCCCCTGCACAATTCATTTGTGCAGTACAAACATTTGACCCCAATGAAAATCCTCTCCTTGTTCTACAGTCCTACTTTAGACTTAGAAAATAGATCTGACAAATTATTATTGATGAAGCTAAGCTCAGGGTTACTGGAACAAAAGACTGACTCCATGTACAAGCACTCAGCCTGCAGGAGACAAAGAGGCAGTGATCTAAAGAGAATTCTAGCACATCCTCTGATTTTCAAAATTAGTCATGAGATCTGCTCTTTTCTTTTTCCTGGGGAGATTATTACAGGGGTAGTGATGAATAGTCCTCCGTAACTTCCCTTTTCTTCCTTTCCCTTTGTTTTGGTGGTTAAAAAAAAATTGTAGTGTTTAGCACAGGCAGTTTTGATATCCCAATTTAGGGGGTACCTTCTGAAGCACCGTAGTTAGGGGTCAATCCGATATACTCCTTCTCACTGCATCAGACTTGATCAAAGGTTGACCTTGTCCATCCAAGGTCAGAGAGTTTCAGAACAGCTTGTCTCATCTGGCACTTCCTGGTCTTATGGACAATGATGAACAGAAGCCTAACATTTTCTTTGATTTTCCTCATGGCCAGCTCCATTGTAAGTGAAGTTGATTGACCAGTGGTCAAGGTTGTTACTCCTATCAGTTTTCTTCTCAGAAAAATCTGTGCTGTCCTAAGAGCCATAGTCCCTTACTTTGCTGGAATGTGGGTGACACAGTGCCTTGTTTTTTTCCATGGCTACCTTTCAGAACTGCACATTTAGTTTTTAAATTTGTGTAGCCACTCTTATTTTGGGGGCAATTCGGTGTTTCTTTTTTACTTTCAGTATCTTTGTGCAAATGCCCTTGTCTTAAAAACCAAACCAAACAAAACAGCCCTTTGCTTTCATTAAAAAATATAGTACATTACTTGTGCTAGAAATGATGGAAATTATCTTTTTATATGAATGTTATCAGATATAACTATTAATATAAACATACTAATAGATATATGTTTGTACATAAACATACTAATAACATAACATACTAATAACCACCTTCCAATTTATTTTTCCTGTGATTACTTTATGTGTATATAGTATATATTATCATATATACTATACTATTACATTAAACACACACACACATATATATATTTTTTTTTCCTGCTGTATATATAAATTTGTTCTCAGAGTGTTTACTTAACTTGTGAGCATCTCCCTGAGAAGTTTTCTGAAAGGACTTTGATGGATGCATCCTGGGTGAATGTGTCTGCATCATTTACCACGTCTGTTTACCAGTTCATAGTTTTTCACTGTCTTAGATGGTGCTGCCATAGATGATCTTGGACAATTATCTGGACTCACATCTCTGACTTTTTGAGCTGGCAGGCATTGTAAAGACTTAGCGTGTGGGAATGAAAGTGCCATTTGCTCAGAACCAAATCCTGGCAACTCCTTGTCTCTGCTCTCTCCCTTATGCTCTGCTCTTGGGAGAAGTCCCAAGCTATTTGGCAAAATACTTAAAGCCTTGCACAATGTGGTCCCTTCCAAGATATCAAGATTCCTCCTCCACAGCATACTCATAGCTCTCTGGTAGCATCTACTTGCCCTGTGTTTTTTTTTTTTTTTTTTTTTTTGCACTTTTCTACTTCACCTCACTGACTCCAGATTTCAAGCATTAAAACATAACCTTCAAAACTTTGCCATTTTCATATGCCACCTGTACCACTATCTAATGCACACTTATTTTTAAAATTTTTACTTCAAAAGCAGATTTTAAATTAGCAACAATAGGTGTGAGAGCAGATAAGTCCAGTATGGTGTTGAGTGTGTGTGTGTGTGTGTGTGTGTGTGTGTGTGTGTGTCTGATTTTTAAGTCACATGAAAATGTATTAATAACTATTGAAGTGAAAAACAGCTTGAAGATGTTTCTGACACCATCTAAAATGATCTTTTGCTGTGGCACAAACTTTCTGTGGTAAGAAATTCTACATATATCCATCTTTCCACAAAGACTCACTCCCAGTATCTTTTTGGTTCTGAAATGCCTTCTTCTGTTGTCCTGAAGAAGGTCATTTGCCCTGTAGTGTTCTTGCTAAAGTCATGGGGATCCAGGGAATATCTTTCAAAGTGGCCAAGGGCACATTTCTGAATGGGGCTGTGCCAAAGAAGGCTTCTTGTTGGAAGCAGTCCTTAATTGAGTTTAAAAAATATTTATTTATTATGAGGGAAGATAGTAAAGGAGAAATAATAATAAAATATCAAAATGAATGCAGAAAATAAGTAACCATGTGACACATGTGTGATGCAAACCCTATCAGTGACTGCATTAAACATTTGAATAGAATGTGGAGGCTGTGATACAGGTTAGAAAATGAGACAGGTTCTAGCCATGTGATGTCTGTAGAAGAACCTCTTCAGATACAAAGCACAGAGAGTTAAACAGTGAAAAGCTGCACCATCAGATAGTCACTATGAGAGAGCTGGAGTGGCTCTAATAACATCAGGCAAAATACAAACCCAAATTAATGTGTGCAGAGTTTAAATGAAAAGCTATAATGTGTCAATTTGCAATTTCAGATGGAGAGGATGGAATAGGATTGAGGCGCTGTTTGAAAGGATAATGGCTGAGAATTCCCCTGCACTGACAAAAGAAACAGATCTCAAGACATGGGACATCTCATGCAAGATAAAATAAAATGAAAACTACATCTAAGGCAAAGCTTGATAAAAGTGGAATGCCGAAGTTAGAAAAAGAATTATAAAGGCACAGAAGGGAAAAAAAATGAACACAGTTCACAAAAAATAGCATCTACTACAAGGGCTGATTTCTCAGTAGCAACAACATAAAGTGGAGAATTTCGGCAATGAGCTCCTTCGTGGCAGCACCTGGAACCTGCACTTCAAGAAAATGACTGATCTTTGAGATACCACTGTTCAAGAAAGGGTGTGTTTCAAGCATCAGGAGCAAAAAAAGAAGGACATTTTTAGATGGATGTAACTGAGGGAATCAGTTGGTCACCAACTGACACTTGGTAAAATACTTACAGAGTGAAGACAATAGCATATGAAATATTCAGAATGCAAAAAGAATTGGTGACAAGAGAAGTGCTCAGAAGGTACATGAATAAAAACTAACCCTGGACAGTTAAAAAAAAAAAGGAAAAAAAAAAACAAAAACAGAATCAAGTTGCACAAGCATATTGAACTGTAAGTTGGGAAGGAAGTGAGGGAAATCTAGTACAGCAGCTGACTTGTATGGCACCATAATGTCCTGGCTTGTGGCATCTGTTAGGGCTACGAGGGTGGAACTTAAAAGATAGCAGCAGGGTGTATAACCTCATTAAATGTCTGAAATGAAAATTTGAGTTGAAAATTATCACTTAAAATTGTAGATAATATAAGAAAAAGAAAGAAACAGAAAACAAGGTCATTGGGCACAAGAAATAGCGATAGAGCCAAATGGAGACCTATCAGCAATTGGGGTGGATGCTGCTAGAAAAACTACTAAAAGACAAAGATGTCATGCAAGATTTAAAAGTCCACTGGTCCTGTATTCATGCACACCTCAAACATAAAGCAATGTGAAGAATGAAAGAAAAATGCCTCAAGTTATAGTCCTGAAAAATGCTAAATAAATCTGTCCCAGTGACTTTAATACAGGCAAGATGAATGCACAGGGCAAACTATGAGGTGAAATCTTGCTAGAGATGAAGGGAATCACTGTAACAAAGGAATAACTTTCCACTCCTATGGATATAGAGCCAATTAAACTTTTATGTACCTAATTACATAGCTTCAATATATTCAAACCAAGATTGACAGAACTAGAAGGAGAAATAATTCCAGCATCACAGGAGATTTTTAAAAATGCTTTTCTCTCAATAATTGATAACATAAATAACCAAATAATTAGCAAGGCCAAAGGAGATTTGGACAGTTAAATTATTCATCTTCATCCAGAAGAGACACCTAGAGAATTGCACCCAACAATTGTGACGTTATCACTTTTTAATCATACAGGAACATGTGTGAAACTGACCACATATTGAACCACAAAACAAGTATGGAATTCTGATACTGAGGAGCTTGAAGACCATGCTCTCTAGCTTCAATGAGACTACAGAGAGACCATCAATAAAATAACTAACCAACCTCCTACATGTTCAAAAATAAATATTTCATTTCAATGTCATTCATAAGTCAAAGGGGTGCTACTTAGGATGAAGTGAAAAAATTCGATCAAACATTTGTGGGATGCATCAATATGGTTACTTAAAGGTAAATTGTAGGTTTAAATGTTTGTATTAGTAAAATATAAAGGCTAAAAATTAGCAGAGATTTGAATTTAAGAAGTCAGAGAAGGAATCAGGGTACAAGCCAGACAAACAAAATGAATGGAGTAGTAATACAGACACACACCTGAATGGCATGGATAGCAAGCCCAGAGGAGCATCAACAAATGCTCCTCCGTGGCATGAATGATCAAAAAAAAAAAAAAAAAAAAAGAAAAGAAAGAAAAATAAGTTTAATATATACATTAAACCAGGAGTGGTGGTGTAAACACAATCTCCAGCACTCAGAAGGATGGAGCAAGGCCTCATCAAAGCGAGGCCTCATCAAAGGGAGGCCTCATCTTCACTTCCTTTTTCTGTGTGCTCCTTCCTCTTTCTGTTTTCTCTCTCTGTACACACACACACACACACACACACACACACACACACATTCTCTACAGGGAGGACATGCCTGTTCAGCTGGAGCTGGGGGCAGAAACTGAGCCCATCTCCTTTCTACTTCCCATCTTTGTACTTTAGGGCAAAGAAAATACAGGAATACCACCTGAATACAGCAATGTATCACTTAAGAGTTACATTCCCAGAGTAATTTCATCTTGAACACTTCAGTTTCCTTGTGTATAATGGAAACAAATGAAATGCATTTTGTCTACCTGAGCATATAATTTTTTAACCACAGGAGTCTGTTCCAGCTGTAAAATGGGAGAATGTGATCTGCCTTCATTTCATTGGTGCCCAGGCAAATATTTAAAAACTGGCTATCTGAGTAGAAGAAATCCAGGTACAAAACCAAAACATAAACAAGCAAACAACAAATCCCATGATTTTCAGCATTTGCCAATACCTATGGCAAAAATACTCTCAGCAGAGACAGCCATGTTCATTTTGCTGCAGGATTGGGGTGACATGCCCTGTCAGCATTGACAAGTTGTGAACTGTGTAGCACAACAACATGACTTCTTCAAGGCATTGTCAGGAATTGACATAGTGGCTACAGATCTTACCCCAAATGCCACAATAAGGACAACAGGAGTTTGAGTTCCTAAATCACACAAGACTGAGTTGAATTTTGGCTCTACCTCTAACTAATTGCAATCTCTCTAAACCATTTTGTTCTTTCTTGCCTCATGGAGACAGTGGGAATTGCAGTAGTATTTTCAACACCCTGTCTGTCCATCCTTCCATTTAGCAGATATGGACAGAACATGCTGATGGTCCAGTCTCAGTAGTAGGTCTACTGGGAAGATTTACCTGAAGACCTTACTTAGGTTCCAGGTATTTCTTTTGAGAGATTTCCCCTATACATTGTCTTTGGGCAGCTTTTCCTTATGCTGCACTTTCTCCTGTAATGCGATCTACCTCATTGCATGGTCAGGGTGACTTATTGGGCAGAACCTTTATGATTTGTCTCTATGACACACTCCCTCTATGCCCCAGTTGTTGATTTCCAGCCTCTGTAGGCACCTCCCAGGGAGTGTAGCATAAGATCCCAACTCTGCCTGATCCCAAGTGAGCTCAATATCTGGTTCTACCTACCCTACCTTCACTTTCGGAGGTCCTCCCTCTTCTAAAGAGTGGGGCCAAAAGAGTGGGGCCACAGATTTTCCAAAGTGTTGGAAGCTCATCTAGAAAGCCATCCACAGCTAAGTGTCTCTTTTTTTATGGGAATAGTTGCTTTTCCCAAGGCCTTGCTCATAGAGAAATGCTAGACCAGATCCAACTACAGTTTCAAGTTTATCTTAGATCGCTCTTGTTGAAATCAATACATAGTGAATTAAATGAGTAAACCAATGGTGAGAATTTCATACAGCATAATGGGATTTGAGGGAAGCTATTTTGGGGTGTAGCGAGAGCTATTGATCTCTCTGCAATCACATCGTTCACACAACTATACATTTTGTCATTCCTAAGATGAGAGCTGAGACTTAATGAGATTGGCTCAAAATTGATTGATTGACTAGTTCATTCATTCTTGTATCTCGAAATACATTTTGAATACCCGCTAATGTGCCAGATATGTTTCTGGGTTCTGGGGATACAAAGATGACCTGAATATAAGTACAAAGATCTCATTATCTAGTTGGAGGAAGACTCAGAAAACATAATTAAATGGGTGCTTTGATGGATGGCTATAAGAGATGCTGTCGGCACACTAAGGAAAGAGTGACAGTTGTGCCTCTGAGAACCTGGGCAAGGCTTTCTGAGCCAGTCATACTTGTTTGGGACTATTTAATGGGGACAGGTTACTAGTTTGAGAAAGGAGTGGAGGCAGAGGAGGAATAGGAAGTCCTAGTGGGAGGGAGCAGCTTGTTCATGGCATGGCAGGAGGACATGATGTGGCCTTCAGATGCTGATGAGAATTTCTTGTATGATGTAAATGGATATTCATGTTAGGAATGAGACTAGTCACAGCTGTCATACACCTGATATTGTCTAAACAGTGAGCCCCATCCAGACCTGAGTAGTCAGTCACCTGGGTATCATTAAGGAGACATTCCCCCAGAGGATGTGCAGAAAGCATCATCCTACAAAGGTCCCATGGTTTATGATTAGGACTCCTGGGGTTCACTGCTGTTTGTCCTACCTGCCTTTGTGGTCAGTGCAGTGGCTTGCTGCTTTCCACAAACTGTCACAAATCCAGATTTTCTTTGAAAGGCAGCAATTTCCCTCTTTTGCCTCGAAGTAAAAGGCTGCAGCTGGTTCCAGCAATCTCATCCTTTCTTGCCTCAACCAGTCCTTAGATAATGACAAATCTCTTTTGCTTGCTCCCCATTATTTCATTGTAAATGAGAAAGTAATAAAGCGAGGCTGCAACTGGACTAATTAAATCAGCCATTTCTAATCCCATCGATCCGGGGGAAGACAGTGTGGAGGGCTGGAAGGGAAAGAGGCTTTTGATTCAGAGTAAGCCAAATCTATTTCTGTCACAGGGCAGTGACAGAAGAAGTTAGAAAGAAACAGCTCTGGATTGGGATGTGAGGCCTGTAGGGGAAGGAGTAGGCATATCTGGGGCTGGCAAACATCCCACTTCACCTAGCAGGCTGGACTGAGCTAGGCACTAGTATTATTTTGAGGACAAAATGTTTGAAGAAGAAAGGCCGTTGGAGCAGCAATCTCATCCTTTGTTGCTGGGGAATGTGCGATGCAGGGTGAAAAATCAGTACCAAAGGCGACAAAAATAAGTATGTGAATAAATAAATAAATGTTTTAAAAGCGACTTGCAGGAAGCCAGCAGTGAGTTTTTATGGGCCAGCTAAGCGTCACATGCCAGTATTGAGTTTAGAAGTATGTCTTCTTTTCTCTTCTGTTCTTTTCTGTGGATGGTCATTTTTATCTGTCACGTGGATGAGCCTAGCTCCTGCCACCTGTGGCCTCCACTTGCAACTCCCTGGCTGGCAAGGTCTGGATGGATGGCAGCTCTTTGAAGGTAATAGAGATCGATCAGCATTGCCTCTATTTTCCTCCTGAAACCTAATTCCCTGGGTTTCTTCTATTCCCTCCCTCAGGATCATTCACTGTGTGATCTGTCCTCAGGTTACAGTGAAAAAAAAAAAAAAAAAAAAAAAAAAAAAAACTTGGTGATTGTGTTGAAAATGCAGCTCCTAATCCGAATCCTCCAGTTTTTTTTTTTTTTTTCTGATTCATGCCTGGAGGCATGTGTTTAGGATCCTGGACACCATGGGTGGTTTGCAGAAGTCCAGAGTTTTAGAACTTCTGACCACTCTTCTCTCTGTGGGAAAACACCTATTCATCTTCCTTCTCAGATCCAGCATGTTGAAATATCCACAGCACTCATGGCTTCAGTTTTAGACATGGTCAGGAGCATTTTTATTTGATTCTAACCTGTAAACTTCTTCAGAGGGAAGACAATGAATTGTAACATCCAGCCCAAAAAGCAAGCGGATTTTTATGGTAGTTGGGGAACAAACATCTAAAGGCAGAAAAAGAATTTATTTTGAAATTGGTAAGTTTGAGTTCACTTGCACCTAGAATGAATAACAGTAAGTGGAATTTATGAGCTATCATTACTTCTTACCTTAGAGATATTTTATGACTTTCCAAAGTAAGCTAAAACATATCAGAAAAACCCCGACAACCATCTAAACCTGAGATTTACAAGCTAGGAGAGTAAAGACTGGTTTTGTAATAGAATAATATCACTATAAAGTGCCTTTGATTCCTGGAGACGAATCCAAGGGCCAGCTGGACCTAATGCACATGTACCTCCCTGTGATTCTGACTGGCCTTGGAACCTGAGCCAAAAGCCTCTGCAGACCCTTCTGTGGTAAGATAGACACAGCACTGCTGAATACCTGCTAGCCTTTGTTTTTTAGGCATCTTTCTACTGGCTCTTTGAGAACAACAACAACAACAAAAAAGCAGGAGACAAGGCTTTGGACACAAAACAGGCAGCTTAGGGTGAGGGGCTAGTTTTCTTGTCTGCCTGGGTCTATGGAGGTTTTGCAAAGTAGCCATTCAGAAGTAGAATGGATATTGTGAATTCACTGTAAGCAATCTAAATTGAGGACATGAAGAGGTAATTCTTCAACTCAAGTGGACTGTAGGACCAGGACTGGACTGAAAGCTAGTAGGTGCTGAGTGTAAGGAGGTTCTCCCTGACTGTTTCTCCCTCTCCCTGTGTCTGCCACTCTCTGCCTGTCATGTACCATGTGGACTCACCTCCTTTAGAACTATTAAGTCATCTACATCATAGAGTGGAAAATAGACACTCTGGAAGGTACATGCTAGTTGAAATTTTGTAGTTTTCCAACTTTGCTAAGTTCCTAAGTTCCTTTTATCACTTCTCATTGTCCTTAATCAATATTTCAGGAAACCTTGGTGTTTAAAGCTTAACCTTGTGATTTTGACTATTTGGGAGAGTCTCAGAAGATCCCAGTATATGGTAATTTATAACTTTGTCAGGGCAAAATTTGAATTTCAAGGGCGGGGACACTGGTTTGTCAGAGTGAGAAAGGAGATGAGAATAGAGATTCGGGTGTCCTGATCATTGATATCCTTGGTCATGGGGCATGTGTGTATTATTATGGAACCATTGTGGATAGCTAAAGCCAGATCTCAAATTGCATATCTTGACCAGACACTGTGCTGCGCATTTCACATGTGTCATCTCATTGATTCGTCCCCAAATCCTGGTGAAATTCTATGCTTCATTTTGTAGCAGAATAGAAGTCCTGAAGCTTTTCCAAGCATCACAACCAGTAAATTTCAGGGTCACAATTTGAACCTAGTTGTGTCCTTTGATGTAGAAATAATATTAATGAATAATATTATTCATATTATTAGTAATACAGCTTTAACCAGCTATCTACCCAAATAACCACACAGAGAGACTGGGATTTGTTTGATTATTCTAGAGCACAATACTGAGCAATAACTACCCTGTCTTAAACCTGCAAGCTAGTATAGCTTCTTCCCATTCATAATTCTCACTCTATACTTACTTTTTACTCCTAGGTCCAGTTCATTTCTCCCTCTCCTCTTGGCTCTTTATTCTCCCCTTGCTCTACATGAGCATCTTACCCTACTCTGAATTGCTTAGTATTGGTGGGGTGGCTTTTTATTGGCAATACGGAAAACAAATGATGGGCATGTTCACATAAACTTGAGATAGGAGATACTTAGAATATATATTAGAAAGCCATGTCTGGATTGAAACCAGATAGTGGGGTAAAGAAATCAGCCTTTGAATGAATAAGAACAAACTTTACACAGTCCATAAAAATATTATGCCAATGCTCCAAAGCCTTCCTTCCCTAGTATTTTCTTTTCAGGCTTAGGAAGGACCCTATTTATGCACTAGGATGTTGTGCATTACCTCTTTTTTAATACATAGTGAGCAACAAATACTAGTCCATGGCAGTCATCACAGCAATGACAGAAAAAGGCGAAGAACTTGAGTCATATGGCTTCCACTTAAGTTGACACAGACAGGCAACAAGCAGCACAAATGCTAGACAAATACTAGACTGTATGGGATTATGACAAGCTCTGTAGGAACATAGTCATAAGGCAGTTAAGGACAGTAATTTCAGGGCTTGCTGGAACAGTGTCTCAGTTGTAAGTCAGTGGGGAGGACTGTGTCCATAGAGGAAGTTACACTCATGTGGATGCTCAGTAGTGAGAGCATATGTCATGGAAAGAGTAGAATGTACTGGAATACCCAGCTTCGGACTTGGGTGGTGTGTGGTATGTGCAATGATAACCAGGAGGCCATTGTGGCTCTAGTATGAAATGAATGGAGGAAATTGAAAGAAGAGGCCGGAGTGGCTAAAAGGTTAAAGTGCTTGAGGGCCAGGTAGCTGTACTGTGGAATTCTCCTTCTACTTGGAGACACATTGGAGGTTCTGAAGCATTTTTTCTGTGAACAGTTGACTTGTTATGGCTTGAGTTTTGAAGATATCACTAGTACGTTGAGAACCTACTCAAAAGGGAATGGGAAAGGATATATAGGCAGTCCAGAGGAAGGTTTCTGTTGACATCTTTGCAAGAGAGGCTGATGACAGGGATCTAGAGTAGCTGAGAAGCAGTGAGAATGTTGAAGGCAGAGGCAAGAGAATTCACTAGACGGTGGGATGTGGAGATCAGTGCTTAGATTATCCAGTAGCAGAATTTACTTAATACACTTTCTTCGTATCTTATACGCTACCCTAAAAAGATCACTGAAGTCTGATGGGGTCTGTGAAGTATTTTGCTTTTTTGTTTTTGAATTTGTGAAAAGAAATTCAAAGAGTGAGGAATAGTGAAAATCTTGGCTTATCATACTCACCAATGTCAATTATCTAGTCCTGGGCTTAGGACCAGGAGACACTATGAGGATCTAAAACTGAAGCAGGAGTTCGTCCCTGAAGGGATGGAACAAGCTGAGGTGGTGACAGTCATCTTCAGCAGTGGAAAAACCCAGAACTAGTTGTTCCATGGAAAAGATGCTTGTAGAACGTGTTGTCTTGGCATCAAGGACTAGCAGATGTCTTCGAGTTTCAAGGCAGCAGATTCAAGAAAGATTTTGTGGCTCTGAATAGAAGGACAGCATGGAAAAACTCAACCCTTCATTGGCTAGAAGGGCAATGTGGCTATCGATATGCTTAGAATGGACAACACAGAAATGTCTTTGCAGAAAATATGTGCTTGAATTTCCAATACATTATTAGCTAGAAAGAAAGGGGTGAGGCCAAAAGAACTCTAGCCCTAGAACCATAGTCTTATTGATTCAGTAAACAGATTAAATAGGTAAAGAAACAAATGCCCAACCGGGAAGAAAATACACATGATGTCATTATTTTATAGGCATATAGGTGAGTCTTAAAGATCTCATCACTCTTTGAAAGAAACCATTTGAAGGGATATGTGATCCTGTTCAGTTGCTCAGAAAAATTAGAAAGATGAGCCCCTCTAGGAACAAGCTGAGGTGATAATAGTCACCTCTATTTCAAGGAAACAGAGTGTGAGGAAAATGGCCTGGAATTTGACCTTCTTCTTCTTGTATTTAACTCTACCATTGGATAATTCATATAATCCATTTAAGGAGTGGCTGATTTTACTTATCCATCCTTTTAAATTAAAAAAAATTGTTTTAGATCAATCCAATGGGTTACATGTATTTTTTTTTCTGTTGCTGTCATACAATACCCTAACAAAAACAATTTAGGGAAGAATGGGTTTACTTTAGCTCATGAATCTAGGTTACAGTCCACCATGGTGAGGAAGCTGAAGTGGCAGAAACATGAAGTGTCCAGTCACATTCATAGTAGCAAACAAAGGCTGAGAAATGTTTCCTTGAGGGCTTTAGTACATATAATTGAGGGCTTGAGTATAATTACCTTAGCACCAGTGTTTCAGTTGGGTTTGAATGCATATAGATATGGATGTATATGTGTGAATGTCTATATTTATTTGTAGGGTGTGTGTCATTTCTTGGTGAATATTCTCATGGGAATTTCTACTGAAACCTTTTGCCCTTCTATGAAGTCTTCTGGCAACTACTCCTTTTCTCTCTTTTTCTCTCTCTCTATAGCTAACATGACAGTCAGACACTGTCTTCTCTTTGGGTTTCTGAAGTTCCTGACACTCAGGTATGACCTATGGATTGCTATTTCCCAGGGTAAATGTTAGGCTATACCTACCACCTGCTTTTATGTCCTTTTATGGCATACCAATGTTTGTTTGTAGTATTCTGTGCCTTGTGCTTTAATAGGAACCTTTTTTTTTTATGTTTGTGAGTAGCATAGAAACAAGCAAACAAATGGGAGAACTTCAAGCATAGGAGGTATGTTAATTTGTGTGACAGCAAATTGTTGGAGACAGTTATGAAGAGAAACTATTTATTTTGGTTCATGGTTTGGAAGTTTTAGTCCACAATTGGCTGACCCATTGCTTTTAGTTCTGTGGTGGGAGTGCAGAATGGTGCAGGCGGGGAGTGTTTGCCAGAGTAAATTGTTCATTTACCTTACAGTCAGGAAACAGTGCATGAAGGAGGAAGAGAATATGGTCCCACAGTGTTCTTTAAAGGCAATTCCCCAGCGAGGCAGGGCTTCAGGATAAACTCCATTTCCTAAAGGTTCTCTCACTCTCCAAACAAGCCTTTTTAGCATGTTGCTCTCTGTGAGATATTCAGCCGTCGAGTTAATGAAAGTTGTGTAAGGCATCTACACTAAGTTCAGGTCACAGAAGCTGATATCACAGGGAGATAGCAGCCCAAGCCTTGGGTTAGAGGTCTCTGTTAACTAGCAAATTGCACTGTGGCCCTGGGCAGCTCCCTTTCTTCTTCAGTCCTAACTTTACCCTGTGCAACAGTCAGCTGAGAAGGATTCATTCCTATGTCCTTTTCTCTAATGCTCAAAACTTTAAACTTAGCAGAGATTTGTCTCCACAAAGGTCCAGATTGATCAGAAAGGGCACATGCTGTGAGTGACAACTGCATATGTGGCTTCCTCAGCTAATTCCTCAGAGCTGATTCCTGCAAGGCCGTACACTCCCACTGATGGATGTCACATTTGGCATTTATTAGAGTAACAATATATTTTTGCAAACAATGAATATCTCAGTACTTTGTTGATATGTCTTTAAGTGGTACTTCAAAATGCCTTGCATGCCTTGCTTGATCTGTAGCAAAGATTCATTTTAATCTTGTAATACTTCATTTTCTCCCCTGCACTTTGTTAGACTCTGATCAGATTTTTATAAATTCCCTAGAGCAGCTGGCAAGGAGGCCAAAGGAGTAGCTCAGCAATGGAGCTGTCCCAGTTTCTGACAGGTTTGGTAACTGATTTTCTAGCTTATCAGTGCAATACAGATCACATGACACACACTGATAGGTCAGACAGACCTGGATATGTATCTCCCCTATCCGTCTGACACAGGGTGGCTGAGTGGTCTTGGCTAACCTAACTTGACCTCTCTGAGGCTTACTTGAAAACAAGGGAGTATCGTTTCATTGTACAGCAAAGGTTTAGGGGAAGTAGGATGCCAAGTGTGAAGCATTTATACCAGTGAGAAGACAGTGTCTGTCTCCTTAGAGAGTAGATGCTTAGCAAATGAGGAACCAATAAAATGATTATGACTCTGAAGGAGGAATCCAGAGCTCCTGCTCAGAAAGCCCTGGAGGCCAATGTCAGGGGTCGTAAATCAAGTCATCCTCTGTTTTAATACTGAATTAACAACCAGGCAGGGGGAAAAATGGAACATTTAAATATTTAAACCAAACATTTAATTTTTAAACACGGACATTCTTTTTATAACTTGGACTGCTCTTCAAGGCCTGTGGAAATTCCCCGAGCCTCCCTCTCTGCCCTCATTCATGGTGCATGCTAAAGAGCATCACAACTGTGGATGCTCTGTATGTGGCAGGGTATAATACACTTGCTGTATTCCAAAAGAAGGCACATTTGTGTCCCAATAAAGGCATTACTGACAAGCTTCTATAAAGGAGACTAAATCCCTGTATAATAAAAAGGAAACTAAATCTAAGCAAAAGAAAGGACTTCACACGTCTCCCATGATTTCAGTCTTGCCAAGCACTGTCCTAGCCTTTTGTATGTTATCTTTTCCAAACTGCACTAGCAAAATCATGGAAGGCTTACATTGTAATCATCCCTGTGTCTGTGAGGAAATTGGCTCAGGGAAGCCAACTACGTGACCCAGGGCCATTTGTTTTGGATAGTGGATGCTTATAGTCCCTCCTTCTTCCTGTAAGAACCTCTAACTTTTGTGTGGATCCGCTGGCTTTTCCCTCTCCCCATTCTAAGTGATATTTGTGGGAATTTGCATTCATATAGCTCAAGTGTGTCTGGGTCTCATGACAGAGCAGTGCCATGGTAATTGGTTCAGAGATGTGACTAATCAGAGCCAAGCAAAGGCATTGGGATATTGCTGGGAAGCCATACTGTTCTTGACCTTCCAGTAAAGATTTATTTTAATTTTAGGTGTGTGTGTGTGTGTGTGTGTGTGTTTGTGTGTTTGCACATGTGTGCATACATGTGTTGATATGTGGATGCCAGAAAAGTTCATTGGATCCTTTGGAGCTGGAGTTACATGTCAGTGAGAGCTATGCAATGTCATCAAATATATTAGTAATGCAGTTTGTTTTCTCTGCAAGAAAAGTATTTGCTCTGAACCACTGAGCTATCACCACAGACTCTTCCCTTGATCTTTTTTTTTTTTTTTTACTCCAGGTTAAGAAAACTTATGATAGAACACTATAACTTACAGGAAGTCTCATTGAATATCAGAGATTAACACATCTCTTTAAGAAAATTGGTTTCTCTCTCACTGGCCTTATTTGTCAGGCATGACTTTCGTTTACCAATGATGAGCTGTGAAGCAACAATTATGTTATGTTCTTCATGGTCTTCTTGAGCCATGTGTATCTAATCTGTCCCTGGTTTCACCAATATGTGATTAGTAAACACTAGAACATTGCTTATAATCAAATTTTTGCATGAGTTTCTCATCCTTCAAGTTTTGCTGGCATCTAAGCCAAGAATCAACAGGACATTGCTTCCCTTTGGGGCACAATTCTCCTCTCAGCTTAGTTGGCATGGTCACTCTCTTGGTAACCTTCAAGAGGGCATATCTCTCTTCCCTGAATACTACATTAAATGTGGCATATGATTCCCATTGCTGCTGGTGGTGGCTGTTCTTGAACTTTAAGGGTTGAAACTCTTGTCTCATGGAACTTTGTGCAGCTGCCACCATCCTACTCAGCTCTGACTTGTCTAGTTAGAAGATGATATCACCCAGCTTCCACTAAATCTCTTCTCAGGATCTCCAGGTCCTCTGAGTCACAGAACCTTCTGGCTAAGTCTTGGACTTTGAGAAGACTAAGGACTGTTTTCCTAAAAATGATGGCAGGTAGCTACCTATACTAACAAATCTATGCAGATCACCCCAGAATAAATGTGAAGGATGACTTGTAGATGAACAAATCTCCAACTACTATGGTTTGAATGTCTGATGTTCCCCATAAGATCACTATTAAGAACCTTGCTCACTGCATCATGGTGCTCTATCGGGTAGTTCTGGGAACTTAGGCAGTAGAGCTAAGCTGGAGGCAGTAAGTCACCAGAGGCAGGGCCTTGGGGACATATTATTCTGTAATGCCTCCTGTCTTGAGTCCACCTTACTAGATGATCACAAAGGGTTCATCTCTCCTCTACTACATGTTCTTGACACAATAATGTCCTGACCAAATTTATGAGGCAAGAGAAATAGTGAGCCAAAAGAAATCCTTCCTAAGTTGTTTCTGTCAAGCATCTTGTCAGAGAGATAAGAAAAGGAACCAATAGATAACATAAAAGCCAGAAATCACTTTGAAATTTTATGATGGCCTCAAAACAATTTCTAAAATCTAAACCCAAAACAACACATAGAAAACAATTGTTACTAAAACAAATTTTATTATAGAAAAGGGTGACTAGACAGAAGGATAGGGAGACATGGGAGAATACACAGCAAGGGCATAACATACTTCCATCAAAATGACCTTAGGGAGCCCTGAATAATAAGTAAGACAGAGACTCCATACAGAGACTCCACTCTCTTCTCATGGGTCTCCTCTTGATTGCCATACAAATGTCACTGAATTTGTGGCTTCTGACCCTCCCATGATGTCTGCCAAGATACCTCTTGGAAAGACTTAGCTATCTAGCTATTTTTGGGCTGTGAAGAATGTCTTCAAAGGGGCCACATGGAAATGTACCACCTTGGATGAGTAGAAGATGGGAAAGGAACTTGGTACTTACTTCTTTTTTCAGTGGTCCCAGGTTACCCAGCAGGGGGAGTTAATATCCCCATCCTTCTTGCTTGTCATAACAATGCCACAGCATCAGTTTATACCCTGAAGCCTGGTGGGCCCTGTGCATCAAGCCAGTGAGGGAAAGGAAGCACTACCATGTTTCTTGCACTGTACTGCTTGGAGGTTCTGCATACAATTGAAAACTATGGTACAAGGTACTGGACCAGGTGTTGTTAGGTCATGCTGGGTCACAGAGGAAACACTTTGAGGGGTCTAGTGTTCCTTTAAGGACACATTTGAAAAGAAGTATACAAAATTTGATAAAGCAAGAAGAATCATTGTGAGCCATAGGCCCTATCTGACCCTCCAGTTAGTTAACCTGCTTAGTGACTTTGACTACATTTCTAAGCCTCTCTGTGCCCTGGATTTCTCCTGAACGAATTGAGAGTGAGCACTGGGTAATGCCCTTGCAGAACTGTCACTGTAGCTCTCCTGAGCTTTATGTGGGTATACAACCATTTCTCTTTAACCTTTCCTGTGTCCCTTGTTTTGCATATCCATAGAGTGAAATAGGCTAGAGATGCAGGTTTACCAGAGAAGAGTCACCAAGGGTAATGAACATCCAAAGTCATGAGCAACTTTCCTTCTGCTGGAATTGTAAAAGTCAGGCTAAATATAGCCACTGAAGACTTCCATCTAGTGCTAGTCAACTTCAAATATTTAACCCATCTTGAAGTGGAAGAAACGTGTAACCAGTCACCAGCAATCACCAGAACTGACCCTGAAGAAAGCTGAGAGCAAAATTCATTGATGCTGACATTCTCAGTCAGTGCCTGTAATGACTAAGATGTGGTTAGAGCCCCAGCTGACTGTGTTTAAAGGTGACTATATGAGGCTGTTGAGACATTTATTATTTGAATGTTTGTTAAAATAAGACTCCAGAAGAATTTTGTGGAATTATTTTTCCAAAAAGAAATGAAAAACACCACCACCACCTCCACCACCATCACCACCACTACCACAAACAACAACAACAATCATCAAAAAATCCATTGGCTGATTCTTAGGCACTCATCCCACACCAAGAAATATATATATATATTTCATATATATATATCTCCTGCATTCAAAACACCCTATGAGATGAGTGCTCTAATTTGTCCTCATTTTATAGATGAGGAACTTGAAATTCACAGATAGAAATCCCAGCTAAGAAGTGGCAAACTCAGATTAAAGAATATAACAAGCTTTTGACCATGTTTTGAGTGTATGTTTGACTTTGATCTTGGAAGTGTAAGAATAAATAACGTAAGGGCCAGATGATGGGGAGATGTGTAGCAAAAAGGCTTGTGGATATGACACAGCTGCTGCACCCATGAACTTACTACAGCTGTACTTCTCTGCACAAGACCTGCACAAGATTCATCACAGTCTGGGGAGGCGTTATCAAGTCCCACCTCCTTCTAAGGGACTATTGGTAGTAGTTGTAGTTGCAAGGAAAAGAGATACCATTTTTTAAATTTTATTTTATTAATTACACTTTATTCACTTTGTATCTCCCCATAAGCCCCCCCCTCCCCTCCCGATCCCACCCTCCCTCCCCCTTCTTCACGCATACCCCTCCCCATGTCCACTGATAGGGGAGGTCCTCCTCTCCTTCTTTCTGATCTTAGTCTATCAGATCACATCAAGAGTGGCTGCATTGTCATCTTCTGTGGCCTGGTAAGGCTGCTCTCCCCTCAGGGGGAGGTGATCAAAGAACAGGCCAATTAGATTGTGTCAGAGGCAGTACCTCTTCCCATTACTACGTAACCCACTTGGACACTGAACTGCCATGGGCTACATCTGTGCAGGGGTTCTAGGTTATCTCTATGCCTGGTACTTGGTTGGAGTATGAGTCTCTGGGAAGACCTCTGTGTTCAAATTTTCTGGTTCTGTTGCTCTCCTTGTGGGATTCCTGTCCAAGAGATACCATTTTTTTTTTACAGTGGTATACACAACAATGGGTTGCTCATGCTCCAGTAAATAACACCTGACTCACATTGAGCAAGCAATTGTGGTTAAACTCAGTAGGTCACATGCAGAAAGAAGACATGAAAGAAGGTGGAGGTCTTGCTAAGAAATAGAAGAGTCTTAGTAGGAGAGACTGGGGAGTGAGGGGAGTGAGGGGTGAGAAGGAGTAAAATACTTTATTACCAGTATGAAACTGTCAAAGAATAAAAAGGGGAAACCCCCCCTAGCTTTAATACCATCACTCAATAGAGTATTATGTCTGTGATACATACTGCCAAGCTCTTGGGAGGTGTAGGGGGAAGTTACTAGCTTTCACCCAGCACTGCTTTTGGCAGATAGAGGTATCTGGATACTCAAGAACTGAAGCACAAGAAAGTGGACAGAAAGCTGGTGCCAGACTTAACAATTTTCTTCCTCCTTTTTGTACGTCAGCTGGGTTTAGACTTAGGTCATCAAGATCTGCCTCATACCCAGATTGTGATTGGCACAGATGTGGAGAATGAACATAAACTGCAAAACACTGCAATAATGATGTTTATTAACCTTAGTGACATACTGGGCACAGTAGCAATGCTTTTCATAGGTTATTTTCTTTAATCTTTGTGACAAATAAACAACTTTTTATCCTAACCTCACTTTTCAGATAATGAAACCAAGGCTAGGACAGATTAAAGTGGGTAAAAGAGTAGCTGCACCATGTTAAGCACAGGGTTTTCTGTGATACTATCTAGAGTGTGGAATATATAACTGTGCCGTGTTGCCCGAGGACAACTGGCCTCACCATTAAACAGAGACTTTGCTAGATGTTGGATCTATCGTGCTCAATCTAGGACTTAAGTCCCTGAAGCCCTGTTTCCCTGCTGTGACTTGTTTCTACAAACACGCCAATGCCCATTTCTTACTCTCCTAGGAGCTGTCATTCGTGAGCCTGAGGGATAGCTTTGGGGGTCATAGCATTATTAGGAGACTTCAGGCATTGGAGTGAACCACTGTAGGATTTTTCAGATACCTCATGTTGGGGAGGTGGCCCTGGACTTTTGGAAGGGAATCTTGTGGGTTGAAAGGTTGGCTGCAGTGTTGATCCCCTCACAAACAGTATCTGTGAGCTTGCAGCTCATGCATAGCTTGACTACACAGTTTAGGCCATAGCTGTAAAAACTATTCATGCACTTTGAATTCATAATTCTTCTTCTGAGAGTTTATCTGAAAGGTAGAGTCTCAGTGGTTTCTTTTGAAGAGAAGTGGGGGTTGATGAATGAGGGGAGTAGACGCCTGATATAAAGGATACTGTTGTAGTGGAGAGGGTGGCCTGATCTCAGACTGATGCATGACTCAAGGTTACTTAACCACTGTTGACACCTGTGAGACCCTAGGCAGGTCACTTCTCTTCCCTGAGATGATTTACTTAATTTATAATGAAGACAAAGATGCTTTCTTCCAGGGTCCATTTTTTTTCATTTTTTTTCCATTCTTCATCTCATGAAAGGCAGAAGATTGATACCTATATTTATTGCACATACTGTGTGAGGTTGTCTCTCAGAATTTATACAGCAAGAGGAAGTACACAGTCCTGATGAGACTGGATGTTCTGGGGTGGGTTTGAGGTGGGGGACTCCCCTTTCTGAGGGGTGGGGGGAGGGTAATGAGGGAGGGATGGAGGGGACGGACCAGGAGGAGAAGAGGAGGGAGTTATGATTGAGAAGTAAGTGAATAACTAACTAACTAACTAATTACACACACACACACGCGTGCACATTATATATATATATACATACATACATACAGCAACACAAAGTGAAAACATAATAAAGAGAGTGAGATAGGGTTGAAAGGAAGAGAGAGAGAATAACTATTAAGAACCTGGGGACCAAATGTTGTCACTGTAGTAGGGCCCTGGATTAGGTTATGCCTCCTAATGGCCATTGTAGCTATGGAAGGTTCATCACTAGCATATCCTTGACTCTGGAAAGTTGGGAATATGACATGTAAGAATGTCCCTAGCACACTACTAATGCCCATTGGACTTAATTGTCTTCCATTTTCCTACCTGACTCAAAAATACTTGTGACCATTGGTTTACTTGTAGCAGGTTTCTGTGTCTCAGAACTGTTATGGCAGTGGTTTGGGAGGGTTTCTGGAATTTGTCAGTGGCTGCTTTCTTAAAGGAGTGCCCCAAGAATGCCAGGTTGAGAATTTGGCCTCATCCCACCTCTAGAGCCTAGGAAGGAAGGCCATATTAATTTTTGTACTGCAGCTCCCATTGACAGGTACCTGGGCTGTGTCAGCCCAAACATCTGTCCTGCTTTGTTAAAAGTCATATTTGTATTACTCTTGTTGCATAAATGGAAAATAGTGGTGCAAGGAAGTTAAATAACATGTTTAAGACTACATGCCCTATGGATGAAAGAGCTGGGGCTCCAACTGAGGGCTTCCTAAGTCTTTTGCCTGCCTCATTTAAGCACTAATCTAGTGAAAGAGAGAGAAAGAGCTTCACTGATTGTAAATCTTCTGACTTTCTCCAGAAAGAATGAACCAACCATACTTGCATAATTCACTATTCCAATGACATCTGTGGATACTGTCCTCTTTTCCAGGCTCTGAAAATACAAAACTACCATATGCCTGCTCCTCATGGAGCTTGCATTTGACTAGAAGAACTCATAGATATTAGAAAAATACACAGCTGTCTAGTTTTACTTTGAAATTTCTTTTTAAAATTTATTATTTTTATTTTTATTAATTACATTTTATTCACTTTGTATCCCACCTGTATCTCCCTCCCCCCTCCCCTCCCAATTCCACCCTCCCTCTTCCCCACCCCTGTCTCTCTCCCAGTTCACTGATAAGGGAGATCCTCCTCCCCTTCCCTCTGATCCTAGCCTATCAGGTCTCATCAGGAGTGACTGAATTGTCTTCTTCTGTGGCCTGGTAAGGCTGCTCCCCCTTCAGGGGGAGGTGATCAAAGATCAGGCCAATCAATTCCTGTCAGATACAGTCCCTGTCCCCATTAGTGTGGAACCCACTTGGATATTGAACTGCCATAGGCTACCTCTGTGCAGGGGTTCCAGGCCATCTCCATGAGTGGTCCTTGGCTGAAGTATCAGTCTCAGAAAAGACCCCTGTGTCCAGACTTTTTGGATCTGTTGCTCTCCTTGAGGAGCTCCTGTCCTCTCCCAGTCTGACTATCTCCCCCTTGTTTCATAAGATTCCCTGCACCCTGCCCAAAGTTTGGCTATGAGTCTCAGCATCTGCCTAAATACCCTGCAGAGTAGAGCCTTTCGGAGGTCCTCTGTGGTAGGCTCCTGTCCTGTTCCCTGTTTTCTCCCTCCTCTGATGCTCATCCTCTTTGCCTTTCTGAATGGTGATTGATCATCTTAAGCAGGGTCCTCCTTCCTGATTAGCTTTCTTAGGTGTACAGATTTTAGTATGTTTATCCTATCTTGAATAGGTCTAATATCCACTTATGAGTGAGTATATACCCTGTGTGTCTTTCTGCTTCTGGGATACCTCACTCAGGATGATATTTTCCAGTTCCTACTGTTTACCTGCAAACTTCATGATTTCCTTGTTTTTAATTGCTGAGTAATATTCCATTGTATAGCTGTACCACAATTTCTGTATCCATTCTTCAACTGAGGGGCATCTGGGCTGTTTCCAGCTTCTGGCTGTTACAAATAAAGCTGATACAAACATAGTTGAGCAGATATCCTTGTCTAATATCTGATAAAAATAGGTTTTCAACCAAAATTAATAAGAAGAAATGGGAAAGGACACTTCATACTCATCAAGGGAAAATTCCACCAGGATGACATCATAATCCTGAACATCTATGCCCCAAATACAAAGGCACTCACATTTGTAAAAGAAACATTAATAATACTTAAACCACACATAGATCCCCACAACATTAACAGTGGGAGATCTCAATACCACACTGTCAACAAAGGACAGGTCAATAGAACAGAAATTAAACAAAGAAACAGTATCTCTAATAGAGGTCGTGAATCAAATAGACCTAACAGACATCTACAGAACTTTACATCCAAACACAAAAGAATTTACCTTCTTCTCAGCACCTCATGGAACCTTCTCCAAATAGACCATGTGATTGGTCACAAAGAAAGCCTCAACAGATACAAGAAGATTGAAATAATCCCTTGTATCCTATCTGATCACCATGGACTAAAGCTGGACCTCAACAATAACAGAAATAGCAAAAAGCCTACACATATATGGAAAGTGAACAACTTGCTACTAAATGACAGCTGGGTCAGGGAAGAAATAAAGAAAGAAATTAAACTCTTCCTAGAATTCAATGAAAATGAAGGCACAACATACCCAAACTTATGGGGCACAATGAAAGCAGTACTAAGAGGAAAGTTCATAACACTAAGTGCCTTCAAGAAAATTCTTATAGCTCCTGCTTCCTTCTAATCTCCCTCTCCACTGTAAAACATCTATTGCACACCTGCTGTGCTCTAGGAAAATGGTAGATGCTATGTTCTGCCTTACTTATACCACAATTGCTCCCTAAGAAGACTAAGCCATGTCTTTTGAAAGCAGGAGGATCAAAGAAATTAGGTTCTTGCCTAAGAGCTCACAGCTCTCATTGGGAGAGCTGTGAACAAGACTAAAGTCTGGCTTCTTTGGCACCTTCCCCTGGGTTCTCCTCTTACCTCTGATACCAATTGCTTGTGTAGCCTTGGGTGCAAAACTTTGCTTCTTGGTCCTTAATTATCCATCTCTTCCCTAAAATGGTGTAACTTGACTGGACAGTCTTCAAGGTCTTCTGTGTTGGGTATCTTTGGCAATAAGTCTTTGATTAAGAAAGTACAGGTGCCTCATACATGTCAGAAATTTCCAGAGAGGCCTATCTTTCTGCTTCTTTTAAAGCCAACTTGTGTTGCTCTCTTCCAGAAGTGAAGGAAGTTAACACCCTTTATGTGATGAAGCCTGAAGCCTACAGGGTACACAGAGTTTCTCCCCCTTTCCTTTTAGATCAACTTCTGTTTGGCATTCAGGCAGCTACCTGACAACTCAGGTGGAGAAAGAACCTCCATCACCCAGGCAACCATGAGGCTGGATTTATGCAACTGACTTGTGGATCCTTCTCAAATTACCCAACTTTGGGGCTGTTGTGACCTAACATGAACCAAAAATCTAATTAGAACTAATTAAGGAGGCAACTTTATGTCTGAAGAACCAAACTTGGGAAGTATCAGAATCAAGCTGTTGCCACCTCTTCAGCAGCCTTACCACTGTCATGGATAATGAGGGGAAGAGGGGGCATTTCTACCAAGAGCAGATGTCAGGGGGGTTGCATATGGATATGTTTTTGCAGGTTTCATCACATCTTCTTTTGTTTTTCTTAAGGTAGAAATGTGGTGACTTAAAACCAGCTCCAATTTTGATGTTAGTACTGTGTGGTATTAAAGCCTAACTCTCATACCCAACTGTATGTGATAGTCTGAGTTAAGGGGACAGGAGCTGATAAGGAATAGGGTAATTGCAAAAATGATCCTAATTCTTCAGCTCTCAGAACAAGATGTTTTTGCTATTCAATCAAAACTGTCTTCTGTCATCTCCTGAATGTGACATAAATGATGTTGGTTGATTCCAAACCTTTACATCAAGAAACCATGCATACTTCCATTGTGCCTTTGGGACTCCAATAACTGCCATGTTTGCCATACTGGGTTGACTCAGTAGAGTGTGAGAGATTTTTGATAATTATGGACTATCTGAAGGATATTGGAAAGGTTATGGAAGTTGGAGCATCCCAAGATGACCCTGAGCATTCTGGTCAGAATGTGTCAGTGGTTAGTAGGGGAGCTATGGGAGCTTCTGATGGGCAGTGATTGTGTTTATTATTTTTACTTAATTTTTACAATAGCCATTCAAAACAGGTATCATTTCTTATTTATAGAGACAGATCCTGAAGTGATGAGCCTAAAAATAACCAGTAGAGGCTCCATAGTCATGCATAAAAACAGCCTGTGAGTGATCTAATTCCAAAGCCTGTGTGCAATGCCTCTCTCATAGATACCTAACTAGATTTTGTTCCCTACCGTGAATAGCTCAAAAAAAATAAATAAAAGGAAAATAGAGGGAAGAAAATAATAACATTCTTATATCTCTTTCACAAACAGACAAGGGGGAGCTGTCTGAATTCTGCTTGCAAGACTAGGACACCTTAAACCTGACAGGCAATGTATGGCAAGATGTGGTCACTTGCTACTGCTCATATTTCATGAAGCTCCTGGGATGAACTTGGCCACCATCTAAAATTCTGGTCAAGTAAACTTCATGTCAAATATACATGAGATTTCCTAGATACATAGTCTCCAAACTCAATTTCTTCCTCCCTTGGTCGGGGGTCCCATTGGAGCACACAGCCCACTTGAGGTAAGGCTGGGAATTACCATAGGTCTGTTTGGTTTTGGTCCCTACTCTTCCCAGCAATGGAAGCTGTCTCTTACAATGGTGTCTCTGGAGGCTGCAAATCCATCTTTTTTCCCCTATTCTTTTTACAACTAACTGTCAGGTTAAAGAATGGATGGATGACAAGGACATTTCAGAAAAGTTGCAACTGAATTTTAAAATGGTGCTAGCAAGACTTGGAAAATGGCTTGAGAGTTGAGAAATTTGGGTTGCCTCAGTAATAGGGAGGTCATCTGTAGTGAGGGTCCAAACTCCCACATGTTTCATGAGTTTGGAAATATAGTCTGTTATATGCTTTCGTCTTCTTTCCTGCTTCCCTTTATCCAGATCCTTCTACCCATAGAATAAGTGCTTCTGCCACAGCCACTTGGGGCTGGAAGTGTGGGTGGAATAAACTAGAATATTTATTTTCAGGTGTTGTCCTAAATTTAGTTTCACCTGTACTTTCTACTCTCTAATAATGTTCCTGAGTTGAAGAAAAGGCAGAGAGCTTTAACCTTAACATCGCCTGTGCAAGTACAGACTCTAAGAAGGCATCGTTCAGAGCTAAGTTAGCGTTGGGATTTCCATTTAAACAGCAGTTCTTTGAAAAGTGAAAGAGAACACTCCTAGATTCTAGTCAGAAACAAGAAGTACAGCCAGGACTGTTCGGGATGGAGCAGGGCATATGTTTAGTGTATTCACTTGGGCTTCCATGGGTCCAGGTCTGAGAATAGCTGTTGTGGGTTGGATACATCTTTAGTTTGTGTGCCAGCTCTCCTGGGGCAGAGTGGAAGGGGATTAGGACTTTGAGTCATACATAATGCCTACTTACATACATAAGGAGCCACTTATGGTTGTTGGTGCCTTTGTCTGTAAAAAGAGTGTTATGATAAATGCTGGTGTTATGAGGTGTTGTCAAGAACAGTTAACAATCACTTTGGAGGTACAAGCAAGTGTAACTGTGAGTTCGAGGCCAGTCAGTTTGTGTAAGGAGTTCTGTGCTTGCCAAGGTGACATAAATAGTGAGAGCCTGTCTTAAAAACAAGAACCAAACAAAGAGGTGACAGTACCAGAGAGAAGACTTTGCTAATATGTTTCTGTATGCTCAGAAGCACTGTGCTGCTCTCTCCAGCACTGCTGCAGCTTCTCTTTTAAATCTGTTGGCATTTTCCATTTGTCTGTGAGAGTGCTAGATTAAAACATGGGCCGGATCACAGTCTTCCCTGTCCAGTTCTAACCTTTTTGTCTTTAATAAAAACCATATACGTCTGAAAATCCTTTTCTAAAGTTTACAGCAGCACTCTAAGCCCTACCATTTTGAATTACTTAATAGCTATGTGTCTTTCAAAGAGTCATTTAATCCTCTATGCCTCAATTTCCTCATAATGGTGATAAGAGTGGCACCCTGAGTTTTGGTGAGGATTTAAGGATTAATGCCTGTAACTTGTCACACTTGGCCCAATGTCTAGCATGACACTCCAGGAATGCCAGATTTGGAGGTTAGAGTTAAAATTATTTATTATATCCTAGTTTCTTAGACCTTTTAGGAAGACTTTGGATATCTCTAGAGTTCTCAATTTAGGAAGGATCATTCTACACTGTTTGGATATAGTTGGTTATTGTATTGTATTAACCACTGCAAAAAAGACATTTTTTCCCCAGAGGATGTCACTGGAACTGACAAGAAGAGTATATTGCCTTCCCTGGAGCCTGACATTTTTTGAAGCATCACATTTGCCAATAAGTGAAGATGAGTTGATGAAAGATGTGGCATTGTGCATGTGCATGTATCTCAGGGATGATTTGGTCACTGGTAATTGGGGTGCGTGTGATTATTTCAGCACCAAGTGTAAACAGAGGGTACATGGGACTGTTTAATTACCCTTGAAGGAGTAACAAGGAGTAACAAGGTCAGAGGAGGGCATATCTGACAAAGCCCATCGAGCTTTCTGGATGGACGCCAGATCCAATACATGTTGACCTCTTCCTTCTTACATGGGGACGGCAGGGGTTGGACACTCAGCAAACACTGTGATGCACGAGGTGGTTAGTCCACAGAGGCAGGAGCTATACTTTGCATACTTCTTTCTCACCACTTCATTATGTGACCTTGAGAAAACTCAGTCTTGTGGATGAGGAGCAGGATAACATCCTCATTTGGTTTTTGTTTGTGTGTGCCTAAAAACATGGGTTGAAGCAAAGTGAGGCTGAAGATCCTTCCTGCTCATGCCTTGGTGTTTACAGTCTTAAGCTCTTCATCATGAACATGTGTAAAGTTCTAAGCCATGGTTCATGAGAGCTTCCCAAAGCCAAGATAACCCACAGCAGCCAACGTAGTAGAAAGAAAATTAGTTTAGAAAAGACTAGAGAAACCATTCATTTACACTGAGCCAAATTGTTGACCCACAAAATGGTACGAAAGCTGAATGCATAAGTTTTGATTTAAACCACTATGTTTTAGGATGTTTTGTTTTGAAAGAAAGAAAGAAAGAAAGAAAGAAAGAAAGAAAGAAAGAAAAGACTCCCCAAACTGATATATCAGGCTTTCAGAACATACGCTCTACTCTTCTACTTTGCCTCCTTGGATATGTCCACTATACCCTCCCCCCCCACACACACACACTCACACACGGTACTTTAAACCATCCATTTTCTTGAAACTTTCTAAATTACTTAGTGCTTGGCACAAGCACTTATTCTTCTGTTCTTGACTTGTTCCTACTAAATTCAAACCATATGGTATACAAGTACAGATAAATGCCCAAAACGTCTCTAGAGCCTCTTTGGAAATTTAAAAAAATATCTCACCCAAGTCTTCTGCAAAGAAATCGTGCTTGGCCAAGGAGAAGGGAACCTGAACAGCTTGAGTTCTGCTTAATTCTTCCTGTGAATGGAAAACGCTTCTATGCTTAGGATAATTTCTTTTCTAGGTTTGAATTAATAAGATGGCCTTTGCTTGACATCCTATTGGTTTGCATTGAATTTAGGAACTGGAAGAAGTTTCTGATTTTCTATGATACAATTCTATCAGCTAATATATGGAAGAATCCCTAGATCAGACATGAATACTTACAGTGGCCTTATTTGAGTTTCTCTGGACAAGGCTTTCTTGATTTATGAGGTTTAAGGAGTGTGTGTGTGTGTGTGTGTGTGTGTGTGTGTGTGTATGGGTATGGTAACGTTTGTAGGAAGTGACAGGATGAGTGTTGGCATCCTATTGACCATACAGAAAGCCCCCTGGAACCAATCGTGTGTTCTTTGGGAGAGGTATGTGGTTTGTTTGTTGCTGCATCTCCATGTTCCACATGTTGTCTGACATAGTAAAGAAATGCTGTAGGTTATGTGGCCAACTCTCAGCCTTAGAAGCTTGCATATCTTTTCATAAATGTTGCTTTTATTTTCTCAGATGAAGGGATGAGATGAAAGCCACGCCCAAGCTTTACAAATTACATGGCTTGGGCTGAGTGCAGAGTGTTTCAACCTCTGTTCTAACTATCCCTAGTCATATCCCTGGGAAGCTTCTAACCTCCATACTATCTAATATTCTGCAATATTGGACCTTGAAGGCTTCAGATTCCAGCCTCTGTCTGCTAACAGAGGCCTACAATGTTTTCAGGGTCCAAGACTTACTGCTGAATGAACTCACTCTTTCTAGTTTTTTTTTTTTTTTTCTAAACTCTAGCTGGCTAGTTCAATTCAGCTGTTCTGGATCAAACTCCTCTCTAAACTGACGGATTTAAATTGGCTTCTCTTGGATTCTGACTGAATTGCTATGCTTGGAAAAACTGCCTTTGAACTCCACAAACTGAACTGCATTGATTGTGCCGACTGCACACACTACATGGAACTGAGCGGAACTGCACAAACCCAACTGAACTCAATTGCATTCAACTGAACTACACTGAACTCTTTGCTCTCTCTCTCTCTGTGCTGCCCCTAAGCCTCTTTTTTCTGTCTGTTCTCATAAGATTTGGGCGTATCCTATCTCTGACTCATTCTGTCAGATCTTTCTCTGATTCATCACTTTGTCTGCTCCTCAACTAAATGTAGCTGTTTAATTGTAACTTTCAAACATAGCTGTTTCCTTCCACAATGTAACCTAAACTTCATTGTTAGGAATTAAAGGCATGTCTAAGGGCATTTCTAAAGGCATACTAAAGGCATGTCTGTATTCTAGGCAGATTATACTGTAATACAGGGTGTGTTTGCATTCCAGCCTGGTCATATAGACCAGAAGGTCTTTGGATGTGATATCCTGCCAGAGCAGCTGTTGCTGGATTAAAATTCCTCTACAGCTCTTAGAAATCACTTGATCAGCTTTTACTTCCCATTATTTCTGTTTAATGTTCTTTATAAGGTAGACAGAGACTTATTCCAAATGCAATTAAAACCACAGAGATAAACAAGACCTAATGTTTGCTGGGGAAGCATTCATGGTCTACTAGGGAAGACAGATGCATGAATAAATGAATAAAAAGGACTCTTGACAATGGTATTGCCTCTGAAATCTTGACAGCAAGAATCTAATACTCAATTGAGAATTAGTTAGTTCCTCTCTTTAGCATATGTAGTTGTCTTTCTGGCATTGAGACATCAGTGAAGACTGAGATTTTGAGCCTGGCAAATGCTTCCATAGTGAGAAGCCATAAATAGTGAAATGAGAAGTTCAAAAGAAATCATGAAGTTCATGATGGTTCCCAAATCTTCATTTCCACACTGAACTATAACTCTAGTTTTGAGATGATGCAAAAAGTGCTTTATTTATTTATTTATTTTTGCATTCATTAGAAAATCTTTTTTTTCCTTTTCTGATTGTTTTATTTTTTCTTTATTAATTATACTTTATTCACTTTGTATCCTCCCTGTGGTTCCCTCCCTCCTCCCATCCCAATCCCTCCCTTCCTCCACCCTCTGCATGCATGCCCCTCCCCAACTCCACTGATATGGGAGGACTTCTTTTCCTTCCTTCTGATCCTAGTCAATTAGGTCTCATCAGGAGTGGCTGCATTGTCTTCTTCTGTGGCCTGGTAATGCTGCTTCCCCCTCAGGGGGAGGTAATTGAAGAGCAGGCCAATCAGTTCATGTCAGAGACAGTCTCTATTCCTATTACAATGGAACCCACTTGGATACTGAACTGCCATGAGCTACATCTGTGCAGGGGTCTTAGGTTATCTCCATGCATAGTCCTTGGTTGGAATAGCAGTCTCAGGAAAGACCCCTGTGTTCAGATTTTTTTTTGTTCTGTTGCTCTCTTTGTGGAGTTCCTGTCCTCTCCAGATCTTACTGTTTTCCACTTCTTTTCTAAGATTCCCTGCACTCTGTCCAAAGGTTGCCCATAAGTCTCAGTATCTACATTGATAGTCTGCAGGGCAGAGCTTTTCAGAGGTCCTCTGTGTCAGGCTCCTGACTTGTTCCCTCTTTGCTCCTTCTTCTGATGTCCATCATCTTTGCCTTTCTGGATAGGAATTGAGCATTTTAGCAAGAGTCCTCCCTCTTGATTAGTTTTTTTAGGTGTACAGATTTCAGTAGGTTTATCCTATATTATATGTCTATATGAGTGAGTATATACCGTCTGCATCTTTCTGCTTCTGGGATAGCTCACTCAGGATGATCTTTTTTTAATATTTTGATGTCTCTAAGTTAGCGTTTGAACCAAAAATGTCTTTTCTTTTTTTTTAAATTTTATTTTTCTTATTAGTTACATTTTGTTAACTCTGTGTCCCAGCTGTATCCTGCTCCCTCATTCCCTCCTCAACCCCACACTCCCTCCCTGGTCTCCTCCCTGCCCCTTTCCAAGTCCACTGATAGGGGAGGACCTCCTCCCCCTTCATTTGACCCTGTTTTATCAGGTATCTTCAGGGCTGGCTGCAATGTCCTCCTCTGTGGCCTAACAGGACTGCTCCTCCCCTGGGGGGGGGAGGTCAAAGAGCCTGCCCTTGAGATCCTATTAGAAATAGTTCTTGTTCCCCTTACTTTAGAAAACTACTTGGTTACTGAGCTACCACGGGCCACATCCGAGCAGAAGTTCTAGGTTATATCCATAGATGGTCCTCGGTTGAGTGTCAGTCTCAGAAAAGACCCTGTGCCCAGATATATTTGGTCCTTGTAGAGCTCCTATCCTTTCCATATCATACTAACTCCCCTTCTCTCCTATGATTCCCTGCTCTCTGCCAAGGGTTTGGTTTTGAGTCTTAGTGTCTGCTTTGAAACACTGCTAGGTAGAGTCTTTCAGATGCCTTTTGCTGTAGACTCCTGTCATACGTTCAATGCACATCCCATTTGTCTTTTAAATGAGGATTGATCATCTTTGTCCGTCCCTGCTTTCTTGATTATCTTTTTTAGGTGTGTAGATTTCATTATGTTTATCATATCTTGTAGGTCTATATAAGCGAGTATATACCATGTTTGTCTTTCTCCTTCTGGAATACTTCACTCAGAATGATCTTTTCTAGATCCCACCATTTGCCTGCAAATTTCATGATTTCCTCCTTTTTGATTGCTGAGTAGTATTCCATTGTGTAAAAATACCACAATTTCTGTATCCATTCCTCCATTGATGGACATCTGGGTTGTTTCCAAGTTCTGTCTATTACAAATAAAGCTGCTACAAACATGGTTGAACAAATGTCCTTGTTGTGTACTTGAGCAAATTTTGGGTATATACCTAGGAGTAGTATAGCTGGGTCTTGAGGTAGCACTACTCCTAATTGTCTGAGAAAGCACCAGATTGACTTCCAAAGTGGTTGTACCAGTTTACATTCCCACCAGCAATGGAGGAGGTGAACCAAAATTTTATTACACACACATGACCTGAGTTTTCTAAGCTCAGAATCCCTTATTTTTATTGTACCTATTGTTGATTGGGTTATATCAGTCCTTTGAAAGTATGATCTGTAAATTACTACTTCCTGTAACTTGTCACTCGTGTCCCAGTGTCTAGCGTGACATTCCAGAAATATCAGATTTGGAGGTCGGCATTAATTTTTATTTTTTTTCTTTTGAGAAGGTTCTTATATTCCTTTTAGGAAGATCTAAGTTATCTCAATCCTATATCTGACATCTGTAACACACACACACACACACACACACACACACACACACACACACCATGGCTCAGGGAACACCATTGAAGATGGGACAGCATGGACGTAAGAAAGAACTAGATAATTAGGAATGCTGTGAAATGCTGTCTTCTGGACTTGGTATGGTCATTGTATGCACAAATTCATAGTGACTGTGGTTACCTGATAAGATCAAGCTATTAGCACTCCAGCATTGATAGAGGGAGGGCTCATGAGCTCCCAACCCTCCCTGAGATCCTGCTGACAGATGACTGCCAGACAAGGTAATTTTTCTTCAATGGTATAACTACTGAAAAGTTGTCAACATACCAGTAAATATCCCATACCCTTTCTCCTATGAGCAACCCTTACTAAATTAAGTAGGTCAAAGAAGCCTTGACAGTAGGAGGAGAGGGCCTTTGGGGAAGAAGAGGGATCTCAGAAGGAGTGGGAGGAGATAATGGAGGTAATGGGGGTGAAGATGGTCAAGTGCATTACATATAGATGTATGAAGTTGCTACAAAATAAATTTAAAAAGCAAACATGTGTTCAGAAGTTGAAATTGTCAGCAGTGTGAAGAGACAGCCTACAGAATGGGAGAGAAATCATTAACAACATATATATCAGAAAGCAGATTCACATCTAGAATATGTGAAGGACTTTGAAAATTAAACATCAAAGAAATCAAGCATCCAATTAACAAATGGGCTAATGAATGGCATAGAAGGTTGTTAAAATAAGAAGTGCAGATAGCCCATAAATTGATCACCTCCCTCTGGGGGGGGGGAGCAGCCTTACCAGGCCACAGTAGAGGACAATACAGCCACTTTTGATGTGAACTGACAGATTAAGATCAGAAAGGAGAGGAGAACCTCCCCTATTAGTGGACTTGGGGAGTGGCATGCAAGCAGAGGGAGGAGGGAGGGTGGGATTGGGAGGAGAGGAGGGAGGGGCTTATGGGGGGATGCAGAATGAATAAAGTGTAATTGATGAAAAATTTAAGAAAAAAGGGAAAAAATAATTTAAGAACCTTAAATGACTTTCAAAATTGGAGGAAAACATGGAGTTAGTCAATTGGCATGGAGCACGTCTCGCCCCTGGGGGCAATGGTCTCCTGAACCTACTCAGACCTCGGACACCACCACTGCTAGTTCTAGAACTGACGCAGGATGTTCCAACGAGGGGTTAAGGCTTCTCATAATATTTCCTATAAGCCCACACCTGTTTGTCTATATCCCCCATTTTTATTCATTATTAGCCAGATAGAGCCAAGTAATTGTGGTAATGATACTTGCTTTTTTGCCCAATGCTGGAATGCTAGTAAATTTAGGTATGCCCTGGTTACTCGCATGCTTCACTGGGTACCTGTGCCCATTGATGCCCCTCACGCTATGACTCTCTTCAGACAGAAAAGGGATCTTGGAACTACAGCCACCATTGTTACTACCATCTCATTGGCAGCTGTTGGAGCTACCACCAGGGCATTAGCCATGAGTCATACTGGGCAGACTGCTCAGACCCTGAATAATCATTTAGCCAATGTAGCTCATGCCTTAGTTGTACATAAAGGAATTAATGCTCAACTAAAAGGAAGCTTGATGGTGTTCAATCAGAGGATTGACCTCTTGCAGGAGCAAATTGATACCCTATGGCAAATCGCTCAACCTGGCTGTCAATGAAAGTATGCGGGACTTTGTGTCACTAGCATACAACATGAGAATTTTTCCTGTGCTGCAAATCTGTCTAAACAATTGTCGAGCTATATTTTAGGTAATTGGACTGGAGAATTCGATACTACGATGGAGCAGCTGAGAGTGGCCATTGTCACAGTAAATTCTACCGGAGCGGACGCAGGACTATCCACAGGATTATCAACATGGATTGCTGCAGCCATGAATCATCTGAAGGAATGGGCGGGCATGGGAGCGTTAGCAGGCCTTCTGGTGTTGGTCTCCTTGGTTTGCCTGTGGTATATATGCAAGATTAGAGTTTCACAACAGAGTGATGCAGCCATGATCATTCAGGCCTTTACAGCCATTGAAGCAGGACATTCTCCCTAAGCATGGTTGGATACCATAAAAAGCTAAAATGATACGCTCAGGATGCGAGGCTAAGCACTGCACTCAGGGTCAGCCGCTTTGGACCCAGAGAAGAGCATGTCTGATTGCATGCGGGTTGATGCCCCAGGTCCCGCCTCTGAGAAAAAGGTATCGGACGGTCTGATGCTCTTTGGGTGGATGACACCTAAATGAACATCTGTACAAAGTCCCAATTTATTTCTAATATCAGAGATCAGACCTCTACTCTTGCCTGATGCGTCTAAAACAAAAAGGGGGAACTGTAGAGAGCTGCGGAATGCTATGCCTTAAAGATGGAGCTGGTTTCCGCCTTCCACCTTCCCGATGGTGAGTGCTCTCTGTCACGAACAACTCCACATTTGGCTAAGGCCGAGGATCTGGCTTGCTTCCATGTATGTGGACCTATCTGCATTGCCCCCGTGGCACGCCTGGGTTGGCTACCCAGAGGCTATTTAAGCTGTGGGCTGGCTTTCACCGGGGTCCGAGGATTGTTCAATGTTCCTGAATAAACTGCATTGAAAAAAAAAATATTTGAAAAAGGGTTCAGTGTCCTGAGCCAGCAGAAAAGGGCAAATTAAAACCTCTTTAATATTCTCTCTTACTTTGTCAGAATGGCCATCCTTTAGGAAAAAGAAGCAACAAATTATGGAATGGATGTGGGGAAGTGGAAATCTTATTCACTACTGGTGCAGTTTTAAACAGGTACAGCCACTGTAGAAGTCAGTGTAGATGCTACTCAATAAAACTAAAATTGTACCTACCATAAGACCCAGCTTCACTCCTCTGGAGGACTCTTGGTCAATACCCTGCAGAGATATTTGCACTTTCATGTTCATTGCTTCCCTAAGAAAGCTAACCAACCTTCGTGTCTATCAACATATGAAGGAGGAATGATAACTTAAACTATACACACAATGGGATTATATTTAGCCCCTTAAAAAAAAATGAGACGATGATATTTATAGGACAATGTGTGGAGACCATTATGTTAAGTGAAATAAGTCAAACTCAGAAATAGAAATATTATGCTTTCTCTCATATGAGGAGCCTCTCTCTCTCTCTCTCTTAGTGTGTATGCACATGCATGCATGAGTGCATGTTTGCTTACATCATGAACACCTGAAAGGGATAATAGAGTGGAGAATGAAATGGGGAAGAAAAAAGAGAAAGAAATTCAGTTCATGTGTCCTGAAAGCAGAGTAGTGCACTAACTGAGAGAAAGGAGACCACCAAAAGTGGGGAAGGGGCATGCAGGAAGCCAGTGTGGGGGAGGGATGATTTTAAAAAGGTGTCATTACATGACATGAATCCATGAAAATGCCATAATGAAACCTATTGCTTTTTAATTTTTATTAATTACACTTTATTCATTTTGTATACCCCCATAAGCCACTTCCTCCTCCCCTCCTGATCTCACCCTCCCTCCCCTTTCTACATGCATGCTCCTCCCCAAGTTCACTGATAGGGGAGGTCCTCCTCTCCTTCTTTCTGATCTTAGTCTATCAGTTTTCATCAAAAGTGGCTGCATTGTCCTCTTCTGTGGCCTGGTAAGGCTGCTCTCCCCTCAGGGGGAGGTGATCAAAGAGCAGGCCAATCAGATTATGTCAAAGGCAGTCCCTCTTCCCATTACTATGTAACCCACTTGGACACTGAACTGCCATGGGTTACATCTGTGCAGGGGTTCTAGGTTATCTCCATGAATAGTCCTTGTTTGGAGTATGAGTCTCTGGGAAGTTCCCTGTGTTCAAATTTTCTTGTTCTGTTGCTCTCCCTGTGGAGTTCCTGTCCTCTCCAGCTCTTACTATTTCCTACTTCTTACATAAAATTCCATTCACTCTGCCTGACAGTTGGCCATCAGGCTCAGCATCTGCTTTGATAGTCTGCAGGGCAGAGGCTTTCAGAGGCCTTCTGTGTCAGATTCCTAGTTTGTTTCCTGTTTCTTAGGTATTTGTTACAGTAAAGAAAAATCTGATGCATACTCTCCTTGCAGTCTGTATTCTGGTGAGTCCCCCCACGTGCACCCAAGTTCCCTTGCCTCATTGGATTTGTATGCTGAAGTTGCTCTTATTGTTGCTATCTTATGATTCTGTACTTTTTCTTCTTCGTTTTCTTCTTGCATACAACTCTGTTATTAAATTTGCATACCTCTGGCTTTCACATGGTATCCCTTCTCTGACAGATCCCAGGCTGATGCCACGATCATTTATTCAGGGTTACTTGCTATTTTCTCTCTGACTCAGTGTCTTGCTTTTTTATCACTGCACTGTGATCATAATACCAGTGTAGACTCAAGTAACTACAAGGACACCACTTGCAGTAAATATTTCTCCACTTGCTGTGGTGCTAGAATCTATTAATTTTTTTTTTAGATTTGTTTATTATGTATACAGTGTTCTGCCTGCATGTGCACCTGCACAACAGAAGAGGGCACCAGATCTCATTATAGATGGTTGTGAGCCACCATGTGGTTGCTGGGAATTAAACTCAGAACCTCTGGAAGAGCAGACAGTTGTCTTAACCTCTGAGCCATTTCTCCAGCCCCCGAATCTATTCATTTATTCATGACCAAGTACTAGCAGGCAGGCACTGTGGTGAGTGGGTTAATTGAGCGATGAGGATCAGTGCCAGGTGGTCAGAGAAAGCAGGTGTTTTGAGTCTTAAGTGCCAGACAATGCCAAGTCTTTATTTTTAAAGGCAAAGCCAAACAGGATAGTTTCCAGCTTCCAGCCTCAAGGGCCTCCTGTTTTAACTGCAAACTGCACCATTTAAATAAGTGGGGGTGGTAGGATATGGAGAGGGAGGACAGAATGATGCCCGAGAAACTGTCAAACTCACTCAACTTCATCCCACAGAGCATGAACCCTGTGGGCTCAAGCCCCAGTCCTGGGAGAGGTGACAGCTCCCTTTGACACTAGTCCCTTGTAGCAGAGCTTGTTATCTGCTCAGTGTGAGTCATGATGTCCTGCTTGCTCCTTCAGCAACCTCAATAGCCCTGAGCTGCAGGAAGATCTGTAAGTCCTCCTGATGGGAGAGACAGAGGACCCAAGCTTGAGCCTCCTGGGACCCAATACACTTTAGCGTTCTCTTTTCTCCTTCTTACAGAGACTACGTGACAGGGGAGAGAGTGGGAGAACCTGGAGGGGAATGTACCTGGAACATTTGAGTCATGATATGTCAAGAGTAGAAAGGGGCCTGGGAAATCACAGGTCCCTGCTTAGGCCCTGTTCATGCTATTGTAGCTACATCAAGCTCTTTGCCTTGGTTTAAGCCTGTTTACCTAGTGTCTAAACAGTGTTTCTAACTCCAGCATTATTCCTGTCTATTATCCAGCCCTCCATGGTCACTTGCTAGCTATACTCTCACCCCTTATTCTTGTATTCCATGTATAACACTGTAGACAAAGGATGATGGTACTTGATTATGCCAAAAGCTCTGCAGCTTTCATGACTGTCTACAGGAACTCTGGTCCTCATATCTGTGCTTTAGATGGGGACTCCACAGGGAAAGGCTTGAACCATTTGTCTCTATATCCTAGCACCTGACGTATTGCCCAATCAGTGATTTTTACTTGATGATTGTGCCCCCACAGGAGATATGACAATGTCTTGAGGCATATTTAGTGTGAGAGTTTGAGGGCTATTACTAGAATCTTGTAGATAAGTCCAAAGCTGCTGTTAAATACCTAATAATTGAGAAGATAGACTCATAACAATAATCATTCCACTCAAATATCAATGTTTACATGAGTGGAGAAACTTTATTTAAACCCATGGGACTTCTTCACTTTTTTTTTTTTCTGAATGAGTTAATAATGTAGACTACTAAAAATCCAGGAACTAACACCAGCTTCATCTTGTACAGGGTACTTCTCCTGGCTTCTTTGGAGACTTCCAGTATAGAATTTAGTCACTGTCAGGGTGAGATGTATCTTCCACAAACTTTGGTACCTTTGTATCTAGGGACACACTCCATATATCAAGAGATTCCATAAATATATGAAGAACTTATGCTTGGAGAAGTTACTTGATCTCATAGCATCCTAGCTGGCAGTCAGACCTTGGCCATGTTTTTCCTGTTTTCGCAAATCAAAGGTTACTACCTTTAATTCCAATGGCTTTCAAATCTTGAAAACTTCAGGTAAAGCAAGTTTTATCAGGCCACCTTTAGAGTTGAGGTAAATAGCATTTGAGAGAGTGCTCCAGTGACTTGGCTCAGGTATTTCAGGTCATTGGGCCAACCCAAATCACAATCTGTCCAGAGGAATTAATGAGCAGAGTCTGGGTTTCCAATACAGTTCTCCCCATCACATTCTTGATGTGATAGTACTGAAAGAGAGACTTTGGGGAGCGCTTAGGGCATTATGAGAGATAAGCCCTCGGGCATCGAGTAATATGTTTCTAGTAGGAGTCCTCGTTCAGCAGGCTATCATTGAAGCCAGCCAGTTCCTTTGTCTCTCCTGTATTCCCTCACATTCCCTTAGGCTCTTCCAATATGTAGCCCTCACCAGAAACATGACAGATGTTGTCATCATAGTCTTGGATCTCCAGATCCAAGAGATGCAAATGAATCTCTTTATGAATTTTCCCTTTCAGCTGTTCCATTGCAGCAACAGAAATGGATGAGAACATGGATAATGGGGATGCTGTGGGTCTTTTCCAATGCTGAGATGGAAGTTATTTCTTTGCTCATCAACGTTGTTGACTAGATCTAAAGTAGCATGTCAGGATCTTGTTAATATAGCGGGTGATGGTTCAGGTCACTTTGTTTTTTTTTCTGTCTACAGATTACCAGAAGAGACTCTGGTGACCTGGGGTTTTCTCAACATTCTAAGTTACAGGTGCAGATTTCAAAGACCCTTGAACAGGAGCCAGAAGATCTGTGGATAGAGGTTCTTGCTCTACTACTATCGGGATGGTTTTGACAGATCACTCAAACTTGTCTTATCTCATTATGTTCTGTGGCTGAATGATGATAATACCCAATGTGGTGAATCATTAAAGTGATACAGTACATGCACATATTTAGATTCTGGAGTATCGTCCCAATGTGTGGGATGCAACAATGGTTGATCTCTACGTCAAAAGTGGTTCTTCAACATACTTTGCGGAATAATCCAGAGAGCATAAAATCTGTGTGATTCCACTTGTATGAGGTACCTAGAAAAGTCAAATTAATACAGATAAAAAGTATAATAATAGTTACCAGGAGCCAGAAGGGTAGGTAATAGTGCCGAATGGGCACAGAGCTCCAGTTTGCTATAAAATCCCTCAGAGGGGCAGTGCTGATGGTTGCACACTATTCTGAAAATATTTGAACACCCCTGAAATGTACATATAGTAAAGTTAAACTTTAAATTACACACCCATAAAACATCTCACCTAAGGCTAAGCATTCTGTAGTCTTTTATTTTCTATGTCATGACCATTTGTGGGGGTCTATGTTGATCACCATCTATTGCTAGCAGAATCTTCTTAGATGAGGGATGAGAGATCAGTATAGCAACAAGTCATTAACAGTCATTAACAGCAATAAGGATTAATATACTATGTCCACTTACCAGAATAATAGTAGTAGAGTTTCCTCTAGGGCCTAGCACATGTCTAGCTGCAGATTCTTAGCTTGGAAATGGTGCAAGATATGGGTTTTATCTTGTTGAGACAGTTTTAAATCCAATTACAAAATGGTTGGTTACTCTCATGACATTTATGTCAGTATTGAACAAGTGGACAAGTCTTGTAAGGACAAACTTTATTTACAATTCAGAGGGTTCACACATGGGTAAGCTTGAATGGAATCTTCTAGTACTATGTGAGATAGCCATTCGTGATGAAGCTTCCAGGTCATTGTCAGTCTGATTTCTCTATATTCTGTGACTCAAGTAAATGGAATCTTCAGCTCATATCATTGAGTTTTGGACAGTAATCAATAACATTGGCAATAGATGGGGGGGTTATGGGCCCTCACTGAACAATAACTCCAAAAGTAATAACCCAGGCCTTTTGCTTGTTAGGCTGTGATATCTAGTGGGGACAGTTATCATCCCATCATAGGGTAAAGCCATGTTAATGCCATATTTATACACACACACACACACACACACACACACACACACACACCACGGAAGCTTCTTCAGTAGCATCTATATTTCCACACAAGTTTGTTTGTTTTGTTTGTTTGTTTCTTTTCTCTCCCTTCCTTCCTTCCTTCCTTCCTTCCTTCCTTCCTTCCTTCCTTCCTTCCTCCCTCCCTCCCTCCCTCCCTCCCTCCCTCCCTCTCTCTCTCTCTCTTTCTTTCTTTCTTCCTTTCTTTCTATTTTGTATCTTCAGATTCTAGAGGTAAAGGTCCTTGTCTTAGTTTTTGTTTCTATGATAAAATATCCCCACAACAGGTGTGTTCAGAGACTAATCTTTCAGGTGATTCTAGATTCTATAAAGCAGACAACACTAACTAGCATATTCTCTATTCAAATTTTCATTTCATAAGCAAAGACACTGAGGTGAGGAAGCCAAGGCTTAATGTCACACAAATGCAAGACTGGACCATATTGAGAATGGGACCCAGACTTTGTGTGGTTTTTAGAAGGCTGTTGTCCCTTTTATTGCACACAGCCTTGCAGCTACTATGGAGTCCTTATGTCCAGAAAAGATATTTGTCACCTGTGGTGGTCTGAATAGGCATGGCCACGAGAGATTGACATGTTTGATTGCTTGGCCCATAGGGAGTGGCACTATTAGGGCATGTGGCCTTGTTGGAGTAGATGTGGCCTTGTTGAAGGAAGTGTATCACGTGGGGGTGGGCTTTGAGGTCTCTTATGCTCAAGCTGTGCCTAGAGTGACAGTTGCTTTTGCTGCCAGTGGATCAAGATCTAGAATTGTCAGCTCCTTCTCCAGTACCATGTCTGCCTGCACGCTGCCATGATGATAATGAAACCTCTGAAACTGTAAGCCAGCCTAATTTAAATGTTTTCCTTTATAAGAGACACCGTGATCATGGTGTGTCTTCACAGCATATAGAAACCATAACTAACACAGCACCTTTACACTAAGGCCAAGAGAGGAAATGAATACTTACAAATCAGAAGCCAAGCAGATCTTGTCTTGTGAGCATTAGTGCCCTCCTGCATGAAAGAAAGCTCTTCTGTTTGTTTGTGTGGTGTATCTTCACAGGTGGTATCCCTATCAGCTGAGTGACAGCTGAGCAGTGTAACACTATTCATCAACTACATGTCTGCTAACTGCAGTGTTGCCTTGGGCTTGGCACAGGGCATTTGTTCAGTGAATGTATAAACAAGTACACACATGGAACAGTATGCAGATGGAATACAGTCACATCTCAGGCTTTCTGCTTGCTTCCTGGGTTCTGGGATCAAGTCACAGACCCTTCCAAAGATTCATTTTTCTTAGCTTTAGTGTGGAGATAATCATAGTGCTTAGCTCAGAGGGTAGTCATGAGACATAAGTGCAGAATGTGACATGCTTACAGCTCACCTACATATGAATACTTAGTGAGCAGTAAGTGTGTTTGCCCTGCTGAAGATACCTCCCTGCTAAGTGCTGCAGGAGATCCAGGTTACTTAGGACTGCAAAGGTAACTAGGGAGTGCTTCTGCTCCAGGCGGTACAAATGGAGGGTGATCCAAGAATTCCTGTGACTGTGGGTGGCCAAGGTGGGTCTGAGCACATGGGACCATGCTCTGGTTCATTCTTTTGTTTTGTGGTATGGGGAAAGTCTGTTCTCTTTCTGCTGACCTTCAGTGACTTCAGCTGTCACAGGAACAAAATACCCTTTTCCCACATCACTGGTCCCTCAGTGTCACTGTAGTTCCACAGCAGACAAACCCTGAAAGAGGGACTTGCAAGCTGTAAAGTACCATGAGCTGTGAGGTCCCATCTTTCTAGGAGTTTAATGAGGAGCCCAGTTTACCGCTAAAGCCTTTGTACTCTCATTTCCTCATATATAGTAATGGGAGATAGGGGTCCATTTCTCACGAGGCTAGGGACCGAGGTGAGACTATTCTCTGTGGTTGCTGTCTCCAGAATAGCAATGCCTCCGAACTTCTCAGGAGAAGGGCTCTGCCTGCTTGCAAGACAAGTCTATAATTATCATTTTTGATTTAGAAAATAGCATGACTCAAGCTTGGAGTGGCGGATAATGTGGGTTGGTACGCCTTGGTTTCCTTCCCAGAAAGTCTTCTGCTAGGTACAACACACCTTTGATGAATGTACAGTGTAGCTCTTTTCTTTACTTGATTTGAAGACCTCATTAATGCATTCAGAATATTAATTAAGGCTATTTTCAGCTATAAAGTGCAAACGCAAAGTAGACACTTTTTTGGATCTTTCCTATCCCAAGGGACTTTCTTGACCAGCAATCCTCAACTTGGGTCATATCAACACAGGCAGGATGCTAACCACAGGGAGAGAGTCTGAGTAAGGAATGAGCACCCACTGTGCAGACAATGCTGTGCAAATACTGTTTCTTAAATCCGTAGACTCTCAGGAACGTTGACATACTTATCACCAATTCAAGTCAGGTAGCCAGAACTCAAGGAAGGAAAGTAACTGGTCCAAGGTTATGTGGACAAAGACACAGCAGCCTGAGAGCTGGGGCTGTGAGGCACAGGCTCATGCCCTTTCCACTCTGCCAAAGACCTTTCCGGCCTCTGCAGCTGGTACGGGGTTTGGGGGTGGGGAGGACACAGAAGGTAGATGATCTAAATGAGTGGCTGGCAACAGAGACAAAGTAGAAAAGCACCCCAGACAGTCTGGGTTCAGCTGCTTAAAATAGGTGAAGAAATTCTTTGGCTAATGCATAATCACCACGGGGATTAATGCAACTCTGCTCCTTGGGGTTAATTTATGCTCCACGAGCTCCTATTAGATAAGATTTCTAAAATGCATAATAGCACCAGGCTCGTTAGGGACCTTCCTAAAAGCCATGTACAGGGAGCAGAAAGGAAGCCTGGTGCCATGACGCCAGCCCAGAATAACCTGGGCAAAAAGGCCTCTGGAGCAGGTGTAGATGATGGCTCCTGGCCTGCCGGCTCTCACTGCCAGTAGATCTAGCAGCCCTTCAGAACTGGCTTAGGATGGAAGGGAAGCAGCATGGGTGGGAAGCACAGAGTAGTAGAGCCAGAGGGACTTTGGAAGCCATCTTTTCTGATTCTTCCCTGCCAAGTGTTGTTGGAAAAATAGAGAAACTGGAGCCCTAATGGAGAAGATTCACAGTCTATCCCCTTTCCTTCTCCTTGTTCATGATGCAAACTTTTTGTTTCTAGTTTCTACCTGCTCCTCTCCTTCAGTGCTGAACATCCTAAATTCTGACCCTTGTGGAGATGTCATTCCTTTGCTGTTTACTGGTAGACTCATTGCTTTATCCAGAACAAACACACTGATCCTTAGTGGAGGCCATCATTGTATTTATTTTGCTATTACTGACCAACTTCCATTGTACTCTCCTAGCACATGCTTGTTCCATTCTCCACCATTCTTTCTTTCTCTCCCCTTCCTTCTGCCCCTTCCTCACTCTTCCATCCCCTCTAGTGAATGCAGCTGATTAGGAAGCTGTATCTGCCCATAGAGAATTCTGCCTGATGTTCAGGGTAAAGTTACAAGTAGTTCTACTCTTTCTATTTCTTTTACCTCTTTCTATTCAGTGTGTCTCTGCAGAGCAATTAATGTATCTCCACATCTCCCCGTTGGTTTGCCTTCTCAGCTCACAGTCTATTCAGGAAACATGTCCTGTCATATTAATCTTCAGAAAACAGCTCTGATCATTCAGAAGTTTTCAATGATTGCTCAAAGCCTCTAATACAACCAAGGCTCCCATATCCTTTTTAGGCTGCCCCCACCATGTTTGTGTATGTGAGTGTGCATGTGCATGGGTGAGCACACATATATGAAGGGCAGAAGTTGATGTCGGGTGTCTTCCTTGATGATTCTTCACCTTATTTTTTGAGACAAGGTCTTTCATTGAACACAAAATCATGGGTTTATTTGGCTAGACTGGTTGGCCAATGAGCTTGAGGGATCTGCTTGTTTCTACCCTCACTCCCAGAACTGGGGTCTGAGATGTGTATTGGAATGCCCAACTCATATATGGATGGTTGAGATCAGGGTTTAGATCCTCATGCCTGATTCAGGCATTCAGTAAAGCGAGGCAGCTATTTTACTGAGGCGGCATCTCCCCAGCCCAGGCCTGGAAGTTCTTTCTTGGCCCTGGAGAATTCTCGCTACTATTTTGTTCTTAACAGGGGTAGCAGGTCTTATCACCAACACCTGGAATTCTTCTTTTCCATATCTACTTGTTTGAAACAGAGCCTCTCTTTGAGGCTCATGTTCCAAATCTCCCTCCATTAAGATCTTTCTGAACCCTTTCAAGAAAGGGTTCATATCTATGAATTCCTGGAAACTGTCAGATTTTTGTATAATAACCCCTAATGTTATAGGATCATACTTAAGCTAAATGGATTTCAGTTATTTCATCTGTGAAATGGGAAACCATTTTACTCATTGTGGAGACTATATGAAGGTATGTGAGCCTGGTCAGAACAACTGGGCTGGTGATTGTCAAATTTGCCAGTGAGCTTTCTGATACGGAGTTACATTTGCTGCTACACTGCAAAGCATCAGTGAGCTATCCCTTCCTATAAATGAGAATAGTATATGATTGTTAATTGAGTTTCATCACTTTAGGCATTGAGTAATTATTTCTACAGTGTCTCAGGTGCTGAGGGGAGGGATACAGTCCCTCCAGAATCCCATAGCCTGGTGGAGAGTTATTGTATACAAAGTATAAAATAAGAATTCAGTGGGATAGATATTGGTGGTGGTGGGGAGCGCAGGCTATGGAGGATTCCAGGAACACTCTGGGGGCACTTATTCTGGTTGGAAATAGCAGCAATTATTGCAAGCCTATCAGGGAGGTAAGTGGTGGGTTTTTCTTTTTCCTAAACTTCAGCTGAACCTCTAAGATTGAAAGCACAAGCTATTAAGTGCTCTAAGGTTGAAAAGTGAAATGATGAATCTATGAAGAACTTGCTAAGGCATAGTTCCCTTCCCTCACTACAATCAGGCCAAGGATCCTGGCTCATCACTACATTCAGGGAAGGAATGGGTTGACTGGGAGGTTGATCAGGAGAGCATGGTTTGCAGATGTGTTTAGGGAGAGGGCTTGGGATTCATTCCTGTGTCTTTGTGGGCAGTAGGGATGCCTCTCCCATATCATAGAGGAGAGTGTGCCTCTTGGAGAGCAACTTGGGAGTTCTGAGTCTTTGAACTTGGGGATGTTGGAAGCCAAGGAGTGAAAAATAGAACACAGTAGCCTACGTCCTAGAATGGGCAGCTGCATGGAAATAGGGGGATAAGAGGGCACTGTAAGTCACTAGCCAGAGGTGGCTGCCATAACCATAGTCAGAGGTCCTCAATGGAAGAATCCAAGGAGTTCATAAAGGAACTCCATGAGAGAGGGTGAGCACCCCACATCAGCATCCCGGTGATGTGGCGATGAGTGCTAATTCAAGTCAAAGTGGACACACTGTGACTTACTTCTTCTTTTTTATTTCCTTCTTGTCAGCCCTGGAGCATCCAGAGGGAGTTTAGAGAGAGGAAGATGTTAGAGGCATGGGAATGAGAGATGGAGATGAAGCTGGTAGTACTCTCCCTCCTCCCATTGGGAATCTTAGCTCAGAACATAAGGATTCTGGGTATGTTCTAGATAGAATGAGGCTTTAGTACTGCAATGTTAGACTGGAACAGAAATATAAATAACTTCAAAATGATAGGATTTACTTGTTCCCAAGACTTGTGTAGAATACCAGAGTTGATCCCTCCCCTGGGGAGGCAAAGCAGAACAGCCCAGCACATTAACCATGGTGAAAGTGATGAAAACTTTGTTATTATCGGAGCCTTGTAGGTTAAATATCCTTAGGTCATACAGATATAGGGGCACCAAGCTGCAATGGGCAGATCTTCAAATGAATTTTATTTATCCATAAAATGAGGGTGTCAGCTTCCTTATGATGAAGTCAAATGTGGGAATATTGGGGAAGAATGACTTTCGGGACTTTCTAGCCCTTCACTGAAGAGCTTTTAAGCAGAGCAGCAGCTGTTGACACTGACACTGTAAGCACTCAAGAGCCTGAGTGAGAGCCCATGTGAGAGCAAAGACAGAGGAAAACTCTGGGAAAGAGGCAGTCATCCCACAGTGCAAGGTCAAGGGCTATGTTGAGGGCTGATTGGAAAATGAGGCTTCAAGGGAATTAGCTGGGGCTACTGGCCTGCTACTGGCCTGGAAACCTGCAGTGGAGCCAAGCCCTGGGCACACAAGATGGAAAAATGTACAAATCCCTACGCCCCAAGAGGCCTCAGAATTACAATACAGTAATAAGCAGGAGGACTTGGAAGAAATGAAATTAAAATGGGAATGCAAATAGTACTCAGCCCAGCCTGCATATTAAAGCCAACTGGGAAGCTTTTAAAAATACTACTGTCCAGTCTATTCCCAGAGTAGTAAATTGAGCATCTCTGGTGGGCGAACCTCAGTATCCAATTTTCTTAATCTTCCCAGGAGACGCTTTGTTTCCACAGACTGAGAGCAATACTGGGCTGAGGGAATTGGAGCATTTTTCCAGGGAAGGTGTGACTGATCCTGTCAGTCCTGGCAGAAGGCATGAGTTAGGTGTGGAAGCCTAGGTGGTGGCCTTTCATGAAGTAAGGTTCAGGCACATGCAGAGGGGCAGAGTGGTCACGTCATGATGCACTGGAGAAGGACAGGTTCTGTGTGAAAAGAGGGAAGACTAGAGGGAGGCAGGCCCAGAAGGGCTGGGCAGGTGTCTGGCTTTAGCCTTGTTTGTTCATAAGGAATGTAAGTCCTGTAGAGTCCTGGGTCTCTCCAATGTGGGATAGTGTCATCAGACTTTTGCTTTAGAAGTCCAGTCCAGCATAAATATGGGACATCCTTGGACAACATGACCAAAAGCCTTTCAGAGTCTGACTGGGGAAGGATGAAGGCATTCATCAAGGACACGAAAGCAGGCAGGGGAGTCTTGATTTGGGAGACACAGGGGATTAGGTTCTGAGGATTGGTTTCGACAACAAAAAAGCTCTGATTTCAGAGGCTTCTGACAAGAAAGGTTTATTTCTGGATTAATTCTGTCAATTATAGGTCTGTTCAATCTTCCTTCTAGAAGGAAGGCTCAGGATCAAGCCCCATCTTAGACAGATGCAGCACTATAGCAAAGGAAATGAAAAGTGACAGTGTTGGAATGGACCTTGGCTGACTTCTGTTTAGGAAGCCATGTGGCCAGTCCAGTGCAAACATGTCAGGAAGCATGATTCATAGAAAAGAGTAGCAAATATTTGAACTAAGAAGCAATCTGCCAGGAGCAGCATGGGAGAGAGGGAAGGTTGTATAAGAACCACTGGCTTTGAGAGCTCTGTAGCCACAATGCCATCATTCTCTGCTAAACTCAGGTTCTCTAAAGGCAAGAGTTATTTCTCTCTGTCCATGGTGTTTAGAACAGTACAAGCTCCCAGAGATAGGTCAACTCTATCACAGGCTGCAGGAGCCAGGTAGCGCTTCCTCGTCTGTGTCACTTTTTCCTGGTTAGTGGCTAGCTGGTGGATCTTTCTCTCATGGAAATGGCAGAGGAAACTGGAGGAACCTCATAAGTGTCAGTCTTGGTCCTCAGTAGCTGACACTTCTGAGTAGAACAAGTAGAATGGTAGAGCCCAAGGCTGGTCAAGAGGTGTGGAATTCTGCTCTCTCCACAGTTCAGGGAGAATAAGGCTAGGTGTGCACTGGTGAAAAGTGGGGCCAAGGGTCTAGTCAATTCCAAGTGTGAAGATCTTTGCAACAGGACTTTAAATATCAGAACATAGCTTCTCATCCATGTTTAGCTTCCTCCGTCCTTCAAGTGCTTCTTATTACAGAGGCATCTTGGCACTCTGGATTAACACAAGGAAGTGAGCAGGTGTGGGAGTTACTTTTAGCTATTCTTGATCACAGACTTTAGCCTTTATGAAACAACTCCCACCACTTCTTTACACTATGATTTCATAACCTGTGAAAAGATAAACAGCTATGTCCTTTCTGTCCCATAAGGCTGTAAAAGAAATAAGAGGGTTCACTGTGGAATTGTCTGGTGACTGTGGTAGGCCATGCATGTGTCCCATAGTGTTTCAGAATGTAGGGTGTAGCATGTTGTCATCCTAGGCACTATTGGGATATGTGATCCTACATGATTCTACTCTCTGACATTATAACCAAATGTGGCTTCACCTGAATGTCATTACCTGCCTTGCCACAAACATGCTATGTCTAGGAATTCTCATCTTACGCACACTTATGCTTCTAGCCATGTGCTGCTTCTGTGAAATGCAAACATACTTGAGAAAATGAACTGGACCAGCAAGAGTGCAGGTGGCCTGCCTAGAAGAGAGAGAAAGGGAGGTTCAGGGAACAGGAGAGGAATGGGTAGCAGAGTCTCAGGCTTGAGATAGAAATTAAAGGCCAGAGACTTTGCCTACGCTGAACACCATTTGTTACTGCTGGGAGGTAACATACTTGGTATTTTCAAGGATTTTCTTTTTATTTTTTAAAGTTACCCTTTATTCTGACTGCCTTTTTACCCAACAATATGTTGTTTCATTGCTGTATCTCCTTTGGTCTATAGGTCTATAATGATTTCTGGTTTCCTTCCTTCCTTCCTTCCTTCCTTCCTTCCTTCCTTCCTTCCTTCCTTCCTTCCTTCCTTCCTTCTTTCCTTCCTTTGTTTTTCCTTACTTTCCTCCTTCCTTCTTTCCTTTCTCCCTTCCTTCCCCCTCCTTCCTTCCTTCTTCCTTCTTCTTCTTTTTTTTTAATATTGTGTGTGTGTATATTCACATGAGTGAGTGCAGGAGCCCACAGGGACTAGAAGTGTCATATACCCCTGGAGATGGAGTTACAGGTAGATGTGAGCCACCTGATGTGGTGTTGGGAATTGAACTTTGCTCCCCTGGAAGGGCAGTGCATATTCTTATTATACCCTGAGCCATCTCTCCAGCCCTTTCAAGGATTTTCTTTTTTTTTAATTTAATTTTATTTTTTCTTATCAGTTACATTTTATTAACTCTGTATCCCAGCCATGTCCTGATCCCTTATTCCCTCCCAGCCCTTCCCTCCCTCCCTCCCTCATCTCCACCGTGCCCCTTTCCAAGTCCACTGATGGGGGGGACCTCCTCCCCATTCATCTGATCCTATTTTATCAGGTATCTTCAGGACTGGCTGCAAAGCCCTCCTCTGTGGCCTAACAGGACTGCTCCTCCCTTGGGGGGTGGGGAGGCCAAAGAGCCAGTCATTGAGTTCCTGTTAGAAATAGTCCTTGTTCCCCTCACTTTGGGAAACCAATTGGTTACTGAGCTACCACAGGCTACATCTGAGTGGAGGTTCTAGGTTATATCCATACATGGTCCTTGGTTGAATGTCAGTCTCAGAAAAGACCCTGTGCCCAGATATATTTGGTCCTTGTGGAGCTCCTATCCTTTCTGTATCAGACTAACTCCCAATCTTTCTTATGATTTCCTGTACTCTGCCAAAGGTTTGGTCATGAGTCTTTGCTTTGAAAACACTGCTAATTAGAGTCTTTCAGATGCGCTCTGTAGACTCCTGTCATATGTTCAATGCACATCCCATCTGTCTTTCTAAACGAGGATTGATCATCTTACCCCATGTCTGCTCTCTTGATTATCTTTTTTAGGTGTATAGATTTCCTTATGTTTATCATATCTTATAGGTCTATATAAGTATATACCGTGTTTGGTGTTTGTCTTTCTCCTTCTGGGATATTTCACTCAGAATGATCTTTTCTAGATCCCACCATTTGCCTGCAAATTTCATGATTTCCTCCTTTTTGATTGCTGAGTAATATTCCATTGTGTAGAAATACCACAATTTCTGTACCCATTCTTCCGTTGATGGACATCTGGGGTTGTTTCCAGGTTCTGGCTATTACAAATAAAGCTGCTATAAACATGGTTGAGCAAATATTCCTTTTGTGTACTTGAGCAAACTTTGGGTATATACCTAGCAGTGGTATAGCTGGGTCTTGAGGAAGCACTATTCCTAATTGTCTTAGAAAGCACCAGATAGCTTTCCAGAGTGGTTGTACCAGTTTACATTCCCACCAGCAGTGGAGCAGGGTTCCCCTTTCTCCACAACCTCTCCAGCATGTGTTGTCGCTTGAGTTTTTCATCTTGGCCATTCTGATGGGTGTAAGGTGATATCTTAGGGTTGTTTTGATTTGCATTTCCCTGATGGCTAATGAGGATGAGCATTTCTTTAAGTGTTTTTCTGCCATTCGATATTCCTCTGTCGAGAATTCTCTGTTTAGCTCTGTTCCCCATTTTTTAAGTGGATTACTTGGATTGCTGCTTTTCAGCTTCTTTAGTTCTTTGTATATACTGGATATTAGTCCTCTGTCAGCTAATGGGTTAGTGAAGATTCTTTCCCAATCTGTAGGCAGTTGTTTTGTTTTAATGACGGTATCCTTTGCTTTACAGAAGCTTTTCAGTTTCATGAGGTCCCATTTATTGATTGTTGCTCTTAGAGCCTGTGCTGTTGGTGTTCTGTTCAGGAAGTTGTCTCCTGTGCCAATGTGTTCTAGGCTGTTCCCCACTTTTTTTTCCAATTGATTTAGGATTTTCTAATGAGTGTCCCCATCTGCTTTAAAAATTACTAGGAACTTCAGTCAGGAAGAAGCAGCATATTTCCAGTGCAAAGTTAGATAGTTCGAGACAGAGGCCGGACAAAAGAAAGCCACTTCTCCAGGTACATCGGCTTTGAGTCAGGGGTTGTACTGAAGACCCATTAAAGTCCATCTTGATGGGTGTCCAATGACTATGCTTGTTTCTGGCATACATACCCAGAAAATCTCACCATGTTCTGCAAAGAAGTGTCTTCTACCTAATAGTCAAACTGAGGAGGTGTTGGGGAAAGCTTCAGGCTGGGTCTACAGTCTTAGGTTTGCCATGATTTTCTGTGACACACAAACATGGTTCAGTCTCACTGCAGTTTATCCTTCTGACTTTGGAAACCCCACACCAGGTGTGGAGTTATACTCCTAATGCATGACCAGACTTGACACCCAGGCCCAGCGTATGAGCGGAAGCTGCTCAAAGTGAAGTCAGAAGATAGTCTCCAGCTTCCAGGTTCTTCAGAGCCAGCTTCATCCAAGATCATGTCTTCTTAGGAGCAGCCACATCTTGTCCCTCATTAAGGCGTGAAGTAACTGGACACATGAGCCTGGTAATTTAGTGGCATTGAGTGTTCTAGATATGGTAGCTACCTTGATTGAAGTTTCATCTTCTTCACTTCCTTAATCTTGCTTCCTTTGCCTAATCTTCTCGCCCACCCTCACCACCACTGTTTTCTTTCATAATGTGGGCTCTTACAGAGCATCTTGTGTCCCCATAGAAGCCTCACCATCTCTTTCTGGAACAGAGAATATGCACTAGTATCTCAAGGGTGTGGAAAGTATGTTGGGCCCAGGAGCTTGGACTGTAACTTCTTCTTGAACATGACCTCTTTGCTGTGGAAGGTCAAGTGTGGTCATTGTATTCTTATAATGGCTGCAATAACTTGTTATTATAACCTTATAGACTTAGCACCTCAAATTTCTTTAGTCCAGAAATTCAGTGTATCTCTCACTCAGCTAAAAACCTCCTTCTTAGAGGTCTAGGAGGAATCTATTTTCTATTCATTTATGATGTTGACAAAACTTAATTCCTGCATTTTAGGGACTTAGGTTCCCATTTACCCATAAGCTGTAATTGAGCCACTCATAGCTTCTAGAAGCCACCAGAGTTTTTGACTTGTAACCTACTTTTCATATTGTCGAAGCCTGTAATAACTGGAGGAGTTTCTCACACTCCTAGTCTCTCTTGTCTCTTCTCTATTTTACAGCTTTTAACAACTCATGACATTCTAGTGAACCTGTTGAGATAAACCAAGGTAGACTCAGCATAGATTCTTCATCTCAAAGTACTTAACTTCAGAAGGGAGAGTGGAGATATACTTGATGCTAAAAAATACCACATCTATCACATGTAGATGAAGAATCACAATGAATATCTTATGCTTGAGGACCAAACCACATGTCTCCAGCTGAGAATGACTCACCTTATGGAAGTCATTCTTGTAGTATTCCGTTTCCTGATGTGGTGAATCATCTCAGTGAAACTTCAGGTTGCCATGTAGTCAGGACTGGGTATCATGAGCTGAGCTTATAGAATTCACCAAACATTGGGAAGATTGCCATGGTATCTTGCATTTTTTTAAAGGTCCCAAAGCAATAAAACCAGCCAAACATTGAATAAAACCTCCCAAACTGTGCGCTAAAACCGGATCCTGCATGAATATCCTCCTCAGTGCTGATCTTTAAGTCTTTTCCATTTGAAAGGTTCTTATTTATTCTAGCACAAGTGAGTTGGCTAAAGAAAGCTGGAGCATAGAGAAACAAGCAAAGTCAATTGACCTGCTAGGTTTGAGCCTGAAATAACCTTATCAATTGCTCTGTGACGTCTAAGCATCTTAGCTTCTTTGACCTCCATTCTTTTTTTTTATCTCTATAAATGGGTGCTACTAGCATCCATTTTCTGCAGTAGCTGTGGGACCCCATACATTAATGCCTGAAGAGCCATGGTTTTGGGAGCTTGGGCCACAACTATGTCCATTAGCAAATCCCTCATCTACCTCTGGCTCCCACTCCAGCAGACCATTCTAAGCCTTTACTCATCTGGTCTTGGAACCTTAAAGTGTCTGGGCATTCACTCTCCTGAGGGTTCTTAAATTCAATGGGAAATGGAAAGCTTCCTACCTGTTCTTCAAAAGGATAACACAAGACAAAACAAAACAAAACAAAACAAAACAAAAAACCATAAACTAACTCTTTTGGCCCACATTGTTGACATGCAGCTTGGGCTGTCTTTTCCCTTCCTTTTCCTTATTCCCTTTGATCCTATGCTCGTTCTTTCCCTAATCATTTAAACAAGTATCTACTCATGCCTTTTTTCTTGGACTATTTCAGGAAAGCCTACATGAATACAAGTCATGGTAGTACTAAGATATGGTAGCTCTTGGATCAGTGTGAAATCAGGTACATGTAAAAGTATGTTCGGTACTGGGTATCTGAGATTGGATTCCTCCCAAATCTGCATGGTTTAAACTAAACCAATTACTTTAATGTTCATTTGAGGAACTGTTAGGACTGACCTTGGATGGAAAGATTGTTACTGGGTGAGCTCTAAGGACTCATTTAATTACCCTTTCTGTTACCCTGTTCCCTTGGAACCAAGCTTCATGGCACTTGCAGAATTTGTCATGTTTTTCTCTGGCATCCAGCTTTATCATAGTTCTGTCTACTTTTAAAGTGCTGTGTCTCTTTTTAAATGCTGTGTTTCTTCTAAGGTATGGCATACCCTTCTGTCCATCCTTTAACACACAGTTAACTATCCTGTGTGTGAGCCTTTCTTTTGTGTCCCTACCTGCTCCTTTCAGGTCCTCCCTTGGATCTACACTAGTCTTGGTTACAATCTTTATCAGTACATTTCTTCTGCTGGTAGTATGTATTATTGTTCACAGGGTGGCCTGAGCACTGAGTTCTATATGCATGGGTGAGGAGAACTGAAAAGGAGGAAAACACTCACTCTGGGACCTCAGAAGATTAGAGGAGAAGGGTGGGTGATTCTACCAAATTGCCAGATAGTATGAAGATTTCCTATAATTATTGTTTATTATAGGAGGGAAATCACAAGATTTGAGGTCATATCAGCTAGAGGTTGATTATCTGTTTCTGTAGTCTCAGTTCTAAGCTTTAGTTTCTTTGGCTGTAAAATGGGATTGGCAATGATTATCTCATATGGTTCTCATCTAGGCTGGGTGAGGAAGTGGTTCTGAGAACCTTAGCACAGAGGAAACACTCAACATGGATTCACAGCTGTGAAGACGGAGCACAAAAAACTTAGGCTTTGCAACATTCTGAAATGTCATTTCTTCATGTCAGTGAGAATGACAGTGAGGATGACAGTGAGAACATGAACCTTAAGTAAAGCAACTGTGACTTCAGACCTCAGAGAAGGAAGGGCAGAGCTTATATTGAAGCGAGGCTTCAGGGTCTGGCCCAGAGTGTTTTAATCTCCTCACCTTCTCGGCTACTGTCTAAAACCAGCTAGAAAAATTTCTCTTTTGCCTCCTGGTACCCAGGTTTTGGACTAAAAAAGATCAGGGAAAGAAAAAAGGAAGATGGCATTTTTAGAGGCAAGATGGTTTTCAGAGAAAGATTTCCCCCCCCCCTCTCTTTTATAGGTGAAAGAAAGCAGGTATTGGTACAGGGGAGAGGGGTGGCTCAGGGATAGTTGTTTCCCTTATGCATTAAGAATAACGGTCCTGATTTCTTTCTTTCTCCAGCCATCTGCTCATGAGCAGGAAATTATCTGTTTCAAAAGTCAACAGAAAGGCCATGGAGATGGCTCACACTGTAACATGCCTGCCGCACAAACATGAGGAACCAAGTTCTCAGAACCCATGTAAAACCCAGGAGCTGTGTTGTATGCATGAAATTCAAACAATGGGTACAGGGTGGAGATGGGCTGATCAGCTATTGGTCAGTAGCCTAGCTAAATCAGTGTGCCCCAAATCTGTGGGAGACCTTGTCTCAAAAAATAAAGTGGATAGCAATGGAGGAAGGAATCAAAAGTTACCCTCTAGTTTTCGATATGCATGTTGTTACACACATGTACACTGTCAGCTAGATTTATGGATAAAAAGATACCAGATAGATATATAGTTTCACAGACTAACTAATACACACACACACACACACACACACACACACACACACACAGAGAGAGAGAGAGAGAGAGAGAGAGAGAGAGAGAATTCAAAGCATAAAGGATAAAAAGGTTAACTTTCAGCTCTATTCAGATATGGACAGAGTAGATGGTAGGAGCTGGGAGGTGTTCTTGAAAATGAAATTGAGACCATTCAGTTGGGAAGCTGGGAAATGGCTGAATTCATCAATTTTGAATTTGAAATTTCTTCCTTTGTAGCAGAAAGCTCACACGCTCATTCAGTCATGATGGAAAGCATTATTACCTGTCTCTCCTTGTTTGAACTGTTCTGAAATTGTATTTCCCTCTTATTTTCTGGCATAGGACTAGTTGTCCAAGGGAGAGGACCAGAGCCTGAATGGGATCCTGGGTGGAGCCTCAGGGCTTCACTCTTACCATTTTTTTTTCTTCTTGAGCTTCTTACCCCCATTGCTTCGGACAAGTGTGTTCTCATTGAGCTATCACCCTTTGGAGTGCTAACCTAGTATGGGCAAGACTGAGCAACATAAAGTAAGTGGCCACTGAGCTTTTAGCAGGATGGCAGAAGTCCTTGCGCCCTGCAGTAGCCTCTGATATAATCCCATCTGGATCAGGTTTTGCTTAAAGACACAGAATAGTGTGTACTGAGATTAAGTGGGTGTGTACCAGAGGGAAGGAAGTTAGCCAATACCCTATTCATGTCCTTGCACCTCTTTCTTAGCCCAGATACATGTAGACCTTGGCCCAGCTGCTTTGGGGAGAAGAGGGTTAAAGTGGCAGACATTGTGGTTAACAGGTTTGATTAAAGTAGGACAGAAAATGCTTCCTGAGGACTAAGAGGGAAACTGATTAGAGAAATGTTCATAAGGATGTGTGGACACAGGAGAAGCACAAATAAAACAAGTGAGCAAAGGAGCCAATGTGTATTTACAACAATGGTGTGAACAAATATGGGGACAGAAGGGTAACTAGCCATTCATACATACATCAGCTAGGTGAAGGGAGTCGGAGGAGAAGGAGCAAGCTATCCAGGAGTCCCTGGCAGGAGTGGGGCCATCTTCTCTCCTCCACTGAGAAACTGATGAAGTGGACAGTGACCTCTAGTTACCTCCAAGCCCAGATGTGCTCTGCACCCTATAACAGGAGGGAGGACAATGGCTTTATCCTGGTCCTCGCTCTGCATTTGATGTTTGTTTCATCACTATGGGTGAATTCATTGTACTTCTGCCCTGACTGTGGTCCTGGGTTGGTCATGTCCTTGAATGAACAGGCTAAGCTGGACTGGTAGGGATGACAATGTCAGGCATTGGACCCAGTTAATCTTTGATTCCTCAGGAGTCTACTGGGCGCATCTGAAAGACTCTAACTAGCAGTGTTTTCAAAGCAAAGACTCATGACCAAACCTTTGGCAGAGTACAGGGAATCATAAGAAAGAAGGGGAGTTAGTCTGATGGGGAAAGGATAGGAGCTCCACAAGGACCAAATATATCTGGGCACAGGGTCTTTTCTGAGACTGACATTCAACCAAGGACCATGTATGGATATAACCTAGAACCTCCACTCAGATGTAGCCTGTGGTAGCTCAGTAACCAATTGGTTTCCCAAAGTGAGGGGAACAGGGACTATTTCTAACAGGAACTCAATGACTGGCTCTTTGGTCTCCCCACCCCCGAAGGGAGGAGCAGTCCTGTTAGGCCACAGAGGAGGGCTTTGCAGCCAGTCCTGAAGATACCTGATAAAACAGGATCAGATGAATGGGGAGGAGGTCCCCCCTATCAGTGGACTTGGAAAGGGGTACGGTGGAGATGAGGGAGGGAGGGACTGGGAGGGAATGAGGGATCGGGACACGGCTGGGATACAGAGTTAATAAAATGTAACTGATAAAAAAAATAAAAAAAATCTTTGATTCCTCATAACTTGAAAGGTTCCCTTCTCATTCTCTATGTATTTCTTTCAGAAATTAAAAAAAGGGGGGGGAGGTAAAATTTAGTAAGAAACATTTGACTTCTATATAATAATGCCATGCAGCTCATTAGCAGCCTTTTCATTATGGCTGTGTCACACATTCTACCTGAAAGTTCCCAACAGTTCTAGGTTTCTTACCTTTTCCTCCTCTTATCTTGTCTTACCTCTTATAGGTACTTCCTCTGTGGTCCTAGGAGCCGAGACAGGACAAAAGGTGTGCAATAAGATGTCAAAGAGATGATCACTGTGTCTTCCCGGCAGTGTGCTGTGAGACACTTACTGAATCTTCACAGAATAAGAGCAAGAAATTATTAACCCCAAGTACTAGCTTTATCTCCTCCATATGTTGCAGAAATAAAACCAAACAACTTCAACTCTAGGAAATACGTGTGAATTATTAGTAAGCAAAGAGAGAGACTCATGAAATATAAGAACTACAATCAGGGCAGTCCTTAACCATAGCCTGCTCAGCTATGGATGCTTACCTCCTGTTGTCCCTATCTATGCTCCTCTGAACATAGACTTTAGTCTCCCTATTCCACACAAGCATGCCCCACTAAACATGCCTTCCTGAATTTATGTTGCAAATTCAGTAAACCAAAATACACATATACACACACTTTCTCTCTCTTTTTCCTGTGTGTGTGCAGTGTGGGTAGTATATCCATGCTCACACACAAGTATGAAAATGTGCATGCCTGTGTAGAGGCCAGAAGCTGATATATATCTTGTTCTACATTAGTTTTTAAGATAGAATTTCTAGGTGAACCTAGAACAGTAGTTTTGGCCACATTGACTGGCCACTGAGTCCCTGGGTTCTACCTGTCTCTACCCACCTCCCAGAGCTGTAGTCATGGTGTATGCAACCATACCTGGCTTTTATGTGGGTATTGCACTTCTGAACTCTGATCTTCGTGCCTGCACAGCAAGCATTTTACCGACTGAGCTGCCTGCCCAGACTCTCTTCTAAAATTTTAGTTTTACAATTCCACAAGGTGTATACTGTATGTTGAACATACCCCTATGTCCCCTTCCACCCTTTTATGCTTCCCCCAGAAAGTTTTACTTCTACTTTCTTTTTAAATACGCATAAATGATTTCTTGTAACTGTGTAAAATAAAGAAACCAAAAATGAAAGAAAATGTGATCTTTATCTCTCTGCAACTAGCTTAATTAATCTATTTCTAGCCCATTTGATTATTTCTAGATGCATCCATTTTCTTTAAGATGGTGTGAATTTCTTTCTTTTTATGGCTGAAATAATTCCATTGTGTACAGACAGCACACTTTCTTTAACCAGTCTTCTACTGTTAGACACCCAAGTTGGTCCTATAACTTAGCTGTCATGACTACTGCTGAAACAGTGATGTGCAAGTGTCTCTGTGAGGTTTTGACTTGGAGGCCTCTAGAAAAAAAGCCCAGAAGTGGCATAGCTGGGTCACGTAGTAATCTTTAAGTTTTGAGAAACCTTTATAACGGCAATGGCAAGGATGTGAACAAAGGGGAACGTTTATGCACTGCTGTTTGGAAGCAAAACTAGTCTATCAACTGTGGAAAACATTTCTCTCTCTTTTTTTTTTTTCTTAATTCAAAGTATCAAGGAACATGAGCAGTAGGCTGCAGTGGAGGGAAAAGGCTTTGCAACAGAAACTGCTGTCAATCCCTGTGGGGGGCAGTACAGGAAGGAAGAAGAATGTGGCCTAGGCTGGAGAGCAGAAGGAGGTACAGGAAGAAATGGGAACGGACTTCCATTGCAATGGGCATTGAGTGGCTGAGGAAACAACTATAAATAACTCAGGTGTGTAACATCAGACAGGTTGTTTGCAACAAATGTGATCTGTACCTGGTTTATTTGACTCCCTGGTCTTGTCCCTTTGTATGTTCTTCATGTTCTGCAGTATGCAGCACATGCCAAAGGCAGTATTTAAGATGTACATAAATGCTATACAAATGCATGTTTTTAATGCAATGGGTATTAGTAAAATACTAAACATTCTATAAAACCTGTAATATTGAGCTTTGACAGAGAAGCACAGGCAACAGAGTGGAGAGGAGATAATCTGTTCAAGTGATAGCACCTGAACAGCTGGACAGCCACGAATAAAAATAGCATCTCAGCATGCAACACATGCCTTCTTCAAAGATGAACTGAAAATGAAGGAGAGACCTGAATGTGAAAATGCAAAACTATAATTTCTGCAAGAGAAACTAGTAGGAAATCTAGACAAGCTTGTGTTTGATAACATTTGATATAAACTGAATTCATAGGTCACGGAAAATGGATTTATAAGCTAACTTTTATTAAAATTAAAAATGTTTGCTCTGTGATGGACTGTGTTAAGAGAATGAGAAGACAAGCCATTGGTGGGAAGAGAGTCTGTACAAAAAACATACCAGATAAAGACTTGTTGCCCAAACTTTATGAGCGACACCGCACTAGTAAAAATACACCCAATTAACAACTAAAAAACACAATTAAAATTGTGCCAAATACCTTCAAGGGTATATACTAAAGAAGAAATAAAGATAGCAAATAGCAAATGAAAAGCACTCCACCTCACAAGCATCAGGGAAGTAAACAGAGAAACAAACAAAAAACAAGGGCATGGGCTGCACAAGTTAGACTAGACAAAAATGCAAGTGTTGACAGCATCAAGTGCTGGTGAGCATGGGAAAATAGAGCCTCTCCGTTGCTTCTGGAAATGCTAAGTGGCACAGTCTCCTTGGGGGAACTTTGGCAGTTCTTATAAAACTAAACAACTCTTAACCCAGCAATTGATCCCTCTTTGATATTTCCTCAAATATAATTGTTTATATATGTCCTCATACACACACATGCGCGCACACCACAAACCTGTTCATAGCAACTTTATTCATAATTGCTAAAACTTAAGTTGTCCTTCAGTTAGTGCACAGATAAACACAGTGTGGTATATGCTATTCTGCACGAAAATGAAATGAGCTACCAAGCCATAAAAAATGAGAAATTCAAAGTGCATATTACTAAGGGAAGGAATCTAGTCTGAGGATATTGTGAATGTACAATATATGACATTTTGGAACAGGCAAAACTAGGACAGTAGTAAAAGATTGTCAGGGGCTAGGTGGGAAGTAGGGATGAACAGGTAGATCAGAGAGCACTGAAGGGAGCTGAATAACCTTTGTGATATGATAGTGGAAGGCATGTGTCATGATGCATTTCTTCAGTGCCTTAGAATGCACAACAGCAAGAATCAGCTCTAACGTAAACTATGGGTTTTAGTTTACAGTGCTGTATCAATATGGTTCATGGATTATAACACTTTGTAGGGACCACTGATAGGCTATGTGCATTTGAGGGCAGGCTGTTTAATCTTTCTGTGAATATAAAAACATTGTCCGTTAAAATAGCAATTGGTTAAAAGCAAACTAATTAAAGTATAAAGCAAGCATAACATAGGTGGCATGATGGGTAGATATAATGGAAATACTGCTGTTCATTTCGAAGTATCAGAGTTTGGTATAGACCAGCAGGGAACTGGCATATTTTTCTCTCAAGCTTCCCAGCTTTTGTTCATCTGCTTCATCTCCTTTCCTTAAAAAAAAAAAAAAAAAAAAAAAAAAAAAAAAAACAATACAAATGAATAAAAGACCCTCAGGCAAAACAAAGTAAAACAAAGAAAAATTTGAACAAACAAAAGGACAGAAAACCCCAATGGTGTAGGCTTAGAGACCTCATTCTCATCTCTGCCTTGGTTTCCAGATTTAAGCAGTAGATATTCCTGGAATATGTCTTATCTTCTCAAATGTCACCCAGAACAGGTTGCAGCGGGACAGGCCTTTCTTCAAGCTCAACTCTCCATGGAAAGAGTTGGGCTTGTGTCACCAGGTGCAGTGTACATACCTTCCCACCTGTAGTTTTAGAAGTACTTGGGGATTTCTCCCAACTGTTAGCATTCTTTTCAAACTATTTTATTTGGGTTTCTTAAACCTCTTTCTTCCTTCTCCAACCCAATCGCTTTCAATAGCCCAATACTGTGTAGGAGAGAAAGGAGGTTAGTGGGGAGAAGGGTTGTAGTTCTCTTAGGCTACTTCCTTGTGGTTAGGGTCATCAGGTTCCTTGGTGCAAATCCAATCTTTGTTTCAGGATATCTCCTATTTCTTTTCATCTAACTGCATCAACAGCAACCAGGAGCAACAGAGGGGAAACACCAGTAGCTTTCTTCCTCTATGCTCCCAATCCTCTCTAAATTCTGGCATTTATTCCCCCTCCAGAGTCCTCAGATTTAAACTATCTGCAGCTGGCAAAGAGCTCCTCCAGAATCCACATGAGGCAAATAGTTTGCTCTTGTGGATAATCTGAACCAGTTCTATATTCCACACCTGGGATTAAAACAAAAACATGTTTACATGTCATAAACCAAAATGTCTGAAATACCATACCTCCCCCAAAGTTCTTTTGGCTGTCCCTAGAGTTAATCTCAGAGGCCCATAAAACTCAGTTACTCTGTCTACCCTCCAAAGACTCTCCCTGCTGAAAATCCCTACCCATTGTTGTGACATCTTGTGCTGTGAAGGCTTAATTTGTTGGCAACTGTGTATGATACTTGAGCAGAGAGTCACTGCCATGTTGAGATGACAGTGAACTCTCTACAGTCTTAGGTTTTGTTGTTTGTTTTCATTTTTGCTCTAACTTTTGTTGCTTGATTAGTTTATATGTTCAAGCGAGTCACTGGCCTTATGGATGGAGACATTCAGTGGAGGCTGTGAAGTTTAATGATGTACAGCAGAATGGGGTGGTTTCAATGTTTAGGTCTCCTCCGTGTCAGAAATCACTTCACACCTGCCATGCTTGGGTTCTGTAAGGCATTAACCAAAAGTCTATCCCAAAGTCAACCACAGACAGATTACCTATTCTAGTGCCCTTGGAATCTTTACCTGTCAGGAGATATTATCCAAGACTATCTTTCTTTACCCCAAGGACATTTTTTTTTTTAGTTAAAAAATTTATTTATTTATTTATTTATTTATTTATTTATTATAGTTTATTCACTTTGTATCCCAACTATAGCCCCCTCCCTTGCCCCCATCCCAACCCCACTCTCTCTTCCTCTTCTCCACCCATGTCCCTTCCCCAGTCCACTGATAGGGGAGGTCTTATTTTCCTTCCTTCTGATCCTGGTCAATTAGGTCTCATCAAGAGTGGCTGCATTGTCTTCTTCTGTGGCCTGGTAATGCTGCTTCCCCCTCAGGGAGAGGTAATTAAAGAGCAGGTGAATCAGTTCATGTCAGAGACAGTCCCTGTTCCTATTACAATGGAACCCACTTGGATACTGAACTGCCATGGGCTACATCTGTGCAGGGGTCTTAGATTATATCTATGCATAGTCCTTGGTTGGAGTATCAGACTCAGGAAAGAACCCTGTGCTCAGATTGTTTGTTTCTGTTGCTCTCCTTATGGAGTTCCTCTCCTCTCCAGATCTTACTGTTTTCCACTTCTTTTCTACGATTCCCTGCACTCTGTCCAAAGGTTGCCCCCTCAGCATCTGCATTGATAGTCTGCAGGGCAGAGCCTTTCAGGGGTCCTCTGTGTCAGGCTCCTGACTTATTCCCTGTTTTCTCCTTCTTCTGATGTCCATCCTCTTTGCCTTTCTGGATAGGAATTGAGCATTTTAGTAAGAGTCCTCCCTCTTGATTAGTTTCTTCACCAACCCTATATCTGACAGAGGACTAATATCCAGTATATATAAAGAACTAAAGAAGTTAAACAGCAAAAAATCAAGTAATCCAATTAAAAAAAAATGGAGTACAGAGCTCAACAGAGAATTCTCAATAGAGGAATATTGAATAGCAGAGAAACACTTAAAGAAATGCTCAATTTCATTAGCCATCAGGGAAATGCAAATCAAAACGACCCTACAATTTCACCTTACACCCATCAGAATGGCTAAGATCAAAAACTAAAGAGACAACACATGCTGGAGAGGATATAGAGAAAGGAGAACCCTCCTCCCCTGCTGGTGGAAATATAAACTTATACAACCACTCTGGAAAGCAATCTGGTGCTTTCTCAGACAACTAGGAATAGTGCTTCCTCAAGATCCAGCTATACCACTCCTAGGCATATACCCAAAAGAGTCTCAAGTGCACAATAAGGACATTTGCTCAACTATGTTTGTAGCAGTCTTATTTGTAATAGCCAGAAGCTGGAAATAGCCCAGATGCCCCTCAGTGGAGGCATGGATGCACACATTGTGGTATATCTACACAACGGAATATTACTCAGCAATGAAAAACAAGAAAATAATGAAATTTTCAGGCAAATGGTGGGATCTGGAAAAGATCATCCTGAGCGAGTTATCCCAAAGCAGTAAGATGCACACGGTATATACTCACTCATATAGACATATAATATAGGATAAACCTATTAAAATCTGTACACCTAAAGAAGCCAAGGACATTATTAACACTTTCATTTCTAAGTGAGTTGCGACTTTGGATGTTTGTCTTCAGAAAGTTTTCCAGATTTTTGAACACCGAAATGTTTGAGAAATCTTGGTTCAAACTGATAAAATCTATTCTTGGAAACTCAGCTTAATAATTCTTTAGTTTACCAAATGATTTTTTTCTTATCAAATTTCTGGACAAACCAAATACTTATTTTTAACAGTTTTTCAGTTTCTAGTTGCTATTGGTAAGGGTCTTCTATATGTCTCTAATGAACTATATTAAAACTGCCTAAAACTGGACAGAAATGGAAATAAATGCTCATGGGATATTTTATTATTTTTCTTTATTTTTTGAAATTTCCTATATCTATAGCATGAAATGTGATACTCTCTGGGCCTTGGAAATGGGAATCTTCTTTTTCCTCTATTCCTATTATTCTTAGGTTTTGTCTTTTCATGTTGTCTTGGATTTCTTGGATGGTTTGTGTCAGGAATTTTTTAGATTTATTATTTTCTTTGACAGATACATCAATTTCTTCCATTGTATCTTCCACACCTGAGATTCCTTCTTCCATCTCTTGTAGTCTGTCAGTTATGCTTACCTCTGTAGTTCCTGTTTTCTTTCCTAAATTCTCCCTCTCCATGATTTCTTCCATTTGTGTTTTCTTTAATTTTTCCAATTCTATCTTCAGATCTTGAATTGTTGTGTTGATTTCCTTCACCTGTCTAACTGTATTTTCCTGTCCTGGAGATGGCTGCCCTGCTGCTGGGTTTCTTGCTCTGAATTTTCTGGGTGCACCCTCTTGAAGAACCAGGGAGTCCTGTGGTTTCATCAGTTTAGCTAGGGATAACTGGTTGCATCTTGGAGCATTATCTGAGGGCTGCTCCAATGGGTCTGTAGGTCTGAGGTTGCAGCTCTGTGCCCCAGTACCCTACCAGTAATCAATGGCAGGTGAGCCCAGCATTTATGCGTGCAGTAGAAGGCCAGAGCCTAGAGCTTTCGGGAACCCAGAAACCTTTCTGGAGCTGGGTGTCCTGAGGGTTGGACCTGATGTTTTCCCTACTGTGGGGTTTCCTCCTAGCAGGGACACCAAGACTGCAGTGTTTTGGGGTCCGCAGTTCTGTCTGGGATGGTGAGTAGAACACAGAGGAGCAGGTGTGTGGCTGCACCTTGCTGGCGACTGGGCAGGAACCCGGGAACTTTTCCCAAGAACATTTGGAGGTGGGGGGGTGTCTGCTGTGTGCTCTGAGGTCAGACCTACTGTTCCCTTCACTGTGGGTTTCCACCTGACAGAGAAACTCAGTCTCTGGTGCCCTGGGGCCCTCAGTTCTGTCTGGGATGGTGAGTCAGGTGTGCAGGCAGGACTCTCTCCTGGTGGCTGTGCACCCCACTGTGGGCTGGCTGCTGGATGCCTCCTGGACCCCCGGTCCTTTTCCAGGCATTGTCTGGGTGACCTAAGGTCGGTCCCAATCACTTCCTGCACTGTGGAGTTTTCTCTAGAATGGAAATCCCAGTATCTGGTTTTGTGAGGCCCACAGTTCAGTCTGGGATAGTGATCAGAGCACCCTGGTGTGTGGCTCTGGGCTGGCGACTGAGCGCCTGGCAGGACCAGGAACTCTTCCATGGTTTAGCTGGGTGACCTGAAGCTGACTGAATCCTACACAGTGGGGTTTCCTCTCACCTGGGAAACACAATAGCTGGTGTTTTATGGCCCAGAGTTCCATCTGCTGGTCACTGTGCTGACCCCGCTTTGCTGCTGGTTAGAAAGTTAGAATGGCCTCCCTGTGCTGCCATCTTGGATCCCTGACATGTGCTAATCTCTATGCCCCATTTCTCTCCTTCTCCTTCCTCATATTCTCCAACATGCTCTCCCAACCAGCTTCCTATCATTTTGCATTTTTTTTCGGATAACCCACTAAGTATAGTTAGTGATGTCCATATGCAAATAGGTATAGGACCATTTCATAGAGATTAGGGAACATAATCATAGCCACATCCTCAACAAACAAAGATTCTTTCTCCCTGGAACAACTATTTACTGCCAGTAGCTCTTCAGTAAGGGCTGGGACCTGGAAATCATCTATCCAGCCTACGCCAGGATTTTGACAGACTTAATCCTTGTGTACGTCTGCTTCAGGCAACCACAGCTGCTATAGGATCATGACTGCAGTAGCCTTGTCATTTTTCTTCAGTTATGTCCATGCAGAAGAATGAATCTTGACCATGAGAATATAATTCTTTCTATAAAGCTAAGTGATTTTCCTTAAGACCTCCCTCCCTCCCTTCCTTTGAAGGAAATTGAATCTAACATCTCATGTATACTGCTCTTGAACTGCGGTACAATTGCCTGCTTCCTGGTGCTTTATAAGCAAGTTCCTGGGAAGGACTAAGTCCATTTGTTGAGAACATCTACAGCTTGGAGGTCAGCATAAGGCAAATGTGTTATCTTCTTCTCTGTGATCCACTGCTCCTGCTAATTGCTAATCAGTCACAGAACATCTTTAAAATCTTGCCGGAGACAGTTCCAAGAACAATATGAGCTTCAGGGATGGGGTAGAATCTATTTGTTGTCTAAGCCTCAGTTTGACTGTGTTTCATCAACACTGATCTGGCTACTTGATGGCCTTTTTTCATGCTGTTTCTCACTTGCTGTAATCACCGCTTTCTTGCATGTGAATATGTACACCTATGGTGGAGAATTATCCATCATCCTGCCAGCCCCTGCTCATCTTTTAAAATTTACGTGCTGGGACTTGACAGCTCCATTTCCCCTTCTCTGCTTGCTCCCTAGGAAGCAGAGCCCAGTGTGGGAGCAGCCTCACCCACAAAGCCCACCTGCGTTTGTTTTATGACACACATGACATTACTGCAGTGTCTTAGCAACACACCCAGCACCATGAGTCTTGGGATCCTGTCAGGTTGTTGTTTTCTTGGCCACAGCTTGTGTAAGATTCCATGATGCTCCAGGCAAAGACCTTTGGTCCTTCCATTTACTGAGAAAGCTGAGGCTGAAGGAATATCTGAATCTATGTCCAAAGAGTCCCCTTGGGGGTAAACAATTTTAACACACAGGAATTTATTTGCAGGTGCAGTAAAAATGCTCACCAGCTCAGGGCAATCCATCCTGGAAAAATAATGATGAAATTCTCCAGAGCTGAACCTAAGGTTATTTCTGAAATCCTGAAGCTTCATATATCTTTGCCTTGGTCTTTTCTGGATCTTATTTTGACCATATGGATATATGTATATCCCATATCTCTTCTTTCTTATTGGGAGGTTCTTTAGGGCAGGGAGTTTCTTTTACCAAGGGATCCTGAGAGGAAGCCACAATGCCTAGGAGTTTTGGGTGCCAAAAGACAGGAAAGAACCTAGGTTCATTTATTAAGTATTTCTAGGTCAGGTCCCAGTTCAGGGTTATATGTCTATTACCTGTGCTTTTGAAACACTGTGGTTAGGCTCAGTTGCAAATTAAATGGAAGAGAACAAATCATTTGCATAACAAAAAGCAAAATCCTAACACATCAAAGATATCATCCACCATGACCCAGGTGGATGATATCTTCATCCCAGGCATGCAAGGGTGGTTCAACATACGGAAATCTATCAATGTAATCCACCACATAAACAAACTGAAGGAGAAAAACCACATGATCATCTCCTTAGATGCTGAAAAAGAATTTGACAAAGTCCAACACCCATTCATGTTTAAAGTCTTGGAGAGATCAGGGATACAAGGCACATATCTAAAGATAGTAAAGGCAATATACAGCAAGCCTATAGCCAACATCAAACTCAATGGAGAGAAACTTAAATCAATCCCACTGAAATCAGGGACAAGGCAAGGCTGCCCACTCTCTCCATATCTCTTCAACATAGTACTTGAAGTCCTAGCTAAAGCAATAAGACAATTAAAGGAGATCAAGGGGATATAAATCAGAAAGGAAGAGGTCAAAGTTTCACTGTTTGCAGATGGTATGATAGTATACATGAGCAACCCCAAAAATTCAACCAGAGAACTCCTTCACCTGATAAATACCTTCAGCCAAGTGGCTGGATACAAAATCAACTCAAAAAAAATCAGAAGCCCTACTGTATACCAAAGACAAAAGGGCCGAGAAAGAAATAAGGGAAACAACACCCTTCACAATAGCCACTAATAACATAAAGGACCTTGGTGTGACTCTAACCAAGCAAGTGAAAGACCTGTTTGAAAAAAACTTCAAGTCTCTGAAGAAAGAAATTGAAGAAGATATCAGAAGATGGAAAGATCTCCCATGCTCATGGATTGGTAGGATTAACATTGTGAAAATGGCCATCCTGCCAAAAGCAATCTACAGATTCAATGCAATTCCCATCAAAATACCAACACAATTCTTTACAGACCTTGAACGAAAGATTCTCAGCTTCATATGGAGAAACAAAAACCCAGAATTTCTAAAAATGATCCCGTACAACAACAGATATTCTGGAGGTATCTCTATCCATAACCTCAAGCTGTACTACAGAGCAATAGTAATAAATACTACATGGTATTGGCATAGAAACAGAAAGGAGGATCAATAGAACCAAATAGAAGACCCAGAAATAAACCCACACACCTATGATTACTTTATTTTAAACAAAGAAGCCAAAACCATTCAACGGAAAAAAGATAGCATCTTCAACAAATGGAGCTGGTCCAACTGGATGTCTACCTGCAGAAAAATGAAAATAGATCCATATTTATCACCCTGCACAAAATTAAAGTTCAAGTGAATCAAAGACCTCAACATAAATCCAGATACTCTAAATCGGTTAGAAGAAAAAGTGGGAAGAGCTTAGAATTCAATGGCACAGCAGACAACTTCCTGAACAGAACACCAACAGTACAGGTTCTAAGAGCAACAATCAATACATAGGACCTCATGAAACTGAAATGCTTCTGTAAAGCAAAAGACACTGTCGTCAGAAGAAAACGAGAGCCTACAGATTGGGAAAGGATCTTCGTCAATCCTATATCTGACAGAGGGCTGATAGCCAGTATATATAAAGAACTAAAGAAGTTAAAAGTAATAAATCAAGCAATCCGATTGAAAAATGGGGTATAGAGCTAAACAGAATTCTCAGTAGAGAAATACAGAATGGCAGAGAAACACTTAAAGAGATGCTCAACGTCCTTAGCCATCAGAGAGATGCAAATCAAAACGACCCTGAGATTTCACCTTACACCAATCAAAATGGCTAAAATAAAAAACTCAAATGACAACACATGCTGGAGAGGTTGTGGAGAAAGGGGAACCCTCCTCCATTGCTGGTGGGAATGTAAACTGGTACAACCACTTTGGAAATCAATCTGGCACTTTCTCAGACAATTAGGAATAGTGATTCCTCAAGATCCACTCCTAGGCATATATCCAAAAGATGCTGAAGTACACAACAAGGACATTTGCTCAACCATGTTTGTAGCAGCTTTATTTGTAATAGCCAGAACCTGGAAACAACCCAGATGTCCATCAACAGAGGAATGGATTCAGAAATTGTGGTATTTTTACACAATGGAATACTACTCAGCAATTTAAAACAAGGAAATAATGAATTTTGTAGGCAAATGGTGGGATCTAGAAAAGATCATCCTTAGTGAGGTATTGCAGAAGGAGAAAGACACACATGGAAATTTATACATCTAAAGAAGACAAACAAGATAGAGGACCCAGGGTACAATGATCAATCCTCACTTAGAAAGACAAATGGGATGGACATTGGATGTAGGAACAAACAAGTAACAGGACAGAAGCCTACCACAGAGGGCCTCTGAAAGACTCTACCTAGCAGTGTATCAAAGCAGATGCTGAGACTCATAACCAAACCTTCAGCAGAGTGAAGGGAATCATATGAATGCAAGGGGAGTTCATATGACCTGGGGAGGACAGGACCAAATATATCTGGGCACAGGGGTCTTTTATGAGATTGTTTCTCCAACCAAGGACCATGTATGGATATAACCTAGAACCTCTGCTTGGATGTAGCCCCTGGTAGCTCAGTAACCAAGTGGGTTTTCCTAGTAAGGGGAACAGGGACTATTTCTGAAATGAACTCAATGGCAGGCTCTTTGACCTCCCCACCCCCCAAGAGAGGAGCAGCCCTGCTAGGCCACAGAGGAGGACTTTTCAGCCAGTCCTGAAGACACCTGATAAACCAGGGTTAGATGAAAGGGGATGAGGTCCTTCCCTATCAGTGGACTTGCAAAGAGGCAGGGAAGTGATGAGGGAGGGAGGGTGGGATTGGGAGGAAATGAGGGAGCAGGATACAGCTGGGATACAAAGTTAATAAACTGTAACTAATATTAAAAAAATTAAAAATTGAAAAAAGGCAAAATCCTCTACCCTTGTGTTTCTTAGGAGCAATCAGTTTTAACTCTTTGAACTGTTTCTCCTACTTCATCTACTAAGATCGAATCTAGCAGCACATTGCTATAATTAATGAGTATTTCACTTCACTTCTAATAGTTTTGGATGTTCTCATATGCTCTCAGGAGACTTATTCCACAATTTAAATTTAACTTTTTAGCAGAAGTATCAGGCTTATGAGTTAATGTGCTGCAAAGCCAGGTTGTGTACCCCATTTTATTTCTTGTATAACTTTCGTATTGCTTCATAATTTTTCATATCTCACAGTCTTCGCTATAATTTTATGTATTTTTTCCCTCTAGAGAGCAGATCTTGTAGCCATTCAGATGTTTTAATGAGCATTTATACTGGTATTCTCCTTATAGCCTGACAGGTATGACTCCATACTACCTCACCTGAGTGGAGGTCTCTGCCACGAGAGATTTAAGTAAGTAAGTTTCTTTACTTACTACCTTAGTTTGAAGAAACACATCCTCCTATGCTTGGTAAATGGCAGCTAAAATCCCAGGGCCTCTGCATGCCTAAACATGGAGTTATTTGTTGGTTGTACTAGAAGACAGCTGGAAATGCTTGGTTTCACTGTGGGAATCCTCAGCCTTGTCCTCCCAGGATCCGCTGGAGCTGGAGGCCTGGAGTCAGAGTCAGAGGTCTGAACATGCAATGTTCTCTTCTCTTGAGAAGTCAGGGACCTGCATTTTTCACATTGTTCATTTATAGTTAAAACAGTGTGGGACTGGGGAGTGGATCATTTGAGCTCTGCCATGTTTTTCTATGTCCCTACAGCACAGCAGCAGGAATAAAGACCCTCACTAAAAATGTACAGCTGTGCTGGTCTGCTAGCCTGTTGCTGTGAAGAGCACAGGCTGGCTAGTTGGTGCTCAGAGTCTTATGGGGTCTCATTCTGTTTTCAGCTATATGAACCTCCTCGTGCACTTTGGGAATAAGGATTCACAGGGCACACTGTTGCTTAGCTTAGGAATTTAAATGCCCTGAACGGGTCATCAAGAGTAGCGCTAGGTTAAGCTGTATTTACTTCTTCCTCATGGCTCCAGACCCACATAGTTTAACTACTGGTGGACACATGTCCATGTGACAGCTGTTTGAAGTCCTCACTGGGTGTTCTCCCTAAACTAGTTTTCCAATCCACCCTGATGAGGGGCCAGAGCAAGCCCTTGGCCTTTCAAGCCTGTGGCTTCTAAGTAGTGTGGATTACCAGAAACCCAAAGGGTTCAGTGTTATGGGAGTACCTCCTCCCCCTCCTAAGCTGTGTGCCACTTGGTCTGGGGACAGGGAGTCTCAGGCCATTGAGTCAGATTTCTCTGAGTCCTCCTCTGCTAGTGGAGGCGAGGTGCTGTGGCAGGCCAGGCAGGCTCATGCTTATTTTATGAACCCAACCGTGTTTGAGTATACCGCGCTGCCCTTCCCAGATGAGAGGAGACCAGTGTAAACAACCTTTGAATTTTGTAGTAAAAGCACCATGTCTTTGCTCCATTCCTGTTGGAAAACTCAGTTTCCATCTTAGCATGAACAGAGTGGTCAGTATCATGTCTGTACTTATCACTCAGCTCCATTCCTCACACCCTATCACAGCTCAGTTAACTGCATGGAACCAGGGCTTCATAGCAACGCTTTTAAATCCTCTACTCATTCTGACTTTCTATGAGCGCCTTCTGGTAGCTCTGTCCTGAGCCTCATTGTTCTCTCCACGTGCTCCTCAAGCTGTGAGCCCAGCCATTACCAACCCTTGCTCTATTTTAACCTTCCTGGTTTATGGGCCTGATACCTACTCAGTAGCTTCCTCAGGAAGTTAAGGTGGGTGGGAATTCTATTTTTGATATTTGGTATGTCCAAACAAATGTTTGTTTTATGCTCATGTTGGATTTACATTTAGCACGGCTATAAATATTTATGACGTAAGTTATTTTGGCTTAAAAATAATTACTTCATTTGCCTCACTCCGTATGTTCCTATTGAAAAGTTTGATGTCACCCATATTCCCGTACTGTTTTATGTAACTTAGCCTGTACAAGTATGTAGCATTTTTTATTTTGAAATTTCAAATGTGCTTTTACTTGGGATTTTAGACTGTTTTAATCCCCTTTTTATTTCTTATTCAGGGAACGGTTGTGTACCTCCATTCTGAGAAATGCACTTGCATTTTCTTCTACGACAATATCCTCTACTCTCCTCTATTTTCTCTGATTTCTTGGGAAACTCTTTATTAGTTGGACACTCAACAACCTGGATTGATCTAATTTTCTTGTCTTTCCTCTTGTATTGTTAATTACCTATCTTTTTATTCTACTTTCAGGGAAAATTTCTTGACTTTATTGTTAAGAATTTATTTTGAAGTTCTTTAAAATTTGAGTCATAGTATTTTTAAAAAAAAATGTTCCAAGAATGCTCACTTATTCAGCATATCTACCATTTATGAATACATTTTTCTTGTTTTATGGATTATAACACCTCCCTTTATTTCTCTGAGGACATTAATTATATGTTCCTTGGAGATTTTTTATGCTTCCTGCATTAGTTCAGTTGCCACTGTAGTCTTTGTTCAGGTCTCTTTTCTCAAGCAGGACAATTTCTTCAAATTTTACTAGTTCTCCATTGTCTCTGCAAACTAATGAGTTATGCTGCATTGTGGGGCTGCACTCCTGGGCCATGGAAAGCCTAGACGTGATTTTTCCACAAACTTTCATCCAGTTTTCATCACTATACAACCAACATTGGACTAAGTTCTCTAGGTCATGTGGCACTTTGGGTCAAAAAGGAGGCTTTGACAGCCATGTCTCTATTACCCCGACCTTCCCATCATTTCCTTGAGCTTATCTTTACCGTCTCTTTCTACACCACCATCTGCTGTCAGTTTCTAAATCGTCTTTCGTATCTAGGTGAGTGGATTAGACTGGCCCTTTTCCACACAGGCACTTGGGGCTGAAACGATCCCTCCACGAGTCATTGCTGTCAAATTGTGGCTTAAGATTTATCTTCTTTTGAAAATGAGCTGTGAAGTTTCACTTTTACTTTTCTAGTTCTCACTATTGGGGGATATTTAGGGAAGAAGGAAGTGCCAGAAACGTATTTAGTTGGACATCTTAAAAGGAAAGGTCTTCTCTAAAAACTCTTAGGAATTTTTTTTTTTTTCAGAATCTTTTTGTCTTAATGCTTTAAAACACCATGACCTGTTAGTAAAATATCGGAGCATGCTCCCTCAAGTCTTTCTTTCTTTCTTTCTTTCTTTCTTTCTTTCTTTCTTTCTTTCTTTCTTTCTTTCTTTTTTGTCTTTGCCAGCACTTTTCCTTTTCAAGCATTATGCTTAAAGAATCACGTTTTAAGGATTTAACTTAAAGTCCTTTAGGAAGGTAACTCTGGGTTTCCAGGTAAAAGACAATCCAGATGTGCTGTCTGTGATGAGGGAAGGGTGGAGAAGAAAAACTGATTGGGGCCCAGTTTCTCAGCTAGTTCTCCTGATTCAACTCCCTATATTGGTGTTGCTTTTCATTTCACCGAACTCAACTCAGTCCTGGATCTCTTGATTCATGGTGCAAGATAAAAAAAAATGCACTTTCACACACACAAAATTTTCACTTACTTCACTCTGCTAACACACAGCTGAGGCTCCATCTACCCCATGACATCAATTACTTCCCTGTATGCTCCTTCCTAGAGCTTGGATGCAGTTCTTCAACTGAGAATGGATTTTCTGCAGGTGTTACCTTCATTGTGGCATAAATGCTTTTTAACCCTCTGTAGTTACAGGGATTAAGAGTGAGGTGGTTGACTTGCAGTGCCTGGCAAGCACTATAGCTTTGGATAAGCTGCCAGCATCTTTGCCTCAATTTTCTATCTGTAAATTAGGAATAATCACCAAATCTTCCTGTTAAGATTTTTGTGAGCATGAAATAAGGTCATCCAGGGAGATTAGTCATAATATGACATGTGATATAGTGATTCACAGTCATCACAGATGTCATTCACCATTGTAACTGTAGTGCAGTGTTAGGATGGAAGGAGGGTGGATGTTTGTTTCCATTCTCTTTTGTGAACTAGAAACCATGCACCATTGCTGAGATTAGTGTATTTGTGTAGATATTTGAGCAAATGAGCTGACATATGCACAACACACAGCTCATGGCTGACCTGGAATCATTCTTACTGGGAGATTCTCAATTCATGATTGCTGAAGAAAACTTTGATACGTGGAATGGATGACAAGCCTAAAGGATACACACGTATATTTATTCCTGATTGCCATGCTTCTTCTCTGTAACTCAATTTGTTTTTCATCTAAGAATAGGGATAATAGTGTCAGACAACTTGGCTTCAATACAACATTGATGCATATGACCACTTTGATATAAACTGTGAAGGATGTGTTAATGTCCATGTCTGTTTAAGGGCATGTGAGGTGTCCAAGAGACCAATAAGAAGAGCCATTGTGTGCCTGTACCAAGGGAGATGTGAACGAATGTCTGTTCGCTCTATATAAAGCATTGCAGACAGGCCAAATGATGCCACTCAGGTCCATCTTAGTGAGGTAGTGAGTTCATTGGCGTTACTTCCTGGAGCATGGGTAGGTCAAAGACAGCTGCAGCACCAGAAATCCCACCCAGCATAAGTGACAACTAAAAGGGACATATTCCTTGAGCTCTGTGTTCAACTCGTAGGCAGCTCCATTGTAGAGTTTCTTCTACTCTAGTGTCTTAGTTACTTTTTCTGCTACTGTGATAAGAATCCCCTGACGCAAGCAACTTGGGGGAGAAAGGTTTACTTTGGCTCACAGTTCAAACAAGGCAAAGTCCATCCTGGTAGGGAAGTCAAGGTAGCACAACTAGTTTGTGAGCTCCCTCCCTCCCTCCCTCCCTCCCTCCCTCCCTCCCTCCCTCCCTCCCTCCCTCCCTCCCTCCCTCCCTCTTTCTCTTGCTCTGGGGTGGAGTGTTTTAGTTCAGAAGAAATAACTACACAAGAAGGAAAGCCCACAGGATCCTCATCAAGACTCCAGGCAACCCCACCTGTTCTGAAAATAAGTCCTTTTCCACATGTGGTCGCAAGAGTCTGCTGGTGGTAAAGAATGGCTTACTAGTGCCAGAGTCTCTAGACTGGTGTCTGGGAATTTCCTGCTACCATCCATGATGTAGGTTTAGGGGTGTGTGTGTGTGTGTGTGTGTGTGTGTGTGAGTGTGTGAGTGTTTATCGGGGAAGAGATGCTACCATCCAGGATCACAATGGGAGACATCACATTGTTTGTTTACCTGAAATGCACAAATACAATTTTGATGAAAAGGACCAATGGTAGGAGGGTCCCTGAGGGTCCTTGTTTCTTCTAAATCTCTACATGGGGACCTGAGATCACTATTCAGTGTCTTTGAGCCCAGAGAACCCTGTTTTGTTTTTACAATTTTTCTCTGTTTCCACTATCTCATGCCTCCATACACCCTTACTGACCCAACTCCTTTGTATCAGAATCATTTGTTCATTTCTGAAGGTCTGTCTTCAATTCCTGTTTGAGCCTCCCAACCTTCCAGAGGCAGACCTCTGCACTCACTTCCTTGTGGATCCTGTTTACAAAGAAGCTAATTACTTTTCTTTGTGTAAAAGCCCACTTTTAACTTTGCAGCTGTGCTCAGCCTCCTAGGGGGAAGCAGATAGGAATTTCACTGTTCCTGACTATACATCAGGTGGCCTAAAAATACTCACAAATTGGTCTTCTCTTCCCTACCCAGGCTGGGCCCTAATGGAAAGACAAACTCTTCTGAGAATTCAGAAGGACTATTACTTCCCACGGATGGCATTGTCTATAAATAGCAGTGTTTTCCAGGTAGTGAGCTGCTGGCTTGTAGAGTCCAGAGCTCAGATCATTTCAAGGGAGGTTTAATGCTGCAGGAAAATTCTGGGAGCCAGGAGGTTGGCTAGAGCTTCGAGATAGTCACAGTGAGGCTCCCTGGAACCCTGTTGTTAACACCAACCTGGTAAGCATGGGCACTGGGAAAACATTTGCATCAGCTGAGCATGCTTAGCTCATAGCAGAGAGCCTCTGTCCATCAGAACTGCAATGCAAATCACATATACATTTAAATGTCTCCCAGCAGTCAAATTTTAAAAAAGTGTAACACCTTTTCAAAAACTTATTTTTCTATATATTTATTTACTTAATTCTCTTTACATCTTTGTTGTAGCCCCTTTCTTCCTTTCCTCCCAGTCCTACATTTCCTTCCTTCCTCCCTTCCTCCTACCCCCTCCCTCCCTCTTTTCCCAGAAAAGAAGATCTCCCTTACCATCCAGCCCAGCTCATCAAGTTGCATCAGGATTGAGTTTGTTCTCTTCTCCTGTGGCCTGGCAAGGCAGGCCCACCAGAGGAAAGTGATCAAAAAGCTGGCAAGTGAGTCTGTGACCAATGCAGTACCCACTTCCCTTTCTAGAGGATCCATATGAGGCCTAAGCTGCCCATCTGCTACTTGTTTGTAGGAGACCTAGGTCCAATTCATGCATGGTCCTTGGTTGATGCTTCAGTCTCAGCAAGCCCTTCTGGACCCTGGTTAGTTGGCTCTGTTGGTTTTCTTGTGGAATTCCTGTCACCTCTGGGTTGTTTTCTGTTTCCTCTCACTTTAACTCAAGATGCCATGTGAATCAGCCAATGTTTGGCTGTGAGTCTCAGCATCAGTTTTGAGGCTCTGCTGGGAAGTGCCTCTCAGAAGACTCTGTCAGGCTCCTGTCTGCAAGTTTAGCAGAACTTTGTTCACAGTCTCAGCAGTTGACACTCTCAGATAGGATGGGACTTTAGTTGGGCCAAGCATTGGTTGGGCATTCCCTCTATATTTATCCCTGCACATCTTATAGGCAGGGTAAATTTTGGGTTGAAGTGTTTGAGGGTGGGTTGGTGTTCCCCTCCCCCTGCTATGAGACTAGTCTAGTTAGTGGGCGTCCTCTTCAGTCTCTATGTCTTCTGCTATTAGGAGTTTCTGCTTGAAGTTCCACATATCTTCTCAGGGACCTACCCCAACTTAGGTCTCCACTTGTCACGGTGATACCCCCTCTTAGTTTCTCATGTCTCTACAATCCTCTGTCCTCTCGCCCTTGCTTTCCTTAGGTCTGTTTTCTTCTCTCTTAACTCTCTGTGCTCCCTCTCCTACCTTGTTCCCTCTCTTCAGCCACTACCTCTGTCTATTCTCTCTCCCCTTCTGAGTGATATTTATGTACCCTCCCTTGGATTCTTTACATTACTTATCTTCTTTGAGTCTGTGCTTCATACTATGCTTATCCTGTACTATAATTCTAAAATCCATTTCTAAGTGAGTACATACCAGGTTGTCTTTCTGGGTCTTGGCTACCTCACTCGGGATGATCTTTTCTAGTTCCATCCATTTGCCTGTAAATTCCATGTTTTTGTTTTGTTTTTAATAGCTTAATAGTATTCCATTGTGTAAATGTGCCACAGCCTCTTTATCATTCTTCAGTTGAGGGACATCTAGGTTATTTCCAGATTCTGGCTATTGTGAATAAAGCTCCTATGAACATAGTAGAGAGAGTGTCCTTGTTGTATGATGTAGTGTCTTTTGGGTATATACCCAGGAGAGGTATAGCTAGTTCTTGAGGTAAAGCTATTCCCAATTTTCTGAGAAATCACCAGATTGATTTCCAAAGTGACTATACAAGTTTACACTCCCACCAACAATGGAGGATGGTTCCCCTTTCTCCACACCCTTGCCAGCATGTGCTGTCACTTGAGAGTTTGGTCTTAGCCATTCTGACCTGTGTGAGATGGAAACTCAGAGTTGTTTTGGTTTTCATTTCTCTGATGACCAAGGAAGTTGAGCATTTCTTAAAGTGCTTCTCGGCCTTTCAAAATTCCTCTGTTGAAAACTCTGTTTAGTTCTGTGCCCATTTTTTTTTTCATTTAAATTACTAATTTTATTGTTTTGCTGGGTACAGCAATTATGGATGACTTGTATGGTCTCTTAGTGTCTGTAAGATATCTGTTCAGGCCCTTCTGGCTTTTAGAGTTTCTGAAGAGAAGCCAGGTGTAATTCTGATAGGTTTGCTTTTATATGTGACTTTGCCGTTTTTCCTTGAATCTTATAATATTCTCTCTTTGTTTTGTACATTTAGTGTTTGGTGATTTTCTTTTCTGGTCCAATCTATTTGGTGTTCTGTTAGCTTCTTGGATGTTTATAGGCCTCTCTTTCTTAAGTTAGGGAAGTTTTCTTCTATGATTTTGTTGAAAATATTTACTGGGCCTTGAAGCTGGGAGTCTTCTATTATTCTTAGGTTTGGTCTTTTCACACTGTCCCAGATTTCTTGGATGATCTGTGCAAGGAGCTTTTTAGTTTCAACATTTTTTCCTTTATTATTATTATCATTTATTCAATTTGTATGCTGGCTGTGGTTCCCTCCCTCTTCTGCACCTTTGCCCCTCCGCTAGTCCACTCATAGGGGAGGTCCTGCTCCCCTTCTTCTTTTTTTTTTTTGCTTTATTTTTTATTTTTAATATTAGTTACAGTTTGTTAACTTTGTATCCCTGATGTAGCCAGCTCCCTTTTTCCCTCCCAATCCTACCCTCCCTCCCTCATATCCTCCCTGCCCCTTTCCAAGTCCACTGATAGGGGAGGACCTCCTCCCCTTTCATCTGATCCTGGTTTATCAGGTATCTTCAGGACTGGCTGCAAAGTACTCCTCTGTGGCCTAGCAGGGCTGCTCCTCCCTTGGGGGGCAGAGAAGGTCAAAGTGCCCACCATTGAGTTCATGTCAGAAACAGTCCCTGTTCCCCTTGGATACTTGGATACTGGCTGCTTCCCTTCTATTTGACTCTAACCTATCAGGTTTCATCAGGACTAGTTGCATTGTCTTCCTCTGTGGACTGGCAAGGTTGCACTCTTCAGGGGGAGATGATCAGAGAGCCTGCCACTGAGTTCATGCCTGAGAGGGTTTCTGCTCCTTATTAGGGTCCCCACTTGGAGACTGAGTCTATGGGCTACATCTGTGCCATGTAGGTTCTGTCCATGCATTGTCCTTGGGGTGCTTTCTCAGAAAATTGGGAATAGTGCAATCTCAAGATCCAGCTATACCAGTCCTAGGCATATATCCAAAATATGCTCAACTATACAAGGACAGTTGTTCAACTATGTTCATAGCATCTCTATTTGTAATAGCCAGAAGCTGGAAACAACCTAGATGTCCTTCAGTGGAGGAATGGATACAGAAATTGTGGTATATTTACAGAATGGAATACTACTCAGCAATTAAAAACAAGGAAATCATGAAATTTGCAGACAAATGGTGGGAACTAGAAAAGATCATCTTGAGTGAGGTAACCAGAAGCAGAAAGATACATGGTATATATTCACTCATAAGTGGATATTAGCCACATAATATAGAATAAACATATCAAAATCTATACTCCCAAAGAAACTAAACAGCAAGGAAGACCCTAGGGAAGATGCTCAGTTCTTATTCAGAAGGACAAACGCAATGGACATTGGAAGCAGGAGAAGACAGGGAACAGGACAGGAGCCTAACTTTTTTTTTTTGACAGATATATTGATTTTTTTATTGTATCTTCTATCGTTGAGATTCTCTCTTCCATCTCTTGTATTCTGTTGGTGATGTTTGTGTCTGTACTTCCCTAGATGTTCCATCTCCAGAATTGCCTCATATTGTGTTTTCTTTTTTGTTTCTAGTTCTATTTTAGATCTTGAACAGTCTTATTCATTTTCTTCTCCTGTTTGATTGTAGTTTCCTGCATTTCTTTAATTTCCTTAAGGGATTTGTTCAGTTCTTTCACTTGTTTGATTTTACTTTACTGTGCTACTTTGAGATTTTTGTTTTCCTCCTTCAAGACCTCTATCATTTTCAAAACCTCAGGTTTAGAATATTTTTCTTATGCCTTGGGTGTGATAGTACCTCCAGGGCTTGCTGTGATAGAACTGCTGCTTTCATATGGCCCTGATTTTTGTTGGTTGTGTTCTTATGCTGGCCTCTGGCCATTTGGTCGATTTGGGTGTTATCAGGAGGAAAGATTTCCTAGCCTAAAGCTGGTCTAGAACCACACAGGCCTGCTCTATTTTTTAAATTTAATTTAATTTTTATTAATTACAGTTTATTCACTTTGTATCTGAGCTGCAGCCGCCCATCCCCTCCCAATCCTACCCTTCCTCCCTCTTCTTCTCCTATGCCCTTCCCCCAGTCCAATGATAGGGGAGGTCCTCCTCCCCTTCCATCTGAACTTAGCCTATCAGGTCTTATCAAGACTGGCTGCATTGTCTTCCTCTGTGGACTGGTAAGGCTGCTCCCCACTCAGGTAGAGGTGATCAAAGAGCCAGCCACTGAGTTCATGTCAGAGATGGCCCCTGTTCCTATTATTAGGGAACCCTCTTGGACACTGAGCTGCCATAGACTACATCTGTGGAGGGGATCTAGGTTATCTCATGCATGGTCCTTGTTTTGGAGGACAATGGGGCTTGGGTTCTGCACCCAGCTCACCATCTCTGGGCTCCGTGTCTGTGACCCAGGTGAATCAGGCAGATCTTCAAGTCAATCACCTGGTCTGGTGCCACACAGACCTCTTCAGGTGGGGATGAACTATAACACTTTTTCAACATTATTTTACTATTATATATTATTTATCCCACCAGATACAAAGCATCAACATTTTGGTGTGCAGTTACATAAAGAGGATATTTCCCTCATTCTCTTTCGCTATATTTTTTAATATGGCATTCATTCATATATCTCTTTCATCCCTAGGTGAACTGCTTTTTTTGGAGACATGCAAATTTGAATTGCTTAAAATTGGTGGTTAGAAAAAAAATTCTCCACAACTCTTGTTTCAAATGATGTTAGGAGCTTTTTAATAACTGACTTGAGTTTTAATATTTTGATTAGTATTTAAAGTTGTCAAAATTAGAAAATGACTTGTGGTACCAACAATATTTCAAGGACTCAATGGTCTAATGTAGCTCCTGGTGAGTAGGCTTCGCAATGCCAGCATCAGTGAAAAGACAACCGAATCAGCCCACCTGTGTGGGTAGAGCTTAGATCTAAGAGCTACTACTCAGGTCTGGATGACTTTGGGTGTGTAGCTTAACATTTTTTATGCATCAGTTTTATCGTCTTTAAACAAAGAGATGTGGAGTGTGAGGAAAGTATGGAAGGAGATCTAGCTCTGCTTGAGGAGAGAAGAGCTTTTCAACAGTGGTAGCAGATAGTTGCATCAGTAAAGATGATTGTGAGGAATTTGCCAGACAGAGACAAGCAGGGTTAAGGGAGTGTGATGGAAAGGATTTTAAGGCAGAGAAGTGCAGGGTGTATTCAGGTCATAGAGGAGATGGGCTTGGAGGGATTGGAGGAGGGGCAGGAGTTAAAGGAAGCAGACTTAGTAACTACCCGTAAGGGCTCACAAGGTTACTTGCTGAGCTTCAAAGCAGGCCTGCATTTTTGCATTTTTCTGATCCTCATTAGAAGTCTTCCTTGCTGCCCACACCCCACCAACAGAATTTTGAGGGTACAAGTAACAGCCTGCACTTAGCAAACCTTGTAACTTACTCAGTCATTTACTCCAGTTTGAGAATCACTGTTGGGACTAGGGGCTCATGAAAAGTCCTGATCTGGGATGCTCTCATCACAAAGCTGATTTAGAAAGTGAGTGCTGGTCTGTGGAATAGTTTTCATTAAGAATATTACTTTTTGATAATTTCATACATACAAACCACATATCTTGATCATTTTCACTCCAACCAGTGCACCCCTCTAAGAATTCCTCAAAACATGACCCCCTCCCACCTTAATTTTTTTAAGGAAAAACTTTTTTAAAAGGAAAATTAAAGTACTGACTCCAGAGGGGCGGAGCCAAGATGGCGACTAGCACACACAGTTTCTGAGCAGTGGGATACCTGATCTTCTGAGTTGGAGAATGGAAGGACCCCCAACCCAGGAAAACCACAGCGAGGCTTTCTGAACACCAGAGAACATCGCAGGAGGTGAAAACTTTGGCCTCCGGTCACCCGGAGACTTGCTTGGGGAGGGAGAGAAAAGATCCTTTGTTCTTGCTGCACTCCCTTCCCCCAGACCTCCTTCCTCCTCGGCACAGCGGCACAGCGGACTCATCTTTCTCAGCACAGACCTAACTGCCTGGGGTATACAACCGCTGAGACGGAGCCCCAACCACTTTAGCCAGACAAAAGCCAGCAGTACATACCCCGGAGTCCCAGATTCGCGCAGCGGCTGCACCATCCTCCCAGGGCGTGAATCTGCTAGACACCATACTAGCTCCGCAGGATCGCCATCACTGACGGTACGACCCGCCCAATCCCACAGTGACAGAGAATACGCTATATACTCACCGAAACCAGGCAGAAACGTCATACAACCTGGACACACCAGGCACTGGGCCTCCCAAGCTTGGAGAGCACAACGAAGAGATCCCAGGACTTCCCAGAAAGCATTGGGACTAGCAAGCCAGTCTCCAGTTACAGCGGGACGTGGCAGCGGAGCAGTACTGAACTGGCGGGGCACCACAGCCCTCCAGTTTAAGACTAACCAGGGCCAAACCAGAGAACAGAGAGCCTGATTACCCCATCCCTGCTGAAGTGACCACCCTGAAATCTCCAGCTGCAGCAAGACCTCAGAACCTGGCAGTGACAGCAGCACAGAACTGGCGGAACACATCAAAGAAGCAGGGCCAAACCAGAGAGCAGAGAGCCCCGGATACCAAGATCTCTGCCAAGAGACCTGCCTGTAAGTGAGTGCACCCTTGAGAATCTGCAGTTCCCCAGATCCTGGGTCCTTCTAAATCAGAAGCCAGGCATCGAACCCCCCTCCCACCCACATACCCACTTTGGGAAACAGAGGGGCACTTGGGACATTGAAGTTCCTGCCCTGTGGGCCTGATTGAGGAGCTAAGACAGTTAATACCAGAAATTGCGCTGTGATCATCATTAGCGCCTGCGACATATACAGTACAGAGCCCCTCCCACACACTCAAGGGTTCAACATTAGCCATCACTCTGTCCCTCGAGAAACTCATCCACGCACACTTACACACACAGACACACACGCGCGCGCGCACACACACACACACGCTTGCATTTGCCCCGTTTGTGCCTGCGTACTTTCCTCCCACAGGTACAGCTAGTCCTCAGCACACGCTGAGAGTGCTCAGCTTCCTGAAGAACTCTCCAGACACCAGAGAGAGACAGCACCAGTCTGATCTGCAGAATCCAAAAACAAACAGGGAAGGTTTCAGATAAGCCAATGGCCAGAGGTAGGCGAAAGAACACTTCCAACATAAATCAGGACATCATGACTTCACCAGCAAACCCCAAAATCGATGGATACACCAATTCAGCAGAAGCACAGGAAAATGATTTTAAAGCCATGCTTGCCCAATTATTTGAGGCTCATAAGGAGGAAATGAACAAGTCTTTCAAAGAGATGGCCAGTCAATTGGAGGCAAAGAAAGAAGAAATAGACAATATCCTTAAAGAAACACAGGCAAACATAGCCAAACAAATAGATACACAAGTAGAGGAAAAATTAGTGGCATATAAGAAGGAAATGAAAAAAGAAATAGAGGCCATCGTAGAGAGACAGGAATCCAAATTCAAACACATGAAAGAAATGGTGCAAGGCATGAAAACAGAATTAGAATCAATAAAGAAAACACAAAATGAGAAAACCCTTGAGCTGGAGAACTTGGAGAAAAGATCAGGAACCACAAAAGTAAGCATCACCAACAGAATACAAGAGATGGAAGAGAGAATCTCTGGAGCTGAAGACACACTTGCAGAAATGGATACTTCTCTCAAAGAAAAAGTAAAATCAGAAAAGTTCCAATCACAAAATATCCAAGAAATCAAGGATGCTATGAAAAGACAAAATCTAAGAATAATAGGAATTCACGAAAAAGAAGACTCCAGACTCCAAGGTCCAGAAAATATTTTCAAGAAAATCATAGAAGAAAATTTTCCCAACTTAAAGAAAGAGATGTCCATAAATATACAAGAGGCCTACAGAACTCCAAATAGACTAGACCAGAAAAGAAACACATCACGTCACATCATAGTCAAAACACTAAATCTACAGAACAAAGAAAAGATATTAAAAGCAGCAAGGGAAAAAGGCCAAGTAACATATGAAGGTAGACCTATCAGAATCATGCCGGACTTCTCATCAGAAACTATGAAAGCCAGAAGGGCCTGGGCAAGTATCATGGAGACTCTAAGAGATCACAAATGTCAACCCAGACTACTATACCCTGCAAAGCTTTCAATCAACATAGATGGAGAAAACAAAATATTCCATGACAAAACTAAATTTATACAATATCTACACAGCAAACCATCCCTACAGAAGATACTAGAAGGAAAACTCCAATCCAATGAAAACAAATTCACCCAAGAAAACAGGGCATACAGATAATGTCCCAACAAAAATGAAAAGAAAACAAGCAATGAATCAGGGTTAGATCATCGACTCCATTACAAAAGGAACTAACATGCATTGGTCACTATTATCTATCAATATCAATGGACTCAACTCACCAATAAAAAGACACAGGCTAACAGAATGGTTAAGGAAACAGGATCCAACATTCTGTTGCATCCAAGAAACACACCTATGCAACAAAGACAAACACTACCTCAGAGTAAAGGGCTGGAAAACTGTTTTTCAAGCAAACGGTTCCAGAAAACAAGCTGGAGTAGCCATCCTAATATCTAATAAAATAGACTTTCAACCCAAGTTAATCAAAAAAGATAAGGAGGGCCACTATATTCTCATCAAAGGAAAAATCCACCAAGAGGACATCACAATCTTGAATATCTATGCCCCAAATACAAGAGCACCGACATTCGTAAATGAAACATTATTAAAGCTTAAATCATACATTGATCCTAATACCTTAATAGTGGGAGACTTCAACACTCCACTCTCACCAAGGGACAGATCAACTAGACAGACACCAAATAGGGAAATAAAAGCACTCACAGAATCCCTAAATCAAATGGACCTAATAGACGTCTACAGATCATTTCACCCAAACTCAAAAGAGTACACCTTCTTTTCAGCACCGCATGGAACCTTTTCCAAAATAGACCATATAGTGGGCCACAAAGCAAGCCTCAACAGATACAAAAGGATTGAAATAATCCCTTGTATACTATCTGACCACCATGGACTAAAGCTCGACCTCAACAACAACAGAAACAACAAAAAGCCGACACGCACATGGAAACTAAACAACTTACTACTCAATGACAGCTGGGTTAAGGAAGAAATAAAGAAAGAAATTAAAGACTTCCTAGAATTCAATGAAAAGGAAGGCACAACATACCCAAATTTATGGGACACACTGAAAGCAGTGCTCAGAGGAAAATTTATAGCACTAAGTGCCTGCAAGAAGAAATTCGTAACATCACATACAAACAACTTAATGGCCCAACTGAAAACCCTAGAACAAAAAGAAGCAGATACACCCAAAAGGAGCAGACGGCTGGAAATAATCAAACTAAGGGCTGAAATCAATCAACTAGAAACAAATAAAACTATCCAAAGAATCAATGAAACAAAAAGCTGGTTCTTTGAGAAAATCAACAAGATAGACAAACCCTTAGCCAAACTAACTAAAAGGCAGAGAGAAACTATCCAGATCAGCAAAATCAGAAATGAAAATGGGGACATAACCACAGACATTGAGGAAATCCAAACAATTATTAGGTCATACTACAAAAGCCTATATGCCACAAAATTTGAGAATCTAAATGAAATGGATAATTTTCTTGAAAGATTCCATCTACCAAAACTAAGTCAAGATCAGGTAGAAAGACTGAATAGCCCTATATCTCCCAAGGAAATCGAAGCAGTCATTAACAGTCTCCCCTCCAAAAAAAGCCCTGGACCAGATGGCTTCAGCACAGAATTCTACAAGACCTTCAAAGAAGTGCTAACTCCAATTCTCCTCAAGCTATTCCACAAAATAGAAACAGAAGGAACACTACCAAACTCATTCTATGAAGCCACAGTCACCTTAATACCTAAACCACACAAAGACCCAACAAAAAAAGAGAACTTTAGGCCTATCTCTCTTATGAACATTGACGCAAAAATACTCAATAAAATACTTGCAAACCGAATCCAAGAACACATCAAAGATATCATCCACCATGACCAAGTAGGCTTCATCCCAGGCATGCAAGGGTGGTTCAACATACGGAAATCCATCAATGTAATCCACTACATAAACAAACTGAAGGAGAAAAACCACATGATCATCTCCTTAGATGCCGAAAAAGCATTTGACAAAGTCCAACACCCATTCATGTTTAAAGTCTTGGAGAGATCAGGGATACAAGGCACATACCTAAACATAGTAAAGGCAATATATAGCAAGCCTATAGCTAACATCAAACTCAATGGAGAGAAACTTAAATCAATCCCACTGAAATCAGGGACAAGACAAGGCTGTCCATTGTCCCCATATCTCTTCAACATAGTACTTGAAGTCCTAGCCAGAGCAATAAGACAACTAAAGGAGATCAAGGGGATACAAATCGGAAAGGAAGAGGTCAAAGTGTCACTATTTGCAGATGATATGATAGTATACATGAGCGACCCCAAAAATTCAACCAGAGAACTCCTTCAGCTGATAAACACCTTCAGCAAAGTGGCAGGATACAAAATCAACTCAAAAAAATCAGAAGCCTTCCTATATACCAAAGACAAAAAGGCTGAGAAAGAAATTAGGGAAACAACACCCTTCACAATAGCCACTAATAACATAAAGTACCTTGGTGTGACCCTAACCAAGCAAGTGAAAGACCTGTTTGAGAAAAACTTCAAGTCTCTGAAGAAAGAAATCGAAGAAGATATCAGAAGATGGAAAGATCTCCCGTGCTCATGGATTGGTAGGATTAACATTGTGAAAATGGCCATACTGCCAAAAGCAATCTACAGATTCAATGCAATTCCCATCAAAATACCAACTCAATTCTTTACAGACCTTGAAAAAAAGATTCTCAGCTTCATATGGAGAAACAAAAAACCCAGAATCTCCAAAACGATCCTGTACAACAACAGATCATCTGGAGGTATCTCCATTCCTGATCTCAAGCTGTACTACAGGGCAACAGTAATAAAAACTGCATGGTACTGGCATAGAAACAGAAAGGAGGATTAATGGAACCGCATAGAAGACCCAGAAATAAATCCACACACCTATGAATACTCGATATTCGACAAAGAAGCCAATTCCATTCAATGGAAAAAAGACAGCATCTTCAACAAATGGTGCTGGACCAACTGGATGTCTACATGCAGAAAAATGAAAATAGATCCATATTTATCACCCTGCACAAAACTAAAGTCAAAGTGGATCAAGGACCTCAACATAAAACCAGATACCCTAAATCAATTGGAAAAAAAAGTGGGGAACAGCCTAGAACTCATTGGCACAGGAGACAACTTCCTGAACAGAACACCAACAGCACAGGCTCTAAGAGCAACAATCAATAAATGGGACCTCATGAAACTGAAAAGTTTCTGTAAAGCAAAGGATACCGTCATCAAAACAAAACGACTGCCTACAGATTGGGAAAGAATCTTCACTAACCCTTTATCTGACAGAGGACTAATATCCAGTATATACAAAGAACTAAAGAAGCTGAAAAGCAGCAATCCAAGTAATCCAATTAAAAAATGGGGAACAGAGCTAAACAGAGAATTCTTGACAGAGGAATATCGAATGGCAGAAAAACACTTAAAGAAATGCTCATCCTCATTAGCCATCAGGGAAATGCAAATCAAAACGACCCTGAGATATCATCTTACACCCATCAGAATGGCCAAGATGAAAAACTCAAGCGATAACACATGCTGGAGAGGTTGTGGAGAAAGGGGAACCCTGCTCCACTGCTGGTGGGAATGTAAACTGGTACAACCACTCTGGAAAGCTATCTGGCGCTTTCTAAGACAAATAGGAATAGTGCTTCCTCCAGACCCAGCTATACCACTGCTAGGTATATACCCAAAGTTTGTTCAAGTACACAAAAAGGACACTTGCTCAACCATGTTTATAGCAGCTCTATTTGTAATAGCCAGAACCTGGAAACAACCCAGATGTCCATCAACGGTGGAATGGGTACAGAAATTGTGGTATTTTTATACAATGGAATACTACTCAGCAATCAAAAAGGAGGAAATCATGAAATTTGCAGGCAAATGGTGGGATCTAGAAAAGATCATTCTGAGTGAAATATCCCAGAAGGAGAAAGACAAACATGGGATATACTCACTTATATAGACCTATAAGATATGATAAACATAATGAAATCTATACACCTAAAAAAGATAATCAATTGAGCGGACATGGGGTAAGATGATCAATCCTCATTTAGAAAGACAGATGGGATGTGCATTGAACGTATGACAGGAGTCTACTGAGCGCATCTGAAAGACTCTAACTAGCAGTGTTTTCAAAGCAAAGACTCATGACCAAACCTTTGGCAGAGTACAGGGAATCATAAGAAAGAAGGGGAGTTAGTCTGATGGGGAAAGGATAGGAGCTCCACAAGGACCAAATATATCTGGGCACAGGGTCTTTTCTGAGACTGACATTCAACCAAGGACCATGTATGGATATAACCTAGAACCTCCACTCAGATGTAGCCTGTGGTAGCTCAGTAACCAATTGGTTTCCCAAAGTGAGGGGAACAGGGACTATTTCTAACAGGAACTCGATGACTGGCTCTTTGGTCTCCCCACCCCCGAAGGGAGGAGCAGTCCTGTTAGGCCACAGAAGAGGGCTTTGCAGCCAGTCCTGAAGACACCTGATAAAACAGGATCAGATGAATGGGGAGGAGGTCCCCCCCATCAGTGGACTTGGAAAGGGGCACGGTGGAGATGAGGGAGGGAGGGAGGGAGGGACTGGGAGGGAATGAGGGATCGGGACACGGCTGGGATACAGAATTAATAAAATGTAACTGATAAAAAAAAAAAAAGTACTGACTCCAATTAGTAGAGTACACATGTGCATGGGTGTGGGGCCATTTACCAGAATGTGGGTAATCCACCAGCAGTTATACTTCTAAAGAAAAAAGATTCCCTTTTGCCAGGCAGTTGTCAACTATCTGTAGGCTGTTAGCTAGAGTTGCGGCTTCATGAATTCTTATTCTATCATGCTTCGTATTGACTGGGTTGGTACTCTGCTGGTCTTTTGTAGGTAACAATAGCTGCTGTGAGTTCATAGCAAGGACCATGGAGCAAGGCTCAAGGACCAAGGAGCAAAGACCATGTCTTTGATACTTTGATTTTTTAAAATTAAAATGAAAATATAATTACATAACTTCCTTTTCTTTCTTCCCTCCAACCTCTTCCATTTACCCTTCTTGCTTCCTATTGAAATCATGCCTTTCCTTTTCTTTAATTGTTGTTTTACACACACACACACACACACACACACACACACACATACACACCCCTAAATACATAAATACAACAGGCTCAGTCCATGTAGTGTTAACTGCATGTGTATGATTTCTGGTTTTCCGCCCGCCTGGTAGTGAATAATCAATTAGAGGGTTCATCTCTGGTGAAAACTAGCCTTCCCCGCCCCAAGCAGCCCTTAGTTTCCTGTAGTTCTTTATTTATGGGCAGAGCCAAATAAAATCTCCCCTTCCATGTTAGCATCTCTTTGTTTCAAACATCTTAAAGTCTTGTTTAGGTATCATGGCTGAAGCATATGTCCTGGTCCTCTGGTTCTTAAAATTGTTCTGTCCCTTTTTCTATGATGTTCCTGAATCTTAGGTGCAGGAATTGTGCTGTAGGTATGTCACCTGTTTGACACACTTTGGCTTTCTTTGATGATCTCTGTCTATCGCAAAGAAGTTTCTTTGATGAACAGTGAGAACTGCACTTATCTGTGAGGATAAGACTAAATATTTAGAATACACTTAGGAATTATGCTTGTTTAGTAAAGTGGCAATAGAAGGCTCTCCTCTAAGATATATGACCTCAGTGGCTTAGTCTTGGCTAAGTCTTCAGTACCAGGTATAATTTCCATACTGATGAGCAGGCCTCAAGTCTTATTAAAGAGTTGTTGGTTACCAACAAAGATGATTTCCACTATTACACCCTAGGGTTATCATGCCATATTGTCCATCATTGTGGTTTATAAACACTACATCTAGGTAGGACTACTAGTTATTTCTCTCCCTTGAAAGCCTACATACCACATTCAGGTCCTATGAAAGCTCATCCTCAGTAAGAAAACTTTCAAATCATATTCACTTCAGGCTCTCCAAGTCTTGTGCCTGAAGTTCATGGAACATTCAGCAGTAGAGACTTACTTTCAAGTTCTGGAAGACAACCAAGAGCAAAAACAATAGGCTATATTGTTTGAGAGTCTTTTGGAGTTCATTGGATAACATCTAGAAAGGGGTTTTCTCCTGTCTGGTATTGGGGTTTCTGTTAAATAGTCTATGGCTCATGCATAAAGCACAGTCAGCTCAAATGGGATAACTTCATTTAAACTATACGTGTTTATGTATACACACAGGCTTGCATGTATTGCAGGAAGTTTAGATAAATAAATAATAATATGATTTCTTGTGCCTTTCCCAGACATACTTAATGTTATTTTACCATCCTCTCTAATTCTGTATTGACTCTCCATTTTCTTTCAAATCATTTTTATCCAACTATTTCCCATCTCTATTGCTCACTCCTTTTACTTTCCTGGCTTCTCTGTTTCTTCCATGTTATATACTCACTTTAGAAACAAGAGATGAGAGAGGATGTGTGGTGTTTATTCTTTCTGTGTAGAGGAATTTTAGTCCTTTAGTTTCTCTGGCTGGAACACAGGCACACCTTTAGTACACACCTTTAATCCAAAACAATGGCATCTAACTGAGGTGCACACAAAGCAATGAATCAGAGAAAGATGTGACAGAATGAGTCATAGATAGGATATGTCCAACTCTCAGGAGAACAGACAGGAAAGAAAAGATACTTAAGAGCAGTGCAGAAGGTTTGGTTATGAGTCTTAATATCTGCTTTGAATCATATGAAAGAAGGGAGAGTTAGTAAGAACTGGAGAGTACAGGAGCGCCACAAGGACCAAATATATCAGGGCACAGGGGTCTTTCATGAGACTGTTTCTCCAACCAAGGACCATGTATGGATATAACCTAGAACCCCTGCTCAGATATAGCCCATGGCAGCTCAGTGTCCAAATGGGTTCTCTAATAAGGGGAACAGGGACTATTTCTGACATGAACTTAATGGCAAGCTCTTTGACACCCCCCCAAGGGAGGAGCAGCCTTGCTAGGCCACAGAAGAGGACATTGCAGCCAGGCCTGAAGCGACTTGATAAGCTAGGGTCAGATGGAAGGGGAGAAGGTCCTCCCCTATTAGTGGACTTGGAAAGGGGCAGGGAGAAGATGAGGGAGGGAGGATGGGATTGGGAGGGAATGAGGGAAGGGGCTATGGCTGGGATACAAAGTAAATAACCTGTGATTAATATAAAAAATAAATTAACTAAAAAAAAATAAAAAAAGAGCAGTGCAGAGAGAGACAGAGAGACAGAGATGAAGAGAGAGAGAGAGTGAGCAGGAGAGTTTGTGGTGACAGTACAGTAGAGTTCGGGGATACAGACAGTTTGGTGTAGTTTGGTGCAGTTCAGTTTGTGGGGTTCAGAGGCAGCTTTTCCAAGAAGAGCAATTCAGTGAGAAGTATGGAGAAGAGAAGCAGAGAGAAGCCAGTTTGAATCAGCCAGGTTGGAGAGGAGTTCTGAGCTGAGTTGAACCAGCAAGCCAGAATTCAGAAAGAATTAGAAAGGGTGATTTTATTCAGTAGTAACTATCATATGCTGAAAAATCCTCTAAGGCCAGGTTAGCAGATGGAGGCTGGAAGCTGAAGCCTTAAGGTCCAGGCTTGCAGAAGATTAGGCTGTATGGAGGTTAGATGCTTCCAGGCCTAGACATAGGGATAGTTAGAACAGAGATAGAAATGCTCTGGAGAGAAATGTATTCATAAAGCTTGGGTGTGACTCTCATCTCATCCCCTCTTCTCAGGAAAGGAAAACTACAATTACAGTTTGGGGTCTAGGTTACCTCAGTCAGTTTAAGACTTTCTAGTCCCATCCATTTTCCTCTATGATTTTTTTTAAAACAGTTGAATAGTTTTCCCTTGTGTACATGTACCACATTTTAATCATTCATTCACCAATTGAAGGAAATTTAGATTGCTTTTGTTTTTCAGATGTTGTGACTAGAGTGGCAGAATTGAACATTACCGAACAAGTATCTATAGAGTATAATGTCAAGTATTTTGGACATATGCCAAGAAGTGGTATGATTATGTCATCTGGTAGATTTATTTTTTCGTAATTTTCACACTTATTTCCGGAGTGATTTAATCATTTGCAATTCTACCAGCAGTGAATGAGAGTTCCCTTTTTCCACATCCAGGTTTTGTTCTCAATTTTTTCGTTTATCCTTGCTGTCCTGACTATGGTAAGGTGAAATCTAGAAGCTGTTTTGATTTGCATTTCCCTAATTACTAAGGACAATGAACTTTTTTGGAGGAATTTTTTAGCTACTTTTATTTCTTCTTTTAGGAACTTGCTGTTCAAATGCATAGCTCATTTTTGAATGGGTAATTTTAGTTCTATTTTCTGTGTTCTTTTTTTTAATTTTTTAAAAATTTTTTATTAATTACACTTTATTCATTTTGTATCCCCCCATAAGCCACTCCCTCCTCCCCTCCTGATCCCACCCTTCCTCCTCTTTCTGCATGCATGCCACTCCCCAAGTCCACTGGTAGGGGAGGTTCTCCTCTCCTTTCTGTTCTTAGTCTATCAGTTCTCATCAAAAGTGGCTGCATTGTCTTCTACTGTGGCCTGGTAAGGCTGCTCCCCCCTCAGGGGGAGGTGATCAAAGAGCAGACCAATCAGATTATGTCAGAGGCAGTCCCTCTTCCCATTACTATGTAACCCACTTGGACACTGAACTGCCATGGGCTACATCTGTGCAGGGGTTCTAGGTTATCTTCATGAATAGTCCTTGGTTGGAATATGAGTCTTTGGGAAGCTCCATGTGTTCAAATTTTCTTGTTCTGTTGCTCTCCTTGTGGAGACCCTGTCCTCTCCAGCTCTTACTATTTCTCACTTCTTACATAAAATTCCATTCACTCTGCCCAACAGTTGGCCATCAGGCTCAGTATCTGCATTGATAGTCTGCAAGGCAGAGGCTTTCAGAGGCCCTCTGTGGTAGGTTCCTAGTTTGATTCCTGTTTTCTGTGTTCTTTATATATTCTAGATACTAATCTTCTGTCCAAGGTCTCTCTGGCAAAGATTCCCATTTTGTGGACTTCACTCAACTCATCGTTTCTTCAGCTCTGCAGAAGCCTTTTAATTCTATGAGATCATACTGTTCAGTTGTTGGCCTTATTTCCTGAGTAAATAAAGTTCTATTCAGAAAGTTCTTTCCCACACCTGTGTCATGTATGGTACTGTCTATGTTTTCATCTACTCACAAAAAAAAAAATTTAATGAGAATTTCATGTGAGTATTGTACTTACATCATTCCTCGCCCCTCTCTTTTTAACTTTTTCCATGTTCCCCTCACTTTTTCTCATTTGGCTTCTGTATATTATCTATCTATCTATCTATCTATCTATCTATCTATCTATCTATCTATCTATCTATCTATCTGTCCGTCTGTCTGTCTGTCTATATCTGTATCTATAACTATATCTATGATTAAGTCCATATAGTGTTGCTCATGTGTATATTTCTTTAAGACTGACCACTGGGATTGGGTTACTTGTCAGAAGGCTCTTCCTTGGAGAAGACTGATGCTTCCTCAGTAGACATTAAATTTCTGTAGTTCTTCATCTAGGGGTGGAGCCCTGTGAGATTTCTCCAATTTACGTTGACATGTCAACTGGTATTGTCATTGTGCAGTTTTTATTTAGGTAACCACAGTGTTAACTTTTCCTGGCTTCAGCTTCCCTGTCATATATATGAAAGATTATCTTGCAGAAGATGTCATGTTCTTCTGGCTCTTGCAGTTTTTCTTTCCTTTCTTCCATGATGTCTTCTAAGCCTTAGGTGTAGGGCTTGTGTTGTATATGTGTCAGTTGGGATTGGACACCCCTCATCACTTGCTTTCTGCAGTTTGACCAGTTGTGTCTTTCAGGTCTCCACTTCAGAAAGCTTCTTTGATGATAAACGAGAGCTATTCTTGTCCCTGGGTATAAGTGTAAGTATTTAGAACGCAGTTATAAATTACACTGATTTGGGGGAATGGCAGTAGCACATTCTCTTCGAAGGTCCATCGCCTTACTAGCTGCAGGTGGTAGACGAGATTTATAGCACTGGCATGAAGCCCCTCATATTGAATGGAACATACGTCCAACTAGACTGCTATTGTTTGCCCCAGGAGATGAGTGTCAGTATTGCACCTCTCATAAGCTTGACATTCTGGTCATTATTGTAATTCATTGGCATTACATCTGGGTAGGACAATTGATTGCTTTTCTCCCTTGTCATCTTACTTTTTTTTTTTTTTTTTCAGTACCATGAGAGCTAGTTGTTATGGATAAGGTTTTCAGGTCAGTTCCAGTTCTACTTTTCTATCTACTATGGCCAAAGTGCATGGTGTTTTCAGCAATGAGTCTTAGCGTCACTGTCTGGAAGACAACCAAGGGTGAGGGCAGTAGCTTGTATTGTTTCTGAGGGTCTCTCAAATGCCCCTAACCAATGACTCAAAGGTTTTTCATTCCTAGCACTGGGGTTTTATTATATAGTCTGTGGCTTTTGGGTGTAATATTGTCACCGAAATAGTGTGGCTTCACTAACACACACACACACACACACACACACACACACACACACACACACACTTAAATATGCAACTTCAAAGACACATAAAATGATGTGATTCCCTATGTCTTTTTCAAGGGTCCTTATTCCTCCTCCCTCCCTCTCCCTTTGTATTGCCGCATCTTCCTACTTCCCAGGTAAGTCACTCTCCTACCTTGTGAAATCCTAACAATATGGTTAAGCCTATAAAGATGCCTACAAGACCTCCACAGAGTGACAACACCCATTAACATGCCAGTGGAGATTGAGGATAAAATCATAAGGCCATACTCTAAGTTGAAGAATTACAAGCAATTAATGACAAGTAATCCAATTCATAGTGGTCAGCCCTGAACACTTGTATATAAGCACAACAATAAATGGACTTATCAAGTTATATTTATATGTATTATGTGTATATGTATGTAACAATACACTATATATGTATATATGTAAAATAATTGAAGAAAGAAAGTTTGTAGATTTGATGGAGAGTTTAGAAAGGGCACAGGAGGAATTGGACGGAGACAGGGTAGGGTGGAAAGGACATAAATATAGTATTTTGTACTCCTGTATAAAATACTAAATAAAATAAAATGAAATAAAATAAATGCAAACAAAAGAGTGGTGATGTGGTTTCCTCTGGAAGCTTTGGGTTGATGAATGGTTTTTATTGTGGAATAAACTGATTATTTACCATGACTTGTATGTGACCTGTACTGAGGGCAAGTACAAGAATAATAACCAATAAATATATTTGAGAAAAGTAACTATGGAGCACAAATGAAAAGTGTGGGATAGTGGCTGCCCAAGCTCCCTGGATACTGCAAAGGCTGGGAGTGATGTCCTTTGTGCCCAGCAGCTGGGGCTGGATACACATCCACCACATATGCAGAAAGGCCATGATCAATTGGGAATCCAGGAATCCACAAGAGAGTCACTGAGAGACAAAATCTCAAGCCTGTTGCAGGATATTTGACTTCATTGTGATCACTGAGATTGTGAATTATAAAAACCTGTCTTTTGTTTGGTATGGTTGGTTCATACACTGGCCTACAGTTCTTGAGGTGAAAAGGCTATATCCAAGGTACCAGCATACCATGATTTCTTCAAAGGCTCACTTATACAGGCCTTTATTTTCTCTGTCAGCTCATTTGTGGCTTTAATATTTCTCGGCTTGTGGCATCATCACTCTTATCTCTCTTTAATCTACTTGGGTCTTTTCATGGCTTTTCCATGTCTGTGTATCATAATCATAATTCACCTATGTTTCTTTTAGCTAAAACCAGTCACTGGATTTAGGGCCATCCTAAATTCGGTAGGGTCTTACCTCAAGATCATTAACTAATTACAATCTATAAAGATGTTATTTAAAAATAAAGGTCACATTTACAGTCTCTGGAGAGGGGAACTTGAAGATTTTTTTTTAAAGATACAATTTAGCTTGCTGCTCCTCCATTTTTCTTCAATGGCAGTTGGTCATAACACACACACACACACACACACACACACACACACACCCCTTTTCTCTGCTTTAGGGGAACCTGCCGTATGTCATTTAGGCTAAGATAACTGGTTGTTCTCATATATAATACGGAGTATGGATGATGATCTGTATTTTGGTATTGTTTCAAGGACAAATGGATGGAAATTGTAGGACAGTGTTTTCTCATGTGGAATCAGTGCTTTGAGCAGTTCCAGTGTAAAACTTGGCTGTCTAAATTCTGGAAGTATATTGATGATTGTAAAAGGACCTCCATATAAGAGAGCTTGTAGTCCGGTATTTTGAAGGATTCTTTCTCAGACACATATGCTGTCCAAAAATTAAATAACTCCCTTAGGTGTCATGGAAGCTTCTTCCTGAATCTCTTCAGATGATTGACAGTAGGCAGGTCTTTGACTAAGTTCATTTCTTAAACATTTGTTCCTATTTCTTTGTTTTTAACTCTTCTAAGAAGAGGCTGAGTGAATAGATATCTAAAAAAGAATCCCTAACAAGAGTCCTATGTTTCAGAGTGGTTTTCACTTTTTTCTGACAAGTTTCCAAGTACATGAGCCTCATTTTAGTCTTTGATGTCTTGATCTTTTGTTATGGCTGGGCACTTTCAGAATTATTGATAATCATTGGGGAAAGAACACCTTTAACACTCTTATGTTCATCAGCACTTCAAGACCAGGAAGTGTGCTTCAGGGAGCTTCAGTGATGGACTCTGTCTTTGGAGATGAGTTGGGAAAATACAAGGAAGAAGCTGGCATCCCTCACTTCCTTCCTTTGATGGCAGGTCCAAAGTCCCCCATGGGTGTCAGCTCTCTCTGCTCCTGTATTTTGGTACCATTTTGGAACTAGGAATACTATTGTGCACATCCCAAAGCCTCCGTTTCCCATTTCCAACTTGGACAGTCTGTCTTAGCGTCCTGTACAGTGACCACATTTACTGCAAGAAAGGCCTGTTCCTTTGTGATGATTCCAGGCCATGTCCACCACTATTGCCCTAAACTATGCACCATACTCACAAGCCTGGGTATTGCATACCTAACATAAAGATAATGCTTTGTTAAGATGTATTTATTTATTGTTTATAAAGTATTCTGCCTGCACATATGCCTACAGTTCAGAAGAGGGCACTGGATCTCATTATAGATAGTTATGAGCTACCATGTGGGTGCTGAGAATTGAACTCAGGACCTTTGAAAGAACAGCCAGTGCTCTTAACTTCTGAACCATCTTCCAGCCCCAAATAGGATGCTTTTGAAACCAGCTTTCCTCATGCTTTGCATTTTAGTAGAACATTGCTATTCTCTTCTTTCTTCCCTATAGGCTCTATTATTCCACATTCCCCAATGATTGGTTACCTTCTCAGTCCATTCAGTCCATATATTCAGAGCTCTTCTTTCATGTTTAGCTCTTCTAGCTATTTCCACTCTTATGCCATGAACCAGAAAATGTCAAAGTTTATCAAGATGATGGACTTTACACCCTGATATTGCCTATCTTGGAATCTTTATTTGCTGATGACCTTCTCTTTTATGATAATTGCCTCACATCTCTACATTCTAGACTTTGATAGGTACATCTGTGGATCCGTGAATCTGAAGTGAGAACACTGCTTCTTCCCACTATTTGTTTTCATTTTCCACAGCTGCCTTCCCAAGCAGGGATAGGGACTTTGTACTGTTTGCATCTTCTTTTCCATTCATTAGGATATCAATGTTCTTGCTCCTTGCATATCCTACTATACAGCAACTTATAGGTTCGTCTCCTGAATGTAAATTGTGTTGTATAGCCAGAACAAGAAACAGAGCCATGGTGTTTATTCTCTGAGAAATGGTGGCTCCTCACCCATCCTCCTTCCTACTTTCTGATGTTTCTTGGCCTGATGAGGAGGTTGGGAAGTTGCAACTAGGCTTCCAAGATGCTGTACTCTGGGATCTTTTGTGGATTTTAAAATGCCAGAAGTGAGGTCTTCCAGTTACCATTAGATTTCATGTCTATAGGGATAATGCCTTGGGTAGTGAATGCATGACAATGTCCATGGCAGTGTTTGTGGGAATTCAGAGGAAAGAGACAGTGGCTTTCTGATCCACCACAGATGCTCTTTGGGGTGTGTTCTCAACTTTCGCCCTTCCTGTGATGGTGCAGCTTGATCTTGTGCTAATATCTTGGTCAGAAATATATTGTAAAGAGAAAAATTTCTGAATGAACTGCTATCAAACTGCACAAACTTTTTTTTATTACAATGAGGTCTGAGAGCTGCACTAATCTACAGATATGAAATACAAATTTAGGCGACAGTTTGACATTATTTCCATTTATCAAAATAGTACCAGAAGGTTCATTCTGGAACCTATCACTGTCCCAGCTGGATTCTTGGTCAGATTTATAGTACCAGGCATTCATTTCCTCCTGTTCAGTGGTCCTTAAGCCTAATTAGAAAGCAGTTAGTTACTCCTATAACTTACATGCTACCATTACACCAATGGGAATTCTTTTCCAGATTGGTTATTGTAGCTTACAGTTTTTTCAGATAGCTAAGGCTATTGATGATTTTATCCCACAGCATCCTGTATGACACCTTCCAAAATACTAAGAAAGGTAGACAGCAGAGAGGAAGCTTTCCAGTGAGTACCAGCTTGACGTTTCTGTGTCCTGTGACAACATGTATAGAGCCTTCATTAAGTTCTGCTAGAAAACTAAAAGCAGCCTGTATTATTTGGGAGTGGTGGGAGATCTCCAGAATACCCTTCACTAACAACTCAAGGGAAGTATCCCACGCCTGGCATTGGGCTATTTGGTCACATATGGCCTCCTGGAAGAGCATTATGCCCTGTAGGGTAACTCCAATATAACTCTCTCATGTGATACAGGCAGCTATGAAGGTTATAAAATAGTATATTTCCATGTGGCCTTTCTAAGCATCTTTTGTATTAGTTATCCCTCCCACATTCCCTCCTCTCCTATTCTCTCCTTCCCTCACCCTACTTAAACCTCTTTCTCCTCTCCAGTAATTCCTATTTTCCTTTCATATCACAGAATGTACTTTGTTCTTAGACAACCACTGAAATCTCAGAGGAGTAAGCTCCAGCCTACAGCCCCCCTTTTCCACAAAACTGTGCTTTCCAGGTAGCTTCTATCTCTGACACAGTTAGGAAGGTGAGGACTCAAAGGCTAGTGCTATTCACACTTTGATTAATCTTCCATATAGGTTCTCCATGTTTTGGATTATTGGCAAAATTCACTGTAGCAGGCATGTTTCCTCCTGTAGAGTGAAGCTTAAATTCAAATGTTATAGGGTCGTTACCCCTATAACATTTGTGTTTCTATTATGTAAATGGACATACCTTTTCAGACTTGTCAGGAAAAAAATTGGCATGGAAAAATATTTAAAATTTCACCAAAGGGGTGAGGGAAGAAGTCTAATTTCCTCCCCATCACGAGTGGAGTAAACACTTAAACAGCAGTCTTAAAGATTCCCCAGTTTTGACAGAGAGAAGAATTTCAGGGCTTTGTGGGATTTAAGACCCCCTCCCAACAGTTTTGTTTCTCGTGGAGTTCTTTATTTTGGTATGCAGAGGATAGAAACCATTTCTGTACTTTCTCTGGAAGTCTTTTTCGAGCTCTAGACTCAAGAATTCCTGTCAGCTACACCAATCTGCACACTAGTCACAGGGCAGGGAATAAGGATCTGTGGAGCGTTCCACTGTAACATGGGTCTGGGGAGTGCTCTGCCATAAGTGGGACATCTGTATTACAGGGCTTTCCACAGTGCTTGTGTAGCATCATGTAAGAGAAGGTGGAAAGCGCTTTAGAGCCAGAGGTTGCAAAGAACTGAAGAAGAACACTCTTCTGGACATAACAGGACTACTGACCACCGAATTTATGGTATCTGCTTAATATGTGCACGGGATCAAGCAGTAAACTCTTCAGCATGGAGGGGGGTGGGACACATGTGCCTCTACACATCGCTGAGGAACTATTGGCAATTGATGATCTGGGGGAGGTAGAGGTAGTTTTCTTTAAGTGTGCGGTCCCCAGGTGGACCAAACCTTTGAGTATATATGGGCAACACTTACTGTACTAAGTGGTTTGTTTGTGTTTTTTTTTTTAAAGAGAAAACAAAAAGTGGGGAGAGAGTTGTATCTTGGTGGAGTTAGTTGGGATGAGTATGGTCAAAATATATTGTATACATGTATGAAATTAGAGAAGAATTAATATAAATATTACATTTTGAAAATTGTCTAGTATAAAAGGTATATTAAAATTGATAATTTGAATAAAATACCAAGAATATCTCTTTCACTTATAGCTACATGCTGAGGGAGATATATATCTAGCCCAGTCTGAATGAAAGATGGAGGGATGGCCTTGTAGGGGAGGTGGTATCGGGGAACATCTTGATGATGAGGTAGGTGTCAGCCAAGGAGGAAAGTGGGTGAAAGATCAATAAATCCAGGCTTTGGACTGGCAAAGAGTGTGGAGTGCAGGCATTTTCTGTAGGTCTAGTAGCACTCAAGTATAACTAGCAAGAATGACAGTGGGGGATTATCCAAGAAACGAGCAAGAAAGAGATTGAGGACGATCCTTTGTGCTGAGTTTAGAGGCTTGGATTCACATCTGTTGGGTGATTCCTATGGCAGCTAGAGTGAGCCACTAACCCCTTATCTATGCAACCTGGCACACAGGAACCTCAGTGGAATTAAATCTCTTGTTTCAGCTGAAAATGTCAAATAAAGTGTTTTCCTGCCTCATTTCAGGAATGATATGAGGGGTCTAAGAGCTATCTGTACATAACGAGACCAAAGAGTGGAAAGAAACCATTTCTTTTCTTGGGTGGAATGCCTGGTCTTCCAGTTTTCAGGCCACAGGGTCTTTTTCTTACTTGCACGTCTGGACTCAATGAACTTTTCTTTTTGAGTCTTTATGGCCTCAAAGGAATCCAAAGAGAGGAGACCATGTGTGTCTATGAATCCCTGTGACTCCCTCATGATTCCTGTTGAACGTCAGTCATCTACAGGAACCTCTAAAATCTATGAAATGAGAAAAAAGGCATAAATTACTTATTTATATAACTGCATATCAGTGAGTATCAACTTTATGTGGGGCCTGGGCCACAGAATCAAAGGTGATAAAGGGAAGCAAGGCAAAAAGCTACTAGCTAGCCACACTCAGAGAACTCTCACTCAAAGCAGGAGGTAAGACTGAAGCGAGAAGACATATGTACCAATGTGATTAGCTGGTTGTATGTAATTCATGAATACCCCATGCCTTTCTGATGAGCCATCAGTGTAATATACAAACATCCTCGTCCCATCAGCCACATCTCTGCTCAGAGGAAACATTCGGATTCTGTGGGAAGGTCTCTAGATTGTCCTTAAACACTAAGTTCAGATATCTCTAATATGTCCTGTTGTCCTTTCTCTTTCCTCCTTTCCCTCGTATTCTAACTTTTATATATCTATTATCTCTTGCCATTAACCACTGATCATTTCCACACTGCACTCAAGGAATTCTTATGCTTACTCACTATGAGAGCTTAACGTGGCCCAAGAGCCAAAGAGAGGTCTTAATATTAGTTGCATCAGAGTAAGAACCTGGATCTCTTATTAAACTGGGAAAATTACTTAGCAATGGAAGAGACATAAAGAAAGTATGTAGGTATGTGACTCCCCTGCCCTATTCCTTAAGGAAACTCTAGAAAAACTTATGTGACACCATCACCCACTTACCTAGCTGACAGTGCCTGCTCATTAAGGACAGTAGGGCCACACAGTGGGAGGTAGAGGCAGATGATGAAGAAGTAGGATGGTCAAACAGTCTGGAAGTGCTGATTCTCAGGGGTGGGTGAAACTTGGCCAAGAAACTAAAAGCATATGTCCCAAAATGGCAAGTACCTTTTTGTACCACCTCCAAGACATGGCACAGTGCTGGAAGGACTACAGATGGAGTTCTAGTCATTCAAAGAAGAGAAAGGGCATGGAGCTGCTAAGACAGCTGGGCTGCATCAAAAGTGCTACACTAAGCCCACTCATACATGTGCTCCTCAGAAACCTCTGTAGAGCTCAACCAATGTGGGAGGGGCCTCTGTGGTCCCATTGGGTATGACCTTCTGGGATTAGTTTCATACTCTATAACTGAAGCTCCCTGGAAATGTCAGTGTCAGACACTTTTTGCCTGCTGCTAGGGTTTGTTTCTACCTCTGCAATAATCCTAAAACAGAATTTATTATTTTCATTTTACAAGTAAAGAAATCAATGTTAAAATAAATCCAGCAATTCTGTTAAGTTTATCCAGCTAGGTCTGAGTTTAGGTTTGTTTAGCAGCAAGGTCTGTTATTGCTTTTAATTTATATGTTCACGTTAGTGCATGGAAGTGAGGGAAGCAGGCAAGTTTTCTGCTCACATAGTGCTCTCATGCCAACAGCACGATTGTATACTTATTGAACACATATACAATTAACAAAATATATATTATTTTATCTGTGGTATGTCTTATAAAACTAAAAGCAAACAAACAAGAGCAAAAACCGAGGATGGCAGTAGGGGGTATTTTAGACTGGGTGATTTGAGAATTTCTGTGTTGATTTGGCAACGACACGACACTTAATGAGAAACCATGGTCCAGCCCATCACACCACACAATTGTACTCCAGCTATCCTATCCCACCCCACTTCATGCCATCCGTCCACACCACATTACCCTATTCTACCGCTTCCCTTCCCAAGTACAGAAGAAAAGCACATGTACCTCTTTTATTTTTCAACTAAAGAAAGAGAAATAGAGAAATTAATTTCCAATAACAGTAACCTGTTTAGTCAGACAACTCTTGTGTTAGTTGATACGTAGGGTCTGGGCTAACTATGCCTGACAATGGATCAGTACAATCTAGCTGACTAGTGTTGAATGGGGTCTCAATACTTATGCTTCTGTCTGATAATGCAAGGTTTTTCCTTTTCATCTGCAAGATAATCCACTGTTTGACGAATTCACCATGTTTTAGAGCTATGTTTCTCCTCTTTCCTCCACCAAATTCAGTCCATCAATTCTCAGTTTCTCTGAAGTTTGAAATGATCAAATGGTAGAATTCAGATTTATGTATTCTTTCATTCATTCTGAGTCACTTCCCTGCAAAATCACTTGAAGTGGTTTTAAAAGGACTTTTATTCAGCTGTAAAGAAAAACAACATTATGAAATTTGTAGGAAAATGAATGGAAGAATTATTCTTGGGGAAAAGGGTCAGTCTCTTTTTTTCATCCCCTATTCTCATCTTCTGTCTCCTCCACTCCTTTCCCTATTTCACTCCTGTACACCATGAGGCTAAGAAACTCTAATGCCCACACATGTTCCTTCTGTCCCGATGTTGAACTCAAGTGCAATGAACTAAAAAGCAACCACGGACCAAATAAACACTGTGAGTCTGTGAGAAAAATAAACCCATTCTTAAGTCATTTTGTCACATATTTTGTCACAGCACCCAAAAGTAATGATTACAGTCAGAGTTCTGTAGTTTATCCATCTCCCTGTTGTTTCTTGGGTTTAGCTGATACTCCAGCTTTACATAATAGGTTTGAATTCTTTGCTTTTTTAAATGTATAAAACCTGGAAAGACATGTCTATACACATGATCTGAAAAAAAAAAAAAAGCCCACCAAGCTCTTTCTATCCTCTCCTGGACCTACCACAATGAGACAATACTCTCTTTCTTGTACAATAAATCATTGTCTTCCAGGTTACTGTGAACACCGCAGTACTAAATGCAGGAGATTGTTTTGTTGCTCATTTCTCTCGTCCTATTTGCATCCTTTGCACAGATGGTCCCTTACTCAGTTCTCATTGGAAAACTCTTTCTTTGCTGTCCAAATTTCTTGGATTTCCTCATTTCTCTGTAGCTGCTCTTTTTTTTGGTCACCTTTGAGGTGCATCTCTTTTCCTGACTTTCCTGAGGCATCAGAGCTTGGTGCTGGAGTTCTTCTTTCACACTTGTATTCTTTTCGTGACCTCACCTAGCGAGGGAGCTTTAAATAGTGTTTATCCACAGACAACCTCCTGAAGATCCTATGCTACTAGATATCTCGTTTGAATGCCTAAAAGACATCTTAATTTAACATGTCTAAAATCAGATCTTCCCCCGACAAACCTGTTTTTCCTCCAAACTTCCCAAGCTTAGTAAATGAGTTCTCAGTAAAAGTCCTTCTGCCTTCTCAGACTGAAATCTTTGAAGTTGTACTTAGTGACTTCTCTCAGACCTTACAGCGAGTCCATTAGCAAATCTTGTTGATGTTCCTTCAAAACATAGTGAGAGCACTGCTCTTCCAAGCTCTTCCAATCTCCAGTATTCTCATTCTCATCTGCTTCACAATGTTCTTTGGCTTGGATTATAATAAGGGTTCTTTTCTTCCCTATCCAGTCTATTCCCAATACCAAAGTCATTTGCAGAAAGCAGCAATAATTATAATTACAATATCAATGTATTGTTGGAGTTTACACTTCCATGTATCTTAGTTTTTCTCTTTGGCAATGTAGGAATGTCGGATGATTTTTAAAGACGTCCTTCTCAAAGTTTCTCCCTCTCATTGTTTAATCAAACATTAATCAAGGTTACCGTTTCAAGGGATTTTGCAGATGTAATTAACATCTCAAATTAATTAGCCTCACCATAAAGGTAGAGAGTTCATCCCATCAGATGCGCTCTTTCAAAGCAGAGTTCTCCTAAGCTAGTAGCAAGGAATAGATTGGAAGCATGAACACCGTTGGCTTTGAAGGAGGAGGGGTGGCATATCAAGAAGAACAAGTGGCCTGGAAGAAGGAGGAATGGTCTCTAGAGCAGGGCCAGCAGGGAAATGAGGACTTCAACTGTAGAGCCACCAGAAACAATTTGAACAAATATGTTTCCATGAAGCTTCCAGAGAAAACACTTCCTTGTGTCTTGATTTTCGTCCTGTAGGACCCAAGTAGAAAGTTTAGGGTCAGAGGCTTCACCTAGCAAGCCTACATATATTTCTGACCTTTGGAATCGTGAGATGAAAAGAGCATGTTCTTTTTAAACTATTGACTCAATGGTTATTATTGTTCAGCAGTAGAAATCCATGCAGGAAATAATTAGAGCTTGATTCTTTTTATGGTGAATATCACTCTCAAAGTGAGTAGTATCTTTATTCTTCTTTTAAGAAAGTAGTTATTAGAAATAAATTGGGACTTTGTACCAATCTTCATTTAGGTGTCATCCACCCAAAGAGCATCAGACCCGTCCGATACCTTTTTCTCAGAGGCGGGACCTGGGGTATCAACCCGCATGCAATCAGACATGCTCTTCTCTGGGTCCAAAGCAGCTGACCCTGAGTGCAGTGCTTAGCCTCGCATCCTGAGCGTAACATTTTAGCTTTTTATGCTAAATGTTGGACATGCTTGGGGCGAATGTCCTGCTTCAATGGCTGTAAAGGCCTGAATGATCATGGCTGCATCACACTGTTGTGAGACTCTAATCTTGCATATATACCACAGGTAAACCAAGGAGACCAACACCAGAAGGCCTGCTAACGCTCCCATGCCCGCCCATTCCTTCAGATGATTCATGGCTGCAGCAATCCATGATGATAATCCTGTGGCTAGTCCTGCGTCCACTCTGGTAGAATTTACTGTGACAATGGCCACTCTCAGCTGCTCCATCGTAGTATCGAAATCTCCAGTCCAATTACCTAAAATATAGCTCGACAATTGTCTAGACAGATTTGGAGCACAGGAAAAATTCTCATGTTATATGCTAGTGACTCAAAGTCCAGCATATTTTCATTGACAGCCAAGTTGAGTGATTTGCCATAGGGTATCAATTTGCTCCTGCACAAAGTCCCAATTTATTTCTAATATCAAAGATCAGACCTCTACTCTTGCCTGATGCGTCTAAAACAAAAAGGGGAAACTGTAGAGAGCTGCAGAATGCTGTGCCTTAAAGATGGAGCTGGTTTCCGCCTTCCACCTTCCCGATGGTGAGTGCTCTCTGTCAGGAACAATTCCACATTTGGCTAAGGCCGAGGATCTGGCTTGCTTCCATGTATGTGGACCTATCTGCATTGCCCACGTGGCATGCCTGGGTTGGCTACCCAGAGGCTATTTAAGCTGTGGGCTAGCTTTCCCCAGGGTCAGATGATTGTTCAAGGTTCCTGAATAAACTGCATTGAAAAAAAAAAAAGAAAGTAGTTATTTGTTTTCTCCTACATCCAATGTCCATCCCATTTGTCTTTCTAAGTGAGGATTGATCATCTTACCCTGGGTCTGTCTTCTTTCTTGTTTATCATATATATATATATATATATATATATATATATATATATATATATATATTATTGTGAGTTACATTTTATTAACTCTGTATCCCAGCTGTATTCCGCTCTTTCATTCCCTCCCAATTCTACCCTCCCTCCCTCATCTCCTTCCTGACCCTTTTCAAGTCCACTGATAGGGGACGACCTCCTCCCCTTCCATCTGACCCTGTTTTATCAGGTATCTTCAGGACTGGCTGAAAAGTCCTCCTCTGTGGCCTAGCAGGGCTGCTCCTCCCTTGTGGGGTGGGGAGGTCAAAGAGCCTGCCATTGAGTTCCTGTCAGAAATAGTCCCTGTTCTCCTTACTAGGAAAACCCACTTGGTTACTGAGCTACCAGGGGCTACATCCGAGCAGGGGTTCTAGTTTATATCCACACATGGTCCTTGGTTGGAGAAACAGTCTCATATAAGACCCCTGTGCCCAGATATATTTGGTCCTTGTGGAGCTCCTGTCCTCTCCACAAGACACACATGGTATATACTCACTTATATAGACCTATAAGATAGGATAAACATAATGAAATCTATACACCTAAAGAAGATAAGCAAGAAAGAAGACTCGGGGTAAGATGATCAATCCTCACTTAGAAAGACAAATGGGATGGACATTGGATGTAGGAGCAAACAAGTAACAGGACAGGAACCTCCCACAGAGAGCCTCTGAAAGACCCTACTTAGCAGTGTATCAAAGCAGATACTGAGACTCATAACCAAACCTTCAGCAGAATGAAGGGAATCATATGAGAGAAGGGGGAGTTAATATGACCCCGAGAGGATAGGAGCTTCACAAGGACCAAATATATCTGGGCACATGGGTCTTATATGAGACTGTTTCTCCAACCAAGGACCATGTATGGCTATAACCTAGAACCCCTGCTCAGATGTAGCCCCTGGTAGCTCAGTAACCAAGTGGGTTTTCCTAGTAAGGAGAACAGGGACTATTTCTGACAGGAACTCAATGGCAGGCTCTTTGACCTCCACACCCCACAAGGGAGGAGCAGCCCTGCTAGGCCACAGAGGAGGACTTTTCAGCCAGTCCTGAAGATACTTGATAAAACAGGGTCAGATGGAAGGGGAGGAGGTCCTCCCCTATCAGTGGACTTGGAAAGGGGCAGGGAGGAGATGAGGGAGGGAGGGTGGGATTGGGAGGGAATGAAGGAGCAGGATACAGCTGGGATACAGAGTTAATAAAATGTAATTAATAATAACAATTAAAAAAAGAAACCCTGAAAAAAAAGAAAGTGGTTATCAATGAAAAAATGAATAGCATTTTGATTCAGTTACAAGTAGACTTGGTACTAATTTATTTATTTACTTTGAGATCAGTCACAAGAAAAAAAATGAGGATTGTTTTTTTTATAGTCTGAGAGAAGAAAGGTCCCAGTTACTCAAAAAATACTAACTGTGTTCTTTGTATGATAATAAGCAATTTATTGATTTTGTATATAAGATCTATGTCATGACTTGAAAGTCAATATATTAAATAGTACTTTCATAATAAATGAAAAGTTATTTTATACATATTTTTTAAAATTAAAAACAAATAAGAAAAATAATTTCAGTCTAAGAAAGTCCCACAGTAGCTAAATTAATGATATTTGTATCTTCATTGTTAATTCCCAGAAATGTGATAAATGAATCAAGTAACATCAACAAGAAAAACAACTATAAAAGTTAGTAAGATGGAAAAGATGAACCATTGTCTAAGCGGTTGTCTCTTTGTAGCAAGGGGAAAATTGTGAGTACCATAACTCTTTTCAGCATTGCTGTGGATATCAAAGATAAAATTTAGAGTTCTGCATAGCAAACAGCTGAACTGTTTTCCATCTTTTATAGAATATTTTACATGAATTTTACCCAATTTTGCAATATTTTATAAAGCGTATCTAAGTTAATTTTGTATTACTGTGATAAGACACCATGAACAAGACAAATTACAGAAAAAAATTAATTTATTTATGGTTCATTGTTCTAGAGAGTAACCCCATGACCATCATGGCAGGGAACTTAGCAGCAGGCAGACAGGGATGAAGTTGGAGCAGTAACTAGAGCTTACATTTTGATACACAAGCATCACACACTCAGAGGCAGTGAGAGAGAGAGAGATAGAGAGACAGAGAGACATGACATGGACTTTTGAAAACTCAAAACTGACCTTCAGTGACACAGCTCACATCCTCAGCCTTCCCAAACAGTTTCACTAACTGGAGACCAAGTATTCAAATACGTTAGCCTATGAGAGCCATTTTCATCCACCATGGGCATTATTAGTTTCCAGACTGATGGGGAAAGAAAAGATACCTTGTAGGATTACAACTTATTCCCTGTTTGTTTGTTTGTTTGTTTTTTCACTTCATATGGTTTTCTCCCAACCTACTCTCCCTCTGGAAGATGGAATCTCAAGCAGTAGACACTCTTGTGTCCCAAAGACACAGGTGGTTTATGGGAAATTTACTAATGTTTCTGTGGGTACTCCACACTATCTGAGTCCTTCTCCTGTTACATATGTGAAAGTATCTGGAAATCCTGAAAAGAGGTTCCACTACAACTACAACACCAAAACCCTAGGTATTAGGGTCACATGAATCCTTTCAAGTTCTAAGAACACTACACATAAAATGCTATGTAAAAGGCAAGAATGTTTTACTTTCTTCCCCCCAAAATAAATATTTTATCTTTGACTAGAACTGAATGTAAAGCCCCTTCTAATGTTACATTCAAGAAATTTATCCCATCCTTCAAGTGTGGCAATGACCTCAGGTTACCATGGTATGATAACTTGCAAAGCAAGCTTCTCTACTTACACTCTAGATCTGAAATATCCTAAATTCTGGGATGTGCAGAGAGGAGGTGGACATGTCTCTTTATCCTGCATTCTTGTGGAGACAGTGGTCCTAACTGTGTATATATGGAATTCTCTTTCCTGGAAGGAGGAGGAAAACTAGGAGGATTCCATAAAAGTCTGAAGACCAGACATGAAGTGACAATGTAAGGTCTTCTGTAGCCTTCAGGTCTCAGCTCCCCAGCCACCGGTGTATTATGTTTATTCCTAAGATTCAAGAAACGTGGAGCTGAGAAAACATCTGTTTTGTCATCTGACAGGCTGGCCAGTTGCTCAGACAAGACTGTCCTATAAAAAAAAAAGCATGCCAATAAAAATGTAATTACATTTAGCAGGAATTAAAGTCCATGTGCAATACAATAAGAACACTGTCGTTTATTTTTTATTATTTTTTTTGTGCCAAATACTGTATGTGTATTTTATGCTAACTATTTCACTTATGTTTGCTAGCAAGAAGCAAAGGCTTTGGGAGGGAAAGTAGCTAGCCTGCAGAATGTTGGAGGGGTAAAAGGTGAGGCTAAGACTTCAGTCCATATTCTGATCTATAACAAGAGTACTACTCTTCTACGTTGCTATAATTATTGTTCCCCATATAAATCTTTTAAAATTTATTTTATGTTTTCTTTTCTTTTATTGAAAATACATTTTATTCATACAATATGTCCTGATTATGATTTCCCTTCCCTCTACTCCCTCCAGTTCTTCCCATCCTCTCCTCTCATCTGGATCCACTTCCTCTCTGTCTCTCATTAGAAAACAAACAGGAACTCTGCCCAAAGTCTGATTATTATTTTCAGCATCTGCTTTGATACACTGCTAGGTAGAGTCTTTCAGAGGCCCTTTATGGTAGAACCCCTGCTCAGACTTTGTCCTTGCATTTGGGGCATAGATGTTCAGGATTGTGATATCTTCCTGGTGGATTTTTCCCTTGATGAGTATGAAGTGTCCTTCTCTATCTCTTTTGATTAATTTTGGTTGAAAATCTATTTTATTAGATATTAGAATGGCTATTCCTGCTTTCTTCTTGGGTCCATTTGCTTGAAAAACTGTCTTCCAGCCCTTTACTCTCAGGTAATGTTGATCTTTGTGATTTAGGTGTGTTTCTTGTATGCAACAGATTGTTGGGTCTTGTTTATGCATCCATTCTGTTAGTCTGTGTCTTTTTATTGGAGAATTGAGTCCATTGCTGTTGAGGGAGATTAATGACCAGTGACTGTTATATCCTTTGATATTGATGTTGGCTATGTTAGTGTGTTTGTTTGTTTGGCTATTTTTTGTTTTGCTGTAATGAGGTTATTTATTTCCTGTATTCTTGAAAGTAGTTAGTTTTCTTGGGTTGTATTTTTCCTTCTAGTATCTTCTGTAATGCTGGATTTCTGTGTAGGTATTGTTGAAATTTGTTTTTGTCATTGAATGTCTTGTTTTCTCTGTCTATGAGGACTGAGAGTTTTGCTGGGTACAGTAGTCTAGACTGACATCTGTGTTCTCTTAGGGTCTGTATGATATTTGTCCAGGCTCTTCTGGCTTTCATAGTTTCTGTTGAGAAGTCAGGTGTGATTCTGACGCTTTTGCCATTATATGTTACTTGGCCTTTTTCCCTTGCAGCTTTTAGTATTTTAGTAGAGACTACTCTTCATATCTCTATTATTACAAAAAAAGCTACTGCTTTTTATATACAACATAATGTCAAGAACACATTCTAAGATCTCCCAGTGCAATGACTCACATTATACTTTCAACAGCTTATCTCCATATCGACGTCTAACAGACACAGACAGAGATAGGCACACCAGACCTGTACCTAATACATATGAGATCCATGACTGAAAGTGAGGCTTTAACTAGGGTTTTTACCCCCAGGAAGGGTCATAATGAGAGAACCAACTCTATTAGTTGGTTAGAAGCTACTTGAATTGATTCTTGGTTGAACAGATGCTCAGTGAGCTCTGGTGTGAAAACAGGTGTATCCAAGTCATCTGAACATGTTTGTCATATTTACACCAATAGAAGTAGTGTCATTTGTGTGTTACATTCTGAGACCATCCTGGGATGGCTCTCTGGGATGTGTATTATCATTTGAAAAAAATATTAAATCTCTTAGAAATGAAAAAACAAAACAAAACAAATACACATGTGAGCAGTGTATTTGAACACTGCTAATGTTTGTTCTTGAAACTGGCACACAATCATTTCATCAGCTAAAGTAAGTTAAGTAGCTCAGCTCCACACCAGTGGTGCAGATACTGCTCTTGTTCATGGAGGCAGACTGGGGAAGGGGTTGCTGAACTCAAATCTCAGCTTCACATGCAGATCGGCAGTAGAGGAAACAAAGAACAAATGTGGAACACCACAGCCCATACTGAAGCACAGGTCTCTGTGGCTTTAAACCCTAGGCTTTCTCTTAAAGAAGAACTTCCAAAGTCCTAATGTTATAGGATTCTTGGATTCTCTAATCAATAAGAAGTAAATAAGAGATAACAATAAGTGATCTGAGAAAACTCAGTAAAGGCTGGATTAATTAGAAGAGAAACTTCAGCTGGGAATGTCATGGCCCTGATGGGTTTGAGCAGTGGAAAAGACAAGGAAGTTAAGCAAGGTGGTCACAAGTGAGTCCAGACACTACCAGGCTAACAATGAATGCTACTGTTTAAGCCAAGAAGACAGTGGCATCGGTTTTCTAGGAAGACAAGTCACAAGTACAAGTATCAAAGCATAGAAATAGCTATAGATTATTCTGATGGGGCATGAATTCTGCAAAAGGGGTAAAAATGCACAGGAGTGGTTAAACTAACTCGTTTCTTCACTCCTTAGTTGTGTGTTCTGGAAAACCCAAGAATAGAAACCAGAAAGGAGTCTTGGAGCAGCATTTAAAAGACTGATGACTTTGTTGCATTTGATATCTATGCCTGTTGAATGCCTCTATCATTTTATTTATCAAACAGTTAGTCTTTCAACACACACCTTTGCACTTCTGTTGTGTGCTAGGTAGTTACTACCATAGGAGGGCTATTCCATTGAACAGGGTGTGGGTACTTTTCCAAAGAAACCCACAGTGAGAGGAAATTTTCATGAACAGACAAACAACCTACAGTAGAGGTGAGTATGAATATTGTGGGAAAGCTAGGAACCAGGGGAAAGATGAGGCATTCTGGAGGAAGTAATATAGGCACCGAAAGAGTGGGCTTAGATGGTAGCAGGGAGTAGTGTGTGTGCACAAAATTGTGGAGAAGTGATGGTAACATCATTCGTTTGAAGAGGAGAGTACTGAAATGAGGATGTGGGATCATGAGAGTAAATTCATGAAAGGTAAGAAAACTACACCGGTATTCAGGAGAACTCATATCTTCTCTCATCCTCTTTCTGTCTTCCAGCTCCTACAGGGACCATTCCTCTTTCTATCTTGTGTACTTCAGTTTTATTGCTGCTGTCGACTCTATGGACTTCTTGACGCACATTACTGCTGATGTTCATCATCTTGGTTGTAATCATCTTTCTTACACTTCAGGGCGGTTAGAAACCCACCAAAGACTTCTCTGTGCCGGGTTAAGTAAAGCCAATTCCCTTTGCTTCTCCTCGGGGCTTTCGTTTTATTAGAAAAATTAATGAAAAAACTGTAGTTTTGTTTGTTTTTTTTTTTTAAGTGGAAATGTCCACTCCCCTGGGCTTTATGATTCTCTGGATTTTGAGGTTTTATTCTCATTTAAAACATGCAAGGTCCACCTTAGGACATGTCAGGAACTTCACTGATGAGTCATAGGACACAAAGACCATTTTTCTAGGCTCTGCATAAGGTTTGTAAGGACTATGTGATTTTGTTCAATACTTTCAGCATCCACAGTTATCATCAAGAATCCTGACTTGCCTGTTTAATCATCGGGAGTGAAGCTCTCCTCTTGTGCCCAGTGGTGTGGTATCAGGCGAGGTTTAATGGAAAGTGAGAATTATCACTACTGCCCAGCAGCAACCAAACAACTCCATAGCAACAGCTGAGATTGCTGAAAATGGGGAACTTCTGCCTTTTGAGCACTAACCAATAATACCAGGTCGGTGTCAACAGAAACTCCCACAAGACTCTGGACTTATAAGGGACAGAGAGACGTTTAGTGGTTAAGAGCATCGCTGCCACTGTGAGGACCAGGATTTATTTCCTAGTACCCACATAGTAGCTCATGACTGCCTATAACCTAAGTTTCAGGGCATCTAACACCTTCTTCTGGACTCTGTGGAATCGTGTGTGCACGTGGCGTACAAAGTCATGCCAGGACACATACTTACAGAAAAATTTTAAAAGTTAATTTTAAAAAGTAATTCTGGACTTTTAACTTTAGCCATGACTGGTGGTCTTTTGTAAATGCTTCTAGAAAAGGACCCAAAGTGCAGATAACGTGCAAGGTTTATCCAGAATCTTAAAATACAATGTGCAAATGTTCAGGGTCCAGAGAAAAATCAGTGTTTATGCCAACAACCAGGAAAACCTCGAACTAAAGAAAATATATCACCAACATGATGATAACGTGATAAGGAGGTTAGAATTATATGAAAGACTTCGAAGTAGTCATAGTTTAAAATGACAAATTTTAATAAGTAATTAATACCATTCCTGTAATGAATAAAAAGAAAGCCTCGGAAAATTTGAAAATTTAGAAATGTGTAGAAGAGATCATGAAGAGCCAAATAGAAATTTGGAAATTTTAAATTAAAAACCTGGAATATCCATGATAAACAGTTCAATGTACAGACACACAAGCAAAACGGAAAAAACAAGAGTCACTGACCTGCAAAGAGAGTCACAGAAACCACCTAATCTGAATAACAGAGACAAAACTGGCTCATGAAAACAGCAGAGCATCTTGGAAAAGCTGTAGCTAATACAAAATATAGCACTCCTGTCTTCACAATTCCGAAGGGAGAAGAGAAAGGAGGGGGTGGAAAATGCTTGAAGAAATAATGTCTGAAAACTTCATGAATTTGACAAGAAGCATGTGTAGTTATTCATAAAAGTGACTGCAGATCCGCTAGAAAAGCATCCTCATGACCAAATATCTAAAATCTAAAGACAAAAGAAATATCAAGAATATCTTATACTCACTCATATAGACATATAATATAGGATAAACCTACTAAAATCTGTACACTGAAGAAACTAATCAAGAGGGAGGACTCTTGCTAAAATGCTCAATTCCTATCCACAAAGGCAAAGAGGATGGACATCAGAAGAAGGAGAAAACAGGGAACAAGTCAGGAGCCTGACACAAAGGGCCTCTGAAAGGCTCTGCCCTGCAGACTATCAATGCAGATTCTGAGACTTATGGGCAACCTTTGGGCAGAGTACAGGAAATCTTAGGAAAGAAGTGGGAAACAGTAAGATCTGGAGAAGATAGGAACTCCACAAGGAGAGCAACAGAACCAAAAAATCTGAGCACAGGGGTCTTTCCTGAGACTGATACTCCAACCAAGGACTATGCATGCAGATAACCTAAGACCCCTGCACAGATGTAGCCCATGGCAGTTCAGTATCCAAGTGGGTTCCATTGTAATAGGAACAAGGACTGTCTCTGACATGAACTGATTGGCCTGCTCTTTAATTACCTCCCCCTGAAGGGGAAGCAGCATTACCAGGCCACAGAAGAAGACAATGCAGCCACCCCTGATGAGATCTAATTGACTAGGGTCAGAAGGAAGAAAAAGAAGACCTCCCCTATCAGTGGACTTGGGGAGGGGCATGCATGCGGAGAATGGAGGAAGGGAGGGATTGGGATGGGAGGAAGGAGGGAACCACGGGGGGGGGTACAAAGTGAATAAAGTGTAATTAATAAAGAATTTAAAAAATCAACATGAAAAAATATCATAAAGGAAGAGCACTGTATCAGTCCTGGAAGGCAGTCATAGAATGATGGGCTTCTCACTAGGTGCTGTGAAGCCAGAAGGATGCAAGCATTTCTTCAAGCACTGAAAAAAAAAATTGGCATAGAATACATGACCGACAATACAAGCTCTGTACATTGATGAAATGGGTTGCTAATAATCAACCAAAGAAAACAAATATGACACATGAAACAACCTGGTTGAAACTCCATGAAATTACACTGCATGAAAAGAGCCAATTCCAAAACTTAGATATTATACACTTTCATTTATATTCAACTCTTGATGAACCAAAATTAAGGAAATGGAGCACAGACAGACTTCAAGTGGTAGGGACACAGAAAACTGACCAAAATCTTTTTTTTTTTTTTTTTATTCTTTTTTTTTTTTTTTTTTTCAATGCAGTTTATTCAGGAACATTGAACAATCCTCGGACCCCGGGGAAAGCCAGCCCACAGCTTAAATAGCCTCTGGGTAGCCAACCCAGGCGTGCCACGGGGGCAATGCAGATAGGTCCACATACATGGAAGCAAGCCAGATCCTCGGCCTTAGCCAAATGTGGAGTTGTTCGTGACAGAGAGCACTCACCATCGGGAAGGTGGAAGGCAGAAACCAGCTCCATCTTTAAGGCATAGCATTCCGCAGCTCTCTACAGTTCCCCCTTTTTGTTTTAGACGCATCAGGCAAGAGTAGAGGTCTGATCTCTGATATTAGAAATAAATTGGGACTTTGTACAGATGTTCATTTAGGTGTCATCCACCCAAAGAGCATCAGACCGTCCGATACCTTTTTCTCAGAGGCGGGACCTGGGGCATCAACCCGCATGCAAAATCTTATGTCAACAACTAACGTGAGGATATATGGTCTTGAGATGACTCTCAGTAGGCAGGGGTGTTTTTGTATAAGCCTGATAACCTGAGGTCCAGCTTCAAAAGGGATCCTTAGTATGTCCATAAATGTACACACATGCACTAAATAATTAAAGAAAAAGAGGCCAAGGCTTTGAAAGAGGAACAAGTGGAGTATTATTGAAATAACAGAATGAACTAATGTCAAGATGGAGTCATATAAAGTGCAGGTCTATTGGAGCAGCTCTTGGCTGCCATGCAGGGAGAAGGGGGAAGGGAAGGAGGGAGAAAGAGAGAGAAGGGGGAGGGAGAAGAGGAGGAGATGTACAGAAGGAAAGAGGAAAGCAGAAGAGAGACTGGGTCAGGGAAACAAAAGGTCTGGATTATATAGTGAGGAGCTTCTGGGAGAGAGGAAGCTCTGCCCCTCGTCTAGTCTAATGAATTCAGGGTAGAGGGCAGGGTATGCCAACCATGCCCTAAAGCAGGTTGGGACTTAGGGAATGCCTGAAACCAAACATGGTATACATGGGAGAGGTTGGAGGGAGGTAAGCTAAAATAAAAATATAATAAAAATTGCACTCAGTTCATGTGCTTAAGTGAGAACATACTTAAGCCATCATAACACAACATGCAATTTTCATGGAAGACAAAAATAAAGTGAATGTGAAAAGAATAAAAGTAAAATTTGTGTCAGGCATATTTATAAATGTCAACTCCTGTTTTGTAGGGCAGGTTCATAAAACATCAAAACTTAGCTCAGAATCACAGAATCAACATTTTGGCTAAAACACAATACACTGTGTGTGTGTGTGTGTGTGTGTGTAGCAGAAAGCTGAAAAATTGACACTGGTTACTTTTAAGGACAGCGAAGAGGAAGGCAGGTGATGATTTTTTTATAAATATTCAGTAACTTTGACTTTTAAAGCCATGAATACATGCTTCACTGATAAAAGAAAAAAAAAACTTAAAAAATGAAAGAATTACCTAGTAGTAGCATTCTTTCATCTACTTAGTTACTCTGTGAAGATGGCTTGGCTGGGTGAGATATAGTCACTCCTGTGGAAACGTTTTAGAAGACAGGGGCACAACTTCAAACAATTTCTCAGTACCCTTCCTACACCCACTCATGTTGACAATAATGTGGGTAACAGGATTAGATGCTTCGGTATGTGGAGCCAATAAAGGGCATGTGAGAGCAGTGGTGGGCATGGGCTGCCCTTCGTCTTCATGGCTCTCATTTTGGGGCTTTGCTTCCATGAAGATGGAGGATTTGGGGCTGTGGTAATAGAGCAAATCCATGTACCACCTTAATGATCTCATCTTTCTCTTTTATAACTCACTGAGAGCTGAATGACTAGAAAACAAATACATTAAAATGCAGCCACCAGCACAGCTATACCAACAAAGAAGAAGACAAATCAACCCTAGAGATGGTTTTTTAATTGGATCAAAGGAGGAGTCATTTATTTATTGATCTCTCCACTCTGGTGTAGGCTAAGATTTCTGATTTGCACCATGCTGTATTCATAATTTGAAGGTTTCTGCTAACAGGAAAAAAAAGTCTCTCATGTCTCATTGAACTGGAAGTTCACAAACCATTAGCTGCCTTGCTCATGTGGAAGTAAGAACATTCCTGTCTTGTAAATGAGGAAAGTGAGATATCAGTTCATTCCTGAACGGTGGGATATGGAGATGGAAGTTGAGGACCTTGTTTTACACAAAATATCATAGGTAGAGATGAGAAAAAAAAATGTTCCAAGCTTAGGGGTAAATATAGGCGAGAGATTCACAAGATGTTACCTTACCTCAGTGTGGGAAAAAGTTGACCTATTTGTTAATTCATTCATTCATTCATTCATTCATTCTCTCATTATCAACCAATATTCATTTAGAATATAGGGGTAAATATTTATTGGATCCTGGAGATATATCTGGGAATAAACTAAGTTGAGTCATTCCTTTCATGAAAGTGGAATCTAGTGCAAAGGTTCTTGACTGTGACCCAGAATCTTCTAAAAAGGAAATGGTCTAAGGATCCTGATGGTCAATTCTTACTCGGATCAAAAGAGTAAGATCTTTTAATCAGGACTGTGTAAGCTCCCCTGTTTAAGCTCCTCTAGTGATAGCAATGTCCAGGTAAGATTGAGATCGCTGGTTCAAAGCAACAGATTGACAAATAGTGTGTAATGTCCAATAGTAAGTGCTGTGAAGGAAACACATCAGATGAAATAGCAGGATAATGAGAATGAGACTTAACCACATAAGTCAGGGGAAATTTTCACCAAGGAAGTGACATTTAATTTAGTTACTTAGGATGAGGGTTTGAGATGAGCAAGTACTCATGAGGTCCTGAGAGGACAGAGTCAGTTCTGAGGCCAGAGGCTTCAGGGCTTCAAGCCTAGGTCTTAAGTACACATCGGAATAGGAGAGGCTGAGGTTACAAAGGACAAGGTTCCTTTACCTGTCACATGCAATGTTGTTCCTGCTCTTGAGAAAGAAAATGAAAAAGATAAGTGATAGTCAAGAACAGGACAATAAATTGTAATACAAAAAGTGATAGGAAGGGACAGGCTATTTCCCTGAACTCTGTTTCCTCTCCTCTCCTCCCTCCCCTCCCCTCCCCTCCCCTCCCCTCCCCTCCCCTTCCGTTTTCTCCCCTCCCCTCCCATCTCCTCCCCTCTCCTCCCCTCTCCTCCCCTCTCCTCTCCTCTCCTCCCCTCTTCTCTCCTCTCCTCCCCTCCCCTCCCCTCCCCTCTCCTCTTCTCTCCTCCTCCCCTCCCCTCCTCTCCCCTCCCCTCTTCTCCCCTCTTCTCCTCTCTTTTCTTTTTTCCTCCCTCCCTCCCTCCCTCCCTCCCTCCCTCCCTCCCTCCCTCCCTTCCTTCCTTCCTTCCTTCCTTCCTTCCTTCCTTCCTCTTTTCCTCCTTCCTCCATCCCCTAACTCTATCATCCAGATTATTAGAAATTCAAACTCTTGAAGGACCTGAGGTATGTGACACAGGTCTCTTCATCTCTCTCAGTTCTCTGAAACACCTACTCAGCATTCTTGATAATGGTCATGAGAACAATGTGAGTACTTTCCTATAATAAGAGTTTTGGTTTCTATAAAAACCCATTTATGGCTGAACAGTGGTGGTTCATGCTTTTAATCCCAGGACTCAGCAGAGGTAGATGGATCTCTTTGTGGTCAAGGGCAGGCTTTTCTACAGAGTGAGTGCCAGGAGAGCTATGGCTGTACAGAGAGCCTCTGTCTAGAAAAGCCAACCAGCCAACCAAACAAACAAAATGAAAAAACCAACTTACATTATGAGAATATATTTTTGTTTTATCCCAGGTGTTCGATGTGGGACTGCTTTAGATTGTCTACAAAAGCAGACTATTGGCCTTGTGTGTGCTCTGGCAGGGACATGATTCTGCCAACTGAAGATAGTTTAATTCTGAGGACTCCAGATAGGGTATAAAACAAAACAAAACAAACAAACAAACAAAAACAGAGACCTAAGATAGGAGGTGCGGCTGTTATTCCTGCTGGTTCCTATTCCTGCTGCTGTTGTTGCTGGTTTGTCAAGTAGTCCTGAGACAAGAAATGATAAGAAGAAATTGGTGATATCATGATGAGATGAAGTTTGGACTTGTCCCAAGGAACTCAATGCCCCTAATCAGCGGGAAGTAGTCTAAAAAGATCTCAACGCACTTTCCTTCCACTACCTGCTATTGGGATGTTGGAAGGGATTGGGGAAGAGAAGGGTAAATAAATTAGGGTAAATAAATTAGCATAAACAAATACACTTACACTTCCTTGTGGAAATTTAGGTTTAGAATGCTATGCCCTAATGTGACCTTACCTCGGTGGACAAGGGCACAGCTGAAAAAGCCTTGAATACACAAAATCTAGGTTCTTTTTTAAATTAAATTAAATTTTATTTTATTTTATTAATTACACTTTATTCACTTTGTATCCCCCCATAAGCCCCTCCCTCCTCTCCTCTGATCCCAACCTCCCTCCCCCTTCTTCACGCATGCCCCTCCTCAAGTCCACTGATAGGGGAGATCCTCCTGTCCTTCCTTCTGATCTTAGTCTATCAGATCACATCAGGAATGGCTGCATTGTCATCTTCTGTGGCCTGGTAAGGCTGATCCCCCCTCAGGGGGAGGTGATCAAAGAGCAGGCCAATCAGATTATGTCAAAGGCGTCCCTCTTCCCATTACTATGTAACCCACTTAGACACTAAACTGCCATGGGCTACATCTGTGCAGGGGTTCTAGGTTATCTCCATGCCTGGTACTTGGTTGGAGTATGAGTCTCTGGGAAGATCTAACCATACCACTTCTAGGCATATATCCAAAAGAGGCTCAAGTATACAATACGGACATTTGCTCAACCATGTTTGTAGCAGCTTTATTTGCAATAGCCAGAAGCTGGAAACAACCCAGATGCCCCTCAACTGAAGAATGGATGCAGAAATTATGGTACATCTACACAATGGAGTATTACTCTGCAATGAAAAATAAGGAAATCATGAAATTTGCAGATAAATGGTGGGACCTGGAAAGGATCATCCTGAGTGAGCTGTCCCAGAAGCAGAAAGACACACATGGTATATACTCACTCATAGAGACATATAACATATCCTATGTTTATAACATAGGATAAACCTACTAAAATCTGTACATCTAAAGAAACTGATCAAGAGAGAGGACCCTGACTAAAATGCTCATTCCCCATCCTGAAAGGCAAAGAAGACGGACATCAGAAGAAGAAGAAGAAAACAGGAAACAACCCAGAAAATCTATGTTCTTAAGTTTATGAATGATAATGGCATTCTGAGTGTGCCTTATCTATCTCTTAGTATGTCAGGATTCCGCCTTCTTCCTCCCTCTGCAATCTGCTCAAAATCTAAACATTAGCAGGAAGGAGCTTCTGAAAACACCAACATAATCCTATCACATAAATAAAAATAAAAACATCTCTCAACGACTTCTTGTAACACAAATAGAACACAAAATTTCTTCATAGCTTTGAGGCTCATGTGATAAAGTGTGTCCGTGTCTTTAAACACATCTGCAGCTCCTTCTCTCTTCTGGGTCATTCTCCTAGAGCAGATCCCCTAAAAAAATGCAAGTACAGGATGAAGAGTCAATAGTCTCTCAAACCACTGAGCCTATTGATGTCCCATTCCCTTTGTCTATGTGGTAGCGTCTACAGTGGCTATTACTTCAGGCATTCTGTGAAGCCCTGATGGCACCAATTCTGAGCACAATGAGGTCCCTTGTAGAAGGTCAGGATGCTCCAGGAATGGCAGATGCAACTGAAGTGGAGTTACCTTGGTGCCTGGTGCTTGCCTCCACTCTGTACGAGTCCTCCCTCCATCTACAGGAGCCACACTAGATTACACAGAAGGTCCTAGAAAGTTCTCCACGTCTGTAACAGAAAACAAGTTAATGGCAATCTTTGAATATGCTTTATTTTTTTTTTAAATTGGAGAAGGAAAAAATAATAAGGGAACCCATGATTCTATCTATGAAAGGCAGACATCAATAAGATGTGGTCTATTGTTTCCATTCCAATAAGAGAGTGATGGGAATAAAGGTAGAGAATGCTCTATTAACATTTGCATTTTTGTTTTACTGTATTGTATTCTTTATTAGTTTTCACTTGTAATGATCACTGTCCTAAAACTGTTACCACTGATTTTGTGCATTTGACACAATATGGTAAGCATTTCTTTACTTTGTAGTGGTTTCCTGAGAAAGAAAAGGGGAGGGACAGAGGGGAGAGAATCTTCTGTGTCAGGCTTCCTGCAGCTGTCTTGTCCCGTGCTATCCTTTGAGCTTCTTGTTAATCTGTAGGGAAGCACCACATTTCTCATTGGACATCAGAGGAAACCTTGGCTTAGGCACTAAAGAGGGGCTAGATTTCCCCTCAGATCTGCTGACCTTAGAGTCTGTGCTCTGTGTTCTCCACCTAAAGCAAGATGCGTAATTAGAGACACAACAAACTTTATCTGAGTTATCTGCTGCCTACCAAAGCATGGGCATAGCCCACTGAAGAGCTGGCATAGCCCAGCCAAAGAGCTTACTATGAGATTTATTGTCCAAGCAGTTATCGTTGATGCTTAAAAGGTGATATTAATAATTGTATCTGATTAATACCTATTGCAGGAACGCTCCCTAAGTCAAAGAGATGTGCAGATCATACCACATGAAATGAATGTGCAAAGTTCACAGAGCCTTGGGTTTCTCTTTGCAAGAAGTGGAACTCCTAGTCACATAGCTAAGATTCAGGGCAGCTGGCATTCTTGCTTAGGTCTGAATGATTCCTGACTTCCAAGTTCCTTTCCAGTATGGCTTCGTGAAGACTCCGAGTTCTACTTTTCTATGGTATCAATTGCCCCTGTGTCTGGGCATGAGACAGGCACTGCCAAGACAATTCTTCTTGTGCCAACACATAAAGGACACCATTTTCTTTTCAGATCTATTTTTTTCCCTAGAGACATCCTGTCCTCTCTTCCCATATGGAGGCTCCCTCTGCACCAGGTCCTGAGGACTGGGCAGGAAGACAGGAGCTTTCCTTGTGCCAAGTGCAGCATGCTCTGTCTGGGAGTACTGTTCCCATCTGACTACCCTGTGAGTTCCTTCATGCAGGCCCATGTGTTAATCTGTTCAGTCAATGGTTTGCTAATCACTGCTTTAATTCACCATGCTTTTATTCAGAACTAATTATTGGGAGAATCGCTATTAATGAGACTAAGAGAAAACTAAGGTATTATTACAAACTCTTAGTCTTCAAGAGTCACACAGACCACTGCTGGATGCAGATAGCTCCATCTTCCCAATCAAGGAGGTGCTAGGAACACAAAAATGGCCATCCACTGAGGACAGAAAGTCAGTGACATATGCTTGGATGAAGAGGTAGGAACACTGAGCTATTACATCCATTCAACTCAGCATGGCTTTCCCATCTCATGAGGTTTGTGCCTAATGTGCTCTGACTGATTGATATAACGGGTTCCCAAATATCTGGTGTTTTACTCTGTCAAGTAGAACTTTCTGTCATGTACAGAAACTTTCTGACATGTACAGGGATGAACATGTTCTAGAGATCAAAATCTCTTGAACCTGGGCTCCTAACTGTCTTGAGCATTATAATCAGTAGGGGAATTTGTTAACAGTGCAGTGTTTTAAACTTCCCTTGTGAAACTCTGTATGACAGAATCCAGGAGGCGGGCAGTGCAAACTCACTATTGTATATGAAGCATCCTGGTAAATGCAGGTGGGTCACACCTTCAGGCATTTTGCTCTCACTTGAGGAGTAGTGGATTTGAGAGGAGAAGCTAAGAACAAGACCAGGCATTTCAGAAGGAGACACACTAAAGAAAGTCTCAGACTTACAAAAGTAGAGTGTGTTGAGGGATGGAAGCTGATTCAGCAACAGGGTATTGGGATGTGTAGGACTAAGGCCAATGGTGGGTGGCAGGAAATGAAATTGCTAGAGGGTAGGTAGAAATGAGCTTTTGGTTGCAAGGGTTGAATTCATGTTGGCAAACATGACTTCATTGTACAGGTAGTTGGAAGTGGAGGGGTATTTTAAGGACCCACTCTAAAAGTTTTTCCCTTAACGCTCTACAAGATGAAGGCCTCAGACATAATCTTAAGGTTTTTGAGCCTCAGTGTTTTCATAAAGAGCAATTCTCTTCATTTAGGCGTGGTAATGTCTGCTCTTGGGGCACTATAGGAATTTGAGAAAGTTAGGCAGCATATGTTCTCAGTAGATAACAGTTTCCTTATTTGGATTTTCACTGGTAATGATTTGGTGTCCAGAAAGATCTATGTAGCAGAGATGCCAGCTAGCACTGGCCTGGGAGGTTCTAAGGGTCTGAAGTCATGAGGGGCTCCTTAAAACAAAGAAGTGACAGGAAATGGAGTGTGTGGACATTGTTCCATCAACGCTTGTCTGTGTGAAAAGAAAGCAATAAAAGAGGGGAGTGACTGTTTCATGCTTGGCTTTTTTTTCTCCAGTTCTTCTTTTTTTAATTTTTCATTAATTACACTTTATTCATTCTGTATCCCCCATAAGCCCCTCCCTCCTCCCCTCCCGATCCCACCCTCCCTCTCCTTTCTGCATGCATGCCACTCCCCAAGTCCACTGATAGCGGAGGTTCTCCTCTCCTTTCTGATCTTAGTCCATCAGTTCACATCAAAAGTGGCTGCATTGTCCTCTACTATGGCCTGGTAAGGCTGCTCCCCCCCCCCCCAGGGGGAGGTGATCAAAGAGCAGGCCAGTCAGATTATGCTTGGCTTTTTAATACATAGATTTAGACTTCCAAATGATCCGTGGCTTAATAATGGAGAGTGTTCATAATCTCAACACCCTACTAAAAATAATGCAAATTTACTCACAAACAAGTCTGTGCATGCCATCTCCTCTCGATAATGTCTTCCCCTTTCCTTGTGTTCTTTCCACTACTCCCAACTTCAGTTTACACTGCCTTTCCCAGCAGCCAGCCTCCTCAAGCCAAGGTACTGATGGGTCAGAAGTGAGAGTAAGGCAACCTCCAACCTTCTGCACTGCCTGAATGTCAGACTGCTGGCAGCCTTGCCATGGCTTCCAATGCCCTTCACTTCCCAGCTTTTGCCACTTCACAGCACATGCTCTAACTCTTCTCCCCTGTCTGCTGGGTGCTGTGTTCTGGGAATATTACCCAGTCTAATATGGCTTGCTTTTCTCACTAATGAATGAGCTGGGTTGGTGCCTGGAAGTCTATTAAAGTTCTTGATTCATTAATTTCTCTCTGTCTCCTTTGCCCTAGTGATTCTAACATTATCCTATTTTATGTGTTGCCCTTGGTGATCTAACCAGGGGGAAAAGCCCAATGAGGAAGATCTGGGGACCAATGGCATAGTCACTCCTCAGTTTTCTTTCTTTAAGGCTCACAGGGCACTTACAATGGGCCCTAAAAATCAGACTCAGTGACAAGGAGGACAGGGTCCTTGCTCTTAAGGAATTCATGCGTGGGGAGAAAACCAATGAGCATGAACACAGTAGTCAGTAAACACATAAGTCCTTCCTTGATTCAGAAGGACTGTAGCTATCAGGAGCTGTCAGTGATCAGCAGGATTCCAAAGAGCTTCTGAAATGTGATGAAAGTTTTTCAGTAGGTATCTGCTTTGAAAACTAGCCCTGTGCATCAGAGCCTCCTTGATTTCAATGATTGGGAGGCTAGGAAGTGATGTTAACCAGTGACCATCAGCTTCCACATCTTATGTTGAGACTATTCTAAATCTGTACTAGCCACCTTGCTTCTTTTACTCCCTATCTTATTCCCCTCTTCCTGTTCAGTCTTTCCTGGAAACATGTGATTCAATTACCCCATTACCCAATTCCTTATCCCCTCTCTATATACTAGAACTCAACCAAAGATGGATACACCCAAGCAAACTGAACCAAATACACAAAACAAAGAAAGGAACAGATATCAGAATGATGACATTGCATCCAAGTTCTGGGGAATGACTGAAGTCTCTGCAAAGAAATCTGGAGAGCTGATGTATATCTTTAGAATCACCACACCCAAGAATAATCTTCTCAAGGTCAAAACCAGAAACTACTTCCGAAGGCAGGTTAAGTTGGTGGATGAATGGGTAGAGATGAGTGGATAGATGTATGACTGGATAGACAGATGCATGGGTATTTGGATAAATAGGTGTATAGATGGATGAATGAATGGATGAATGAACAGGTGGGTAGATAGGTGTGTGTGTGTGTGTGTGTGTGTGTGTGTGTGTGTGTGTGAACAGACTGATGGATGGTTGGAGGGACATGTGAATGAGTGGAGTGGTGAATAGGTAGATGGTTTGGTAGGTGGATTATTAGATGCAGGAAACCTTGAACAGTTTACAAATGTTAACTAACACAGATGAACTATGAGTATATCAGGGATTTTGACTCACAGAAATTTTAATTTATATCATATTACCAATTGTAAAATGCAGCATTGATGTAATTTGTTACTATTTCATTATGTTATTCAATAAATAATTATTTAACTAGATCCAGCAGGCAGTAAAGTAAAAATGTTGAATTCCTATCTTTAAAATACACGAGGTGACACTCTTAGAAGATTGCATGAAATAAACAGTGAGTCTCAAGTTCCAGCCAGTTTGTGTTCACTGTGAACAGTATGAACAAGCCCAACAACCAAGGTGATCTGGAAACTTATTTGCCAATGAGAAGTTCTGGAACCCTCCTAGGGATGAATGATGGAGTCTGAGCATTTCCCACACCTTGTGGAGTTAATTGACTCCAAGTCTGAGGCAATCTCAGGAGGGCAATTGCTGGCAGTAACTCTGCTCACTTCACAGCCTTCAGGTCTGATAAGCAAGGAGAAATATTCATGTGTGAAAGCATTCATGAGAAAGCTAATGGATGCACTGAAAGAGAGGAAAGAGGTTGGGATTGAATAGTCCACAGTAAAGGGCTCACAAGAAATCTTAGCCAAGATCAAGGAACCTAGAAGAATAAAGATGTGCCTTCCAGGCCCCAAATACTGTAAGAGTCAAGGTCATCCAAGAGGAGCTGGAGGGGAAATTGGAGAGCTCTAAGAGGGAGATCTCTCAACTTCACAAGCCCTCAGAGAGCCTCCCAAAAAAGATTTTTCAAATTGAAATTATATTTCTCTCATGAACATTCTTCTTTTTAATATTTCTCCCTTTATTCCAATTGCTAACTTTCATTTGGATTCATCATGGGCCATTCTCATATATTTATTCCAGTGTAGAAGCTGAGATTCTGTGATGAAGCAAGCTAGCTAAGGCCCTGCAGCTAGTATGTACCCAGACTGAGTCTAGGGATGAACCAGTTTTTGGTCAGTAGCATATCCTTCAACTTAGTGATCTAAGCATTCTCAAAAGGAGTTGTCTAATGCAAGAATGTTTTCAAATTGTTTCATGGAAATACACTATAGAAAAATGTACATTATTAATATACAAGTTGGATGGATTTTTCACAGCCAGGTGTGGTAGCACACACCTTTAATTCCAGTACTAGGGATACAGAGGCAGGTGGTCTCTGTGAGTTTGAGGCCAGTCTGGTCTACAAAGCAAGTCCAGGACAGCTTTGGCTTGTTATACAGAAAAACCATGTTTCGAAGAAGGAGGAGGAGAGGAGGAGGAGGAGGAGGAGGAGGAGGAGGAGGAGGAGGAGGAGGAGGAGGAGGAGAAGAAGAAGAAGAAGAAGAAGAAGAAGAAGAAGAAGAAGAAGAAGAAGAAGAAGAAGAAGAAGAAGAAGAAGAAGAAGGAAAAGAACGTATTAACAAAGCAGTGCAAGGAAACCTTCTTTTGGCCCCTGCAGACACCACCTAGAGGACAGCCACTGTCCTTATTTCTAACAGTCTGTTAAGTTTTCCCACTTTAACCATCATGTATGTGCAATTTATCGAGTCCTATCCCCGGACACAGCTCCTTTCACTTGTTACTTTTTTGTGAGATTCTTGCATGTCCTTGCACGTGTCTATAAGTTTTTCATTCTTATTACTGCTAGAATTCTATTATGTGAGAATACAGCAATTTAATATTCATTTCACACTGACAAGTACTTGGGTTGGGTGTAGTTTAGGGCCATTACAGGTTGACTGATACTTTAATATTTTACTCTTTCTTTGAGGAAAGAAATACATACTGTTCATAAGGGTCCACACTTCAGCATGGAACTGCTGTATTATAAGGAGTGTGTATATCTTCATTAGATGCAGACAAACAGACTCCCAAAGCAGTTGAACCAATCTCTTCCCTCTAGCAATGCACGGACATTGCCAATGCTTCATTTTCCACAGATTCTTGCTATTTTCTGTACTTTGAAGTTTGATCATTTTAATAATGATACCACCACTTTATTATTGTCTTTAACTCAAATCTTTTGCAAATAATGGAGCTTAGTACATTTTGTATGTTTATTAAATCCACAGGCAGTGTCCAGGTTAGTTCAGGCCATACTTACAAGACAACATAGAGAAGTTTGGTTAACTGAGACTAGAAACTCAAGGTGCTGGAGAATTTCATGGGATGGCTTCCTTTCTGGACTAGCCTCACATGCGACAATGAGAGATGGAGATGATAAAGATGGAGAGAGATGTAAGCAGAGATGGATAGATGAATAGATAGATAAATGATAGAGTATCTTCTTCCTAATACAATCACATAGAAGAATTGGAGCTTCAATACACAATGTTTGGAGAAGAGATGAACATTCACTTTATAAATTAGCAAACAGTATACCTTCTTGCGATGTTAAAATTCTGGCCACAAGTTTCAGTGTACTCTGGTCCAGTTCCCAACCCAAAAGGAACTTACAGAAACACTTTAATATAGGAACACTTAAATGTCTATCAAATGCCATTCATCAAAGTCAAACTCATCATATTAATGTGATTTGATTCATTTATTTATCCTTTACCCTGCACCAGTCAGTTTTTTTTTATTTTGCATCATACTATGAAAGGACTTAAATGAGTGTGTCAAACAGTGGCATTAACCAGGTAGCTATGTATGTATGTACATAATATACATACAGTTGTACATAAACACTAAATACCCACCCCCTCACAGGGCACTCCCAGTCCTGACTTCTTTTCTCTCACTATTTCAGTTATTGTCTGAGGGCAATCTATTTCCACATACTGTCTTGTTTTCAGGACACAGTAGTGTACAAACCAGAAGAAAGTCCCTCCCACCTTAAGTTTATAGTCTATATCTCTCTAAGGTGAAGGAAGATTACAGGAAACAAACAGAAGTACAACACATCTGTGTGTGTATGTATTCACCAATGTTTGCAAATATTGGAGTGAAGTACTTTTAAAATGAAGCTGTGTCTGGAATGATCAGCTTCAGGGAGACATATGCGATGGGTTGTAAGGAATCTAAGTGATCCATGAGAATGTCATGAACAATTATTTATAAAATTCTTGCGAATTTGACTTCACTAATGAAGGATGAGAAGAGAAACCTTGCATAGCTCATCTCTAGTGCAAGGTGATGTCATTGTCTCCTAATCAAATTCTTGGAGAAAATAGTTGTTTCATTGTCCAGAGAATGGAAATGCCAATTAATTTGAAGGGAAGGCTTTGTGGAGGCACATTCCATTCTAGGACCTATTATTTGTTGTAAATTTATAAGCATCTAAGTATACATGCACATAAAATATATAGCATGTATAATATATATTGCTGTAACATGAGCTCCTTTAGAACATCATGTGCTTTTTATGGAGAAAGAATGAAAAGTTCATATCCGTTTTGACTCTGAGACATTTCAATGAATAAGTCTCATCCCTAATTTTCACTTATCCACATGACTGACCATGTCACATCCCTGAATTTTATTAATATTGGCCCTTATATCCTTCAGTCAAAGGTCATCTATGATTCCATTTTGGCTGACAGGACAAAGCTATAACGCCTTAGAGTTTCATACAAGGTCACCACAGTCTGGGCTCAATTTCTCTGTTCTTCTGTCCAGCTTCCCCAATGTGTGTTCTGGGCACATCAAGCAGGCCACTCATTCTCTTGATTGGAAAGTGCGTTTGGCTTTGAGCTAGATACTATTCCACGTACCCTTAGCTCTGCCTGAAGCAAACCTCCTGAGGCCATTGTTGCTGAAGCTTTCCTGCTGTTTCACCCAAAATGTCTTCCCTATGTCATTTTTCATTTGATTGGTAACTTTTTGAGAAAGTCCTTTCTGCTCCATAGGACCCCCTTAAAAATATCTTTCCTGAATGAAGAGTTCCTGAGAGCACTGGAAATTCAGGCTCACCTGTGCCTTAATTATAGTTTTGGTTTTGAGATAGCTTTTTAAGAGCAGCAGACTATCCATTTCTATATCCTTAACTGGGACATTATAATTATCACGTGCGTGTGAGGCAAGAGATTCAGAGTGCTTTGCACTATACCCAGCACATTATGGGTGCAGACTTGTGGCTGTTAATTTTTTGTTTTTCACATATTCAAAATCTGCCCTGCAGCCTAGTAATTTGCCAGTAACATATCTAGAAGAAATATTCATTGTTTACCTATTACTAAGGCTTATAAAGAGGAGAAATGACAATACAGGAAGTTGATATTGGTGGGTGAATGCTGAAAATGTTAAATTGTGGTGTAGCCTAGAGAGGAGTTAAGAGGGCGTGCTCAGGAGAACTGATCGCAGGATGCAGTATCGACTCTGCCCATTGGCAGGGCGGGAATCGATCCTTTGCTCTTCTTCGAGCTTGAGTAGGTGGAAATGTCACCTTGCAGGCAAACCTAGAGAGCTGATGCTTTGAAGGGTTTCAGAATGTCCTTTCCTGCTGGGAGGGAGGGAGGGAGCAAGGAGGGGAGTGGAGAACACATCAAAACCATACCTGTCCATTCTGACAGGCTGCCAGGAGCTTTGGTCCCCCTGGATGAGTTTTGATAATCTAAAGGCAAGCACTCTGCCATTTTGCTAGCTCAGGAAAAGAGGCTGAGTTTTCTCACTAGAGTCAAAGTAGAAATAAAGACTTTCTCTTCCTGACAGGAAAAAAAAAAGTGACCCACACAGAGCTAAAGACCAGGGCTGAGTTCTGGAGGGGTTGCCGCAGGCAAAAATGAGAAAATGGTGTGACTTTGACAATGGCTTCTTCCTTCTCTACTTAGAGGACAACTTTAAGCTGTTTTGAAGTTCAGCTCCTAAGGTGTCATGTGACATAAGAGACACTAGGAAGGAGTTGACCAAAGGCATCACACTCACTCTGAAAAGTCATGCCCTTGCATATGTGAATAATATTAGCTCACTGAACACACATTTTGTTTATACCAGGCTCAGGCCATAAGAAATATTTAGTGCCTTAACAGAATGTATTTACTGTAAACTAAGGTGCAATGGTTTGAATAGGAAATGTTCCTAATAGTCTCATCTTCTAATCCTTGGTCTCCAGCTGGTGGTGCTATTTTTATGTATTCTAAATAACTTTAGATGGCAGAAGCTAGCTGAAGATCACAGGTCAATAGAACATGTCAATGAGTGTATTATCCTTTTGGTCCCTTCTCTTTCCTATTCTGCCTTCTCTATGCCAAAAGTTGAGTGCAAAGGGCCAAGCAACCATGCTTGAGACCATGAGTCAAAATAAATCCTTCCTGTCTGTCAACTATTTCTGCCAGGTGTTTGGTGGAAGTGATGAGATAAATAATTAATAAATATAAAGATTTTATAATTTATAAATTATAAATTTAAAAGAACCAAGTAGAAGTAAAAGAAGAGAATTACAAAGGGATAAAGATAATGTATATATACAATCACCTGGGGCCACAAAGAGGTACAAGAATGCTGACATCTGCCTCTTAGCTAAGAAAACCCAACAGAAGAAGGTTGCACAATACTTCCTCTCAGGGAGGAGAAATGTAGATACTTGCAGAATAGATGCTCTGAGGAAGCCTAATAGGAGCAGCAGCAATTACCATGTCCTGTCCTGTTCCCTGTTTTCTCCCTCTTTCAATGTCTATCCTATTTGCCTTTCTGAATGAAGATTAATCATCTTACCCAGGGTCCTCTTTCTTGCTTAGCTTCTTTAGGTGTACACATTTATACTTAATGTGGTCTAAAAAGTGTTCTAAGTGGTCATATATTTTCATCTGATCTCACAGTGACCCAATGGGCACATGGTTGGACAGAATCAGCTTGATGCACTGTCCTTCATTTGTGCCTTCCTAAACCAAAGGAGTTGTAACTTAGAGACTGCATGGAAAGAGTGCCACCAGCAGTCTCGATGATCTCAAATTTGTCCTAATGGAGAGTTGATTAGCACACCGGGCTGTTGAAGCTATGACCTTGGTGGTTTCTTGGTCTCTGAATGTCAGGTACCATGTTCTCTCAAGTCATGCATGAGCTTGAGAGATCCCATTTTTCTGATCTTGAGAGACTGTAGCTTCATTCTCATTTAGTTCCATTTCTTTTTTCTTTAAATTTTTTTAATTTAATTAATTAATTTATTTTTATTTATTATAATTTATTCACTTTGTATCCCAGCTGTAGCTCCTCCCCCTACCCCTCCCAATACCACCCACCCTCCCTCTTCTCATCCCATGACCCTCCCCCAGTCCACTGATAGGGGGAAGGGAGTCCTTCCCTTCCATCTGACCCTAGCCTATCAGGTGTCATCAGGACCAGGTGCATTGTCTTCCTCTGTGGCCTAGTAAGGCTGCTCCCCGCTCAGAAGGAGGTGATCAAAGAGGCAGCCCATGAGCTCATGTCAGAGACAGCCCCTGTTTTCCTTACTAGTAAGCCCATTTGGAAACTGAGCTGCTATGGGCTATATTTGTGCAGGGGTTCTAGGATATCTCCATGCATGGTCCTTGGTTGGTGTATCAGTCTCAGAAAAGGCCCCTGTGCCCAGATATTTTGGTTTTGTTGCTTTCCTTGTGGAGCTACTGTCCTCTCCAGGTCTTTCACCTCCCCTTTCTTTCATAAGATTCCCTGCATTCTGCCCAAAGTTTTGCTATGAGTCTTACCATCTACTTCTATACCCTGCTGGGTAGAGTCTTTCAGAGGCCCTCTGTAGTAGGCTCCTGTCCTGTTCCCTGTTTTCTCCCTCTTTCAATGTCTATCCTATTTGCCTTTCTGAATGAAGATTAATCATCTTACCCAGGGTCCTCTTTCTTGCTTAGCTTCTTTAGGTGTACAGATTTTAGTATGTTTATCCTGTATTATATGTCTAATATCCACTTGTAAGTGAGTATATACCATGTGTGTCTTTCTGCTTCTGGGATACCTCACTCAGGATGATCTTTTCTAGTTCCCACCATTTGCATATAAATTTCATGATTTCCTTGTTTTTAATTACTGAGTAGTATTCCATTGTGTAAATGCACCCCAATTTCTGTATCCATTCCTCCATTGAGGGACATCTGGATTGTTTCCAGATTTTAGCTATTACAAATAACACTGCTACTAACATGATTGAGTAAATGTTTTCTTGATCGATTCCACTTACTAAAGCTGAATCAAGACCAGGTAAATAAAGTAAATAGTCCTATATCCCCTAAGGAAATAGAAGCTGTCATCAAAGTCTTCCATTCAAAAGGATCCCAGGGCCAGATGGTTTCAGTGAAGAATTCTGCTGGACCTTCAAAGAAGAGTTAACATTGATACTCTTCAAACTATTTAGCAAAATAGAAACAGAAGGAACATTACCAATCTCATTCTATGAAGCCACAGTCACCTTGATACCTAAACCTCACAAAAACCCAAAAAAGAAAGAAAATTTCAGCCAATCTCCCTTATGAACATTTATGCAAAAATATTCAACACAATATTTTCAAACTGAATAAAAGAACACATCAAAGATATCATTTCACTATGACCAAGTAGGCTTCATCCCAGGTATGCAGGGGTGGTTCAATATGTGGAAGTCCATCAATGTAATCCACCATATAAACCATATAAAAAGAAAAAAAAAAAAACACGTTGTAATCTCCTTAGATGCTGAAAAAGCATTTGATAAAATTCATTTATGTTTAAAGTCCTGGAGAGATCGTGGATACAAGGCACTTGCCTGAACATAGTAAAAGCAATATATAGCAAACCTATAGCCAACATCAGACTAAAAGGAGAGAAACTTAAACAATCCCACTGAAATCAGGGACAAGGCAAGGATGCACACTCTCTTCATATCTCTTCAATATAGTTCTTGAAGTCCTTGCTAGAGCAATAAGACAACTAAAGGAGATCAAGGGGATTCAAATGGTAAAGGAAGAAGTCAAAGTGTCACTATTTGCGGATGATATGATGCTATACATGAGTGACCCCAAAAATTCTACCTGGAAATTCCTACAGCTGATAAACACCTTCAGCCAAGTGGCTGGATACAAAAAAAAAAAAAAAAAAAAAAAAAGCAGTAGTCCATTTCTTTTTAGTGAATTGCTCCTGCAAGTCTAACCCAGTTTGTCCTCTGCAGCCCTCCAGGGCTCTTTTGTCCCTTGCTTCCCTTCATTGCTTATTTTTCCTCTTAGCACACCTTGGCTCATTTACCAAACCTTGACCTTTACAGACAGATACTAATATCTGCTTTATAGGTAAAGCAACTGAGGATGGCCCACACTTATAATCTCAGTTTTTGGGAGATTGAGGCATGAGGATTGCCATGCCACTCCAGCCTGGGTTTCAGAATGAGTTACAGGATAGTCTTGGATACAATGTACACAAGTAGTTCACAACAACAACTGAAAGAAACTGAATCACAGATAGCTTAAAGCTTATTTAAAGACACACACTTCATGGGGTAGTGGACATCTTAAGCTCTTTCACTTTGAAGTTGGAAGTTGTTCAGATGGGAGGGAAAAGAGAAAATGAAAGTTCTTACACCCCCAGAAACTTCAGCTTATGATTTGGGATGAGTCAAACACAACCTTACACACAGGGAAGCCTGCCTGTTTCCATCTCCTCTCTTGGCCTTCTCCCATGACCCGTGTCTTGAGCCCTCCGTGTGGGAGTCATTGTTATTGTGTTTATGTTAACTGTTTCAGGGGGACATAGTGCTTGACCTTGGCTGGAGGAGCCATTAAGTCTGATGGTTCCTCTGGGAAAACTTCCTGCAGTGCTGTTCATGACTCTTCCAGGGCCTCTGACAGGCAGCTGGATGGAACACACCCTCAGGGTCCCACACAGAGAGAGATGCCTGATCGCCCGTTAAATTGGAACATACACTAGGACATCTTAAACGAGGGAAAGAAAAATGTCAGTGGTGTCGGTAAGGCTGAGCAGTTGGAGCAGAGCTGGCAGCAAGGGGCTGGCCTCTGTCACTGGCTGGTGATGTGATTGTGGACAGGTTGTTTCGCACACTTCTGGACTTAGTTTTTCTTTTGAATTAAGGGTTTGAGCCATTTGACTATGAAGTGCCCTTCAGCTCTAGGAGGATGTTGTAAGATGTGAAATAGTTGCTCAGTTTTAGAAGTGCCACCAAATGCATAGAGTCATACGTTGGTCAGTGCAAAGCTAAAAACAAGCACAGTTAAGGACTAAGACTGGAGAGAGATGGCAGCAGGTCCGGAGAGTACTGGAGTCATTTCCAAAGCAACGTTCTCTAAGCATTGCTGTTTTCTTTTGGAAGCCTACATGTACCAGATTAGAACATGCTTAAGAGGCAAACAGATTCCTGAGCATGTGTAGTTAAGGACTGGATACCTAAACATGCTTAGTTTAAGATCATAGCCAAAATAAGATCATAGCCAAAAGAGTGGATATGTTCTGGGACATGGTTAGCCCAAGGTTGTGGAACATGTGTTCAAAAGGTTAATATAACAGACAGGAACACTTTTGGGCATTCTCAGTTTGCATCATAGAGATGATGGTCAGAAATCCTCTGGTCATGCTCAATTGTCTGTAGTAGGTTTTAGCTAAACATCAAAAAGGAAAAAAAAGAGAGAGAGATTTTGAAGGTGTGTTAATATAGGAGTTTGTTTCTAAAGGTGCTTGCCTCCCTTGGCGAACAGAAGCTCTTGAACACAGACTCAATTTGAGGATTTTGCAGAAGAGTTGTGAGCTCCTTGGCTGTGTTTCATAATAAATCACAGTGTAGTGCACAGACTTGCAAGAGATAATGCAGGGAGAGGATGACCAGGCTTGGATTAGGATTTGGCTGTGCTCACCACACATTGTCCCACTCCTGAAGCCAGCATGGCTCTGTACCAGCTTGTTCTTGGCTGAGCTCCCATCCATCATGCAATGACCATCCCAAGAAACTTGCAGGGACTTTACTTCTTGGTGATCTGGGGGACCACATAGAGGGAGACAGGGAAAGGTAGAGAGAGAAGGCAAGAGAGGAAAGAGTAGAAGAGGAAAAGAAGTCAGAGGGGAGGAGGAGAAGACAATGATGGCTACTGGTGTTTTATCACATACTCGGAGAAAATGATACATCTGAATCCATTCTGTTAGGACACTGAGCCAGTGGGAGGGAGTCTCCTGTCCTGCAAGACTGAGGGCTGTTATTATTAAGGCATGGTCCTGCTGTTCCTTGATTTCTGCACATAACTCTACAACTCTTGCATTTTCATGCCATACTAGCCATTTAGTTGACTATCCCTCATCCTAACTCACATCTCATTCCTTTATTCTTTCTCTTCCTTGGATCTCTAATTTATTCTTTCAGTGCCTCCCTCCAGGTCAATGTCTCTGAGAGAGGAGGCAGATAATGTCTTGTTCCATTTTATTCATCACGGACATTACTGCTTTAGATACTGTTTATCATCAGTAATGGAAAGAAAATAAAGTGTGGGTACAAGAAGCGACAGACTCAGACAACACCTACTCACTCTTCTTCCATTTATTCTTTTGATGTTTACCTTCATATATCTAAGCGGCATTCTTACATTGCTGTTTCTTGATTTATGATGTTTTTTAATTTTGTTTAAGATCTAATCTATTGAATTTCCTTTTTGCAAGATAAGACCTGTTTCACTACCACCCCATTAACCCCAGGCATCTTTAGCATACACAAATGTTCTGTCCTATAAGCCTCCAGAATTATACTTTTGGATAGATTACTATTCAGTGCTTATATCATAAATAATACTTTTGATTTAGGCTGTGTGTCACCATGATTAATTTTCTTTCATAGCACTTTTTATTTCCCCTGGAATTAATAAGAATTTGACATTTTGTTTGCTTAATCTTATCTATTATTATTATTATTAATCTAACCCAAATTCTCCATCTCTTGTTTAAGTCTCCTCTGAAGATGTTGAGACTCCTTGGGCATTCCATTTTCTTCTTATCTTTGGGGGATTCTTCTTTTCTGGAGTTTTCCTATATTGGACCCCTATTCAGTGTCCAGGGCCAATATGAACCCTTCCTTTCCTGTTTCTGTTGGTCCCTTTTGCCTCTTTTGTTCTATGTCTCATAGTTGATGTATTCATTTTTTTTTAAATCTATTCTTTTGCTTTAGTCAATAATTGTACTCTCTGGTACCTTCCTAATAATGGGTACAGGAAAGACAGAGTTTTCAAGGCTGAAATATTTACATATGTCTTTGTCTTCATATTATATTGAGAATATATAGTTTTAAGTTAGATACATTTGCATTTGAGGGTTTTAAAGGCATTCCTTCATCATATGTTTGTTTCATGATTTATTTTAGAATATGTGAACAGTGCTGTTTTTCCCAGACTATCAAAACAGATGCTGAGCCTGATGGCGGGCAGAGTGAATGGACTTTTATGTTAAGAAGTGGGAAATAGCAAGAGCTGGAGAGGACAGGAACTCCACAAGGAGAGCAACAGAACAAGAAAATTTGAACACAGGGAACTTCCCAAAGACTCATATTCCAACCAAGGACTATTCATGGAGATAACCTAGAACCCCTGCACAGATGTAGCCCATGGCAGTTTAGTGTCCAAGTGGCTTACATAGTGATGGGAAGAGGGACTGCCTCTGACATAAACTGATTGGCCTGCTCTTTGATCACCTACCCCTGAGGGGGAAGCAGCCTTACCAGGCCACAGAAGAAGACAATGCAGCCATTCCTGATGTGATCTGATAGACTAAAATCAGAAGGAAAGAGAGGAGGACCTCCCCTATCAGTGGACATGGGGAGGAGCATGCATGCAGAAAGGGGAGGTAAGGTGGGATCTGGAGGGGAGGAGGGAGGGGCTTATGGGGGGATACAAAATTAATAAAGTGTAATTAATAATAATAATAATAATAAAATGGTAAAACAAAAAAAAAAGAAGTTTATTTGATAATGCCTTATCCCAATGTTCCAAACTATTTGGAGTATAATGCTTAGTGTTTTCCCAATAAGCTGGGCTCTGGGGTCCTTTCAATTAAAAAAGTCAAGGTGTTCAGTTCTTGGAATTTTTCTTAGACTGTTTCTTAAATGATTTTTGTTTTGTTGTTGTACCAGTTTTTATTTTTGAAATATCTACACTTTTTGGAGATAGGCTTTCTCTCTAATACCCAGAATAGCCTTGATCTTAGTTCCCTGACTCAGCCTATTGCATGCTGAGTATACTGCCACCCCTAGGTTTTACAGCCTTATTTGTTAACACTTTGAAGGAAACTCCCTCAGTGTCTAATCCTTCTATTGGATATCTGCTTTCTTCTAGCCTGTTCATCCTTTCAATGAGGAGCTAAATCAGATAAGACATAGTTTGCCTTTCCTGAAGTCTGTATTAGTTCTCTTGTATTTTCTGAATATTTCCTTGTCTAAAATCACATGCTCTCAATGTCCTTTGAAAGCATATATGCCCCTTTCTTTGAAGATGTCCATCAAATTCTCACGAAATTTTTTCCTTATACAGTTTCTGTTTCATGTTGAGGTGTTTTGGTTTTATTGATGACTTGTATTTGTTCATTCTCCTTTTTCGATATACATGCAAGCAAGTAGACACAAGATTTGTCTGTTTGTTTTAATTCTTTTTTTAAATTTTTAATTATATTTTTTAGATTTTTTATTTTTATTAATTACAATTTATTCACTTTGTATCTCTCCTGTAGTTCCCTCCCTCCTCTCCTCCCAATCCTGCCCTCCCTCCCCCTTCTCCACCCATGCCCCTCCCCAAGTCCACTGATAGGGGAGGTCTTCCTCCCCTTCCTCCTGATCCTAGTCTATCAGATCTCATCAGGAGTGGCTGCATTATCTTACTCTGTGTCCTTGGTGATGGAAACAAAAATATACCTAAAATGAAGCTTCTGGAAAAGTCATTCTTCTCTGTCTTGTATTATTCATCAAACTTGGCATTGTCCTTTTGCCTGGCCTTGCGTTTCAGAGCTGTGTGTCTAAAGACATCTTTGTTGACAACAGTTTTGTCCAAAGAGTGGGCATTAGGTGACTGTAGTTATAAACTTTGATAAAGGACTTGACTTTTGATATCTTGGTGATTTTCTTCTTACCCATAGCAGCTGTCACTTTTCAGCGATAGTGGTCAATACCAGCCACCAGGTCAAGGCTGTAAGGGCCGTCTGAGTTGCCATCATCAATGTTCTTCACTATATCAGCTTTGCATCTAGAGTAGCATGCAGCCAGGAACAGCACTACTTTCTCAGGTTTCATGAACTTGCCCATTTCCATAGCAACCAGCCAGCAGCCAGAACCCAGCAGAAAAGAAAGGATTCTTCTGCTCTCATTGATGACTTTTGACTTAGAAATTTGCTCAGATACATATCTGGTAATTTTAAATATCCATTCATATTGAGAAGAGGGACCCTGAAGTGCCCAATGAATGTTGTGAGTTCTGAGCTTGTGGTAATGCTTGGAAATGTTGAGGGCTAACATGAATGCTATAGCCATTATTTGGGAAAACATCTTGTGATCTGAATGTGAAATGTTCTACAAAAGTCCATGTACTTGATCACTTGTTCCCCAGCTGATGGTGCTAATTGGACATTTGGAGAATCTTTAGGAGGTGAGGCCTTGTCGGAGGAAGTGTTTTTACTAAAGGCAGGGCTTGAGGTTTTATATCCGGGCCCCACTCCCTGTCTGCTTCCTTTTTCCTGACTGAATGTGGCCATTTCTTCACACTCCTGCTGCCACACCTTCTGCTCTGTGACAGATTTATTTCTTCACAAACTGTAAGCTAATATCAATTTCTCTTCTCTAATGTTCTTTTTGTTGTTGTTGTTGTTGTTGTTATTTGCTTGGTTATAGAAAAGTTACTAATACCAATGTGATATCAATTCCTTTAGTGTTTTGTTATGGGCTAATCACACTATCCAGAAAAAAAGGTGGGGGGGTGTTTTGCTTTGTTTTTGCCACCTGTCCTGATTAGACCAGGCTGTTCTGGTCTGGGAACATTTAAGATGCAAACACTGAACCTTTTGTTTCCAGTGAATATCCATTCCTTCATCTGTCTGTCATTCCATAAACTTTTTTACAAAGATCTACTTGATGAAGATGGTGATCCACAGGAATGTAGAACAAAATGAGCACACTATCACTGTCAGCTCACTGTTGTTCACAATCCTAGACTCTTTTTGTGGTGTTTGCGGAATTGCTCAGGATTCAGTTTAACTTTCATTATCAATACCTTAGGAACTAACTCTTTGGTACTTTTCTACTTTAATTACTACTCACATATGAGCCCCAACATTCCATTTTTTCTCTGATATCTTTTTGTCATTCCAATTGTGCATATGAGTTGCCACTTTCATGTCCACTTAATGTGTATGTGTATGTATTCATGTACATGAGTGTGGGATGCATATGTTCCAAGGTACATACATGGAAATCAGAGGTGTTTGTTTTTACTTTATACATTGTTTGAAGCAGGATATTTTTATTGTTTTACCACTATATATCACAGGTTAGCTGGTGCACCTGCCTTCGAGATTCTATTGTCTCAATGCCCCACCTCACCACAGGAGCACTGGTAATTAGAGGTGTTTCGCATGGGTTCTGGGGATTCAGACTTATATCCTCATGCTTGCTCAGTATCATAGTTGATCTCAGTTGTCAATTTGATAGAATCTAGAATCACCTAGAATGCAAGGTTCTGGGCATGCCTTATCTTGATAATAATAATTGAAGTTGGAAGGCACACTATGCAAGTGGGCAGCACCATTCCCTACTCTTGTATCCAACACGCTTCCAAAGGAGGCCACTAGCGAAGCACTAGCATTCAGTGTTCTCTGCTTCCTGACTGCAAGTGGGTTGTGACCAACTGGCCTTTTCATGTTTTTGCTTTGCTTTTTTCCCAATAGTAGACTATACTCTCCTGGCCATGATAGTCTGAACTCTTGAGCTACCAGTCAAATGCTAAAATATACATTTTTTAAAAAAGTTTTAAAGTTGGTTTTATCAAGGTATTTATCACAGCAACAGAAAAAGCAACTAAAACAAACGTTTTCCTACTGAGTCATTGTCACAGGTCTGCTCTTGCTTTTGCTTTATTTTTATTTTATTTTATTTTTAATGAAGGAAGAATAAAATAGAAGTGTAAGTGGACAGCTTACTAGGGAGAATGTATTTTTTAGAGAGCTAAGCAATCTGGAATAGAACCTCTCTCTCTCTTGCTCCAAATGCTCTGGACATGTATGTGGCTTATATCAGCAACATTTTGGTAGGAAAGTTGGAAAATAGCAAAGATTTTCTTCACGGAAGTTAGTCTAACTCTCACTGGTTTTCTGTTAAAATGTTCGGCTTATTTCGTTGGTAAATTGAGTTGGTGTGCAGGTCTTCATCTTAACTCCAGAAACCCTAACAAACAATCATGGCCTGTTTTAGGAAGGTAGACTATTTACAGTAAAAGCAATTAATTTAAATGTCATTGTCAACTTAACATCAGCCTGACGAGCTAGAAATTCTCTCCATTCAAAATGTCAACCACTTATTTCTGCGATTGATAGGAAATTGGAAATGACTTATCTAGATAAACACACATCCAAAGTACATGCCCAGCAAAATTTATTAAGAAGGGGGAAAAGAACCATTTAGCTGGAGCTATGCCAGTGGATGGCTTAAAGTCAGTTTATAAAAATCATAATAACTGTGTCTATTTAAGTTGCCAAACACAAAGGTCGTAGTTAGAAGTCATGCACAGCTGTGGCTTTGGAGCCATGGAATCCAGAGGTATTTAGATCCTATGGCCAGGCTATTATGCTACCGTGGAAGCTATCATGCTTGGATGGAGGACCTTACTCCCAGAAGCAGCTGAGAAAAATCTTTCCACAGTATGCTGTGGAAAGAGTAAGATGTTGCCATGGAGAGGGACAGCTTGGAGCAGGTGACTACTGAGCCCATGACAAGTGGAAGCCATAATGCTTGATGGGTTCAAATTACGGGCTGAGAAAAGGAAAAGTCAGAAAAGTCTCCCATGAAGACTGGTGGCTAATTTTCTAGAGAAATTCTGTTTCCTAATGAAACAGGCTAGCAACAGATGGCTTGTAAAAAAATGAGCAAAAATATTTATTAAAAAATTAGAGAGTTCTTATTTTCATATGATCACTGAAAGACTCTACCAGGCCTAAGGCTTGACATAAAGGGGAGGGCAGGAGGTATGGACATCTTGTTGATCCTCATAAAGATGGCACCCATCATATTCCAGAGACCTACTGATGAAGTAGTCTATCAGGTAAGCAATATTGCCACATCTTGTTATGGAGCCTGTTCCCTTCTCCCTTTCTTTCTTCATGTTCCTGTTTCTCTCTATGTCTTTGACATCTGTGGATGTCTGTCTGTCTATTCTCTACTGTTCCACTTACTGTCTCTGTCTCCAACACATACATACAAAGAGAATATTTATATATAATGTATATGTAAACATGTATATATATATATATGTTTACAAGTATGTAGACTTCTCTCTCACACTTTCTCTCTCTTTCTCTTTACCCAGCTCAGCTCATACTTTGGAGCCTAATTTCCCTGTAGTAGTAATTGGAATAAGCATTCAGTTTTTCCAGCTTTAGTTGAGATGCTTGAAGCTTGCTTCATGCATTTGTAGTTGAGTTACCAACTGAAGATTAGGGAAGAGTCTGTATGGAGAATTTTGAACTCCCCCCCCAAAAAAACAAATCTCCTGGAATTCCTCCCCTCACTTCCTAGCTGGTATTATTGGCTTGAACTCTCTTCTCTGTCTTTTCAACAAGATTTCAGATGAATCCTAGATTTTCTGAAAAAAATATATTAAGGCATAACTAATTGGAAACTCACTGTGTGCCATCCTTTTTTTTTTTTGTAAAAATGTATAGACTAGTTCTTGCACATATATATATATATCTCCAAAGTCTCATCTACGGGAAGTGTGCACCAATACAAGAATGCAAGACACTTCACCATTACTGGAAGCAGAACTGTAAAACTCAATTTTACTAGACAACAAAATGTTATGTGAGCCAGGGAAGGCTGTACGCATTTTTCACTTGTTGTTTATGGCTGCTTTCACGCGGCAGTAGTGGAGCTGACTGCTTGCAACAGAGATGTGCAAAACCGAAAGGGCTACAAAATCTGAAACACACATTGTCTGACCTTTTTAGGGAAAGTTTGCCAATCCTTAATTCATAAGAATGGATATAGGACAGGCATCCTACACAAATCTACACAATCATTGCTTCTTATCACGAAGATGGAAAAGAGAATTTTGCTGAATACCGGTGTGTGTGGTTGACTAGGTGAAGATCCACATGCTTGGATGAATTAGGAGGGAACTAGGCAAAAATCTTCACCTGAGTTTATGAAAACGGAGAATCTACATACAAACTTCAGCTTGCTCATAGTCCCCCACAGAGTGTGTCCCTTTCACTAAACTGCTAAAACTTCCTCAATCTTGACAAACACTAAGTTCCAGTAATATTAGCTTTTTGTTGAGGACTGGATTCTTAAGACAAGATTTCACTTTGTAGCCCAGGCTATCCTAGAGCTCCATAGGTAGCCCAGGTTAATTTCAAACTCAATTTTCTTATGCCAGCCTCCCAATTTCTAGCATTATAGGCATGCACTATCATACCCAGCTTTGCAATTCATTTTTTTTTGTTTGTTTGTTTTTTTCTTTGTGTGTGTGTGTGTGTGTGTGTGTGTGTGTGTGTGTGTGACTCTGGTACAAAGAGAAATGAAAACTGCTTTTACTATATTTTGCTCTTTTTCCTGATTATATTCCAAAATTATATCCCCAGCCAGGAACTTTGGTGTGAAACTCAGTCTTGACCATACAACTGCTCACTCACTATTTCCATTTACAGATAGGAAATGTATCCTGTAATTAAAATGTCAAGAAAGAGAGAGAGACAAGAGGGAGGAAGGAAAAGCCAGAGGGCAGAGGGGAGGAGAAAAGTCATTTGATTCCTACTCTTTAAAGCTGCCCCACTTCTTTGATATATAACCTTCACCCCTGCTGCCATCATTTTCTGGCAATATTACCTGCTTATTGAATGTAAAGATACGTTAGGGGTATTGCTTCTACCTCTGACTCCTCCAAATGAGGAATGTTTAGCTCACATTCCTAGTCAACTATTCTCTTTACTGCATTAGTATTCTTCCAAGAAAGAAGTGACTGTCGGTCGGCAGGCTGTCTACCCAATCATGTCTTGCTGCTAGGACTGGACACTGAAGTGAAAGGTGCTGCAAGATCTATCATCTCTCTTTACTCTCCTTTTGGCTGATGACTTGTGTGTGAAGCCCATCTATGGCTGTCTCCATGTGGCTACCTGACAGAGTGAGCTTTAAGCCAGCTTTGCAGAAGCTGCTTCTAAGCTTACAGATGCTCATTGGGGTCAAAATCTGAAAGATGAATGAAAGTCTTCACCTTGGTCCTGTTTTTCAAACTAGTCATGGATATAGAGTTATTGTTTATCAGAATATCAGTACAGAATACACGGTACAGAATATCAGTTCCAATTTTCTTATAAAAAGCAGGTAAAAATCTGAAGGGAGAAAGAAAAACAAGTCCTAAAAATGTGCCACATGCCAAGTGATTGTGGACACCATTCCCTTGAATTCTTAATATTATATGAGCTACCTACATACTTTTTCTCCAGCGTTGCCTCATTTTAAGCACTATTATTCGCTCATCTATTTATGTTAAAATGGGTCCAGGCTCTGTCTTTTTCTTCTCTGCTTGGATCACACTCGCTTTTCCAAACACTGTGGGCATTTTCTCTAGTCCCTTCTCTTCTTTCCAGTCTTCTTGACTCTCATTATCTGCTTCACACCTGTATGATGGTTGCATTTAAAGTTAGACATTGCCTCTCCCCTCCACCGTCTTGACAGGGTTGATCCCCACATCCCCTTACTGGCTGTGCTTTTGCTGGTTTCCCTCCACACTGTGACCTCATCACTGATCATGTAACTTGCCCATTTTAAGTATATATTAATTTTAATTAGTATTAATTAATTCACTTTACGTCCTGATTGTAGGACCTCCCTCCTCTCCTCTCGTTCCCACTGTCCCTTCTATTCCCCCTCACCTCTGCTCCTCAGAGAAAGGGAGCCCCCTCCACCTACTCACACCAGCACATTAAGTGAAACCAGGAATTATCTCACATCTTTCTCCCCTGTGGCCTGTCGAAGCAGCCCTGCCAGGGAGGGAAGTAATCAAAAAGTAGGCAACAGAATCCATGTCAGAAACAACCCCTGCTCCCCTTACTAGGGAACCAACATGAAGGCCAAGCTACCCATTAGCTATGTATGTGTAGGGGCCTAGATCAAGTCCAGGCATGGTTCTTGGTTGCTGCATCAGTCTCCATAAGCCCCCCTGAGCCCAGGTTAGGTGGCTCTGTTGGTCTTCTTGTAGAGTTCCTGTTCTTCTTTTCTTCCCCTCACTCTTCCACAAGCCTCCCTACTTCTGATTGAGGGACCATTTTAAGAATATTAGCCATTGTCAATCTCCTCTTCTGGAATGTATACACAATCTATGGTAATGTGTGTCACCATTCAGCTTAATGTATGCAAAATATTTAACACAGTGCTTGCTTACTGTGTGAATGAATGGGCCTCCCTCTTCTTTCACACTGAAGCTCATGTCTCTGCTGTCCATTCGCTTAATTTCTGTCTCCACAGCAGGCTTTTTTACTTCAGGTCTGGCTACTTCCTAGAATTCCAAGACTTACTCTCTCCCTAGTGCTGTGCTACCATCGTTGTATTGGCTTCAGAAAACGGAATACCTGTGCACCTGTTCCTTCACCTCCCTGTACTCAGCATGCACTTTTAGAAGTTACTAGTCTCCTCCAAGATACTAATGCTGAGAATAGGACTTAAAATGACAACTTGAATTATTAGGGTAGAGAGCATGGGCATCATGTCATATGAGAATTGACTTTACATTGAGTGTCCAACTTTACTGATGCCGAGCAATCTCTAGTCATTTCTGTCCTGCAGGAAGTTACTTTTGCTGGTTTTCTGCCAGGTTCCTGTATCCTCTTTCCCTATGATGACTATCCTATCTTTTCCTTACTTTTCTAGGTTTTCTGGATCAAATAAATTCCATTCTATGACACAACTGTGGGATAGCTTCAAAGCTCATCTTCTATCGCTTTACAGGGTTATTTTTACTTTCTTTCAATGAAAAGTCCATGCAGCACATTATGTACTCAGTGTGTATGAGAAAGACGTTGCTGTGATGTCACCCATGATCAAATATGCATCCTCCTCATATCTCCACCCAGTGACACAGGAGCAGCAGATGTTTCTAGTTCTGGTTTGGTTTTCTGATCTTGACTTTCTGTGAAAGCCAGAATAAACCTTGAGGCACATTTTCCTGCTACCTGCCATGTCACTAAATGGAAATCATGAATGATAATCAGACTAGCTAATACTCCAGGCACAAAAGATTTACTTTTTTTTCCCTTTTTTCCACTGATGATTCTTAATCTAGCTGAGTATTAGAATTGCCAAATAAGTGGTTAAAAATTCTGATTCTGTGTCTGGGGAGATGGCTCTGGGGTTATGTGCTTGCTACACAAGTATGAAGACCTGAGTTCAGATCCCCTGAACATGGATGAAGTAGCGCATGCTATAATCCCAGTTCTCTTAAGGTTGGGTGGGAAACATAGGCAGAAGTATCCCCAGGAGCTCATGAACCTCTAGTCTGGAGTAGAGAGCAGTGAACAACCTCATCTCAAATAAGTTGCGACAAGTTGTCAGTCAATCTTGGACTGACACCCATGATTGTCCTCTCAACCGCACACCTGTCCTCACAGCAGAAACAGACACAAAGACACAGACATAGATACACACACACACACACACACACAAATAAAAACACACAAAAGAGAAACTAAAAACCCTAATGCTTGTGCGCACGTGAAGCTAATTGAATAAGCATCTCAAGGGTGGACCCAGGTACTCGCATTGTATGCCCTGACGTTGTAGAGAGAACCATTGTTGCAAATATCTGGCAGCTGAAATGTGAAGCTTACACATGTTTAGGGATGTGGATCAAAGATTAGAAGTAAAATGATGCCAACATCTTAACAGTTCCAAGTGGACAGACACCCTATGCTTCAGAGTTGTTCATATCTGTAGAAGTGATGGTGCATCTCCCTGTGAATCAGGACAAGGAAGGAGTCTCTTTGTGATGCCATGGTAGACAGTGGATGTGCGTTAAATGCTTAGCAGTCACAGAGGGGAAGCCTCCGACCCTTTCGTGGGAGGTCAGGAAACAGATTTGTGTATATTTTTTTGCCCTTTAAGGTAGTTGGATGTTTGTTTCAACCTGGTTTTACCAGAATAAGCAGGTTGAGGAGGAGAGAAGTGAGCACTTGAGGGCTGCATTAGTGTGACTCTAATCCCCCAAGGGAAAAATCTTCACAAATCTCCCAATGGGCTGCTAATCCCTCTCCTTCATTAGCCAGGTAGGAAATTTCCCTGCTCCTGTCCTGGGATGGTTCATTAGCCTCAGAGCCATTCTCTTTCCCCTAGGGTCTGCTTTGAGATGACTCTATCAGGATTTTTAAAGTGTACTGAGAGACTAAGGCCTCCCTCTTGTGAATGGCCATCTGGGGATATGGGTAGTAAGTGCTTTTTACCTTCCAGCACCTGGGTAGGGGGGAGTTCTACACCAAATGCATGACTAAATTCTATGAAAGATTGTGTGTGTCTATGTGTGTGTCACAGTGAAAAGACACAGTGTGATAAAAACATTGCTAAGGCCTTTCCCAATCCTGTTCTTTTTTTCTACACTGGCATATTGAAGCTTATATTTCTCAGTCTCCACTGTAATTAAATCAGACACATGTATTTGCATTTGTCTAGTGGTTTGCATCAAAATTATTCAAGCAACTTCCATCCCTAGTGTTAAAGCATATTTGATCCTGTGCCACTCTTTTCCTTTACTGCTGCAACCCCACCAACTGTACATTAAATGATTACTCATAAAGTAGAGAAATTGGAATCCCTTGAGTGGAAACTTTCTCAGAGAGTCCCTGGCCTCACTGGACTTCACATGAACTAAGTTCAAGTGTGGGATTTTGAGGCTTGTCTGTTGCAGTAGCAAAATACAGACGCACCATACTTCACACCATATGTGTAAAATACAGATAACCTTAGAACATATTTGTATTCACAGGTAGAAAGATAATTTCATAGACTCATGAACACACACAAACACACACCATTTCAGTTCACCCTTAAGTATCTGCTTCAGCTTACAAAGCACACTGACAATCTGAATGGTCATACAAACACACAGACAGCAACCCAAGCCCTAAGCAGCAGCATGTCTTGTAGTTCAGAGATTAAGCTGAATTAACCTCCCCCTCCCCCACATACACTTCTCAGTTCCCAAGTCTGTCAATCTGTCTTAATTGACCAAAGTTCTCACTTTGGGTCCTTCTTTCTATCTAGACACTAGAGAGTCTTTGAAGTACTCATTCATGGCCTTATCAGATTCAAGTTTTTTTTAACTAATCCCCTGTGTTGCTATAACTTACTATGTGAGGTGGGCTGGGCACAGGGACAGAAATGGAGCTATGTCCCCACAGCTTGGCAAGTGAAAGGGCTCAGTTTCTGATTCCAAATGCTTGCCTTGGATCTGGCTCTGTGACTTCATGGCTTCCATTCTGGAAGACTTGCTTACCTCACTTCAGTATCGTCGCCATGGAAGATCAGGGAGAAAGAACTGCAGTTCAGCAGGGACAGCCAGGAGCCTGCTGTGTACCACACTGTGACAAACATGAGCACAGGTGAAGTACATTAAACCAGAAGCACAGGGGAGGAACAAAGATCTGGAGAAGGAACTGACGTGGGAGAGTGAAGAAAATCTTCTTAGAGTAGGTGACCCTTGTGCTGCCTCTTCAGGGGTGAATAGGAATCCCACAAGTGAACAGAGAGGGATAAACTCTGGGCAGAATATTAACACTCTCAAAAACATAGAGGTGTAAGAACACAGGCTGTTCTGTGACTTTTAATGGAAAAATTGACCTTATGTAGCTTGTGCTGTTATGGTAGGCTTTTGGATTAAAAATGCTCTCTAGGCCAGTATGTCGTCTAACTTAAGATTCAGGTACTTTATCTCGAAGCAGGTTTGAGTTCAGTGTCTCTGTTTTGTGCATTCCCTATGTTGGGGATGATTTTTGAGAAGGGACATTGGGGAATTTGCAAAGTATCTGTTCAGCTGTGATGTTTAGACAGGATCTGGTTTCTTTCTGGATGGAGCATGGAACTAGTTGTTTCTTCAGACAGGAATAAATGCTACTATTTCTCAAGGATTTTGACAGCTGTGAGTTGCTTGTTCAGTAACTCTTCCTGCTAGGAGCCATGCTGAGAACAGAAGCAGGAGCAGAAATTTGGGGGTTTTAAACTGAGAAAAAGATAAAGCATTAGCCTGGGCAGAAAGGTGGAGGGAAGATCTTCCTGGGTATGATGCCCACTAGAAGGCACGAACAGTCTGCATATTTATAGAACATTAAAGATAAATGCAGTGGCCAAAAGCTTTGCAGGAATTAAAAGAAATGTACTGTCTGGTTTATTTTTTGAAGCCCAAAATGTCCGCTACTTTGAGGTTCATAGAGCACTGCTCCCTGGGTTCCGCACTGGGAACTCTCCTTCCTCATCATCATTCCAAATACTACTTGCGTGAGAGAAGGCTGACTTCTTCCCAAACTTTGGTGCTGTAGCCAACAGGAATTCCTCTCTTGTTTCCCCAACCCTTCACATTTTATTATGTCTTCATTTTCCAAAAGCTTGGGCATGGTCACATTTTGTTTAAGGGCTTCAAATTACTTAAGTCTGTTTTTCTAAAATGCCACCACCAGTGTGCCCATGCCCTTTTTCCTGTTCTCATGATTCTGTTTTGATTTCATGACAAGAACATCCTCTTCTCAAACAGTTGTCACTGTTTCCCTCTGTTCTCAGCAGGCTCTAGTTGTCTGGCAACCTACTGGATTTTGTATCATTCCTTAGCAATGACATGGACCTGAACATACCTTCTTTGTGTTTTGACATGTGTCTTCCCTGAGAAACTTTCCTTTTTGACATTCATCATAAGAGAATTAATTTAAAAGAAGAGATATTTGACATCACAATGGAAACTTTCAGAAGTCTGGTGGAGTCTGGCACTGGTACTTTTCTTTTCCTTTTCTGATTCAAATGGCTTGACTGTATTTATTGTTAAGTTTTTTCTCCCTTAAAACTCCAAAATAATGAGATGAAGTGAACATTTTTCAATGAACCATTAAACTTCATATACATTTATATACACATACTCATGCGCACGCGCGCACACACGCGCACACACACATATATATATACACATATATGGTACATCTTACAAAAATAAGATTTCCACATTGTTGCAATTATAGTAATTTTATTTTATAAATGAAAAGAACCAGAGTTTAGAAAGTTGAAGCTCTTCTGCATAGTTTTGTTCAGAATTTCTAATTAAAGCCTCAGTAATTGAAGGAAGGTAACATGATCTATGGTTTTAGACAGAGTCACACAGTTCAATAGCTTATAATACTGTTATTTTCTTATTCACGTTTTAATGATTCTATTTTAATAGTTAAAGTGTGTGAGTGTTTTTCACATATGCATGTAAGTGAACTGCAAATACGCATGGTGCCCACAGAGGCTGGAAGAGGGTGTCAGATCCTCTGGAACTGGAGTTATGAATGATGTGAACTACCAAATGGGTTCTGGGAACTGAACTCAGGTCCTCTGAGAGAGCAGCCGGTGTCCTTAACCTCTGAGCCATTTCTCCAGCCCGCTGTTTTAATTAATATTGCTTTGGGTTTCTGTTCTTATAGCAGTTACAGTAAATGGTATGCTGGCATACCAGAAACAGCAGCAACATTTGCAGAATCAAGATGTTCACTTTTTTCCCATGTGACCATTCAGAATAAAAGCACTCTATTCACTGGCAGCATTGCTCCACAGGGTCATTCAGGGATCTAGTTACCATTCATCACAGGACTTCTTCTGTAACATGTCAGCAATGATACAGGTATACCTAGGTGAATCCACCATGTCCAGGGTGGTGAAGAAGAGGGAAGGTAGAAGAGACCTCAAGATGGTGTTACGGCACCATCTTGAGAGAAGCACGTATTGCCTTGTCTTGCTAGCTATGTGGCTGAGACTATTGATTCCTTTACTGTCAAATAAAAGGTCATTTCTAAAAGAATACATAACAGTCTGTACAACACACACACACACACAGATTGGAGGTGTTAGATATGTGTATTTTAACAATGTTTGTGTGGTTCCTGTCTTTAGACAATTTCTTTTCTTTTTTTCCCCTTTATATGTTTTGTTTTCAATTTCTTTTCCTTATACATTTTCTTTCTGGAAGTTCTGTGAAGGAAAGCTCATGTGCTCGATCGCCAGGATCCAAAAGAATGTCCAGACATAACAGACACTCAATGATTCTTTGCTGATGAGCCCTAAGACTAAAGAACAGGCAAAGCAGAAAGTATGTTTTCAAGGAGACATCCTCTTTCTTTTACATGGTGGTAGAGGACAATTAGGGGTGCAGAATGATTCCTGCCAACCCTCTCCCCCTTTTTAGACTTGAAAGGCAACCTCAGGGCCTGGAGGTCTGGTGATATTCAACTAATTGAAGGGAAAGTAGGATGAAAGAGACCTTTCTTTAAAACAGAGGGAGGGAGAACAAGCCAAAGGTCACAAACATGCAAATGTGTGTTAATTATAAGTTCACAGTGACATCTCTGCTGTTATGCTTCCACACCCTTTGATCTCCTTAGAAATTCTGTCCCCATTTAACCAAAGAAGACCCCTCTGATACTGCAGGCCAGTTCACCACAGGTGACCTAAGTCAGAAGGACAAAACTGACCTTTTATGGACTCGACATCTCTAGAAATTATTAGGTCAACCTGAAACTCATAATCTTTCTTCTTTTTAAAGAAAACCCTCTTTGCAGTATATTTAAAAAAATTGGCTATCCAGTACCAAATGCTCATCCCTGAAAACATACAGTAACACACAGACTGAGCAGGTTTTGTATTTATGTATTTAAGAGTGTGTGTGTGCCTCTCTCTCTCTCTCTCTCTCTCTCTCTCTCTCTCTCTCTCTGTGTGTGTGTATAACAACGGTTGATGAAAATAGAGGCCATGAATTGGAAAGAGAGCAAGAGAGAACATTTGGGAAGGTTTTGCGGGAGGGAAGGGAAGGGAGAAATGATATATTTATAATTTCAAAGATGAAAGGAATAATAAAAAGGAGAATACTTTGCCCTGTGGCCCATGTCCTTGAAAGTATTTATTTAACTGAGTAGTTATTATGGAACTATAAGGATGACAGGACATCAGCGTTCAGTACTATCCAGTACTCCTGTCTTATAATCACCTCAGGGCTGAGGACATTATATCCCTTAGCACAAGTCTAGCTATGAGAAAAACTGGACTGGAACCCAGCTTCTCTGAGTCTCTAGCCTCAAACGTCATTCCCCTACAATGCTGGTCTGCCATGAGGGTTTTGCTGTAGCAACAGCTTTCCCATCTGCTCAGTATCATTGTTATCTGATACTTCTGTTAGAATGTTCTCCCCCCCTCCTATCTGTGGTCTACAGTAGGCAGCTTTATCTATCCCTGTGGAGGCTTGTACCAAGCAATAAATTATAGCTGTTGCCATTGTTACCATGATGTCTTCCTACATTTCCCCAAACTTTTTCAATGTATATGGTGTACCTAGCCAATGAATACATTTTGGACTAAAAATGGGTATATATACCAGAATAAAATTAGGCCCTGCTATTCTGAATGCATACTCTGGTTCCTGTAGGGAGAATTAGCTTAAAGAACTGCTTCATGAAAGGAGCCAGAATTTAACTTTTCTCCCTCCCTCCATCCCTTCCTTCTTTCCTCCTTAGTTTTCACTTCAGTTCATTTGTAACATATTCATTTATCTTACAATACGGAGGCATCTTGCATCATAAAAGCTAACCTGTGGCCCTGTGGTCCACTTAGGCAGGAATGCCTTAGAGAAGGGTGGATGAAGAACAGAATGAGAGACACTTCCTTTTTCAAACATTCAGCATTCATTGATCATTCTGTCAATGTCAAAAAAAGAAGGGAAAGGAGGCTCTGTCTCCCAGAAGCTACTGTTTAAGGACAGACAGAAAGTCATTTAAAAATACTTATTGCCATGTTATTTAAGCAAAGCCTCATCTCACGATTTCAGATAAACTCCAAATTTAGCTAAGTTTTCTGGTATTCAAGGCAAAAAGCGTGTACCAAACCCTGCAAATTCAGTTCTTCTTTCTGGATGGTCAAAGGTTGCAGCTAGAAAGTAAATCCAAGATTCCTACTGTGGAATTTAACTTCTTTCTACTTCCTCTCTATTCCCTCCCTCCATCACAGTTACTGAACTCCTCTCATTTACAAGCAAGCCTGAATTCTAACCTGGTTGATACTGCATTCTGTCTTAATATTAGGCAAACATTTTGTATTTGGGTTTGTGTGTGCAGTCATAGCAATGAAGGAAAGGTATAGCAATCTATTTCATTCTAAACAGTTTGAGCTTATTCTGCCTTTGAAATACTTTTTTCTTTGTTTGCATTATTCGTGCATAATGTTAGGTTTCATCTGAAAAACTTATTTAAGTGTATTACATTGGCCGTTTTCTTCCCTCACTCCCTTTCTTTAGTTCCTCTCTCTTTCCACCTCCAACTTTGACTCTCTGTCCTTTGCCCCAGTTTTAGTTCCATGTTCATGTCACATGTTTATGTGTGTGTCTCTATATACCTATGTGGTTTTAATTTATATGAAGAAATGTGGTGAAGAAAGAGTGAGACTCTCAGGAGGTAAAGCCCCTTGCCATGAAAGCCTGACTATCTGAGTTCAGTTTTTGAACACGTGTAAAGGTAGAAAGACGGAACTGTCTCCAGGAAGTTGTACTTTGACCTCCACATGCATACTTAGCACAAGTATCTCCCCATTTACCAAAATTTAGCACCTATAAATGGGTTTCAAAAAGTTATAAGCCATTAAATGGTTCTTTTTTTAATTTTAATTTTTATCATTAGTTACAATTTATTAACTCTGTATCCCAGCTGTATCCCACTCCCTCATTCCCTCCAAATTCCCACCTCCCTTTCTCATCTCCTCCCTGCCCCTTTCCAAGTCCACTGCTTGGGGAAGGACCTCCTCCCCTTTCATCTGACCCTGTTTTATCAGGTATCTTCAGGACTGGCTGCAAAATCCTCCTCTGTGGCCTAGCAGGACTGCTCCCCCTTTGGGGGGTGGGGAGGTCAAAGAACCCACCGTTGAGTTCCCTTCAGAAATAGTCCCTGTTCCCCTTACTATGGGAAACCAATTGGTTACTGAACTACCATGGGCTACATCCGAGCAGAAGTTCTTATATCTGGGCATGGGGGTCTTTTCTGAGACTGACCAAGGACCATGTATGGATATAACCTAGGACCTCTGCTCAGATGTAGCCCATGGTAGCTCATTACATGTTTTTTTTGAGAAGTGTTTGATCTTTGTCTGGGTGTGTTTTCAGGTAGGATCCTCTTGCAGATATCTTATCAAATGTCAGCACAGGTGTTTAGTCTTTGGTGGTATAAGAGCATGAAAGGATTTGTCCAACAAGATGTAGTGCATTCTATGGAGGGACAGTCCTCTAAATATGCACACATACACAGATATACTCATACAAACATATAAATATACTTACACCCTCCCCCACATCCATTTGACTATAGCTTTTTCTTAGCAACAGATTGGTAACAGCCCTAGCTAAGCATGAACACAATGCTTTTACCCAGATTCTACCAGAATCCTCTTTTTCAATTGTTCTGCTTTTATATTGAAATTTAATCTTCCTGATGATCCTGTCTGTCTCACATTTCAGAGTGGCTAACTTGTTTAAATGGTCTCATCATGTGTCTGGGTTTTTCTGCTGTTTTCAGAGAATTCTTTCTAACTGTAGAGAGTACAGGTTCTTCAACTACTATCCCTATAGCCATGTCCATTGTTAACTGGCAAATGCATCTTTTGTCCAGTGTAGGAAACTGGGGAGGCCTCCCATGTCCAGGAAGAGTTGTTGAGGACAGATTGTCCTGCCCATTGTAACTGTAATTGCTCTCATTTTCCCTTGACTCTCTGGATGTTCTGTGATACCTCCCATTAATCCAAATAGCTCATGTACATGTTTCCAGGGTATATTTCCAAATATACCTACACCTAGCCAGTTAGTTGTCTGTCTATCTATCAGGGCTCTCTTGCCACTGGGGTAGATTTAAATTTTTAATTATGTGCCCAGCTTTGGCACACAGGCACACTCTGCACTTTTTGAGTGACTCTGTATCACAGTGGTTTTTGTGGTTTTGAGAACACAGAGTTGGTGGGCTTTTCTTTTTCATTTGCTTGCAGATACTGGGACTGTCAAGGCCAAGCCAAAGAGGGGGTGGAAAACAAGATGCTTTACAGGTAATAAAGACATCGCTCATATTTCACTGGGGGAAAACATGGCAGCATGTTAGAAGCTGAGGGGAGAATTTAGAGCATATGTTTGGAATCTATAACAACCTAATTTGCTCCCCAAAGACAGTTCTGTGAGAAAGGAGGTCGGTTTGGTTAGAGGAAGGCAATTGAAAGGAATTAGGGCTCTTAGCACCAGGGAGATTGTTAAGGAAGACACTCCCAGAGGAGGTAATGAACACTAGATTTGCAAATATTTCCTCCAGCTAGTTGCTTGCCGAGAGCTGACAGGGGGGCATGTTTACTGGCACACCCCCACATCTCAGATGAGTGTGCCCACTCAGAGTCAGGAAGGGGTTAATCTAATTGAGACTTTATTGGCTTGTGTGGGGAAGCTGAAGGGAAAAACCACACAGAGGAACTCATGAGCCTTCATGAAAGTTTAATTTGATTTCGTGAAAGGGGAACAACTTGTATCTGGGCTTGCTGTGTTTAATATTAAAGCAAGGATGAGCTCTGAAGGCACACGCGGAGCTGGGTAAAGCATAATCCCACAGAAGGAGGTGTGTGTGTGTGTGTTAGAGAGAGAAGAGAGAGATTGAGAGAGAAGTGGGTTTTCTTTGAGATGAAGGGCTAGGGTGAAAGTCAAACCCAGGGTCTCAGGTGGGAGCTTCTAACTCAGGCTTCATTTTCATGAAAAACCTCCAATTAGGCTCCTCCACGTGTTGCTTATGAATGTTTGCAAAGATAACTTGATAACAGGAACAAGAGTGGACTTCCTTAGTAAACTTTAAAAACTTCACCACCAGGCCACTGGATTTGATGTGTACTTCAATTTTACAGTTTAAAATAAAATTATGTCATCATCCTATATAAGCCACACTGCATTGCTTTGGAACTCCCTCTTTTTGTGTGGTGTGGTGTGGTATGTGCATGTGTCTTGGTGTAGCTATATGCACATGGCGGTCGATGTTGAGTTAACATCCTCAGTTGTTCTCCGCCTTGTTCTTTAGGCCGGTTCTCTTACTGAGGTTGCTGTTTGCGGATTCAGCTGTATTTCTGGCCAGTGAACTTCCGGGATCTACCTTTGATCAGTGGTGCTGGGATTACAGTCCTTTGACAGTAGGACTCAATTGCCTGTTTTCACATGGTTGCTGGGGACTGAATGCAGGTCCTCAGTTTTGTATGACAAGCACTTTACCTTCCTAAGCCTTCTCTCTAGGCAGGCTTTTCTCCTTTTTTGTTGCTAAAAATAAACACTAAAAAAAAATGGCTCACAACTGTTGTAAGGCTGTTTTTGGCATTTTCCTGTCTGTTATGGTTTGAGTCTAAAATGGCCTACTCACCTTATAGACTCATGAGCTTGAACTCTTGGTTCCCAGATTTATGGTGGCCCTGTCATAAGAAGCTGTGATACCGATCAGGGATAGGGTCTAGCTAGAAGGCTTAGTCACCAAGGACAGGCCTTGAAAGTGGTCTCTGGTTTTTGCTCACCAGATCTCTGCTTCCCATTCTGTCTGAAGAGATGTTTCCAAGACCTCTGAGACACTCTATCTGCCATTCCTTAACCATGATGATGGACAGTCTCTTCTGAACCACGAGCCAAAGTAAACCTCAATACTCTTAAATTGCTCCTGGTAGGTACTTGGTCACCATGGTGAGATAAACACTTTAATATAATACATGTCATATTAAAGAGAAGACACCAGCACCATGAATAAGAATGCACACTACCACAGCAGTAACAGGAGTAATTGATGATATCAACAGATGATAATGATGATGGGGAAGACAAGTTGGTGAGTCCCGTGAGCCAGGCACTAGCCTAGATGTGTGCATGTTCTGTGATACCCAGAAAAGAAGCTGTTTTATGAAGCCACTATACCCTAGGCACACGGCTCTGTGGTGAATGGCCCACTCTCATGCAAGCACAGTCATTTATTTTCCTATAAGTCGGTCACGGCGCTTAGTTTGTTTTCAGACCGATTTATGTCAGTTGTGCTTGTCATCAAATGTCTAACTCTCTACAAGGGAACATGATAAAACGGCATAGCAGGGGCAAGGTTCTGCCGTGGAAAGCATTTACTAGATACTGATCTGGGCATGATGTCACAGAACTGCAGTCCCAGTACTTGGATAATAGGGGTAGGAGGATCAAGAGTTTGAGGCATGCCTGGGCTATGTGAGACCCTCATCTCAAAATAACAAAACGAAAAATGAATATTTGAGCACCTGATGTGAACCAGGCTCATTAGCACACCACCTTACACAACCATTCCATGTGCCACATTATACTCACATCAGTGATTAGCAGTAGGTGATGGTCAGGGGACTTAGGAAACTTGATCAAGGTTACACAGGGCATCAAACTCCAAGCCTGTTGCTGTGCCCCACAAAGCAATGGCTCTCTTTGCTGCCTGATGTCACGTTGAACATGTCAGGTACAAGTTCTTGTCTGAATAAGACAAGAACTTCTGCCTTTGAATAGTGCCGAGTCTCTCAGGAGGACAGGTCTGAACGTATGAAGCCTGTGACAGTGATGTGCAGTTTGATGCTGTGATAGCAATAGACCTGCTCCCTGGTGGATGCAGACATGGAGTATGTTACCTGACCTTGGGAGGCAGGAGCTGGGGCAGGCTTCCGGTTCTTGGAGCCATGGCTGAGACTGGCAGCAGTGGTAACAGCTACTAGGGTTGTGCCACACATTTTACCCGGACCATACCAGCCTTATGTTAGAGCAATTCCCTGGTGAAACTGTTCTCATTACCCCATTTGGCCAGGTGCTTAGAATGAAGGAGAGGCTTGGGGAAGCAAGCCCTCTCCACCTGTCTGTGTGACATTGCTGCTTCCAGCGTCTCCAAATTCCATTTTAATTTTCTGCCAGGTAAATATGGCTCTGTCAAAAGGCTAGAAATTGCTGACCTTGTCTCATTTAGCAGCTGAACAGAAAGAGTGAAGGAGGGCAGGAGGGGGTGGGCGGAGACTCCTGGGACCTTCCAGCCTCTTTTGAAGTGAGAAATGCTAAGCCTGCCATATTTAATGGCTGGCCTGGGAGCTCTGTTGAAAGCAGGGAAGAGGCACTTCTCCTTGACTCTGGTTGCCCTGTAACACTGCCGGGGGCCATGCTAAGTGGTGGCTCCATTCTGGCTCTGGACAGGGCCAAGGGACTAGCAAAGAGTTTCAGGCAGCAGTTTGCCTACTAAGCCTGTGGCTTTCTCTTTTTAACCCCTTTACTTGTAAAAGAAAAATTGCTGTTTCTTTGTGGAGGTTCTCTAAATATATTAGTTGCTTTTCTTATTGCTGTGACCAACAAACCTGTAAGAAGTCAGTTTTATTTTGACTTACACTTTAAAGGGATAAAGTCCATCATGGAGAGGAAGTTATGGAGGCAGGAATTAACCTAAAAACTCCCTCATAGAGCTGTCCATAGTTTGTCTCCTAGGCATCTGAATCCTACCAATATTAACCATCCCATTAAGGTTCCCAGGGGAGCTACAAAAGGCATTGGGAACACCTTCAGAGCAGTACTCATGGGAGAGTGGAGGACAGGAGACACTGCAATGGAACCAGAAGTTTAAAACAAAACACAAAACTTGTGCCCTGCACCCCTTTCTAGCCACCAGCTGCCTTTTAAGGGTCCAGATCTCAATTAGTCAAGATGGCTAATTTTAAATGCTATCTTTCAGATGGCATTCTGGGTTAAAATATCTCGGTGCTCTGGGTCTGTGGTACACAGGGATGTCAGTTTGTCTTTGGATTGCTTTTGAGCTCAGCCTAACTCTTCTGCGACAAATGCTCCCACCTTACATTTCTACCTGGTGTCCCCCCTGGCAACAGCTGGCTCTGATTCCCTCCGTGAAGATGTTTTCTTCTCTACCTACTGACATCTGATCAAAGTCTTCTCTTATCAATTAGAGAAAATACCCCTAAGATTAAAAATAAATAAAGCTGCAGAGTCAACACTTTACAAAAGCCTTCTCGGGATGTCTAATTAAGGATGTGAGTGGGCAGTTTGCGGCAGCCCTCGCTGATTAATTTATCAAATGCCAAAACTTCTCTCATTTGCCTCTCAGTTCAATTAGTTAAGTGTTGGATATGACAGGTAAGGCAGCTTCTCTGGAAAGCCCCTGCCTTACCATGTTATGGTCCCTTTTTCTGCATCCACATTGGTCCTTTCACTATTTCCTGAAGTAAATTGCCCTGGGCTTAGTTCCTGGAACCCATATCACCTATGTTCTCTGGAATGAGTGACCTCAGGCAGACTGTGGCTCAGGACAAAGCCACAAACTCATTAACTGTCCCAGCCACTGATGGATTGCCCAACCTCCCCCCCTCCCAGCCCACTCTTTGATTTTAATCAATTTCATTCTCTCCAACAGATGCACTGGAGGTACCCTCTAATGAATAACAAGCCGCAGCTCACATGTGCCTGGTTTGCCTTCGTTCTCCAAGTGGCTTTCACACCTGCTGTGAGGCAGCATTGAGAACAGTAATTATTATCATCTCCGCTTACTAGAGGAAGGAACTTATTCTTAGACAGACGAATGTCAACTGTCCAAGTTCACCACATCATGGATCCAATTGCCACAATTGATTCACAATATGCCAACTTGAAACTCAATGGCATTCAACAAGAAACATTTATTTAGCTCATTCAGCTGTGTCAGCCGAATGCTCTGGGATTGGCTGATGTGATTGGTTCTGCTCCGGGAGTCTTCCACTCTCCAGACACAGAAAACTACTCTGATGCTTCTTCTAGTGGTTACAATGGAAACTCATGGCCCTAGACATGCAGCTGGCACATACTTACTTGTATTTTATCCACTTGTCAACGGCTGTCCTGTAGCTAAATCAAGTAAAGGGTCAGCAAATTGGCTTTGCTCCCTTTTGTGGGAGGAGCTGAACTCACATGACAGAGGCATATGCCAAGGAGTGATAAAGAGTCCTGCCTCACAGTCACATTGAACTATAGTCCCTTGGTCTACAGTCCAGACTAGGGTGATCTATGGGCATGTCTGTGAGGAATTGTCTCATTTGTATCAACTGAGGAGGGAAAACCTGCCTACTGTGGATGATACCATTTTCTAGACAGGTGATCCTATACTGTATAAGAGTGGAGAGAGTAAGCTGAGTGCAGCAAGGTCTCTGATGCTATGATTCATCTCACAGGTAGAGCATGAATACAACTGGAGAGTAAATAGGGGTGACTGCATTACAGTATAATGTTGTTTAGAAAACCAAGCTAAGTAGGATTTGTTACACAGGCTTCAGACTCAACTACTGTCCATAATTAAAACAGTAATGGAATTTATGATGGTTTGAATACAAATGTCACCAGCCATTGAACCGTATTTTTAAGGCTTGGTTCCCAGTTGGTAAAACTGTTTAGGAAGGATTTGGAAGTGTGGCCTTGTTGGAGGTGTGTCAGTGGGGTACAATTTGGGGTTTCAAATGCCCTCCCCATTCTTGTTTATTTCTCTATAAGAAAGGGACTGTCTAGATCAAGTTAGCATAATGGTATGCCTATGGGAGATTATCTTAATTGTAGTAATTGAGGTGGAAATACCTGCTCATTGTGGGTGGCACCATTCCTTAGGCAGGAGATATTGAACTGTATAAGAACAGAGAAATTAAGCTGAGTACAGGTATATATGCATTAAATATTTCTGTCTGCTTTTTGACTGTGTATGAATGCATTGTGACTAACAGTGTCAAGCTTCTGATATGAAGATTTTCCTAGTGATGAATTGTGTAGTAGACTGAATTTATCCCTAGTTGTTGGTGGTGTTTGAAGAGTTTATAGAACTTTTAGGAGATATAGCCTTGCTGGAGGAAGTATGTCACTGGAGGTGGGTTATGCCCCAGTTTCTATTCCCTCTCTCTGTTTCCTATGTGCAGATTAAAAAAAATGTTATCAGCCAGCTACCAGCTCTGGTCTCCATGCCATGCAGTCCTTGCTTCGATGGACTTGATACCCCAGCAAGCATAAGCCCAAACAAACCCTTCCTTACTTAAGTTACTTTTGATCAGAGTGTTTTATCACAGCAACAGAAAAGTAATTAGTACAAACTTTAACATGGTCATGTGAAGTAAGATAAATCGTTTCTCCCATAAAGTACTTTTGTTATAACATATTATCACTGCAGCAGAAGAAAAACAAAAACAAAAACAAAAACAAAAAACACTAAGGCAGCCACTGAATCGAAAATTGCTTGAGGATTAGAATTCAAGTGTAGGAGGAGTCTTCATCAACTGCTTGAGAGGGTGTTTACCAACAGAAAGTCATATGTTTAGGTAACACTGTATGGAAAAGGGAACATCTTCATATATGAAGAGTTGAGGATCTTAAATAGAGGAAGTGAATGGGAGCAAAGGATCTCAAGACAGGGGCTTCAGTTATAATTGTGTGTCTCTGATCGAAAGGAAGAGCTGGACCAAATGTTCGAATAACCTCTGTTAATTCTCTATGAAAATTTATGGATGATGCCTTTAGCACTTGAGCTAAGTAATAAAATGAGAGAGTAATAAAAAGTAATAAAATGGGAGACAGCAAAGGCATCATGTGAAAACTACTGCCTCCCATGTTGAGATGATTTGGTACCTGTTTAAGTCAATTGACTTGGCTTCCCAATGGTTATCTGTAATCTGTTTTGATTGTCACTGAGCTTGAGAAACTCTTTTCTGAACTTCAGGCCACATTTTGGAAATGCACTTGAAAGTTATCAATATGTCAAACTTAAATATATTAAGGAATTTTAAAAAAAAAGAAGTTTTTTTAGTTTTTGTTTTGTTTGTTTGTTTGTTTTTACTGGGTAAAACTAGGCTTGCTGGTACAAGATTAGAGTAGTAGGTCAAAGTCAAGTTGTACTCAAGAAGAAAGTACAGATCAGTCTGAGATTTGAACAAAGAGAGAGTCTGTTATACGTCAGTGTAGGACTTTGAGAAGAAGAGTGACATGGTTTAATTTTCACTTAATCAGACTGCTTGTTTTTGGACTGATTTCAAGAAGATAAGAGCAGAAACAGAAAGCATAGAAGGTGACTTTTCTATTCTGTTAGAAGCTAGACATTAGACAAGTGGTATCAGTGAAAATGGACATAAGTGTGTAGCTTGGAAGATGCTTAGAAGGGAGGTTGGAAGGACCTTCCAATGGGCTGGATATAGAAGTACAGGAGAGAAAAAAGCCAGGATCTGAACTGACAACTATTGAATAAAGCTGTGGTCTCACTGAGATGGAGAAGATGGGGAGGGAGCAGCTTTGGTAACCATTGCTCTCCCAGCTCTGGTTACGCTTGTGGCTGTGTTACAGCCATACAGTTATATGTTATATGTTATAGACATAGAGTTACATGTCACTGCCATAACCTGAGCGCTTCAATTGGCTTTGATAATTTCAGCAATGACTACCAGATATCTATAAGGAGCTGTGAGGTGGATCATGGATTCATGAGTCTAGAGTTCCTTGGAAAGGTTGTTTCAAGAAAGACAAATGATAGAAGGCATCAGTGTTCAAGTCATGGCTAAAACTGTAGGAGTTGTTAAGATATTAGGAAAGAAAGTATAGGGAAGAAAAGGAAGTTAACTGACGTCTGAGGTCTGAGAATCCTAACATTAAAGTGTGGGAGAAGATACTGGCAAAACAGGCTGAAAGCAGCAACCAGGATATAGAAGGAAAGCCAGGAAAACAGCGACAGAAACTCTGAAGTAGTAGTTGGCTGGGTTTCCTGCTGTTGGAAAAAAATTAAAAATACAGCTAGAGTTTGTTCAGATTTGGAGATATGGAAAGATTTCCATAAAAATCCCTGAAAAGGAATATGAGGCCACCATTATGACGACATCACATAAAAGAATTCTGTTTCTATTTTTAACAACTGATAAAGATGTAATATAATGTATATATGTATATATATATATATATATAATTAGCAAAAACTTTCTTTTGAGTGAATAATGTCTGTATATCAGCAGGAAAAAGTCAGGTACCCTGTACCATTTCCTTGAACTATGTGAAAAGAATATAATTAAACAGCTCAACAAAATAGCACCTCAGATAGGTGCGTTTACACTCACCTGAAATCCCAGCATGGGGGAAGCAACTCAGGGGGGCCTCAAATTTGAGACATGCCTGAGCTATATAGTGTGACTCTGTTAGAAAAAGAAAGAGAAAAACAACCTGAAAATTTGAATATATGGCAGAATGATTAAGTAAATCAAATAAATGCAAAATAAAATAAAATAACAATAAGCCACAAACTACTATACTTGCAGAGTATTAGTTCTTATTAAAGAATGATAGGTCCATGGGGTAAGAGAAAGGTCAGTCTGACTACCAGGAGACAATGGATGAGCTTTAATTTATAAGAAGCATGAAAATCTAACAGGCATAGTGGGCTGAGAAGAATTAGGGAGGCATGAACCCAAGAAGTAGGTATTGCAAATACAGCAGAAGAAATGATTGTTCAAAACTTTGACAATAGCATGTTACTTACCCATAACTTCTACCCAGTGTTTTCTATCCGAACAGGGGCAGGACTTTTGTAGTACGATTTGAGGGTTCACACAGGATATCTTATCTCCAAAATATTGGCAAAGTGTCTAAAGCTTCTTGCGGAGTGTTGAGGTCCCCAAACCCCTCAGTTAACCTTCCTCCAAAACAAACACAAAAACAAAACCTTAGGAACCCATGGCATGGGTCTATCTTGAATTGTGATGAAAGCCTAAATTTGATAGACTCTGTACTAGTCAAGCTGAGAAAACCGTGTAGAGCAGTTTCCACAGATCCTAGGGACATAACAACAGTTGGGTAGCGGGAGGAAGAGAAGGGCTCCTGAAATATGCTCTAAATTAATGACCTGGAGTAATAAACCTTGAAGATTATCTTCAACCACAGAGAAAATGGGAGGAATACTGGAAGAGCCTCTCAAATCCCCAAGCATGGCAGCTACAAAGAACAGCATATTTGTTCTGGCCCACCCAGCAAGATGCTAGAGGGTCATTTTCTGAGCTAGGGGTCCAGAACAAGACCCAGTCATCTGTAAAATAGAGACATTTATGCCAGTTCTGCCTCTCTCAGACTTGCTGCCAAGCCCCTGTGAGATAAAGCTTGTGGTCATGCTTAGAAGGCTGAATGGAGCTGTAGATTTGTAAACTATTATTATTTTCCCACTGGCTGCCGTTAATGGCTCTGTGGTGCCTTGCAACCAAATCTGCTAAGGAAATAGAAATTCTCAATGAAGAGCAAACAAAACAAGTTTATCCTCTCTTGGCAACTATCAGAAAAAGAGGACATTATAACATCCTTAGGGCATTAAATAGGAAATCTTTGGTCCAAACTGTAGCCCACTCAGAAATTTCAAGTTTAGGATTCCAACTCAGATGAATTGCTTCACAGCTCTACTTCCTTTTATAGTCGATAAATGACAGGATTATGAATTGCTGTGGCTCCATGAGAGACTTTCTGGACTTTTGAGCTCTGGCAAGGTAGTATTTCGAGTGACACTCAAGTAAGTCCCAGATGTAAAGACTGGAGTGGCTTAAAGGTAAATGTGATGTGGAACATGGCGAATCATCGCTTTACATGGTACTGTGTGTGTTATGCGTGAAGAAGACATATACACACACGTGTGTGCTTGTCTGTGGAGGTCAGAGGACAACCTTGTGTGCCATGTTGAACACCATTGCTTCTGAGACACGGAATCACCAGTCTGAAAGGTGACAAAATAGGCTAGATTGACAGGAAACTCCCAGGATCCACCTGTCTCTGCCTCTCAGTGCTGGCATTATATGAGTGCCACCCTGCTCATCTTATTTCATGTCAGTTTGCGGGGGGGGGGGGGGAGGTTGTTAACTATGTGCTGTGCTTGTTAAACAAACACTTTACTAAGATCTTTCCATCCAGTTCCTGAACCATGTATTTCTTATATTTAAGGAGTCATGTTTTAGTTTTTGCAACCCTGAAATACAATGCAATTTGTGGTTTTTCATGGCATATTCCTTATCACCAGATATTTTGGCAGTCAGGAGGAAACTCGAAGGCATGGAATGACAAGGTTAGGAGCCTCAGGTTTTCCACCGGCTTTCTTGCTTGCATGGAAAAGTGTTTCTATGCATCCTGTGGATCTTCACATACTTAACATTTGTGAAGACAAGTTCTATTCTGAGGCACATCAGACTGATGGGCCATCAGAATCTGACATCTGACCCTTTTGATGCTTTTTCCCCCCAATTCCCAGTGTCTTTTGATTCTGCAAAATATTCTTTCCCATAACCACAGTTCTAGAAGTTAGAATATGTATGTATCAATCCCTTTCAGGTTCAGCAGAGATGCCTCCCTCGCCAGTCCATCCCTAACTCTTACCAGAGTTCTCCCAGTTGCCTGAGTTCCCCTCTGTCACAGCATACATCACATGCCTGCCTTAGAGGCAAGAAAACCTAGCAGGAAATCTAATTTGGCCACACTTATCAGCTCCTAACCTTGGCTCATTTGCTGTTTTTGACTCTTTTCACACATGTAATCCAGCCTGCCATATTCACACATTTGATGCAGCCCCTGCTGCATCAAAGCTAAGCTCTACCCTATGCACTTTAATCAATGGGCGATTAGTAACTGGGATCATTGCAGGAATGTAACTGTACCAAGTGTGTTGGGCTTTTGCCTGAGATACTGCATGGAGAACTGAGGTGGCATCAGCTGCCTGACAGAACTGAATTCTTTAATGCCCAACTGCAGATGATCTCTCAAAGCGACTACCACAGCCCTATGAGTGACCCTGGGGGAGACCCGCCTTCCCAGCTGAGCCAGGTCCAAGTTGAAGAACTGTGTACAATTTGCTAATAATGGCTGTTTCAAATGTTCATGGAGGCCTGGAGTCCAGCAATAGAGACATGAAATACACTGAACTTGGCTCCCCTCCACCAGAGAACTAGCCTGAGAGTTGGTTCCCAATAAATGACAGTGCTCCATTTTAATCCCCGACTCCACTAACTATGTGACCATAAACCAGGCTCTCTTGAGGCTTTTGGTTCACTATCTGTGAAAGGGCATGCTACTATTTACAAAGAGGATCTGGTGAAAAATTCATTAGTCAGATGTGTACTTCTGACTACATACTTGATACACAACTTAAGGGAGGGAAGATTTATTTGGACTCATGTATCAGAGGACTCAGTCATCTATCACGGGAGGAAATGACAGAGAAGCTCACAGTATGGTACATAGGCAAGAGAGAGAATGGGTGTGTGGGGGGAAGAGACTATGAATGAATACCGGAACCAGCTTTCTCTTTTCCAACTTTGATCCCACCTGGGTGCCTTATTCAGTATGTATTTAGTGACTTCACAAACGCTCTGGAGAGTACTTTATGAATCTCTCAGGTAACCCTTAATCCAATCAGATTGACAATGAGATTAACCCATTTCAATAATAATAATAATAATAATAGAAGATAAAGGGCTAAGAGCTGTTTCTATCACAGGATACTCATCAATCTATTATACTGATAATATTTCACACTGACCTGAAGGAATTTATTGGTTCCCAGGAATAATAATGAATTAATCACCTCAGTGTTCCCAAAGAATTCCACAATGGTGGGGGCACATGAAGTACTAAATAAATGTTTATAAAATGAATAAACAATGATGTCCTTCCTGGGTTAATCAGGAGATTTCATAGAAACACTCTAAAGCTTCTTTTCTTTCAAAGTACATTTGTCAGCTCTTGCCCACAGAGTTATTTTAAAATTTATTTAAACTGATACAGAAGGAAATAAATCTTGTACATATTAGTGGGGCACAACATGATGTTTCAATACATATAAACACTATGCAATGTTCAGATCAGGGTGAACATGTCTGCCTTTATGATTTTTTTTGGGACAAAACATTCAAAGTGCTTTCTTCCAGTTTATTCAAATATTCCATTTGACCTAGTTATTATTGTTGTGATGAAATACCATGACCAAAAGCAAGTCAGGGAGGAAAAAGTTTATTTGGCTTATACTTCCACATCACTGTTGACCATTAAAGGAAGTCAGGACAGGAATTCAAACAAGGCAGGAACCTGGAAGAAGGACCTGATGTAGAAGTCATGGAGGGGTGCTACATATTGGCTTGCTCCTCAAGGCTTGCTCAGTCTGCTTTGTTAAAGCACCTAGGACCACTAGCCCAGGGATGGTATCACCCACAGTGGACTGCCTCCCTCTCCCTACCATCAATCACTAATTAAGAAAACGCCCTACAGGCTTGCCTACAGCCTGATTTTATGACGACATTTTCTCAGTTGAGGTTTTCTTTAAGATGACTTTAGCTTGTGCCAAGTTGACATAAAACTATCCAACACCCCATACATTATTCTTTTCCAATACATTGGATTGGTTCCAACATATCTTGGGGTTTCTATTGCTGTGAAGAGACTTTTATAAGTAAAGCATTCAATTGGAGCTGCCTTAAAGTTCAGAGGTTTAGTCCATTATCATCATGGTGGGAAGCATGGAGTCACATAGGCAGACATGGTGGTGGAGAGGTAGCTGAGAATTCTACATCTGAATTGGCAGGCATCAGGAATAGACTGCCCCCCACTGGGCATAGTTTTAACATTTGAGACATCAAAGCCCTCCCCCAGTGGCACACCTATTTCAACAAGGCCACACCTCCTAATAGTGCCACTGCCTATGTGCTTATGGGGCCATTTTTATTCAAGCCAACATACAACATTTCCAAATAATATTATTTTTATTCTATTATGTCAAAGTATACCTGAATTTCTAACTGCAAATTGCTCTCCATTAATTATAATTTTCTCCTCTGTCTTTTCCCAAAGACAATAAAAGCTCTTAAAATTTCTACCTTTGTATCAAATATATAAAGATTGAATATATTTTGTATTTTAAAATATTTTAAATTTATTCTTTGATATTTATGTTGCCTCTTGATTATATCCATTCTTCATTCTCTCCTAACTCTCCCTATGACTCCCATTACATGTTCTTCTCAACTTTGTATTTTGTTTTCTTTTAACTACAACCCACTGAGTCCAATTCTTGCTGCAGAGATATGGGGAGAACCACTGGACGAAGTCAACCTACCAGTGGCACACCACCTCAAGGAAAAGTTACTCTCTCCTCTAGCAGTAATAGCTTCTAAGTTAAAGTTAGGGCTTCATGAGTTCTTCCCCAAACCTTGCTAGACTTTTTACTCAGTTGATCTTGTGCAGGTAACCACAGATGCTATGAGTTCATGAATGCAACAACAAAGTAATTTCTGGAGGACAGTATTTCACAGCACACTTCCCATCCCCTGGCTTGTACATTCTATCCCTTTAGTAATGTTCCCTGAGCTTTTCAGGGGAGGTTGAAGTGGGCAGTCCTTAATGGTGAGATGCCAAAGAGGTCAAAGTGCTGAGAATAAGTGACTATGAGTGCTCAGACCTAAACAGGATGTCTACACCAGGCATCCTTTTGATTAGTTTTGTGTTTGTGAGCAAGTTCCTCAATTTCTGTGAGCATCATTCTAATTATGACTTATTATGGGGACTAAACATACGATCTAGTACCTAGCAAAGGTTAGTATATCTTTGCTGATTTTTTTATTCATATTTCCTCTATATTTCCTAAGTTGGACTTAGAACAGATCTTAGGAGTGGGACACAAGAAGGTTTTACCATATTAGAAGCAGTAAATTTCAAAACTAGCCACAGTCAGGCAGTAACTGATGTTTCTGAACACCTCCAACATAGCAGGCTATTCCGAGGGGCTGCAGAACCAGTCAGTGGTGAACATGACAGAAAAGCTACCCACAAGGAACTTAACACAGAGAGGAGAGAAGTGATGTCTTTCCTACTTCAGTTCTGCTGTGTTCTTTTTATACCTACAGGTCCAACCTTTGTCAAAGCCAAGCCCACACATCTGACCCTGACCACTGTTCCACTCCCTCCCAGCTTGCATAATCCCTAGGTTAATATCTTTGAACCCCGTTTTCTTTCTTTCAGCTCTTTGAAAAAACTAAGCTCAGTCCCAGCACTGTGCCAGATACCATCTCTTTCCACTAATTGAAATGCTGTCATATATTTCCACATAACTGGTTCTTCCTTGTCACAGAGGTTTTAACACAAAGGTTCCTTTCTCAGAAAGCCCTTCCCAGGACTGTTAGTTATGCATGGCAAAACTCCAGTGGGAAATCAACATTTGCATCAGTATCTGCTAGAATTATAAAGTAACAGTGTCCAGAGCCAGACTGGGTCACCCTTGTCTGTTCTGACCTTGCAATTTAACAATTTACCAACCAAATCCCAGTCTTTGTATGTTTTTAAAATTCCTTTACAATTTTTTGCATAACACTTATCACCATCCAAACTTATTAACTTATTTTTTGACTTGTTGACTGTCCCTGTGCCTACACAAGGATGACGATTCCACAAGAACCTAATCTGTGACATTGTAGTCTACCTGTAACCCAGAGCCTCAATGAAAGCCTGAGACGCCACCTGTGCTCAAGCACATGACAACTCCACAGGCCAAAATGTGAAGAGGTGCCAGGAAGGAAGACCAGCAGGAGAAGAGAATCCATGATTCGGATGGATGAATTCATTCTTTCTATGCTTCTTGCTTCTGCTTCTTCTCTGCTTTTTTAGATCAGTTTTCTGGGATTGTAGTCAGCTTATCAGGTGGTGACACACAGGATGAGACATGCGCTTGTATGTACCAACATTCATGCAAAAAAAAAAACAAAAACAAAAACAAACAAACAAAAAAACCCAAAAAAAACCTAGGCTTACTAGCACGTTTTCTATTCCAGGGATGGGAAAGTGGAAATAGGTAAATCCCTGGAGCTCAGTGGCCACTTAGTCTAGCAAAATTGGTGAGCTCTACGTTCAGTGAGAGATGCTGTCTTAAAATCTAAGGTGGAGAGCAAACAAGAAAGCCGTCATGTGATCATGGCTCCAGCCCTTGCCATGCATACATGAACACACACACACATATGCACATGCATAGGCACACACACACACACACAGAGACGGTGTGTGGGGGGGAGAGAATCAAGATCCATGTAGTTCTTGGTAATCAGTCATATGATGTTGAATGCATATTTGACTTTATCTTTCTTATCTGAGAAACTAGGCACACAAGGATTTACTTCTATGGTCATGTATGACATTACAATTTTGTAAATTTTAGAACTTGATAATTCTCTAGATAAACTTGTTTTTTCACTCGGAACAACCTTTCAGAGCCATTCTCTAAACTCTGTCCACCTAGTCCCACTGGAATTCTCAGGGTTAACGTTTAATTTTCAGAGCCTGGAAAATGCAGAAAAAAAATCACAATTAGGAACTAAGGTAATATGGTAATATCCACAAGAAAAGAGATTAATGTATTTCAGAACATAATAAAAATAACAAAAGAAGACCAACAAAAAATGTTCAGATCTCTAGAGTATATTAAGTAAATGTGCCTAAGGGAAAATAAAAATGTATATAAGAAAAGATGAACTTAGCTGAAGAAAAGATCATGATGCTCAAATGGAAATGATTCAGGGCCTAGATGGAGACCCGAGTCAGATAGATTGGTGCAATCCATTCCTCTAAGTCACGAGGCTCAGAGCCTTAAGAGAATCTGTTCTAAATCCTCTAAACATCCCCAGCCATTATCCCATTAGTGCCTCTGTGTGTGAGAGTGTGCTTTGAGACGTTGTTCCTCTAAAAGATCATTAAAAGCAGAGAGCTCTGTTCAAGCTGAAGATCCAAGCAAGCTCAAGTGCTTAAGTGATTCTGGCTACATTCAGCAACGGCTGAGATGCCTGGAATCAAACAAAAAAATTAATTGAACAATGGAGAATTGACAGATAATGGAGAAGGGGCAGTAGACAGGTGACTTGAGGAAATACTGATGATTTGGTGACATTTTCCTTTGTTTGCTCCCAACAGCCTAGGGCTATGACATAGACACCATTCTTAAAACCACCTGGCTTGATGCCAGGCACAGTTTCAGAACGTTGCTTTGTGGAACAAATGCCCACATTAGAGGTTAGAGCAGTGATGCTCATGGTCCCCACGGAAGCTTCTCAACTCTGCACACACTACCTCAGTAACTCTTCGCTCTGATGCTCATCTTTAGCCAAACTGGATTCTCTAGGGCTCTCTCACACGGGAAAAAAATTCATAAGTGCTTTTAAAGTCTTGACATCTGGGATAACAAACTGCCAGAAGAGCTTCTTTTAACAACATTGACCTTAGAAATCCTCCCAATACTCCTTGGAAATGCTTGAATAGATCTTGATCATCTTCAGCAAAAGGTCCAAACATATTAGTGTGGCCATCAATGTTCATCACCATCTGGACCTTAGCAAACATCTCCAGCCCAGTTCTTGGCACTGTTCCATCCTGTAACTTGAGGTTCTCTGTGCTGGTCATATTTCTCCTGGCTTCTTAACTACATAAACCATATTCTTCTCCTCCATTAACCCTGAGATTTATTCATTTCTTTAGAAGTAGGCATTGATGCATTTACCCTTCGGTCTTCTTATAAACCCTTCATTCATACAATTATCTTTGACCTCATTATTCTATGCACATATGATTACTCTTTCATTAATTCTACATTAGAAGCTGATTAAAGGTTGGAATTTTCTATCCTAGACCCTCAGTTAACATAACCACACTTTGTATATTATACATATTCAATATATTATTGGTCATTGAATAAACTAATATTATTATAGACTAGAGATCAATAATATGGATAAAAACTTATGGTAAAGAATCCTTTCTCTTCATGTTTGCATGATATATGATTCTACCAGGTCAGGCCACTGTGATTAGAGGCATACGCTGGATTTTTGAAATCTACAGCCTTTGTAGCTTTTTATAATTATTAGAGTTTATCTAGAGGAAAATGAGTCAGCTTTAAGTAAAAGTGAAGTAGCACCTTAGAGCTGCTACTGGGAAAGGACATGAGCAAATAGAAGGTATTCTGCCACATTTCTTTCTAGAAATTCTAGAAATGTTGTGACAATAAAAATGCTGAGAAATAAGTCAAAATAAATGCCAAAGATCCGCTATCATGTGTTAATGTCAGTTGTCGAAACAGTATAGGTCGATGATCTTCTCTTTTCAGAAGATGGAGTGGAGTTGGAATGAATCCAGTCCAGCTCACATGGAAGCCATTTTTCCCCTATAGTTTTGAATTTCAAGTCAAATCATTGATATCCAGAGTCTCACATCTACTTATTGGTAAGAGAAGAAAATGTTAGTATTTGGAGATGTGGATGGACATGGTGAATACATGAGAGGAGTAGAGGCAGGCAGGAAAAGAATAATTAGCTAGGAAAATTGATATTTGCTAATTTCTTATATGCTGGTTCAGAATCAACTCTCTTGGATGGTTTCTAGCCTAGGAGACTTAAACACAATGATGAACATTTAGGGAGAGGTAAAATTACTTAAGGGTACTATATGCCTAGGTACACATGAGAAGTTATTCTGTGATCCCCAAATGAAGGGATTTATTCTGATTTTTATAGCATATTCCATTGAAGAGGGTATCTATATGTTGCCTTTGCCTCAAAGAACCATAAATTTTGCCTCTTGCAATATTATATTCTACACAAGAATTTTAGAACTGAGTTAGTGGTGGGCGTTCCTATGGATATCTTGGAGTATAACCCAAAAATGTCTCAGATGTTCATGTAAGCTAGAGGTTTGGCCTTTAAAAATTTTTCTGACAATCAGGTGATGGCCATTTTAGGTGAATATGAAAATGAAGTTATTGTAGGTCTGGCAACGAACAGAGGGCAAAGAAAGGACAATCCTATCACATGGGATGATTTATGGCTGTTGCTCTAGGTGGGAGTACACAGTATAAACACACTTCTTGACAATAGCAGAAGGTAAATAGTAGTTTTGAGCATAAAGAGATGTAAGCTTGAGAATGACATGAGGGACAAGCTTTGGTCATCCTGTCATCTTCCCCGTCAGCAACCTGCAGCATCTGAAAAGATTCCAACTGTGTATCAGGGGTGTCATGAAGTAGGGAGATGAGTGTGAAAATTATGAAGTCATATAGGAATTTGTATTCATCAGAATTCATACTAATGCCATGGGGAATAAATTCACCCTTGCCATTCTCCTAAGAGGAAGGCTTAAAGACATATTAATATTGTCTAAGTTGGAGGCTGGAACAGTTCCAAGAGGGAAATTATCTGTAATAAGAGCCATTTGCCAAGTAAGATGCCTCAAAACTACAGAAAAACAAATGAGCCCCATGGCCAATGTGTACACTCTTAACGGAGGATCTCACAAGCAGGGATCCTTTTCAGCCTTGTAAAGGATGGAGATGCTTGCTGGGTCCCTCACCTCACCTTCTTGAACCCTCACCAGTGTAGTCAATTTTGCTTTTAAAGAGGAGTGAAAACATTGTCATCGCACGCACACGTGTGTGTGTGTGTGTGTGTGTGTGTTGGATATCAGAGGTCTACTTTTTCTCGGTTGATCAGTATCTTCTTATTTTGGGTGGTGGGGGAGCAGTCTCTCTCTTGATCTAAAGCTCACCAATTCAGCTAGACTGTGAGGCTAGTGAGCTGCAGGAATTCACCTATCTCCAGGTCCCCAGCTTTAAGATTACAGGCATGTGGCATCACACCCAGCCTTTTTCACATGGTTGCTGTGCATCAAGCTCAGATCCTCATGCCTGAATGTGAAACACTTTATTGACTGTGAACCCTATTTGTAGTCCTCCAGTCCTTTTTATTTTCCTGGAAGAAACAATGATATAGAGAAAACAACAGAAATTAATGACATTAGCTTTTTATTCTTACGGGGAAAAAAGTTTAAAACCCCATGGTCATAAAACTCCATGATGGAATTTTAATTAGTGTTTTGAAATGCAAATTTAAGCCACTGGGGGTAAACTTGGGATCAGGAATAAGGCGGTCAGTCCTATATATAAAAAAGTATGACTGAATAGATCTTTATATACAGTGGCAGAAGATAAGAAAGGACCCAGAGGAGCAAAACATCTTCGTACTTGGGGAGGGGAGGAGCAGAAACATCTTCATAATTAGGGAAGGGTGTCTGAAGAGAATTCTCAAGAAGTAAGAAGGTGAAGGGTATCATTGTGGGTTGTATTTGAATTGCTCTGGGTTCAAATCCAGTTAATCCAATATTATTGTTTTGATATATACTATCAAATGGTTAGACACTTGGGAACTAGCTGGTGGTGATGTTTTGGGATTTTGTGGATTCTTTAGGAGGCAGGACCTAGGTGGAAGAATTAGGTTAATTGGATGAGGGTTTTATAGACAATATCTGCCTGTGGTCATGTTTAAACTCTCTGCTTTCCTGATCCTCAGAGATGTCAGCAAGCAGCTTTACGTTCCTGCTGCCACCATCTGGATCTGTCATATAACTCCTCCATGTCTCCCACTTAGTGCACTGTGAGCAAAAATAATTTTCCGCCTCAAGTTTTTTTCCAGGATATTACAGCAAGTTGGAAAATAAACACACACACACACACACACATACACACACACACACACACACACACACACACACACACACACAACCAGGTCCTCCATTACAATGATGGTGTGAGAATAACTGAACCTCTCAGTCTCAGTTTCCTCCTGGACTGTGTCAGTTCCCTCCATACCTGAGCATAACCTCAGTATCATGTGTAGTGCCCCTTGCCAGTCAGCATAGAGAAGAAGCTGAAGAGGCACCAGCAGATCTGGGGAGTATTCAGAGCTATACTTCAGAGTGTTCTGCCGGCCACATTGGTATTTTGGAGGAGGACTGTAGGTCGATTCTACATTTCTCTGGAGGGCCCTTCACTAAGCCTGTCTAGAGCTATTGCGATCTGATTCACCCCTCACCTCGTGAGCCTCTGAGACTGAGTTTTCAAGGGCAAAAGGCAGCCCTTCTGTTTCAGAGTTTATTCTCTCCCAGCAGAAGAGCACTGCCTGGGGTGTATACATAGTATGTTGTCAGCTGTTAGACACCTCCCCACATTGCCTCTCCCCCACCTCATCTCTGATAGGTAACCTTGGACCTTTAAGTCAGCTCAGGAGCTTCATAGTGACATGTCCTTCAGTGGCTTATCTAAACCCATCATAAGGGGTAATCAGAGGACACAGCTTAACTGGAGCAGTGGTGGAAACATACTTGCTACAAAGGAAGGAACCTCCAGGCTCTGCCACTCTGTGGACTTACCCCAGCAGAGAATACGTGCAGAGGAGGAAACACATCCAGAGTAGAGATCATGTGCATTACTGTGGACCCTATGCATGTAAGAGGCATGTACCTGTTTCCTCGTGTACCTCGGGATCATAGATAACATCACAGTGGACTGTCTTATATGGTAGGAATTTGGCTGAGCTATATAGCCATAAGGTGAGGATTAAGGTGAGCCATAAGTGAGAAAGGGTGTGGTCCTTCTGTCTGTCCACATGGAAGGTTCAGACTCACACACGACCACATTTTCAGTGGGTGATAAGAATACAATGGATGCTCCAGTAAAGACTGTGACTATTGTCACTGATACTGTCCCGGATGGAAAGAACAGCCATCAACCCAAATTGTAATTCTGAAGAAGTGAAGCATATAGGTGCATATAGAAGATGCTGATCCCTGCTTATTAATATCAATGTAGGGTTGAATGCTTTTTTATTTTTTGGTAATTTCATTCATTAAATGCATGTATACACTGCATTTAAGTCATACCAACCCTCAACTCTTTCAGGACAGCCACTCAATCCCCTTCCCACTTCATGTACTCTTTATTTTTTACTTTAAACTTTTATTACCAACCAAGTCCAAATAGTGCTGTCAATATGTACATGTGAGTAAGGCCATCCAGTGGAACATGGAGTCTCAGAGGCTACACTCCTGAAGAAAGTTAACTGTCTTTTCCTCAGAAGCCATCAATTTTCAAATAGCTCCTCAGCTGGGGTTAGGACCTCATGAGCCTGTCCCACATCTATGCTGGAATGTTGACTGTCAAAATCCTCTGCAGGCAACCACAGCTTCTGTGAGTTCTTGAATGCAGTGGTTAGCCCTGACCTCTACTGTTTGCAAGTTTTCTAAATCCTCTTTTGTAGGGAATGATTATGATATAGATATCCTACACAGGGCTAAGTAAGCATTCCACAGTCATTTAGTCTCTCTGGTAAGCATGACCCACTAAAAAGAAGCTTCTTTGATGAGGATTGAGAGCTATTATTATAAAGATTTCTCTCTTTTTTTTTTTTTTTTTTTTTTTTTTTTACTGCTGTGACAAAATATCATGACCAAGGCAATTTATAAAATAAAGTATTTAATTGGGCTTACTGTTTCAGATGGTAAGGACCTGTGATGGCTCAGCATGGCAGTGGGACTATCTGAGAACTTACAGGCAAGCAGGAAGTAGAGAAAGGGATAACTAGTGACACACCTTCTCCAACAAAGCTATACCTCCTAATTCTTTCCAAACAGTTCCACCAAATGGGGACAAAGAATTGAAGCATTTGGGCCTTTAGGGGCCATTCTCTTTTAAACCATCATAAAAGATAAGTATTTAGAGGGATGTTTGACACTGTCAACTTGGCAAAATAATAGCATTAAGTTCTCCCCTAAGGTCTATGGCCTCTCCAATCATGGATTGGTGTTTGAGTTTACAGTATCAGGAGTAAACTTTTCCCTGAAGAGCAGACCTTAAATCAGTTAGGAAAGCTTTTGGTTAGCCCCTTATTATGTATGCCACGATTGCACAAATGAGTGTATCTTGCCAGTCTAGTTGTCTGATCTTTATTATCTAGCTCACAGGGTTCACAGCTGGGTGAATTTGTTGATGACTTTTCTTCCCAGCAGCCCACATAGTACCTTTCTGGTCTATAAAAACTAGGCAGCCGGGAGGAATTTTTCCGGTTAGTGCCAGCTTGATTTTTCCATGTCCTGTGACTAAAGTGTGCAATTCGTTCATCAATAGGGTTTTACCAACAAGTGTGTGAGTGTGTGGGGGCAACAAAGAACAACACAATAGCTTACATTATATGGGGAGGTCTCTGCGACCACCTAACATAACAGTGACACAAAGGGAGCATCACACACTTGGCACTGTGCTTTTAAATAAAGTCCCTTCAGATGAAATAATTTGCTTGTCCACGGAAGATCATTCAAAGTTATCTTGGTTTCAGATTTTAACACTGTGTTTATTAAATTTATTACAAAATTTGTTAAAACTATATATATATATATATATATATATAATTTAATTGGGTTTTTAAATTTCTGAGTTAGTTGTATTTGATTTATTGTTAACTTATTCCTTCTACCCTGTGGCCTTCTCTTAACTTGCTCCACATCTGCTTACCTCCTCCTCACAGCAGCTTTGGGGTGTGTGTGTGTGTGTGTGTGTGTGTGTGTGTGTGTGTGTTGTTCTACAGATCGTAACAGCATCCGTGTGTTCATGATTGCCCGTGACAGTATCACATTTAGAACAGAGCACTTAATAATACTCTTTCTCATCTTTAAAATCTCGCGTTTCTGCCACTCTCTTCGGCCATGTTTCTTGGGCCACAGAATGGGTTATGGAGATGTCCTTTTCAGGGCTGAGTCCTTGATATTCCATTATTTTTAGTATTTCGACAGGGTGAATCTTTGATCTACCACTTCCAAAAAGTCATTTTTTTAAATATATAACTTACAAGTCTTATCCTTCCTTAATTAGTGTATGACAAAATTTAAAAATGTCTAATAAGAAGATCCTGATTAATATTTGGACTTACTTATAAACATAGAGATTTTCACCTGACTTTATAATATGGATTATTCTATTTTGAGTACTTTGATTAACAAGCCAAATTTCTGAGTACTGAAGTCTTATAAATCTAATAGATTATGCTAAACTCATAAACACCAGGTGATTCTTATAATATCATAAATGTTCAAGTGTGCTGTATATAAATCTAATAAAAACTCAGCTTTTAAAAAAAAGACCAAATCAATTCCTAAATTACTCCTCTTAACTGTAATCACAGATTTGGACTATTGCACCAATAAATTACTCTCTATTAAGTATAAAATTTTCTTTATAAATAATTTATTTTATAATAATAGATTAAAACTGCCTAGTTATAATTTTAGTAAAAATGTACAAAAATTATGTGTATATATGCTAAAATACTAACAATTTCTAACTTTGGATGGTAGGATTTGTTTTATTTTTATATTCTTATTTACATCTTTCTTCATTTTGTATGCATGTGCCATTCCTTAGTCAATAAATAACATAAGTTTTAAAACTATTTTATTCGTACCTGTTCAGACATCAGGTCCATGTTTGGGTTGATGGAGTGGGCTCCAGATGCTTGGGTCCCTGACCTATTCTTGGGCCATCTGGAGCCTAGATCTATACTCATACTCTGGCAGGCAGGATGCCTCCTAGGGCAAAGACTTTATGAGTTAGTATGCACACACTTGTTATGTCAGGCTCTGAGGTCTTTAAATTTTTGTTATTATTTTTAACACAGAGAGGACATTTATGCTGGAACCACATCTAAGAATCTAAAATAAGCTTTGCAGGTTATCATGCAAATTCAATTTCAAATAGAGGAAAGATCGATTAGAATCTGTTGTCTTGAGGCAATTTCACCATGGCTAGGTAGCAGACTGCTTGCTGCATTCAGTTATGCTGTGAAAACAAAAACAAAAACAAAACAAAACAAAACAAAAAAACCCAACTGACAAATACAAGTTCAGGGCTCATGGTTTGAGAGGACAAAGTCTATTGCAGTGGGAATGCGTGGGGTGAGAGTAGCTCCAGGTGTGAGGTGAGTGAGGCAGCTGATTGCATTGTACCCACCGTCAGGAAGCAGAGGGAGATAATTCTGGTGCTCAGTTCACTTTCTCCTTTCCATTAAATCTGGGACCCCAGCCAGTGATACTGTCCACCTTCAGCATAAGTCTTCCCTCCTCAGTGAAACCTTTCTGGAGACACCTTCACTGTCACACCCAGAGGAATCAGAGTTATGTTGCCATTGGATTCCAAGGCCAGTCACATTGACAATGAAGGTTTACCAGCACACTGGCTAACTGGTATAAGGTGGCTGGATAAATGCATGACTAAATAACGGATTCATGACTGGCCCTGACCTTACAAATAAAGAAGAAAATGAAAGAGGAATAATATGCCATGACTGATAGATTGACAGACATAGGAATGATTGAATCAAATGATTGCTTGGGACAGATTGTGTGTGAATAAGTAATTGGTTTGCTGAATAAATGCTGCAATAGACAGAGAGTTGTGCAATGACTGATGCTGTATGACTGACTGAACTGTTGATTGAGAGACTAAGTAAAAGAATAAGTAAAAGGTAATAAATGACGAAGTGAACAAGAATTGGCTGATGTACTCATTGTGCATGTGAATTATCTGCCTGTTTCAATGATGACTATCTAAAGCAACAAAACAATTAAGTGCTTACGATAAACAAGAGCCTGACTGAATAAATGAATGCTGGGGGGAAGGAGCAATCCTCCCTCGCATGTTGTATCCTAACACTACAACTTTAGCCAGCCCCACGTTTGCCCTTTCTTTAGCATATCAGTCACCTTACTGGCGTTGATACCATTACCTGGAACCTCTGACACTGACTTCCTGGATTGCCTTCATTCCATTTTATTCTGTGGGTAGATCCTAATCGTGGGTTTGTGTGTGCTCCTCCCATCTTATAACGGTTAGTTTCACCAACTTGACAAGACCTAGAATCACCAAAGAAGTAAACCTTGGAAGTGTGAGGTGAGAAGACCCACTCTAATGTGTGTGGCACCATTTCCTGGGCTGGGCTCCAAGACTGCAGGGAAAGAGAGAGAGAGAGAGAGAGAGAGAGAGAGAAAGCTAGCTGAGCACCAACACCGATGCACCTCAACTTCCTGACCAAGCATACAATGTTAGCAGCTGCCATGCTTTCCCCACCAGGATGGACTCTGCCTGGAAAGTTGTACTGGTTCCTTAGTACATGGGTCTGATGACCCAGGCATATCTATTCTCAGCCAATGCCTAAAGGATATGCTGGCATCACTTGAGTGGTTTCCAGGCAGACAACTGTCAAGGAATTCCAGTGTCTGTTTGCTTACTCATTTATTTTTGGCTCATCTGGTTCTGTCCTTATTTCCCAGCCCACCTGAAGCAGATTGATCCTTGAGACAATTCCTGTTGACATCGAGTCTTCCCTGGTGACCTCTTGAGATCCAGCACCAGGAAGCAGCCTCCCACTCCCCTCCCCTGCCAGCCTGAAGTTGCCCTCAGGGACAAGAAGATTTTGCCACAGTAGACTCCATGTCTTCTTAAAGGACTTGTTAATTGGGGCACCGTACCATCCTTTATCATTTTCACATCAGACAGCAGTTCTGTTGTCTGTTTACATTTGCTCAGGGAGCATTTCACAAGGGTGTTTATTCTTACAGGAAAGCTCAGAGGTTAGCCCTGCCTTTCAGAGTGAAAAAATCTGCCAAAAATCCACTGCAAAGAAGCTGAAAATAGATGCAGTGTTGATTCATCAGCAGCCTCTCTGGGTGCTTTATTAGGGATTGGCACAGAGCTAGAGCATCACCTGAGTGTGCCAGGCTGGAGGAGAGGAGGCACTGACACGGCTCTGGAGACAGCACCCGGCAACCGTCAGAAATCCCCTTGCCTGGTTCAAATTTAATAAACAAGAAAGTCTAATGAGATGCCAGCCATCCTGTCGGGGCCTGCAGTGTGGCCGAGCTTCTTGAAGGATCTTCGCACGTGTGAACATGGATGCACTGAGACCCTGCCAGTGGGACAACTGGAAGGAAGCTAAGCCAACGCTTTTTGCTACTCAGGCACAAGCTTCTGTACTGTGATTTCACACCGGTTTTATTCACTCTCTACTCGGTCTGCAGCATAACTAGAGTTTGATAAATGTTTGTTGGCGAATTCAATAAATAAATACATGTCAAATTCAATCTGTCCTCTAAGATCGATTTCAGATTTTCCTAACCTCAGAATCTCTCTTGCTTACAAAATGAAGCAAAGGCAATCTCAAGATCCTTGGAACTGAGTCACTTTGTTGTCGTTTTCTACTTCTTTTACTAGTTAATTTTGGGTTTATTTTGTGGTTGTTATCACTATAATCACCACCATCAGTGGTGAATACTTTCAAGTGTTGACTATGTGACAATTCATCATGTTCCTAGTAACTTCACAAAACTTCTATATGTAAATTATCTTCAGTGGACAGACAAAGAATCTGAGGCATTCAGAGGCTCAAGGATAAAACTCTCTACCACTGTATAGAACCTACAATTTGTTGAATACACTTTGTACTTTAATGTCACATAATCATAGAATGACCAAAGTGGGTCAGTTTTGTAAGGCATATCCTAGGCTCCCCTAGAAGGTCCTATATATCCAGAAAGTCCTCAATTGTAGACAAAGCAGAGAAATGTTCTCTCTACTCAGTACTCAAGATGAAATGAAGAAAGTCATTGATCATCTAACACGGATGCAATCGGTTGAGGCACAAGAGGATAGTAACTTCCTACCTCAGGCACTAAATGATAGACCTGGGGTTTAAGTACTACAGAGCTCTATGGTGTTTTCTCTCAGAAATGCATGGAGAAGTAATCTTTCCTCTACTGGATTGCTAGAAAAACAGACACTCTAGCTTTTGGCAGAACAATAGAGCTCAGGCTTTCTTATACCTTTTCAATCAAAACTGTTTTCTTCTTTTCTTTTTACAACTCTATCAGAGGACTCATAACAGGTTGTTATTACTTGCTAGCCTTCAACTCATTTTTTTCTGCACTTGGTGTGTTGGTTGGTCTCTCCATTGCTTATATTCTATTTCCAGCTATTAACATTTGTTGCATTAAAGCAGACAGAAATGAACTGAACTGAAAAAGATCACAGGGCATGTTATATGTCTGACCTCTCATTTTTTTTCTCTGTCTTGACTCCCATGACTCTTATTCTGTAACTTTAATACTCCTTCTCAGGCTTCATTGATTTTCTTTTGCAGTTTTTTAAAATGCTGCTGGTTTTTTTTAGAGCTCGTTCTTTTTGACTTCTTTGCTGTCCCTATGCAGTTTCTAAGATGCTACCATTTTCCTCCCAGACATTATTGCTATTTTATATTCTTAAATCTCTTCCTCTTTCTCTTGAGTTTAAGCGTGAACAATTATATTGTGGTAAGAAACCCCAAAATCTCATTGATTTTACATATCAAATATTTTCTAATTATGAATATCCAACAAAATCTTTGGGAGGAGCTTATATAGTCACTTTGAGACCCAGTGTCATGGATGCCCTGCTGGTTTTGAGAACATGAATCCTATAGTCCTATAGTCCTTTTGGGAATAATTGAGTAGGGCATCAAGGGATGCTGAGCCTTTTAAATACTTTGGCCTTAAAGGGCCACACACCACCTCTGCCCCAATTTAGTAAAATTAACTCAGAAAAAAAATAGTCATGAGAAGTGTTTTACTACAAAGGCAATGGTAAATATGTGGATACTTAAGACATTTGGTAAGAAACAAACATCTCTACCATTTCAAATAACTTGTGACTTCACACAGTGTATGTCATTAAGTGGGTTTTCTCATATTAAGTGGGTTTTCCAAGGACATTAATATCATTGAATGCAAAGGTTTCTACCATGTAAATTCTACCATGTAAATTGGAGCTCCATGCCTATGCTGTAAACATGCCTATCATGTATCACTTCTCTATTTTTTCTCTACCTATGAAAACTGATTTCATGTCTTGGGATTTGCTTTCCCCTTCCTTATCTCACTGTGAACGTGCTTGTCCTATTCACCTTAAGTGTCTTATTAGCTTCCTGGTGTCTCTTTTCTGGATTTCTTGTTTAGCCTCAGAGTGTTTGTTCCATCCATACCCTTCTGTAAGTCAACCTTCTCAAGGCTTTCAGAGTGGGCTTTGTTTATTTTTCCTAGTGTTTCTCGTCAAATCTCACTTATCCTTCCTTAAAATACCCTTACTGTCTATCCCTTTCCCAACCCCAAGTCTTTTAAAGTCCAACTTCTTGTGTTTCTCCTCTAGTCTGGTTCTCTAGAAGGCTTATTTCTCAAGAAAAGGAGCTTTGTTCTTAGAGCTTCCCAGCCCAAAGCCCCGAGCTCCTTCGCTCTTCTCCTTTTCTCACATTTCAAGTAATATTGACAGAAATTGTTTTTGGCGTTATGATTGGCCCTTCATATCTGTGGGTCCTGTATCTAAGCATTCTCTTAACAGTGGACTAAAACATATTTTAAACCATGCCTTTGTGCTGTATATGTACAGCCTACTTTTTCTTGTCACAATTTTATGAATAATATGGTGCAAAAACTATATTTTATTATATTGAGTGTGGTAATTAATACAGAGGAGAGTGAATGTCTATAGGAGGATGTTCCTATACTATGGACAAATACTACACCATAAATACTATATGCCTATGGAATTTGGCATCCTTGGGTGTTCACAGCTGTCCATTCAAATCATATTCAGAACTCAACCAATTCTCTGTACCTTTCTATGTACACGCTAGTATGAACTATCAACATATTTTATGTAGATTAGCCTAATTATTATGACCTGCTTCTACTTTTTTCTCCTTTTCATCAGTTTCAAACAGATAAATAAGAGAAGTACCTTCACACATAAGTCAGTCTTAGTTCTCAAAACCCTCCAGTGATTTGGTGCCCCACTGTGAATGAAAATGATCTCAGGGTCTCATGAGGGGCCTTTTCAATCTAGAGAGTGGATAGCTTGACATGTGAGGGCTCTCTTCAGAGTCTTCTTTTAAGAACTGCACACTTTGGTCAACTGACTTGCTTTCACTCCTTGAATTTTCATTTGTTATTCTCATGGCTCTGCCATCCCTGAACCACATGTGCTCAGTATGGTTCCTTCTCTTCTGGTCTTCTTAGTAGACCTCTCCCCGAAATGACAAAGAGATAAATTCAGCACTTTACCCTCCATACCTCCCTGCCTCATCAATTATACATAGTATCCATTAATCCTCTTTATCCTGTTTACTGTCATCTGACTCTTCCTGGAGAAGGTACACTCCATGTGGACAGAACTCGTATCTACCTCAGTGTCATGATTTATGTTCAGAATGCACTAGGTTTTCAATAGGCATTTGTAAATTGTCCTGAGGATAACGGCTAGCTTTCTTAGTCTAGCTTTCATCTCTGTGTTAAATCTCTTATTGTTATGCCTCATCTTGGTTCCAGCTGAACATTCACTGGGCTAGGATTTGTACAATGCCAATCTGTCTTACAACCCTTTACAAGTTGACTGGAGAATAGTCTTGGCCAACCTCTTGCTTTTTGGCTAAGACTCATGATTCACACTAGCATATTTTGAAGCCCAAGAAGTCTTGCAAAATGTTTGACTGTGTCTCAAACCTTCCTTGTTTAATCAATCATTTCCAACCATGTGTATCACCCTCATGTGTGGTCATTCCTCTAGTTTGTAGGCTTGTCGCTGCATTGTATCTATTCTGGATCTGAATCCTAGAATGTGTAAAAACATATATTTTTTTGGTTTCATGATGTTTTCTTCATGTTTTAATTACCAGATGATATTGTTGCCCCTCTTCAAACACATACACAACACAACACACACACACACAGAGAGAGAGAGAGAGAGGAGCAAATCACTATTTTTTCCTGTCTCTAATAACTCACTTCTTATATAAAACTCATTCAGATCTCTACCTCTTTCAGCCTCTAAGCCAATGTACTCTCATGTCTACACTCAGTATAATGGATCACTTTATGATTTACCACATTCCATGATAACTTAATATGCCAACCCATAACAATCACTCTTTCCCAAGGAACTCAATCATTAGGTTCAAACACAGGCTACAAATGTGCAGGAATCGATGAACTATTTGAATATTACCATTAAAATGTGCAAATGTCTCTCCTACTTTTCCTATGAATTCTAGGCCTTGACTCTGGCAAATGCCCACCTTCTCAGAAACCAGGTATCTTTAGATACCTGGCGTCAATGATCATATGCCACCACAAATTCTCCTTTCTAGATCAAACACCACTACGTCTTCTGTCCATTCCTCATGTGGTGGGTTTAAGTCTTTGGCAGCTTGTATGAAATAAAAATTCTGTTGCTTTAATGAATGTTGGAATCTTAGGTACAGAACCATTAGTCTGATACATCTGGACAATTATGAAACTTTCTAGATGTTTCTGTATCCAAAGAAAGATACTATACTTCAATTGCTAATCAGAGAATTTAGTGTAAGGGCTTCTGTCCAGGGGCCTACTCATAGTTAAAGTAACCCTAAGCTCCATGAGACTGCATCATCTCTGCAGAGAAGAGGATCTATGGCTCTTGCTTGAATTGAAACAATGAACAGAAAACCAGATGGAGAGAGGACAAAATCAGAAAATAAAATGAAAGAGAAGAAGGGAGAAAAAGAGAAGAGGAAGAAGGAAGGAAGAAAAAAGAGAGGAAGGAAAGGAAAGGAGGGAGAAGATAAAAACAGGAAGAAAAGTTGACAGAGAAAAGGAGAGAGAGAGAAAATACAGAGGAAAGGAAAGGAAGAATTAGAAAAATAGAGAAGGAAGTAATAAAAACATCTTAAGTTCTCTCCAATGTTTTCCACATATTCTTTTAAGTTGCTAGGATGACTCTGAAGGTGACGGTCCTTCAGTCATTACATTACTCACTGCTCTGGCTTTTGCTAAGTCAGTATACTGTACCAGGCACTGTGCTGGTTACTGAGTCCATTAATATATCTTTTTCTTTTAATATATTTTTATTACAATTTATTCACTTTGAATCCCAGCTGTAGCCCCACCCTCATTCCCTCCCAACCTCTCACTCCTTCTCTCCCTCATCTCCTCCCATGCCTCTTCCCCAGTCCACTGATAGTGGAGGACCTCCTCCCCTTCCATCTGAACCTAGCTTATCAGGTCTCATCAGGACTGCCTTTCATAGTCTTCCTTTGTGGCCTGGTAAAGCTGCTCCCCCCTTAGGGGGAGGTGGTCAAAGAGCCAGCACTGAGTTAATGTCAGAGGCAGACCCTGTTCCTCTTAATAGGGAGCCCATTTGGAGACTGAGCTGCCATGGGCTACTTCTGTGCAGGGGGTCTAGGTTATCTCTTGAATGGTCCTTAGTTGGAGTATCAGTCTCAGAAAAGACATCTGTGTCCACATCTTTTGGTTCTGTTGTTCTCTTTGTGGAACTCCAGACACTTCCAGGTCTTTCTAACTCCCTCTTCTTTCATAATATTCTCTGCACTCTGCCCAAAGTTTGGCTCTGAGTCTGAGCATCTGCTTTAATACCCTGATGGGTAAAGTCTTTCAGAGGCCCTCTGTGGTAGGCTCCTGTCTTGTTCCTTATTTTCACCTTCTTCTGATGTCTATCCCAGTTGCCTTTCTGAATAAAGATTGGACATCTTACCCAGGGTCCTCAGGATGATCTTTCCTTTTATTAAAAAAAAAAATGCAGGTCACCAGTTAGGATCTCAGTGTAGTACAGCAAAGAGACAGGCTTTCCATAAATCACCCAGTCATCTCTTTCAGGTTTTGACTTACAGCAGACATTACCCTGGCTGGATAGCCAAATACTGCCACATCAGTCCTGAGCCTAGGAGAGGGTGGGAAATCTGAGTTCCTCACTGCATGCAACTTCGTTTAAGCTATTTATATGGCTGACATTCTAGCATGGAGAAACTAAACCCCCAATTCTCTTCCTTTTCAACAGACTACATAACTCTGTGGTTGCAAATTAAGAAATTTAATTTATTCTTTTTAATTTTAAAAAATTATTTATTAATTATTAGTTTTTAAATGTGCATTGGTGATTTGTCTGAATGTATGTGAGGGTGTTAGATCTTGGAGTTACAGACAGTTGTGAGCTGCCATGTGAGTGCTTGGAATTGTGCTCAGGTCCTTTGGAAGTGCAGTTAGTCCTCTTAACCACTAAGCCATCTCTCCAGCCCTAATTTATTCTTATTTCCACACATGAGGCTAGCTTGTTTTCCAGCAAAGTCTGGCCACTTTGTATACCTCAGGACTACTTCTTGTGGTAGTCTCTCTATCTTCCTCTCTCCTCTCTACACACTCTCCCTCTTCCTTTCTTCCCTTCTTTTTTCTTTGTTATTTTGTTTCTTTTCTTTCTTTCTTTCTTTCTTTCTTTCTTTCTTTCTTTCTTTCTTTCTTTCTTTCTTTCTCTCTCTCTTTCTTTCCTTCCTTCCCTTTCTTTCTTTCTTTCTTTCTTTCTTTCTTTCTTTTTTTTCGTATGCATGCATGTATCATTTCATCCTCTTTTTCTCTTTTTAAATAGTGTCTCTCAACGTTTGCTAAGTAGCTAGGTTGGCAGGCCAGTAAGCCTCAGGAATGTGCCTGTCTCTACTGCCCCAGTGATGGACTTATAAGGGTACACCCTGACTCATTGCTTTTTATGGGGTTTCTGAGGCGGGAGCTCAGGGCCTTGTGTTGAAGATCAAGGCACTTTTCATACTGAGCTACCCCTGTAGCTGGGCATGTTAATTTCCCTCTTTTCCTGGTACCATAAAATCACTGACGACATCTTATTCTTTTTCAGGTCCCCAATATCTAAGCAGTCATTAGCACTTAGTAGGTGCCAAGCATGTGCAGGCTGGAAGTGCTCTGTCCATTCCTTCCTCAGATCTACACGCACATATATAGCAACTTTCCAAATTCAAGCATCTTATTTCACTGCTTGAATATCCACATGATGTTTTCATGCTGAGAGCTCACTATGCACCCCACCCCCCATGGCTTCGTGAAATCCTGTATCTCAGCAAGGTCTCAAAATCATGAAAGGTCAGAGCCCTCCACTCTGTACTGATTTGGGTCACCGTTTCCTTGAGACTTCCTTCGCCTCTTCTTTGATTAAAGCTGGATTTGCCTTGCCTCCCACTTTTTAGCAATTACACTAATTAAGCTAATTTTTCTTTGTTCTCTCCATACAATTTGCATAAATGGCAAATTTATATATAGTGTCCCTAATTCTCCTGTAACTGCTCTGTAATTAACAGGATGCTCATGCTAAATATAAATAAGTGCAGAAGGAAAAACAGCCTTCTGCTAAAATACCGATAAAAGCTGCGAGAAAAGAAAGGCAGAGAAGAAAACAATTCTGAATCCGTTCTAAACCTATTATGCTTGATTGGGTCACAGTTGGAGTATGCCAGCTAAAGGTCAGTTTCTGCATGAGTGTCTCTGAGAGCCCTGTCCCCAAGAGCAATAGAAGTACAGAATTGGGGTCATTTCAAAAATAATAATAATAATAACAATATTGTACAATTTCTCCAGGTTTTGGGGGTAGTGTGGTGTGGGCAAAAAAACCATACAACACCCAGGAAATTGGGACACTAGCTCTAATTCTGACCAGATGGAGCGCCTTGAACCAGGGAACAGCAAGACCAAATCCTAGGGCTCTGTCCACTTTTTGGTGATACTACATTGTAGGACATCCTGTAGCCCCATCATCTCGTTATCTCCCAGATGTTAAAATACACTAGTAACGAAGATATGTTCAAAAATAGTACTAGATCCTGACTGAGACTTCTTTCTACAAATGGAAATGATTATAAATTGGTGAGTAGCTGATATAGGAGTCCTTCGGGTAGTGATAGTAAAAGCAATCCATGAAGTCGGGTCTTAATTCCAGCCATAGTACTGTGACCCTGGAAAAATTCCTTAGAGTGTTTGAACCCAAGTTTCCTTTTTCTCAGAGTAAGGTTAAAGAAAAAGTGCAGTGCCTGACATGAGCACGCTTTTGATGCAATTTAGATATTTTGTGTGTCAAGTCATGAAACCCAGTCTTTCCTGTGGGTAGGTGAATGAACGAAGTTGAATTTCCAGCCAAAGTGTATGAACTCCAAACCAGAACCTAGTATGACTCAAGGAAGGTTGTCTGGAAAGAGACCTTGGAGTCCTTTCCTGCAAATTATGGAGCTGTGGTCAGGGTCACTGTAGTGATAACATCATTGTTTCATTATTTGTTGTTTTCAGAAAAGTCAGCTCTGTGCTTTTTTCAGAAAGGCTCAGCACTTCTCCCAGCCTGAAGAACTGGGACATGAATAAAACCTTGCTCTTTGTGGGTAGGTGTGGGTAAATAGACATTGTAGATGTCTGTGGTTCAAAGTCTTCAGAGAATGTGGTACTTACAGCTCACACAAACATTTCAATTTAATGTTAGAAGACCCCTTAGGACTTTTGCCTTATAATCTTTTCATCTGTGCCTTTTAAAATTGGTGGTTTTGTACACACTTTATACTATATATCATATACTAGAATATGCATATAATTTATAAATAAGTAATATACATACACAGGCATGCCGAATCATAAGACTTTTATTTATGGTAGAGAGAGGAGCTTGTTACAGGAATTTTTTGTTATTATCCCCAGTGGCGGCTGGCTGCTACTTGAGAACAGCACAGGGGCAGAACACAGAGTCTGTCGGAATTTCAGAGACTTGGATAAGACACTTATCTTCTCCAGGTCTCATATTTGTCACTCTTGGGCAGACATAAAGAATATTTACTGAGTAGTTTGGCTAAGAAAGTAGAGGCAGGACAATATATAAAATATTCTTTGTGGTAAATAAGCAGATGTTATTTTTCTCACTTGGAGTAAAAACCTGAGTATTTAGGACACTAATTTGAGTAGCTGTTTACATACACGCATGCACACGTGCACACATTAATGCTAGCGCTAATGCTAAGATGCCCACAAAATAAAACCATTTGACACTTAGTTTAAAAGCACAATTATTGCTGTTTTATTGTTAAAAGGTGAGACACCTACCACCTATTCTGACTCATTTGCTAAGTTACAAATGCTCTCAGCTGCCCACCACAGATGTTTCTGTATCACGTCACATGCTGATAGATATGGTTTGGCAGTGGCTGCTTTGGCTCCATTCATTCTGCTCCGAGTGGTTTCTCATTCCAGGGCATTTCCGTCCATGCAGGACACACTCGCCTTTACGACTGAAGAACGAAGCAGATGAAGCCAGGTCTTGCAATTTCACGGAAATCGCCACTTGGACAGGACCTAGCCCATACTGGTCATGCTGCCTTGGGTGAAGTACCCTCCCCACCCCCACCTCCCTTTGAATGCAGCAGGGTGCACAGGAAGTGGAGCAGACATGGCAACTTTAACACTCTGCACTCTGGCCCTCTTTGAAAACACTCATGTGCCTCGGTTTCTCTGCTAATGCTGTCTTTAACTTATTTTTAAGTGTACAAAGTTTGAGGATTTTTCTTTAATGAAATCCAAGCAGTGTTTTACAGAGGCCTTGAGGCTAGATACTCTTAAGTAAGCCATACAGTGAACACCATTCCTTCTTCCTAAGCAAGAAGGCTTTTTTTTTTAAATCTGACTGTTAATCAGAATACACTAGGAAATACTACTTTATAAAAATTTAAGTTTTAAAAGAAATTGTGGCACATTTACACAATGGAATACTACTCAGCAATTAAAAACAAGAAAATCATGAAATTTGCAGGCAAGTGGTGGGAACCTCCTGAGTGAGGTGTCTCAGAAGCAGAAAGACATACATGGTATGTATTTACTTATGAGTGAATGCTAGCCATATAATGTAGGATAAACATACTAAAATCTGTACACAAAAGAAGCTAAGCAAGAAGGAGGACCCTGGGTAAGATGCTCAATGCTCACTCAGAAAGGCAAATGGGATGGACATCAGAGAGAGAAAACAGGGAACAGGGTAGAAGCCTACCACAGAGGGCCTCTGAAGGGCTCTACCCTTCTGGGTAGACTCATAGCCAAACTTTGGGCAGAGTTCAGGGAGTCTTATGAAAGAAGGGGGAGACAGAAAGACCTGGAGGGGACTGGAGTTCTACAAGGAGAGCAACAGAACCAAAATATCTGGGCACAAGGGTCTTTTCTGAGACTGATACTCCAGCCAAGGACCATTCAAGGAGATAACCTAGAACCCCTGCACAGCTGTAACCCATTGCAGCTCAGTATCCAAGTGAGTTCCCTAGTAAGGAGAACAGGGACTGTCTCTGACATGAACTCAGTGGCTGACTCTTTGATCATCTCTCCCTGAGGGGGGCCAGACTTGATGAGACCTGTAGGCTAGGGTCAGATGGACGGTGAGGAGGACCTCCTCTATCAGTGGACTGGGGGAGGGGCATGGGAGTAGAAAAGGAAGGGAGGACAGGATTGGGAGGGGAAAAGGGAGGGGCTACACTTGGTATACCTGGGATACAAAGTGAATAAATAATAATAAAAATTTTAAAAATTTTTTAAAAAGAACCATTCTCTGAGATTTAAAAAAGAGAGACAACATGATGTCTGTTTTTTTGGGTGCATTTGGGAGAATGAAAGAGTGAATGTGATCAAAATACATTGTGTGAAAACAATGTATTCTCAAAAGAATTAATAAAAGTAATATTGAAAGAGAAGAACTTACAGGTCCACCAACCCCTCATTAAGATGGTACCCCTCAACTAGATGGAATCAGCATTAGAAACAGAGCTGAATGAGAGCATTCTGAGCATACTGTAGGATGCTGAGAAAATTGTGGCAATTCTCTATTCTAGGCTATAGCTCTACAGTGCACTGTCAATGAAAAGTGGCTTTAGAAACCATCTTTTTTTCCCTAGGGTGACAGAATATGAATAATGGACCTTAAAATTCAGCCAAGTATTAAGAACCAAGGTTGACAGAGAAACTCCCTGTAAATGTCTCTTCCTTTGCTGAGTAAACCAGAGATTATGAGGGGATGAACCATGACAGGTAGGTAATTAAGACAAGGCTCCAGTCCTGGAATGAAGAGCAGGACAAGCGCCATACATGATAATGGATTTTTATTGTCAACTTGATTGGATACATAACTGCCTAGGGCATTAGTGAGGCAAACCTTTGAGCGATTCTGTTGGGGTGTTTATAGAGAGGATTAACTGAGAGAGTGAGATCTGCTCTGAACATGGGTAGTACCATCCCTTGGGCTGGGATCCCAGACTGAACAAAAGGGGAAAGGGCAAAAAAGGCAGCCAGTGCCAGTAATCCTCTCTCTGCTTCCTAATCTGCACAGGAAGCTCCCGGTAGGTACAAGTCATCTCTGACACTATGTCTCCCCTAAAGCAAAGAACTGTATCTCCACAAATCATGAGGCAAATAGACTCTTTCTTCCATAAATCACTTCTTGTCGGAGCCCTATGAAAACTAACTATTGCAGATATGTGTTTTTTGGGGGAATACAGACCCTATTTACAAATCTGCCTACTTACAAGGACACCTAGAAATGGTACCCTAGCCTGGAGCTGGAGAAAGAGGGGAGGGATCACATGTCTTAAGTCAGAAGGACTGAGGGAGAAGATACCAGTTCCCAATGAAAGGAAGCAGTGTGGGAAGGACAACCTGCAGGCACAGTGGCTGTTGATGTAGTGACACAGCAGTCCCACAGCAGAGAAGAACCAGGGAGATGAATTACCCAGTGTCTCCCTTTCAAACATCTTCTGTTGTCCTCTGCATGATCCTGTTGACTGAGCTCAGGGAAAGGCAGCCAGAAAAACTATGAGGAATCCTTAAAACAGCTTACACAGGTAAACATGTGTGCAGGACAGCTGCCTGTGGAGTATGCCACGGACAGCCTTACTCTGAACGTCCTCAACCCACTTCATGAGCACACCTGCACTGTAAAGGACCCTTTCTCCCTCTGCTTCTTGGCTGCAGGACATTTTTCTCACCACATATTCTCACCATACCCATCTGCCTATTATGTAGGACCGCCCAAAATGCAGAATATTTAATGTCCCAAAACTCAACTGTCCAACCCAAGGAATATATATCAAAGACATGCTGTGTCTCTGCTTCCTGCCAGCAGAAGTTTGCATGGGTCCAGATATTAGTACACACTCTTGGTGCCTTCTTCTGTCTCACCTCTCACATCTTCTGTTACTCAGGTATACTTCCTGTCCAATGAACTACTTTTTTTTCCCCAAACATAGTCTCAAGATCTCTTTGTGAGAAATTCAGATGGGGGCACATGGAAAATGACCCAGAAGGACAAACAGAAACTATGTAGCTCAGTGCTTAAGGGGAAGGAGTGTTTTAGCCTAATGGAAAACAACCCAGGTATAGAAATACTGTTGTGAAAATGAGCTGGGGGAACTGTGGAAGCTCAGAAAAAGGGCACCCAGCCTGGCATGTTGGATATGGTGAGGAAGACTTCCCATGAAGTATGATTTCTACATCCTATCTTTTTTCTGAAAGAAGCAGGCTTTCTCCAAACTGAAAATTCACAGAGCCTGAGGGTGAGAATTCTGTCCCCTCTTCCTCTCTGTGGGAGAGGGGCTGATTGGAAGCCTGCTCACCATTGCTCACTCCTCCTGCTGTTTTGAAAGGTTCTGATATGAGGGAAAATATCCTCTCTGGGGAGCCCTTGCCCTTTCATGATTTGCCAAACACCTCCTCAGCAAGGGACCCAAAGCCCGCTGCAGCTGATTGAGATTCAAAGAGAAAGTAGATCTAAATGAAGGGTCGAAGTGGAAAGACTGTATTTATTGTTGCTCTCTGGCATCCCTGGCAATCTTCACCAGAGGAATTTCCACACCGTGTTGACTGCCAGCCAGGAGGACTGGGGAAAGGCTCCTCGCAGGAACAGCGGGCACGAATGTTTAAAGGAGAAAATGTACATGGTGGTGAATAGAAGTTGTTTGATGCACTTGAGGGAAACTGTCCTAAATAGTCTTTGATGCATATCTCTTAACAGCCTCCCTTCTGCCTGAGTGTGGCCCATGTGATTTTTAAGATAATAGCAATCAGAAAATGAAGGTTGGAACTGAAACCCACGCCCTTCATTTATATGGAAAAGTGAGGTCAGAGCAAACAAATGAGCAGCCTGTGGTCACGGGGCACATGAGTCACACGCAGAACACAGAACCCATTTCCACCCCAGGGGGAAAGTAGCAGGATAGTGGGTAGATCCTCAGGGACAGTGGTGCCCCCAAGTGTGGCTATGGTACCATCCAGTCTTGCAAAAAGCAAATTCTGTATGCATTTTCTGAGTACTGATCACAAACCTGACCCTAGATTACATTTCGGAGAGCAAAAGGTAGAAAAACAATGACATGAAAACAAAATAGAACCTAAATTGATCAGACCCTCAGGACACCACAATATGTTAAGAGACAAGGATTTTAAAGTTAGCAAGTGTATCCATCCTGGAAAGCCAAGACACTGATAGCCACGTCAGCACACACAGAACACGGAGGATCCTCACATCTTCCATCTCCACTCTGGAATAAAGAGTGTCCTATAGATGCTCATGCTCACCCAGAACACCAGATTGTAGTCTTATCTGGAACTGGAATCTTAGTGAATTGCTTGAAATGCCATCCTATTGGGTTAGGTTCAATCTTAAAATCAGTAGCAAATGTTATTATGGTAAAGTCATGTGAGGACGCTGACAAGATAATGTTATATGAAGACGGAGGAAGGGGTCAAAAGAACAGAACTACAAGGACCAGCAAGAGTTGTAGGCAATGCCCACAAATCAAGAGAAAAGCATATGATAAATCTTTTCCTGGGGAGGAAGAACAGCCCTACCAACACCTTAATTTCTCACTCCCTGCCTCCAGAATAGTATCAGAATATATTTCTGTTGTTTTAAGCCTTGTAGTTTGCGGCATCTAGTTACGTCAGTCCTACAGTGTTAAAACAGTCTTCAAGCTAAAAGGCTTAGTTTCTTCCTACAGGGAAGCATGCACAGAAATGTTGAAGGGCAGACTGTCTTTGATGTAAGGCTGATTCATATTTCTGTATCAGTCACCTGCACTTTTCCCATCGTTTGAGGTGACCTCAAAACACCTGTGTCATAAAATTGCCGTACAAAGCATTCAACCTCCTACTCATGCAGAAGACAGGCCAGGAAAATTACCAAGGGGAGCTTCCAGGCAAGGTGGCCCATAAGAGAGTTCTTAGAGGACGATGAGGAATTAACTTATAAGTAGTGACAGAAGAAGAGTCTGTGTAAGAGGGACAAGAAACACAAAGGCTTGGAATGGAAAACAAGTGGTGAATGTTTGTATCTGTGTTACTGTGTTTGTATGTGTGTGTGCGCAGCATCAACAAGTAGCTTTGAAGGCCTGAGGATAAGAAAGCTTACAGCTTTAAAACACACACACACACATACATATACTGCTTAGATATGCAATATACAGTATATCATTATATCATGGAGGGAAAGTAATGGTGGCAGGATCTTGAGGCATTGAGTCATATTGCATGTACAGTCAGGAAGCAGCCAGGAATGAATTCTGGTGTCCATAGACTTTTCCCAGAGTGCTCAGTCAAGGAGCTAGGCATATGCATGGGTCAAGATGGGTTTTCTAACTTCAATTAACTTAATCTAGACAATCCTCCACACATTCCCAGAGGCTACCTTAATCTAGATAACCCCTCACAAGCATGCCCAGAGGCTTGTCTCCTAGGCAATTCTAGTTTCAGCTAAGCTGACATTTAGCACTAACCATCAGAGTGTCCTTCCTAGGGGATAGACATTATATTAGAGTTTGTCACTGTGGCCAGACACTTGGGAAAGGCAACTGAAAAGAAAAAAAAAAAAAGGAGGGGTGAGATTTATTTCAGACATGGCTTCAGAAGCCTCAGTTCAAGGTCAGATGAATACATTGCTTTAAGACAAAGCTGAGGCAGAATATCATGGTAACACAAGTATGTGATAAGGAGGAATGCTTACCTCAGGTAAGAAGAAGAGAGGAACAACAAAAAGGGGTCAGGGCCAAGATACACCTCTCAAAAGCATGCCTCAACAACCTACTTCCTTTACCTCGGTGCCACCATACATAGCTTACCATCCCTCAGTAATCTATTCAAAGTTTGAATCTATCAGTGGATTATGTAAGAGTCCTTTATGACCCAATGGAAATACCCTCAGAGACATACCTAGAGGTGAGTTTCACTAATCTTCTATGGGTCACTCAATCCATCAAGGTGACAATATCTATCTGTCACAGTTCAGGTAACAGCTCATATAATAGTCAGCTGGTTAAGCTTGAGTCACTTAAATGATATCTCAGGTGCAAAGGAAAGGGACCATATAAATGGACTTACAAGACTATACATTAGAAGTGCTGACCTAAATAAGGACTGATGTATTGTAGCATATACATAGATTCTGTAGGTGTAACTTCCCATGCTCATCAGGGAAAGAATCAGCCAGAACGACAGAACACAGAAGCTCAAGGTTCTTGTTTGCTTCCAGAGTATCATAGTTTTTTTTCCTTGGCTCTAGGAATGAATGCATGCATATATATTCATATGCATATGAATATATATTAATATTTATGCACACACACACACATATATATATATTTATATTGAGTCCCATTAGTTTGCTCGTGTGTGTGTGTGTGTGTGTGTGTGTGTGTGTGTGTGTGTGGAGCCGACCCCTTTGGATTGATAATCTGTCAGCACGCTTGTCCTTTGAGAAAACTGATTTTTCCCTTCATCTACAACCATTGGCTGCCTGTAGCTCTGCATGGAGTGGTGGAGACGCGTGACATTTCTCACATGCATATCGATATGTCCGTTAATGTTGTCATTGTGCGGTTCTTGTGGAAGTAAACAAAATGTTGCGGTGTCCTTGGTGCAGCATTCCTGTTATGTCTAGAAAACCGTCTCGCAGTGGGTTTCTAAGACTGTAAGAGCAGAAGGTCCTCCAGCTCTTACGGTCATTCTTCCCTGTCTTCAGCAACTTTCCCAAAGCCTTAGTTGTATGATTTGGGTGTTAGGTGTACCAGCTGGGGATGGACACCACACAGTCATTTCTTCTCTTCAACGTGGTCTGTTATTGATCTCTGTAATAGCTTCTGGCTGTTGAAAAAATGGATGAGGGATAAGAGCCATGTATTTAGAGCACAGTTAGAAATAACACTGGTTTAGAAACATGGCAGTGGTAGGGTCTCTAGGACCCAAGACCTCTGTATGCACGTGTAGTTGGCTAGGTGTACAGTACCAGGCATGGATTCCTTTCCTAATTACAATAAACAGCCGCTTTGTTGAAGTAAAAAGTTGTGTGCAAGCTGACCTTAATTGTTACAGAGATTGATAGTCTTGACACAGAATATCTAGCAGTAGAGTCTCACACTACTGTTCCTCTAGATGTAAACAAATATTATGATCCTACTGAATTTTTTTAAAGTCAGCAACTTTTATTACTGTTATTTATTTATTTGTGTGTGTGTATACATGTGTGTTCATGTGTATAAGTGCTTGTGTATACATGTATGTGTGTGTATACGTGTGTGTGCTGTGCACATGTTTGCCACAGTGCACATGTGGATATCAGAGAACAATTTGTGGGAGTCCATTCTCTCCTTCCATCACACGGATTCCAGGGACTGAGCTCAATCCTTTACTTTATCTTCCACTGCTGCTAGTCTTTATTATTTTTTGAGGATGTTTTTAATGTATTTTGAACATATTCATACCCCCAACTTCTCTCCTCATCACCCTTAGCACCATTCCATTCCTTTCCACACACTTCGAGATGTTTTCTTCTTTCCACGGCTGAGCCCACTGCGTGTTGCCAGCTAGTATTGGACTTGGGGCCTGCCACGGTGTATGGCCACTCTCTCAGGTGGTTACATCATTAAAGAAAATAGACTCTGCCCCTCCTAGAAGGCATCAAATGCCAATAACTACATATCCTCCTACGGCCCCTGTCCTGGGATCTGGTCTGGCTAGAGCTTGTACAGGTCTGCTGCATGCTGTCATAATTACTATGAGCTCACATGTGGATCTCCCATGTTGTGTCTGGAAAACCTCTTCTCCTAAAGTTATCTACCACATCTAGCTCCTGCCAATCTTTCTGCCTCCTTATTCTGCAAATACCCCTGAGTCTTGGGGTAAGGGCTGTCATATGAATGCCCAGTTTAGTGACATGCACTCCACAGTCTTTTGTTCTCTACAGATTGTTGAGGGTCTGAGTTAATTGTCATTTGCTATAAGGGGAAGTTTCTCTGATGAGGTTTAGGGATGCTCTGATCAATGAGTACAGCAGTAAGTCATCAGCAGTCATGTTTAATATTATACCCAATCAACAGCATATTAGCACTGGGTTCTCCCATAGGGTTTATGATCTATCTAGGTACAGGTTCTTGGCCCCTTTTAGAGTGTCAGGTAGTCCTATTTATTGAGTTCAGTTTTCAAATCCTGTGTTGGTTTTATTATTTCATTCAGCTGTGTGTTTGTGTTTTCCTGGAGTCCGTTCAGGTGTTTATGCTTATCCTCTTGAAGTTCACTCAGGTGTCTGAGTCCTCAGTAAACTGCTTGGAGACTTTGACAAGGTTTATAACTGTTCTTTTAAATTCTGTGTCCTGGGGTTAGTCTAGGTAACATTTCTATAGAACTGGTGTCTTTGGGGTTCAGGGGAAGAGAATAAGTGCTATTTGCATTTCATGTTGTTTGTATTTCTGTAATAGGAGCTAGACATGTGGATTTATTTAGTCAGCTGTGTATATAGGAGATTCTATCCTGCCTCTGTTGAGAAGAAGCTTCGTTCTGTTTTTGCTGTTGCCCAAGCTTAGATGAGTTCAGGTCAAGTGTGAAGATTTTGTAGGTCAATTCATCAGATACTCAGTGTTGATCTTTATTAAAGAGTCTGTGGTGACTCTAATTCAGTGATAACCAAGAACCCAGCTTCCAGCTGGGTCTGGGCACAGGAAAGTAGTGTGAGGCTAGGGATCTGAGGCAAGTTCCCTCATAGAGCATGTAAGTATGAGCCCTCACTGGGGTAGGCCATGGAGGAGTGGCACGGTGAAGAGGTTGGGGTGATTAACCTAGAGAAAAATTTCAGTGGGCAACTCCTTACTGGGCTGGGCATGGAGAGATGGCATGGACAAGGGTCTTGGGTGACTACGTAAGTAATACACACATAGATAAGGATCCTGTCTGGACTTGGGCAAGGTGCAGGGTACAGGTAACGATATGATTGTGTGTGTGTGTGTGTGTGTGTGTGTGTGTGTGTGTGTGATTACACTTGAGTAGCTGCTTGCTGGAGCCCAAAGTGGGCATCAGGTTCCCTGGGGCTGGAAGTATAGGCAGATTTACGCCACTTGACATGTGTGCTGGGACCTGAGCTCCTGTCATCTAAGAAGCAGTGATATGTTAAGTGCTGAGCCATCTCTCCACCTATATGAATTATCTTCAAAACATATATCTATATATTTATATTGTACATAAGCGTATGTATTTATAATATCCTTATTTCTACTTAATTTTCCTTTGACTTTTGACTTTGTGTTTTTGCTTCTTTCAGCTTAGTTTCTTTTCTTCTAACTCATAAGTTAAATGTGTGCTTTTTGACATTTAATTTTTTTCCAATACATAAATTTAAGACAGTATATTTTCCTCTAAGTACCCTTTAAATTGCATTACTTAAGCTTTAATGTGTAATCCTTTTATCATCATTCACTTCAAAGTTCCCATTATGATTGCTAATTTAACTCATGAATTATTAATTGTGCTGCCTCAATTTCTAAACATATGTTTTGTTTGTTTCTTTGCATGATCTCATTCAAATAAAATAGTAGCGGTCTATTCACTTTTGCAGTAATAAAGCAGAAGGTTCACTGAAAAATGTCCTGTGGATGTAACAAACACACCCAGTTTATCCTACAGGAAACAAAAGAGCAAACAAAATTACATCGTTTTATGTACCGAGTGCACAGCTGTATAGAAAGGTTTTATTTACCACTAAATTTAATTCTATTCTTATGGGCATGCAACATTTTATTCATATATTTTGTTACATCTGCCAGGACTTCAGTTGATGCTGAATTTGCACTTTATCAGGTAACAATCAAATACACAGTTGTGTGGTTGACCAGGAGAGGGTGCCCAGGCAGGTCAGAGAAGGAGGACTTGCCCAGGAAAGGGGGAAGTCAGGAGCATCTGCAAAGATACAGTGCTCTGGGGAAAAACTAGCAAGTAGTCAGAGGATGGACAGTGTTCTCCGGGCAAGAGGACCAGACTGTACACAAGTGTGAAGGGTGCCAAAATAAGAGGCTTCATTCTAACACAAGCATGAGAGATTGGAGCCATTTCTGAGTAGTCTCCAGAAACCATGTCATTGATGCTTTGTAAGGTACTCCTCACTTCCTCCCTCTGTCCTCAGCTAATGAGAGGCTCCCATGGCCCCTTTTGCTTTTGGCCAGATAGGTCCAGAGAAAGAACACAAAAGGCAGCAGACAGTGTCCTTACCATGTGCCCTGTATTGTGCTGAGAACTTCATGTACCTTATTCCTCTATATTCCATAGCAATCTGGGGAAAGCTGTCCTGCTTTACATTGCAGTTATGGAAACTGAGTGTCAAGCGGCTAATACTTGCCTAAGGTCTCTGCTGTGGACTTAATTGTGTAAAACAAACGATATTCCAGTGTTGGGAAGAAATTATCACCCTAAATTCATATGTTGCTTAATCCTCCATGTGAAATAGAGCTTTTGGGAGATAAATAGAATTTAGATGAGATGGTGGTCAGGGGAGAGGCTTCCAGGTGGGATTAATGTTCTTAACAGAAGAAACAAGAGAACCCATCCTTTTCAGAGGTCCTCTTTGTCAGGCTCCTGACTTGTCCTCTGCCCTGCAGACTATCAGTGTAGATGCTGAGACTTATGGCCAACCTTTGGGCAGAGTTCAGGGAATCTTAGGAAAGAAGGGGGAAACAGTAAGATCTGGAGAGGACAGGAACTCCACAAGGAGAGCAACAGAACCAAAAAAAAAAAAAAAAACTGAGCACAGGGGTCTTTCCTGAGACTGCTATTCCAACCAAGGACTATGCATGGAAATAACCTAAGACCCCTGCACAGATGTAGCCCATGGCAGTTCAGTATCCAAGTGGGTTCCATTGTAATAAGACCAGGGACTCTCTCTGACATGAAATGATTGGCCTGCTCTTTAATTACCTCCCCCTGAGCGAGAAGCAGCATTAGCAGGCACAGAAGAAGACAATGCAGCCACTCCTGATGAGATCTAATTGACTAGGATCAGAAGGAAGGAAAAGAAGTCCTCCCCTATCAGTGGAGTTGGGGAGGGGCATGCATGCAGAGGGTGGAGGAAGGGAGGGATTGGGATGAGAGAAGGGAGGGAACCATGGCGGGATACAAAGTGAATAAAGTGTAATTAATAAAGAAAAAAATAAAAAGAGAGAGAGAGAACCCATCCTCATCTGAGGATATGACTCATTGGCAGCCTTCAGTAGTTCTTTGTGGGCACCTGAATCAACAAGCATGGTAATATTAGAATCCCCAGCCTACAGCTGTGAAAGATAAATTCCTGTGGTTTAAAACTGCCAGTCTAAGGTAGGCCATTATGACACCCTGTGCTAACATGTATTTACAGCTAGAAAGTAGCTGAGATAGGATTTGGTCCCTCAAGCCCCAACACAGTAGAACGCATACCCTCCCTCCTTGTCTCTCTAAAAACCAAGCCTAGGTTTGTCTTGTGGGCCTCTCCAAGGCAGTAATGCTGAGTTACAAGCATTCGTCAATATTACTGCAACCTTTGCAGCAGCTGCACACATACGACAGGATCTCCCAGGTAAGGTAGGCCACAGGTACAGTCAACTATAGCAGCTATTTCAGGGACTTTAACCAGAAGTAATAATATTCAGCTAAACATGACTTCAACAGTAGAGATTCTTCTTTTCCTAGTAATTAGATGTCCAGAGGTGGTGATTCATTATCAGTGCTGATTGAGTCAGCATTAATGAAGCCCAAGAAAGGCAGCATATGGTCCTGAAATAAAAAGGTCCAAAGAAAAGGAAGGACTGGGTGCTTAGAAAAAGGAAGGAATGGGCTTTTAGAGTTTTTTTATTAAATTTTATTTTTTATATTAATTATAGTTTATTCACTTTGTATCCCAGCTGTAGCCCCCTTCCTCATTCCCTCCCAATCGCACCCTCCCATGCCCCTCTCCTAGTCTACTGATAGGGGAGGTCCTCCTCCCCTTCCATCTGACCCTAGCTTATCAGGTCTCACCAGAACTGGCTTCTTTGTCCTCCTCTGTGGTCTGGCAAGGCTGCCTCCCTCTCAGGGGGAGGTGGTCAAAGAGCCAGCCACTGAGTTCATATCAGAGATAGTCCCTGTTCCCCTTACTAGTGAACCCACTTGAATACTGAGCTGCCATTGGCTACATCTGAGCAGGGGTTCTAGGTTATATCCATACATGGTCCTTGGTTGGAGTATCAGTCTCAGAAAAGACCCCTGTGCCCAGATATTTTGTTTCTGTTGATTTCCTTGTGGAGCTCCTGTCCTCTCCCTCTTCTTTCATAAGATTCCCAGTATTCTTCTCAAAGTTTGGTTATGAGTCTCAACATCTGCTTTGATACACTGCTGGATAGTCTTTCAGAGCCCCTCTGAGGTAGGCTCCTGTCCTATTTCCTGTTTTCTCCTTCTTCCAATGTCCATCCTGTTTGTCTTTCTGAGTGAAGATTGAGCATCTTACCCAGAGTCTTCCTTGCTTAGCTTCTTTAGGTGTACAGATTTTAGTATGTTTATCCTATATTATATGTCTAATATACAGTTTGTGTCTTTCTGCTTCTGGGATACCTCACTCAGGATGATCTTTTCTAGATCCCACCATTTGCCTGCAAATTTCATGATTTCCTTGTTTTTAATTGCTGAGTAGTATTCCATTGTGTAAATGTACCACAATTTCTGTATCCATCCCTTTGTTGAGGGCCCTCTGGGTTGTTTTCAGGTTCAAATAATCCCTTGTATCCACCATTGAGCTATTTTTAAAGCCATTTTTTAATGAGAAAGTGGGGAGGAATAATTTCTAAATCTCTGCGCCAAGCTCAGGAAATGACTCTTTGTGGCCTGTTAGCCCAAACTGCCTTGTTGTCCACGCAAGCTGCAGTGTCAGGACCTAGAATTTCCACTGCATCTGAAGCAGGGTCTGCTGGGGATCTGGAGATGAAGACATCAGCATGTCTACCACAGGAGTTTAGTTCAGTTTACTCTCTGATGATCTGAAAACATTGATGATTACTTCAGAGAACCGTTAACTTATTACTTAAGGAATGAAAGTTAGCTGTTGTTCTTTCAAAACTGAGAGCGAGTCTTTCATGTTCAGTTTAACAAGGAATATTTACTGAGAATCTATTCCATGTCAAACTATGTACTGTTGACTCAGAGATAAATGGCCATCTACATGATGGTGATGATAATGATGATGATGGTGGTGATACTGATGATGATTGTAATTATTATGATGATGATTATGATGATGGTTATAATGGTGATGATGATAGTAATGGTGGTGGTGGTGATGATCTGGTAGTGATGATGGTGTAACGATGATGATGGTGGTGGTGATGATAACGATGGTGGTAATTATCCTGATGGTGATTGTGATGATGGTTATATCAATGATAATGATAATAATAGTGGTGGTGCTGCATGATGGTGGTGGTGATGGTGATGATGATGAAGACGATGGTAGTGTTAATGATGATGGTGGTGGTGGTGATAACAATGATGGTGGTGATGGTGCTTGTGCTGCTGCTGCTGTTGCTGATAACAATGATGATGACAATGGTGATTATAATGGATACCTTTGTAGTAGGAAAAAAAAGTAACAATCTCTGACTGCTATTAGACCTCTTTTCCTATAGGAGTGACAGAGCAGTAATTATCACAAAAGGTTTACTAAGCATTTCAGTCTCACTATTCTGCCTCAAACGGGGAATGAGCTAGAAATACTAAAATGTGGGTTTTAGTATGCATGCAGAATTGACCCTTGGGGAATTTATGAGTCAAAGTAGACAAACACCATGATGTTAAAATTCTGGGAAACATTATATTTCCTGGTTAACTTCAGAAGTCTGATATATCAGGCTGCAACACCCTAGGTTTTCCATTGTAAGACATAAATAACGTTATGTTCTTTTTCATCCTTCTAGAGTGAGATAGGACAAGAGGCATGTCCCAGTTACAGCCCATGCGGTAATGGGAGTCCCACACCTGTGGTCCCAGGACAGCATTCCAGACATTAGCCACTGCTGGAGAGGTAAGCAGAAAGAGTTGCTACCTGGAAGAGCCAGCCAGACTTGCAAGTCATGGGAAGGGTAGAGCAAGTGGTCTGACCCTTTAAGCTGAGAGCACATGCAAATGAGGTTCAGCCAGAAGAGTGAAGAAAAAGCATTGTAGTAATACAAGGCCTATTGTGTGAAAGCACTCACCAGGGGCTTAATCTAATCCATCCAATCCTTACTTTAACCTTGCAAGGCAGAGAAATGTGAAGCCGTGTGACAGGAAATGGCAGAAAGGGGTTTAAAAACAGGCTTTACCTGCCTTATGAAGCTTTTATCTGAGAACATCTGTTAGACTGGGATGGCCTATTCAAATAGGTATCATGCATAGAAGATATTCCAGAAAGGGAAATAAGGCTGGAAGGTGGCATTCATGAGGGATAACCACAAGCTTCCTGAAAGTAAACTCTGTACTTCATTCATCCTTTTCCATGCTGCCTGGAAAGTAGCAGGTGACAGGGGGGATGTTTGCTTAAGTAGATGGGAAGAAATATTCCTAGTATAATTAGCTGTATAGAAAGATAAGCTATGGAATCTAATCTTCACCCTCCAGGTAGCAAGAGCCTAGAAAGTTTCTCAAACAGAAGTGAGAGGAGAACAGCGCTGTCATGACTATGTTAGAGGAAATATGAGAAATCTTCATCCTCAGCTCCCATACTGCCATTTCTTATTGCATTCACAAAGGGAGGTCTGGGTCTTTGCAGCCATCTTTGATTGGGTTAATCATCTGGTAGTATGATGCCAGTATGAGGAAGAGAATATTGGCTTAAGCAAACAGAAAAGCTAGAGCAGAGAGTCCTACACAGACATCTGCCAGCCTGCTGAGCCGTCTGTATGTCACCCTATCCCTTCTGGATCAAAGGCTAGCCCTTGGCTTCACTCTCCACTCCACACTCAAGTCCAGTCACCGCACTGTGAATGTTTCTCTTCCGATTCAGCTTATACCCCTTCTGCCTTCTCCCTTTCACTCTCGAGTTATCTTAGCAGGTGCTTCTGGGATGCCTTTGAAACATGTCCCGGGTTGCAAAGTGCATGGCCCCTTCCTGTGGCATCGCTGCCAGCATCTCGCCATCCAGGCTGGGAAATAGAGCAATGGCAACCAATTATGCACTTACAAGGAGAAGAGGTTGAGCAGAGACCATGTCTGTAGAAACGAAGAGTTAGCACTGAGTATAGAAGCATAGAACATCTACTAAAGAAAGCTGCAGGTACCTAGTGAAGCTGGTCAAGGAGGGAGCCCATGTGTGCTTGAGTGGTGGAGTCATGAGGGACAGGTCTGCTCAAGACCTTCAGAGTTCACATCGTGTCACTGTATGTCGCGGAACTGTATACCCTGAATGCTGCACATGGAACAATAGGATTTGGCGTTTCCTTACTAGATTTTTGTCTTCCTCTTGTGCAGTCTTTCTCCATGGACCTCTCATTCTTCTTCAGGATATGAATGCTCATTCTGAACTACTGTACATTGGAAGCACATAAACCACTTTTTTGATTTCACAAGGACTAAGGGCCAATATAATGCCTCAAATCTGACAAGAACTTTGTATTCCAGACTTCCGAATGAATACTGAGTGTTAAAGCCATGAGGCCTTTTGAAGTTAAACTAAATGATTGAGTCTTTGGGATCAGAATTGGGATGTAATGACTTAAGTCTGAAATTTTCCTCACAGGTTCATGCTTGGAGTTCCTTGTCACAAGGTAATGGAACTTTTTTGAAGGCTATGGAGCCTTTTATAGGTGGGGCCCAGCTGGCAAAGGTCTATCACTAAGGGTGGGCCTTTGAAGGTTATGTTTGCCCCTGATTCAGGCAGAAGTCTCTGCCTTCTAGTTTTCTGGGATATGAATAGTCAGAAGTCTCATGCTCCTGAGACCTGATACAGAGCCATTTGCCTACTATGAAATTATATCTCTCTGAAACTGTGAGCCAAAATAATCCTTTTCAGGATTTCTTTCTTTTAGGGACTTCAGTCACAGTGATACAAAAGTAAAGTGTGTTTCTGAGGCTGGGAGTCCTAAGCTACCATGTCAGATCCATAGAACAAATGTCCAGTGCTAAGCTAGAATTAGTATTAAATGATTTTGTATGCAGAACTAATGAAATATATAAAACTGAACTGATTACAAATATAGAAAGCATATTAAGAAAGGGGGCTGTTGATTGGATATTTATTTTTTTCTCAGAAGGTAAGAAACATGACATGTGTCTGTCAGAAGGAATTGTAGACTTTTGTTGTGCTCAGTGAAGGAAAGGGTGGATTAAGTATGCCCAGTTAATATTTTTATGCTAGGTAAGGCTCTTGGATGAAATCTGTGGTGGGTAGGCATCAGACTGAGTCTTAGAATATTAGCATGGGTGTGGATACCATGCTCATTTTCTCACACTACAACCCATCCAGTTGGATTTACCTATCCAAATGTTCTCCCCTCTATCAGACCAAAATCTTCCTTCAGTTTTTTAAGCCTTTATCAAAATTTGCCTTCACTTTTTTTATGCTTGTGTTGGTTCTAGTTCCTCCATGTTGAGTTGGAAAGAACACCTCTTGAATATTCGTTTTCTTCCAAATCACTAGCTCCTCCAGCTGCTTTGTGAATGTGAAGCCATCAATACTCGATTCGTCTCTCTTCCCTCTACTGATTCCTGGAAATCACCCCTGGAGCAGGTCCTCAGTCTACCAGCCATGTGAGAATCACCAATGTGTACAGAATGACCTCCCATTGCAGCCAGCAGAGGCTGATTTTGAGGCTTTTTTTTTTTTTAATTTATATATTTATTTATTTATTTATTTATTTTTTCAATGCAGTTTATTCAGGAACATTGAACAATCCTCGGACCCCGGGGAAAGCCAGCCCACAGCTTAAATAGCCTCTGGGTAGCCAACCCAGGCGTGCCACGTGGGCAATGCAGATAGGTCCACCTACATGGAAGCGAGCCAGATCCTCGGCCTTAGCCAAATGTGGAGTTGTTCGTGACAGAGAGCACTCACCATCGGGAAGGTGGAGGCTTTTTGACTTTCAGAAATGTATTTCTTTTTGAAGCTGTAAGACTTTCCCTTTCTGTCTCAAGATAATTGTTTCTGCTTCTATCTTTGGGGTCATTCAGTAAGTTTTATTTGTATCAGGTTTATTTCATAAAACAGTGGAAAGGCAAAGAGGATGTGGATTCAAGAGAAAAAGAGTAAAGGTACAATTGGTAGAACTCTTTCTGTTCTGTACCACAGTGCAGGTGGATTTTCAGGGACTTGGATAGATTTGCTAGACCCCACCTCATCTTCTTATTACAGCCCCTGGCTAAATGCCTATCACCCTTAGTTTCTTTTGGTGAAGACTGGTCCTTGTTTTGATTGTAAGTCCAAGGATTTTGCTGCTGCTTTCTCTGTCAAGGTCTAGATTCATAGATTAAGAGTGATGAGTTGGGGTATTATTCAGCAAAATGAGGGCATTAAAACTAGGTGACATTTCCTGTGGAGAACAACATGACATGTAGCTGCTTTGCTCCATGGAGCTGCCTGGGATGGAACCTGCCATTGCAGAGAAAGAGAAGTAATGCTATGTTGCTGGATTTTTAATATCTATGTGCTTTTAAATCGATAAGGATATTTTATTTGTTTTTATCATCACTTTTGAAGTCCTGAAAGACTGATGGCCTCTTCTTATATGTTATTCTGATTTCCATTTGTAATGAAATACAATTTAGTTTTATATCTTGAAATATAGTCTGTTTTCCAATCTCTTGCTTTCTTAAAATTTTGCAGACATTTTTGTCATTGATGCATTTGTGGAGTGAATACAGATATAAATATAGATACAGAGCTGATTTTAGTTTGAGAATTCATCCTATTCTTCCAGCTGATGGCCAAGGAATGTGATTTTAAGAAATGTGATTTTGGTGTGTTTAATTCTCAAATGCTATTTACACATTAAAACTCCATAGCCAGTGGCTTGGGAGATGGCTCAGTGATCAAAGCACTTGTCATGCAAGCATGAGGACCTAAGTTTGATGGCTGGCATGTAATGCCAGCCTCAGAAGATGGAGACAAGGGATAACCCCCAATACACACACACACACACACACACACACACACACACACACATACACATACTCCTTTGGATGTGCCCACATACATGCAAGCCTGCACATACATGAAAGTGGGAAAATGTTTGATCTTTTTTTTTTTTTTTCATTTTAGCTTATATGTGAGGCCATACGTGCAGAGCATCAGTGGCAAGGATGGATGAAGAAAAGAGTGTAGGTTTATTAGTAGGGCTAGAATCCAAGGAGCTCAGGTCACTTTCACTTCCTAAATTAGTAAAGTCATTGACAATCTTCACTTACATATAGAAAAGAAGATGGAAATAACCTTTTACACTTCATATGAGATGACCCAAGAGATTTCAAAGGGCAGGGCAAACCCTGTGTAGCTGGTTGGGTGTGGGGCTAAAGCTGGACCTTTTCTGGGTTAAGGAGGCAAAATGTATACAAAGAGATAGGAAAAATTTGGGAGAGAATTTGAGCAATGCAAAGGAAAGTGGGGGAAAGAGAAGGAAGCAGGAGGGAGAGGGAGAGAGAAATATGCTTTAGGAAAGGAAAAAAAAATGTTTAATGAAGAAATGCCAGTTTTCTGTGTTGGTAGAAGTATTTTGTTCTTCTCTGTAACCACAAATAACCTTCCTCTCGAGTTACAACTTTTAAAATCAACCTTTCCCTTCCTGAGCTGATTTCTGATGTAGTAGACAAGGAGAAAGTTTGCTGTGCATGCATTTGTATGTGTACATGAGCATAAATGTGTGTCAGCAGTAAAAATTTCTAAAAAGAAGCTGTGTCCACAGAGAGAGGCTGATTTTTCCAGTTAGAATTTTTCTTTGATGAGGAGATATCATAATATTGCAGGCCCAGAGCTAATTATCTTATCTTAGACTAACTTTAGCCCCAAGAGTAAGCATTGCTTGACCAACTCTGTGACTAATAGATTAAACAACTAAACAAAGCAAACAAACAAAAATTTTGGAATTTCTTAACTTAGCAAAGCACTAGCATCAACCACCCCCAAAGCTAAGCGTGTCACCAACATTTGAGGCTTACAGAGAACCTTTCCCCACCTTGCTGCAACCACCTCTCTTGGTGTGCCCAACAATGTACTTTAAACTTACTGGATGTACTACTATCTTTGGTCTATAAAACTATAAAACATCATGAGACTGTTGCCATGTTGAAACATGGAATTTAAGGCAATCTAAATCTGTGTTGCTGGGCCATGGTCACACAAATTTGATTCTAGAATAAACTACCATTTAAGGTGAAAGTTATGTGTTTTTTTTTTATCATCAGTACATATGCATGTGTGTTCATGCCTGTCACATGCAGGCACGTGTGTTTGCATGATTGCATCATTTTCATAACTGTGTATGTGGCTTGTGTGTATAGTGCATGGTTCTGTGCATTCCTGCTTCTATTTCAATGTTCATGCAGTGAGAAAGACTTAAGAGTCAGACACAATGAGAGGGTTCAACTCTATCTAGGTTGCAGCAGTTGACCAAATTCAGAGTCCTTTAGCATGACTCAGGATGGAGGTAGGCAGTTGTCTGTCACATGGTTTTCTCATTCTGCAATAGTCTAAGGACTCAGTTCCTGAAACTTGCTTGGGTGAGAATCCCTGGTTGACACACTAAAGTCTTTATCAGGATGGTATTAGAGTTGGTGATAACAAGGTTACCTTAAAGAGTATGGGTTGATTATATAGCCCAGGCCATAAAGTGTTTGTCATGGAAGTACAAGAATCTGAGTTCAAGGCCCTAGAACCCACACAAAATCCAGACATGGTGGGCATGCTTGTAAGCCCAATGCTAAAGAGGTGGAGACAGGAAGACCTCTGGGGCTCACAGGTCATATGGTCTAGCCTAATCCTCATGCCCCACATTCCAATGAGAGATCCTGTCTCAAAAAATGTATTAATTTGTGGGTTAAAAATAAAGGAGGACACAAAATTGGGTGGATAGGGAACTGGGTAGATACGTGGAGAGTTGGAGAAAGGAGTGAATATGATCAAGATACAGTATTCAAAATTCTCAAAGAACTATTAATAGAAAACAAATAAACAACAATAACAAAAGATTGACAGCTGCTGAAGAATGACACTCAAGGTTGACTTATGTCCTTCACATATGTGTGCTCCCCTTTATATATGTTTGTGCCTGCACACACTCACATGGGCCCATATGAATGCCACACAAACATTTCTTGAAAAGATATTTTGACAACTACTTCTTATATTTCATTAACAACTCAAAACAGACGGGCAAAATCAGGAAAACACAAAGGACATTTTCACATCCTAAGTGAAGGATAATAGATGGTGTACAATTGATAAACTCTTAACATTTCTTATGCCTAAGTAATTTTGAAAGATCTTTGCTCTTTGCTGCTTATAGGAGATGAAAGAACATCCATAAAATGCAGGTCAAAAAAAACCAAAAAAACAAAAAAGCACAGCTTGAAAAAGCAATTAAAACATCCCTCTACTGCTTTCTCTAGTCACCTCTTTAAAATTTATGCAGTAGGTCCACCTTTTCATGCCCCTAATAAAAACAATGTAAACTCACTCATAGCTTTTTAAGTTCCAGCTATTGTCTTGACTTAGTACCCGAAATGCCCACTCAAAGATCTCAGCCCAAACTCAGAGGATTTTATAATAATTCAACATTCTCTTAAGCATTGATACTTTTTGCAAAAGCCTGTGATGGGGAAGGTGGGATCTTTGTGTTGGCTTCTCTGTATCTGACTTGTGTTTTAACTGTTTCATGAGCATCAATTTTTTTTTTCATCTCTATCTCTCTGGGGCTGGAAGTGGTGAGAAGAGAGAGACGTGGAAAAATCTGCCTTGGATGGCACCCCAGGATCTGGCAGAATTATTGGCATTCCTGGATACTTTAGACATCTTACATCTACAAAAGCCTCTGAAAGTCCCCCTCCAGATGGGAGCAACTGCATTTTGGTAGATGCCTCCCTTCCTTCTTTTCTTAACTGCTAGAACTCCAAATTTCCACAACTTATATTATTAATTTCAATGTGTCTGCTCTGGCCCTCTCTCAATGGAAAGGACCCCACACAGCCTCACTGACTTCTGGAAAATGTTACCGTGTCCTTTGCTCCAAGAAACCCTAGGTTTCTAAGCAGTAGCATTCCTGAGGTTCCATCCAGACACCAATGATCAGCCTTCTTCCCCTCTGTTCTCCCTTGGTTAGGAGTTGATCTCAGTGTTAGGGATACTTGCTTGAGCTTTGGAATGACCCACTGAGGCCTTTCTCCTTAAACCAGAAGTGACACAAAATGCATTTTTTTTTCAGCCATTTGTGCAAGTTTCCCCTCTCCATCATTTTAACTTTCTTTGTAACTGCAATGTGGATGAGGCTCCCTGAACAGGCTCCCTGACATTTCCTTTTGAATTCTACCACTGGGGATCTGAATTTGAATTTCTCATGTGTTTTCTCATGGCACTTGCCAGAGGCTTTGAATTTAACAGCCTACTATAAATTTGCTTTAAGATATCTTATGTGCCAAGGATATTTCTCTCCTTTCTGTCTCTCTACCTCTATCTATGTCTCTGTCTCTCTCTCTCCTTTCCTCTCTCCATCCTCCCTCCTTGTCTTCCTCCCTCCCTTCCTTCGTCTCCTTTTGGTCTCTCATCCAAATATTCTGTGCCTGCATAGTTCTGTGACTCAGTAGCTGAGACACATGCTCTAAGTCATGAGATGGAATGAGTCACACCTGTTTTGTTCCGTCTCTAAGGCTGACACAGAGTCTTAAGAGAGGAGGACAGCGCTTTGTATTATTCGGGTAAGGTAAAAGCGATATGGAAGAAAAAGTACATGAAAAACTAGGCTGAGACATGGCATCTGGCACTGAGGATGCACCATGGCACAAGGCACACTATTATGTTACATAACACATCACTTCATCTTTAAAACAGCCATACTTGTCCCCAAGATAGCACTATTTCTCCAGATTTTGCTTAGATGTTATTTTGTCTAGAAAGCCTCGTTGACCACAGACCATAGTAAGACCGTGCTCCTCTTCTCTCAGAGAAAATTGTTGTCGAGTATTTATCACACCAGGTAGTAATTGTCTGCTTGCTTCTCTACTTCTTCATTTATTATCTAAATGAAAACAGGACCGACGAGTGACTGTGTTATCATTTATCCTAAATGTCTGGTGCAAAGCCAACACTCATAGATGCTTAATAAATACTGTTCTTCTCTTTAGTTAGGATAAGGTGAGGGGATCCCCAAAGCAACAAATAACCCTCAAATCTAGAGAGCAAGGTTGAGTGCTTCTTCTTGTCCAGCTCCAGAGACTTTCCTTCATGGAGTGATTCAGCTAGTCAGGCTCTGAGTTCTCATAAGTCCATTTCATAAACATTAGCAGAGCTTTAGTGGTTAAGAGCACCAATTGTTCTTCCGTAGAACCCTGGTTTGACTCCCAGCACCCACATGGCAGGTCTCTACCATCTGTAACTCAGGCATGTTGTGCTCAGATCTATATGCAGGTAAAACACCAATACACAGAACTAACTAACGGAATCAACAAAGAAATACAATTAAATTTTTTTTAAAGTTGTATTAGAGAAAAAGTAATGCACCACCTAGTCTATGCTTTAGTGTGGGAATGTGCAAGTCACTTCTGTGTCACATTGGCCGGGACTGCTTGTGTGGACTGTGTCACTGTGAAGGGTTTGATGGTAGTGTGAAGAAGCTGATCACCCCAGTCTCAAAAATCTCCATTTCATTTCTTCATGCAGAGGCATTAGTAGGCTGAAACCTTGACCTGACTAGTTTGACAAACACTGGAGCAAGCGGAGCATAGAGAGCTATGATGGAAGAGGTGGTTGCATATGGGAAACTCTCAGTGCCACATGCAGTCCATCCTTGTTCAACAGCATGAGCTCTATCTGTTGGAGGCTAAAGCATAAGAAGTCTTCACTCTGGTGAAGACCTGTTTCCCGTTTCCAGGAACTCACACCCACATTCCTGCACTCCTATGTGTGAGCAGAAGTGAAAGAGCACACTGTATGGAAGCAGACCAGCACGATGGGAACACCTGCTTTTTGCCCAACCATCACTGAAAGCTTGGGGAGGTAGTCTTCTCTCTCTGTGGCGTCTCTGATCTAATATTTATGCTACTAGCAAATACTTAATCAAGAGCTTCAGTAACAACGTGACAGAGTTGAGATTTGGGCTAGGCACTTGTACCCAATGTGCAATGTTCAATCCTGTCTATGACAAAAAATCTTGGGCAAGCATAAAGAAAAGTATTGGTATGCTGCTAAAATGGTCCCGAGAGCGACAGTGTAGAGGCTGCTATTCTTTTAATCAAATTTGACATACCATAATGTAGCAAGGTCAAACCTTCTTCTTTCTTTCTTTCTTTCTTTCTTTCTTTCTTTCTTTCTTTCTTTCTTTCTTTCTTTCTTTCTTTCTTTCTTTCTTTAATTTTGGCGACTTTGTTGAGTGCCTGCAATACTCAGCATGACAGAGGGACAGAAAGCCTTATGGATGGAGTAATGCCAAGTATCTGCACTGTGCTTAGCATTTGTAGGGCAGTGGACAATTCTTTTGTAGGTCCTTCAGTCCACTGCATTACAAAGGTCTTTTTGAGGAGGCAGTCTGAAGCAATGGGAGCCTGGAATTAGAGAAGAGATTAGGTTTCAGAAGCAAGAACTGTATATATATATGAATTCTACTTTGTTTTGTTGTGGTTTTTCTGTTTGTTTGCTTATTTTCTAAAGAGAAAAAAGGTGTGGAGTTTCGGTGAGTGCAGAGGTGGGGGGAGGTCTTGGGGGGATGTGAGAGATGGGGACTGTGTTCAGAATGTAGTATATGAAAAATTTTAAACTTATTTTTAAACACACACACATACACAGTATTCATTCATTTCTCATCACTATGACTAGAATACTCAAGGAAATTAACTTAAAGAGGAGAGGTTTGTTTTAGTCCACGGCTTCAAAGGTTTCTGTGTGTTGCTAGCTGGCAACACTGTCATTGGGCCTGTCATGGAAAAATACATTTTAATGGAAAGACATGAAATGAGGAAGCAAGGAAGGGTGGTATGAAGACAAAACATAGTCCCTAATTGTGTGGTTCCGAGGACCCACTTCCTTAAACCAGATCCTGCCTCGTGAGCTTTATCACCTGCCAATAGCACACCAAATTATAAACCCACTTGTATGCTGATTCATCCTCAATCCTATTGCTTCCTGAAAGGCCACAAGCTGGAACCCAAGCCTTTAGCACATGGTCTTTAGTGGACATAGTAAATACAAAAGATAGCAAGGACTGTTTGAACCTGGGAGTTCTGAGCTCATTTCTGAGTGGTTCCTAAACTATCACGTGGAACAAAGAAGAAAACCAGAGAAATTAACATCATGCAAAGTATTCTGTGTCCAGGGAGGTGGCGTTATTGTGGTGCAAGAGAAGAACACGGGCTTTCAGACCCCTTGATCACAGTTGCTTGCTCTTCCGCCACCAGTCTGTGACTTCAGAAAAACAGCTTTTACACTCCAAGCCCCAGTCTTTACTAAAGCTCTCAGAAACATGATGGCAACAAGGCAGCATGCGTCTTACAGAAAATGAGACTAAGTGTCAGAGATGTGAGTAAGGAATGCTTTGATTTGAGCATTGCCGTTGCCCTGGGATGTGGCTTATCACCCAGCCACACGCACACTTCACATGCACTCCACACACTGGAAGACTACCTCCCAAAGCTTTCCCTGATGGTTGGGCAAAAAACAGGTGTTCCCTTCATGCTGGTCTGCTTCAGACAGTGTGTTCTTCCACTTCTGCTCACACATCGGAGTGGAGAAATGTGGGTGTGAGTTCCTGAAAACGGGAAACATCACCTTCACAAGAATGAAGATTTCTCATGCTTTAGGAAGGTGTAAAGCATATTGCCTGCAATGATTTCTCTGAGCACTGAAGCCAGTTCACAAGTGAAGCAGCACGAGTCAGGCTACCATTCCATGCTCTTGAGGAGCGGAGGATATTTCCTTCTTTCCAGAGCAATTAATATTCTACCACTGAGACATAATTCGGCAAGCCCATGAAGATGAGGCTTTTATCTGAATAAAATGGAAAACATTCACTTTAGCCCAACTTTCATTGTTAGGGAAAAAATTTCTTTGACCCACTGAATACGGAAATCACCTTAAAGTCTGTAGTCAGAGACCGCTTATGCTATCAGTGTCTCCAATTACTTCTTATATAAATATTGCATTTGAAAGGTTTGGGCAGAGAAGCACTGATTTAGTATCCCAATACAGAAAATCTTCATGGACTTAAAAGTCACCTGTTCTTACCCGGGCATTAGGAGAGTACCAACTGACTTCTACTTTTCTAAAAGTCTAATGCATTCAGAAGACTCATTTGTTTCTATTATATCTTAAGACTTTCTAATCCCCCTGCAAACCCTGCCATTCATCTCTACCCTTATTATGTCTTCCATAGTACCCCCTTCTGTCCAGTTTCACAGCCTCCAATTTTGCATACAAAATCATAACTACATGGTATATCTGAAGCCAAAGTTGTTTTGTTACTTACCTGTGGGGACTCTCAGATGCTCTATTGTACACAGGAGGAAGTAGGATCTGTTTTCCCAGGCTTATAAGATCCTGTGTATTTCACACTCAAGAAGTATCACCCCACACATCTTCCCCATTGTGGCTTGATCTGTATCATCTTGCACATATAGGTTTTAATGCTGCTGTCTCTGACTGAGGTTCTGATCCTTCCCTAACTCTGTCAATTCTCCTGGTTGACTCCAAGGACTAACCTTAGACAGAATTCAAAAGACTTCTGAAAAGTTTAGCCTGACCTTTCAATACAAAGTAAGGACAGTTCTTCTGTACTTTTATAGTCCTCCCTTTTGGCCAATCACCCTAAATTGTTGTACTCATTAATTTATTCATATCCCTTATGAAAACATAAGCTCCCATGAGCTTAGAATCATTATTATAAAAACACATGCTCAGGGCTGGAGAGATGGCTCAGCAGTTAAGAATGTTTATTGTTCTTAGAGAGGCCCTGGGTTCAGTTCCCAGTGTTTATATTGGGCAGCTCACAGTAATTCCTCATTCTAGTTCTAGGGGCTCCAGATTCGCTCTTCTTGCCACTGTCAGCATCTGTGTGCACAGGATGCACACAAACTCATGCAAGCACATATGTATGCAGAATCTCACATTCGTGCACATACACACACATTATAAAAACCCTTCCAAAATAGATTTACATGCAGTATTATTTGAATGAATGCATGAGTATTCTGTGCGTGGCAAATGCCTCATCAGTGAACAGTGCAAATAAAGAAACTACAGCTTAGTGGGTTTAGCGATTTTGCCCAAAACTTGAGTTTTTCCATTTGCAACTTGATCCTTCCCTGAGTCTTCAACAGCACAAACTCAGAGTCTTAGGCATAGTATGTGCTCCACATTTGTCTATCAGTGGAGAAAATCCCAGGTCCAGATATGAATGTGTAATTTTTTATGGGCAGGGAGCCAAGTGTGACAGAAGGAAAGCAAGCAGTGCCAGTGACCACAAAGTGAAGGCCACTGTCTCTGTTTTTGTCTTCTCCTCTACAGTCACTCCAGGAAGGATTGGAAGGAAGTCAAAACAGCTGGATGATCCCATTAACAACCAATAATCTAGGAATGGTGCTAAATTCATTTGAAACTGAACTAGCTGTAACTCCCTAAGGGTCCATTAACCTGAAGCTGAAATTAGATTACATAGAAATAACATTAAATAAAGAGCCACAGTATTCAGTTAATTGAAAGGCAAACTTGTGAGTGAATGATGAGGTCATTCTCTTTGAAAGGCAGAATATTCCATCACCCTAAGGCCCTTGAGGACCAGCCAAGAGTATCCAGATTGAAGTTAACTATAAAGAAAGCACATATTCTACAGGAGTGCTCAAAACTTATTCATTGTTTGAAAAAACAAACAAAATCTCTTGCATGCTTTGGAGTAAGAGCAGGGTAACATAAGTTTCAGTATTGGATCCGGTATCTGCTAGCTCTCTGATCGTAGAGAAGTTTTCATTGTCTCTGAGCTTAAATACACTCGCACACTCATCTATTGATGCACCTGGGTGGAGGGGTGGTTTTGCACATGCTTTCAGCCTTGCGAGGAAAGCCATTAGGAGTAGATCATTGTGATACAAGAAAGTGCACACACAGAGGGGAAGAACTGTGGAGCATCAAGGAGACACACTTTATCTGGGCAGGAGAGTTCAGGGCAACTGCTTTGAATCACTGAAGGACAAGCATGGGCAACCATATGGGGCTGTGGCCTGCTAGCACCAGCCATGGAAACCTTTCGAGTTTTCTTCACCCCAAAATTCAAGATGGAATTTCGTTTACTCGTCAGAACTCCTTGAATGTGGGGGATTGTACAACAGTATTAAGGACTTAAGGTGAGAGGCAGTCTTGAATAACAGTGGCTGCCTGGAATTTGTTCCATTAAGTGCAAAGCACACACTGGAGGAGAGGAGAGAGTCACTGGTTCACTCAGCCAGATCTCCTCACCCAGTGCTCCTCACAGTCCTTAGATTCCCTAACACACACTGTACACTATATAAAGAATATAATTTTAAAGACACAAAACTGTCTGAAAGCAGTTGCCTTCTCCATGTGACAACTCTCCAGTCTCAGGCCTCTGGAGCCACTGACATACTCACCCCTTTCATGACCTCTTCTGAATGTCGGATTGTCTGATACCCTGAAAAAAATGCAGGAATAGAATGGAATCCATCAGACTAAGAGTGTGGCCCAGTTCAGCATCTGCCCAGCTTAGCAGGCTGCTACGTGAGGAGAAGACATGCCTTCTTCATGGAGCTGAAGTTTGCCATTGTTTCTGGCTGCCACCCCCATTATCTGTACATAGAGTAGAGGGCTGGATGGGAGAGCAGCATGTTTTACTGAAAAAGGCAGTCTGTAGCTTAGAAAATTAGTGTGACCTTGGATAAGATGCGTAGATTTTCTGACTCAGGCTTGTAACTTACTTATCTGTAACTTCAGAGTTGTTGAAAGCACTAAATGGTAGAAGGTGGCAGAAAGATCTGATTAGCCTGACATTGTGCCAGAGACATAGCACAAGGTCAATAAATAGTGGACATCCTTCCTTCCCTTTCTCCGTTTCCCTCCCTTCTTTTCTTCCTTCTCTCATTTCCTTTCCTTCGCCCTTCATTCTTCTTTCCACTTCATTCCTTCCTTCGCTATTTCTTCTCTTCTCTTCCCTCTCTCCCTTCATTTTTATCCTTTCTTTCTCTCCCTCTCCACATTCCTTTCCTTTGTTCCTTCTCTTAATTTCTTCCTTATAACCCTTCCTCTTTTCTTTTCCTCCTACCATCCCTGCAAATTAATTTCCTTCCTTTCTATCTATTAATCTTCCTACATTCTCTTTTATCATGGCCTCCTGAAGCCTGAGCAGAACCATCCATCATTTTTCTCTTGGGCTTGAAGAGGACCAGACATTCCTGTCCCTTCTCTTCCTGATATCACTGTGTTGGTCTTACGGAGAATCAGCTCTTTTCTCTACCACAGACACATGGCAGGGGAAGATGTTGGGTCCCCACAGAGGAGTATGATGTCTCTGATCCTGAGTCTCTCAGAGTGCTCTCTCCTGGAAGCGAAAGAACTGGAAATTCGACATGACTTTTTTCAAAGTGCAATGTATTTGTGACCCCTGAAATCATGAAGGCTCTGTTTGGTCTGAAGCACTAGGGACTGATGCTCCACAGTTAGCATGTGGCTTGTAGGAAATATTCCTTCTACATGTGTCCTGTGCTTCAGTTTATGAAGGCATTGTCTTTATGGCTTGGCAGACTGGCACTCAGATGGGCACAGTAATCTCACAATTACACTGCAAGTAGAAACAGGTCATGTGCCTGGTCTTCTGAGTCACAAGCCCGGTTGTTTCATTATGTGCTGCCTTCATATATTTAAAAATATCTGAATCTTCTACCATACAGACAAATAGAAAACTCAAGACTTTCACTGTAATTTTTCTAACTTTGATTTTCACAGTTTTGACGTACTGTTTCTTGTAGTGAACGGTGAAATATTCTGCTTCTTCTATGATTCTCCACCTTCCATGGGAGCACCACACCAGCTATCACTCAAGCAAAGAGCTGGTGATCATCTTAAATGCTTACAAATTCTCAGGCTTAGACCACCAACACCGCAGGCCCTTGAGCCTCTTGCACCTCCAGCCATGCAGCCCATCTAGTGACCTACCTTGAGTCTTCACATCACAGTGAAATGGAGCTACCTGGAGATTATTTTTCCACCTATGCTCTACTCCTCAGTGAGTTGACCTTCTAGTACTCTAAGCACTACCTTCAACAACTACACATTTCCTAAAGGAGGCTGTTCTGAGTCAGACGTGGATGCTACACACACTGTCTCTAACCCTAAATAAGTTTACAGAGGAAGACACAGGACATTTTTATAGCTAGAACATACTGTTGTTTTGCCTCCATCACTGCCGAGCCTTCTTTGTAACACTGTGCTCTGTTCACTGCATCAAACTGCCTCTCAGGTATACTTCATCCTACTCCCTTCTCCTAGACATGCCCTACACCCTGACTGCATACATAACCCATCCCTGAAGTTTTTCCAGATGGCTTTGAATCTCTCTGGTCCATTCTGAAGATGCTTCATTCCTTCAGACAGGGTAAGACACAATTTCCCAACCCACCCCATTTTTCCTCTATGGAGACTTTAGCATGGATCCTTCTATTTTTTTTTAAATACAAACGTGTGTGTGTGTGTGAGTGTGTATAATATATATGTGTATGTGTATAATATATGTATATTTTTGCAATATATATCATATACACACATACATGTAAATTAGCATGGATGGGGACCTGGAGCAGGCCTCAGAGAATGTTTCAGTTGTTTTAATGGGTAGGTCTCTGTTGGCTTCTTGAAGAAAATTCAAAACTTGAAATGTCAAAGAACAGGATTGAGTTTTGATCAGCCTGACTGCTGCTCTGTGAGGCCACACTGAAGAGACAGTTTCATAAAACAACAGTCCCTCTAGGATCATCGGATGGGTAGAGGGCTAGTGTCATTTTTAGAGGGTCATTTTGAGCCTGGGATGCACTGTTTTCCAAGGGTTACAACTCTCAAAATTAATCTCTTTGTTACTTCTGTGTGGTGATGGGTCATAGCCCAAACAGATGACTTGGTAAAGAATAGGACATACATACAAGTAACCATGACCTCCAGTTTCTCATCATCAAGTCTAATGGAAGAAAAAGGAATTTGTCCTTTCCAACTCACTACAATGAAATTTTTGGCAGCTGACCGAGACCCCAATAAATTTAGGACTCATGATGGTCCCATTTCTGTGATGAAGGAGCCAGAAAGTGGTGATTGAACTCTGTATGTAGCTCTTGGTTGAACTCTGGGTCTTGGCTGACCCAGTGTTAAGTTGAGCCCTTACTTTCAGCACAGAATACTTCATTTAATGGCCTACTTAGAGTAAACTTATATATTTCTAGAGCATAGTTTTCTTAGCACAGTTAGAGTGACTATTGCTGTGATGAAACACCATAACCAAAGAAACTTGGGAGAAAAGGGGTTTATTTGGATTATGCTTCCATAGCACAGTTCAACATAAAAAGAAGTCAGATCAGGAATCAAACAGGGACCTGGAGGCAGGAGCTGATTCAGAAGCCATGGAGGAGTGTTATTTACTGACTTGTTCCTCATGGCTTACTCAGCCTGCTTTCTTATAGAACCTAGGACCAGCTGCCCACAACCCATAATGGGCCGAGCCCTTCCCAATCAATCAGAAAATAACCTATAGGCTTTCCTCTTAAGGAGGCATTTTTCAAGTGATGCTCCTTCCTCTTTGATGACTCTAGCTTGTGTCAAGTTGATATAAAACTAACCAGTACAATAGTCAATTAAAAACTCCTAGGTTTACCTATGCAATTACTAGAGTATATGATGAAGATATGGCACACTGAAGGGTTTAGAATTAGAGATCCAATTCATCACTTAAAGTCCTGCCTCTATGGGTTAAATCAGGATGATTCTTGATGTGATGAGAAAGGATCCTCTGCAAAAGGTATTGGTGTGATGAGGAATGTGGCCCCTAACCCCTACTTTGGCTTTATCATTGGATATATCATCAGTGTTGCTCAGAAACTGTCTGAACAGCTATAGGATGTCTTCTTTGAACATGGGATCCCCTGATTCCAGTTTTCACACCTTGGACCAGCATTCAGTATAAGCCCTTATGCCTGTGATGAATTAATGAATCAACTGTGTATGCTGGATGAACTTCAGAGAATAAAAACATAATTTGTATTTTAGATAAGATTAAGTTTACTGATGTTTAATGTTTGAAAAAAATCTCTGAGGATTGCTCTATAGTTACCAATGTTCCATTTTTTAAAGCCTCTCTGGCTTTGTGGCAAGCTAATAAAGGAAAAAAAAATTAAAGTTGTTTAAAAGCATAAAGCATAAGTCAAATATGTTTAAAGGTGGCAAGAGGCTGTGGGCTGCTGAGGTTTCTGTGCAAGCTCTTTAGCCCCTAAAAGAGCATCTTTCTTGGCTGATAGGGTTACTAAGCTTTGGTAGAGACAGGATGAACCACCGTTTGGTGACAACTCCCAAATCTGAATGGCTTAGTCAGAAGCATTTATTCCTTAATCATGTTGCATATACAGATGGATGGGTATAATAGAGAGTGGTCCCTTCATCTTGGTCACTGAGGAAACCAGGTCAATAAGGGCTTCTTCTCAGCTCAGGCTCCCATGATCACTCAGGTGAGGTAAAGAGAATCTACATCCCACATGTTGGCTGTTAAAACTGCCATCTGGAAGTGACACACATCATTTATATTCCCATTTAGCTGGATGAAACAGGTGATATTGCCAGGCCTAACTTCAACAGGTCAGGGAAGAAAAATTTTCCAAAAATTCTACAAAAGAATTGATCAAACAATACTAGTGAACAAATTGGAGACTATGAATACATTGATTTGACCTAAAAACCTTCATTTTGCAACTTATACCTGACAATGGCACTCACCATTGGTTTGGAAACTTTTACTTGTATCAGCTGGATGCAGGGCCATCTCCAAGGCATTGAAGAAAGTGAGGTTCTTTTGTTTCAAGCTACAATAAACAGAAAATGAGGAGACTCCCACATTCACCTCAAGGTTATGCCATTCTTCCAGACACACCCAGGCTATGACCATAGAGAGAGGAAAAATGGGTGCTGTGGCATAAAGATTAGGAATAACAGTGAATTCTGCATGGGGTAGAGTCAAGAAGGAAATAGTGCTGGGTAATATCTTGAAATATTCTCTTGTATTTACCCTAACACACATGGCAAAGTAGAAAATTCATTCCAGAGAAGCTAAGAAGGGCAAGCTGCCTGCATGGGATTAAGTCTACAGTCAGCCATTCTAGCCTGCTTTGTTCTAGCTTGTTTGGAAATGGATGGTAGTACACTCTTCACATGTCTCAGTGATATGATTGTAAAACACATGGGACAGCAGATCAGTAAGGTCTGATGAAAGGGTTTTGCATAAGAAATACAAAAAGAGCAGCTTGCCCTAGCAAAGATGAAATCACATTTTCGAGAATTCATTTTGATCAAAACAGGTCATTGTTCAGTGACTAACCAAATCCACTAGAAGAACAGAAGGGGTACAGAATCTAATCCTTGGTATCTGGGAACTTGTGATGAGAGTTTCACTTCAAATCAGCGCAAAAATGAATAACTGTCATTCAAAAAAATCACCTAAGATAAATGTCCTCTGCACATCACAACACATGTAAAAACAAAACCAAGATGTATAAATGATATGCTTTAAAAGAAAATTTTAGGAAGTATTATAATAAATATTGAGAAGTAGTTTTAGTAACCAGTTGGGGAAATTGCCCCACTGAGGATTTAAAACATTTTGTTCTATAAAATAAAGACTGACATATTTGATTATGAAATCTTTCCTTTGTGAGAAACAACATAAATTAAAAAGAAAAGTTACAAAGTAAGAAAAATATTTTAGTATACATAGCAAATGATAAATAATCAAGATATTTAGAGAGCTCTTAATAATCATTTATTTAAAATCTTCAAATAAACAAAGGCATAATAAAAATCTTCATGTAAAAACAATTAACATAAAATGGATAAAATGTTAATAAATATCTGAAAAGTTGTCAATCCCAGAAAATACCAGTGACATGTTAATTGATAGTTTAAAAATTAATTTTATATTAAATTATTAATGGTTAAAATAAAATTTAGCTAATTAAAATCAGTGATAGTTAAATTCTTGAAAAATGAATCATCAATGCAACTCAAATTCAAAATGTTAGGAACATGGGCTAGAAAGGCAGAGTGTTTGGCACCACAAACTTCTCAGTGTAACTACTATGTTGCCTCTCTTTGTTGTATTTTTCTTCATTTTAAACATGCCTATTTCCCAGGACTACTGTGATATTAAATGTGACAACCCTGGTGATGCTTTGAGCAGTGGCTGGAGCACTGCAAATACTTGGTGATGATTATGGTTTATTACCCCCGTCAATGAACACATCAAAGTTAAAAAATGAACAGTGATTTTATTTTTAAGACTATTCCCTACAGAAATAACTACCCATGGGCATAAATGTCTTTTTATAGGAATACCAATTTCAACATTTTAATGATAAAAATTATAGATTAACTTAGGTGTTAATTAAAAGAAGAGGGGTACATAAATTTTCTTTGTAGAGTGTTATGTAACTGTTTACAAAGAATGGGCCCAGTCCCTATATATTAAGATAGAAGAATCCATATATGACCATTTAGGAATATATGAAAATTACAAGTCAGAGGCTGATGGCAATAGTGTGAAATCTTGGAAGACATGAAGGAAAAAGGGGATGGAGATTTCAATGGGAAGGGGAGGAAAGCAAAGGGTAGTGGTGTAACAAGAATAATTATCAATATGGAAATTTGAAAGTTTGAAACCTACTGTTTTATAATATTTGTGTGTGTGTGTGTGTGTGTGTGTGTGTGTGTATGTGTTGTTTTTCAAGATAGATTTTCTCTATGTAACTGCTGTGGAATTCACTGTGTAGATCAGGCTGGCTTCAAACTCACAGGGATGTGCTTGTATTTATATATTCATGTAAAAGTGTTTTATTGGGGTCACCCTGCAGAGGGGATCTTGTGCTTCCCACAAGCCATATGCTGTGGAACAAAAATCCAGTGCCAGGTGTGAGATATCTTACTCTGAGTTGTCCATCAAGCCTGTCTTAGAGACACCCCCCAAACAATACAAATATTGTCATTGTTCTTGATTGTTCACCAAAACTCTGCTGATGACATCAGACACTTTGGGTACAGGATATGGAAAAATAAAGTTGATACTGACTTTTATGAGGAGCCCACCACAGATGACCACTCACAGACTATAGGCAATTGAAAGTCTTTATTTCAGCTGGCTGGGGCTATACTTCAGCTATTTGGAACCCAAGTCCAGCTCTGAGTGTTTAGGGTATGGACTTTCTAAAGCCAAAATCCACACCCTAGTACCTTGCTCCTCAGTAGGAAGGGGAAATTTTGCTCATGCAAGCAGTTTAACAGAAGCCAAGATGAGCAGTTAACTGGAAGGGGAGATTTGCATAAGCAGGCAATTTAGCAGAATCTGCAATAAGTTAGCTGGGGCATCTTGATCTCAGGTTTCTAGAATAGAGTTGGGTACTTTCTGCTGGGATTAACCATCAACAAGATCAAATTCTAGTTAAATGTAGAATGACCTCAGCAAGAATGGAAGAACCTCTGCACTATCTTAGTCCTGTCACACTGACCATAATGTTTTGTCCCTATTGGCAAGCTTTCATAGTACCAGAGAGGGTACTATGGTAGGTACTAGGGGGAAAATCATCAAAAGCCTTACACAGCTGTACAATAATGACTAGTACAGCATGATGTATTCATGGGTGCAAAAGTGAGTAGCATAAATGTTTTCTAGTTAATGAGCTGCTATCTTATTGAACTTAAAGGCTTACTCCACTGGAAGAAACTTATTCTAGATACTGTAAAACTGGCCACAAAAATACATGTTTGACAACAAAGAGGACCCTAGAGAAGATGCTTAATCCTCATTCAGAAGGGCCAACAGGATAAAAATTGGAAGCAGGACAGGAGCCTTCCACAGAGAGGCTCTGAAAGACTCTACCCATCAGGGCATTGAAGCAGATGCTGAGACTCATAGCCAAACTTTGGGCAGAGTGCAGGAAATCTTATGGAAGAAGTGGGAGACAGAAAGATCTGGAGGGGATAAGAGCTCTACAAGGAGACCAACAGAGTCAAAAATTATGGGCTCAGTGGGTCCTGCAGAGGCTGAAGAATCAACCAAGGACGATGCATGGAGAGGACTTAGAACCCCTGCTCAGATACAGCCCATGGGCAGCTCAGTCTCCATGAGGTTTTCCTAATACAGAGAGCAAGGGCTGTCTGATATGGACTCAGTGGCTGGCTCTTTGATCATTTCCCCATGGCAAGGGGGCTTAACTAGGCCACAGAGGAAGAGGATCCAGACAGTTCTGATGAGACCTGATAGGCTAGGGTCAGATAGTAGGGGAGGAGGACCTCCCCTATCAGTGGACTAGGGGAGGGACATAGGGGGGAAGAGGAGGGGAGGGTGAGACCAGGAGGAGATGAAGGAGATGAAGCCAGGATACAAAGTGAATAAATCATAATAATAATAATAAAAAAACATTTGAAAATATATGTTTTGGAAGCTTAAATTTCCCAGGGTTGCAGCTACTACTATTATTATACTAAATGGTCATAATATAAATCTTAACTCTAAATTCATTTTTCTAGAATCACAGATTGGTGCAGCTCTCAGACCCTATCAGAGAAGTTTCTTTGTGTAGTGGGCAGGATTTGATGTTGAAACTCACAAATGGTCAAAGTATAGAGTATAATTGCCTGTGGATTGCTCTGCCACAAATGGAATGTCTATATCACATCCCTTCTCTCAAAGCCCTGGGACCATCATGGAAGAGGAAAGTGGAAAGATTGTAAGGACCAGAGGTTGAGGAAGACTCAAATAAAACAGTATCTTCTGGCCATGATAGGACTGTTGCACTCATAAACTCCCAGACTGCTTAAGACCTGCACAAGATCCAACCAGTATTACAGGGGTTAGGAGCTCACCAATCACCAAGTGACAGCCTCTGCCTTCAGGGGGGGAGGAGGGGGTCAGCTTTCTTTAAGGATGTGGCCTCTGGAAGGTAAACCACACTCCAGTGAATGTTCCTATCCCCATACATATATGGGTCACATGAACTGAACTTGGTGGGTTATAAAACATGAGGATACAAGATTGGGCTGTTAAAAAGGGAGCTACACCTGGGAAGGGATACAGGGAAAGTAGAGGTGGATATCATCAATGCAAAATAATACACATATGTGAAATTCTCAAATAATAAGAAACTATTTTTAAAACCCCAAAAATATGCTTATAAATATACTGTCAGTTTTATAGGAGACATTTCACCTCTTAATTGTAGTTACTTTAAGAAAAGGATGCATGCTTTTTTTTTTTCCTGTTTCTGTCAAAAGTTGTTTTTCTTGGATTTTTTTTTCTTTAGCTAAAAATTCAACAATCAAGTTTACTTCTCTATTAAGATCTTTATTATTTAATTTTCTGCCAACAACAACAAAAATATGTTTTTTTGAAACCAATTCAACTGTGCTATTGTTAAGTTTTCAGGGAAGCTGCTGACAGCCGCAGTCTCACACCCACAGTCCCAGGAGGGTGATCGGCAGTGAATACTACAGAGAACCAAGCTCTATCCTTGTAACTGTTGGCCCAAGAACTCACCTTATGATGAGCCTCAGTTCCTTTCTTTCTTTCTTTCTTTCTTTCTTTCTTTCTTTCTTTCTTTCTTTCTTTCTTTCTCTATAGTTTTGCCTACTTATTTTCATTCATAATAGTACCCTTAAGCAGAAATACTTAAATCTGATGGTCTTAATTTGTCAGTGCTTTCTTTTTTAAAAAATGAATTTATTCATTTATTCCTTTTACATCCCAATAACAGGTCTCTCTCTGCTTTCTTCCCAGTCCCAACTCTCCACTCTCTTTCCCCTTTCTCCCCTTCCCTTCTCCATGGAAAAGGGAGGACCCCCTTTACAAACCCACCCTGGCCCATCAAGTCACATCAGAACTTAGTATATCCTATTGAGGCCAGGCTAGGCAGCCCAGCCAAGGGAAAGTGATCCAACAGCAGGCAACTAAGTCCATGTCAGATACGACCCACCTTAGTTTCTACACTAACCTTAGGAAAGACTCAGAGTACAGGCCACTTGTAACCTTCTCAGAGCTCAATACAATTTTGACAGCGATGATGCTCAAAACTAAGAACATGGAGAAAGAAAAAAATCTTGGAGGGCAACCTCCTGATTCCTTTGTGTTGAGAACTCAAAATATCCAGGGAGACCATCTTGGTCACTGGTCATCAAAGCGTCTAGTGGGGCACTGGGAGCCCTACACTGCTGTGTTGAAAGAGCATGAGGCCAAGACGGGAGCCATTGAGACCTTTGTTTCCTCTTTATAAGAAAGAGCATCTTCAGAAGTATGGTTGTACCAAGGCTGAAGTGGGAACTAATGCAGGCATGTCATCAGAAGCTCTGAGAGGACTGACAACCAACATTCCCCAGGACTCCATCTGCCCATCACTGCTGCCCCAGCTATGGAAAGTATTTTCTAACCATGGACTTCACAGCGTTTCTATTCATGGTCTTAGGATTCCAAATATCTCTGCTTTTCATTTCTACACTGAAGATGTAGACTGAAATCTTTAGTCTATCAATGACAAGATTTGGGATTTTATATATTTTTAAAGACAGATCATCTCATTACATGTACCATTCTGTTTATCATGTTCCCCTTCCTCTTTGCCTGTATCCTCAGTCCTATCCCCTAGCCTCACGCTGTAGTCTTCTCTCTTGTTTCTGTTCTTGTTGGTGTGCCTATCCTAGATTCTAGCTGAACTGTGATATTTTTTTTTCTCCTTTTTTATTTCCAAGGAGTTTCCAAGGAGTTCCAAATGAACTCCAGGTAGTTTAGACCTGTGTGCATTTCCACAGCAAAGGTCACAGAACATATGCTTAGATATCTGCAATGCAATGTGAAGACTACAGAGCACAGGAGATGGTATAGACTTTACGTGGTTCCTGTCTCTATCTGTTCTTTTTGGATACATTGAGTACAGCACCTTGCATAGACTGTTGATCTCAAAAATAGCAAAAGAAATCTGCAGAAATGAACATTTTTTACGTCCTTTACACCTCAGAATGAAATTGAGAGTACATTCCCCTGTTTAGTTTCTCTCCTTATAAAAGCTTGTTATAGTCAAGTAACATTCAACAATAAAGAGAAGAGGGGTAAGAATATAGGGGATACATTAACTGATAGCTGCTTCTATGAAAAGACTAGGCAAACCCAAGCTATCTTCCTAACCTAGGCTGTCCCCTTTTGTGCCTTCCACTGTCCTTTGAACACCCAGGGGACTAGGATCCCAGCAGGCTCCCTGCTCTCTTCACACCTACATCTCTATCTTGCCTGCCAGAGGCAGTTTGTTTCTTTGTTGCTGTGCTGAGAGGCACAGCCTTGTTTGGAGGGAAGTGTGAACAAACAGACCTGAGGCAATTCCTCCTCTCCTTCGCCTCCTCCCACCCCAACAGCTGCTGTTCCCTCATTCTCTCTCCCTTTCTCCCTCAGCACTTTCTAATACAAATACAATGACAGCTCTGATTCATGGATTCACTGCCAGTTCTACAATCCTATGGCTCGGCTTCTCTCTCTCTCTGGGAATGTTCTAATGGCTTGGTCATCTCGACCATGCAGTCAGTTCTGGCAGGTGGACCAAAGAGAACATGTCATGATTCAGTCAAATGTTTCTCACTTTTATTGACAGGAGACATTGCAGTGATGGAAAGCCCATGAGTAAGTGTATGGGAAATAAATAAATGAGGCAATGCACAATAGCCCTAGTGGTGGTGGTGGGCAGGATATTACTTCACAAGACAATCTGTCCATATTTGGAACATGCTCTCCTGATCCATAGTGTATGTTACCTTGTCAAATGTTCATTGTGTACAGTTTTGGAATAGAAAAGAACAGAAACCACCCACATTTCCAAATTTTTCACCAGTTGCTTTTCCTCACCAGGATTTCTACCACACACTCAAGTGACCCATAAGACAGTCCTAGGACTCAGAATGTAAGAATGTAGGGAGGTCCTGACTTTCCAAGGCAGACAATTGTCTACCTTACCTTTAAGCACCAGGGCTTCTTTAATGTACTATTCCAGGCTCAGTGCTGACTCAGCCTTGTCCTGGTCCTGGTATATACAGAAGGAATTTAATAGAAAGTATGAAATGCCCAATGGCAACAAAAGATTCTTTGAATCTTAGTCATTAATGCCCAATCCCTATTAGGATAAGGGGGCTATAGAGTTGGGCCTTCCAGGCACAAATTCCAACACCTTCTCTTGGATAGGAGAAATTGGCACAACTTAATCACAACATTTTCTTTCATCTGTAAAACAGGGACAATGAGGGCATCACCCCTGAAATGGTGGGTGATGATATAAGTTGAAATCACCTTAATATATGCAATATACATTAGTAAGAATGAAAGAAAAATTTTGTCACACTGTGCCATCTTGAAAGTAGTAAGGAAGACAGAATAAATTCCTACCAGGTGCTGTATAGCACTGTAAGTGTCTTAAAAACCCCTGCCCTCTTAGACCTCAGAACTATCTTCTGTAGAACCATGAACCCACCTCCATGTAAGAGGAGAACAAAGAATAAGGTAGTTTCCCCAAGATGACTTTTTGTTATGAAATCACAGCGTTTCTATTAATGGTCTTAGGATTCCAAATATCTCTGCTTTTCATTTCTACGCTGAAGCCATTCCTGTCAAATCCATAGCCCAGGAACCCTGTTCCACTTTATTCATTAAATTCACCTGGATGGATTCTAATCCAGCCGGGATCCAGGCTTATGGCAGGGTCAACTGTGAATCTATGATGTTAACTGGTAGTCCTGCAATAAACAGAAGCTGCTGGGTTTGGGTGGTGTAGTCAGCAGGGTGACCTCTAATACCCTTTCCCCAATTGTCTAAGTATAGTCTCATGAGAGGTGAGAGTAAAAGTGATTATCAAATTACAAAAAGAAAGTGCCTCTTTAGGAAAAGGCTAGCACTTTCTGGGGGATGTATAATTAAAGCCCAGTAGATTAAAATCCCTTTAAGAAATGAGTAATACAAAGATTAAGGCTCATCTGATACAGCTTCCTGAATGGCTGCTCAAAGATTTATAGGCAGAGGATAAATCAGCTCTGAAGGGAGAGGAGGAAATGCATCTTACTGATGGCTTGCATCTCGCAATGGAGTGCAGGGAAGGAGCTGGCTACAGCATCAGGCTAGGATCAGAGGCTTTTCTTCAAATCCTTTCACAGGTGAAAGGAAAGAAGACCTCTTCCCCTGAATAGGCAAAGAACGGCGTCAGTCTAAGGATCTGGCATGCCAAGTTCCTTTCTTAGTAGATTATGCATTTTTTTATGCACAGAAAATGAGCAAAGAAACTTAGAGTAATTAGGAGGTAATGAAGTTGTCAGAATAAGCTATTGACCAAAGAGCAGACAAGGGAGGAGATGAAAAATTTAAACCTTTCTAATTTAGCCAATGTGGAAGGCTCACATACTTCGGCCATGTGGGGATCATCCTCAGTGTCTAATGAAGGAGATTTCTAGGCAATGCAAGGAGCACCCCAGAAGGCAACAGAAAAAGGAACTAGAATCAAAGTCCAAAATGATAATGGTGAGAGTTATATAAATTATAATCAGTCCCTGATGGTTTTATCCATTTTTGCAAAGCACTCGAGAATATATTATTTCATTCAATTTTCACAGAAACAAAAGGAGAGAAACATATCTGAGTTTGGGTGTGGAAACTCTGCTGACAGGTTGGTGTTTGGGGACAAGGTACATAGGACAGTGTCTGCTATACAGAAAATGTCTGATATTGATACTGATTAGAAAGATGAAAAAAATGCTTTTTTAAAATATATAAAGTATTTCTAATGTAAGTGCAAGACAGGTGGGGTGGGGTTGAATATATGTCTACTTTAAAAGAAGTTTGGTACCCAACATCCACTGACTGAGAGCTATGTTTTTGTGGGCTCCTCTGGGTAGGTATTCACTCATATCCTGATGGCCAACAAATACATCAGCGCTTGCACATCTCCCAGGCTCCTCCATCCTCAACAGGATCTCATCAGGATGTGATTTCTCCCTTCTGTCTCCATAGGACAAGACTTTATGTGGTCCAGCTCACCGCTAATGGCTACTCTCAGCCCAGGAAGATTCTGTGAGTGCTCCCTTGAGAGATCAGGGGGATAAGAACATTCTGAGGGAGTGCTGGGGGTTCTAGAAGAACACACAGCAAGACCAGCCTCATAGAAAAGTGTGGGGAGAGACCTAGGAAGGGACAGAACTAGGAGGCCGGAAGAGAGAAATAGATGTGTGGGTGGCAGGTATGGTGGCAGTATCATCCAGTCATGTGCCCTGCTACTGAAAATGAGTTCATCTGAACAAAGGTAAAGCCAACATGGGGTGATGGGGGAACAAGGGTAAAAGATATTTAAGGAGGAGGCATTTCTCAGTCTCCCTTTCAAACTCTGCTTGGTTCTGCTTCCTCTCTCATCAGTGCTGACACACTGGAAACTTGACTCATCCAAAACTCACTAGCCTGCCTTCCAGCTTTTGTTCACCTTGAAGATCCCACCATCAGAATCTGTTCCGTTGAACTGTTTCCTACCCCACTAATGATGTTCTCTGTTCCCCCTTCATTAACTGTCAGTCTTTTCAATTCCTCCTGAGATGATAGTGATCTACCTTCTCTCTTACTTGCTCTCTTCCACCCATCTCTCCATTGTATTCTCTTGGAAAATGCAACTTCAATAACATACAATTGCTCTTCCACAGTCATGCAGTAAGATAAGAATGGAGATGAACTCACAATCACCTTGACTGGCCCCACTAATATCTGCAACCAACAAGCTGACGCTTGAGGGAGTCCTTTACTGATGCCAGGAAACAACTTTTGACACAAGTCTCTTCTCTTCTCCTAGGGGATTAGCCACACCTGTTCCCACAAGACCCCCAGCACTTGCTTCCCACCCCATGCTCTCAGTGGGCGGTATTTCTCTCCATCTCCCAGAGAATGCACAGCTTAGCAGAAAGTCCATGTACATCCCCTTTCCCCACTATGTAACTGACTTCAGCCTCATCCACCAAGATACAAATGTTTGGACTCACTGCTTTGCTTTGTCTAACCCTTCTACTGCTATATCCACTAGAGAGGGGACTAAGCCAAAGGATGTGTTTTCCAGATTCCCAACATCATTCTGGCCAGATCATTCTGCTCAAGGGGAAGCAATACTGTTCTGTGTAATGAGAAGCAAAGCCTTAGCTTAAGTATGTTTCCTGCGAAGAAGATAAACTGGAGGGGTCTTAAGGTAGAGGCTGTGCATAGCACTAACTTTAGTGAGGGTGATAGATTTATACTTATTGCCATGCACATCAAGGTATATGCATGAACTATCAACAGCCTTTTGTGTGTCCATCACACCTAATGAAGTGGTTCTTAAAACCCCATGGTTGTAAATGTGTAAAACCAATCTCTCTTTTCTTGGTTAAATCCTCAACAATTTGCTTTGTAGAATTAAATGTAAGGTTTATCTTTTACCTTCTGGTTTAAGATTCTGATTACATTTATGATAACTTTCAGACCTCCTCAAATGCAATTCTTCTTCTTTAACTAGTTGAAGATCTGAAGAGTTATAATATGAATTCCCTTGTCCATTCTTTCAGGCCATTATTGGTAGTGTCAATCACTGCACCCCCCCAAGATCCATTAAATGTTTTCTTTGACATGGTGACAGATAACTGGTGTTGTGTAAATTAATTCAAATGAACAGGCCTGAGAATTATGGGTGTGACTGGTAACGGGCCCTCTCACTACAACATCAAATGATGTACTTGTGGGGTCTTGTGTCCTGTCCCCTGAAAAATGGGTCTGATAACCAAGAAGTCTTAATTCTCATGTAAGGATACTTTCCCCAGAGGCCCCAGAACTGGTTGATTTAAAGTGAAATTGGATTTTTTTTTCAGTTGGCTACTATTGCCTTTGAGCCAACAGGCATAAAAGGATATAGACAGACAGAGAGAGAAAGAAAGAGAGAGAGAGAGAGAGAGAGAGAGAGAGAGAGAGAGAGAGAGAGAGATATTCTGGTATGCTAAAGATGTACTGAATCCTATTACTAAAGAACACTGGCTGCTTGTTGAAAAATGAACAGAGAGATGTGTCCTTTCCCTGGCCACTGGGGCATAACACAGAACTATGTTCAGTAGCAAAACCTAGTGTAAAACTACAGAAGCCTATAAAGGAAGGCTTATAAAGTACCCAGACATGCAGGATTGGAAATGTGTGCTGTAACCCACACATTGAAAAAACACACAGGACAACAGAACAGAAACAGCAGCAAACTAAAATGCTGATTAAGAGCCAGGGGAATATGGGATAGTGAGTTGAAGATCTATGAACACTGACAGTCAGAGGAACAGATACAGAAACACAAATCAGCTCTGGATTCTTATTAGTCCAATGAAAGCAATGAGTGTTTTTCTTTTTCTTTTCTCTGCCATTTTGTGATTGCTGTTATTCTGTAAAAGTTTTGAGAAAAATAAGTAATATACATCTTGTATGACAAAATCAAACCATCTTGGAAGCGAGTTGCCGTGAGAAATCTGTCTACCATGGAGTTCCTGTGCTAGTAAAAAGTCCAAGCATAGAGGAAAAACAAAACCAAAGGCACAAGTAGAACCAAGGCAGGTTGAATCATCTCTGCTCCAGCCAAAACGATACATTTGCCTGCTTTTACCCCAGGATCCAGCCTCATTGAGGCCTATGGAGAATGATAGTCTGTTCTGAAGAAACCAAGACTAGTTTATGGACTATTAAGCACAATGGGGCTGGAGAGAGGGCGCCTCAGTAAGAGCACTTTCTGCTCTTGCATAGGACCAGAATTACATTGGGCAGCTCACAACTTCCTGAAACTCAAGTTCCTGGGGATCCAATGTCCTTCTCTGGCCACTGGCACCTAGTGCACATAGTAACAAGCAGTCATACATGCATGCATATGGATATTTAAAAGCAACAAGCAAATTAAGCAGTCTTCCTAAGTAATTACTTTAATTGTATAAATTTATAAACAGTGTGAAAACTCAGCTTAAGTATTCAATGTGTAATGATCAAATCAGGAGAATTAACATTTCTATCTTAAAAGCATTGGTGATTACATAATAGCTGTGCATATTTATGAGGTACAGCATGGTATTTCAACCCATGTATACCATATGTTCTGATCAAGTCAGGGTAATTAGCGTTTCCAGCTTATCATGACATTGTGTTGGAGTTCCTCCCTTCTAGTTATTCATAAAATACATAACAGGTTGCCGTGAACTGTAGTCGCCCACAGTGCTGTACCGCAAGCAGCAGCTGTTGGTGCACAGAATTGCGGGGCAGTGTGTGACACAGCAAGATACGTGGGTATGTCAACTTATGCGTGCTCAGAAAGCCAATCCTGCAAGTCTTGCTTTCCCAGATGTAACTAGGCCACAGGGAGCTATTGGATAAACTGAAAGGCAGGCAAGGGAAGCCTCCGATATTGTGCCTGGCCGAAGGTCTGGTTCTAACGTCCCAGAAAGATGTACTTCATTTCCAGCTTTGCCAGGTGCTCCAGCACACTGCCTCACCCACTTGTTCCTCAAGAGGAAGTTGAGAGTGACCCAGCTATTGGTTGTCAGAGCCTAGGGTCTAAGCTCTTGGCTCTTCCACATTTTTTTCTTTGAAGAAAGTAAATGCTTAATTTTTGTTAGCTGGGGTCTTCCGTTTATCCTGTTATAATGAACAATCCCCGAAGTCTCCTTCTTGTTTGCTTTGCTCACAGTACCCCCCACACACACACACTTCACCACACAAACATGCTTATCTGTTGATCACCAGCTAACTGATCTCTGACCCTTGCCACCAGACCTCTCTATACAGCTCTCCTCCATACTCCATTTTGCACAGCTCTTCGCTTTGTCCAGGAAAAAAGTACACCTGTTCTTCCTCAGGTGTACTTAATTTGCTCATACCCTCCAGTCTTAGTGGGACTGTGTCAGTCTGTTTGTGAAATACCAGCCCACTACAAGCCACTCATAATGCTCCCAGAACTTCGAATCTTGTTTGTTTTCTCCCTGACACTCTTGATAGCTTTTAACACAACAGGTAGATTTTTAAATATTTATTTACAATTGCCTTTCTTTTTCTGAAGTCCCATGAGACCAAGTTTCTTATTATTGTGTAATGATCTACCTAAGTGTCTTACATGGGTCTGGCACATCCAAGACCTTCTGCAAACATTTGCAATGGAAATAGATGAATATTTTAGGGAGCTACCTAAAGCATAAAGAACCTGAGCCTCTGTGATGGGAGCAGGAACAGGGGGCTGAGAACTCAGGCCATTCCCTCCATCCCCATCTCTAAGACATTCTCTTTGGGACCTACTAACCACAGCTTAAAATCCATGTTTTAAAGGGTTGCTGAAAGCCCCAGCTTGCTCTTGGAAAGATCACAAAAGGGAGATGACCCCTTGTTGCTTATGATTCATGACAATGTTTGGTTCACAGACATCATTGCCTAGTTTTGACCAATAGTACTCTCTAAGATGGTTTGGTGAGCAAATAAAAGCATAGAAACAGACAGACTTCCTTACTGAAAATCTTCTCAGAGCCTTTGAGCTCATGAACGTTGTAAGCTTTTAAGAGGAGCCTGGGGCACTTCCCAAATGTATTGATAACTGACTATCTGTCTCTAGGTATGGTGAGACATACTTGGGGTAGTGATGCTTTACCTATAACACCATGTTTTAATAGTCATAATCACCATGAATAATTAACTCATAACTCTTATCTTATCTTATATGAGCACTGCTAGTAATTCTGAATTAATACCGGGCCTGCACTCATGTGGCTGTTGTGATTAGCAATTCATTTTGAATGATTAATTGCAGTTCACTTCTTAGTCCACATTAATTAAGAACCAATCCAGAGAAGATGTCATGTCAGTGGGCCTGAAGAATGAGCACTCAGATGGGTTTCAGAGCTGTATCTCTTCCTGGCTTTATCACAGGTATGACATGGAATGGTATCAGACTCTAGAGCCTTGGTTTCTCTCTTGTTTTTTTTTTTAATAGCGTCTTTTATTCTTTGAGAATTTCATATAGTAAATTTTTATTATAGTCATTCTTCTCCCTTAACTCCTCCCAAATAGTCCCTCACCTTCCTACCCACCCAACTTTATGTTTGCTCTCTCAGGAATAAACAAACAAGCAAACAAGTAAGCAAAAAAGCAAACCCATGGAGTCCAGGCCGACTATAAGACCTTCCTTAGAGTGTGGCTGACACACGAAATGCCACTTTAGTAAAGAAAACTGTCTTTCCCTCATTGAGCAGCAATCAAATGTTAACATCTCTTTTGCCGGGCGTAAGAATTTGTGCCCACCTCCCATCTACCATGCTGGGATTTTGTCTGGCTTGAGCCTGTCCAGCTTTTGAGCATGCTGTCTTGGTCTCTGTTTGTTCTTACATGTACCTGCCCTGCTCTGTCTAGAAAAAGCTGTTTTTTTAAAGCCCAAAAGATGGGGCAGAAAGAGTGTACAAGACCATGTTTCTTTTCTTTTCTTCAACTGGGCTGTTTTGATTTAGTCTGGGTGTGTAAGGTAATAAGATGCCAGCAACACAGTGGTGAGGAAGCAAGTACACACTGTCACATTCCCACACGATCGCTCTGTGGCCTTAGCCTGTTTCATTCTAGCTGATGTCTCATTGATCCACTGCTCTAGGTTGTGTCCTGTTAAAGGTTTGGTCTGCAGGTGATGTTACGAACAAAATGACAGAACATTTAACAGGTAAGGAAACTTTGGGAAGGTCTTAGGTTACAGAGGGTGTCCTTTAAGGGGTTTGTGGAACCTGGCCTTCCTTTTTGTCTCTACTTCCCCATCAACAAGTTCAGTGGTTTCACTCTGACATGCCTTCCTCCCATAATGTGTCTCCTCACCACAGTCCCAAAGCAATGAGACCACCTGACCCAGGAGGAAGCCTCTTAAATGGAGATCCAAAGTAAACTCAAGATCTAAATTAAATCCAAGACAGGAAGGTGATTAACATGAATACTATGTGTGTGTATAAATTCTTCCAGTGAATTGCAGTAACAACCTTAGGAACTGTCTGGGTATGCTGTACTCTATGGTGTAACTAGCAACTATGATCTAGAGGTATGCAGACAGACAGACACAGGCACATAGGCCAGTGTGTCTGTAACATATGCAAGACAATATATTGTAAGGGCTTAAATGTTTGTCAAAGGCCAGGCAAGCTGAAGGAGCTTAGAAGAAAATGAGATGATCTTTATCCGGGAAGGTCAGAGAGTCAGCAGCTGGAGGGTGTCCACTCTGCTGCAAGAGCGTTTCCATCTGTAATGAGAAGCAGGTCTCCAAAGGTTGAGCGCAAGTCAACAGCCCAGAGGTAGGATGTCAGTTGGAACTGATGGTTATTTAGAGCCCAGGCTAGAAAAGAGACAGGAGAATTTCTTCCTCCGCGCACTGCCTTGAATAACCAGGAAATCAGATATACTCAGACCCTGTTGAGGGCACATGAGTTGACAACTTTCATGAGTACAGTGGCATAAAAGCTATATGCGCCTTGTAGGCATTGCATTTTGACTTACTTGTTTTGAGTTAGAGTTTCATATGTAGCCCTGAATGGTCAATAACTTTCTGTGCAGGCCTGTGATATGCCTGTCTCTGCTTCTCAAGCTGAGATGATATTCTATATGTCACTAAACCTGGCAGAAATCATCATTTTAATTAGGATCTTTTCCTGGCCTAATGACCCACAACTTCCAGTAAGTCAGATCATGAGGGGATCTTCTGAATTTTGATGGCCCCTAGGTTAGTGCTGTGTAATATGATACCCTCTCTGGAAAGTTGGCAGAACTGAGCTGCAGATCCCCGGTAGTCACGCAATCACAAAGTGAAGAACACAAGATGCTGTGGTGGACTTTTATTACACTAACATGCTCAGTAGAACCAGGTGCCTCAAATGCCTTCTCTACACTATGATGAGTCCAGAAATGTCTGTACTAAAAGTCAGATACACACACTCTGCATTCTTTCTACACACAAGATATCCAATAGCTAGCTGGGCTCATTTAATAAAGGAGTAACAGAGCATATTACCTGAATAGTTTATTCTCCACTAATTTTGAGACTTTGGGCTTATTCTAAACCTGAGGATGACAAAGGTACATTAAGAGGTAAGAGTTTAACCATATTTGCAGTATTCATTTGGAAATTATAAAAAGTGTCTTGCTGGGTCTGGTGGCACATACTTTAATCCTGAAGCTTGGGAGGCAGAGGTAGGTAGATCTTTGTGAATTGAAGGACAGCCTGGTCTACATAGTAAGGTCCAGGCTAGAGCTATACATAGATACCCTACCTCAAGAGGAGGACCTCCCCTATCAGTGGATGTGGGGAAGAGCATGCATGCAGAAAGGGAAGGTAGGGTGGGAGCGGGAGGGGGGAGGGAGGGGCTTATGGGGGGATGCAGAATGAATAAAGTGTGATTAATAATAATAATAAAAAAAGAAAAAAAGAATCTACTAAGAAAAAAAAATCTCAAAAGCTAAAATAGAAAAAATTTAGACAAATATCCCAAATAGAGCCTTGTACTAATTCCCCTTTCTAAAATGCAGGAGAAGCTCTGCCCTATGCATTCCTCACTCAGGAATGGAGATGGGCTAAACTGGCTTCCTTGAGCCTCATGTTGTAAGGAGCAGTTCCAAATGAAAGTCTTCAAAACATGATGTAAATCAAGAAAATCATCTCATTGTCACACACACACGTGCAAGCACATGCACACACATGCACACACACAGAGAGATCATAATGTGCCTAATATAAATTAAGAAAACAGTACAAACAAATCAAAGAGCATTCTTTAAGCATTATTTCATTCTCTCATCAATTTGACCAGTTTTTTTTTTTTTCACACACATGCCCTTCTTAGTCCCATCTGTACAACTGAAGTTGGAACAATGTAGGATAGGGTAGACATGTGACAGGGAGTTTTACACTTGGGCTCTTGTTGTATAGAAAGAAAAAAAATACAATTCACTAAACAAGGCTTAACCACTGAGCCCAGAAGAAGACTGAGAATCCTTCTCAACATCGTGCCCTAAAAAAAACCTCTTTGATCACCTACCCCTGAGGGGAGAGCAGCCTCACCAGACCACAGAGAAAGACAATGCAGTGAGTCCTGATGAGACCTGATAGGCTAGGGTCAGATGGAAGGGGAAGAGGATCTCCCCTATCACTGGACTTGGAGAGTGACATGGGAGGAGATGAGAGAGGGAGGGTGGGATTGGGAGGGAATAAAGGACAGGGCTATAACTTGGATTCAAAGTGAATAAACTGTAATTAATATAAAAAATTAAATTTAAATTAAAATTAAAAAAAGAATAAAAAAGACTAACACCAGTGTTGGCCAGAGGATTTGAGACAATAACAGTGAATCTTGATTTCAGTTCAAGCAAATGTCCTTAAGTGAGAGGGCTTCAGCTGCCACATTTTCTTCTCACTAGTACCACCTCTGTGTACTTCTTTCCAGTAATGTAAATAAGGCTCTGTAATTGTTGTGTAGAATGTCCTGTGAGCCATGTATCTATCCCAAGTAATTTGTACCTTAAGGTCAATTGTAGCCTAAAGTCCTTGATGTGATGAACAATCTTCTGATAAAAATCCATTATAAGGATAAACTGGAAAATGCTGACAGGTATCTTAATAACTAAATCCTAGCTGCTTACAAGCAAACACATTTTTAATTGGACTTCCTTAGAGATAACCTCCTCTGTGATGTCCCAAGGAAGGTCCTTGTCTGGCATCCTTGTGTGAAGGGCACTTCACAACTTTGGGTACTAATTATCCTCTGAGGAAAGAGGACAAAGACCTCAACCAGCAGCTGGTTGCACAATATAGGTCAACTCCCTAGAGTTTGTATTTTGTTATTTCAATTTCTTCAAACTCATTATCAGGAGAGACCTATGAACTCTTGGTTTACCAGGCCCCAAATGAGCCTGTTCAGTAAACTTTTCAGAGCCTTCCTCTTCAAGGGCAAGAAAGAAATGACAACAAAACATGTTAACAGGAAGAATAACTTGGAGCAACAAAAAAGATGCTTATGCAAAAAAGAATGTGGAGCTTAATGACAATGTAGTGATTTGCTTAATTTGATGAAAATAGCAACCACAGTTTTGCTTGCTTCCATGGGTCAGGAGCTTAGATGTTGTTAAGAAGAGTGTCTCATCAATGTCTCACATGATGTCAGCACAGGCAGCTTGGGTTGAAAACATAAAATAGATTCACTCATTTTATTTAGGAGCATAATATTAGTAGCTGTTAGTTAAAAGCTTTACCTTCATCTCTATTAGACATTTTTCTCTCTAGTTTGTCTCTACCTTCTGTTTTCTGTTGCTATAACAAAATGTATGAGTTCAATATTTATAAAGAAAAGAGGTTTATTTAATGTACTGTACTGGAGGCAAAAAATGTTCACAAGAAGGCAGTATATCTAGCAAGATCATACTATCATTGCAACATTGCTGGTATCAAACCTTTGGAACACATGGGAGAGTGGTAAGTGGTATGTATAGAAGAGAAGCATGTGTCCCTGGTGAGAGAGGAAGCAAGTATGAACAGAAAACACCAAATGATAATATAGTAATCTACTCTCACAGCAATCAGTCTAATCCTATAGAGCCTAATATACTGCCGTGAGAGGAGCATTGTTCTACCCTGAGGGCAGTGCTCATAAGCTCCAGTCCTTTCTCTAACCTCCACCTCCTCGGTGATTTACATAGGTTATCAACAAGACAGGATCTAGACTCACCTAACAGACAAACCTCTTACTATGTCTGTAAGAAAGTTTCTAGATTAGCCCTTTTGAAGCAGGAAAACCCACCAAATAGTTGGTGGCACCATTCCTTGGGCTAGTGTGTTTACTGAACCAAAAGAAGAACGTGATCTAAGTACCTGCTGTCATCTCTATGCTTCCTGACTATAGACAGAATGTGACCAGCTGCCCCATTCTCCTGCCTCTATGCCCTCCCAGACATCATGCTCTGCACTCTATCATTGTGAGCCAGAATAAACATTTCTTTCCTCAAGTTGCTTTGGTCAGACATTTTGTCACAGTACCAGAACTACAGCTAACACAATCTCTAAAAGTCCTACCACCTCTCAGTGACATTACACTGGGAATCAGTCTGCACACAGACCCTTGAGGGGTACATGGTAACAAGTATACATCAACTGGGAATCTAGAGAGGAGAGCATTTCCCCAGGATGTATGTTGATTTTTAAGACTTTATCTGTAGTCTCTCTAACAGTCTAAAGAATAACATCAAGAATTGAAGACACCAATAACAGGGAAAGGAAAAGGAGTCTCAGATACCCACTGGGGGTAGATGATTCCTACCGCTCAGGCTTCTGCCTCTTTTGTGTGAAGTAACTCGCATTCTTATAAGACAAACACATTGAGCTGCTTTCATCAATTTTCTTCCTTAGGCAGAAGTTAGAGCAGAAGTCTTGGTGTGTCTCAGTGTGAGATTGCTTGTAACTTCCCCTTAGTACACAGCATTATGGAATGTAAACCATATGTCAACTATTAACACATCCTTCAAGTATACTGCCCACATGTAATGTCTGTAGTTTATCTCATTACCCACCTGGCTGCAGACTTCAACAGCTGTTCCATTCCCCCTGACGAGTCCACTTGTACCAAACCATTAGTGAGCGATGTGGACTGACAATTATGCAATGGAGACAACTTAGGAAGTGCAGCCTTCAGCAAAATTAAGAAAAAAAAATCCCTCTTTACGCATTTCACTTTCCTAATTCTATTGTCTGCAGGATCTCCAGGAGAATTTTTCCCACTCCAGTTTCTTCTCATTACATCCAGATTCCCAGAATTCCCCCATCTGGTCTCTGCCAGATAGTTCCAGATACTACAAATCCATCTTGTCTTTTCTATCTGAAGTTATCCACCTCCTTTCTTAATTACTTGACATTTTAAAGTGACATCTCTCTGTTTTTAAAATGCAGCCTTTGAAAACTACAAGGTAGAACAGAGGACTCGCCTTTCGCACCATCACCGTCATCATGACTGAGACAACAGCATTAAATGAACATATACTTTGTCTCAGGTTTCAGCTCTGACTTGTTTGTATGTTCAACTATTCCACCAGCACCTACTGAGAGCCATGGCCTGTTTCCATTGTGCAGTATTAGTACCTGGTGACCAGTATGTCTGAATGCATCTTAAATTTGGACACAGGTAAACAGACACACACGAATAGAGTGACATTCAGAGAGATGGAAATAGAAGTAAATAAATGGTACAATAGAAAATCAGAGAAATTTCTCTAGACATATGCTTAAGGACTCCCATAAACTTGGGATATTTACAATAGGATTCCTTCTCTTGCCAAGCTCTTGGTTTCATTTTTTCTTCTTTGTGTTTCCAAGAGGATCAGTTCAAGGAATGCTTTAAAAAAAAATCAACATGATAACTTTTGAAAGTAACATATACTCACATAAGAAAGAACACTAGAATCATGTTTTGGTTTGGTTTGGTTTGGTTTTTGGTTTTTCAAGACAGAGTTTCTCTGTGTAGCCTTGGCTGTCCTGGACTTGCTTTGTAGACCAAGCTAGCCTCAAACTCACAGAAATCCACCTGCCTCTAACGCCCTGAGTGCTGGGATTAAAGGTATGTGCATTTTCATTAATCAATAATAATAATGATTTTCGTTAATCAATAGTCTCTCCTGTTCTTGTAAAGAAACCACCAGTGTGTTTGCTTTCTATATGTATGACTATAACAAATTTCAAAGAACAGAATAATAAATTGTAAAAACCTCTGTATCATGTTACTTGAAATGAACATAAAGCTGAGATTTACACACACACACACAAAATCAACATGAATAAGTCCAGACTTGAAAAGACCTCTAAATGTCCCAGAGAGTGTAGAATAGAGTGAGCATAGGGAAATGGCTCACTAGAGATCAGAGGCATGTTAATCCCTGATTGCAATTAGTGGGTCACATTGTGCAGACATGTCTTCCAGAGAAGATCCTCTTTGAGCTTCAAGTATTATGGAGGCAAGGTGATTTACTAAGGAGTCATGGCTTAAATGCAACCTGAAGACCCTGGGAGATAGATTTCCAGTGGACAGAGTGCTGAAATAGAAGAGAAATGGTCACTGAAGCACCACCAAGGTGAATAATTTAGAACCAGAAAGGAAATCTAACATTACAAACAAGTCAGACCTCAAAAGCAAACTTACAAGGGAAGCTTAGAAGGGGGACACTCTGGAGTATGAACAATAGCATTGAAATAACTGTTGTCTTAATCTGTAGCTGGGAAAGTGAGTTGGGTACAAAAGATTGTGGGTTGAGTAAGGTCTACTAGCTTTCTTCATGCCTGTTTATTGCTGTGTATGATCCTTAAACCTTTTAATGCAAGGACCCAATTTTATTTCTACCTGTAAGTCCTTTACTGGCTGCTCCTAAGCTAGGGCTAGAGAGAGAACAAGAATAAGGAAGCAGGAACCCCAACATTGTCAGGGTGGGATTTATGCTTATCTGTAGATTGCCTTGGAAATACTGACCCTTCTCTACTACCCTTCTTACAAGCCATTATTTCTCTTGCTATCTTATTCCCTCTATGTTTCATTATTACTCACAAAATCTCCAAAGAGCCTCAACTTTTTATTTTTCTGATGAACAATTACTGAGATTACACATTCAGTTCTTGAGCACTGACGTCTGCCTCCAAATTTTCAAATCCATGTCTGTGCCCACGGCTTCAGAGGGTTTGGAGATGACTCTTCCCCAAACCCACTCGGTCTGTAGGTTAAAAAACTATAAATTATAGATAAAAAAGAACCACTACTATCATTTAAAGATCTTCCAACACCATACATAGTCCTTGGTTGAATGTCAGTGCTCAGATGTAGCCTGTGGTAGCTCAGTAACCAATTGGTTTCCCAAAGTGAGGGGAACAAGGACTATTTCTAACAGGAACTCAATGACTGGCTCTTTGGCCTCCCCACCCCCCAAGGGAGGAGCAGTCCTGTTAGGCCACAGAGGAGGGCTTTGCAGCCAGTCCTGAAGATACCTGATAAAATAGGATCAGATGAATGGGGAGGAGGTCCCCCCCTATCAGTGGACTTGGAAAGGGGCATGGTGGAGATGAGGGAGGGAGGGAGGGGCTGGGAGGGAATGAGGGATCGGGACATGGCTGGGATACAGAGTTAATAAAATGTAACTGAAAAAAATAAAAATTAAAAAAAATAAAAATAAAATAAAAAAAGAAAAACCAAAAAAAGATCTTCCAACACATATTATTGTCTTTCTAAGTGTTTATATATTTAATATCAAAATAATAATGTCCAATTCTTATTGAGTGTTTAATTCTTGACACTGTGCTGAATTCATTAAAACAATTATCTATTTTATCAACATATTAGCCAATGAATTACAAACTGCTAAATCAGTTTTATAAATGACTAATGAATAGATTGTTCTTGTTTTGACTACTATACAGTCTTAGATAATGCAGAATCCTATACACTGAAGGTATAGCATGAATTAATAGAATTGATATGTAAAACATAATAATTTTAAAAGACAGAATGTATGTCTCTAGTTTCCATGTAAGGAAAATTACCCACCACAATAAAGAATCAGTTGACAGAGTTAGCATTGCAGCAACATGTTATACTTTGACACCCTTAGTGGAGAGCAGATAACAATGAATATAGAAAATATAGTCAAGTTTGCTGGGTCTGGGGTTTCAGTGTCACATATACACACAGGAGATAGGTCCACAGTTTGTAATAGGTGGGAAGTCATTATTGAGGCTATAGGAAGCTGTAACCAGAGTAGAATATAAATTCTTAATAAAACACAGATGATGAGCAGGAATTCAAAAAGAAGTATCTCTCCAAACAGAGCTCTATGAAAAATAAAAACACCAACCCTTCAGTACAGATGTGTTTGGGGACTGGATTCCACAACGCAAGTTCAGAAATCTCAACCTGACATACGAATATGAAACATGATCCTTGAGTTAGAACATCCCTGCAGTCCTTGATGAAAGCCAAAACAAAGTGATTAGAAGCACATATTTACTCCCCAAATACATATGTTTCCCACAAGACAAAATTAGCTCTCTCTCTCTGAAGATGAATTAACAGAAAGCATGTACAAATTACATGAGCAATGGCTTACCACAGGAGAATTTCAATGATCATGGTTACCAGGGGACCCAACACTTCAAAGACATTTAGACAACAGCATAATCCAAAGGGACTACACAAAACGAATCTTCTAAAAGTATTAAACAAATGAACAGAAAAGCATTAACCATAAAGAAACAGTAGACATTTTAAGGAGGAACTTGAATGACTAGACAATAAGAACTGAGTTCCTGAACTTACATATCTACCATGTCAATCAAATATCAAGGTAGATACAACTGGAGATGATGACTAGGGATGTGGAAACTTAATCTGAAGAATTTAGTCAATAATCAAAAAATAAAATATATTAGGGAAAAAGAAAATCTGCTGGACAGAGCAAGAAAATCTGGCACTCCAATAGTATGGTTTGTTGATGTAGAAACGCTGGGGAAAGGCAGTACCAAAAGATGTGGATATGGGCTTTCCAGAGTGGAGAAGACATATTATTAGAATGTGAATCCTCAACAGTAGGTGAATTGACCTCAAGTAATAGCAAGTAAGAAGCGGAGGGAGCCAGACTCAGATGTATTCATCCTGAGTGTGAAATTCTTCACTGTAACTTACGTACCAGTACATCCATACTGCAAATGCATCTTTGGCATCCTCTTTGAGGGCTCAGATCACGACTAAAAAAATCCTGCCAGCTCCTATGTGGCCCAAACCCAGTTCCAATCATGCAGCTGTCAACGCAGCATTTCTTGAAATGTGTTTTATGGAGCTGGTTTCTGCCTTCCACCTTCCCGATGGTGAGTGCTCTCTGTCACGAACAATTCCACATTTGGCTAAGGCTGAGGATCTGGCTTGCTTCCATGTATGTGGACCTATCTGCATTGCCCACATGGCACGCCTGGGTTGGCTACCCAGAGGCTATTTAAGCTGTGGGCTGGCTTTCCCCAGGGTCCGAGGATTGTTCAAGGTTTCTGAATAAACTGCATTGAAAAAAAAAAAAAACAGCGAAAGAACTTGAAAAAAAAAAAGCAATTTTTACCCACGGTGCTCTACTCAGTGTGGTAAAGGGTGAGATGAGTTGGGTTGTGTGGTCAGCTAAGTTGAAAGCACTATGTATGGTATATGTTTTCACTGACTTAGCAAATATCAGCACAGTAAACTAAATAACAGATCTTAAAAGATGATCTCTGACCCATTTCCTCCTAAATACTGTGAATTCTTGCCTTTCATAGGACAATCACACCTTTAACCACTTGAAGATATGAATACATCTTCCACCAGATAGTTCTGTTGTTGTGGAGTGTGCTACCCTCTGAGGAAGCCCTCTCTGTTTTCCACATAGCTGTATATGAAAAGGTACTGTTTCCTATCCTGCAGATGGCTAATGATTATGACCTATAAGGTTGAAAAACCAGTGTCTTAACCTGGTTAAATTATGCTAAAGTAACAACTGACCCCTACAATCACAGTGGTTTCCAACAAGAAACTTTTTGTTGTTTATTTATGTCAGCTCCAGATGACCTAAACCCCTGCTTTGGCTCTTTGTTTGGAGGTCCATAGTGAAAGCACATGCTTTATTTTGGTCTAGTGGACTATGTGGGAATGAAGAACCATTCAGTGATCAGGATGAGACTCTCCAAAGGACAGAACAGCCAATATTTGAGTCCTGTAATATAATCAACTACACTGTCAAGTCTGTCTGAAATATTTCAATATGTTTAGTAAGTGTGCTGTTATATTGTCTTACCCAGCTTTGGTGTTATTATTCTATAGGATTATTTTTAATTTCTTGGGATCTTCCATTTTGTATGTATTCCAGATGATGATGATGATGATACCAGTAATGATGGTGATCATAGTCATTATGATGACAGTAATGATGAGCGTGAAGATAGTCATGATGAACTGAACGATGATGATGCCTGTTTTGATGCTGATGGTTATGACAGTGATGATGATGGTGATGACAGTGATGATGGTAATGATAACAAACATAGCTGAAGATAAGCCTGTGGCTGTACTCTGTCCTTTATCTGAACCTTATGTAAACTCTTAAAATCCTCACAACTGGCCTAAAATTGGGAATCGATTATGCTCATTGTGTAAGTGGGAAACTGGGACTCAGTAAGCTCAATTATCTTTTGCCAGATAATCATAACCTAACCATGGCAGAGGTTATCTTACCATAAACTTACTCCTTCATTTCTGATGCATTCTGCCTTCCTAAGTAACAATGACCCTGGACATACTGAAGAGGCTGAAGCTCAGCTGACACGTTTCTCCTTTTAAGAACATATGCTGTGGGATATTAATGTCCAAACCAGAGATCAATACTCTATGATTTCAACATTTGAATCAAGAGTATGTTGGCACAGCTTTCACAAACCCAGGTCCTCTGAACACCTAGAGGGCCATTTGTACATTTAATGTACATTAAAACCATCTGCACATTCTGGGTGTAATAATCAACAGAATAATTGATGAACATGATATGCCTCACAGATGGAGAAATGCTTTACCTTATAGCTCCTCTGAGTTTTACTGACCACCTGAAGCACCGTGTTGAGAAGACTCGGGAGAAGTCCTTAAGGAGAAGTATAGTCAATAAGAAATGCCTGGTGAAAGAAAGGAAGGAGGAAGCTGTGGTTGTGATTTCTAAGCATTTGTTATCCATGTTTAAGGAGAACTAGCCATATGCTCCTGGGAATGGATCATCTTTAAATTAATGAATGACTTCATATTTAATGTTATTAATTGTGGAAGGAGAAATGAATCTACATTTAGCATCTTCAGATGAGAATGAGCTTCACCTCTCACAGCACAGGGCAGACAGGAAGGAATGCTCATTCCATAACATTTGCATGGCTGTTACTTCCGTACCTCACAGAAACAGTGTAAGGGAGGAGCGGTTTGTTTGGGCTCGTGGTTTCAAATGTCTTTGTTCATCATGCTGGAGCCACTGAGATCAAAGCAGTGGGAGTCTGTCAAAACTTGTTTACATCACTCTGGACCAGGAAGCAGAGCAAGTGCAACAGAAGCTAGGAGGCCAGGTAAACCTTCAAAGGCTCTCCCCTTATGACCTACTTCCACCAATTGCTACCTGGCTCCTAAGGTTCCACATTCTCCCCAAGCAGCACCACTATCTGGGAACAAACATTAAAGACATGAGCCTGGAGGTATGTTTCAGATTCAAACTTCAGCAGCAGGTAAGGAGCACATAGTTGTCAACTAAACTTTCCAAGACCCATAGCTAGCAAAGGTTAGATATGGTGTGTAGCTTGTTTTCTTTTGTAGGTTTGATGGGCTCCTGATAATAAATGACAGCACACCACTTCCTAAAGTCCCCAGAGTTCAACAAAATGTCTCTGTTCAACTAGCTGTTTTATTATGATGTGTGATGATTTTAGGATATCCAACACTTTTCTCATCTTTCCTCCTTCACGCTGACTGAAAACTCACCCCTTTCAGAACACGAATGACTATGAGGAAACACACTCTGTAAGACCAGATCGTGCCTCCCAAAGGTGGCAGGTTTGCATCACGACTTTACATAAATGCTCTTGGCACTGTCAGTGGGCGGCAGGCAGGAGGATGGCTCTGCCTCAAGACAAATATAGAGCTGCCATCCTTAAAACTCTAGCAAGAGACTAACCCTCAAGGGAGATGCTATGCAATAAATAATTTTTGCCACAGCACATTGCTTCCCTTTGCATAAATTTAACACCCCATTCTCTGTACAATATGTGATCTTCCTGCTAACTCTCCACTGACAGATATAGCTCTGGTAAGATGTGATAAAAGATAATTCACAGAATGGTAGGGAGACACGACACACTCAAGAACACTGCCTGGATGCCAGCTTTTCCACAGAGGATATTATTTTCTGAGCATTAAGGATATTCAAAGGGTGACAACGATGGGACAGATCACCAGCCTGACGGAATCCCCAGAACATGATGTGAATCCTAACTTTAGACTCTAGAATGTTGGTTCCCTATTTGTTCAACAAGGTGGTCAGTACCTGGCTGCAGGCTTGTTCCTTCCTTTTCCTTGCCATTGCAATGGCCTACAGATTCCTACCATAGACATGAATATCAGCCTAGGCACCAGGGTCAAGAACCAATCTTGTCTCCAAGGAAAGGACTCTAAGAAGGTTCAGCAAAACTTGGATAGTCAACTTGTTATTTCCAGTTTATATACCATTTCAGATTGTTCCGGAATGTTTGATGTACACATGCAAATTAATAGATGTATTTATGGAGTATAGATATTACAAATCTACTTAAATCATTTTTCCTGTGGTTTGTGTTTCTCAAACACAGCCTTTTGGCAATAGACAATCTTTAATTTGGAATTTGTTCCTTTTGGTCTACATAGATTGTGCAACTTTGTCTGAAAAGAATCTTTTTCTCCTAAAGAGAGAGAATACTTGGTTTGGTTAGTTCAGCTTTTTGGTGCTTCATCATCGTCAGACTTCAGCAACATAATCCTCTTGCATTGTCTTCTTTGTGCCCATGTCATTCTGAGAAGTCCATGTATTGCCACCTATCTTCCTGGACAGTGTGACCACACAGTCTATAGATTCCATTCCTGGAAACTGGGCATCAGGAAGAATTCCAAGGGACAGGCAAATGGAGCTTTAGCCAATTGTGGGCCTGTGGTGTAATGGCCAAGATGAGAGAAAATGAATCACAAACATAAAGTTGGCCGCAGAATTTCAAGTTTCAAGTGACAGAGTCACTAACTTGAACAGAAAATAAAATCTATAGGCCCAGGTAAAAAACAAACAAACAAACAAACAAACAAGAGTAAAATTATTCCAGGGTGAGTCAAATCAAGGACAGCAAATGACAGCATGTGCTGACACACTTCATTGTGCTCACTATCAATAGCCTCCCCTGATCTTGTAGCCAACATGTACACTGTCAGTTCCTGGCTGTGGTTATTCACACTGTCCATATGGAGGAAGCAGGGCACTTCTGTCCTGGCTTCTGCGGTTCTAAGAGTGACTTGGACTTTTCCAGTTCGTGTGTATGGGCCTTTTACTAATCCTAAATAATAGCTTATGCTAATGTTTTGGGTACAATTTGCTTATATGTAACCCAAAGAAATAGATGAATGGACAAGCAGGATAGAGCTAAACCCCAGCTACCATCTTTCCAGACAATGCTATAGCTGCCTAATATGGCAAATATGAGCACTTTTGCCAAGTATCACACCTGCCTGGTATGTTATATGCCTCAAATAGATTTGGAAGTTAATATTTTATATACACTACAAGTTCTGAGTCTGATACCAGATTCCCACCCACTTGTCTGCTTGTGGGCATCAAAGGTAAAAAATGTTGCTGGCCCTGCTATCACTAACTCAATGACATTATGGAAGTGTAGCGGTCCAGCTGCACTCCTATAGCTCCACTGTGTCTTGCCACTCAGTCCCTGCCCAGGTATCACCATTATAGTTTAGGCTGTTGTCCTGGTACTTGAGCCCTACTCTAACTTTGTTCCCCCTGGATATTGAATCTATGCCTCTTAACCCCGAGGCAGTGCTGGAAGTGTTGCAGTAAATAGGAGTAATCCTTTTTTAATGCAAAAAACATAGAGGACATCTCTGCTAGTCTCTGTTGTCTAGGGGAACAGAAAGGATAGAAAGGGTATGTATTATAAAGGAGATTTATTACATTGAATCATGTGATTCAGGCTGGGTAGTCCAATATTGGCTGTATGAACACCAAAGAGCCTGAGACCCTGATAGTTACTCATTCCATTTGATTCGAAGACTCAGTGTCCCAAGCTGATGCTCATAACCAGAGGGGCAGAGATCCTTCATAAACCAGGCCAGAGATGTGCCTTCTACTTGTCCCAGATCCAATCAAGTTAAAAATCAAAATTAACCATCCCACTATGGCTTCACTTCACTCACATCCAGCCAGCCTCTCGGGTCTGTTAATTCAACTCCCCATGGCTTTTCAGCACAACCTACTATCCTCCATAGTCAACACATTGGCCTAAGCAATGAGCATCATCCACCCTGGCTACACCCTGTTTCCAATCTTTCCCACACACACACACACACACACACACACACACACCAGAGTGAGCTTTTCAAACACAAGTGGAACTTGTAAACCTGCACCTGGTGTGCTCTAAGTGTTCCTCTTTGTCTTAGCCTCTTTTGAGAAGCTGCCTTGAAATCTTGATACATAATGATGTGGAAAGAAAGCATTACCTAGTGAGAGAACATGAATGAAAATAGCAGTCAGGGGCAGGTATCACTCCTTCATCAAGGACCTATGCTCAAGATAACTAGCTCATTGGTATGATCAGGGCCCTATGGTGACCAAGTCACCTCTTACATGTGAAATTCTCAACACTGTTGCATTGGGAAGTAAGTTCTTAACATGTAAACCTTTGGAGAGACCCATTTTAATTCACAGAGCTTGATAGAGTTAAAATTCATAGAATTTATTTCAACAGCAAAATATCCATTGCCTGCATTGTTACTTATTTCATGTCTCTCCTTCCAGGAAACTAATTCTATAATGCGAACACTGTGTATAGCTTTTCCTGTTTCCCTCAAATCTAGTTCCCCATGAATTTAAGGTCTGATAAATATTTAATAAGTTAATTTATGAATGAATGCCACAATACATTCAAGCAGTTTCTAAATATTCATTATTCTGGAATGTCTCAAAGGAAAACCTGTGAGCAAGGCTAGGGTAGACCAAGCTTAAAATTCTTTCCAGGAAATATCTTGCTCCTTTCTCTCATCGTCTTTATGTTAAACACTGGTCATTTCTGCTCAGTGTTTCAGCTGTGAACGAATAAGTCACTGAAGCTCACTATGACACTTATTAACCTGTCACCAGAGGGGCTTTTGGTCGTTATGCTGGGTTCCCTAAGTTGCTTCACTTCAATTTTATTTTTAAGCCCTTTCTCTTCCATAGAGAGAAACATTTCATTGACTCAATTTATAGTCATCTATAAAAAAAATCAAACAAATAAATTAGGGGATAGTTTTAGATCTTATAAAAAGATTCACTAAAGAAGTGCTCTCTAAGGACACTTAAAATTAGATTTGATTTACAAAAATGTGATTTGTGAGTAACTACTCAGGATCATATTGATTGCTTTAAGTGAGCTACACAAGGACATAACTACCTTTAATCTTTTATAACAAAGGTGGCAATTAAAATTGCTTTTGCTAAGCAATTTTAAAATTGAGGGTTCGATCTCTTTGCTGGTTATTCCTTACCCAGAAGACACCTCCTCTCTCCCCAACCCTTCCTCCTCCTAATTAAAGGAAGGAAAGTTGAGATTCTTGGTAGAATACAGTTTCTGATATAATCCCATGTTCTTCTTATGGACCCTGTAAAAGCCAAGTGTGAAGTTTAATTTCATTTGGTCACCCTCTGTTAATGCAGTACCTTTTAATCTCACTGCTCAGAGGTACTGTTAGGGAAGGATTCATTTGTTGGTTATTAAAAAGAAGATATTTACCATGGCATTTGCTGGACTCGTATTCCCCAGCCATACTGTAATTTTTATCACACACACACACACACACACACACACACACAAGCTTGCCTTTGTTTGGGGCCTGTTTGTTTGCTTTCGTTAGCCTGTGGTGTGAAGGACCTAATAAGGAATCCTGACAATAGTTTTCTCCATCTCTAGATTGAATTTCTTTATAGATCAACCTCCGTAATTCATTTCCCAACTGGTCCTGATCAATACAGCTTGGCTCAGCTTAAGGGGAGAGAAAGTAACCATGGTGCTGATGGGGTGCCCCAAAGCACTGCCTTCATAAAGGCACTTTGATAGTAACGTGTCAAATTGACCCACAGCCTGTCCCAGAGTCTGGGTCTGAGCTTTGTCTAGGTACAAAAGCCGTCATTTTCTTGTTCCCTGTGATTTCAAAGAAACCAGAGGCTAGAGAAGTTTCTACAAAACCAGCATGTGTGAGGACACGTGTGTCACGCACATTGGGATATGTGAGCCCAGACAAGGCTCTACTTACTGCAAACTGGCTGTTGGATTTCAGTGAGTGACTGGACCACTTTGAACTTTTGTTTTAGTTTCTCTATTTTAAAACAGCTGGGCCTATTGACTCCTGAGGGTCTACTTCTTTCGACTTGCTCAGATTCTGCATGAAGGCAGAGGAGACTTGTTTTTCAGCTCAGTGGCCACCACTAGGGTAAAATTGATGAGAAACCCATGCTTGCCTCTAGATCATGGAAGAAGCAAAAATGTTCTGCCATGAGGATTCCAAACCAGAATTTCAAAGTTCCTAGTTTTGGGACCTCTGCCAGGGCCCATTATTTCTCTCTGGCTCTGTTTCCTTCTCTGTAAAATGATGACATACAATTCTGTTATTTGTCCATCAAGAGACAGCAGTGTTGACAGAGGTCACTGATATGAGTACCACTGTGGGAGCTAAAGTAGACTGCATAGAGGGTACTGTTAATCAAACAGATGCTGCCTTGCCCTAGGGCAGAGGCATACATACCACCCTGGAGCCCCATAGATCTGGATTTCTCTTGCTCTTCGTTCTTCTGTTGCAGCTGTGGTTTGTACTGGACATTACAAGAAATTATGGCTTGTTTACAAACTAACTGAGTGCAGAGACGCTTTACAGTGGGCAGTGGTAGTTATCCTTCAGGGTAGTACGAATGTATCCAAGCTCAGCAAGTCTGTTCACCCCACCTGTATGAAAACATGAGTATCCACTGTTCAACCAATCAAATCTCTGCCTAGCACGTCAAGAAAACTTGGTTTAAAAGAATCCCCAAGGACCAGAATCAGTCATATGTATGGGCTGACCTCATACCCTTTTAACAGAGACATTCTAAGACTATTCAGTAAGGCCTATAACATGAGGCAGTTGATGCTATTAATTTTATTCCTTCAGTGTTGTCTCTGTAAGACATGGGTTGTGGAAGTATAATTATACTCAAATTATATATAGCAATGATTTTTAAAATATTTATAATGTCCTACATTTTTACTCTGAGCAAAGTTTTGCAGTAAGCATATTACATAAATGATTTCACTTGGTATAATCTTTGCAGTGTCTCTGTGAGGTGTTCATTTAGAAACCTTTCTGGAATGAATGGGCAAAGTGATAAATTAATACAATGAAATAATGAACAAGTGTTGATGACTTTCTACATGCTAGGCACTGTGTAAAGCTTTAAAGGTTCAGATATGAGTCAAATAGCCCAGAAGGCAATTCTCATTGACTTGAGAGTTTAAATATGTTGACCTCCATTTGTAAATAAACAAACTGAAAACACAGCAGATAAATTAACTTGACCAAGGTCATACAGCAAGATAATGTCAGGACAAGAGAAAAAAAGAAATTTGGCCTTGGCCACAATGAAATAACTAATACAGACAGACCTTCCTGAACTAAATGTTGCTAAAACTATAAAAATTGTATGAACATAATGTTTTTAGGCATTGGACATCAAGCAACACAAACAACTAAAAGTCTGAAAAAAATAAGAATCACACAAAATGATCTTCACATTTCTCTCTGTGTTTCAGTTCAAGGGAACTTTATTAAGTTGTACAGGGAGAGGTGGTGTCGAGCTGAAATGATATTGTAGAGCTGAGAAGGCCAGCACTGAGTTTACTTCAGAAAGTATTAAAGAGGTAAAAGCTACTAACAATAAAAATTATATAAGCGTGTGTTTGTTTATGTATGTGAATGTATACGTGTGTGTGTGTGTGTGTATGTGGGGTGGGGGAGTCTTGTTTCTCATATACAGGAAAAGAGTGTGTATCACAGCCTAGGAGTATAGGCTTTGAATTTTTAAACCTACTTAACTTGCGGTTCCTCAAGCTTCTACATCCCTCCCAAACCCCCAACCATAGGTAGAAGAAAAAGAAGATTAGTAGGAACAGGCGATGTGGACCTCTTTACATGGAGTTCCACTCTTTGTCATCAGGATATCCAGCAGTCCAGAAAAGCAGCAATTAAGCAATCATCCAGCCACAAGAACTACCACTACCAACAGCAGCAGGGTTCAACTGAAGCAGCACAATTCAGCAGAAGCAACGCTAAGAGTTCTCTAGAGCTTTTCTCTCTAGGAGTGAAGGGAAGTGTCCAACATCTTTTTCTATCTCTCTATCCGCCCAGCCCTCCCCATAAGTCTGTTCCAGGGTGTTTTACAGATGGCAAAAAACATGACCCCTGCATGAAGCAGCTTCCTGTTGACAAGCATCATGCACTCTCTCATGAGGTATTTAGCAGCTGATGAAGATTGCTCGTCTCTGGCAGGGCTGCTGTTAGCTGTGGACAACTCTTTTCAGCATTCCACACTTGGGACTACAACAAAAATGTATCCACGCAGCACAATCAAATCTTCTACTACATAAGAGAGAAGCTTCTATGGAGTAAAACTAAAGGAAATTTGTAGTAGAAGTTTTGGTTATGTCATGTGAACATGTTTCTGTTGTAGTGCCAAAGTGTGAGGTGTGGGAATGCTTTTACATAACAACCTCATGAGAGGCTTGCCATCTTTTCTTTGTCAGCTGACAGCCTCGAAAGAAGGGGAGTGATCTTTGACAGCTGAAAACCTGCTCTTGTAGGGGGCACGGTTTTTACCAGCTTAAAAACATCCTGGTGTGAACTCTGAGAAGGTATAAATAGGAGCCAAGAGAGGCAGAGACAGACAGACAGACAGACAGACAGACAAAGGATATGCTTCCATGCTTTGAGAAGCTCTTAGAAAGAAAGAAAGAAATATTTCGGAGAACTCTTCAAGGAAGTTGCCACTGTTCCTGTTGTTGCTGTTCCTTGTTGCTACTTTTTTTTTTTTTTTTTCAATGCAGTTTATTCAGGAACATTGAACAATCCTCGGACCCCGGGGAAAGCCAGCCCACAGCTTAAATAGCCTCTGGGTAGCCAACCCAGGCGTGCCACGGGGGCAATGCAGATAGGTCCACATACATGGAAGCAAGCCAGATCCTCGGCCTTAGCCAAATGTGGAGTTGTTCGTGACAGAGAGCACTCACCATCGGGAAGGTGGAAGGCGGAAACCAGCTCCATCTTTAAGGCATAGCATTCCGCAGCTCTCTACAGTTCCCCCTTTTTGTTTTAGACGCATCAGGCAAGAGTAGAGGTCTGATCTCTGATATTAGAAATAAATTGGGACTTTGTACAGATGTTCATTTAGGTGTCATCCACCCAAAGAGCATCAGACCGTCCGATACCTTTTTCTCAGAGGCGGGACCTGGGGCATCAACCCGCATGCAATCAGACATGCTCTTCTCTGGGTCCAAAGCGGCTGACCCTGAGTGCAGTGCTTAGCCTCGCATCCTGAGCGTATCATTTTAGCTTTTTATGGTATCCAACCATGCTTGGGGAGAATGTCCTGCTTCAATGGCTGTAAAGGCCTGAATGATCATGGCTGCATCACACTGTTGTGAGACTCTAATCTTGCATATATACCACAGGCAAACCAAGGAGACCAACACCAGAAGGCCTGCTAACTCTCCCATGCCCGCCCATTCCTTCAGATGATTCATGGCTGCAGCAATCCATGTTGATAATCCTCTGGCTAGTCCTGCGTCCACTCCGGTAGAATTTACTGTGACAATGGCCACTCTCAGCTGCTCCATCGTAGTATCGAATTCTCCAGTCCAATTACCTAAAATATAGCTCGACAATTGTTTAGACAGATTTGCAGCACAGGAAAAATTCTCATGTTGTATGCTAGTGACACAAAGTCCAGCATGCTTTCATTGACAGCCAGGTTGAGCGATTTGCCATAGGGTATCAATTTGCTCCTGCAAGAGGTCAATCCTCTGATTGAACACCATCAAGCTTCCTTTTAGTTGAGCATTAATTCCTTTATGTACACTTTTGCTATTGCTGGATTGATGATCCAGTCTGCTGCTGCATTTGCCACTGTTGCCAGATTGCTGGTTTGCTGGATTGCTGGGTATTCTGACAACGAAGACTGGAATCGTCCCAAGAAACTATATCTAATGAGGTCTACATCTCCTGTCCCTACTAACCTTCTTTCTTTCCTTCCTAGAGTTGGGGTGTTGGAAGGGAGGTAGTGGCTTAAAGAACTCCAAATAAGGTAAGTTGAAAAAAAAATCAAAACCTGTAGGAATTTGCCAAGGTCATGGAGAGATCAGAGAAACTGGTGCTATAAGTTTAACAAGAGTGCAAACTTCACTGAACACATCTAGTAGAGATACAATTTTAGAAAAAAAAATGAGGCTATTAATAAAGATCAATTTTTAGAGTTGGGATCAATCCTTAGGGTAAATTAATATAAAAAAAGCAAAAAAACCTGGAGCAAACATATGAGAGCAATGGTCACCTCATCAGGATATCACTAGTGGTGCAGTAGCAATGCTTCTATCTTGAGGGTAACTAACAGGTGTCAAATTGTACTTACAGCCTTTAGTAACAGGGAGTGCACACCTGATACTGTAAATCTAGCCAGTTACCCAGTGCTGGAGAGGTCATATATCCTAGAGAACTTACCTCTGCAATTTTCTTAAACAAATATAATTACAATATTCTAAATACTTATCCTCAGACACACAATTATATGGTGGTTTCCTCTAAATGGGACCATATCTTCCATTACAGAAGGGGAGCGCTTGAGCCTGAGAAGAAGAAAATTTTAGCATTTTGGAGGTAAAGTGTGAGGATTTTCTTGAGTTCAAAGCCAACCTGCACTCACACAGTTAAACATTGTTTTAAAAACCACATAGACTGAGTGTAACAAGACAGGTGGATCACTGAATTTGAAGCTAACCAGGGTTACATAGTGAGATCCTGTCTTAAGGTCCTTCTTCTACCTCTGAAACACCCTTACTCTCTACCCCCTCCTCTCACTAGGAACATTGGACTGTTTATCAAATATACCCAGGAAAATAAAGTACACAAAAAATGCTAAAATCCTTATAAAGAATGTAGAAGGTTTGTGCTGTCTAATTTCTAGACTTGCTATAAATCTCAGCCATAAATACGATGTGGCATTTGCTTAAGGTGAACAAAAACATCAATAGAACATAGTGAAAATACCCAAATATATACTCATATGTTGAGATCAATTGATTTTCAGTAAGCAAGTAAATAAGTAAGCACACTATTTAACAGGGAAGGAACATTTATTCAACAAATGATGTAGAAAAGGATCTCATCACTTTCCTACATAAGCATGAAAATGATCAAGTGTGTGTATGTACGTGGGTGTTGTATGTCTCTGTGTGTGTAGGTGTGTGTGGAAAAGATGAAATTAATAATACTACTTAAGTCAATAAGGACCATATTCAAACTCTAGCCAAAGAATGCTTAAAAGGGACCCAAGAAATGCTCACTCTAAAAGAAATAAAAACTAAATGAAACTATATCAAATGTAGAAATTCCCAGTTATTAAGAAAGAGCTCATTAATAAAATGGAAGGGCACACTGCAGGTTGAAAGAAATCATTCCTGGTCATCTGAAAAAATAACCATATCTGTAAAATAAAATGATCGTATGGTTCAATAATTTTTACTAAAGGGGGAAAAGAGTTGAACAGGTACTTTGTGAAAAATTATCTATAAGCAAGCAATTACCCTATAGAATGAATCCACTATTGCTGGTTTTAATCAGAAAAAAAAAGCAATTAGTCCACAATGAACTATCACTATATACATAATAAGATGGCTAAAATTTAAACAGTAAAAACCAACTGTTGGTTAGGATACCAAAAAAGCAGAATATTCCTGCATCCCAGTAGAAATGGAATGATGAAAATTCTTTGGGAAATTATTTGGGAGTCTCTTAAAAAATGATATTTGAAGTCGGGGCATTCTTGGCTACTGTACCCATGACTCAAGGCAGATGAATTACCTATTTGGGGCCTGCAAAAGAGTGGACCTGCCAACACTCAGTCACCCACACCTGTGCTCACATGGAACATTCTGGTTGACCTTAGTGCATCACAAAGTGAAAACAAAGTCAAAATGGCAGATATGAACCAGAAAGAGGACTTTTGGAAGGAGGGAGGATTGTAAAGATGGGAGATACAGAGAATAGAGGTGGAGAGTGTGTTCATATTGTGTTATATACATGTAGGAAGTTGTCAAAGTTTAAGTTTAATAAAAAAGAAAAATATAACAAACACACATACACACAAAACCCACTAAGTTAAATTCCATTTCTAAATCTATCCTACAACTTAACAATTCTATCCTAGGAACTGACTCAAAATAAATGAAAATGTATGTCCAGGACTACAGGGAAAGGTTTCCAGGCTCCACAGAGAAGTTGCACATATGAACTCAGCAGTTGTGACAGCATGAACAAGACATGCACAGGCCGAAGCCATAGAAAAATCCCAGCATGGAGAAAGGACGTGGGCACAATGTAACACTTCTGCCAAGAGAATATTGGCAATTGATAGCTTCTGGGAATAGAAGAGTCAGTTTTCTGCAAGGGTGTGGCCATTAATGACGAGTTAACCAAGCTCCAGTGGATGTCCACACACCCATGAATATATGAGCAGCATTAATTTGAGTTGTTGCTGTTTTTTAAGGGATACAAAGTTGGGTAAGTAAAGAAGCAGGGGCTGGAAGTGAAGTTGGTGCTGGGAGCTAAATATGAACAAAACACATTGTGTGGAAGTCTCAAAAATGAAAAAAGGTATGTCCAAGAAAAGGTTTGCCCGTGAATGTTTATTTATAGGTCAAGTACATAGCCGTTCTAGAATCAACTTGTATTCCCACCAGCAGAAAATGTGGAAGAGTGTGTTGCCACTTGAATGCCTGCTGTGACAGGCTGATATCCACAGCAACATGAGTGGATCTCTAAAAGGCTGGATTGAGGGGTCTTGAGAGATTAATCCATGATTAAGCATACTTGTTGCTCTTACAGATGACCTAGGTTCAGTTCCCTGCAGTCACATGGTAGCTTACAGCCATCCATAGTTTCAGTTCCAGGGAATCCAGTGCCTTCATCTGGCCTGTGGGCAAGAGATATGCCTGAAGTACACTTGAATATAACCAGACAAAATGCATAAATATAAAATAAAAAACAATTAATACGTTTTGTAAAAGAATACTGTATTTTGTGAAAGTAGCCAGGCAAAGCTCATGCTGAGCTGTGGACTACGAGCATGAAGTTCATCTTCACTGATACAAACTTCAAGAGGAACAAAATTCATCTGTGGTTATTGATATCAGAGCACTGGCTGCTTCCAGGCTACTTGTGGTTGGGCGGAGAATTCTAGAAAAGAACTTTCCAGGATGGCTGAAACACCCTCCTTCTCACTGATGTTTGTGGTAGAGAGGAATATGCAATTGCAAAATCTCATAGACCTGTACCTATAGCAAAAATTTGCATCAGTTAAAATGATCCCATCTCTCTGACTTTAAAGACCATATTTTCTAACATACTGTGCTGAGCACAGGCAAAAGTTAATCCCTGGGAATTTTACTACTGCTAGGGAAGGCAGCAAATTGTGGAATGAAGAGAATGATTCTTCTGTGAAATGAGCATAAGGAAGAAAACTGTTTATGAACTGTAAAGGTGATAAACATATTTATAATTGTTTCCAAAGCAATTACTGTAAACTGCTGAAGCAGTATTATGCCTTGGGGGCTCAGAAAAAGTGGCTGTATTAGTTATGTATTGTTGCCCAAGAAATCACCACAAAACTATGTGCCGAAAAGAGCAAACTTTATTCTATAACTTATGGGGATCAGGAACTTGGAGGTGGCTCATCTGAGTAGTCCTAGTTCATAGTTGCAATCCATCTTCAGCTGAAGCTGCAGCCATGTGAAGGCTGCTGTTCACCCTGCAGTCATTGACCTGCCTCCATTCTTGGCTGGCTGTTAGTAGGATAATGACGGAGTGCTGGTATGTAGCTTCCAAGATGAGGATATAAAATTGTCTTCAGCCTTTCATTTGCTCTGTAGGAAGCCAGGTGATATGTCATGTGAATGTGTAGTTGGTGGAAAGGCTGAGTGAGTGAGAAAGCAAGGCCTCCTTCCAATATGCAACATAGCTCTCAACCCTCATCAGAGAAGCTCTGCTTTGCAGCAGACAAAGCCCATTATAGAAAACCACAACTTCTCATAACGTAGGGAACAATTGATTATGGGGTGCCTGTCCCCATCAGACTCATCTAGAATACTGCACTTAAAGCTCGGGGAACATCAGGACGAATTGTAGAGCCAGAGGATCAGGAAATCTGATGAGTTTGTGTCTTCTAGAAATGACAATGAGTCTTTACCCATCATCCCTAAACAATATGGCTTCCTAAACAAGACCAGAACAAGTGTAACAATAATAGACATGCTAATATGGAAGGGATAAATCTCACAGGGTCCCACTCCTGGATAAAGAACTACAGGCATCTAGGAAATGCTTAGAGCAGGAGAAATAATCTTCTACAAGGTCCCTTAGTTGGTTATCAAACACCAAATGGCCAGCCCTGAAATTACAAGCATATGAGCAACTTCAAGTGGACTCAGCATGCTGTATTTATATATTTATACATATGCAAATATATATGTATACATATATAATGCATTTGAGAGAAAGTGAGAAGGTCATAGCAAGGGTTGGAGGGAGGGAGAGAAAGAACAATATAATTATATTTTAACTTACAAAGATCTAAAGGGGATAAATTAAATAATGTTATCATTTTATTAATAACATGGAAAAGTGTCTAAGATAAGAGATGAAACAATTGGGGTCAATCTAGCATAAAAGAGTAAAAAAAGTTATAAGAATTCTCTCAGAATTCAGGGTAGCTGAGGGAATTTCACTTTTTTGGAATATTTGAGTATTCCTTTGCTTCTACACGTGAAGGGACTTGAAATGTGAAGTCTGTACAGAGTGATGTGTGACCAAATTCAGATTACCATGATCCAACCTTGCTTTCTTCCAAATGCTGGCTGAGGCCCTATTGGATATTACTGGGACTTTAACAACTTTGAAACTTATTTTTTCTAAAACTGAAGTAAAAATAATAATATCCATCAAGGTTATTGTGAATATCAGCATGAACCAGAGGGTACGTTAGTTATTGCCATAGAGACATGGTCGTGAGTAATTAAATGAGTATGTTCTCAGATATCTTTGAAGTTCTAAATAGTTATCTTTTCATTACACTCATATATGTAGAAGTCAAAATCCCTAGCATGTATTTTCAAGTCCTTTTGCTGAGTGATTTGCTGTACTTTTGTCAAAAGGAAATAATGAAATCGTTCCTAGCCTTATTCAGAATGTGAAACTTTCACCCCTTTCCATTGGAAGGGGATCTGCTTTGTAATAAGAATTTGGAGTTCAACCTTGCTTGGATTCTGCATTCTGGAAAAGGTCTGTGAGCAGGTCAGAGAGCCAATATGGATAGCATCAGAATAAATGTGTGCTCCCTTTGCTTGCAAATCCCATAGATGATTCCTGGAGGATCCTGAGAGACTAAGTGCCTCTTTTATGTGCCCCTTGTCCTCATACTTGTATAAAGATAAAATACGCCCTACACCCAAATACATTTCAATCCTATCGTCATCACCCAATTCTACTAGATATATGTATGGATATATATACTCTCACAAGGTTTTCTCATGTTCAATGGTACTCATCTTCCCAATTCATTTTTATGAAGCAACTCCTAGTGGCCTGTTAAAAATCCATACTCTCATCACTTATCTTTCTCAACAAAAGGAGGAGAGGGCTTTTAATGGATTCTCATTAAGACAGAAGCCCAAATTTGTTAGCAGTCAGTCGAAAGACCTCTTGGGACTCTATGATCCTGCCTGGGTCTGTACCTTTACCTCGACTCAAGTTACTCAATTCCATTACACTAACATTTCTGGTAGCCCTCTAATATTCTAGTTCATTCCCTCTTAAAATATTTACAAAGTCCCAATTTATTTCTAATATCAGAGATCAGACCTCTACTCTTGCCTGATGCGTCTAAAACAAAAAGGGGGAACTGTAGAGAGCTGCGGAATGCTATGCCTTAAAGATGGAGCTGGTTTCTGCCTTCCACCTTCCCGATGGTGAGTGCTCTCTGTCAGGAACAATTCCACATTTGGCTAAGGCTGAGGATCTGGCTTGCTTCCATGTATGTGGACCTATCTGCATTGCCCACGTGGCACGCCTGGGTTGGCTACCCAGAGGCTATTTAAGCTGTGGGCTGGCTTTCCCCAGGGTCAGATGATTGTTCAAGGTTCCTGAATAAACTGCATTGAAAAAAAATATATTTACACAATCTGTTTCTTTGAATGCACCCTACACTTTTCCTACATTTTAACGTCCAGTTCCTTCTTATCTTTCTAGCTTAGTTGAAATGATACTTCACATAGTGATCTTCTTTGATTCTCAGTAGATCTCCTCTGCTACCTTCCTATGTGTCCCAAGTACTTACCCTGGTTTCTTATTATAAATATATTTGCATGTTGTGTTGTTTAATACTGGACTAATACTTTAGATATGAAAAAGAGTGTTTTCCTGTGCCTGATCCTAGAAAATGTTCACTAATATGTGTTTGTCAAAACCCTGAACTATCTCCAAAGCCCCACCAAAAAAAACCTTTACTGGAGCCTCACCTATGAAACTAGGAGCTCAGGCTGAAGTCAGATCCTATCACTAGCAAAACAATTTTAATGCTCTTGACTCCAAATAAGTTACAGAACACTGGATTAGGTTACTTCTCAAGTCCCTTGTGTCTCCCACAATCAGTTTCTATAAAAAGGGGGTTCCTCCTACTAGGAAATATTAGTTCATCATTGGATGCAACAGAGGTCAAAACTCACAGTATTAGCAGTGTCTTCAGCAGAACTGAAGTCTGTTTCTAGCATTTAGCATTCATTCTAAGCTGCAAGACCCGAGCTCTGTTTGCTTCTCTGTTCCTCTATTCATTGAGCATAGTCAATGTTTAAATTGATATTTCACTGTATGGATTCAGTGTACCCCATCTAGTAGGACAGATGGCTGAGTAACAGAAATATCTAGTGCCTTTAAAGACAGCAGTAGAAATGGCAGCTTCCCTTGATTACTGGGTGAAAGAGCCTTGGAGAGGAATATTGTATTATGGGTCAACATGGGCTTAATTAAATTCAGAGAGTCCACTACTTTGGAAAACCAGGACGATAAAAACATTTTCCAAAATTGGATATTATATCAGAGTCTTAAGTGGGGAGATATCTCAGAAAGTCCTGATATCATGAGAAATATGCTAAGTAAAGAAGAATTAGGCTTGCAGCTTCCATGCATAATTACAGGATTTACAAAGCTTGGAACATCTAATAGAAGTGGGTTACAAGAAAGCCCAAGAGTTATATAATTGTACTCCCTTTATGCAAAAATATATGGCATTCCTTGTTTTCTCTTTTTAAATTTAATTTACATATAGATAATGACTGAAATAAATTAACTTAGCTACGTGTATGAACACTGTAACACACTCTCTAGAACCCCTTCCCCTCATGCAGAGTTAAATCAAGAGGTGAAGAGCAAATATGATAAGTAGTTCGTGAAGGGGTCAGTGGGAGATATAGAAGGAGGTCCTATTCCTTTTTCTTGAGGGGACTTCTGCAGGCACACCTTAAGCTAGATTTTGAAGAATAAATAACAAAAATAGAGCCTGGCAAGAAGGAAGAAAAAGAGATGTGCATATTATCTTTGAATAATGATAAAGGAAAAGGAAAGAAAGAGTGAGGGTAGTGAGAAGTAGGAAAGGAGGAAAAAAGAGAGGGAGAAAGAAAGGAAGAAGGGAAGGGATCATACTGAAGGAAAAGAGAACACACTGCACAGAGAAACACTTACCAGAGGCTTTTAGATTGCCGGTCTGGTGCTGAGAGCTGATCTTCAGCTTTACACACCAGGACAAATCATGTTGATTGAAAACGGTGGTAGTGTTTTGTAGAATAAACAGGCTGCGCTCCTCTTTGCCTAGCCCTTTTCATGCACACACCATTGGTTCAGGTGTCTTGTCCACTTGGGCTGATTTGCAAGCCTGTCACTGGACTGCAAAGGGCAGAGCTTAGATCTGTTTCTCTTTCTGGACTCAGATTCTGAGAGGTTCTGACATAATATCAAGCTCAATAATTGCCTGGCAAATTAGTGAATAAGCAGGTAAAGAGTAGCAAGACTTCTAAGAAGCAAAAATGCCCTCCTCTGAAATAAAAAGAAGATTGGAGAAAGAGTAATATTTTGCTATGGAAGGAATGGTTTATGTGCCACAAATGGTTAAAAAAATATAAACAAAAAAATTGATCCTTCAAGTCCAATGTCTCCTGTGAGCTCCAGGCCAGGTGCATGCTGAGAGCCTAAGCTGTCCTTTATGGTGCCCAATGTCCATTGTCATTGGTAACTGGGTTGTGAATGCACCGGGGACGAAGACTACAGCTGGCTTCCTTGGTGCAGATGCTGGTCTTGTTGTTTCCTAACTGTGCGACATTGGGCAAGTCACTTAAAACTCGTGAAAAGGCGGTTGTTGTTGTCTGGGCTTTATTTTTTATTTTTTGAAAATGGAAATGAAATATTTTTCATAGGCTTATTCAAAGATCTAAATAAAAAGATAAGTTTAAATGGTGAGTAGAGGAAGTGAGAGAGAGAGGAGAAAGAGAGTGGGGGTGTTCAGGCATGTTTATCTAGCTCCATTGTCAGGAACACATGGTTTGTGGAAGCAACCTAGCAATACGAATGGAATGAGTTGGTTAGAAGGATTTTCAATAAATGGGGATTCAAAGAGTGAATACTGAAGTTGTGACTGGAGTTGAAGGCAAGAACCAAGCTCATGGAACTATATATGCTGTGCTCAGAAGTTTGGATTTTTCCTTGAGGGCCAGCCCGCATTCATGCAGAAGTTATCTGCTTTTCAGCAGCACAGAAACTGGCTGGCATGGAGGAAGCATGCTGGCATGCAAGGGACTTGCCATGTCAATCATGTGAATGATGCCAATGAGAACCTGGGTTGAGGAGAAAAACTATTCCAGAAAAAAGTAGTTTTACCCTTTTTGACTTTAGTCAAGTTATTTGATGTTTCCAAGTTTTAGTTTCCTCCAACATCACTGTCTCAGTACCTCTGCCCTCAAATGTAAAGGCTTAATTGACATTGGGAAATTGAACCTCGCGTTTTAGCTGTACACTCCAAAGAATGAAAGGACCCTTCAAGGTCAGTCAGTCCTTAGAGATATTTGGAAACTGAAGCTCTCTTACAGCACACCTGCTCCATATATACATAGAGAGGAGGATAAGAAAGAGATGGCAGCTGGCCCAGTGTTGGGCAGCTTGTTAACATCATATCTAAACTGGTGTCTATCTCACTGGTTATTCTATATTTGCTGCTGTTCCTTTTAGCTTGTCTGAGAGCTTTTCCAATATGAGATGCAATATGATTTCCCAGTGTTTGGGAATCCTTCCTAACCCTATTCACGCAAAGAAATGTCAGTGTGCCCAAGGCCATACAGAAACTCTGAGGTGATCACACTGTGCTCTGTGATATACAAAGTGCACTCAGAGACCTAGCTCCTTCCTTTACATCCTCTTTACCACTTCTGTTTTAACAGATTAAAAGAAAATGTCTCCAAGATGCAAAATGATTGCTTATAAATATCACTGTGAAGGCTCAGGTACATTAAACAGACTTCACAAAGCAGTGAGAGAGCCTGGCTAAATAAGCTTGACCAAATCCATGACAGGCTTCATTTTCTTGCTAGACAGAATAGGCCTACGAGTTACAGAAAAGACACACACACACAGAAAAAGGGCAACCAACCAGAAACAGCCAAGACATCTGGCCTGGAAGATAAGGTTGCTTAACTGTTGGTTTGGAGAGCCCCCAACCCCTGACTTGGCCCTGGCTAATCCCAATCAAGATCACATAACCTCTATAGGCGCCTGCCAGTCCTTATCAGAGTCACGTAGCCTCCATGGGCACCAGCTAATCCCAACAGGGTCACTGAGCCACAGTAGGAATCCCCCTTTCTGGATTTAAAAGAGAACTGCTAGCTCACCTCGAGGTCACTACCGCTTTGAAGGTGGTGACCCCAGCATACTGGGATTCTCTGTAGAATAAACGCTCTTTGCTTTTACATACTGCTTGAGTCTGGATCCTTCCCTCAGCGAATTCTGGACCCTAACGTCAGCTATTACTTGTTTTATCATTTTGCTGGTACTCTATCAGATACATGATCAGTCTGACTAGAAACACACCCTTATCTTCCTCAAAATTACTACTCACCCATGCAAAGCCTACTGCCGATAGCATATTGAACTCCCAGGTCAATTTCCCTTTATTTTTCTAGCTTAGGAAGCTTCTTATTTTCACATTATTTGCAACTACACTTTTAAACAATGTAATTACCTTTCCTGTTCTTTGGTGATGTGACAGAATCCAAGTTCATTTAACTGCATGCTACTTAATTGAGTCATAACTATCAGAAAAAAAAAAAAACACCCCTGAAGAAGACTGTATTACTCACTTTGTTGTTGTTATGAAGAAACACCTGACCATAAGCATCTTAAACAAGGGTTTGTTAGGCTTACAGTTTGAAGAAACATTTTATTATGGTGGTGGGAGCACAGGGTGGCTGATCACATTGACTCTGCAGTTACAAAGCAGAGATTGCGTAGGAAGAGCAACACAGTTTGCAATACTTGACAGTCCTCCTCCAGGAGTCACATCCTTCAACAGGGGGTGGGGGAGCAGGCTACCTCCTAAAGGTTTCACTTCTGAACTGCACAAGTTACTGGAGACCAAGTGTGCCGACAATGAGCCTGTGTGGAAGTTCCACATTTAAATCCCAGCAAAGATGTTGGAAAATTTTAAAGTGTTGGAAAAAGTTTAGCAGAATAGAATTGTTCAAAAGGAAACTTTTTTTTTAACTACATAATATAAAAAGATTAGATAAAATTCTTGAAAGGTGAAAGTAAGAGTTAATGACATTTAAGAAAGGCACATTTTGACATTTTGTGTCAGGAGTATGGTGTGGTGTGGTGTGGTATGTTGTGGGGTGTGTGTGTGTGTGTGTGTGTGTGTGTGTGGTCAGATACCAGAGAACAACCTGTTTGTCATTCCTCAGGCACTGTTTACAGTTTATTTTTTTTAAAAAAACAATGTCTCCAGAGGGGTCGAGGACACTATGAGAACACAGCCCACAGACTCATCTAAGCAGGACTCAGAGGGGCTCAGAAACTGAAGAAACTGAAACAGAAACTGAAGCCACAAACATGGACCCCACATGGGTCTGAGCTAGGTTTTCTGCATATACTTTATGGTTTGTAGCTTGGTGTTCTTGTGGGACTGCCAACAGTGGGAGTGGGGTATCCCTGACTCTTTTGCCTTTGTTTGGGACCCTTGTTCTCCTACTGGGTCATCACATCCAGCCGTGATATGAGGGTTTGTGCCCAGTCTTATTAGTCCAAGGTCAGTGGCTATCCCTAGAGTTGATCTGGGGGAGAGGGGAGGTAGAGGGAGGTACTAGGAGAAGTGGAGGGAGGAGAAACTATGGTCCAGACGTAATATATGAGAGAAGAATAAAAATAAAGAAACAAAACAAATAAACACCCCCCCCAAGAAAACAAGGTCTCTCACCGGACTGGTATTTGTCAAGTAGACCAGCCTCTCACTTGTCAAGTAGCCTAGACTGGCTAACCAGTGAACCTCAGAATTCCACCCATCTCCATCGCCCTAGCTCTAGAATTAAAGGCATGCTCCACCACACCTGGCTTTTAAAACATAAGTTCTTTGAATAGAGCCCGTGTCTCTGTGCTTGCAAGGGAAGCATGTTGTCCACTGAGTAATCTCCCCAGCTCTGTGCCAGATGTGTGCTGCTCATATGCTCTTGCTTACACACTCCATAAAAACTGCTCTTGTTGTAAAAACGTAAGCCCCAATGAGTAACACTTGGGGACTCCGCCCCTGTTCTGATCTCTAAACCTGGGCCCTAGCCATTCTTCAACACTGTTATAAAAGAAGCACCAATGAGAGAAACAAAGTTCTGATTGAAAAGTTCTGTCTCATTTAACCATTTCAAATTGGAAGGAATTACAGTATTATCTAGTTCAAGGATTTCAGTATTTTATTTATCTCATATCTATCAGGAAATTAAGAACTAAGTAATCTTACAAACTAATTAATTAGGCAAAAAATACAGGTCCCAAGCAGACAGTGCTCTTATGTGGTATTGAAACTACTAAATTTCTTCCAGTCATGTTAACCTGCTTCTACACAACTGTGGATACAGGCATACTATGACTTTGTTTAAGCCTGGGTGGCAAGAAAAATGGTGTAAGAAGAAAGGTTCAAATCTAAGAGTGGTATCAAACATCTGTAATCCCAACACTTGAGAGGCTGGGTTGGAAGACTACTAGTTTTTATTCAGCCTGGGCTACATAGTAACAATCTGCCTCAAAAAAAAAACAAAAAACAAAAAAACAAAAAAACAAAAAACTGATTTAAAAAATACTTCCACTATAGAAAATGGCTGGGGGAAAATAGACAAGATGGAGTTGCAGTAACAACGATGGAGAATTCAGAATTGAAGACTATCTGATAGCTATAAGGATGGTTGAATAGGACTGGTCAGAAGACAGGAGCAGACAAGAAGACCCGGATATTAGAGACAGACAAAATGAGTATCCAAGACCTTGACAAATTCCAGGAGCAGAAACTGGAGACAGAAATCAGAGAACTGGGCCTTGGAACTAGAAATGGGTCCATGGCCCCATTAGTCTTCTCAGTCCAAAAGACAAGAGGGAAGTAGACATCAGCTGGACATTGTACTGGTTATTTGGATCCATTTAATCTTAACAAATACTTTGTAATTCATTGTAACTATATTGCTCAAGCTTGATTTCAAAAACAAAACAAAAGAAAAAAACTCTTGATGTTGAGGCTTAGAAAGGTAATTAATATTGTCATCCAATTTATCAACTAAGAATTCACAGAGCTGAAAATGGAACCCTGATCTTTTATTTCTAGTAAACTGATTTTCTAGTGGCTTAGTCATTATCAGAAGGGTTATTTTGCCCTGCACAATACATTAAGAAATGTTTAAAGCAGTTTGTTGTTGTTGCTGCTGCTGTCACACTGATATTTAGAAGCTAGAAGCCAACAATGCTTCTAAACATCTTCAGTGCACAGAATAACCCCCACAGAGAATCATTCCACATGCCAAATGCACTAATGGAGAAACCTGCGTCTCTGTTGCTGGTCTCAGAAACAAAATGCACGTTGAAGTAAATGTGTTTTATTTAAAAATGAACTTTTTAAATTTCTTTTCAAATATTTAGCTTGTATCTAGTTTCAAGTACCAAATTCCACTGCTGTTTAGGCTCTGATGATACAGAGTTGCGTAAGACTGAAACTCCTGCCACCTCAGAATTTACATTGCAATGTGAATACCATCAATAAATATGTCAGCCAGTAAGAGGACAATATATACAAAGCCATTAAACTTGATGGGTTTATCTAATGGTGGAGAATCAATGAAGGAAGGGCAAGTATGTCCCCCTAAAGCTTTGAACTTGAAGATCAGAATTGGTGATATGGGACTTAGGGAGGTGGCTTAAATATTAAAGTACCTGTTACCCATGCCCGAGGACATGAGGAGGATTCCCAGAACCAATGTAAAATCTGGACAAGGTAATCTCAGAGCTGAGTTATGGAGATGGGTTTTGTGTGTGTGTGTGTGTGTGTGTGTGTGTGGGTGGGTGAGAGAGAGAGAGAGAGAGAGAGAGAGAGAGAGAGAGAGAGAGAGAGAGGAGAGAGAGACCTGTGGGTCCTAGGAATTCATTAGCTAGCAAGCCCTGACTAACTGATGAGCTTCAGGTTGAATGAGAGACCCTGTCTCAAAAAGAGAAGTTTTCCTCAGTCATTTTGGGAAAACACCTGACGTGAGTGTCTGGCCTCCACTTGTGTGCGCATTCATGTGCACATTCCACTTGCATGTAGTAGAAACAGTCATCTGAACACATACACACAAAAAAATAAAGAACAAAGGCGATGTGACTGGATTAGATTGGCCCCTGGGTAAGAGAATCTAGAGAAACCAGGTTTCCTAGATTGCAATGAAGAAAGGGTCTCAAAATGAGGAGAGTGGGCCCTGGAAATGTGTCTGGAAATTCTGGCCTCACCAGCTCCCACCAAGAGAACAGGCCTCTAGCCACCTGTGTTATCTGCTTTCATTGCAGTGATAAGACAGCAACGCTAAAGACTTACTTACTTTGGCTTATGGTTCCAGAGCGGGAGGGGACACATCCAACAGGCAGCTGGACCAGGGAGCTGGGAAATCACATTTCTCTGTAGATGTGAAGCTGAGAGTGAGCGGGAACTGAGGTGAGGTTATAAATTCTCAAAGCATAAATTCTCAGGCATGAACCGCGGACCAAGATTTCAAACAACCCATGCCTGTGCAGGAGGTTTCTCGTTCAAACTACCACATTTTCCTGTGTTTCCGATGAATTAAAATATCCGTTGATTTTGGGGGTTGCTGGTGCATCTCAGTCTCCAAGTGGTTCCTCAGTAAGGGGAGCAGGGGCTATCTCTGACATGGACTCAGTAGCTGGCTTTTTGATCACCTCCCCCTGAGGGGAGCAGCGTTGCCACACTACAGAGGAAGAGGATACAGCCAATCCTGAGGAAACCTGATAGGCTAGGATCAGATAGTAAGAGGAGGAGGACCTCCCCTATCAGTGGACTAGGAGAGGGAGATGGGAAAAGAAGAGGGTGGGAGGGTGGGACTGAGAGGAGACAAGGGAGAGGGCTACAGCTGGGATAAAAAGTGAGTAAATTGTAATAATAAAAAATAAATAAAAATAAAAATAAAAGCACCAATTTTTTTTCAAGAATCTCAGCTTGTCTCTCAAAGGCTTAGTTCATTTTCCCAAAAAGTGGACTTCTAAACCTGACGGTAAGAGTGAACTCAAAAAAAAACAAACAAACAAACAAAAAAAACAAAAAACAAAACAGTAAACTCAGTGAATGAAGGTAAAATGTTTACACATTGCTTTACAAATGAAAAAAAAAAAGTCACTGTACCCTTCAGAAAACTGGTGCATCTAGATTTTTAGTTTTAGATTTTTATTCCTAGTAGGAAGCATAACAAAATGAGTTTTCCGATAGAGATGAAAGGGAAACGTTTCTGACCTGTATTTTGCAGTATTGTGTATAAGAAATGCTATGGTGTGGACCTAATTTTCCTTTTTTTTTTTTTTTAAGCTACAATGGTAGTTTTCAAATTCACTAAGAATGCTGTAGCTAAATAATCTTCTTTTAAGATATTCTTAAAAAGTTCAGCTAAAGATACTTTTCCTTACCTTGATGTAAAGCTAGTGTGGAGTGTGGTCTTTAATTATGCTCTTTTGTTGTGTCTGAGGTGAGTAAAGCTGTTTTCCCAAAAAATTCTGAGAGTTCAGCAAAAAGGGAAACGGCGAAGCAAGTAATAGTTAGGCAACTGGATATCCACAGAGATGACAATCTGCACCTTAATCAGAAACAAGCCTCAAATGGGGACTCTTGTTTTGTTATTTATATGTGTGTGTGCATGTATGTGTGTGTCTGTGTGTATGTATATATACAAGTATATGTATGTGTGGGTGTGTATATATGAATGTATTATGAGCGTACATATGTATGTGTTTGGATGCCTGTATATATATGTTATTGTGAGTGTATGTGTATGTACGAGTATGTGTATGCCTCTGTGTGTTAAGTGTATATATGTCTGTTCATGTGTATGTGTGTAGGTGGTGCTGGCCTCTCACCTTGTTTGAAGCAAAGTCTCTTGTTTGCTAGTTTATATGACCATGCTAGCTGACTTCCAGGCTTCTGGAGAATATCTTCTCTGTCTCCCTTCTCACACGAGGAGTGGTAAGATTACAGATGCATGGAACTATGTGCCGCTCTGCATAGGTGGTGGGAATCTAAACTCAGCGCCTCAGACTTGTACGTGAAGTTCTTTACCTCAAGCAATGAACTGTCAGTTCTTAAAGTAGCAAATGTTCCTTCTGTGACTTGAGGTACTAGTGTGGGTTGGTATACCTTGGGGGCCTCCACTTTTCTGAGGAGAGAGGGGGTGGGGTAGGAGGCATGAGGGCAGGACTGGGAAGAGAGGAGAAAGGGGGCTGGGATGAGGCTGTAAAGTGATTAGATAGATAGATAGATAGATAGATAGATAGATAGATAGATAGATAGACAGTAGCAGATGTTGATAGATCACCCAGCAGGCATTAGGCAATATTTTAATACTCTGTAAATAGTCATGTATTTGTTCCTTGCAAAACTCCCATGACTTTGGTGCTTTTGTGATACCTACTTCACCACTGACAATACTGATTCTGATCAACTTTCAAGGTCACCTAGAAAATACAGGGCATACCTAGACATGGTTTTGTCCCTACTTGCAAGTGTGCTGTGTCCTTCTACTATAGAGAAGAGCTAACAGGAACACAGAGAAGTGAAAGGATTTAGCCATTGTTGATCTTTGGCTGACATGGAACAAACACACATTTACAATGTCAGCCATCGGTCCAATTAATCACATCACCATATGAGTTTTTGTTTGTTTAGTTCTATACATCAATGAAGACTAGAAGTTTTTATTTGATAATTTGAAAATGTCTTTGGCTATGAGGAAGAACAATCCTGTCAGACAGCTAGCCTTTGCTTGTAACCACTGGAAGTTAGAAACTAGTGTCCCAGCAAGCCCTTACTGATAACTCTCCTCCTACGTCAATGCCAATCCCTGGACTGTTAGTTCACAGAGAAATGCAGAGCTGCTATAACAGACCATTCTTAGAAACACAGTTTGGAAGAGGTTTGATACTTTGCTAAAGCTCGGTTTCTATAAGAAGTGAAATATTTTCTCCTAGCATCTGTGCCACTAGAAGTCATTAAATACAGCATCCCTGACCATCTTGGGGGAAACCAGGCACCAAATGAGATAGTTAGATAATTATGTTTCCCTCTGGGATTCATACAGGCTACAAAGGAATTAACGAGGCTGAATTAAGCCAGGGCTTGGAAAAGGCAAGCTATTTTCTACCCAGGAGCAATCTGTTAAGATCGTAGAAATCTGGACAAATAACTGTAAAGCACATCTCAGGGAACCATTTTATCTAGTGAGCAATGCGAAGTGATTGTCTGGATGAGCCCTGTCCAGCCCTATTACCTCCAATCTTATTTTTGGCAGGTCTCTGTAGAACCATCTAGACAATATCATCTCTCAACAGTGTTACACTGGATGTGCTGAGAAGTTAATTCTGTTTCCCTTTTTTTGCTTCTTCTCTCCTCCCATTCTGTCCAGAAAAATCCCAAGATGAATTCAGCAATGGCCAAGGTATTTCATTTCTGATTGACCCTGGTTCATTATAAAGAAAGATGAATATGCATGTCTATGTAAGACTGAGGTGAAAATGAAGAGAAAACAGAGTTGTTTTGTGCCTTTAACATTGAATGCATTTCCTCTTGATTAACCTTGGGCGCTTAGACTTTTTTCTCATCAATGAAAGAGATTTTCAACAATATATTTGTTGTTTGTCTGTAACAATTGAATAAAGAAGCCAGCACATTTTCCTGCTTAATAAAAATAGTTTTGTTCTATCATTGAATGTTTATGAAAATATGCAAGTGGATGGATGGATAGATATATGAATGGATACATTGATGGATGAAGGGTAAACAGGTAGAGAGATAAATGCATAAGAATATAGATATATGACCCTGATATTAAAGATTACAGAGGCAATGAAATGAGTGTTTTTACTGAAGTAGAAAAAATACTAGAATATTGCTAACTACAGTTATTTTTTAGGATCTTTTGTATATGTGTGTATCAGATATTGCATCAATGTTTCAGAGGTCTCTTAAAAAAACAGAAATTTTATACTATTATTATATCACCGTAATTAATGAGAAAATTTAGGATCAGATTGATTGAGCAATGACCAAAACTATAAATCAAGCAAGTGGCCAATCAAAATTTAATCTTGATGCAGGACCACCTATTTAGGCACACTGTCTTAACCACAAAGTCATTTTACCACGCAATACAGGTATCTATTGTGCTGAAACACATAGACACCATCCAACATGTCACTGGAGCCTGAGGAGACACCATAAAACTCACAGGCACTAATCCTTAACTCATTGTGCCAGCTGTGACATTTATAAATCTCCCCAAGATCCCTACTGAACAGAATATGGACTGAGTCTGGGGACCATTTCTACTGCCTTTGGCTAGCTGGCTCTCAGAACGCTGTGGCTTTCAGGGTCAGCAAATCACCAAGAATATGATCTATACCCCTGAATTGGCCGTTATCACGTATCCAGGTTGATAATCTGCAAGCATCAAGTTCCAGTTTCTGACACCATTTCCAGAATTAAAGAACTGTCACTAAACCTTAGGATGAAGGATGTAACATTTTGAAAATCCACTAAAGATGCCAGAGGATGCAGATGAGGTTGTCAAGACAGGAAATTTTTACTTAGTTCAAAGTAAGAAACAGACAAACGCCTAGCAAAAAACTGATCTCTGCAATCTTTTCTTTACAAAATTCTGCTACACAGAGGGGCTTCCTTAAAAATCTCATCATTCCTCAGCAGATCTCACATGGAGTAGACAACCTTTTAAGCAACATACTGAGCTTCCATGAAGCTCACAATTAATGGCTACAGCATTAATTAATTAATTAATTAATTGTAGCCATTAATTGTAACATATGGTTAGCTTTTCCTTGCTTCTATCCTTCCTACTTTCCCATTCTTTTCTTTACTTTCATCATCCTGCTTTCACAACTACTAAATAATAAAACATCAGTGACAATTAACATCTTTGAGTCTGGTTCTAACCTTTTCTAGGATACTTGAGATTCACACATTTGTGAATGCCATGCTTGTATGTGAATTGAGTATCCATCTGATTACGACAAACCTATTTTCACACACTATCCAAAAAACTCCTTGTTCTTCTATTGGTAGAAGTGAACAGGAAGAGTGCAGATGGTTGGTTATATGCCCTTCACAGCTACTATGGCACCTCTGAATTCTCCTAGTATCAAGAAATAGATGATAGATATACATAGATAATAAAGACATAGATGATATGGATATAGATATATGTAAAACTCTTCCCAGATATCATAAAACAGGTAAAGAAAATTGTAAGGCTTTGTTCTCATAATTTTCCACTAGACAGAGAGAACAAGCAGAGATACTTTGGACAATTTGTAACTCACAAATATCCTCCAAAGAGCCAAACAGCTTGTTCTTCCTAAAAAAAACAATTCAAAACAGTTGTTGGAAACTTCAAGATTGGAAAAAAAATGATTAAAACTAAAGGTGTATTCACAAATTCATTTTGTTAGTAATTAATACTCAGTGTGGTTAAATAATACCTTTACCTATCTAGGTAGTAACAAAAGGTCAATAGTGACAAATATTCAGGTGCTCTGTAACTGGTATTTACAGACAATGCAGTGAAGGTCTCAAGAGAACTCTATCAGCATCAATGAAAAGGGACTGCAGATGTTTGTCAGTGATAGAGCACTTGTCTAGTACTTATGAGGACTTGGATGTGATCTCCAGTACTGCAGATGATGGTGGTGGTGATGGTGGTGATACTGGTGATGATGATGACAAAGTAGTAACAAGAAAAATGATAAAGAAGGCAGGGTATAGAGAGGAGAAGGATAAAAGGAGAAGAGAAAGTAATGATGGTGGAAGAAGAGATAAGCTAAATGACTGTGTCAGCAATGAGCTCCTATCATACTCTGTCTGGACTCTACTGTGTTGCCTATAAAGTTTCATTCTGAATTGTCTCCTATTTCTATTGTACCTGTCCTCCAGCTGAACTTTTATTTCCATCACATTCCTCATCTTTCTATCCCAATGGATGACAAGTATCTTGTCATCTATGGTTAGATATTGCCTTTCACTGCATGTGGTATCTTATCTAGCACTTATTCTCACATTCATTCAACAAAAATTTATTATTTGTTGTATACTAAGCTACTTTTCACTCCCTCCCCCCCCCTCTCTCTCTCTCACACACACACACACACTCACACACACCACATCTCGTTTATTTAAAGCCTTTTCTTTACATTCTATTAGGGAAAGACATATATAATAAAATAGCATTATTACCAGTGAAGAGAAACAAAGCATAAAAAGTGGAACAGCTAAGTCAGACCTTTTTTTCCCCCAGAATTGTTCTGAACACTCCACAAACAAGTATAAATACCTATAGACTTCAAGAGCCTGAGTGTAGAAAGCTCCAGAAGTTTGTGCCACTTTGAATAAAGGGGTAAAGGTATGGTTCTTTCTGTAGAGATCAGGAAACTATCCTAAGATGTTAATAAGGTCTTTGAGGAGCAAGGGATGTTGTAACTGAGACTGGAGGTGATTGTCTGGGCAGGCAAAGATTTGGCAGTGGTATAGTCTCACCACTCAGGATGTCTTCAGATCATCTGCAGCAGCATCACCCAGGAGCTAGTAGAAATTAATAATCCCAGGCTAGTCCTAGTAATGCTGAATCAGAAGCATTATTTTAATATGACACCCAGCTGACTCCAGTACAATTTAAAGTTTGAGAGACACATTTTCAACCAGTATTTGAAGAGTCATAAAACCTTGATACCAAGCCACATCCTCTGCCTGTTGTATTGAAACTCTGAGGGTGATGAGAGAATTTTCAAAATCTAGGCATGGAAGTTACAGTATGGAATTTCTTCTTGACTCTGGCCTATGTGCACTGTTGTAAGCAGATACTTAGCTGTGACACAATTTGGAGAATAAGAAACCGTCCTTCTGACTTTGAGTATGGCCACATTCATCATAAGTCCCCAGAAACTCGGTTAAAGAAGCAAGAACTTCTAAGTGGTAAGGGGAGAAGAGGTAAACAGCCATCCTTTGTAAAGTGGATTCCCCTGCTTGCTGACAAGCTGGCAGATCTGGCCTCTGCAATGGCTCTGCTGCTGCAGGCACAGGGCAGAGCTGACACATGCGTGCTGGGTGTGCTGTTCCTTCCTGAGCAGCACATAAGGATGCTGGAAGGGAGGACAGCATGGTTTTGGAGAGGAGAGCATGTTGTCCCTAATCCATATCGACAACAGGCTCTGTTCTTGAGGAACAGCCAAAACACTTATTTCTCACCAAAACTGAGTCATACTAAAAAGGCAAGAAGTAGAGCCAAGATGCAAACTTTCTCTAGAACTTTCTTCCCAGAACCTTAGTCTGTTGCTATTTGCCAATGAATATCCTGTGAATAGGAAAGGAGCATGGCAGAAAGCGTGGCTCTGGAGGGTACCCCACTGGAGCATCTGTGCTTGGTTACAGACTTGTTTCTGGCAGGAATTTCCATTATGTTTTAGAAAATGATGTAATTATTCAATCTCATCTTTTGGAACATTGTGAAAAATACAAATTTCCCACCAAGTTCCATCCCTGAAGCACATGGGACTTCTTGGGGAGTTCCAGATTACCTGAGGTTTGAAGCTGGGAAAAACTTCAAAGGAACTTATCTATACATTGTTTTGAGGTGGCTAGATTTTATCCTGTAGACAATAGTACCTATGGGAAATTTTCAGTACAGGAAGGGAAATGATCAAATATGCATTTTAGAAGTAAGCTTCAGGGATTTCTCATACTTTTATAAATATTACATTCATTTATCTTGGAATGGCCTCTTGACATGTAAATACTTATTGTCTTCAAAGGTTCATTTCCTGTTTTCATTACAAATGACATAAACTATACTGTAGATAAAAATCTGTATCAGGCACCATAGCAAAATGATGGACAAGAAAAGCATAGATTTTTTTTTTCTCTCAGAAGGTCTGGGTCTCATGGGGGTAAAGAGGTGGTTGTGCTGTCCTCCCTAACTGACGCCTATCCCGATATAACACTTGTCCCCTCGTTTGTCTTACCCCACTCTGCCTGTCTACATGTCTACACTTACAGCTTTTTGTTTACATGGACGTCAGATTATACAGGACAGAACCATGTCTATTCTTCTGTTATGCCCAGCGCTGGAGAAATGTCTGACACATAGTCGTTACTGAATAAATGTTGATGGGATAAAGGAGTAAGGACTCACTTAGTTTTTCCAGTATTTACAGTTCTGAGGCAATGGAACACCCAATATCTGCCATAGATGGCAGAAGATCAGTTCTCCTTAGAAAAGGAATGTTTGGAACTGGGCATTCCCCAAGAGGGTAGTTCTTCAGCCAAGTGCAGCTGTGAACATGAGGGTTGTGGCTATCGCTGAGTTGAGGTTCCCCCCACTAAACAGGATTTCCCACTGGACTCAACCCATAAGCCATCCCTATTTCATGCATATATTGAATTTGGGATTTGGTTGTTGCTAGTATAGAGAAGCAGACTTTTGTTTTTAAAATTTAATCATGATTTAGAACTGTTGAAATATTTATCAAAATTCAACATGCCTTTTCCACATGACCGATCAGCAATTTTGTGCTAATGGGAAGCTGAAGCAAAACCAAGTGCCTATTACTAAGGAAATGGATTCATATAATACAGTACTTACATACTTTTAAATTATATGCAATGGGAAAAGGCATTGAACTTGATAAGCCTAAAATAGCATGGTTGGTCAAAAACAGAGTAGAAAATTAGTTAAATAAAAAGAGAAGAGGGATTTCAGGACAATATTATTTATATTTTAAAACACATACAGCCAAATAGTATATATTTTTATAAGCATATGAATGTGATTAGAGAATATATACCACATTATATATGGTATTATATATATTATATATACATATATATGTCACATTATGGTGGTTGACTACAACTAATAGAAGGCAATGGGAACATTGAGGAGCAAAGGCAATTTTCAAAAATAGGATCATAATCTGACATAAGCTAACATGTTATCCTATAAACAATCTCTTCTCCATGCTCATGTAAGAAGCACAAGTTCCTTACCCTTGGCTACAACAAAAAAAAAAGTCTTGTGGGTACCTCCTAGGTACCTTTATTACCCTAATAGAATCACAGCCTGTGGGTACACTGGGATCTCTCCTTTGGGCTGAAAGACCCTCCTGACTCCTTTGTTGTGGTTTTTCCTCCTGGCTACAAGTTCCCAGAATAGTGACTTGTGAGACTCAATTCATACTTCCAAATACCTAGGTCATATGGCTGGGCTCTTTTCTGACTAGGTCATAACTTAAAATAACCAATTTATTCTATTCTACATTCTGCCACATGGTTGGTTGCCTCTACGAAGGTATATCTTGCTAGGATAATCTGCCTGGGTCTATCCCAGAATTCTTTCTTCCTGCTGGATGTCCCACCTTCTATTTCCTGCCTCAGCTATAGGCCATGAGCTTTTTATTGACAGGTGATGCTTCCAAACAAACACAAGAGATTCCTTCTATACTCCTTTTCTACTACAGACTTTGGTCATACTCGCATAGTCTTTCCTGTCTGATTGTAGCCTGTAATTACCTTTAAGTGCTAGGGTTTATTAAGGCCAGAGTCTGAATTTTATTACATGGCTTAGCCTGAAACAGTGAACATGGTTCATGTGTATGGATGTTACAGATCAAATGCACTAATGCTTTCTTGGTCTGATGCTGGTTATTATTTATCCCTACTGTTGTAACCATTCTTCTCTAGGTCTTATGCAGTTCATGTGTGGGGCAATATGATAAAATGTAACTTCTATATTGAAATATTTATATTTCTTAAGGGGCAAAGTCAGAAAGTTTCAAGAATGCAGGCTCAGAGGAAAGGGGTCCTGTTTTATCCCACCACAGCGATGCTCATGGCTTGCTCTGAATGAGCTTGTAAACATCTCTCTATTTCCTATTCTAAGCACCTCAACTAGATTTTATCATGGAATCTTTTCTAATAAAAATAAACAGAGAAGAAGCTTTTAAAGATAGAGTTCTGGATAAATCATGTCTGGCTAAAGCAAGGCTGTCCTATGTAAGTGAATGATTGTGGTTCAAGAGCTCATAAGATCTATGCCCATAAGACAATACAGCACTTGGGCTCTCATCAGAATAATGCAAAAAGCAGATAAAAACAGTGAATACTGATCATGTTCTGAGACCAATGTTACAGGGTTTTTCCTCCTGGCCTCAAGCTCCTGGAATAAACACTTGTGAGACTCAAAATATTATTTACAAATACCTAGGCCATATAGCTAGGCTCTTCTTTGACTAGCTCATAACTTAAAATAACCCATTTATAATAACCTACATACTTCCATGTGGCTGGTTACCTGTACTCAGGTAAGATGCTTCAGTTCTCCTCACATATGGTTGGCATAAATCTCCCCACACCTGGCTCTACCCCAGAATACTTTCTGTCTGCCAAATGTCCTACCTCCTATTTCCTGCCTAAGCTATAAGCCCATAAGATTTATTATTGACAGGTGAAGTTTCCATACAGACACAAAATATTCTCTCAACAGACCAGTTAAACATACAGCAACTACAGAAAGAAGCATTTAACTCTACTTCATGACCTGAAAATCAATGTTTAGCATTGCACATCTTGAAACAAAATTAATAAAATGAGATTTGACTCCAAGTGCAGTTTTTTCTAAAGCCTTTCATAGTCTCTGTAATAGTAAAGTGATCCCTAGTTGTCTTATGATGACTAGGTTGACCATCACACTGAATACTGTTTGGTATGACTTCATTTCTATGAGTGTTACCAGAAGGTAGACACTTTCAGACACTTAAATCTAAACAATAGGTCAGTCAGGCCCTCATCTAAAAATTACAGAGTCAATAAGTGGCACAGATGAAATAAAAAAAAGGTCTTGCTTTGTCACAAACCTCTGAACTTACTGCTTCTCAATATGCCTTGGCCAGTCTCAGAAAAAAATGACCTCAATATTCTTTCCTTAAAAAAAAACAAAAACAAAAAAACTGTTTGATTCCTGTGCCTGTAAGCATGAGCTTGGTATCCGAGACATCTATTAATTGAGTCTGCTCTTGAAATCTAGTGGTGCCTTCTCTCTAGAGTTTCATTAAATTCCATTTGCTTTATATGCTTGGTGGTTGAAGAAGGGAAGAAGGTGGAGTTTATCAACTTCAGCTCCGTTCTCATTTTCAGACCTGTGTATGACCACAGGAGATACCAGGAAGAAACAGAAGAAGCATGTTTTACTCTGTCTGCAGGGAGAGTGACAAGAACATCTATTTCTTCATACAACCTGTGAGATACATATCACAAAGCACACACACACACACACACACACACACAAAATTCTCTTAAGTAATTTGTATATTGTGGCACTTGAGGAATAAATAGAAATAGAAAAGTGCTTTGTAGCATTATTCTTTGAGGGTCAGTAACAATGACTAATGAGCATCAGTCCAATGACAAGATGAAACAAGGGTACTCAGCCCAGATGTCTGATGCTTGATCTTCATTTAGTCTTAGATGAATTTTCCAAGTCACATCTTCTTGAAGAACAATGGGGGAGTTCAGGGGATGACCTTATATAGAGACAGAGAAAGTCACTGCATGAATGGTATCATCTATCCCTTAATCCCACCATCAAATTTTTCTATGAAGCCTCAAATATTGTCACTAAAGGAACAAGTAAAGCTATAAAGCCAATATTTTTATACTAAAACTATGCAAAGGACGAAGCTATGCTATTGAATACTCTTTGCAAGTTTGACACATAATGCATGTATAATAGTCCACTGAATGTTGCTATTACTGGACTTTAAAATTATTTCTATTTTTACTACTTTAATGCTACATTAATTTAATCCTTTTGTATGTAACTCTGTGAGAATTTATTGGTGCTTACTTAGAAGAGTATTCTAGAAGTGGATTACTAAGTTGAAAAGCCTGACACTGGTAGAAATACACTCTGGTAAAAATATTTGAAACACAACTTCCAACTTCCTTGATTTTGAAATATCTTAAACAATTGGCACATGATTTGCTATTAAACATTAATCCAGGTATCTCCTATCCCCTACTTATACCATTTAATTTTGTGGCTAGGTTTACTTAACATAGATAAGGTTACTCTTATTAGCTATTTTAGATTGAATATTTCTATCGCTGCACTAGAACTGCAAACAGGTCCTGGAAGCAGTGGCGTGTGGAGCTGAGAGAGACACCAGCTGGCTGGAGCCGACAGGGAAGGAGAGTGGAAGCTGCGAGCTGGGGGTGGATGCTGTTTTTATGACATTTTCTTCAAGCGGTTTTGCTTTCTGTTCTAAGATTTTTGTTCTTTGATCCAACTCCGAATTTGTTTTTCCCATTACTGATGATGTTATATGTCATGCGTTTGTTTATGCCTTCTTCCCCATTATGCCAGAAGGATTCTTACCTACTCCAAACACGGGGGAGTATTTGTGTATACATGCCTGGTCTCTTTATGAACAAGTGCATGCCACTCCGGGTTAAGGCAGGAGATGATCTGCATATCAATTATGGAGCAATGCTGGAGTCCAACGCTGCCCTAGAGACCCCTCTGTGACATGAAGACATATGGCAGAGTTATGCAGGCCTTAGTTGAGTTTGTCGAAAAGGAGCCTCCTGCTACTTGTGAGAAGCAGCCTGAAAGTCACAAGACGCAGGTCCAAATTCTAACTCATTTACCGTGTGCAGCGGCTGACTGACTTACTTCACCTTCGCAACTCTCCACTTGCCTGTCAATCAAGCCAAGATGTTTTAGAGTTCAAGCACCTCACTCTGTGGTCAGGTCCACAAAGCGCATGCTCTGTGCAGCAAGAATTCAACTCATCGTTTAAAAACCTTCCTCCAGGATGTGCTTAGTCCTGATGTGACTGGATGTGCAGGGGTGGCTTGGTACAGGGGGTAGGGGACTCCACTTTTCTGAGGAGAATGGGAGGGGGAAAGGAGAAGAGGGTAGGAGGGTGGGACCTGGAGGAGAGAAGGGAGGGGGCTGAGTTCGGGTTATAAAGTAAGTAAATATGCATTTAATTAATGAAAATAATAAAATAAAATAAAACCTTCTTCCACTTCTATCCCACTCCATCCTCATCCAGATGACACCTCATTTGAGTTCTCCCTAGACCTGATCACCAAGTTTCTGTCCACCTTCACATTCCACCTTCTTGATTCTCTGGTTATTGAGTGCCTTTGGCTCTTGCTCAGCATGATACATACTTGTGTTTAGTGGAACATTCAGTTGTGAGTCAGCATGTTCTGAGCACATGGAGCTTTATCCTGATGTAAACAAGAGTATAGAGGAAAGGACAACAGGGCACAAGAACTGCTCTTAGAGAAACACATCATTCTGGAAATTTCTACTTGTGCCTCTGCCTGAACCACTTCAGCTCCAGGTTCTTCTTACAGAGAAGTTGGGAAAGGAAGCCAAGCAATATTCTAATGAGTGCTCTGAGGATGTCCCCTGCCCTAAATTTCTGCTTCCAAATGACAGACTCAGAGGAGCAGCAAACTCTTCCCTTGAAGAAGGAAGCCTAAAGGTTGTGCTGGCCAAGTTTATGATAGTGGCAGTGGAGGGAAAAAGGAACCACATATAAGCTACATATTCCTTTCATTACAGGGCTAATATGTTAATTTTCACTTTTCTGGCTCGTGTGTGCTGCTGTTTGATTTATTCAAAACTCCAAGGAAGCCCAAGGATACTTAATGCCCTACTTTAAAATCTCATGCACGAAAGGGATTGTCTGGAACCTTCAGATGTAACCTAAAGTTGTACCTAGAGACTCCGTTCCTGGCATGGCCATGAGGAAGACTTCTGTGCCTCAGAAAATGAACTTCCTCCTTTGGCTTGTGGCCTTTTCTGCTGTGGATGTCTGAGCAACTATTAAAGAATACCAGCCCTAGGTGACTAGTGGTTCCTGTCCTGGCTCTTGCTGGCTGGTTCTGACTTTAGGCAAGTATCAGCTCATTCCAGGCCTTTCCAGGGGCAGTCTGCCTCAAGACAGTCACTGCTTCCATTTATGGGCTTTTAAGACAGTGGTAGGAGGAATAATCATTTTGCTTCTTTTACTGTGTTTCTCTGTAAGGATTGTAAGCCAGGACTTAAAATTGGAAAATGACTAAATTCCACATGATCACAGAGGCCCGAATGTATAAAGGTTGGTTATTGAAGCCAAAATGCTAGTTAAAGGAACCAGATGCATCTACATTCTTAGACTACTTAATCACGCTTAACACTGACACCTTATCCTTAGCCATGGTTTATATTTAAGAGACACAGATTTTGTTAAACCCACTCAGCAGTGGTGATCATGAAGAAGTGAGGGAGACACACACACACACACACATATATATATATATATATATTTATATAGTTATATAGTTACATATATAGTTATATATATATATAAAAGTATAGAATAAATAGGTAGGTAGATGATAGACATAATATATGATGATGATGATGATAGTTAGATAGATAGACGGATATAGCTGAGTGAATAGATATTTCAATGATCATCTGAAAGGTTACAGAGTTTCCTATGCCATAGAGTTATTGTCAATTTCTCAAGATAAATTGAAAATATGAAGAAATAACATATTTGATTTTGTCTAAAACCATGAATGAGTTCAGCTAGTTGATTTTTAAAAACATCTCATCTTTGATATCAAAGCAAGAAATAGAAATGGAAGATAGCAGGCTAACGGCTAATGAAGCTTTAGAAAAAGGCAGGTGCCTTTTGTCAGGGATCCATTCAAGAGAGCAGTTACTTCCTATGTGACAAGAAAAACAGATGTGCAAAGGAAACACACATGCACCTGGGCCTAACATTCTTGGTGATGGAGCAAGTGGAACAGAAATGATGGAAAACAGCCAGAACAGAGTATATCTCTTACAAAGTGAATGAGTAAGGGGCTGAGCAAGCAAACCATGGTGATGCTTCGAAAATTAGTCTCCTATCAGAAAAACTTTATGATGCTTACCCTCAAAACTACAGGTAAAGCTATTATTCAGGGTAAGTCAAAAGCCCCTTTTTAGACTTTAAGACTATTGAGCAAATGGTTACACAGAAAAGGCTGGCAGTATCAACTAAAATGCACACCCAATGTATGGAGTTTGGATTCTGGAAAAGCATGGTTATTATAGAGGAACACTAAACATGATGTCAAGGCATGTCAGCACTGGCCTGCTAGAAAACTATTCCTATCTGTGTGTTCAGTTCAGAAGAACACACTTCCAAAAGAACATATTTCCAAGGTCAGCCTGCACTGTGGGTGGTTCACATCTCTTCTTGGCTGCATTTGTTTTTCTATATTGTGCTTTCTGGTTAAAATCCAGAAAGTTCTAGAAAATAAAGTTCTCTTATAAGTAAAATTGAATTGAAAAAAAAATAAGCAAAAAAAAAAAAAAACAAAAAAAAAAAACAAAGAAAAAAAAAAAGAAAAAGATAAAAGACTATGCCAAGAGAGTATAAAAGGAAAAAGAATGTTGAAGAAGAAAGCTCATGATACGAAAATTTCACCAAAAATTTTAGTGGTAAGTTTAGCAGTAAGTCCAATTAGGAAAAAATGGACCATTAAAAGTATGTGTCCCAACATGAGGAGGAGAAAGACCTGTTTAGCTGTTACCAAAGTTACACTCCTTAGGCTTGCACAGTTGTAAAACTAGAGCTAAGAGGAAGTAAAGCTCAGAAGAATCATCACATGGAGACTGAGCTGCCTATGGGCAACATCTGAGCAGGGGCTAGGTCCTCTCCATGCATGATCCTTGGTTGATGCAGGGACCCCTGGGCCCAAATTATTTTAGCTTTGTTTGTCTCCTCAAGATGCTCCTATCCCTTCTGGGTCCTTCTATCCCCTCTTCTTCCATAAGGCCCCCTGAGCTCTGCCCAAAGTTTGGCTGTGAATCTCAGCATCTGCTTCAATCCCCTGTTGGGTGGAGCCTTTCAGAGGACCTCTATGGTAGGCTCCAGTCCTGTCCCCTCTCTTCCACCACTTCTGGTGTCTATACTGTTTACCCTTCTGAATGAGAGTTAGGCATCCTCCTTGGTGTCCTCCTTGTTGTTTAGCTTTTTGAGGTCTGTAGATTTTAGTATGGTTATCCTATATTATATGGCTAATACCCACTTATAAGTGAGTATATACCTTATATATGTTATATATCTTATGTGTGTCTTTCTGGTTCTGGCAGCTAAGTCTCCATGTGGGTTCCTGAGTAAGGGAAGCAGGGGCTGCCTCTTTCATGAACTCAGTTGCCTGCTCTTTGATCATTTCCCCCCGGCAATGCAGCTTTGCCAGGCCACAGAGGAAAAGGATCCAGGCAGTCCTAATGAGACTTAATAAGATATGGGTAAATAGCAGGGGAGGAGGACTCCCCCTTTTAAAGGACTTGAGAACAGAGATGGGGGAAAGAGGAAGGGAGGAGGACCTGGAGGAGATGAGGGAGGGGGCTACAATCAGGATATAAAATGAATAAATTGTAAAAGATAAAATAAATTTAAAAAATAAAGAAAAAGAGGTCATAGTGAGAGACAGGGAAGAGTAGAAGTCCTTTATCTCAAGCGAGTGATAGGTTTTCCTGGATGACAGGTATCCTGGCTTATAGTGACAGGAGAACCAAGTCACTTTAGAACTGCTAACAATTATGGACATAATGTATATATATGGTGGTTTGAATGGAAAATTCCCCTTATAGGCTCATGTGTTTGAGCACTTGGTCTCTTGTTGGTAGAGCTACTTGAAGGCTGATTACAGAACTTTTAAGAAGTGGAGTCTTGTGGGAGGAAGTGCTTCACTGGGATGAGCTTTAAAGGTTTACAGCCTCATTCTATTTCCTGTGCTCCATCTTGCTGCTTCTGGTATGTGGATGTAACTTCCTGCTCCTGTCCCTGTGCTTATCTGTTATCATGCCTTGTTTGCCATCATAGATTCTAGCCATCTCTCTGGAATCAAAGACAAAATTAACTCTTTTTAATCTTGCTTTTGGACATGCATTTTATCAATCAGACAGAAGTATACTTACAGCTAACATTAAAGAGCAGAGGCAAAGTACACATAGTGATAGGGTTCCCATGGAACCAAACTGACCTGACATATGTATTCCTCCCTCTCAGCAAATGAATCTGGATACTCGGGATACCCTAAGTGGCAAATACCACCAGTACTTGTTGTCTTCACTATGATGCTCTGGGATTCTTCTGTATTCTTTGATGGAACTAATTATCTCACTTGATTTAGAGATTAGATCCTAGGAACACAGTGAAATTAATGGTGGTATGGGTGAAAGGTCAGGAAAGAGTAGCCCTGTGCTATAGTCCTTTTGTTAGCTCTCTATACTGTGTGATAAGACAGTTGGGTTTCAATCAACATGAGATTCTTGAAGAAGCTGTGCCCATACAAGCCAAATGCTGTCCATCCAGGAGCAAGTCTAGCAAGACTGATGCTAGGGGGGCTCATGTGTCTAAATCATCTTTCTTTAAAGCTCTTTTTGTGACATTTAATCCCAATGCAAAGCCTCTGGATTTCCATGGAACAACAAGCTGGGCTTACTAATGTTCTGGATTGACTAATAGAGAGTGACTTCCTTAGCCTAGGGTTCAGAAAAAGTTGTATTGGAGTCTTCTGTGACAAACGTTAATCTTCCAGGAAGAGTCCAAATAGGAAAAAAAGGAGAATTTTGGTGATCTGTGGCATTTCTAGGATCTCTAAAGTGAGCATTGCACTCCTACCTGACAGTTGATTCAAAGGAAACAAAATCCCAAAGAGGTAAAGAAATAAATCTTGGTTTCTCTCTCTTCTTCTCTCTATCTCTGTCTCACTTTCTTTCTTTCCCCTTGTGCTCAGAGTTTCATTGCTTGTTATCTCTCACGTTTTCTTTCCAAGTAGGCAGATAGATTTGTCTTGCTGAGGAAAATGGGCATAGGTGTGGGACACACTACTCTGAGAAGGGCTGGAGGCTTGTTAGGTAACTGCTGCTCTTGCAGTTTGGTTGGCCAAGCTCTGTCCAATGGAGTGCATGTAGGAAGCCCAGACATGCTTTCATGGATAATATTCATCCCCCTAATCTGTTCATTTCTCTATCTGCACTGGTTACTTTTCTTGTTGCTGCAATAAAATGCTCAAAGAATTTATTTTGGCTCACAGTTCCAGAGAATTTCAGTCCATTGTGGTTAGGAAAGCCAAGTGGGGAAGCTTTCTGTCTCTGAGTTAATGCTAACTTGGCACCTGAACCAGGAAGAAGAGAGAGTGGGACCAGAATCAGAGATGGCCTACAACCCTCCAAGTCAAGGCCATAGACACTCACCTCTGATAGCCAGTCCCTGCTTCCTACAAATGCCACAATCTGGGTAGCAAGTGTGCAAAAACTTGGAGATATCATGAGAAACATTTCACACTCAAGCCACAACAATCATAAAATCAAAATGTTTTTAAATCTTTCCAAGTTTGAGAAAAGTTGTTAAGGAACTTGATGCTACAGATTATGCTCCATGAGTCTTAAGGAGAACATAAGAATTTGTGGGATGTGAGTCTCTAGGGATGAGGCTGGTGTTGTTTGAGCCACCTGCTTTCACACCCACACACTGCTTTTTTTTCCTCAGGACTTTAGAAACTCTGTGGTCAGATACACTGAGAGGTGTTCTCCTTGCCCGAAATAATATTATGCCATAATTTAGCTATGTGTCCTGCTCAGGGCCTCAGGTTGAGCTTATACTTCTGATAGGAATCCTAAGAGAAGACACTATTTATGTCCATTTCAAAGATAAAGAAACTGGCTTGGACAAGTCACAAGCCCTATCTGTGGTCACTTCCATAGCCAGTGTCACCACAGGCTGAATCCCAGAACAATTGTGCATAGAGTTTCTTACCTCAAATTTCTCTATTCAAGTGTAGTTTAAAAAAAAAAAAAACACCTTTTATCATTTAATAAATGGAAGACATTTATTAAAGCTCTACATTCTCACTACCAAACCAGCCTTCATTAGACTTTAACAAACATGGAAAGAAAGCCACTGTCAGAAATAAAAGTGAGTGGAGACTCTCCCATGTCGTGAAGGCTGAGCCTGAACACAGCCCATATGTGGTCAGAAGAATTTGAGCAAAATCTTCACAGAGCTCAATTTATCGAGGTGCAGCAAGTGGATCCGGAATTTAATTATACTAGGGTGTGGAGATGCACATGCAAGGTCGTTTCCTAAAACATTATTTGTAGGAGTGAAAGATAATGATGTCTCCACAACCTCTCCACCATGCATTATCCCTTGAGTTTTTGATCGTTTTTGAGTTTTTTATTCTGATGGGTATGAAGTGAAATCTCAGGGTTGCTTTGATTTGCATATCCCGAATGACTAAGGATGTTGAGCATTTCTTTAAGTGTTTCTCTGCCATTCGATATCCCTCTGTTGAGAAGAGTTTGTTTAGCTCTGTACCCCATTTTTAATTGGATTACTTGGCTTGTTAGCGTTTAACTTCTTCAGTTCTTTATATATTCTAGTTATTAGCCCTCTGTCAGATGTAGGGTTGCTCAATCCTCATTCAGAAAGACAAACCGGATAGACATCGGAAGTAGAAGAAGACAAGGAACAGGACAGAAGCCCTTCACAGAAGACCTCTGAAAGTATCTACTCACCAGGGTATCAAAGGAGATACTGAAAATGATAGCCAAACTTGGGGCAGAGTGCTGGAATCCTTATGGAAGTAGAAGAAGATAGAAAGACCTGGAGGGGACAAGAACTCCACAAGGAGAATAACAGAGCCAATAAACCTGGGCCCAGGGGGGCCTACAAAATCTGGTACTCCAATTAAGGACCACACATGGAAGGGACCTAGACCCCCTGTTCAAAGGAAGCCCATAGGTTGCTCAGTTTCCAAGTGGGTACCCTAGTAAGGGATACAGGGGCTGTCTCTGACATGAATTCAGTGGCTGGCTCTTTGAGCACCTTCCTCTTGTGTGTGTGAGGGGGTGTACCCTTGCCAGGCCACAGAGGAAGATGATGCAGCCAGCCTTGATGAGACCTGATAAGTAGATAAAAGAGGAGGAGGTCCTCCCCTATCAGGGGACTAAGGAAAGGGCATATGGGGACAAGAAGGAGAGTGGGTGGGACTGGGAGGAGATGAGGGGGCTGCTGTGGGGATACAAAGTGAATACATTGTAATAAATAAATTAATTAAATTTAATTAATTTTAAATTAATTTAAATTGAAAAAGAAAAATAATGATTGAAACAACTCAAATATCCACCCTCAGGAGGAATAGTTAATGCATTAGAGTAAATCTATTCGATGTGCTACACTGTCCCATTTACACAGACCTGTGTTGGTTACCTTAGCAATTATTTAGTTGACACTGGCAAGTTACAGGAGAGTATGCACAGTAGCATCCATTTCACTGACAAATAAATACAAGAAAGAGATGGAGAGCAAAACACTACATAGCGAAAAACAAGGAGGATAGAGCAATCAGATCTTAGCAATGCAGTGATCTAGTTGTAGTGAGAAGGGGTCACTGTATCCAGGGAACCCAGAGCTCATGCTCAGTTTTGTCACTTTGGGCATATTTCTAGACAACTTTAACTGCCACTTTCTGTTTTTTATTTAATCTTTCCTGGTTTTATTTTTCCCATTTTACATGCGTGGTTGGCACGTATGCATTGTGTGGGCACATGTATGGGGTTGCATGTGTTCATGTTTGAGCACGCATGTGCAGGCCCAAGGTTGATGTCTGCATATCCACAGCTCTTTGTTTTCTTGAGGCAGAATGTCTCTGTTAAACCCAGATTTCCCTGATATGGATAGTCTCAATAGTTAGATTGCTGTATAACCTTCAAAGGCTGGAATTTCAGGTAGGCCACCATACCAACCTGACAGTCATGTGGGCTCTGGGAATCTGAACTGGGATCTTCATGCTTGACTGTCAACAGTTTTAACTAACAAGCTGTCAATTTCCATTTTCTCATCTGAAAACAAACTTTTTTTCCCCCTGATGTTGTGGACTGGACCACAATGGGGTGATGCACACCCAGGCACAGTCTAGAGTGGGGCACGTGCTGGGAAGTTGAAAATGGGATCTATTTTGATGTTTGCGAGAGTGCTTCCACCATCTAGGGACAGTGTCGGTAATTCCCCTAAACTTAGCAGCATCAAGAAATGACCATTTACTACAACTCATGAATTCAATGGGTCGCATGTTTGGGCATGGTGTGGTTGATTCCGAGTTCTCTGAGGCATCCCCAGGAGTCTTTGGGGGAACTTGCTCCTGAAGCATACAGATTGTTTTGCTCACATCTGCAGTATTGGGTGGCGATAGGGCTAAGCTCAGCCTATGCTCTGGGTGAGAGTATCAGTGTGTGGTCTTCCTGGGGTGGGGATGGAGAGGACCCTTAGAGCCACTAGACTGTCTACATGAGCACTGGCTTCCCATGGAGTGAATGTCTCAAGAGCAAACAGAGGAAGATGTCTGGTACTTAATGAAACCACATAAGCCACATAACACCATATTGACCACATACTTGAGTAAAACAATAATGAGTGCTTCTGGGCTCCCCAAGCAAGGACAAGAACATCACAATCCCCCTGTAGGCAAGCAAGGGGATATAAAATATGACTGTTGCCACCCTTGAAAATTATACGCCACCACAGATCCTACATCCATCCATTTTACTATTTTACAGTTTTGTTTGTATCTAACCCAGTATGCTTCTTTGTAGACAGAAACATAGCCACACTTTATATAACTGAACACATAAGCACGCAGAGACCCAGAGACATGTACAAAAATACACATACATTATGTGACTGAATCACTGCTGCTGAGGAGGCAGGCCTTCTTCATGTGAAGCCTGAATTTTTGTGCAAAAAAAAAAAGTGCTGGAAAGAGGATGGAGACGCTCGATGCTGTATATATAGAGTAGGTTTTGCCCTTTACAATAAGATGTTGCATTTCATTTTGCTTTCCTTGTTGCCATGGTATCTGTCTCTTTATTTATAACTGTGTCTGTTCAGTCGTATCCATGCACTTGAGAGGCTCCTCTGTTCTAAGAAGTAACATGCAAGTGTGGAGGTGGGGTGTGCAGCAGACAGAGATCTGGGTATTTGTCCTCTATTACTGCCCTCCCTGAGCTGTCTCTCCAGCTCCCCAATGCCCTGCCAACAAAAGGGTCTTTCTTGCATGTTGTACCTTTGACCTGGCCATGCTTGTCAGAATCGATGTCTGCAGAGTTCTCTGTGCCCCCAAGAATTGCGTAGTCCTGGCAAGCTGCTCAGCCTGTTTGAGATCACTTTCTTTCCCCCTTGCCTTTATAAAACAGGAAGGCTAAAGAGGAACTTACTAATGTCTGCTTCCAAACTACTATGTTTCCTGGTGTTTTATGTATCATCACATACAGGCTTCCTCTGCTATTCATTTCTTCTCTTCAAATGTCACCTCCTCTGAGAAGGCTTTGTTTATTCACTGACCTCTAGTAGATCCTTTTGGTGCTTTGGTCATAGCTCACAGCCTTAGATCTAATCCTTTTGTTATTTTTTTGCATGCTGGCTCTGTATTTGGAACCTCAGTGTTAACAGTCACCATCCCCCACTTCCTATATACTGCCTACTGCCTCTGCTGGTGAGCAGCCATCTGGGAGAATCCCAAATATTGAGGATTGGCTGTTGTCCAGCATAACCCTTAATCAAGGGAGGAATGCTGGGAGCAAGTGAATGCTCCCTTTTCCATGACATGAAAATTTCTAGGACTTCCCTGTAGTCTGGGCCTCAGTTTGTTATTTTTTTTTCTTTGGGATTTGGCCTGAAGTTTCTTCTTAATTGTTTTCTTCTTGTCTCTGTTCCTTTGTTCTACTTCTCTATTCATGGGGTTTCTCTCAAGAAACCTCCTAATGCATCACTCTGCTCTTGTCCCCTTGTCCAGGTCTGGTCCTAGGAAGACACCCTGAATCACCGAATCACCTTCTTTTTTTTTTATTTTCTTTTTTTATTAATTTTTCATCAATTACACTTTATTCATTCTGCATCCCCCCATAAGTCCCTCCCTCCTCCCCTCCCAGTCACACCCTCCCTCCTCCCTCTGCATGCATGCCACTCCCCAAGTCCACTGATAGGGGAGGTTCTCCTCTCCTTTCTGAACTTAGTCTATCAGTTCACATCAAAAGTGGCTGCATTGTCCTCTACTATGGCCTGGTAGGGCTGCTCCCCCCCAGGGGGAGGTGATCAAAGAGCAGGCCAATCAGATTATGTCAGAGGCAGTCCCTCTTCACATTAATATGTAACCCAATTGGACTCTGAACTGCCATGGGCTACAACTGTGCAGGGGTTCTGGGTTATCTCCATGAATAGTCCTTGGTTGGAGTATGAGTCTCTGGGAAGTTCCCTGTCAAAGCAGATGCTGAGCCTGATGGGCAGAGTGAATAGAATTTTATGTAAGAACTGGGAAATAGTAAGAGCTGGAGAGGACAGGGTCTCCACAAGGAGAGCAACAGAACAAGAAAATTTGAACACTGAATCACCTTCTAAATGAGGTGATTCAATCATCTATTGCCTTGGCCTTCGGCTTTTACTTCCTCAACTGAAAAGAAACTTGCTCTTCTTACCTGACCTTGTAGAATGGAGAATTAAATGAAGCAATACACATCCGGTCTGTCTGGAGTCATCTTTTTCTCTTACTTCCACCTACTTTGGGGAGGATCTTCTCTCAGCTAATCACTCATAGAAATGCCCTCTGAGACCTTCCCAGAAGTGCATTTCTTAGTTGATTTCAGATTCCAACAAATTGACAATCAAGGTTACTCATGAAGAGTCACCAACGTGAACACATGAGCAGGATGAGGTTGATAACAATGAACATGCCAAACTGGATGGGGATAAATCCACAAGGCCTCTCGAAAAATTATAAGAAACGTAGGAAAGCTGGGAGTCAGAGAAGTGTTCCTTGCCAGGGAAGAGCACACTGATTAGTTGTCTAGTGCCAAACACTGAACCCCTAAAACATACATGCAAACAACACTATATGGACTCAACAGGTTATATTTAAGAATATATAAAAATATTTATGTATATATAAACAAATACATATATGGACATGATAACAATTCATGGAAAACAAGGCCATGAATTTGAAGAGAAAGTAGACAGGGGTATATTGGAAGGTTTGGAAGGAGGAAAGAGGAGGAGAAAATGCTGTAATTAAATTTTTATGTCAAACATACACACACACACACACACACACACACACACACACATACACACAGATTACCCATCACATTGATACTGAGGGAATGAAGCCCAAACACAAATTCAATGCAATTACTGTGCCAGAGTCACAGCGAGCCAGACCCATCTGGTAGCTTCTCTGTCTAAAGATATCAAAGCTGCAAATCCATTAACAATGCAGGATCCAGCGACCAAGCACTTCCACTTTGCACAGATCATAGAAAACACTAGGTGTTATAAACTGATATGGGGAAAGAATACCAGAGGTTTCTTCTCCAGAGTTGGGGTCTCTTTTTGAAGGGTTCAAGGGGAGAGATAAGAGGGGATTGGGTAGGCACTTGAAAGGAGGACTATGTACTACTTTTCTCATCATTGCATGGCTTCAGTAAGGGCTGGATTTGTGTCTCTCTGAGTCACGATCCTTCCGAGTCAGGTGTAAGACACAGTACAAAGCTGGTATATAAATGTCTGGGACTTAATGCCTAACCCTAATTATAATGAATGCTATTTTTGCCTTCAGGCCAAGAACAATGACTTTGAAAAAGACCCAGAAAAATGAGATGGGCTCTGGAGACTTAGTTTGAGCATCTTGAACATTTCTTCTCCCTCTCATGTGTTTCTTCCCCAGACCTCAAAGACACAAAAGGCCCATGGCTCTGGCTTTGAATGCAGCAAGGGCAGGATAGTGAGAAGGGGGCACACAGAGAAGGCTTTGAAGGCTAAATTGCACATGAGGCTATGGGAAAGCCAGGATCAGAGAGCAGGACTAAAAACTCATCTTGGATGCTTGACATTGCTGGGATCCCCAAATGGGGAGGGACCCTTCTTAAATAGGACAGCTAGACCTTAGCAGCTATCATACCTGGTCACCAGGACTCCAAGAAGCCAAGAATCAGTTTTACAACGTGCTATTTCCCATTGACAAGTGCAGGAGGAAGAGGAGCTGCCTTACTGAGCCCCAGTTGCTTGTGGGTGGTACTACCAACCCACCCCATCCTCCGGACCCTCTGCCTGCCTTCTTGGCTTGCTAGTGTCTCTGTATCTGCTTTCCTTGCTTGTGTGTGACTTGCTGACTGTTAAGCGTCTTCATTTATTGATGTGCTCAGAACAACGGATCAAGCCCTTGGGAAGCAAAGGACTCCAGAGATCAATACACAAGGCAGAGAAACTATCGTCAGAGGATTCCAAGAATCAGTTTGCTTTGAACTCTGCTTAATTCAAGAGCAAGTGTCCCAAAGACAACATGTTCACTTTAATGTCTATGTGGCCTTGCCCCTTTCAAGGTAGAGGATTTGCCAACCTTGGGTGGCCCTTGATATTCTAACAGCAGCATCTCCTTTGCTGAGAAAACAAATAGCACAGGAGTGAGGTTCTAAGGCCTCACAGTGAATTCCCATCTCTGTTTACGCATGACTAGCTGTTGTTCCTAGGACTCTCACTTAACCTTTTCGAAGATCAGATGTTGCTTCCTTCTGTTCAAATTCAATCAAGGTGCTAACTCAATCATGTGGGTTATTTAAGGAAGACACCTACAGATACCCTGGAAGCTCAGAATTGCCTAGATGCTGGTTCCTAATATGTCTGTCTGATACTCACTGTGATGTGTTTGCTTGTTTAGAAACTTTGATCCCCTAATTTTTAGCAAGGCTTCTTTTTTGTAACCCTCAACTCCAATCTGGAAAATAATAATGTTAGCATTAAAAAGGGTTAATTAGTGAGTGGACTAACAAGTACATTCACAAGGGATCAGTCCATTTATAAAGCTGATGTATCCTGCTGCTGACTGTAAAACTTCCTTTGGATTAGAGGACAGGTAACTGGTTGGAGAAATGTTAAGATGTGTAAAGGAGGGCTTATCCACAATGTCAGAAAGAACATGAAGCCCAGGACAAACATTATGATCCCAAAGCCATCTAACCAGACAGGCCTTCCAGAACATAGGTAGAGATTGTGGGTGGGATAAAGAAATTGTGTGAAAAGAAGAAAAGAAAAGAAGAGAAGAGAAGAGAAAAGAAAAGAAGAGAAAATGAAAGAAGAGAAGAGAAAAGAAAAGAAAAAGAAAAGAAAAGGGAAAGAAAAGAAAAGGGAAAGAAAAGAAAAGAAAAGGGAAAGAAAAGAAAAGAAAAGAAAAGAAAAGAAAAGAAAAGAAAAGAAAAGAAAAGAAAAGAAAAGAAAAGAAAAGAAAAGAAAAGAAAAGAGGGAATAAAAAAGGCTTCCAAACTTGGTGCCATGGTTCTGTATGAGGGGATGCGGGGCTGGAGAAAGATGGTGGTTTAGGTTGGGATATATAGGTGATTTGCAGAAGGCCCCATATAAAATTGTCTGCCAGCTTTTGTAGCATCATCCCAAGCTCAGCTCTGTTCATCTGGTTTGCTGCAGTAGTACCTCACTAGGCAGAATTTGATGTCTCTGGTCCTCTTTAGACTAGGATGAGATAGGAAATAATATTAAAACAAAAGTAATAGGGAAAAATCTGAAGAGCATCACTGGTTCTTCAAGGCTGAAATGTGTCATGAGAGACACATGAGCTGTTCCTGGTGGTCAGTCTCTCTTCGTTCATAGTTGTCAAAAAAGCCACGTAGGCAGGATCCAGGTCCTTCTGTCTGTCATTAGTTGTCTAGCACCTGCAGGCAGAGTCAGCATTCTGTAGTCCAGTGAGGGCTAAAAATGGCAGCAAGGGCCTCAGTTCTCCTAAGTTCACAGTCCACCTGTGCTGGACTCAGTCTCTAACACTAAGCTCGTCACCTTCACCAACAAACAAAGTCTGCTCATCGAGTCCTGTTATTTGGACGGCACAGCCTCCTTTTGAGTGGGTTCTCAGAGTCTTCACTTACAGCCTTGGCTCTTGTAGAATGGTCTTCTACAAGACCAGAACAGTATCCAGAATGGTTGCTGGTAGATGGATGAATAAGTACACACATGGACTTCAGAACCAATAGTTTCTATCCGTGAGCCCCTCAGAGTGCTGTACAGATTCCGTACTATCCCTTCAAATGCAAAGTAAACGAATAAATATAATGTGTTATATGCTTTTAGCTTTTGCCCTACCAATTGCAAAAGCTATCCAGATAGGTTCTTTACTGTCTTATATTGCCCTACAATTTATACAAGTTTTCTACATATAAAATAATATGTTTGAAGCCCTAAAAGTGACTCAGTCAATAAGGTGCTCTTCATGCAAGCATGAGTACCTGATTTTGGATTCCTATAACCTTAAAGGAAACGAAGTGTGGTAGCCCACATTTGTAATCCTAGCACTAGAGAAATGAAGACAAGTAGATCCCTAGAGCTCACTGACCAGACAAGCTAACTGAATCTGTAAGCTCTAAGTTCAGTGAGAGACTCTGTTTCACAAAATAGGTTGAGGGACCGATTGAGGAAGACTTTCAGCAATACACATGCACACACATACACACACACACACACACACACACACACACACACTAGCATGTCTACACATATATACCACATGCAAAACTATGATAGTGCTTAATAGAATTTTATAAACTATATGATCTTCTGTTGCTGCACCACCTTCCTCTTTGTGAATCACTGGTAACACATGGCTCCAGATTTCTGGGCTGTGGATGACTCCAGGTCTCAGTGTTGATTGTCTTCATTTCCTCAATCATTCAACCTAAGTTGAAATGATGTTGAGATCTTCCGGAAGCCTACTGTTTTGAGCTCATGGAGTTTACTATCCAACAAAGAAGAGAAACAGTGAGAATGCTGGGAGTAAGTGGCTCAAGAGTTGTAACCTTGACTGAAAGCTTGTGTGGAGCGCATCATAGTAAAGATTCTGCACGTGGCATCATTTTGCAAGCCAGAGTTGTGTGCAGGTGGCATGGCTGTGCTGCCCATTGCTTTACTGTTGTTTGAACTGAGATTCAGAAGGGTCTGGTCTTCAGTGCCAGGCAGTGACTAATGGGTGGTTGCCCTGTGACTGAACCTGCACTAGTGTACTTTCAGTCTAAATCCCCAGCCTCTACGTGACTTAGATCCAAGAACTGATGCAAGAACATGAGCAATATTTCCAAGTGCAAGAGCAAAGTCCCTTTGTGAGAGTTCCCTTGGTCAGAGGGCCAAGAGCAAGGGAGAAAAGAGCAGAGCCAGGCTAGGTTACTCTTCAGCTCTTGCATCTGAGGCCAAGAGTTGGGTGGGGCATAGGAGGAAACAGAACTTCCCTGAGACAGCACAGCCAATTGGGCCTGAGCCATCCTTATTAATTGCCTAGAAGAGCTCTTTTCTTTTTACATTTTGTCTCCTGGTCCCAGGACCACTCTTAGCTTAGCAATTTTTCTCTCTTTAATTTTGTTTTCTCTCTCTTTTTTTTTTTATTAACCAGACCTGACAAGCACAAGGATGGAGCCACCACTTGTTTCCATAATCGTTTGACGAGTATGTAATGAGAATTACTTATCAGATAAATATGCTGCAATTAGCCTGGAACTACAATACCATCTGTGGTGTTTTGTATTTGTGTGTGTGTGTGTGTGTGTGTGTGTGTGTGTTTTCTTAAATCAAGTGTGTCTGAAGTTGCTGACAGGAGCTCTCCTGGTGACGCACAGATAAGCCCTGGGCTGGGGGTGGGAGTGGAGTTGGGGATCCTATGAATGGACATGGATGGCCAGGTGTTGGGGACATAAGGCTGCACAAAGTGAGAACTCTTCTGAGGACTTATTTGGTGGGGCTGTATGGCCATTTCTGGCTGGGAGGTATGAAGAAACTGTCACTCTTGAGGTTCCAGGCTCCTTGGGAGAGAGAAACAGTCAGGACACATCTGTTCCTTGTTTTAATCACTGTGTTAATTGGCCCTGGAAGGGAGTAAGTGCTCTGTGCCGGGGAACACTATGTAGTTCGTAACACATGTTTGATAAATATATACAGAATTGAACTACATAAAGTATTCTGTCAAGCCCAGATTGACTTTTCCAAGTTTAGACAGTTCCTTTAAAGACATGACATGGAGGGACCCAGTCAGGAAAACCATTGTGGTAGAAACAAAACAGAACCAACTTGGAAAAATATAGTTGTTTAGGTTTGAGCTTGAAGAGGTAAGCACAGTCAAAATTGACCTGTAAAATCCCTTTCAATCTTCTTTGCTTACTCCCCCTTTATAAACTGCCATTGTAGACCCTGGCAAGCTGGGTAACAGAGGTCACAAATGAAATCCCACTAGAGCTGACATTTGGCTGAACTTAATAAAAACCCAGCCAGGGCAATAGAGCCAAATGAACACCTGAAAAGAGGTTCGCCCCACACACAAATCAAAGAAACATAATTAAAGGAACGAGGATGTATGTTTCCTGCATGTTGATAGTAAAGACCTAATGTTTATGAGACTGGAACTTGTGAGGGACCTGGAACTTGCATTCATCACTGTGGGGCATAAGCAGCAAGTGTTTAAGTTAGTATGCTGCTCCATCTTGCAACTAACTTGCTATCAGTGCGCTGGGGAGACAGCAAAGTGTGCACAAGTTGTCATGCCCCAGGGTAAAGCCAGAGTCACTGGTAACAAGTGACGAAAAAGGAAACACAGGAGAAAGAAGAGTAATGAGGCAAGGAAGAAGCGTCAGGAAGTGGGGATGGGGAGAAAGACTCACCTACATGATGTAGTCTGAATGGGAAAGGTATTCTGTAGATATCTGGACTCTTTGGAAAGGTTATGGAACTTTTAGGAGGTGGAGCCTTGTGAGGAAGGCGAGACAATGCTAGAGCAGATCTTGAGCTTTTGTAGCCTGTTCTCTCTCTGCTTCCTGAGTGCAGGTACAAGGTGAACAGTCAGCTTCCTGCCTGCTGCCATGTCTTCCCTGCCAAAATAGGCTGTATCCCTCTGGAACTGCAAGCCAGAATGAACCCTTTCTCCCTTAGATTGTTTTTGTCAGGGTTTTTAACATAGCGGCAGGAAAGGAAACTTAGACATTGGTCATTAATAGAGAAATGGATAAAATGTTATATAATTTTGAGATGTTATAGTTAGTTAAATTTATAAACTATAAATTTATAAACACATTTACAGACTTGATATTTAATATGAAACCACACAGCTGTAACAAAACTATATATTTTATATATATATATATTTCTATTAAATGTATAAATACATTTTAGGAGCTGGAGAGATAGTTCAATGCTAAAAGATTTGCTGAATAAATGTGAAAACCAGAGTTTAGATCCTCAGAGCCCATGTAAATGCCAAGCCGAAATGGTGAATCAGCTGTAATCCCAGTGTTTGGAAGGCAGAGATGGGAGGTTCCTGGAGCAAAACAACTAGATAGACTAGCTGAACTGGAGAACTCTCGGTTAAAAGAAAAACAATCAGAGATTTTAATAAAAGTTACTTCAATATATAATGTGTATAGTAATGAAGCAAGAAACCTGACATCAACCTCTGTCCTTTAGATGCATGCATATGCATGCAAACACACATATGCACCCACATACACACACACACACACACACACACACACACACACACACACACACACACAAACACACGTGCATGCATGCCAAAACAAAATGAAAAACAAAAACACCCCACATGGTTTGATAGGATTCAAATTTCTTTATCCCTATCACCTCCTGAAAGAAGGAGAACTGAATGAGTAAGTTTGCATGTTGTGTTTTACTTTTTAATGGTGTCTGAAGCAAATCTCGAGGTGGAGGGTTTTGTTGTCCCTTCTCTGTAGCTTGTAGGTTGTTCTGTAAGTTAGGCAATTAAAGCCAAGCAGCTTTTGGCATGCTTGGCTGGAAAGCATAGAAATGGACAAGCTAAGGTAGCACTCTTTCTCAGCTTCCTAGTTTAAGGTGTTTCATTTTCTTGAATATCATCTTTCAGATTTAAAATCTAATTGTCACTACCACCTCAAACCCCAGATATCCACACACTTAATAGAACTAGGATTGCTTATGGCCTTTAAAGACTTATTTTGCTTATCATGATATACCAGGTGGTCTGGATTCTGAGCAAGGACCTTAGTATCTCACAAACAAGAAAAATAAGAAAGCACAGCTGAGGTCCTGTAGTCATTATGAGGAGCATAAGAATTAATTTTTATATAAAAAAGGAAGTAGTTGCGTTCAGTTGTATGGTCTCTTAATCGATTCTACCTTTTAAAAAATTCTAACCTCTGATGTTATGGAGATGCAGGAGGTGGCAAGCCTGGGTACTCTTCCTGCCTATCTGTACCTCTTCATCCATTCTACTAGGATGCAAATTTTTCAGAGCATAGTGTTTACAGCATTGCTGCTCTCTTCTTGAAGATAAGCCAGTTTGCATCAATTTTAACAATGACTGTCCCTACAGTTTTCCTACTTGCCAGACACCGCTGGAGACATTAGGTTCATTGTTCCATTTATTCTCCACAACTGCCCTAGAAGATGTGTACAACATTCTTATCTTACGGAGACAAACAGACTAAGAGATGGTTTCCAAAGGCATGCGGATGCAGCAGGGCTGTCTCGGCGTAATAATGTGTCTTTGTACATCTGTGATGGATATGACAGGTCTGTTATATTCATATATCGTATTCATTGAATAATCTGAGCTCATGTCAGTCCTATAAATCTAAACATAATCCCAGTTTTGTCCATGATATTTGCTCCACACTGCCTTCACTACATCCAGACCCGCATATGTGATCCACATGTTTGATTTAACATGGGTTTCAAGGCTCCATTTCTTTTATAAATCATGACTTCTCCATTCTTTCCTGAGATGGTTGATAACATCATGGTTCGTTCCACAGGCCACCATGACACCTTAGAAGGCAGCAAGTTCAATTTGTTCTTCACGCTCCATGCAATTCATCAGAAATCCCCCCAACACACACACACACACACACACACACACACACACACACACACACACTGCCATGGACCTGCCCATTTAATCCACCATTTTTTCTGTGTCAGATGGCAACCACACCGAGATCTAGTCTCTCTGTACAGCCCTCCTCTCGTTCACCTTCAATCTATTCCGTCCAAGCATTTGGTGACTTTGGTGAAATTGCTCACCGTAACTTCACGTATCAACCCTTTAACGTCTCCCTGTTAAAAAGAATGAGTAGTACGTGATGTGGTGCCTTACTCGGCCTATACCCAGGATCAGATTGATGGGTATTTAATTGTCAGCTTGCCATAAGCTAGATTCGTTTCGGGATAGACTCTAAGTGAAAGCTTATCTAGATAAGGTGGCCTGAAAATTGATGGGAGATGACTCAGACTAAGTCCTATCCCCTAGTTTTGGGTCCTAAGCCATATAAAACAGGAGAAAGTAAGCTTAGCAGTGAACGTGCATACATCCTTTCTCTCTTCTCTTGACTTTGGATGTGACCAGCTGCTCCAGATTCCTGATTAACTTCGCCATAATGATTGACCACAACTTGGAATTATAAGCATGATAAACCCATTCTTCTTTTATCATTCAAGAATTCCCTTTGTTAGTGTATTTTATTACAGAAGCAGAAACAAAACTAAGACAATAGAGTGTGTTGTGTGCTCAGAAAGACTCCAAGCTTGCTTTAATGCTCTACTGTCACTGTCCTGAAGTTTGTAATAATTTTGGAACAATGAGCCCTGCATTTTCACTTTGTCCTGGGCACCCTGAATTATGTAGATGAGTATGTCTGTAAAGACCTGCTCATAGCTTTTCTTTGACTTATCTCCTGTTACTCTCCTCATCCAGATCATCTCCAAAGACTCTGATCTCCTTGTTCTTCAAACACACCAACCTTGTTCCCTCATTGGGGCCTCTGCCCCTGCTAATATGTCACCAAAACGGTGTGGGTGGATACTTTTTCATTTCATTCAAATATGAGCTCAAAGGTGACCTCCTCTGCAATGTGTTGAGCACCCCACTAAATGAAGATCTTACATTTGCCTCACTTTCTCTCTCCAATTACCCTATCCTACTTTTAAAATAGTAGTTATCTCCATTTGTCTGTTCATGTTGCTATGACAAATTATATGACACTATACACTTTATTAAGAAAAGAGGTTTATAACCAAGGACTACACATGGACTGGACCTAGGCCTCCTACACAGATTTAGCTGATGGGAAGCTCCAGTTTCATGTGGGATCCCTAGTAGGGTGAATGGGGACTGTCTCTGGCATAGACTCTGTTGCCTGCTTTTTGATCATTTCCCCCTGGTGGGGTTGTCTCACCAGGTCACAGGGGAAGTGAATGCTCTCAGTCCTCAGGAGACTTGATGTGATGGTGTTGCTTGGTAGGGAGACTCCCCTTTTCTTAGGAGAAGAGGAGGAGCAATAGGGGAAAGGGAAGGGTAGGATTGAGAGGAGAGAAGGAGTGGGACTACAGTAAGGATATAAAGTTAATTAATTAATTAATTAATTAATTAATTAAAAAAGTAAGAAAGAAACAAAGTTTAGCTCACAGTTTTTGAAGCTAAAGAGTCCAAGCTTGAGAGGCCACACTTCTCCATACTGTCACATTAGAGACCTGTCTATGTACAAACTATATCCAACATGATGATCTTTATGCTTGCTTCTTTAGGCATTTGTTATCTCTCTTCTTTGATTAGGAGACAAGCTCCATGAATGAGGAGAGCAGATTGTTTCTCTTTTTTACTTTTTAAATATTAGTTCATTTTTATTTTATATGCATAAGTGTTTTCCCTGCAATATATATACAGCACAGGCATCATCTCAGGCAGTTCATTTGCCATGGAATTACCACTCTGCACCACCTAAAACCCCCAGCCTATTGACTGAATGTTTTGTAAGAGAATTAATGGCTACCCACTACATGGCAGATGCTATGTTATGTATGTGAAGCAAATATTTGGGACATGGGAAGAGCTGAAGTAAAAGTGAGAATAACATTAAGCGGAAGTGAAAGGACAGGAGGAGACATGTGAATGAGATCTCAGAGGCAACCACCCTGTGCTAAGCTGAAAAGCAGATATCCTTGGCAGAGGACAGGGCTGTGCAAAAGTCCACAGCTCCGACTTGCTTTTGGGACTCCACGGCAACCTTTCACCAAGCTTTGAAGTAGTTAAACTGATTAAATTTTTCCCAGGGAGAAGATGCTAAGTCAAGCAATTCACTCAATGACATGCAACAAAGAAGAGGCAGGATTTTCCTGATGAGGCCTTTGTGATCATCTGGAACAGGTCTGCACATGTCTTCTGAGTGAGATTCCGGGTCTCCTTATGACATCCAGACTTGAAGACAGAATTAGCAGGCGCTGAGTACATGCTGGGAAGGAGACACTGCGGCACGAGTCACGGATGTGAGTCATCTAAATTTTCTGCATCCTTATTCGCTTTTTAAGAGGAGGAAGACGCCTCAACAAGGAATTTAAATTCATGGTTTGAGTGTTGGCTCTGCCACTAGCTTACAAAGGGGTCTTTGACATACTAATTGCTTTCTGAGCTCATTTTCTGATATAAAAATAGATTTATTCTCATTAGAGAACTAATGCAATAAATAAATGAGCTACACTGTGAGCTTTGAAGGGCTATGCATATGCTGCATTTATTATTTTATCATCTTATTGTGTATGGTTATATTGCAACAATTATTTCTAAATTTATTAATAACATATCATATTATAATTAATAGCACCACCACTAAATATTTTTTCCAAGTGAGCTATGTTTTAATTGGAGATTGCATGGGACAAGGCACCCAATTTCAGGTAATCATCCACTAATTAAGAGCATTTGTTGAGCTTCTAGCAAGGGCCTTCGCTTTAGTTCCCAGCACTCGTGGTAAATTGCAGCCATGTGTAATTCCAGTTTTAGGTGGTCTGACACACTCTTCTGAACTTTACAGGCACAGAGCACATAGATAGCACACATACATGCATGCAAGCTAACACTCTACACATGAAATAAATTTAAAACAATTTTAATAAAATAAAATAAAAAGATAATTCCTACATTAGTACACACAATATTGTGATGTAAAACCCACTATTTCTGGAATGTCATAATGAAAACCCCCTTTTTTTAAAGCTCCCTGTCATGGTTTGAATGAGAAGAGCTGAATAGGCTCATAGAATTGAATACTTTCTCACCAGAGAGTGGCATTATTTGAAAGGATTAGAAGGTGTTTCCTTGTTGGAGAAAGTGTATCTGTGAAGGCAGGCTTTGGGATTTCAAAAGCCCGAGCTAGTCCCAGTGTCTCTCTCTTTCTGTGCCTGCTGATCTGGATGTAGAACTCTCAGTTACTTCTCCAGAACCAGGTCTGCCTGAATGCTGCCATGCTTCCTGCCATGAGGATAATGGACAAAACCTCTGGATCTAAACAAATCCCCATTAAATGCTTTCTTTTACAAGAGTTGTCATGGTCATGGTGTCTCATTATAGTAATAGAACACTGATCAAGAAATTCCCTAAAAATCCAGAAAAGTGATCAAGAGAAATGAGAGGTCAGTGTATTAGTTACTAATGAAAAGGACCTTGAAATGATCAGATCCCAGTGTTCTCATTGCTTGGATGAAATCTGAAACCCAGAGAGATATAAAATTTGACCAGTGCCCCAAGTAGTGCAATAGTAGAACTGGGCCTCCAAGTACAGCTTTTGAATAAGGTGCCTAATCCTTGGGGCACTATCAGGAAAAAGGCTGCTTTGAACTGAGAACTCCTACCTTCTGGGGACCTTATGCAAGAACTTAGCAAATGTTTACTGAGTACCTAGCACAAATGTTTACTTTGTGACTAGCACCTTGGCTATCCCTTTGGAGCTGATTGACCTTAAACTGCTTTTTGAGGCTTATTCATTCTGTGTGTGTATGTGTGTGTGCCTATTTTTGCCTGCATACAGGGTATGTGCACCAAATGTATACTTAGTGTCCATGCAGTTCAGAAGAACACATCGGATCACCTGAAATTGGAGTTACAGATGGTTGTAAGCTACAATGTGGCTGCTGGGAATTGAACTCAGGTTTTCTGTTAGAGCAGCAAGTGGTCTTAACTGCTGAGCTATCTCTCCAGCTCTAATATGTTTACATTTTAATGGACAAGAAAATATGCATACAAAAATACACTGCAACATGAATTAAATGATGGCTGGTGGATAACAATAGAAAGACTAAAGAAGAGAGATATGAAGTCTACTTATACATGGTCAGGAATGCCCGTGTTAAAAGGCACATGAAGATGAACTCTAAATGAAGAAGAGTTCTGTGCTTGTCTTAGGCCTTCCTTTTGATCTCAAGAGGGTTGCCCGTGTTTGACATGATGGTTCTGTTCAAGTGAGAAAGGAGAAGAGGTTGGCCAGCTGTGGTACCCTGTGCTTAATGCTTATTTGTATTTCATTAGGGACAACATATTACCATAAGAGAGGCCTTTCAGATTAATTTTCATGGGTCAAACTCTGTAACCTGGCTATTCCTGGATGTATTGGACTATTGGGAAAGCAAAGACTTCAGTTGAGATGATCATTTTGCCTCTATACAAAACTGGTTATCAAAGAATGGACAACATACACTAGGTAGGAAAATAATAGTGATAGTTTTACACGTCCTTCTACTTAATATTTGTATTTATTTAAGAAGTCCTTGTACTTAGTATATACTTTTCCACCTAATGGAAGCAAAACATGTACATGACACCTGTTTTTCCCTCTAGTGTCACTTCTTCCTGATTTAAGTAAAACATATACAGCACCCAATATTTTAAAAGCCACCTTATGTTTATGAAGATGAAGATATGCTCAGAATCCCTGATCCTGGTGTCAACAAAAAGTTCATCCAAGGCCAGAAACAGACAACTCCTATCTGTCTTTCTACATAAGAGAAACAACCTATACCCTTATATAAGCTGCTGTGTCCAGCTTTCTCTCGGTTATAGCTAAACGGAATTACAAGTGACAGAAGTCAGTATGAGAAATGAACAGCTTCCTTTTCCACCCCAGGCATCTAGCTGTTGCCTCCATTAGGGCTTGTACCTTGACCCACCTGCAGGAGAGAGGAGAGAGGAAGATCAGCATATCCTGCAACTCATTTCTCCTCTGATACAGACAAGTAAGGAAATGAAGTCAGCATCATTAAGATCTGAGGCCTACATTGCTGACAATGCTGTGTCCACTCCCCTTCCCTTTCCCTCAGCCTAGCTGACAGTCTGCTGCTGAGTCCTCATTCTAATACCCAAGGCACATCTGAAGTGAGACAGAAGCCTATATCCTCAGGTTTACCCCCTAGATTCAGCTAAAGTCCATGCCCTATTCTAACTGTCCCCACTCTACCATGACTGACTGGACCTTGGTGTCCAGGTCTGTCTTGCTAAGAATCCTCAAATGATATCTCTGATCATGTTTCATCAATGCTTTTCTAAAATCACAGACTGTGTTTTTTTAACAAGCTGTGCATTTCTTCATTCATAATTTATTGCATATTATTATTTCTGTTTTTTTCTCGGTTTGATTGTTTTACAAATTACAGTCTCCTCTTTAAATTAATACTGATTATGGCTTTCCCAGATGTGTTATCTTATATTTATCTATATTAAATCTCATCTAATTTGCTTCAAAACACTTGCATTCTTTTGTTCTTTCAGGGCCTCCAGTATTCACTGTTGTTTGGAATTTGGTGGCATTTGAAATGTAATCAACCCGTATTTCAAATTCAGAAAAAAACAAAAAAGTGACAAACAAAAGAAAAACTGTGGTGATGCATGCCTTTAATCCCAGCACTCAGGGAGGCAGACTCAACTGGATCACTGCGCATTCGAGGCCAGCCTGGTCTACAAAACGAGTCCAAGACAGCTGAGGCTACACAGAAAAACCCTGTCTCAAAAACAAACAAACCCTAGTGTTTATTGTCTACTGCATATCCAAGCTGGAATTCCCACAAAAGCACACAGAGGTGAGGAACTATTTACTATTTGTGCTGGAGCACAGTCAGGGAGTAGAGGATAATAATAGAAATTATGGAAGTCTGGGTTTTTGTTGTTGTTGTCTATTGGTTTGTTTGCTTGTTTTCATAATAGAGAAGATTGGTTTTGTATTTTGTTTCCAGCGCTTAAAAGCAACCTTGGGAGGAAAGGGTTTTTTTTCTTTTCTTTTCTCTCTTTTTTTTTTTTTTTTTTTTTTTTTTTTTTGCCTACTCATCAAGACATGGGTCTACCATTGAAAAAGGTAAAGGTGGGAACCTGGAGGCAGTAACTGAAGCAGAGACCACAGTGGGTGCTGCTTCCTGGCTTGCTCCTCATGTCTTGCTCAGCCCGATTTCTTATACAACTCAGCACCACCTGCCCAGGGGTGGCATCGCTCCTACCGGGCTGGCCCTCCCACATCAATCCCTAATCAAGAAAATGTCTCACACACTTGCCTACAGGCCAATCTGATAGAAGCGATTCCTCAGTTGGAGCCTTTCTTCCCAGATAAAGCTAAGTTGGTGATAAACTGACAAAAACTAACCACACCGATACGTTTGTTCACGCTGTGTGCATGTATGTGTGCTCGCACACGTGAGGTCATCAGGCTGAGCAGCGAGCACCTGTGCGCACTGAGCCATCATACGGGCCCCATTTTTATCATTTTCCATGACCCATGAATATATTTTTTCATCTCTTTAAAGACCTCAAGGTGCTGTTCACAGCCATGGTGCAGCTCAGATCCCAGCCCCGCTCAGGAAAGTGCTCTTGAAAGGGCAGGGCGGGCTCCCTGCTTCCGGCAGCCTTTCCAGCCAGGGTACTGTGTGGCTAAGAGGAACACCTCTGAAGATTCCTTCCTGCGGGCCTTGGGCTTCACGACCCTTTTGTGTTCTGGAATTCCTGGGTGTGTCTCTTTTGTAGCAAGTGGCTTCTGCTTCCCGCCCAGGTTTTACTCAGCAGCGTCTCCGGGGCTGCATGGTGTCTGCAGCCATGTCCACAAAGGTGAGGCACAAGCTGGTAAGCCAGTCGTGGTCAAGGTCCCGGATGCCAGTGGCATTGGGTGCCATCTCACCCAGAATCACGTCTGCTCTCCTTCCGGCAAGCAGTTCTAAAATTCTCTGGCAAGTTCTGGGGTCAGTCACGTCAGCGGGGCATAGAAAAGTTGCTCCTTCCAAATGGAATACGTGAAGAAGATGGACCCTAAGCACGAAGCCCACAGGAGAGCTGGGATCTGCGCCCGTGGAGTTGACTCTCTGCACTGCCTCCTGACTCTAGGCTCCCAGAGCCGCCCCACAACCCTGCACCCTGAGACCAGGCTTCAGGATATGATGCTTCTCATTCACCTCCAGGAGCTTGAAGGTGCTGCGGCATCGGTAAATCTCTGCCTTGCAGCCTTCACCAATGTGTCCTTTAGATGCCGCATGAGCACCAGTCCCGCCAATGTAGTGACACGCGGCTGTGTGGAACCTCTGAACCTTAAGGGGAATGCCCACCAGCTTTGCGTATCTTGCGGGCCAGAAGTGTGGACCTTCTGAGGGACTTCATAGAGAAAGCTTCACTTATTTCCATTCATTATTGCATAATGGCTACTCTTAGGAGTAGGAGATGATAGAGAAACCAGATCTTAAACCAGATCTTGAGTCTGACAAGCTCCTGTAGCCAGAATAAACACTCAGGCAGCAGGGCAGATGACAGAAGGCTCTGCCTGTACCAGATTTGACCACAATTGTCCTCTGCGGGGTGGCTGGGACTTTGCTGGCATAAGTTGCTGCACCAAGTGGTACCTCACAGCTTGATCCTCAAGGCATGAAGCCCCTATTTACAATATCTTTATTATGTGATGCCTGACTTTTCCTCCAGTTACCAATGGCATTGATGAGCCCAAGAAACACCCCAGTAGATCTCGTTTTCAAACTTAACTTCTGTTTTTAATCTTAATCAGAATCCTCACCTCTCATGATAAGCAGCAAATTACCTCTGTGACTCTACTAAATACTTTGATTTCAGCCTTTTGTTCTACTAGTGTGAGGAGCCAGCATAACCAGGCAGCAGCCAGTACCAAGCTTTGAAGAATATTTAAGATGGTACCTAGCAGAAATACCCCCGTACATATCTCCTAGTAACAACACAGTTAGTTCAACAAGGCCAAGGTTGCGTGTTTTGAAATTCAAGGAAATTGTCAAAGAAGTTTCCTGGGAATGATGGCCACAGGGCTAGAAAGATGAATATTGTCTGGTCCATTCATTTTGTCTATACACATAACTCTTCTGTAAAAGTCTTAGCTTCACGTCTCCCAGTTTTTTCTCTTTAGATACTGTCCTTTCAGTTAAACCATTCACCACTCAACAGTCCTTTTCTCAGGCCTCATCGACTTCCACACAAAGGAAATAGTCCATCTGTCAAAGTTGAACTGCTCAGACACTCTGTGGTCATGGGGCCTACTGAGATAGGCAGAGCAAGGCAGCAAACTATGGCAAGCACGCTGACAGAGCTAGCCAACCCAAGAACCAGGATTCGTGCTCTACCGCTGCTCTCGGACTGGGGTGCTGTCCCTATTAGCAGGAGAGGGTCTGGTACAACAGAAGCAGGTAACAAGGGTTAGCTGCTTGTGTAATTTACCTGTGATTTCTTGACAAGCCTAAGTTTAATCTATCATAGACAATTTCCATCATATATTTAGTGTTGCTATACCTGCCTACTATCATAACCTGGCAGAGCTGACAGTTCCCATATCTTGATGGGCTCCCTGAGTTGCACTGTCATTTCGTGTCTTGTCAACAGGTATTTGGGCCTTACTAAGACCAGCAGACTTTTCAGAGACTTTTCAGCACTATGTATTTCTCCATGATAAAAGCATATTTGTGAACCAAAATCTAGAGACCTAATCTGACTTCTCTACTCAATTTCCCAGGATCTCTGGTATTGTTTTCATTCACTGATGGCTATGATATCAGTCTGCTGTACTAAATGGGTTCATTACAAGGCCTCCTTCTTTTGATGCCAATTAAACTGGCATATTTTTGAGTTATTCCGTAGGCAGCAGAGTTCCCATATATTTATACATGCAACTTTCTAAATCCAAAGAGGCCCACCAATCACTTTGCCCATCTTTTGCTTTTAGGAAGCTTAAATAAGGTATAATAACTAGCCATGGAGTACTGTAGAGAGCGGACCTCCAAATAATCCAGGAGCCTAATTTCTCACAGCTTCACAGAACTTCATCAACACTCCAGTTTTAATAGTCATTGGGTTTATTTCCCACCCTCCACCAGAGTTGGGGTCTCAAAACCATGCCAAACAGTATGTTGGTTGTTGAATGCTTTGAACTGAAGGAGGCCTAAAAGCAATCTCTCTGGCCTTTTGTCCTCCTGTTTCTCATCCTATTTCCTCCTATGAAAAGTCACAGAAACTAGAATTCACCTCTGTAGAGGTGGGTCATAGAAACTAGAATTCTGGTTCCCCTCAGAAAACCATAAACCTGGAAAGGCCTCTCTTTAGCAGACTTGGAAAATTGGAAAAGGGTTATAAGATAATTATTACACAGTGGTCCCTCCATTCCCAGGGAGGAAAATATATGGGAAGACCAAAGGGGATCTTCATAGCCAGATCCTGATAGATTCGCCCCAAGTTTTTTACCATTATGATATGCTTTTTAGTTCAATATTCTCTTCGGACAACTCACCACTTTTCAGTCAGAAATAATATAAAATATGGTCTCTACTGGTTCTTGTTTTCATAATGCTCCTATAGCATTAAAAAAGGTCTTTGCAATATAATTTTTCTTTCTAATCTGTGTTTGTCTTTATCATAGGAATATCCTCTCTGACCCATGCATGACCCTAGTGATAAGTGAAGTATTATCTTTCCATTCATATAGAAGGCTTGTGAGTTTTGGTACATACCCATCAGTCTCTGACTTAAACATGTATGTGTATATATGTGTGTAGGAATAATGATATTGGTTTGCTTGATGGTCAGTCTCAAGTTTTGCCAAAGAAAACATGAGCACAAAAAAAGAGAGAAGGCTTTGTTTGTTTGTTTGTTTTCTTGTCTGTGCAACATATCTCACTTCAGTTCTTCCAGTTACAATAACACTGAGTTCAGTACTGTAGAGCATATGAGCTAAGAGCCCATTCATTGAAATGAAGAAATCACATACACCTGTTAATAGTATAAACTATTACAATTAGTTTGTGCTACATAAACAGACTTTAGACAATTAATATGGTTAGTGGAATCATCAACTTCTTGATCGTTTGCATATTCCATTGATTCATAATAAAAAAAAAAGCTATTTAAAGAATCAGAATGGGGGGAAAGGACAAATTGAGGAAGGGTGTGCGTGTCACCCAGGGGGCAGAGAGAACGTCCTGAGCAATCTGCGAATTCTAATAGCAACAAATGAGGAAAAATACATGATCACAGGGGGACTGCGATGTTTGCATGAGAGGGACTAAAAAGCAATGTCAAAAGACAACTGATAGATTGAAATTATAATCCACACGATAGCTAAAATTTATGTAGTTAGAACTCTTATAAGTTCAGAAGAAAAAGACCAACAGCTCCCAAATTTCAAAATATGCCCAGACTATGAATGGTTAACTTTCAGCAGATGATCCAAAAGGCCAGGGGACCCAACTGTTCTTAGGCAAAAACAAATTCATTCCAATAAAAAGCGTCCTAGTCTGCACATAGGAGAGCAATTTCATGCCGCATAGAATGGAAATAAAGTAGCTAAGCCTTTTGGAATAGGGACAAAAGACTTGCAAACATGAGCTCCCTCCAACTTGAGCTCAGTGGAGCAAAGCACAGCTCCCAAGTAAAGGTACCCGGGAGACTTCCTGATGCTAGGAACTTGCTAGGACCTAAGAAGTCATCAAAAAGCCCTGAGCCTAATTCTCATTTTGGTAAACACCCACTTATTTGCACACAGACTCCATCAAGTTTGGAGAATAGAAAAGGGCCAGGTCCATATTTGAGTCCATCACTGCCATTTACTAGCTAAATGGCCTTAGCAAGTGTCAGATTGGACTGTGTAACCCCCCTCCCCCAGATATGTTGAAGTCATAGCTCTTGGTAGTCCAGACTATGACCTTATTTGAAAGTGATATTTTACAGATGCAATTATTTAAATTAATATGCAGAGATGCTGGAGTCACTATAGGTCTTCCATCTCATCTAACCAATGTCTGTATAAGAAAGTAAGAAGAAACACAAAGACACTCAGGAAGGAGAACTGCTATATGGCTGCAGACACAGAGATCAATCCAAGAAGCACTGAGGTTGGTGAGGAACCACCACAGACTGGAACAGAAAAAAAGCAAAGGTTCTCCTCCGTAGGCTGCAGAGGACACCTTGCCTTCCTAATATCTTGATTCTATATATTCAGCCTCCAGCACAGTAAGTCACTTACTTCCTGCTGCTTTAGTCCACATAGTCTATGGTCATTTGTCACAGTCGACCTAAGAAATGCCACAGCTAGTTGCCGTTATATGTTGCAGTCTCTTTGTGGACAGGAAAGACTCCCAGCCTCTCAGGGGTTATGACAAGTAGATGATTTGCTAAGAAAACATATCTTCAACACAGTAACCTCCCACAAACTGTTTCACTGAAGAATTTGTGTGTTCAAAAGGAAGATGAGGCTTCTGATATACTGTTTCCTCTTTCTTAATATTTATATGTGATCCATTAAAATAGAAAGTGCTGATGCCAAAATTAGACCTTGGATATTGTATCAAATTCACCTATTTTAAAATGAAAAGGGAGGCTTCTTGTCTATGGACTCCTGAACTATTCACAATCATGTTTGGGAGTCAGTGTGGGAAGGTATTGGCTTGGTAAAAACTGAATGGTGTCTGTGACTATAATCTAGTTCAAAGAGCAGGAAACTGAAGTACTGGGAGTGATGCCAGATTTTTCATCCAAATATCTGAGTTCAAGTCCCAGTTAGCTTAGTGTCTTGCTGTGCTGTTGAACAAAAATAGCATTCTGCTGTGACAAACTGCTACAAACACTGTAGTTAAAAATGATGTGTATATTTATCTTTTGTGGTTGTAGAGGCCAGAGTCATAATCCCAGTTTCAGGAGGATGCTATGAAGTTGTAGAACCGCTTTCTTCCTCTGAAAGTGAGGGGCTGGTTTTCACTCACCTTTGTTGTAGTTAGGGCTACTCCCCTCATCTATCAGCTCTTGGTTCTCTCTATCTTCTAAGTGGACAGAGCATCATCACTATGACATCATTATGGGTGCTTCTTATCACTGAATGTCCCCTGATTATTTCTGATAAGGGCCTTCATTTCTATACCTAAGCCCCACCGAAATAATCACCCTCTCTCAAAAGTCTTAATCACATTTTCATAGTTTTACATACCATATAAGAGAACATGTAATGGTTCCAAATATTAGAAATAGGTATCTTTAGGAATTACATCATTTTAGGATAATGTTCATTTTAATAGGGAGGCTGATAGGAGGCTGTCAAACTAGGTATTTGAAAGCATCTAGTGGTGTGCATAAAAAGGAACAACAAAAAACAAAACTGAGCAGTACCACTCAGAGGCTGGCTATGTGAATCTCATGCTCTAATTTATTGCAGGTCTGTCCTCCACTGCTTCAGCCAGGGAGAGATGCTCTCAGGTCAAGAACAGTTCTCCATTTCCAGAGCTTCCCCGGTGCACCTGAGACAAACCAGGCTCATCATTCTCTGAGTCTTGTGTGAAATGGATCTTGCAGTTTAATTTTACCAAATAGAAATTGTGTTATCTCTTATTACTCTCCAACAGTTAGGGAAAAGTCGGCTTTTATATAAAAAGAATTCTCAAAATCTGTGGGTTTTTTTTTTTTTTTGGCTTGTTTATTTATTTATTTATTTTTATTAATTACACTTTATTCACTTTGTATCCCCCATAAGCCCCTCCCTCCCCCCTCCCAATCCCACCCTCCCACCCCCTTCTTCACGCATGCCCCTCCCCAAGTCCATTGATAGGGGAGTTCCTCCTTTCCTTCCTTCTGATCTTAGTCTATCAGATCTCATCAGGAGTGGCTGCATTGTCATCATCTGTGGCCTGGTAAGGCTGCTCCCCCCTTAGGGGGAGGTGATCAAAGAGCAGGCTAATCAGTTCATGTCAGAGGCAGTCCCTCTTCCCATTACTATGGAACCCACTTGGACACTAAACTCCCATTGGGCTACATCTGTGCAGGGGTTCTAGGTTATCTCCATGCATGGTACTTGGTTGGAGTATGAGTCTCTGGGAAGACCCCTGTATTCAAATTTCTGGCTCTGTTGCTCTCCTTATGGAGCTCCTGTCCTCTCCAGATCTTACGATTTCCCACTTCTTACATACATTCCATGCACACTGCCCAACAGTTGGCCATAAGTCTCAGCATCTGCTTTGATAGTCTGCAGGGCAGAGGCTTTCAGAGGCCCTCTGTGGCAGGTTTCTAGCTTGTTTCTTGTTTTCTTCTTCTTCTGATGTCCTTCCTCTTTGCCTTTCAGGATGGGGATTGAGCATTTTAGTCAGGGTCCTCTCTCTTGATTGGTTTCTTTAGATGTATAGATTTTAGTAGGTTTTCCTATATTACATGTCTATATGAGTGAGTATTACTGTGTGTGTCTTTCTGTTTTTGGGACAGCTCCCTCAGGATGATCCTTTTCAGGTCCCACCATTCACCTGCAAATTTCATGTGTTCCTTATTTTTCCTTGCTGAGTAATATTCCATTGTGTAGATGTACCACAATTTCTGTATCCATTCTTCATTTGAGGGGCATCTGTGCTGTTTACAGCTTCTGGCTATACAACTAAAACTGCTACAAACATGGTTGGGCAAATGTCCTTATTGTGTACTTGAGCCTCTTTTGGATATATGCCTAGGAGAAGTATGGCTGGATATGGAGGAAGCGCTATTCCTAGTTGCCTAGGAAAGCGCCAGATTGATTTCCAGAGTGGTTGTACAAGTTTACATGCCTACCAGCAGTGGAGGAGGGTTTCCCTTTCTCCACAGCCTCTCCAGCATGTGTTGTCACTCAAGTTTTTCATCTTGGCCATTCTGATGGGTGTAAGGTGAAATCTTAGGGTCGTTTTGATTTGCATTTCCCTAATGGCTAATGACATTGAGCATTTCTTTAAGTGTTTCTCTGCCATTCTATATTCCTCTACAGAGAATTCTCTGTTTAGCTCTGTTCCCCATTTTTTAATTGGATTACTTAGTTTGCTGCTTTTCAACTCATTTAGTTCTTTATATATACTGGATATTAGCCCTTTGTCAGAAAAAGGGTTGGTGAAGATTCTTTCCCAATCTGTAGGCAATCGTTTTGTTTTGATGATGGTGTCCTTTGCTTTACAGAAGCTTTTCAGTTTCACGAGGTCCTATTTATTGATTGTTGCTCTTAGAGCCTGTGCTGTTGATGTTCTGTTCAGGAAGTTTTCTCCTGTACCAATGAGTTCTAGGGTCTTCCCCACTTTTCCTTAAATCTAACCGATTTAAGGTGTCTGGTTTTATGTTGAGGTCTTTGATCCACTTGGACTTTAGTTTTGTGCAGGGTGATAAGTATGGATCTATTTGCATTTTTCTACATGTAGACATCCAGTTAGACCAGCACCATTTGTTGAAGATGCTATCTTTTTTCCATTGTATGGTTTTGGCATCTTTGTCAAAGATCAGGTATCCATAAGTGTGTGGGTTTATTTCTGGGTCCTCTGTTTAGTTCCATTGATCCACCATTCTGTTTCTATGCCAGTACTATGCAGTTTTTATTACTGTTGCTCTATAGTACAACTTAAGATCAGGGATGGAGATACCTCCAGAAGACCTTTTATTGTAGAGGATTGTTTTAGCAATTCTGAGTTTCTTGTGATTTCATATGAAGGTGAGAATTTTTCTTTCCAGGTCTGTAAAGAATTGTGTTGGTAATTTGATGGGAATTGCATTGAATCTGCAGATTGCTTTTGGTAAGATGGTCATTTTTACTATGTTAATCCTGCCAAGCCATGAGCATGGGAGATCTTTCCATCTTCTGATATCTTCTTCTAATTCTTTCTTCAGAAACTGGAAATTTTTTTTCATACAATTCTTTGACTTCCTTGGTTAGGGTTACACCAAGGTACTTCATGTCATTTGTGGCTATTGTGAAGGGTGTTGTTTCCCTAATTTCTTTCTCAGCCCGTTTGTCTGTTGTATACAGGAGGACTACTGATTTTTTTGAGTTAATTTTGTATCCGGCCACTTTGCTGACGGTGTTTATCAGCTATAGGAGTTCCCTGGTAGAGTTTTTGCGGTCACTCAGGTATACTATCATATCATCTGCAAATAGTGATAATTTGACTTCTTCCTTTCCAATTTGCATCCCCTTGATCTCCTTCAACTGTCTTATTGCTCTAGCAAGGACTTCCAGAACTATGTTGAAGAGATATGGAGAGAGTGGGCAGCCTTGCCTTGTCCCTGATTTCAGAGGGATTTCTTTAAGTTTCTCTCCGTTTAGTTTGATGTTGGCTATAGGACTGCTGTATATTGCCTTTACTATGTTTAGATATGCGCCTTGTATCCCTGATCTCTCCAAGACTTTAAACATGAATAGATGCTAGATTTTGTCAAATGCTCTTTCATCATCTAAGGAGATTATCATGTGTTTTTTTTTTCTTTCAGTTTGTTAATATTGTGGATCACATTGATGGATTTCCATATACTGAACCACCCCTGCATACCTGGGATGAAGCCTGCTTGGTCATAGTGGATGATATCTTTGATGTGATCTTGTATTCAGTTTGCAAGTATTTTGTTGAGTGTTTTTGCATCAGTGTTCATAAGGGAGATTGGCTTGAAATTCTCTTTCTTTTTTTGGTCTTTGTGAGGATTAGGTACCAAGGTGACTGTGGATTCATAGAATGAGTTTAGTAGTGTTCCTTCTGTTTCTATTTTGTAGAATAGTTTGAAGAGAACTGGAGTTAGCTCTTCTTTGAAGGTCTGGTAGAATTGTTGGCTGAAACCATCTGGTCCTGGGCTTTTTTTTGGATGGGAGACTTTCGATGACTGCTTCTATTTTCTTGGGGTATATAGGACTACTTAATTGATTTACCTGGTCTTAATTCAGTTTTGGTAAGTGGAATCGATCAAGAAAATTGTCCATTTTATTTAGATTTTCAAATTTTGTGGCGTATAGACTTTTAAAGTAAGTCCTAATGATTGTTTAGATTTCCTCAGTGTCTATAGTTATGTCCCCCTTTTCATTTCTGATTTTGTTGTTTGGGATGGTGTCTCTCTGCCTTTTAGTTAGCTTGGCCAAGGGTTTGTCAATCTTGTTGATTTTCTCAAAGAACCAGCTCTTGGATTCATTGATTCTTTGAATAGTTTTATTTGTTTCTAATTGATTGATTTTAGCCCTGAGTTTGATTATTTCCAGCTGTCTACTCGTTTTTGATGTGTCTGATTCTTTTTCTAGGGTTTTTAAGTGAGCCATTAAGTTGCTTGAATGAGCTGTCTCAAATTTCTTCTTGGAGGCACTTAGTACTTCTTAGTACTTCTTTTAATATGAATTTGCCCACAGATTTTCAAAGCATTCAAAAACTCTCCAATACCGGTCTCTCTCTCTCTCTCATCCTTCTCTCCCTCCCCCTTCTCTGTGTATCTGAAATACTTATGTATTATATTTGCTCTATCACAAGAATTTTGTCTTTTAATATTTTTTATTTGTTATAATTTATTCACTTTGTATCCCAGCTATAGTCCCTCCACCCCTCCCAATCTCATGCCCTCTCTCTTCTCCTCCCATCCCCCTCCCCAAGTCCACTGATAGGGAAGGTCCTTTTCCCCTTCCCTCTGACCCTAGCCTATCAAGTTTCACCTGGACTGGCTGCTTTGTCTTCCTCTGTGGCCTTTGTCTTCCCTCCAGGGGAAGGTGATCAAAGAGCCAGCCACTGAGTTCAAGTCAGAGACAGTCCCTTTTCCTTTTACTAGGGAACCCACTTGGAGACTGAGCTACCATGAGCTACTTCTGTGCAAGGGTTCTAGGTTATCTCCATGCATGGTCCTTGGTTGGAGTATCAGTCTCAGAAAAGACCTCTGAGCCCAGATTTTTTATTCTGTTGCTCTCCTTGTGGATCTCCAGTTCCCTCCAGCTCTTTCTAGCTCCCCTTTCTTTCATAAGATTCCTTGTACTCTGCCCAAAGTTTGGCTATGAGTCTCAAATCTCTGCTTTGAATATCCTGCTGGGTAGAGTCTTTCAGAGGCCAAATGTGGTAGGCTCCTGTCCTGTTCCCTGTTTTCTCCCTCTTCTAATGTCTATCCCATTTGCCTTTCTGAATGAGAATTGAGTATCTTTCTCAGGGTCCACCTTCTTGTTTAGCTTCTTTAGGTGTACATATTTTAGTATGTTTGTCCTATATTATATGTCTAATATCCATGTATAAGTAAGTATATACCATGTATGTCTTTCTGCTTTTGGAATACCTCAATCAGGATGATCTTTTCCAGTTCCCACCATTTGCCTGCAAATTTTGCAATTTCCTTGTTTTTAATGGCTGCGTAATATTCCATTGTATAAATCTACTACAATTTCTGTATCCATTCCTTAGTGAAATTTTCTAAGTGAAACATGAGTAAGGCCCCGGCCCTTTGTGGGTGGTGTCATCTCTGGGTTGATGATCCTACTTTCTATACTAAAACATGATTGAGAACATATAGAAAATATAATAGAAATATATAGAAAGTATAAGAATATACAGAAAATAAAAACTATTCTAATTTCCGGTGACTATGATGGGTCTTTATGTACTTTTGAAAAATTTAATATCCTTTATTTTGTTTGGATTCTAGCATTTTAAATATAGTAAAATATTTAACTATCAAAAAAAACAAACAAACAAACAAAAAAAAACAAGATAAGTAAGCCATAAGGAGCAAGGCAGTAAGCCTCACTCCTCTAACACCTCCTCATCAGCTCCTTGCCCCAGGTTCCCCCTGCTTGAGTTCCTGTCCTGGCTTCTCTCATGATGATGGACTACAATGTGGAAGTGTAAGCCAAATAAGCCCTTTTCTTTGCAGCTTGCTTTTGATTGTAGTATTTTGTCACAGCAATGAAAACCTCAAGAAAATGTGTTTGGACTTGGTTCTGTTTCTAACAGGTGGGACCCAGGGATCAAGCTCAATCTTGACAATAAGAGCCTCTACCCCCTGAGCCACTTTTCACTACTCATTCCAGTGAACTTTTTATACTGTGTTCTTAAACCAGCCTGGGTCTCAGCACCTGCTTCAATCCCCTGTTGGATGAATCCTTTAAGAGGACCCTCTAGTTGACCCTCATCCTGATTCCTCTCTTCTACTACTTCTGGTCCTTGTCAGGCTATGGAGGAAGAGGAATCCAAGTAGTCATGATGAGACTTAACAAGCTATGGGCAGATGGCAATAGTGGAGAACTCACCCTGTTCAGTAGACTAGGGGAAGGGGATGAGGGGAAGAAGGAGGGAGGGTGGCACTGGGGGAGTTGAAGGAGGAGGCTTCAATTGGGATATATAATGAATAAATTGTGAAAAAAAAGTGACTTTCTCCAAAAAGACAAAGGCATGACAGTATGCAACTGATGGAATAAATACACTTGATTTAAATAAAATTGTTAAGTATTTTATTTAAAAACAAAAAAACAGACAAACAAACAAAAACCAGACTGGTTCTGTGAGCCTGTTTTAATTAGATACCTGGATAGAAATTTTAGTCAGCCAATCAAATTATAGTCCTTTTTGGTTATTTTTGTTTTCTTTTCTTGTTTTATGCTAGAGGTTTTTTAATAAATTGTTATCAATCAAAATTGACAAATCAATTATGAGACTTGTTCTATTCTGTGAAGATTTTCAAGGAGAGTTTCTCAAAACATAAAGCAGTTGGATGGCATGGCTAGTGTGGCTAGGGTGGTTCAGAGAAGGCAGAGACAGATGCAGCCACAGAGCTCTCACTGACACTCCACAGAGCTAGGTCCAACTCTTGCTCCAGTTTTTACTAACAATGCAACTTTGGCAAAGTGACTTAGATTTTATTTTTCTCTTGTTCAATTCATTTTATTCATATGAATTAAACTAAACTACATATGTATAGTACTAGAATCACACCTTTTTTCCTCATGCATCCCTCAAACACTCACAGCAGGCATGGAGCTATCCACCTATCTATCCATCTCTAAATATATTGCTATGTCTAGATAGATAGATGGATTGTAAGTGAATGGATGAAAAGATCGATGATAGATAGTGTAGACACCACAACATGGCAACTTTTACAAAGTAAAACATTTAATTGGCCCTGTCTTATAGTTTGGAGGTAGACTAAACCTCCATGGTGGGAAACATGGCTATGCAGAGGCAGACATGGTGCTGGAGAAGGAGCTGAGAGTTCTACATCTTGATTGGCAGGCAGGAAGAGAAAGAGAGACATTGGCCTTGGCTTGAGCTTCTGATAAACTAAAAGCCTATTCTCAGTGGCTCACTTCCTTCAACAAGGCCACACCTACTCCAAAACCAACACCTCCCTATGGGCCTATGGAGGCCATTTTCCTTCAAACCAGCACAGACAGATGATAGATAGATACACAGATAGATAGATAGATAGATAGATAGATAGATAGATAGATAGATAGATAGATAGATGAGAGAGAAATAGATATTTAGAAATGAAGAGGCTAAAGTAATGTTATAGAAATGACTTGGCTGTGGCTATAGAGATAGAGGTAACTATTTTTCCTTACAGTAGGAAGGTAAATCACTATGAGACTTAGCAATTCACCCATCAACCATCCACTCACTCATTCATTGTCTGAACATCTGCAGTGCCCTTTCTCTGGCTGGGACAGGTGTTCAAGGATCTACAACTGGGACTTAGCAGCAAGTCTTGCCAGCTTCCTAGCAGAGCAGTGGCCATCAGTACCACATCCATATCACCTTTTATTTAACCATTTAACCTTTTCTGTTTTCTTTGGCATCCTCCATCTGCCCATCCCTCTCCTAATGATTCCCTCACTGCTGGAGCCCTCTGCTCTGGTGAGGAAGGAGAAATGCCAGGCTTAGGGTGGCTCTGGAGTTGTTCTGGGACTGATGACTAGCTGGAGTTGGGATCCCCACATGGAAACCTTCTCAGAACCTCACACCCCTCTTCAATAAACCAAGAGAGGTGGCTTATAGTCTTTGTTTGGGCCCCAGATGGTCTTACTGAACAGGCAGCTGCACTGAGCTGGCAGAAGGCCCCCTAAGCCTTCTATTTCAGTTTTCTCTTCCCATTGCCTATGGTTGCTGAACCCCTTCGCAGGCAAGGTGAGCAACATACCCCTCTTTACTGAGTACTTTTCTGGCATTAGAAGTAAAACTGCCAACATACTGGGAAAACCTCACCCCATAAAGCCCTTCATATTGAGGGCAATCTGCTCCCTTTAAATACACTATCGATATTCTGAACACAGCAGAATTCCCAAGGAAGTGTGAGGGCTGACCTTGCCTAGTGGAACATGGCTGATTCTAAATTGGGGCAGCTTTGGGCTAGAGTCACCTCACTGTCTTTACACATCAGTGTGACTCACCAAGATATGATACTGCTAACTGTGGGGTTTGATATCAGCTGAACCCAAACCCAGGTTTTAAAAATGTGTCTCTGAGTTCCCTTAGCATGTAGAGCTCCCTCTGTAAGCTGCAAGCAGTAGCTTGACTGTACTTGCCTTCTCAGTGGTTTGTTCACAAGTGCCAACAAAGTTCTGAAAACAGAGTTGGGGGCCCAAATGATAGCAGTGCTTTTTTTTTTTTAATAGACCATGAAAGGTCTAAGTTATAGATTTGTGTGAGGCTTCAGGTTAGCTTCATTGCTGATTTTACTTTGGAAAATATAAACCAGGCTGCTTGGAGTCAGCTAGGAAGCAAGAGGGGCCCATTAACAAGGGATTTCCTCATCCTTGAGAGCAGGGGAATCTAAACCCACATCAGGACTGGAGTACAGTTGATTCTTCATTCAGCCTATCCATGAGGCTGGATCTTTCTGGGACAAGCCTTTCTGGAACACCTGCTCGAAAATGCCCTCACTGATGTTCATGTAGATGATGAAGCACAGAACTTGGTTTGAAAGCAGCCTGCACAGACACTGTGGGATGAATGGTGAATACAACTTGCAGGATTATATAGGGATGATGCAGGTCAGGTGTAAGAACCTGTGTCTTGTGCCAGCCACCAAACACTCTACCTTGCTTAGCTTACATAAAGCCTCAGAATCTCTCTCAGCACAACTCTGAGATGATTTTTATTTTTCACAGGAGTAAACCAAACATACCTCTCAGGGTCATGTGACTTAACAAATCTCCTTTTCTCTTTCAAAATATATGAACAAAATAAAGAAAAAGTAACAATAATCACAAAGGCATATTTGTTTAATTATAGTTTCAAGTTACTCTAATCAAAACATTTTTATGGAGGGATTACTTGTATCATCCTAAATTTCCCTTTCCAGTCATTTTGCCTAAAAATATAGTATGCATTCTGTTCCTCCCCCCGCCATTTATACTGGCTATGATTTGATGCAGGCAAATCCATGTGTATGAAGGGAACTTTTATTTAGCAGTTCCATGTTAGCTTATAACATGGCTGTCTGCGACATTGTCCTAATGATTACCCTTTGTAAAATCTGTGGTTGTAAGTCACAAAAGGTGAGAACAACATTGTATAGTGGCTCTGTCAGCCTGTACACGCTGCCATAACAAGATATCACAACCTCATCCCTCAAATAGAAATATGCCTTTTCACAATCCTGCAGATCAGAGAGGTCTAAAATCAAGTTACTGGGAGATATTGATTTTCGCTGAGGCCTTTCCTTGTCTTCTCAATGGTAATCTTTCCTGTCTTCACATTGGCTTCTCTCTGAGTGCATCTGTGTCCAAATTGCTTCTTCTTAGAAAGGATGCAGGTCATATTGGATGGCATCCACCCAAACAACCAGACATTAGGTAGATAATATCCTTAAAGATTATTTTTCAGAAAAGTTACATGGAGGTCCTTGAAGTTAGTGCTTCAGCTACGAATTGGAGCTAGGCAAAATTCAGCCATAACAACTTCACTGATATTTGGGTTCCTCCTCTGAGTTTTCACTTGTAACAAACATGTTTTCTGGCTTTCATGCACCTGCTTTCTGTTTCTTGGTACCTCTGGAATATGTTCCGGGAGTATATATGCCCAGAAAGCAACTTCTGACAATAGAGAGATGAGAAGGCACTTGCTAACAAATTCTCTTCCAGAAGGGTAAAGGAGACATCATGGGGAAGGACAATTAACCTTAATAGTCACCCAAGCCTTACCATTATGGTATCTTATATCTAAAAAAAAAAAAAAAAAAAAAAAAGGCACACAAGCTATCTCAGGCTCCATTTTTCAAGGAAAGCACTACCATACTTTCCTCAGTGGCCAATACCAGGAAACATACTCATTATTTAATTCTATTTAAATATGAAGTAATTTATTAGTGAAAGGAAATAAGGGTTTGTCATTGCTTTTTGTTTTGGTTTGTGTATGAGGCAGGTGTTGCTTTGTTTGTGGTAATAGGAACTGAACTGAGGGCCTCACACAAACATATTCATGGCAAATATTCTACCACTGGGCCATACCCACAGCCCAGCAAACAGTTTTATAGGTACAGTTACGTGTTATTTTTTTACAAAGATCTAGCAATGTAAAACTGATATTTCTTTCTGTCTCTAGCTGCATTCATTTTTGCACTAGGTATTTTCTGCTAAATCAGAAGCAGTTTTTATTTAATGTTACCCCTAATTGCTAATGAAGCTACACATTTTATTGGTGTTATCGTGATGCAAAGGAATACCCTGGGAAAAATCTGCACCAACCTCAGCTGACTTGCAGTGACAATAACTTAGTTAACGGAGTAGTATCAGGTCCTAAGAACTGTCCTTCCAAAATAGAGAACACCGAATCCCTGCCCATCTTGGATAGGAATTGTCATTTCCTAAGACCATCTGATCAGGGACTGTATACACCAGGCTCCTGGTGAGAGACAGGGATGATGTGACCCTAACACCTGCTCCTCTTGAGCTCCCAGCCCGACCAGGTCTTCTTTAACTATTCTCCCCCCATGTATACTCTGGAATGTGCTTCCTGTATCCTGGGGGGCTCTGAGATCCCCCTTCAGAAAAATAATACTTGTTGGTAAAGCATTTTGAGATTGTTCCAAGAAACCTGAATTCTTAGGACAAGGTGCTATTATTTAGTTGATGGGAAACAAATATCCACCTAATAACCATAATTATTTTGTCAAAACTGCTTAAAATATCCACGCTGCTGGGACTGCAATGATGTCAGGGAGTTTTGTGACTAGTAAATTGGAACATTATCATGAAATTAAAAAAGAAAAGTTGCATTACCAAGTAATTCATCGGAATGATTTGATATTTCAAGGATAACCACCAAGCAATTTCAGGAACATGTAATTATTTTTTTCACTTGCTACTTTATGATGCATTACTCAGTACTGGGTGGTTGGCTGCACCTTGTAAAGTGGAAGGATCGTGAATAACAAGCCATTAACAGACCAAAGTCTACGAGGGAATGTACCTTTGGTTTTCTTGATCTTCTTCTCTTGGACCTGAGATCCTCACATCCTTGTACACAGTGAACGGTCAGCAAACACTGACAAGCTAGTGATTTTTCTCATTTGACTTTCTCTGTGGCTTTGGAACCTTTGCACAGGCTACACTTACTGCTGAGATGTCTTTTTTTTTTCCCCCTTGCTATTAAAGTCTTAGATATTCATCAAATCACTATCAAGGCTATTCTCCTCTGCAAAGCCTTTTTGACTTTTCTTTCTAAAATTGTGGATCCTTTCCAGAGAGCATAGCTGTCCTGGCACAAATCTCTTTTTAGACCCCCACACACTACATTTAAAGCGTTTCCTTACTATCCTTTTATTGCATAATAATTTCTTCAGGGTCTGAGATAGCCTGCCTGCTTGTCTTTCTGACAATATCTAGTAAATAGGAGCTGAGCTCTGTGTAGGTAGGACACTGATAGCCACCTGGGACAAGGTGGAAAAGAAGCTGAACATGACACCTGCCCTCATGAACTCTTGAAGATAAAGGGTTTGCAGTGTGCCTTGCTGTCACAAATTTATTTACAACTATGCAAGTAAGGAATGGCAGAAATACAGGAGTAAGGGAAGTGGAAGGAGTAGGAAAAAAGTGGGAAGGTACCTGAAGGATCTTCTTAGTGATGTCTGTGGAATATGAAGTTTCATTCTGAATAAGTATGGGCATATAGAAGACTTATTATTTCCAGTCTCTTATGCAGAAGAACTAGAGACGGAGGTGGGAATTAGGGGGAAATGGGATGTGCCTGTCAATAGATGCAGAAAGAGAAACTAAAGGGTGTAGAACTAGAGATACCAAAATAGCACTAGACTACTTAGTACCTACATGTAAGAAGGAAAGGAAAACAAAAAAGAAGAAACAGAACAAGAGCCCACTTACAAAACTGCTTGGGATGAATAGGGTAACATGGCCACAAGGGTGAGCACATGCATTTCCTTGACCACAGGTCCAGGCTTGCTGAAATGCAGCCATCCACTACCATCTTCATCCTTCTCATTACACACTACTCCAGAGCTGGGCAAGAGTGGTATCTTCTGGTGAGTTTATACTGTTGCCCAGGACCATGTCCATGATGTGATAGAATAAATGGTTCTGCCTTGACCACTCAATTTCAGTGGATGGTTTAAAAGATAGTTACATGGATACGTGTTTATAAATTGTCCTTTGCTTTCCTTAAAAACACATTTCGATCACATTCCAAAGACCCACTCAAATCCCTCAGGAAGAGACAATAGAACCAGATGATCATGGGTGGAAACATTTGAAGCTGTGCAGACAGGAAACAAGCTCTTTCAGTATGAATCAGTCTACAGTACTATGCTTTGGGACTATGGTTTTCTTTTTTTGTTTGGTTTGGTTTGATTGGTTTGTTTAGCATACACTTGTCCTACTCAGAGAGAATGAACTTTTTGGAAAAGTTTTAGGAGTCTTCCCAGAAAGCTTACAAGTGTTGCTGGTCTTGGGTCAGCTTCTCTCTCCACCAGGCCTCATCACATCAGCCTCACCCTTTTCTATCTCTTTGATTCCTATAGTAACCACAGTCTTCATTGGCTGGATTCTTAAGTGGCTACTACCTCTTGTCAGCTCATGGGAAACAGTCTGTCCTAACTCAAAACTGCTCCCAAGGTATCTGTGTATGTGGTTTTCAAAAGAATGAACGGGAAAACAAAACCATGCTTCGTACCATTGCTTTGTACCATTGCTTTGTGTTATTATGCACCCATCCTTCCATTCATCACTTGTGGTTTACAACAGTGTCTGTGGCTGTTAGAAGGTTAAAGAAGTTTTGTCTGATAAAATTTGTAGTTCTTAGAAAGTTCCTCCTCTTCTGTCTCTCAGCCTCATCAGCCCTCTTTCGCATAAGTCCCCAAATCCCAGACACTTTAGCCCCCCTGTGTTATGTGCTGTACTCTCTACATGGACCTCTGTCTTCTCTCACTACAAACTCTCCTTACTTTGCAAGACACAACCCTACTTGCTCAGAGAAGCTGCCTGGTTCCCCTGACAGTGATTTGGAAGTATCCCTATAATAGTGTTTGGGGAAGATTTTTATTTCTGGTTTTTCTCTGCCTATGGAAACAGAATAGTAGCTCCTCCAAACCTGTACTCCCAGATACACATCAGATACCAAAAGGATACTCAAAGGATGATTTCTATGTAAAAACTGGCAACACCCAGAGCTAGGGGGCACACTGGAGCTGAAGGATACTTTACCAACCATTCCTTGGGCCAAGTATCTTCACTAACCTCTTAAGTTACCTATGGCCCATGGTGAAGAGGTATGACCCATGTGTCATCCTCCATTTCGTATAGACTCTTGTAAGGTCCCGTCTTTGAAACATCTGCCTAACTCATCTATGTCAACTCAATTCATTTCCCTATTCTTGCTCACCTCACTAAAATCCCATGCTTGGTATTTGTTCACCAAGTGTATCAGTAATGTTGGGACTTAATTGAGATGTATGAACTAAAAAAGATTTTATAGCATCATTACATGTGTGTTTTACAGTCCAAGCTGGAGCCATCAATCATTTCTGAATGCCTGTCAGCAAGGTGAAATAGCCAGATGTCTTATTTTCACAATTTTGTAATTTTCCTTGAACAACAAGTGACAAAAAAATGCTCCAGCCAGAAAATATGTCTCTCTTCTAATACATGTCACTTCTAACTACAGCTGCCCACATAACAAAGTGTGCTAGATTCTCCCCTATAACTCTCCCTGCTCAGCTCTGTTTGGACTCAAACAATGAGATACAAGAACATAGAAATTGGAAACTAAAGGTTATGTCCCTGGTGGAACCCTGAAGGACAAGTTAATGATACAGAATGTACAACACAACATATGGAAATTGGAGAATAGCAGCCACATATTTTAGATACTCAGTGTGGTTGCATGTTCCTGCTTTAGAATTCAGTTTTATTACCAGACACCTCACTTCTGGGCCTCTTTTGCCCTGAATATCTTCTAAATAATAAAGTATAGCCTAGTGGGTAGAGAGATACTATTTAGACACCCAAATGACCGTGGGCATGTGATTTAAATTGTCAAGATTCAGTTTTCCCACTTGCTAATTTTGGCCCACAACTTTACTTATCTCTTAAAACTGCCACAAGATTCTAGGAAAAACACTAAGCTAAGTGCCCTTACACGGAGGGGTAATACTGTTATTGTCAGACACAAGCATGAACTAGTTGTAGGCTGTGTTTACCTCTAATCCCTGCACTTAGGAGGTGAAATCAAAGAAATAAAAAAGGAAGCAAGCAAATACAAACATAAAACAGTATGCAAACATGATGTGTGGAGTATCCTGTGAATGTATTGTTTATAGCAAGAGAATGATTAAATTGACCTTCAGACTAAAAACCATGTACAGTACAGTGCCGACTTGCAGGCCTGATTTGAGTCTCAGATGTCTACAGTGGATTTCTGGAAACTTTAACCAATCTTGCTTTTCAGTGTTTGGTAATATTATCTGCCTAGGTTTCAGGTGAGAATGAACTAACACTGAACAGAGAGTGCCAGGCTTCAGGGAAGGGCAGCCATGATTATTAACAACCTTTCGTGGATATTACTAAAATTTCAGCATGAGGAATACTGACTTATATGGTAAAGCTAAAGTTGACACTGTGTTCTACTGATGGTCAAGATGACAGACGCCCATGCAGAACTTACAGAGCTGATTTTGGTTCTCCTTATTAAGCAAGCTTAAAGAATGTATGCCAAGTTAAGAACCACAAGTAAGTGCCAGGGCCGCTCTGTTCCAATAAAGATAATGCCTGTGATACGGTCGAGGCAGTTGGACTACCCCTCCTTACTGACTAACACTGTATCCATATAAGTTTTCTGCAGAGACTTTGGGGCCATGTTGAATATAGGAGGCCTGATGTCTGATACGGAAGACCCTCCTTGCATCCCCTATGTTTCTGATGGTGGCACTAATGTTGTAACTCACCTGCTAGATGATATTCCTTCTGGCTTACCCTTATAGAAAGGACGAGATTATTTCATAAGCTTCCCCTCAGAGAGAATATTCAAGAGGCTCTACTTTGGGAGGAAATCTTATGTGTGTTGACTTTACCTTTCCTATTTTAATGGATTTTTAAACACAGGTCGGAAAATGAGTATGCGAGTTTCAGTTCTGCCCAGAGGCTAGAGACCTCTGTTTCCACCCCACACTGAAAAGAGAGAGAAATACCACAGAAGGTGAATGTCCAGACCCACAGCTCTGTAATGAAATAGATTCAGGCCAAGTCTCCTTCACTACTGGGCCTCTTACTCATCATCTTGACAGTATCTAGAATCATTAAATAGACAAACCTCTGAGAGTGCCTCTGAGGGAATATCTTCATTAGGTTAATTGAAGTGGGGAGACAACTCATCCTAAATTTGGGTGGCACTATTCCTTGGGATGAAACACTGAACTGCATAAAAAAAAAGAGAGAAAGCAAAATGAGCATCAGAATTCATTGTTTTCTGCTTCCTGGGTGTGGTGGGTATAATGCTACCAGCTGTCCCAGGCTTCTGCAGCCATGGTGGCCCTGCCTTTAACAATGATCTCAAGTAAACCCTTCCTCCCTCAGGCTGTTTTTTTTGTCAAGTTTTTTTTTTTTCAGTGCAAGAAAAGTATCAAATTTAATATTTCCATGGCTCTCCCCATTTATCTAGTGGAAGGAATATTGTAGTATTTTGGTTCTCCTGATATGAGTATAGCTCTTGAAGCCATATGGCATTTTCATATCTCCAGTAGCCAGCTATTTTGCTACAAAGTGTGTTGAGGAAGGATTGGGAGAATATTGGTTATATTTATTGTGATGACATCGTGACACTGAAAAGAATGGAGATAGAGAATGTGAAGGAAAGGGACAGAAAAAACAGACAGAAGGAGGAAAGGAAGGGAGATCCTCAATTACGAACCAGCCTAGATCTAGAAACTAGGAATGGTATCACAGTTTTTCCATTGTGCTTGCCAAATTTTGATTTCTTTGGCTTATATAAATGAAACAAAAGCTCATCTGTTGCCATCCACTCTCAGCACTAGGACTTTCTCCATCTATTAACCACTGGCTCACCATCCCCAAGAGTCTCCTATGTGTACCCTCTGCTTTTTCCGCCTACGACAGCAATAGTGACTGTGTTGCCTCTGCTATTTAAGTGCTGTTTTTAACATTGGTGAAAGCTGACCATCACCACTGGCACCAGGAAGTTCCATGATATCATCTCCCCTAGGGAACCATAGCCTAGAAGAAAGTTATTACAGTTATTACTGGAAGCCCTCAATAAAACCAGTGCCCCTGTTTTCTTTCCTTTCCTTTCCTTTCCTTTTTTCTTTCCTTTCCTTTCCTTTTCTTTTCTTTTCTTTTCCTTTCTTTCTCTCTTTCTCTCTTTCTTTCTTTCTTTCTTTCTTTCTTTCTTTCTTTCTTTCTTTCTTTCTTTCTTTCTTGTTTTTTGAGACAGGGTTTCTCTGTGTAGCCTTGGCTGTCCTGGACTCTCTTCATAGACTAGGCTGGTCTCAAACTCACAGAGATCTCCCTGCCTCTGTCTTCGTAGGTGTTGGGATTACAAGCGTGCACCTCCACACCTGGCTACTATTGCTTAAATGAAAGGGGTGTCATCTGGACTCTTAGAAATATAGTGAGGGGGTGGGTTCCTTGCTCCTACAGAATAAATCTGGGTGCCTTTTGACACATTCCTTGCTGCTTTCCATCCATCTTAGTGCCACGGAGTTACTCCAGCAGTATATGAAAATCAAGTGCCTTTGCCAGAAGGTTAAACCCCACGTCACAAGACCTCTCCTCTCCCAATATATCCTCTGCCAACCACCCTTAGATTCTGCTCTTTCCATACTACCCTAATCCCTTTCTCCAGGACTATGCCTAGAGTGCAATGGTTTGGGGGATCTCTAGACACAAAAAAGGGTCTCCTTTCTGAAAAAGAGAAGGAGTTTGAGGCTCCACCACTCAATTTAGGTCTCAGGTTATGAAATTGACATCTGAGACCCACTAAGCTATGGATGGAGGATTGTCTGCAGGATACTATCCCTATAATCTAATCCTGGGTCTGATTTTCAGTTTAGTAATCCCCACAGCTATAAGAGATGAGAAGCTCTTTCAGTGGAGCTGGAGACTTGCTGGATTTCACCACAATAGTTAGCTAACCCAGGTTGGCGGTCATTTGCTTCCTTCGTGGCTGCTAAAACCATTTAGAAAAGCAGCCTGTTCCCAGAACCTAAGTTCCCATGCCTTGGTGCTTCACATACTCTACAGATCAGCTTCCACTTGTGCTTCCATCTGGTCACAAGTACAAGTCTTTGGAAATAGCATGTTCTTGCAGGTCAGTGCATCTCACTGTCTATCTCCACTGCATTTCCCCCTCACCAATGTGTTATTCATTTCCAGGGGCTCATTCTGAAAGACTCCTGTGACAACTCTTAGAAATAACTCTTTCACACTGAACTCCCCTAAAACTAGGGCCTCGGCCAGGAATACATGTGCAACTAGTTTAACTGAGAGAATTTGGAGGAGCTAGAGGAAGAAAACATGTGAGAGAAGGAGGAAGGAGGAGTAGTGTCATAACAAGAACATTGCTAGGCTGAGTGTCCGGAACACTTGGAGACACACACTCTTCCTATGCCCCTCTGAACAGTGTCCAGAACAGTGGTTCTCAATATTCCTAATGCTGGGACCCTTTAATTCAGTTCCTTATGTTGTGGTTATCCTCAGCCATAAAATTCTTTCATCACTACTTCATAACTGTACTTTTGCTACTGTTATGAATTATAATGTAAATATCTGATGTGCAGAATATCTGTTGTGTGACCCCCCCAAGGAAATTTTGACACACAGGTTGAGAATAGCCAGTCTAGAGTGTGTTGGCTAACTTAACAAACCAGGAAATAGGAAGACGAAATAGGACTCTCCCTGCTTGAGAGTTAGCACCGAGCATGGGAATGCTCTGAATCTTCAATTTGGGGCTTACTGGGTAGAGTTTGATTAACAATTGCTCAGGAGAGTCCATGAAAACAATGCATGACGTGAGCTTGGCAAGAGATGTACCAGTATGAGGGACATAGGACTTCTGCCAGCATTCTCCACCCCAGCATCGTCAGGATTTAAAAGATGATTCAAGCTGACCCAATACATGTGACAAATGATTATAGGTTGACTTAGAAAGTGTTTGATCCAAAATATTCTCTTCCAGTTCTAAAAATCTGATTCATGTTATCCTGAGTTGATACAACAAAGATCAGGTGTTGAGTTAAAATGTCTTTCAATCAAGTATGTGATGACAGATTTCTGAAAACAGCTGGATGCTTGATGAAATTTATGTTCAGTCTACCTTCGTGTTCACACAATGCACACACACACACACACATTGAGGAAGGAGGGGTTGGGTGAGGGGAGAGGACGCTGGAGTCCCTGAGTGATGTCAGGGAGGACAGAAGCTTACCATGCACCTGTTTTCATCCTACGGCGCATGTCTTGTTTCCACTCCTAGGCCAGCTGTAAGGAGGGGGTCCCACACTGCAGAGTCTAGGGTATGCTGCAAGAAGGAGAGGCATGTATGCTTTGAACTTTGACCCAATAGCGCTTCTAAGGTCTTTGAAGTCTCTTACTTCAAAACCTTAAAAACAATCTTTTATAAGAGGTGAGCAATTGAGTTCACCTTTGCAGAACATAGTTGCTTTATTGTAGGGAAACTTCCTCTCATGTGGAAAAGGAAGATTTCCATCTGTCCAATACACAACCACCCTTCCTGCCCATAGCCACACACCCAGAACAAAGACTCTCTTCTTAAAGGAATATCCACTCTGTATTGTGGAAGCTACTCCAACCTGTATGAAAAGTTTCTTTTTTTTTCCATAGGCAAAGGTGAGTATGTTTAATCATCTTTGTTTTTCAAGGAAATGAGTTCTTTTATGCAGCATTTAGAATAGAAATGGTTTATCACTTAAAAGTATATATAGGGGAAAAGGGGTGCTGTGTGTGTCTGTCTGTCTTTCTGCTTGTCTGCCTGCCTGCCTTTCTCCTTATCACTTTCTCCTAGAACATAAGGAACTGTAATACTGAAGAGAAAGGAATGGCATGTGGGCCTGATGCCATCTCCAGCCATGAGAGATGCTGCAACGGTCTCATCTTAGATTGTTTATGTCCACATGTAGAATGGAGATATCTCAGAGGTTATCCGCAAAATGTCATGTGTCATGTGGGGTGCCTGAATTCTGAGATAATCCTGCTGGAGGGAATACTCACGTGGTGATAACCATGACTTCCAGAGTCAGTGGGTTTCTCTGGACAGCCTGGAGTCATCTCAGGTGGACCTTAAGTCAGCAGAAGACCTTGGTCCTGTGGAGAGATGGAGATGTTTTCAATGTCCCTCCAAGGTGCTATAGGCAGGAAGGAAAACTTTGGCTTAGTGAGAGGGAGGAAGGATGGTTGGGTTGAAGGCTTTTAATTCAGGAAAAGCCTGGGAGAGCCTCTTTTAACAGATATTAAAGTAATTTTATCCAGATCAAGAGCTTCTGAATTGAGGTTTGTGTTTGTTATGCTCAAGCCTGTGGGTAGGTTCTATCCAACCATTAGAGAGGCACACATCACAGAATGCTGGATTAAAGGAAACAGTACCATTATGCCTCCCTAATGGACACTGAGCCAAGGAAGGCTGATGCTTCCAGCAAAGCAGAAACTTATTTTTTCCACCCCTTTCTATTTACATTTTTTAGTTTAATTTTTAAAAATAAGATAATAATTATTGTTTAGATTAACTAATAATTTTAAATTATTTTTTAATTTATTACAATTTATTCACTTTGTATCCCAGCTGAAGCCCCCTCCCTCATCTTCTCCCAACCCCATCCTTCCTCCCTCTTCTCCTCTTATGACCCTTCCCCAGCCCAATAATTTTAAGGCTATATACAATGTATGTAAAGCTAAAACTGATCAACAGAATTTAATAGTCAAACAATTTCTATAAAACAACTTTTAAAAAGTATGGAGAAAATAAGAAACTAAAGTTAATAACAGTACTTTCCTGTCATTGTGTGGCGAAGACATGCAGAATACTAAAGTGCTGATGCCCAGGGACTGGCATCTCTTGTACACCACTTGGGCTACATAAGGTTCGTCTTTCCTTTATTGCTCTGTTAGTCATTCACAGCTACTCTCTGGGCTTCCCAATTCTGGCAATACATTCTTCTTAACTGCATGATTTTTTTAATTAATTTGTATTAATTAAAGTTTATTCACTTTGTATCCCACCTGTAGTCCCCTCCCTCATTTTCTCCCAATCCTGCCTTCCCACCCTCATCTCCTCCTATGCCCCTCTCCAATTCCACTGGTAGGAGAGGTCCTCCTCCCCTTACATCTGACCCTAGCCTATCAGGTCTCATCAGGACTGGCTGCCGTGTCTTCTTCTGTGGCCTTATAAGGCTGCCCTCCCCCTCAGGGGGAGGTGATCAAAGAGCCAGCCATTGAGTTCATGTCAGAGACAGTCCCTGGTCCCATTACTAGGGAACCCACTTGGACACTGATCTGCCATGGGCTACATCAGTGCAGGGGTTCTAGGTTATCTCCATACATGGCCCTTGTTTGGAGTATCAGTCTCAGAAAAGACCCTTGAGTCCAGATTTCTTGGTTTTGTTGCTCTCCTTGTGGATCTCCAGTCACCTCCAGGTCTTTCTATCTTCCCCTTCTTTCATAAGATTCCATGTGCTCTGCCCAAAGTTTGGCTATGTGTCTCAGCATCTGCTTTAATACCCTGCTGGGTAGAGTCTTTCAGAGGTCCTCTGTGGTAAGTTCCTGTCCTGTTTCCTGTATTCTCCCTCTTCTGATATCTAACCCATTTTGCCTTTCTGAATGAGGATTGAGCATCTTATCCAGGGTCCTCATTCTTGCTTAGCTTCTTTAGGTGTACAGATTTTTAGTATGATTATCCTATGTTATATGTGTAATATCCACTCATAAGTGAGTATATTCTATGTGTGTCTTTCTGCTTCATGGATACCTCACTCAGGATGATCTTTTCTAGTTCCCCCCATTTGCCTCCAAATTTCATGATTTCCTTGTTTTTAATTGCTGAGTAGTGTTCTGTTGTATGAATGTGCCACAAGGAAAAATGCAAGTGAGTGAGAAGTTGCCACACTAAGGAACAGGATGAAGCATAAAGCTACAGAAACACCCCAGGTAAGAGGAACCCAGGAAAAGTAGTATATTAGTCAAGGTTCTCTAGAGGACTAGAACAAAATGGAATAAGTTAGTTTACATTAAGTTATTAACAACAGGTGCTGGAGATATGGCTCAGCAGTTAAGAATTATTTCTGCTCTTCCAGAGTGCCTAAGTTCAATTCCCAGTAGCCTTGTTTAATGACCCACAAACACTGGAATTCAGTTCCAGAGGATCCAATGCCTCAGTCCTCCTAAGGCATGCTCACTGGCATGCACATTTCCCCACACAGACACTGCACGTGCCTAAAAGTAAGTCTCTTAAAAACAGTAAAAACTCAGCTGAGAGGCTAAGTTCCTGGACTCGCTTGGCCTTTGACTCTGTGGACCTTAGCAGTTGGAGTACTCTCAAGTGACTGTCTCTCACTGAGAACCTAAAAACATGGTAGTTGCTTAGTCCACAAAGCTGTATGCCTCAGCTGATCTAGTCTGGCACCAAAGCCCTGGGAAGTTCCTGGGGAGCCAGTGGTCCTTAGTCCATTCTGAAAGCCTGGAAACTCTGGTTCTTATATCAACAGAGGGATCTGCAGCTGCAGCAGCAACATGTCAAAGGGAAGAGCAAGGGAGAAAAAGACATCTTCCTTCTAGTGTCCTTTGTTTTAGGACCTGTTATCAGAAAGTGCCACCCAAAATCAGAGTGGGTGCATCCATGAAGGCAATCAGTTCTTCAGTTAAGGCTCCCAATCCCAGTCATTCTGTCTGTGGCAAGTTGATATTAAAACCAACCATAATCAAGGCAAGGTCAAAGAGAAGTTCTTGGTACCCTCAGGTATATGGGAGAAAGGGAGCCAGCAAAGGAGGGACGGAAGAAATGAAACCCCAAAATCACTCCTGAAGATGCAAAAGATCCTCTAGGTTTAATTTTCCTCCTTTCCTTTAAAAGTAGTTAAACAGTTTAACTTACCTCTTTGCAAACTGATTTCCCTTTTAAGCCACATGAGCACAGAAAGCCTGTTCTTCTACAGTGCTGCTGCTGCTGTGTGTGCGTGTGTACACACGTGCGCACAGGCACGCATCTTTTGCCATCATTTAGCTGAAATAATAATGGTTAATGACTCCCCATCTACCTCAGTTTAAGTCCTTTTCCACCCTTTCCATCTCCCCCTACCACATTTATTACAAAAATTGAATTTGAGATGGGCTTTTAATTAAAAAGCTCATAATACTATACAAAATCCCAAAGATAAGGAAATTAAACTTCAAATATGTATTTTCCTCCTCCTTCTTATTTTTTTTTGATATTTCCTGTTGTTTGCCATGTACAAAGTTTATTAGAACAAAAGGAGACACAAAGACTTTTAGCATAACAAAAGGCATTGATGAAGAAGGTTTATCTGGATGTTGGGAAAATCTGATTGCCTTTTTAAAAGACTTTTTAATTAAAATATAATTACATAATTTACCTGCTTTCCCTTTCTCTTCTCCAACTACTAGTGTTCCCTTACTTCCTCTTAAATTCTTTGATTTTATATGTATTTGTATATTATGCATGTGTATGCATAAATGTATCAGTACAACCTTCTGAGTCCATCCAATGTTGCTGGTATGTATACAGCTTCAGAGCTGTCCACATGGCACTGTAAAACCGACTAAGGAGCCCCTCATCAGGGTAGACTGCCTTTAACTTATAAATCTAGAATAAAATCAAGGTCTAGTTAGTGTAATACTTTCAGATACTAAGACCTCTTCTTCCTCTAGGCTTGCTAAGTCAATGGCAAGTCCCTGTTAATAGTAAGTCCCTTGGAGACTTGGGGAAGTGAATCAAGAGGTACAATGGATTAAAAGGTTTAATGGAAAGAAAAGAGGGATCTCAGTGAGGAGAAATTGTCCTGACAAATGACAAATTGGTCTTTTATTTATGTAACATTTGACAGGTTCACAAGACATTGTTTAATCATTGGACCAAGTATTCGTTTTTATATAATGGGGTGGGGGGGTAACAGCTGTGGAAGAAACAAAAATAATCTTAGATTGTTTAATTACCATAAACATGTTACTTTGATTTTAAGAACACTTTTAATATTTCTATTAATTTGAAGGGACATTCATGTAATACATTTTCACTATATTTATCCCAACTCCTTCCCCTAAATTCTCTCAAATTCATCCCCAGGTCCTTATTGAGGAGATACCAGCCCACTTGAGCATATGGCAATGGCAGGCCTTGCCCTTCTCCACAATTCCCTCTGCCTTGCTAAAAAAACATTAGATTGCTGAAGCTAGCCCCCATTCCCTTATTTGGACAATTCCTTCTCCTGAGGAGGCCTATCAAGGTCCACCTATCAATGTATTGAAGTCCAGTGATCAAAATCTCTCTTTGACTCACCTAATTAACATGCCCAATTAAAATTTAAACACCTCATTCTAATATGGGGTTTCCTATTTTACCTATATAAACTGTCATTTTCCTATGTGCCACATCTGTATCCTCTCTATCCAGAGAGTCCTATATCTCCCTGGGACAAATACCCCTTGCCCCTCTCCCTTGCCCCCTTTCTCCTCTCTCCTTTTTTTCCCTTTCCTTTCTCCCTCTTCTTCTATCTCTTGTCTTTGTCCCTTATCCCTAACCCATGTCTCTCTGGGACAAAGGTTGTTTGTGCTGAAAACTTGGTTTTGGAATGTCTTGAGCTAACTTTGAAATTTCTTACACCTACCTCCCATCTCTGTGTCTCTTTTTAAGTAACCCACCAACTCCAATTTCTTCAGGTCATATACTTGTGGGTGTGGGGCCATCCACTCAGACATTATTGACTTACAAGGAACCATACTTGAAAAGAAAATTGACTGTCCCTCAGAAGTCATCAGTTGTAAATAACTCCTTATTTAGGGGCGGGGGCCTCACAATGCTTCCCACTTCATGTTAGAATGTTGATTGGCTTGATTTGTACAGGTCTTGTGTGGATAACCACAACTGCTATGATTTCAGAGGTGCAACAGTCATGTCAAAAGACACTGTTTTACTCCACAGTCTCTGCATCTTACATTCTTTCCATCACTTCTATGATGGTCCCTGAACCTCTGGGGGTATGATTTGGTGTAGACATCCTATTTGTGCCTGAGCACTCCACTGATACATATTCTCTGTACTTTGACCAGTTGTAAGTTTCTACACAAGCCATGATCCACTGCACATAGAAACTTCTCTGATGAGGTTTGACAGCTTCACTAATCTACCAATAGAAAGTTATAAATTGAGAGGATAATTTATAATATAGATGTCCTTTTAGCAGAGTAACCATAGTAGGTCCACCTCTGGTGCCTGTGAGCTTCCAGGCTCTAGGCTCTTGAGTATTTTTGCTGTGCCAGACAACGTGTTTCTTCTGTAAGTGAGGATGTAGCAAAAAGACAAAACTGGACTAAAAGGAACAGGCTAGCCTTACAGGTTTCTTTATTAATTTTATACCCCATATTAAACTAGATTCTCCCAGTACTTTTCCAGGATGAAAGGAGAAGTGGGTAAATTGAGATAAGACCCATCCTGTTCAAAGAAAGGACCAGACCAGCAGTTGTGAGATAATGTTGGCCAGCAACCACTCCAAAGGTCTCCACCCTTCAGAAGAATGTCCAGGCCTACAGTATGAGATAGGGTCACCTGACAACTGGTCCAGATGGTCTTAGCTCCCCCACCCAGGACATTCTGGCATAACTTAAAGATCAGATATCCTCTAGATGTCCAGGGCAGGACTGACTGGACTTGTGTGCCTAAAATGAACCAATCATTTTAAAAGTCAACCAACCACCTTATAGCCCTTCACCCAATCCTAAGCTGCCAAGCTTGGAACCCCTGTGCTTCCTGCAATTTTTCCTTTAAAAACCCAAGGCTTTTGTCTCTTGGGGCTGTTCCCTGCTGACTCGCAAAGCAGCCCCATAGCATGTTGACCTGAATAAACCTCTTGTGTTTGCAATGATCTATCTCTGAGTTTCCTGCAAGACCCTCTCCGATACTTGGGCTCCCAGTGGGCCTAACAGGACCGCTCTGTGGGTAGAAAGAAAGATTTATTGGAAGATCAAACTACCAAAATTGTCTCTTGGGGACACAGAACAGCAACTTGGCAAGAAAGCAGTCAGATTTTCTATGAGTAAGCAGGTAAGGGGTCTTTGAGCTGATTCAGGCTGTTCGGGTCAACTAGATGTCCTTGCCTGAGGTAGTTGATCTTTTAAAGCAGATATGGGAGGTGTCGATTTCCTGGAATACAGAATCCCTTCTTGGGAGATTATGGAGGAAAGCTAAATTTAAGCTGTTGTTTATCCAATAACAATCCTTCTGTTTAACCAATTCACAGTCCTTCTGTTTAGGTCACTGTCATTTTGGGGAACTATTTTGGACCTAAAATCCTTCTTAAATTTAAGAAACAACATCTAAAGAAACTAATCAAGAGGGAGGACTCTGACTAAAATGCTCAATCCCCATCCTGAAAGGCAAAGAGGATGGACATCAGAAGAAGAAGAAAACAGGAAACAATCTAGGAACCTGCCACAGAGGGCCTTTGAAAGGCTCTGCCCTGCAGACTATCAAAGCAGATGCTGAGACTTATGGCCAACTGTTGGGCAGAGTGCATGGAATCTTATGTAAAAAGTGGGAAATAGTAAGATCTGGAGAGGACAGGAACCCCACAAGGAGAGCAACAGAACCAGAAAATTTGAACACAGGGGTCTTCCCAAAGACTCATACCCCAACCAAGTAAGTACCAGGCATGGAGATAACCTAGAAGCTCCGCACAGATATAGTCCATGGCAGTTTAGTGTCTAAGTGGGTTACAGAGTAATGGGAAGAGGGACTGCCTCTGACATAATCTAATTGGCCTGTTCTTTGATCACCTCCCCCTAAGGGGATAGCAGCCTTACCAGGCCACAGAAGATGACAATGCAGCCACTCCTGATGTGATCTGATAGACTAAGATCAGAAGGAAGAAGAGGAGGACCTCCCCTATCAGTGGACTTGAGGAGGGACACTCGTGAAGAAGGAAGAGGGAGGGTGGGACTGGGAGGGGAGGAGGGAAGGGTTTATGGGGGTAGACAAAGTGAATAAAGTGTAATTAATAAAAATAAAAAAAAGGAAAAAAATTTTTTAAAAATTTAAGAAACATATTTTTTACAAGAATAAAAGATGATATAGTTAGTTCATAGGTAATGTCAGCATGTTGTCAAATTGATATATAAAAGTCTGAGGATCTTAATTCAGTAAAAGAGTCATTGAAGAGTGAAAGCCCATTCATTTGCATTTCCAGATGAATAATTTCTTCAGCTATGTGGGACTAGATGCTTAGAAGCCAGCATGAAACAGACACTTAGAGACTGTTTTGCTAAAAAGTATGGGCCCTTCACTTAGACCCACAAGGTAACTAAATGAAGCATAAAAGCCTGACATTTCTGTGTTCTTTCTCTGTCTGTCTCCTTTACTTGGTCATCTGCTTACAATGCAGGTCAGTGTATTAATCAAGGAGTTGCTGTCCAACTTATCTCACCCCCTTTCAACGCTTAAAAAGGTAAGTTGCTACCCTTAGCCTTTCCTCTGAAATCATCTTGGATTCCCAGAATAGATGTGCTCTGAAGGACACACCCCCCCCTCACTATGAAAACAGCTATCCCAGAGGCCCAGCTTTCTTCAGGTGAAGAAGTATTCATCTCCTGGGAACCATTTTATACCCTCAACCAACAAGATTGTCTTCAGATTACCTTGCCAAACCGGAGCAGAGACAAAGGGGAAGGAGACTACCATCTACCTGAACAGCATAATGATGCTTACTGCTTGCCCTTTATTTTATCCTAAAGCTATTACTACCCCAAAACTCATTTCGAGCTACTATACCCCTTTATTTATTCCCCTTTTCCATGTGGCCACACTGAACTGAACAACTCTCTTCTTATTGCTTTTCTTTTTGTACATACATATGTGTGTGTGTGCTTATGGTGTAGGCATGTAAGTGTTTAAATATATTCACTGTGTATGTGCACAAAAAGTCAAGAACAAGAGCTAAAGTGTCTTCCCATGTTGTGATCCACCTCATTGCTCTAGAAGAGGGTTTATCACTTAATTAGATGTTCACTGTCAGGCAAGGCTGGCCAGCCAGTGACCTTCTGCGATCTTCCAGTCTCTGTTCTTCTAATGCTAGGATTACAACCACATGCAGCTATGTACAACATTTTATGTGGATGATGAGAGAATAGATGAGATGGCTCTGAAGAGTTCATTACCTCTTCTCAGGATAAGGCTTAGGCCTAGAGAGGAAGGATCTCTCCACAGTTCTTCTATTCTGAGTATTCAAGGTGACTCAAGAGGAAAAGTGAAAGGCAATGATTTATTTGTGCAGCATGGGGTCCTTATGATAGCACAGAAATTATTCTTACCTACCCATCTTTTTGACCCTGTTTGTTTCTTTTTTTTATAGGGATAGGTGGCTAAGAAGAACTTGTTGCAGCTGCTAGATATATAGTTTTTACCCTATAAGTTCTGTCTATAAACATACTTAACTCTCATAGAAATTTTCTGATCACGGCTAGGATACAGAGTTAATAAAATGTAACTGATAAAAAATAATAATAATAAAATAAAATTAAAAAAAAGAAATTTTCTGATATAGTTAAAAGCCAACTCTTGCTGGTTTAGTCATGAGACTTTACACTTACCATAACAGATCTTGGGATTAAAAAACTCATAGTGTGGGCTGGGGAGATAACAAAGTCAATAAAGTACTTGGAGTATAAGCATGATGACCTGACTCAAGCCCCACAAACAATATGAAAAAGGTTAAGCAAGGAGATAGCACTGGGCAGGCAAAGGCGGGAAGATCCCTGAGGCTCACTGGCCTGTGAGCTTAACCTAATCATTGAATTATAGGCTACTAGAAGGTCCTATCCAAAAAAAAAAAAAAAAAAAAGAAAAGGAAAGGAAAGACACCCAAGGTTGACCTCTGGCTTCCACATACAATGTATACATATACATATGTAACTTCCCACATGAACACACACATATACACACATTACAGGGGAATAAGTTGTATGAAGTGACAAAGATAGGTGAGCTAATGACTTGGCGGAGGATGGAGAGGAAATGATGAAGGGAAAGGTCTAGGACAAATCAAAGCTTTTTATTGTGAATTCAGGACACATTTGTTTGTTTAAACTCAGCCTCATTCCAAAAATAATTTGAGGAAGTCCTTACACAAAGCACAGCAAGACAAAAATAAAAATAAAAATAAATTAGAAAACTGGGACAAAGAAAAAATCAGCTGGAAAAACAAGATGAAAACAAAATAAAAGAAGGTCGTCAAGCAGAAAAGCATGCTGTGAAGTTCAACATGATTATTCCAGTTGGGCCACAAACTTATTTCCTAGCAGAATGCACTCAGGCTTTTTTTTTCCTTTGTGTTTTCAGGTGGAAGCACACAAACTAGTTGCAGGATTAGCATTTGAACTCATTTTCATGCAATGAGAAAGATAGATGGAAACCTTGTTTAAATGAACAGAAATCTGCCTCTAAGGTAAAACATTATTGCCCTTAACTTTTTCTTTCTAACCCTTGGGTAGGAGAATGTTCATGAAAAAAACAAACAAACAAAAAAACCCAAAAAAACAGAAACAAAAAACTTCAAAGACAGTTTGATGTGTTGCCAATTCACCCATTACTTTATCAGTTATGTGTTGAATCCAGTTTTCAACAGACACTTGTTTCCTTTCTTCTGTTGAGCAAAGCAAACATGACAACAAGAAGAAAGAAATACCCTCACCTCCTGGAGATATAGGGGAAACCCGCCCAGAAGCCTATTCTCAACTCCTCTAGAATGTAGCTCCCATGTAAAAGTCTCACATTCTCTCCTAAACCCGGCTAACAGACCATCATCACACTGTGTCATAACAAAACTTCACAGAAGGCCTCAGAGGTCACCAGCTCCCAGAATTTTTTTTCTTGAATAATTTCATCCCACAAACTGTTTATGGACTACAGGATATGGTGGAAATGATGCTGTTTATCTTCCGAGGCTAGGCATTCAAATAACCTCAGTTGCCCTCTTCCAGAAAGTTCCCTTGGAACTTATATACCATACTGTAGGAAGCCTACACCTCATGAAGAAATTACATCGAGGAGAACTAAGACCTGCTTATTAGCCTTAGCAGAGAATTTTATTATCCGCCTATTCCAGATGATAAGGATGCAAGTGATACCTCATAAACTGTGACACAATTGATCCCTCCCATAACCACAGCCAACAGCTATCATCCCATGGAGAAAAATCACCTACTTGAACTTGTTGAAACCATAGATTCATGACAGGTCATAAATACAATTGTTTTAAGCCTCTGTTTTGGGGGGGAGGGTTACACAACATATATTTGTTTTGTTCTTTTTCTTGAAATGACACATATCCCTCTTAAAAACTTTAATGTCCATAGCAAGGGTAGGCTGTGAAAGGGCCCCAACTTTCCAATATTCTGCCCTCTATGCACAGGTAAGGGAGATAGATACTTTTAAAGCCTTGACAGTAGAGTACCAAGCTATTCAGCTTGGCAGATAGTCTCACATAATGTGTCTCACTCAGAGACTCCTTTGGGTCTTCTCACCAAAAGCAATTAAATATGAACAAGTAATTACAATAGAGACTGTCAGTGTCTTCTTGTCTATATGCCCCAGGGCATATAAGGGAACTTGCAATGTCAATGTGTACATTTGTCTGGTCTTTTGGAATGCTACATTTCCCCACACTTACCGAGAACTGCAGTGAATCCCATTGTCTTAGTTACTTTTCAACTGCTATGACAAAGATGCCATAACCATGACAACTCATAGAAGAGTTATCGGGGGATTACGGTTTCAGGGGCAAGCCCATGACTTTGATGGTAGGGAATGTGTCAATAGGCAGGCATTCATGGCACTGGAACAATGGTTGAGAGCTCACATCTTGATCTGCAAGTAGGAGGCAGAAAGAGCAGTAATTGGGCATGACGAGGGATTTTGAAACATCAAAGTAAGTCCAACCTCCTATGACATAACTCTGCAATGGGGCCACGCCTATTAATTCTTCTGAAACTGTTACACCAACTGAAGACCCAAAATACAAATACATGAGCCTATGGGGGCCATTCTCATTCAAACTACCACATCCAATCACACTGCTTAAAAATGAAGTGATACTCAGGTGCATGGATTTAATCATTCCCCAGAATTTACCAGTGAGGTGAAGCCCTAGAGTTTGAAATAGAATCTTTAATAGCTGTTTTTCCTTTGGAGAAACCCATATAAAGTCCCTCATATAGGCAAGATACCTTGAATCGTTGCCTAAAACTTTTACATCTTAGAACATATTAATTTAATTTTAAGTAAGCTAGTAGATACTCATTTAAAAGTAAATACTCAATAAACTCACTAAACTGACATTCAGTTTCCTTATTTGCTTAAGAGTTATCGGAACATACACATGCAAACTTTTCTGGTCTCATTTCAAGATCAGAAATTCTGCAATGCAGTAAATAAGATGAGATATTCCAATCCTAGAAGAGGAAATTATAAAGCCTATGCATTGGTTCAATATCACTGTAACAAATATCTGGACTGAGTGACTTGTACAAAAAAGAGATGCATTTAGCTCACCAATGTGGAGATCTAAGGACAAACCACCAGCTTCTGTTATCTCTGGTGAGAACTTCATGGTAGATGGCATCACACTGGAGGAGAACATGTGCAGCACCGTGGTAAGGTGAGCAGACATGGAGGGACCAGTTTTTCTCCTTCTATAATAACCTACTGTATCACGAGGTTTCAGTTAGGTTCTGATAAGAAATACCTTTATCCCTTCCAAGGTGATACCCCTAATAACTAAAACACCTTTGAACTTTATTGCACTGGGCGGTGAGCTTTCAAACCAGAAAGCTTCACACGACACACACATAAACCATATCCAACCTTCAGCAGCCCTAACATGTCTCCAGTGTGTGGTGCTGGAGGAGAGGGATGTGTAACTTTCATACACCCATTGCATATCAAGCCTACTCACAGCGACGTATGGATAACTCATTTAATCTTCACAGCAATTTTTCCAAGATTCATCATCATCTCCATTCTACAGGTGGAGGTGGTGAGAGAGCAACTTAAGCATCTTGTGTCATGGTTGCCTGCCAGTAAGTTGCAGAACTGGGATGTGGACCCTGACTGGGAACCTGCAGAGTCCCCCCTGCTTAGCAAGACACGTATATACCTCTTATCAAAACATACGAAATAGTAAAAGGAAATAAAGTGACACTAGGTTTTAAAAGTGCTTTAGAATTAGGTGCATTCAAAATACTAAAATTTGAGAGAGAAAAAAAAATGAAAACCCTACTGTTGGGTGAAGACAGAAATCTTCATAATCTACATAATCTCTAAAAACATGCTGCAGAGTTCATCTGCATAGGACACTGATCAAGGGTAGAAGAGATAAACCAGCGCATCTTCACTCGTCACTGAGAAGAGTTTTCTTGTTGTAGAAAATACCAAATAATGAACTAGGTTCTTCAGCAAGTTCTCTATCTTTTTAGGGTGTGAAGGTAGTTGAGACAAGGCCTCATGTAGCCAAGGCTGGCCTTGAAATCCCCAGTCTTTCTGCCTCAGTCTCTTTTAATGCTGGGATCACAAAAGAGTACTGCCATGCCAGGCTCAATTTCTTGGTCAGCAAAAGCCTTGAAGCTGATGGCATGTGACATTTGTCTTGGTATTGCACAGAGGAGTTGTGCACTGGATTATGACTAAACAAGAAGGCATTTAGGAACCTCCCAGCACCAAGATACTACGAGATCAGTTAGTTGATCCTCATTAATTAACGTGGGAAACACTATTAACTATCTGTGATGATGAGATATTACACTTGCCAATGTGACTCTTGTCTTTCCGCAACCCTCTACCCCAAAAGCCCAACCCTGTAGGCTAAAGGTAAAAGAAAAGGTAGCTAGAAGGCATCCAGAATGGGGATGGTCGGACACAATAAAGTCTGAATGCTCTCTTCTGTGTATCAACCATATGGTGACAATTGTGTGCAAAGCCTTTATACAAACAACTCTATTTAGCGAGGAAATCCCACCAGGAACCTTTATCCCCATGAATCGAGGATCTTGAGAATAAAAAGGCACCTCAGGTCCACACAGCCAGTCACCTGAGCTTTCCCTCGCCACCCCCCCCCCAAGACTTTCTCACCAGAGCTGTGAGGCAGCCCCAGCACATTCTTTCCCAGCACTCACTGAGACCCAGGCTATAGTCTCAAACTTTTCCTAAAAACAACAGCGGTGGCATAATTGAAAGAAAGGGCACTTTGTGGTAAGAGAAGGTTGTCTTTTTATTCCTTTGATTGCCAGCTCCTGAGACATACACACAATTAATGGACTCACTGAAAGCATGGCTTCTCAATTATCTTTTTCCTGAATCCTGGAGAAATTGTGATTGTTCTGTAATAATTGCTGCTGTGGCATAAATTACCTTTAGCAAACATCAAATGTGCTTAATTCTCTCATCCAGCGTAATGGCTGCTGCTGTAACACCCATACAGGGTAAGATTTCTGGTTACAGCACTGACCTCCACAATCAGACCTTTGGATGTCAAGATCAACCCTGCAGAGTTTGTACTGAAATTCAATTAATAAATATTTGCTAAATGGGTGGATGTTTTTTTTTTTTTTGGAGGCTTAATTATATGGGTTTTATTTTGTGGGTTTTTTTTTTAGGTTTTGTTTGTTTTGCTTTGATTTGTTTTGATTAGTTTTGCTAGAGAGGTCTTTGCTTTATAAATGACTTTGTTTAAAGCTCTTCAAATCGCAGCCCTGAAAGTGACTCCAACGTGGGGAGTGGGAACATTGTTCCTGGTTGCTAACCTTGGGCAAGTCAGTTAGCTTTGGAGCGTCTTTTTTTTTTTTTTTTTTTTTTTTTTGTCAATGCTAGGTACCTGACCATTAGACCCAGGGTCTTGTAAATGCTAAGCAATCATTCTATCACTTAGCAGTATCCTTATTCTCTCTTTCTCTCTTTCTCTCTCCCCCCTCTGTCTCTCCTCTCTCTCTCTCAGGAAAGCAGGGATTGAAAGAGGGGGACAGAGAAAGAGGAAGAGAAAGGAGAAAGAAGAATCGAAGTAGGAACTGGAAGATGGTGCGTGAGAATGTCAAGGGACTGGTGTTCATCAGGCCACCTGGCTCCAGACTATAGTTCTCTGGTAGCATATAAGGTATTGTTTACCACATCTGAGCAGCAAACATGGTTTTCAGTGCCACATATGTCACTATACACTTGGGCATGCAAATGAGCCATTTGACATCGTAGTCACGCACTTCAAACTCTCCCCACGTAGACAATAGCAGATCTGCAATACCTGGTCCCCAAATGTGCAGCCAAAAAGATCTATATGTATGCTTCACCATGAAGAGGAAGGAACTCTGTAATACTGGCATCAGGCTTGGCCAAAGGATATTAACCTTGGGCGATTTATTTAGTTATCTATCTATCTATCTATCTATCTATCTATCTATCTATCTATCTATTTTTAAGTAGGAACCAAACTCAAGCTATATGGAACATGAATCAAACTCACAAGTACTACTTCATCCAGACCTTCTTTGCTCTATCCTGTGCTCCTCTACTGCTTCCTGGGAGTAGCTATGTCTTCATGCTGATTTCATGGCTACACACTCTGGTAAAAGAAAGACAACCAAACCAGGAGTGGTGTATGGGATGTATGAGAAACGAATCTTATTGTTGGGAGTTGCAGTATTGTTTATATAGACCCACTATCTGATTACAGTATGTTAGATATGGGGACCCTCAGTAATGGGGCAAATTAAGGAAGTCACATGCAGAAGGAAGTGACAGCACCAGACATTTCCTCAACACTATTCAATGGACACAAAGCTTACATCTCCTGCCTCCCATTGAGGCAGTCCATGCCAGTACATGTCTTTTTCAGCTTCCTCTTCTCTTTATACGTATGCTCATGCAGACGTCACTTAGTTCCTGCCCCTTCCCCAGGAAGAAACTCCGTGGAACTCCTGAGTCTGTTCTCAGCTCCAGACCTTTAAAGAATATGGAGAAGAAATTTTGGTTCAGTCAGTCAGTTCTTATGTAGGCATTTTCTCTGCTTGGGAGCTCCAGTGTGGAATGTTTCCATTTCCTCCCTACAAATACTTTCTTAAAGAAAGTACCAAAGGTCAGCCAAGCATGTAAGGCTGTATGCACTGGCCTCATCTTGGTCTTCCAGGCTCATGCATCTGTCTGTTTTTGAAGTGTGCTTTAAGTCAAGAGTGCCCTACCTTCTTTTTTCTGTCCTTGCATCTCTTGAATGTGCCACACAAACAAGAGAAAGATAATCTCAGTGCTCTCACACCTGGGAATGATAGAGCCAAGCTATGTGTGACACCTTACCAAGAGCTACTTGCTGGTTATTTACATGAAAGGAGACTTGGATATTCCCGACAGATGCAGCTTCCTATAAAGAGTAGGAAACAAGTTGAGTGGGGGTAGATGAGCATGCAAGTCCAAACCTATCAAGACATTTTAGAAAAAAGTAGTCAGGAAATAAAACTGCAGAGTTGAATGAAGCCAGAGGACACTGTGCAGGGATAGTCAAATGCAGGCTTACCTAAGACTACGAGGCAAAGGTGAGGAAATGTGCATCTCTTTCTCAGTGCATGGAAAATAGCATTGTTAATGTCCACTTCCTAGCTCATTTGAGGAATCTAAAAGCTAAATAATATTCCAATAAGGGTCGCTCTGTGCCTCATACTGTCCCAGGTGTTCCGTTCTCATGCCTACTTTGTCTTCAGCAGAAGCCTAAGGGGGTGCGTTATACTCACACCTATTCTACAGGGGAGGAAGCTAATGCTTGTTTGGGTCTATAACTCACATAGGATAGTAGAGAGAAAATAGACTGAAACTTGGTTGTGATCCAGGGATCTGGTTCAATGCACCTACAGTCCTATACTCTGAGGTCTGCTGCTCCCCAGGCTCCCTGATAAAAAGTCTCCCAAGCTATATGTCAGACTCACAGGTTACTAGGAAGTCTCAGCTGGAAACCTGAAAGCTGCTGATTGTACTAGCCTGCTAGTTGTTGCAAGGGTCCTGGTTGATTCTAATCTTCAGGGAGCTTTGAAAATCATGAGGAAATAATGAACCTTTGTTGGACTGGAGCTCCTATTAGAGAATGACAGCAGAAAAGAAGAGGGCTGATGTGCCATTGCTGGCAGAGGGCAGGAAGTCAGAGGGAATCTGGCCCTCTGTTTCTTCTCAAAGCCTTCCAGGACCTAAGAGTCATGGCCTGTCTCCAAAGATGCAGGACTAGCCATCAGGCACCCCAACTTGCCACAGCAGGAACTAGAGTTTTAAAGAAACATGAAGAGTTGCTGGGCTTAAGCAGTCTTCTGGGACCTTCCTTGAGGCAGAGGCCCGTTTTGAATTGGGTTGTTAAAGATAAGCTTCTACATCCTGCCTGCGGAACCAAGCTCACTTCCTGCCCCAGCCTACCCTCTCTTAGGGCATCAACACTTCTTACTGCACATCATCCAAGATCATTACAAAGGCTCTGAGTAGCTGGAACTAGCTGACTCTATCTCAATTTGTCATGCTTTCCCTTTTGTGTCTGTATGGGGCCTGAAGGCTCCTCATTTTTTATTCTGTTTCCTATTGTAACTGGCCCTGTTATTGGCCAGTAACTTTGATAGTAGATTGCTGCCTACTACATTCAAACTTGAAAATGTGTAAGGACTTTGACCCATTCACAACACCCTGGTTTCCTCCCTTCTACATCCTGAGCCCTCTCAACACATCAGTTCTCCTGACTTTGACCTGCCAGACCTGCCAAGAATGACGCTCCACTGGGAAAAGATCCAAGCCCTAACTCGGTACCTTTGTAGAAATGTAGTTGAGCGAAATTGTTCATGAAGACACCCATGAAGGTAACTGGCACACATGTCACCTAAATCAAAACTTCCTACATTTAGTTTGAGAACAAATAACTCAAGAGCTTGTTAAAACACCCTCTTATCGGGGAGGGAAAGGGCAGGTAATGATTTTTTTCACAAGAACATCCAGGTGGCTTCAGTGCTGGTGGCCCAGGGCCCTCACAAGGAGTAGAAGGTGTCACCAAAAGTTATTTTTTGAGCAAGCTCAGCTAGAGAGATCATAACATCCTTTGTGTTGGTCATTTTCCATGACTATAACAAAGGACCTGAAATAATTAATCTTAAATGAGAAAAAAAAAGTTGTTTGAGCTTACAGTTTGGGAGGATTCAGTCCATGGCCAGATGGGTCATTTCTTCGGGGCCTGTTAGGGGGCATATTGTGTAGAAACATGTAGCATGAGAAGCTGTTCATCTCATGGCAGTCAGAAAGCCAAAGAGATAGAGGAAGGGGCCAATGTCTCCAAACCCCCTTCAAAGGCGTGATACCCCAATTCTACCTTCCTCCCATCAGGCTCCATCTCTTAAAGTTTCCACCACAGGCTGTGACCAGTCCTTCTACATACAGGCCCTTGAGGACATTAATTATAGCATCTGGAACACTCCTCCCCCAATCCACCTGTGCTAACAGCCTGCTCCGCTTGCTGTTGTTTTCATAGTGACTGCCACCTGTATAGAAGCCATCTGTGTCTGGCCCCTAAATATACAGCTATGTGCTGACAAGAACGAGGGCTTCTAGATCTGTCTCCAAGCCCCTTGCATATTTCACAGGAATCCTTTAATTCCCATGAGTGAATGAATTGCAATTAATATTGAATGAATGAATGAATGAATGAATGAATGAACATGTCTAGGATATATACAAATAAGTGCAGCAAGTTCTTAGGTTACGAGCCCGCAAAACTGTCCCGTAAAAGTTCAGATGGGGAAGATGCTAGTCATCATGAGACAAAGTCTGTCACAGCCACTCATTTTCATCAGAGGAACATATGAGCACCGGAAAGCAACAGCTACATGAACGGATGTGGATGGCATTCAACACTCTGCAAACACACCACAGGCTGATTGGCCCTCAGGGCCATAGTCTCTCTACCCCTTGGCTCAGTTATTTGCCTTTCGTTTTTATAGGATCAACCAGTTCTTTGTTGATTTCTTTCAGCATACAAAGGCAACTAGATAGAAAGTTCATTTAACCTTCAGTAAACATGAGCAAGGCCCATCTACTGAAACTTCTTAAGTCAGCCTCAGATAGTTCTACTAAAAGAACGTAGGAGGGTTTCTCTGTGCTTATCTAATACTGTAGCCTCTGATTTCCTAGCAGATATAGCCCTGGGTCCCTGTTGCACTTCTCAGCTTGTGTTTTTGCTTAGGAGCAACTCTAAACTAAGGCTTCAGCTCTAAGAAAAAAAATGCACTTTTGGACTCTAAGCCCCCGCCCATCCTGTTCAGTGTGGCCATCATAGGGGCTCAGCTCGGTAGAGCTGAGAGTGGCACAAGTTTGATTCATCAGAAGCACTGTACAACTTTTTTCTCTCCCTTCTTTTTATACACCCAAAGGAAACATTGCTTGCTGAGATGGGTAACTGGAGAACAGAGATGGCTATTGGACTAGGTCTCCCGGCTTCCCTGGGACAGTAACATAAATTGTGACATGTCTGTAGCTCCAACTATCTTGCCCAACTGTTCCCACCATATTGTCTTCTCACCCTCTGAAAGACTCCCAGCGGCAGAGCAGGACAAAGACACACCTATTCGAGTCAATGCAAACAGCTTTTGTCTTTCTCTCAACTTCTCTTCTGACATTGGCACGTGGCTTATTTCTCTTTGAGTCCATACACCTTCCTCTGTGTTTCTCAGATCTGGGCTAGTGTACCTCACTGAAGCTTTCACTAGTTCAAAGTGAAATAAGAAAAATAAGATTCATATCTGAGCATCTTTTCCTGCTTCTGCCACATTACTATATCTTACTATTCTTACTATTCCAATCTTTACCCTTCAGCACACTTAGTAAACTCTTTTATAGATTTCTGCATTGGCTTATTTATTTAACATATATCTGTCTGTGAGAGAAGGACCATATTATTCTATCTATTTCTGTGAATCCAAAACAGATCATGGCTTCTGTGTATCGGTGACAGGTCCTGTCACTAGGATCAGCAGGCTGCAGCAGTGTTTCCAACACACCACCAAATGTGGTCTCTGATGTTTACCAAATACACTGTCAACAGTTTTGGATTGAGTTGATGAACACTAAGTGTTTCATAAAGCTAAGCTGAGTCAGCGCAAAGAACTTCACTCCAAAAGTGTGTCCCTGACACTGCCCGATCCCCAAACGTCTCTGAGAACAATAGTGGTAAATAAAATAGGTTTTTTTCCTTTTAAAATATTATTTAGCATGTTTTAAAAAAAATCAGTCAATGATGTTGATCCCAAAGTTCCTTGAAGCATGGAGATGACATTCAGCATCCTGAGAGTTTCCACTCAGCAGCATCTGCCATTCACTTGTGATTAAAATTACTTCACATATCATAAATTTCTCCTTTTCTTGTTTAAGTCTCTCTCTGTGTATGCATGTATACATGTATTTGTATGCATGTGCAGAGGCTACAGGAGAAGTTAGCTGTCCATTTTTTTAGCTCTTTACCCTGTGTCTTCGAGACATGGTCTCTCACGGAATCTAGAGTTCACGACATGTGAGAGACCCTGGCATCCAGCAAGTCCCAGGGATCTACTTGTCTCTAGCCACCCAACCCCCCACCGAGCACTGGGGTTATAGGATAACATGGCCTAGCCTGCCTTTTTACAAGTGTTTCGGGGTTCTGAACTTGGATCTTCAAGGTGTGCATCAAGCACTCTTACGTACTTGTCATTTTGCAAACTTAAATTCATCCTGTTAAAATATAGATTTAGATGGGTTTGTTTTTTTTCTTTTCTTTTTTTTTTTTTTTTTGCATATGGACTACTATTGCTGTCTATTCTAGAAAAATTCTACCACTTAGTTATTCTTAGTAGTAGTTAGCCCAATCTCTCTCTCCCATAGTCCTCTGATTATCACTTAACTGCTTTATATCTCTATAGAACTGAAAAATTCTGGACATTTTATGTAAATGAAACAATACATCACTTAAGGGACATTTTATCTCTACGTTCATTCAAGTAGCATGTTTCCAGTTTCTTGATATCAAGCTAATATTGCATTCCTGTTTATAGCTGAGTAATAGTCTATCCTCTGCATATACAAAAGAATGTTTAACCATTTGTCAGTTGAAACACAGGGAAATTTCATGAACAGGTATGAATTTGGCTATTAAGAATATTCCTACTATGAACATTCCTGTGTACATTTTGTTAAAATGCTTTAAATTATTCTGGGTATTTAGCTAAGAGTAGAAATTCTGAGTCCTATTAAACAAAGTTTATTGAAAGAATTTCCAGCTCTCTATTAATTTTACCTTCCTATCAGCAATGTGTGATGGTTGAAGCCTCATTTCATCCTCATTTGCATTTGCTCTTATCTGTCATTTGTAGTCATAGTGTTTGGTGTGCAATGGAATCTTACTGTGGTTTTGATGCACATTTTCTTGATTGATAATTTTATTAAGTGTTTTTTTTTTCATATGGGTTTTAGAGTTCCTTTTACATATATATTTTAGTAAAAATATCTATTTAAATCCTTTGTCAGGTTTTTGTATTCTTGCTATTTAGAAGAGAACTGTTTGTTGCCATCGGTTATTCTTTCATTCACTTATCATAAGTCCCGTGTGGACAAAGGCCAGATCAATACTTCTCTGAATTGCTTCTAGCTTTCTAGCCCAACATGATCTTGTTCTTTCCATGCACTCCCCAGCCCTCAAAGGTAGCGCAGATTCAGGCAGTCTTCCCTTAGTAAGTTGTTATTTAAACCCGAGGTCACAGTAGTTGCTATTGGGGGATAGCATTGACTAGAGGGATATTGAGAGGTAACAGGATTGACGGTTGCATCTGAGAAAATGCTCAAGGGGTAGCTAATGAGAGCTGTTGGCTCGGCAGGGGATAAGTGCACAGTGAAATCTGAAAAATGAGAAGGGGAAACTAGAATTGGAAGATTAAGTAAGATGGAGGCTGGGAGAGAAGGGTAAAGGAGGAAATCTGACCAGGAACAACTACTGCTGCTGTAGAACTCTGTGTGTGCTTCTCTGTGTGTGTGTTTGTCTGATTTAAATGGTGTTACCATATACAATGCCACAAATAGGCATCATATGACAAGTAAAACCACAGTTTTACTTTGTGAGTCATTGGCCAATGTGTCCCATTTGCATTCTATCACACACATATAGCATTGCATGCTATTTGCCAATTATACCCTTACCTAGCTTGATGGTTAGGTTGTTACTGAAGATGCCATTTACTTTTATCATTGAACATAAAGAAACAGAGCTAGTATGCAAACTAGAAGTTATACCCCAGCTGACTGGCTTTCATAGTACTGGAGGGCAGTGCTTTAAATACTACTGGAAAAGAAAAGTTATCATTAATATCACATATGTATGAACCCTGTGATCTACAGTAATAATCAGCTTTCAAGATATACTAACATATTAGAGGAACCAATGTTAAGGAGTTACCAACCACTTTTTGATTGGATTTAAGGTCCGTGCCATGGGATGGAACTCATGCTGGATACAGTTAATGAGGCCAAAAACCTGTGACTAGATAGTTCATGGACCTAAGAGAAAACCCACTTCTATAATTCTTTTTTTTTTTTTTTTTCAATGCAGTTTATTCAGGAACATTGAACAATCCTCGGACCCCGGGGAAAGCCAGCCCACAGCTTAAATAGCCTCTGGGTAGCCAACCCAGGCGTGTCACGGGGGCAATGCAGATAGGTCCACATACATGGAAGCAAGCCAGATCCTCGGCCTTAGCCAAATGTGGAGTTGTTCGTGACAGAGAGCACTCACCATTGGGAAGGTGGAAGGCGGAAACCAGCTCCATCTTTAAGGCATAGCATTCCGCAGCTCTCTACAGTTCCCCCTTTTTGTTTTAGACGCATCAAGCAAGAGTAGAGGTCTGATCTCTGATATTAGAAATAAATTGGGACTTTGTACTGATGTTCATTTAGGTGTCATCCACCCAAAGAGCATCAGACCAGTCCGATACCTTTTTCTCAGAGGCGGGACCTGGGGCATCAACCCGCATGCAATCAGACATGCTCTTCTCTGGGTCCAAAGCGGCTGACCCTGTTTGCCTGTGGTATATATGCAAGATTAGAGTCTCACAACAGTGTGATGCAGCCATGATCATTCAGGCCTTTACAGCCATTGAAGCAGGACATTCTCCCCAAGCATGGTTGGATACCATAAAAAGCTATAATTCTTTTAAAAATAGCAATAAAATGACTCCAAATGATATCTTGCAATACTGGTAGATCAGAGCATTATTCAGTCCTCTTCTTGCAGTAGATGGAAATTAACCCACAACTAGACAGTGAGAGACCTTAAAGCACTCAGTCCTTAACAGGACATCCTTATCAAGTTCTTTAGCCCATGGCTCAGGGATCTGTGTGGGAGAGTTGGTAGAAAGGTTGTAAGAACCGGAGACAGTGCATGAATCCAAGAAAAAAGCGTCTTCCAGACACAAGACTGATGTGCATACAAACTCACCATACACAAACCTGCACAGGTTCAAACCAGTTTAAACTGTTACAAAGAAGCCATTTGCAGTTGAGAACTGCTGGGAGACAGAAAATCCATTTTTTCCCAGTGGAGTGACACTGGGAATATCAGCCACACACCAGGGAAGGCCTCAGTAGTTGACCAACACAAAACAGACCCCTTGTTCTGTTTTATGCATTATTTGTTGTTCATTGCTGCTGTTATGATTTGGTGTTTTGTTTTGTTTTTGTTTTTTGTCTTTGAGGTATTTTGTTGTTTCGGTAGAAGGAATATGACGTGGGTAGATAGGGAGATAGAGAAGATCTGGGAGCAGGTTGGGGAGGGAGGTAATGTGATCAGAATATTTCATTGTCTTTCTGCGTCTCCCAGAAGACCATGCCACAGAACAAGACTTCCCTGTCACAAGATCTCTGGTTCAGCTGGGGGTAAGAAAAGATTTTCTTTGCAAACAAGTCTTCTAACTCTTTTTAAATGGCTGCACTAGCAGAGGAAGGTTACAGCTCTTTTAGCTGCCAGCCCCAGGGCAGACAGCAGCAGGGAGCTTGGATCTCCAACCAAGCCAAGGCAAGCTGCTTTAAGAGCCCTACTTGGCTCTGGCAAATCTGTGGCAGCACTGGCAGCAGCCAAAAACCCGCCACGGTCAAAGATGAATTATTGGCAGGCGGTGATAAAATCATGAGCCTGTCCGGCAGCAGCGGCGGTGAGGCAGGAGTTTGCACCCGAAGCAAACCTGGCTTGGAAGGCAAATTCAAAGGTTTAGGGACTAAGCAGTGAGTCTCAGAAGGTCATGGTGGAGGAATGGAATGAGAGAGTTTATTTCGTGAATCAGGGGCATTATAAACCTGGGGCAGTGTGAGGGGTTTCGGGAGTGTTTGAGTCACTAGTGCTAGTGGTGCCAGGGATACTTCATTTGCAGGCAGCACAGTTCTATCATAAGAAGGGGAATGCAGTCCTCAATTAACCTATGGGCAGAGGGGCTTGGGGGAAGCACTCCAGGTACCATTAGAGGTATGGGAAAAGGCCATTGGCTGAAAGTGCCCTTTCTAGAAACTCATGAACCACATCACAGACATGTACGGCAATGTAAAGACTGATAGTGAGAGGAAAATTCATGAGCCCAAGTTTCTACGGTTTCTTTGAGGAATCTAGCACACATTAAAACCCCCCTATGCAAATGTTAAAACCCCCCTATTTCAGACTTTATAAGACTGATCTGTGAATCCTAGTGAGACCTTGGTGATAGTGTCAGCTGGTCCAAAAGGTGCTCTGCTCATTTACAGGCATGTGACAGGGCCCAGTAAATGTATGTCCAAATGATTAGTGTTCCTTTCTACATCAAAAATCACTAATACTCAGTTAAGACAAAAAAATGCCCTGACTTTTCCATGCACCAAATAAGAATGTGCCTGAAATAACAGGGGAATGTGGTTTATTTTATTCTGCAGTATCACTCCTCTACCTGGGAAACAGTTTCTTGTCATCTCTTAGGTCTGCCTAGGAGTTCCTATACCTTCTTTTAGGAGCTATTTGCACTAAACATATGTATTTAGTCTGCAGATGTTTCTTGAGTGACTTCTACCTGTTTCACACTCTCCTGAGGCTGGAGGTTCATAAGCATGTAGTCTCAGCTATATTAGTGCTCACTGTTTAGTCTGAATCAATCTGAACACCTTTACCCTGCAGCAGGCACAAATACTGCCATGAGTTATGCAAAAGCAAACACTTAGAAACTTCTAGACTACCACCAATCAGGAAATAATGTATCAATGACTTTTGGTCTGATGTGCAAGAATGGTTAATGAGCGAGCGTTGTCAACTTGACATGCTTAGAGTCACCTAAGAAACACACCTCTGGCTATGCCAATGTTCTGAACACTCTGTAGGATCAAGTCCTTCAATCCTTACAATGTTTTCAGTCCAGTTTTACAGATGAAGAAACCAAGAAAATCAGACTGCTTCGAATTTTCATGATTACACAGCCAACAGGAGGCCAAGCCATGATTTGAATTCAGGGAATGTGGTGCCAGAGACTAATGACATAATATACTACCAGTGCGTTTAGACAAACATAGACCTGTGTAAGAAGGGCTGTAAACAGAAAAGCTTAGGGGCTGTGAGAGCCCAGAAGGGATAATGTTCAGGGAAGGCTGGGTGGAGGATATAGTGCCTTTGAGCTGAGGCATGAGGTTGGTTTGACCTGGACTAATGTTCTCCAGGCAAAGGAGAAGTACATGTTAAAACTAAGGAGTGAGGGAGTACACATGTTCAAGTCTGCATGAGATTTTTGCTGAGACAAAACCAGAAGGACTGAAGAAGGAATCTAATGACAGCCAGCTAGAAATCCTGCATTTGGTTGATCCATCTCAAAATCCATTCCTTTATGAGGCAAGAATAGTAATGTAGCTTAGTAGCTACTTGTTCAAGATTTCAACTCTGAGATTGCTTGAATTCAGCTTCTAAGCTGTCTGAACTTTGACCTCCCCGTGGCTCATTTCCTCATCTATAAAATGAAGATAATTATCTGCTATCTTCATAGGGTTGGGGTGAGCAGTAACTGGGTTAATATACAGAAGATTTTAGAATGATGGTCACAACTTAGTAAGAGGGCATCATCATCAATCATCATCATCATCATCATCATCATCAATACCATAATTATCTGGTTTTCTTGCTTGCTTAGCATAGCCCCAGGCTATGTGATCAAATATTGGGGGTTGGGGGTAGGAAACCTTGAAGCTTATAGTTTGAGCAAGTCTTGCCAGAAAGTGAACCCAAGGCTAGTGAGGGGAGGAATATGCTCCCAGCCTGTCACTTGGAGTAATGCAAAATGTCCCCACATGTCCCTATCCGATGACAGCAAGCAAGGCCACCGCTGAAAGACAAGGACTTCTATTAACAATGAGCACAAAGGAGTTCAGCATATTAACATTTGACTTTGCAGAGGGGAGACAAGGGCAGTGAGTGGGTCTCCTAATCAGAATACAGTTTCAGGGGACCTTAGTGGGGGTGCCATTCCTGCTCTGGAGAGCCCTTCAGGTTCAGTTGACCTTGAAATAGACAAGAAAGACTCCAAGAGCAACAAGGAGAGCTTTGCCATAGTGCTCCTTCTCACAGTTTTGGGAGGTTTTTAATATCTAACACTAGTTTGTTTCAAATCTCGAATCATAATGAAAACTTTTCCTCCCTCAGGCCAAATATGATTTACTATACATTCATCTCTCCTCTTCTCTGGTTTTCTGAATTACACACAGTCTAGTCCAGGGTCACAGAATACACAATCCTTACTCTAAAGGAGAGAGCTGTGCCATAGTTCCTGCAACCTGAATAATCACTACCAGGAACACTATATGGAGCAAGGCATCCGGAAGCACAGTTGAGGCTATTGTATGTGGGACAGTCCTAAACTCTGAAATTTGACAGCTCACTTAAGTGTCAAAAATATTTAGGAAGCAAATGCTGGGTTTCCAGTGTTACCATGCATTTTATTTTTAAAGTGAGAACATTGAAAACCAACACTGAAAAAAAATATTACCATGTAAAGTCAGAAATAAGATATTTCAGCATTTTTTTTACACAAAATTAAGAAGACTCAAAGTGAGATAAGCTTGTTCTTCATAAGCTGGGAAATGTGGGAACTTTGATGTATATCCCATCAGGGCTTCCATGGATTCCAGGTCCTGCACTGCACAACTCAGTGCCAGGGGCACTGTTCTCAAGAACTATTCTGATCATGCCTCTGTGTTCTCACTTCCCCAGGAAGCAGAAGAAACAAATTGTAAGCGATAAAGTAGAAGGTTACTTCTATAATTTTCAGGGTTTCCAAGGAAGTCAAAGTAGCCACCTTGTCCAGATACAGGAGGTTGACCCTCAGGGGTCACTAGGAATACACTCAGTCTCCTTAAAGGACCCTTGCTCAAAATTAATCAGCTGCTCCATCATTCTTTTCATGTATGTAGCATTCCATGCAATCACTTGAGGGAACTGCTTGCAGAGAAATATTGTTGGCTAAAGTCCCTATTTGGCTCAGATATCCTCAATTTTTAACCTAATGACCCAAATCTCAGATGCCTTCCAGGATCCCATATTAATTTCATTCTCCATGTTCCCTCAGACTCCTCTGGAAGTTAACAGTTCTATATACTCTCAGTGATTGAGACGAATAAGATAATTTTCATCATGTATTTTTGAATTCTCTTTCATTTGAATATGTCTGAAACTTTCTTCATGGTCACTTAGGATGGTATGGTCGAAACGGATGCCTACAGAGACAAAGCACCATTTTCTTCGTGTATCGGGAGTGGGTTGTCACTATGACTTATGACTGTTGGTATTGACCATGATCACTTTGCTGAGCTAGTGTTTGTCCAGTCACTATGCTCTAAAGTTGTTCTCTGTGCTCCTTTCTGCATTAAATAGTTCATGAAGACATCGCTCAGTACAACTCACATATGGGACTGGAGTACTCTGCTCGCTTGAGGGCAGGGTCTCTGTGAGGCGTACCATTCTGCTCTACTGAAGATTTGTCTGTTCTCGTCTAAGTTGTTTAACTGTATTGTATCATTAATCATCATTAAATATTTACACTACACTTAGGCTTTGTGTTAGCTACTTTTTGGCAAAATACATGTCCCTAATACCTTCAGGGAGAAGTTTATTTTGGCTCACAGTTTGGAGTATACAACATCATGGTAAAGAAAGAACCACAAAAACCTCACCGTTTGTCATGGGAATCATGAGACAGCTATTTGTCATAATTCAGCAGATTAGAAAGAAGAGAGATTAGATGAAATTTCACTCAATTGATCTACTTTTGCCAGGCCTCCTTTGCCTTTTAAAAGTCCCAATCCAGGTTTACATTCCCACCAGCAATGGAGGAGAGTTCCCCTTTCTCCACTCCTCTCCAGCATGTGTTGTCACTTGAGTTTTTAATCTTAGCCATTCTGATGGGTGTGAAATTAAATCTCAGGGTCGTTTTGATTTGCATTTCCCTGTTGAGCATTTCTTTTTGTTTCTCTGCCATTTGATATTCCTCTATTGAGAATTCTCTGCTTAGCTCTGTACTCCATTATTTAATTGGATTACTTGATTTGTTGCTTTTTAACTTTTTGAGATTTTTATATATCGTACAACCACTTTGGAAATCAGTCTGGTGCTTTCTCAGACAATTAGTAATAGTGCTTCCTCAAGATCCAGCTATACCACTCCTAGGCATATATCCAAAAGATGTTCAAGTACACAACAAGGATATTTGCTCAACCATGTTTGTAGCAGTTTTATTTGTAATAGCCAGAAGCTGGAAACAACCCAGATGTCCCTCAACTGAAGAATGGATATAGAAATTATGGTACATTTACACAATGGAATACTATTCAGCAACTAAAAACAAGGAAATCATGAAATTTGCAGGCAAATGGTAGGAACTAGAGAAGATCATCCTGAGTGAGGTATCCCAGAAGCAGAAAGACACACATAGTATATACTCATTTATAAGTGGATATTAGACTTATAACATAGGATAATCATACTAAAATCTGTACAACTAAAGAAGCTAAGCAAGAAGGAGGACCCTGGGTAAGATTCTCAATCCTCATTCAGAAAGGCAAAGGGAATGGACATTAGAAAAGGGAAAAAAAAATGGAACAGGGCAGGAGCCTGCCACAGAGGTTCTCTGAAACACTCTACCCTGCAGGGTATCAAAGCAGAGGCTTTAGACTCATAGCCAAACTTTGGGCAGAGTTCAGGGAATCTTATGAAAGAAGGGAGAGATAGAAAGACCTGGAGGGGACAGGAGCTCTACAAGGAAAGAAAAAATAATTGGAGTACAGGGGTCTTTTCTGAGACTGACACTCCAACCAAGGACCATTCATAGACATAACCTAGAACCCCTGCACAGATGTAGCCCATGGCAGCTCAGTCTCCAAGTGGGTTCCCTAGTAATGGGAGCAGGGACTCTCTCGGACATGAACTCAGTGTCCTGCTCTTTGAACACCTCCCCCTGAGAGGGGTGCAGCCTTAACAGGCCACAGAGGAAGACAATGCAGCCAGTCTTGATGAGACCTGATAGACTAGGATCAGATGTAAGGGGAGAAGGACATCCCCTATCAGTGGACTGGGAGAGGGGCATAGGAGAAGAAGGAGGGAGGGATTGGGAGGGTGTGAGGGAGGGGGCTACAGCTGGGATACAGCGTGAATAAACTGTAATTAATAAAAAATAAATTAATTTAAAACATTTTTTAAAAGTCCCTGTTCCCCCTATATGCTCGATACTGGTTGTTAAAACATGAACCTATGAGGGACATTTTACATACAAACTATAATATCCTACCCTCCCAGTTCCCAGAGGTTCATGTCATCAAGGAAATACATTCAGTCCAACTTCAGTGCTGGATGTATCTCCTACCTTTGGTCATGAAAGTGGTCTAGTCTTAGGAACCCACATAGTCTTACAGTCTCCACATTGTTTAAAGGTGCTGAGTCTCTCCTCAGACTCAGGGCAACTTTTTAGCAATGGCTCCCTGTAGAATCAAAGACAAAGTTTGATATCACAAGTTTTTGTCTTTCTCAAGATATCATTCTGTTTCATCAAAGCCATCAATGGTAATTATTCTCTCTTTTTTTCATCGTTCTGTAACATATACCACATTTGTAGCAAGGACATCACTTTCATTTCTGATACTGGTAGGTTCCATTTTCTCTTTTGTTATTCAGTCAAGAAAAGTTTTAATATAGTATTGACATTTCTTAAACTTGGCTTTATTTCCTATTATTTTCCCGATTTCAAGCTCACTTATTTTATGTATTTTTACTCTTTTCTGATTATTTTTAAGATTGAAGTATTCTTTTTATTTTCTCCTGACATAAACCTACATTCTTAATGTTTTAAGTCTTTTTTCTTATATAATGCATATATAGTAAAATGCTATAATTTCCCCCTGAGAATTATTTCTGCAGCATTCCAAAATTTCTGACAAGTTAGATCATCATTTTCTTTTTGTTTGAATTTTTCTTCAGGTGAGAGGCTCTGTCATGCAGGGGAATTGTGGGTCAAGGACGTGGCCTGGCAAAGAGGAGGCAGAGTGAGAAAACACAATGTGCCATGTTCACAGAATACAGATTCTGATACCAACCAGAGGAAAGGCTCAGGGAGTAAAAACTTGGTCCATGAACACCTTCATGTGTCATGCTGAAGGGAAGAACACAGTGTTCTCTTCGTGAATTTTTAATACAGCACTGTCTTTCAGTGAGAACACAGTGCTTTGCCTCCTAGGATCTAGTAATGTGGCATTGAGAACCAACTGTCTCAATGCCACCATGTCCAGGCTCTGTGGAGTCCTGTAAAAGCCTATACTTAAAGAATGTGCAACCATGAACATAATTCTCTCAGATGGATTATACTAGGCTACCAGCCACAACTGAGCATCCTCAGAAGTATCTCCTACATGGCACACACCATGGCCAAGATGTCTGTCTCCCTCTTTGAAAGTGCAAATGTAGGTATAGTAGGTTTCCAGGGTTTTTCTTCTCAGCTCTTCCGATGACTGACCAAGATAGCAGCTGGATATTGAACTATTTCCTGCTTAGAATCCCTAGAGAGACTTTATTTTCCTGAATCACAACCAGTTTTCAGGATTCAGTACAAGAAAGGATCTGAGAATCTGACATGTGTTGGGTTTGAGATAGCAATGGCTTCGTGTCCAGCAGAAAATTGAATGTTGGGAGTGCTCGGCTAACATTGGCTTTTTGACAAGGAATTGCAAAAAACAGGATATACCCAGGTCCATTAATTGGTTTATAAGAAAAAGTAGAAGGGAGGAGAGAGTTCAGAAATGTGAGGCCTGGGAGGATCAGAAAAGATGATTCTAGATTCCAAATAACAGATAACACTATTGACAAAATACTTTCTCTGACAGGCAAACAGTCTGGCCTAACACTGCAACAAAGATCAAGTTTAAAATGTGGTCTGACACTTAACTCTGAAAGTGTCAATCAATGTACCATGAAATTGGAAGAGAACAGCAAGTGGAGAGAAAGCAGAGAAATAATAGGTTTGAAAACTTTAGCAGTTGAAGCTGGAGAGATGGTTCTGTTGTTAAGAGCACTTTCTCATCTTCCAGAGGACCCAAATTTGATTCTCAGCACCCCATTTGGTGGCAGTAAGCATTCACAAGTCCAGCGTCAGGAAATTTTATGACCTTCTTAGGCCTCTGAGGGTACATACATGTGATACATACTCAGACAAACCACACACAAATAAAAATAAATTCCTTAAAGATCAGTAGTCCACTGAGGTCTTGCAAGAACTATATCACAATTTCAGATTAAACAGAGCCTTGATAATTTGAGACTTAGAGTAACCATTGGTTCTTCAACCCTCTACAGTAAACAGTAGGCTGCACAAACTCCTGGGCCCACATGACTAGATTCTCTCCAACACCTATGGAAGATGATGAGAAGCTAAATTTCTCTCCAATAGAGGTGAAAAGTGGGACCATAAAAGAAAATGGAACCAGGACTTCTTTGCAAACAGTAAAACAAAGTTTGGGGAATTTCTTTGGTCAGAAAAGGATGCCTCGTGAGGTCTACACTGCAGGATTCCTACCCTGTTGTGGATCCTCAATTGTATGGATTTCTCTCCCCTTGCGAATACATTAATTTTTTTTCCGTCTGGATTTTTTTTCCTTATTCCTTTACTGTACATAATGAGGAAAAACAATTCATAATTTTAGTGTTAAAGTTTCTGTACTTATAATATACCCAGTGTAGTCATCATGTTTTTCCCATCTACCAGCTGAAAGGTGTGTGTACCAAATCATGCAATCAAGGAGGCAGTTCCACTAGACCCATGAAAGACCATGAAGAACAGGGCCCTCTTCTGGTATCACTGAATGGTAAATTAAGATTATTGATCTGTTTATTATGGACAACTAGCTAATTGCTTTAGGAGCTTAAGTCCCACCCATAGCAATACAGAAAATAAAGACCCTGAGACCAAGTCTCCTGACCCTCATCCAGCAAGTTTTCAGGTCTGAGAACATGTCCTGTGTTGAAAATAAAGTGACCAGTTACTCCCCCATGGCTTGCCTTTATTTCTTAGAATAATGAGAGGATCTTGTTGTTTTGTAGCCAACCAATCTTGTCTATGTTAGAAAAAGTGATGGAAGCATCGTCCACTGACCCAATTTCTGTCCCTCTACCATGCTGAAGGATTTTATGAAGGACTGTAACTAGACAATCACCCTCCTCCTTTATGAGCTCAGACAACCTGCCCCCCTTTATTACATTTACTGTCCTCGCTTGCCAAGGCACTTTTACGACTCTGGGAACGATTGCCCCACTCTTGAGGACTCGGGAGTATCCCTTCGTGCTTCATATAACTTGTCACAATATTTTTAACAGCAATTCTTCTTGTGTGCGGCTGTGAGAGCCTCTCACCAGCATCTCCCCTGATGGCACTGTTCAGGGTTGTAGCAGCAGGAATCATCTTCTTGAAGCAGCAGGAAAAATTTCCTGGGGCTGTGCCCACTGCCGGCTTCACTACTCTTTAAATTCCCCATTCCTAGTCTCCTCTCAGACCTAGAGACTTGAGGTTAGAGTGTGCAAGCCTGGCACTTTCACTGCATGTGTACAGAAAAGGAACAAAACATTCTGCTGGAGAATCTGTGGTTCAAAGGATCAAGAGCAAAGAAATGTCCTGACGCAAGGCAACAATGACATGAATAGCAACATTTATTTGCACGGCATTATTATAATGCATTTCTGCGTGGTAGGGGAGACTGGAGAGGCAGTATTGTAACCGGCACACAGTCTTTATGATTCAGGATTTATGCAACAAACTCGGGAGATATCTGGGCTTCCACCATCACCCCCACTTCATTTGGAAACTTTGTCTTTCTTTTGTTCTCACTTAATATCCATAGCTTATCTCGCTTGCAATATTTATCTGCTCTGAGAACAAAACAGCCATTCATCTCCGAATCCCAGACACCTTAACCAAGTGGCCGGTGTGAAATGAACAATCAATATTCATTAATCCAACATTGATTGAGCACCTGCCATATGCCAGAGCCTGTACTAGGCAAGGATGACACAGGCGTGAGTGACACATGCAAAGGGCCTGATCTGGGAGAAGTTTAATACTCGTCTAAGAAATGCATGAAAAACCAGGGAGAGCATGCCTAAGTGTAACGTGGCCACGGTCTTGGGGAATTGGAGTGGAGGGAAAAGTAGATGGTCAAAGAGCCTCTCAGAGAAAAAGACATGTGGACCAAAACCAAGACAAGAAGAAAGAGGGTACAAGAACAGTATTTTTGCAAAGGGGTCAGCCCTTACTTAATGCATGAAAGAAAAAAAAATCAGTGCGGAATATTGTGCCAAAATGGAAGATGCAATGGCATAAGCAACAGAAGATAAGGGCTCAAACCATGGGTTTATTCTAAGGGCAGTGGCAGCTATTGGAAGGCCCATGAAGAGGACCCATGTGATTTGGTTCATAAGGTTAGAAAGAGATTTTCAGATTACCTGGTGGGAAATGGTGGACAGAGACCACAGGGACATGGATGGAGGGAGGGTGTTGCTGCTCCAGCAGGGGCGGAGGGTTCAGAAGAAGGCACTGTGGTAGGCTGTAATATGTTTTTAAGGTAAAGCTGACCAGAGCATGGCTTCCTGTTGAGGTGGAGATAATACAGCCCCAAACACAATATGCCATCTGCCGAGCAGCTACTACATGCCAGCGCTTTATGCTTGTTATCTCATCCTAGCATTTATAAAACATTACCGCATCATCCTATAAAGCAGGCCTTTGGAAAAAGAAATATTTTCACTACTTGAAAAACTCTATGACAGAAATAGGTTTATCCAAAGTCTTTGACCTTGGACAGTGATACCCGTGAAACTTTATAGTCCATGTCACTCTGATGATGGTAAACTACATCCCCTGTGATGGGTCTCAGCAAGATAGAAACACCAGGGACTGTATTTTCTTCTTTAATGTACCATAACTACATGTGGTAAACTTACCTGCCATTTCATGTACAGTCATAGAATGCTATTTATCAGCTCTGAACCTGTAAGCATCACAACTCTGTGTAAAGGGAATGAAACTGAGGATCAGAGAGCTAGCCGACTCACCTAAAGTAACAATAATGTAGGTAATCTTCAAGATCAGTAAAAATCACTAGGTAGTTGAACCAAGTTTAAAAAAACTCCCTCCCTCTGTTAGGCAATCTGCTATCAGGATGTTCTGTTCCCAGCAATAAACAAACAGAATTTGTATTATAGAATCTGTATTATTCTTCACCATGTTGGGCACTCCTGCAGAAATCATAGCAACCTCTTTAGGACCTAGACTGTGAATAAACTCAGTCTTAGGAGTCAAAGTCCATACAGACTGGAGGAGGCTGGCAAGGTTGTCTGCTGAGACTCCAGCTTGCTCTGTGGTTGGATCTCTATAAAGAGAACAGTCCCATAGCCCAGGGTTCACCTGTGTGCTTCAGCCTTCAATAAGCACATCAAAGAGCCTGAAAATGCATTACAGAGAGGTCTTTTCAGAATGACACAGGAGACCCTCCCCAGAATGATATTGGAAACATTGCCAATAAAAGTGATGAACCACTTTTGCAAGTGACCCAAGACTAAAACTTTTTTTCTTCTTTGCCTAGCAAGGCATCCCCTTCATCTGTCTTACATTGTAATCAGATACAACCTTGATAGAATGAAAGCAGAGGTCACACTGAACAAACTGGCACTTTACGTGCTTGGGAAAAGGCTCCTTTGTAACAGGGAAATTACAGCATTTCTATAGAGCGATTTTTCTTAAAAGAACAGGTTGCTTTGTTCAAAATGCTGCTGATTTCAGCGCTCTGAGGAGATGGCCTGTTCACACTGTCGACCTGCAGAAATTTGTGGGGTTCCTTTTGTTTGTAGCAGCCTGCATATATTACAGAGTATATTAACATAGAACGGACATGACATTGTCAGGAAATCTTTTGATTGTCCAAAAAATTGTCAGACAAAATGCAAAGTGATTGATTCTCTCTGTACATTTTACTTCATGTTGGTGTCATGTGGAAGTTCTGTGAAACAGGGATCACTAGCTCCCTGTGGGTCACAAGACCTGAATTCTGTCCTTAAATGTAGAGAATATCCTAAGAAAAGCTATAACACTGCTTAAGGTGAAAATGTCAGTGTCAGCCAAACCAAACATTTACATTTACCTAATGTATAAGAAAGAAGGAAATAGAAGTGAATCTCCAGTGCTCTGAAATCCATCTGATGGAGCCAGGCCCAAATTTAGGTGACAATACCACAAAGCAGAGTGTGAAACTAGAAGATGTGTTTGAACAAAAAAAAAAAAAAGATTTTGTGTCAATCGAAACACTATGCATGCCATGTCTCAACAGGAAATGTTATCAAAAATTAAGCAAAGTGTTTCATTTTCCTAGTGTCAGTTTTAACACTTAGCAATATTTTTGGCATTGTAATTACTGTTTTTATTCCATTAGGCCTTCTGTGAATAGGGATGTTTGTCTACAGTTCTAATAACCACTTATATTTTTATGAACAGATGTATTGTTTCATTAGACCTGATTGTTTATAGCTAATCATAAAAGTTTTACCAAACCAACTAAATCTCATAATTTGTGCTTCGAGAACATTTGTTTCTCACTCTTTTGTATGTTATGAATGAAATTAGTAGTGTCATTTTTTTTTTCATGAAACAACTACATTTGTGGATGGATAAAAGGAGACTTCTGATCTCTCTCTAGTATTAAGAAGGAATCCCACTGACATGCTCTTTAATTGCATTTACTATGTACAATGCTTTGCCATCTAAGTCAGCAGGAAATGGCTGTGTTCATCAAAGCATCTTAAGGGCATTGTATTACTTTTCCTAAGACTCGGGAGGGGGGTAAAAGTTTGATTAATGGGAAAATCCTAAATGTGTGCACAGAACCAATATGAAGAGGGAAAAAAAGCCATTCTGTGGCAAAAGCACTTTGATTTTAGTTACAGTAGGAGGGACGTAGAAATATCCTAGTGAAAAAGCAAGTCATGCTTTAACTATATTGCAATCTGGCTTGTCCAGTACACCTCATCATGTTAAGCCCTTGGGATACCAGGGTTTATGTGTTGCTGCAGTAGATCCTCACTCTTCCCTCTCAAGGCTGTCAAGAGCATCAGTTGAAAATTGTATGTAGACTACCTAGAGCACTGCCTGAAACCTTGTATGTGTTCCTTGAGTGTGAGCAGCTTCCTTACCCAACCTCCTATATACCAAGGTTGGGACATGGACACACAAAGGACATAGAGGTAAGACAGTCTTATTCGTGACTTGGCTCTCTAGTTTGGACTGTGCCCACTGCCTACACAATGGTATAGCCTAACAATGTAGGTACTTGCAAATGAAATCCAATAGCCCAAGCTACAGAATGCTTTGAAAGCTCCTGGGCCAACAAAAGCAGCTCTGGTATAAAGAGTGGGAGAACCTTTTGATACCTGTCAGGACTTCCATAACTGAGATAATGGGTATTTGAAGCAGTACAGTCCTATCACAGGGGATTGATTAGAACACCACTCCGTGGAGATGGACTGACTGGGTGTCTGAGTACTGACTGTGGCCAGGGAGACTGTGAATAACTGCATTTGCCTTAGGGGACATCAATTTTTTTTACTAAAAGGGATTCGGCTTATTTGTTCCCTCCTGGACAGTAAGAGTAGGTGTGTGGGGGAAAGTGGAGCACTCAAGTGTGTTTTCTGTTTTAAGCAAACTGTCTTTGAGATTGGGAGGACACCACTGCCTGGGGCTTCCTTTTCTTGCCTACACACAGGTGGATTAGAAAAGGGGGGAAGGGTTGCACTTTCTTGCAGCAGTAGCAAATTTCATGTTTTCAAGCAAAATCTTAGCAATCTAACGTGAAAAGTCTAAATGCAGAAACGTTTAGGTTGAGCAGCCCAGGCGACCCTCAACAACCCCAGAAGCTCTCAGTGTCCCATTTGGTCTAAAATCCTCCGGCGCTCATATGTATCCCAGAGTCTAGGGGGCCTGCTACTCTGTGAACTTCCACCTCTCTGTCCCATGACAAATCCCTGGGCTACAAGCTCCCCTGGATTTACTTTGAGAATTTTTTTCTGAAGATTGTCTGAAATGGCCCAGAAAGATGGCTTTTAATAACTGAATTGACCCCTATTCCTCATGAGCTACCTGCTGTCTTTGCTCAACCTGGACAAACAACAACACAGAGATAGTAATGCTAGGATAGTACAAGTATGCTTAAATCCCATGGAGAATGGGAGATGATGAGGGAAGGTAGGGCCTTCTCTGCTGCTTGCTCAGGGAAGAGCTCTGGGACTCCTGAGGCATGAGGTATCTCAGCAGGCCACCACTAGCCTCTGACTAGCTTTCCTCTTGACCCTCACCTCCACCTTCATCTCTTTTTGACAACCTCACTTCTGACTTTCTATCACATCAGCATGAGGGCATACCTGACTCCTCTTGCTACTGGCTCTGTTCTCTGCACAAACAAACAAACAAACAAACAAACAAAAACAGGCCTTGGTTCTCCCTGGGAAAGGAGGAGCCTCTTCTGATTCATTCAGAACACCACAAAAGCCAAGTATTTTGATACCTTATAAATAGCAAAGCAGATATTCTAGACCCCATTATCTAGCCTGTTCTGGGCTCTCTGGCTGCTGAATCTCTGCCTCATCCTTTCTCTGTGTACAGTCCTGAAGTAAGATATAAAGTAGGCAGATGGGGGCTCACTTCAACTAGACCAAGGAGAAGGAGAAGAATGAGGACACAAGGGGACCTAGCCATTTACCTCCAGCCTCTTTATAAGGTGATAATTGCATCCAGTAGAACTGGGTTCTCATGAAATAACCTTTGGCAGGCACCAGCCCTTCATACTGATCCCTGAGGGTTGCATTTCATCATGAACTTTGAAGGAGTCACAAATATTCAAACCATAACAGGTAGGATATTGGACTGTCTTTCCTGCGGAATTAGTGTTGTAAGCATACAGCTATGGCTAGGTAAGATGTTTGATGACCTTAATTTTGACATGCTGGAGGTTAGGCATTTATATTCAGTCAATAGTTAATGAAGCCCAGGTTCTAGCCAATCCCACCAAATTACCAGACATGGGGACTTCTCTACATCCAGAATAATCTATTCAGTGATTATAGTCTAGCACATGTACTTCCCACCCCCAAAAGTCCAGGGAAAAGATGGACCCACTCAGATGAATCTTGTACACTAAGATATAATAACTTGATGGTTATGTTAAGTCACTGATAGCTTTTGGATAGTATGTTTCATAATGATATATAACCATAGCACTGGGGAGAGTTAGGTGTCTTTCGAGACAACAGATGTTTGGTGAGAGGAAGAACTCTTTAAGCCTGGAGCTAGTTTAATGCAGATGTTGAAAGGAAACAATGGGCATTGCCAATCCACTGGGCATTCGAGGGCATTAGAAACACTGAGCCACACCCTCTACAGACAGGATTGTGTCCAGCTTCCCCAGCTACATATTCGGCATTGGCAGGTGCAACTGGGTGGGATGGTTAGTTCTCCCCCAGAGACAATGGAGAAGGCTTGGACACACATGAACCAATACTGCTGTAGACAACAGCATTCTGCTTCTGCTTTCCATTCTGCATGAGAAACCTCGAAACTGAAGCCTAATGCAAACCTGAAAACTTCACCATTGGTATTAATGAAGTAGAGTCCATTTTTTATATTGTATTTGTCCAAATAACCCCTATAAAACAATATCTTTAAAACAATGCAATTTCTAAGTAAAATTGAAAGACCTCAGGCCTCAGGTGATTCATCTTGCACAAATAACTAAGAAGCACAGGTTAATTTTTCCTTTTACTCAAAATATCTAAGGGGGAAAATATCTCCTTTCTTTCACTTTTATTCTTGAGCCATATTTACCAGGACTTTTTTTTCAGCTGCAATTTACAAATGTGAAAAGCTGCCCCACCCAGCTTCCCACCAGAGACTTTGTTTAGGAACAAGAAGGAAGCAGGCCCTGCTGTGTCCTTCTGTTCTTGTCTTTTTTTTTTCTCTCAAACAGGCAACACAAAGCGAGGGAAAAAATCACACATTGAGAGAGTCCTTGAATGCAAAACAGAAAACAGACACACTGAAACCGAGACTAGGGTCAGTGACCTTTCCAAACTGGGTCTTCCAGGGAGGGAGAGCGTTGAGGGAGATGCCTTATTGAAATTTGCTCTTGTCTCTGGGGTACCAGAAATTAATATCAGTCTCCCTGCTCTGGTTCCCCACAACTCTACAAAAGATTTCTCTTCTGGAAAAATGAGACAATAGGTCATAATCATTTTCCTAGTCAGTAATACATTATAATGTATTACTGGTATTTGGGGCAAAAAAGATTTGATGGGTGGGCAATGAAGGATGGATGCATATGCAAATTACTAATCCTTCAGGGCCCAAGGGACGCCCTTCATCCAGGGAGAGAATCACAAAGGCTCTCTGATGTCACTTGGAGGCTTTTACACAGCTGTAAGAGGACTGTTTTCAGCCCAGGTATAATGATCACCGGGGTTTGTCCCATCCCCATAGTCTTGGGGTTACCTGGAGTCTTTCTTTCGCAATTGAGAAAGGAGGAGGTGAGGGGGCAGGGTGAACACTGCATGACAGTCAAACCAGAAGTGGAGGGAGGCTTGAGCTGTTGCGGGCAAGCCTGGTCTGAACTACAGAGAGGGCTACTTGCAAATGAGCTAGGCCCTAGCATGGTGCCTGTCACCCTACAGCCCCCCACTGTTAGGGCCTTTTTGAAGTAAGACAGATATATCTCCCAGCAGCCAGGAATATAAGATCTAAAGGTACAAAGACTCAGTGACAAAGCGCAGAGTTGAGAGTTGCTCCCACTGCTTTGGAAAAATGGAGGGTAGGAGGTATAAGGAAAGAGACAACCCTGAGCTTTAAAGGCCCACCAGGAAGGCTCATCCTCTTACACCCACACTCCACTGAGGCTTGCAAGCGCAGAGATTAAAGACCTTGAAGCCGGCTTGTGCAAACCTTTTCTTACCCTGCAGTGGAGCTCCACCCTGCAACCTCACCTGTGACAGCTCTCTTGGTGTTCTTTCCCAAAGAGGTCATTGCCTGCTGAGACATTCACCCCATATTTCTGAGGCCTCGAGGGAATTGGCCTCTGCTGAGAAGTCCCCTAGAATTTTAAGATGATTTCTCAGACTTCCTTATCCCACCCTCAGCTTACCTTTTTCTCCAGGGGAACAACATTTTGGACTACACACTTGCTCTAAGGCCTAGGGTCTAGGTGGGTCTAAGCCATCAATGGGCCTATAAAGTCATCAGTGTCTCCGGGCTGGAGTATATGTAACCTAGTTCCCCTCAAACTCTGCCTCTGTAGGCAAGCATGTGCCTTTCTACGAACCTTAGTTGCCCATGGAGGAATGTTGAGTGGTCCTGAAGTACCTTTGGCCTTCTTACTCTATTAGGTCTCTCAAACTGTTCTCAGTACCAGTAATTTGGTATTAAGCCAATGGGCTCCAGCAATATTGCCCCTTAATGTGTGAGGACTTGGCATTTAAGGCAAATTTAAAATGTAGTTCTGGAAGAGTTCAGATCAAGTGAAACTGAAACAGGAAGCGGTTCCTCAGACACAAAGTGCTTAGGGGCTCTCCAGACACAGAGCCAGATCTGTGTTAGTTTGTTATTGATGCCATAGCTAAGAACAAGCTTAGTGTCCTAAAACAATAGCATTTGTATTCTTGCAGCTCTAATAGATTAGAAGCTCCAAATAGGTTTCACTTGGTAGAAATCAAGGTTCCTGAAGGGCTATGCTCTTTCTCTAGGCTGTAAGGCCTTTTACCGTTTAAAAAAAACTTTCCAGCATCTTCAGAGGCCTACTGAAACATATATTTATGTTTTTAGCACAAATATATCTGTAGTCTGCAGATTCCATACATGAGTTCATGCTTGGAGATTCCCAGACCCCCTGGCCTATGGGAATCCTGAGGCTTGCTTGTGGATCTCTTGACTTTTGCTGTCTCACAGAGCATGGTTTCAAATTGTCTGTTAAAACCTCCAAGCCCTAGAGAAAAACTTATGTGAGCTACTTTCTCCATTGATCTACAGCACTCCTTGGCTTGTAGCTGTGTCACATATCCTCAGAGCTCACAGTGTAGCTTTTTCCCAATATCTCTATGACTCTGTCACTCTGGTGCCTCCCTCTTCTGCTTTGGAAGAATTTTTGTCATTGTGTTAGATCACCCATATAATCTAGGACAATTTAAGGTCAGCTGAATAGCAATCTTAATTCTACATGCAATTTGCCCTTTCTCTGTAAAGTAACTAACAATCTGTCTCAGAAATTAGGCCACCGGCATCCTGGAAAGATCATGAGATCAACTATCACAAAGACCCCAGCTCTGTCTCACAGGCTGTTCTGGAAATTTCAACAGACTGCCCAGCTTACCTGTAGCCTCAATGACAACTCCTGCCCACACAGAATAGAGAATCCCCCTGTATGTATGTATGTATGTATGTATGTATGTACATGTGTGTGTATGTGTGTATGTATGTATATATGTATGTATACTTGCATGTATTTGTGCATGTGAGTGCATGTGTATATTTGTATGTGAGTGCATGATTGAGCATGTATGTGCATGTGTGTGTAGATCTAAGAACAACCTTGAGTATCATTGCTTGGGTGCCTTCCACTTTTTAAAGGTATTTTTGGCCAGGAACTTTGCCAAGTAGGCTAGGCTAGCTGGCCAATGAGCTCTAGAAATACTGCTTCTCTGATTTCTATTGTTCCATTTCTTGGATTACATGGACAAATTACCTTACCCAGTTTTTAAAAACATGGGTCTGACAGACATGCTATCACCTGCTTTAAATATCAGCCCTTGGGAAGCAGAGGTCTCTTGAGTTTACATAGTAAAGGCCATCTTGGTTTACATAGTAAACTTCAGGCAATCTGGGGCTACATAGTGAGACCTTGTCTTGAAAATAAAAACCTTGTTTTTGTACTTCAAACTCAGGCCCTTGAACAACAGGAAAATGCTTTTACCAGCTAATCCATCTCCTCAGCCTCCTAGAAAAGTAGCTTGTTGCATAGCTTTCCCTTGCTTGTCATGGACTCCTGTGAATGATAGTCCATGTGACTTTATATATTAACTTTACTGTGTCATTATGCATTGATATTTGTTCAAAGATTATCTTTGATGTTTCTATGAACCTGTTTGTTTGTGTGTTTGTTTGTATCAGTTGAGATTTAGTTGTGATGGTTTAAATGAAAGTGAAAGTGGGTGTATATGTTTGAATACTTGGTCCCCAATAGGTGAAACTGAAGGATTACAAGGTGTGACCTTATTAAGTATGTCACTGGAGAATCAGCTTTGAAGTTTCAAAAGCTTATGCTATTCTCTGTTAGCTTTCTCTCTGTCTCTGTTTGTCTCTCTATCTGTCTCTGTCTGTCTCTCTATCTCTGTCTGTCTGTCTCCATCTGTATGTGTATCTCTCTCTCCCTTCATTCCTCCCTCCCCCTACTTTGAGATCAAGATGTGAGTTCTTAGCTATTGCTCCAGAGCCCTGCCTGTAGCCATGTTTCCTGCTATAATGATCATGGACTCTAACCCTCTGGAATTGTGAGCCCCAAATTAAATGTTTTCTTTTATAAGTTGCCTGTAGCAAAAGAAGTGGGTTTTAGGGAAAGCAGATTGCCTTCTTTCATGTGACTGGGTCTCATACTCCTCACCTAAAGCTGTAAAGGGGAAAGATACCCACCTTCCCTCAAGCAAGCGGGAATTCTCAAATCAAGTGCTCTCAGAATTCAGGAGCAACATCGATTCTTCTGGCATCAGGTGAAGATTGCCTTTGGACAATTTAGATCTTTCCTAGGTCTCTATTCAGTGAAGTGTGGAACCAACAAGCTGCCCTAATCTCCCAGGCCAGAGCCTTAAAATAAATCTCTTTGTGTACATGTACATACACATGTGCACACAACATGTACATCCTATTGTTTCTGTATCGATGGGATAATTGAGGTTGGTATTCATTGTAATTACATCTAATAACTGTGTTTCTCCTGGATGTATTGTCCATAAAGAATAAAACAAGAAGTGCACATTAAGAACACACCATTATCCAAATGGGGCTCAAGTACACAATAAGGACTTTTGCTCAACCATGTTTGTAGCAGCTTTATTTGTAATAGCCAGAAGCTGGAAACAGCCCAGATGTCCCTCAACTGAAGAATGGATGCAGAAATTGTGGTACATCTACACAATGGAATATCACTCTGCAATGAAAAATAAGGAAATCATGAAATTTGCAGGTAAATGGTGGGATCTGGAAAGGATCATCCTGAGTGAGTTGTCCCAGAAGCAGAAAGACATACACGGTATATACTCACTCATATAGACATATAACATAGGATAAACCTACTAAAACCTGTTCATCTAAAGAAACTAATCAAGAGAAAGGAGCCTGACTAAAATGCTCAATCCCCATCGCAAAAGGCAAAGAGGAAGGACATCAGAAGAAGAAGAAAACAGGAAACCACCTAGAAACTTGCCACAGAGGGCCTCTGAAAGGCTCTTTCCTGCAGACTATCAAAGCAGATGCTGAGACTTATGGCCAACTGTTGGGCAGAATGCATGGAATCTTATGTAAGAAGTGGGAAATAGTAAGAGCTGGAGAGGACAGGAACCCCACAAGGAGAGCAACAGAACCAGAAAATTTGAACACAGGGATCTTCCTAGAGACTCATACTCCAACCAAGTACCAGGCATGGAGATAACCTAGAACCCCTGCACAAATGTAGTCCATGGCAGCTTAGTGTCCAAGTGGGTTACATAGTAGTGGGAAATGGGACTGCCTCTGATATAATCTGATTGGCCTGCTCTTTGATCACCTCCCCCTGAGGGGGGAGCAGCCTCTCCTGATGAGATCCGATAGACTAAGATCAGAAGGAAGGAGAGGGGGACCTTCCCTATCAGTGGATTTGGGGAGGGGCATTCATGAAGAAGGGGGAGGGAAAATGGGACTGTGAGGGGAAGAGGGAGGGCCTTATGGGGGAATACACAGTGAATAAACTGTAACTAATAAAAATAAATAAATTAAAAAAAATAAAGAGGAAGCCACTCAAAAAAACAAACAAACAAACAAACAAACAAAAAAACACCATTAGCTGAGGAAAAAACAAAAACAAAAAAACAAGCCCAGAAGCCTTGTGATGCTTTATTCAATGGTACAAGCTGGATTCAGATCTTTTCTGTGTGTTTTTACACCCAAAGATCCAGACCATGTAAGAATGTATGATCTTATTACAGAAAAAAAGTAAAATAAATGAGAGCAATCAAATTTACTCCATCCAGGTTAATGCTTGAAATGAGTTTTATTTGTTGAATATCTGAACATACGATCCACATTTATACAAAAGGAGAGAGCTGGGAAGGACTTGTTTGATCTGTCTATTACGATCTTATTCAATCTTCATAACAAGTTAGCTGGGACATGCTCATAATTTTTATTTTACAAATGAAGGGTAGGTATTGAGTCTGATTGTTGTCTTTGGTCCTCCTGTAGTCCATGCCCTTCATCTGATCTCTTTTCACTAAAGAATTCTTGGGAGCAGAAAGCAGCTGAAATTTTTTAAAATCTTGCTGCTTATTTTATGAGCAAAAGCTGGTGCAGTGGCAGGAAGTTTGGTTGCTATAAATAAATACTGCAAAAACAACTTAAAAGATGATTAGTAAAGTTCCCAGGCCCTATAGACTTGTGCCCATAAAGCAGCAGTTGAAGGAGAAGCTTGAATAGCATCCTGCTCTACTCAGGTCCTTCCACTAAACTTCTCTTGCTAGGGCTGCTTTTCTCTATAGCAACATGAAGGAATAGACACAAAACTGTGAAAATTGCATTTGCTTTTCATCATCTACTAGGATATGGGAGTCAACGATCCAGTAACACAATTGTGGCGTGCCAATTGCATTTGAAATAATTGCTGATAAAATCAGAAAGAAAACTTCAGCAGATCTGAAAACAGATTATGGCAGAACTCCCTGGTACAATGGCCTGATATTAAATATTGTTTCAGTGCTGGAATCAGCCTTCATATTGAATCTAGGTGAACACTGGGCCACAGGATTTGGATTAAAGCCAGGCAGAGGCGAGGCTCCTGTCATTCACAGTACTTCGACTCAGATCTGGGAGCTGATTCCTCAAGCACCTTACCTGTCTACAGTTCAAGTTCACAATCAACAGAGATTTAGATTCAGGAACAGAATTACTTGAAATTAGAGTCATCTTCCTGACAGTACCACTTATGTGTTCATGTCATCAGTCATAAGCCTCCTATCCCAGGAAATGGATATTGCTTTCCTCATGTAAACAGTAAGAATTTTATTTTTTTTTTCCTTCCAAGCTAGACAAGCACTATACCACAGAACCACATTGCCAGAGAGCATTTGATTCTGGCTCAAGACCACAAAGATAGTGAGGGGTAGAGCTAGAAACTGTGTTGGGATAGTTTGTTCTAAGGACTTGATCATCTTGACCATCCCGGGAGACCAACCTACCTTTTAATGTGCTCTAAATAGTGGTAGTTATGTCATATAATTCAGGGTCAAAACACACCTTGAATAATCCTATTTCAGTCTCTACACTGATTAGTCTAATTATATTACTGCCACTGTCCGCTTTATAAATGCTAGGCAGAAAAGAGTTGAATGCAATTAATATAAACAACTATTAAAACAGATGTACATCTGCAAAGCTGGGTCAAATTGCATTTTGAAGCAGCATCTCTTGTTTTGAATGTAAAAACCAACATCTCCATTAATTTGTTCTTTCAACAGATGTTTATTAGTACCTTGATGCCAGTGGGCACCCTAAAAGACCTTGCAGCACAGAGATGAATGTGATCTGATGTCTGTCTTGAGACCCACAGATCTCTGGAAAGGGTAGCATCAAGGAAACTACATTTTGAGAAGGCACCATCCTCTCCTTTCCAAGCCGGTCAAAGCCTCTCATCATATATCTATAACAAATCCATAGTGCTTTTCCGCTCTCAGGCTGTACTGAATATCCTCAGGCTGCCCTCAGCCTCCCCTCTGTGAGTTTGTTTTCATCTTCTCTATGAAAGTGCAGACTGACTGTTCTTGAGCATCAGCACTGACATTTTTTTCTCAAGTAACTGAATATGAGCTGACCCTTGTGCTTGAGAAACTTGAATATAATATTACCAGGCATATCACTCCTACTTTTTGCCCTGTTAAAAATCCAGTGTCTGCTAAAGCAACTGTTCAGATGGGCCATGAAGTCACCTCTCCCAGACCTTCTTAATCTTCCTGAGTTTTCTGTGCTGACTCTGTCCTATACCTGTGTGAGAGCAAGTTTGCTCCCATTTCTATATCCAGTCTCATATACACTTCTATGGTTTGAATGTACACCTCCAAAATCAGCAGGGAAGATTTCATTGTCTTTTTGAAGACAATTCTTTTAGAATGCTTTATTGGTATTTGAAAGGCTCTGGGTTAATTTTTCAGGACAAAATCAAACAATCTTATGGGGTCTCATGAGAGCAACCTTCCGAGGACATATGACCAGTGATCTAAAAGATGCCCTGCTAATTCACAGCCCCAAACATCTCACCAATTTCAAAAAGCACCACCATGAATATCAAACCTCCAATTACAATTTGGGAAGACAAACCATATTCAAACCAGAGCTTAAGGTTATAGGTAAAAACTTCAATGGTCCACAGAGGGACAGCTTATGAGAGCAGGACTTGAATGCAGACATATCTGATGCAGGGCTTGCACTGGGTATTGGCTGTTGCTCCATTTGGGCTTTAGGGAGACATCTCATAAGTTGTGAAGACTGATGAGTTTATGTGTGAAGAGCTTTTGGAACAGTGCCTCCCACAGAATGAGGGGTCAGCGCCAGCTGGCATTACTGTAAATATCTTCAGGATGCTCAATATCATCCACCTAGAGCTGTAAAATGAGGAAGGGTCTTTACGAGGTGATTGGTCATGAAGTGCTGTCATCTTGAATGGACTGATGCTGTCATCAAAGGGTTGGGTTGTTTCTAACAGAGCCATGCTCTGCTTGGGACAAGCTTGCTTGCTTGCTTGCTCTTCTGCTATGTATGATGCACCGGAAGTTCCTCATTAGATGGTGCAGTGCTTTGGGACATAGTCTTTATAGCGGTGCTAAATAAACTTCCATTGCTTCATTTGGGGGTATTCTGCTATCACAGTACACAAAGAAAGACTTTCATAGATATAGGATGGTTTCTTTTATGGACCAACTAGATTGAGATAAATCGGTGCCCAGATAATTGGTAGAACATTTCTAGGTGTATATTTAAGTGTTTGCAGTAGCAATAAGCATTTGAATCAACAACAAGTTGAGCAAAGAAGATCTCCTTACCAACATGAGAGAACATTAACTATCTCCTGAAGGTCAGAGAGAACAAGAAGGTGAAAGAATGATGAATTCTCTTAGTCTTTATGTTGGAGCACCTGTACCTTACTACCCTCAAATCCTGGAGATCTTGATCCTCAGGTCTTTGAGCCCTGGGACTTAAACAGTGACTCCCAGTTTCTCAGGCCTGGGCTCTGAGATCTGATTGTAGCACCAAGTTTCCTGTCCTTTAGCTTGCAGCTAAGGTGAGACTTCTTGGTTTCTATAATCTTGTGAACCAGTTCTCAGAATGAATCATCCTGTCCATACCCCAGATGCACAAATGGTTCAGTCTCTTTATAGAATCCTGACTACACCCACATTCCTACAGTGTCATACATGCATGTATGTGTGAATGCAGGTATGTGTGTGTGTGTAAATGTACACATACACACTCACATATAAGAGTTTGGTAGGCATTGTTGAGGGTTTGTCGGCTAGAGTAGCAAGTGTTGCATCACACACCAGACCACATGGCATTCTCCTACCTTCCCCCACCTCAACTAGCCAGGCACCCTTTAAGTTTCCCTCATTCTCATATGTGGAACTATCCAACTCTTCCTTCTGTATGTCCTCACACACTTGAGCATCCTCACAAATGTGGAACAAACAAAACAAAACACAGAGCAGAACTCGGAGAGTCCCAATGACTTTCACTTTTCACATACTGCCTTGCAATCTTACAGTGAAAAACTTTTATTTCCACCTCCTGTCTCCAGTATGTTATTCACTCAGCCATCTCACTGAACACTCACTTTTGCCAGTGCTGTGCGGCAACACAGGAGTAACACAAAGAAGTAAAGTCTTCTGCTTGAGCTTCTGCAGCTCATTATCTGGTCATTATGAAGCATGACCCCATTGACATTGCACTGCAGGAGGAGGCATTAGGAGTCTCAGAGCATTACACTAAGCAGGTTTGGCCCTCACTCAGCACACCTTTCCACCTATGCTGCCCCCTTTTGCTCTGGGCAAAGTGGTCCTTGGAGTTTGGATTGCTTGGCAGTTATCTAGACGTCCACCAAGCAGGCCGAAGGCAGCATCCAGGGAAAATGACAACAGCTAAGAGTTGGCACCTGAGATTTTTGCACAGATAATGAAACAGATGGGTGGAGGAGGATGGAGCCGTAGTGTATCTTGAGCCTAGGCAGAACACAAGGCTACTGGAAATTGAGTCAACACGGCTGTGAACATCACCCTGAAATGAGCATAAGGCATTTCAGGAGGAAGAAGGCAGGACAGTTTGCTGTGTGAAGGACAACAACCAACATGCTGACAAAGAAATCAATGCTGAATACAGTAGCATCAGTCAAGAAGAGATCAGAATCTGAGTACTTCCTAAGATGGGCATCTGATGGGAGAATCCCTTGGTTCCTCTCAACAGTCGAAGCTGGTCTTTGCAAGGACAGGTAAGGCATGTCCAGGGGAGCCTGCCATGAAGCAAATTATATAGGTTTCTGGAAGAAGAAATAAATTGAGCAAGTTTTCTCCAGGAAAAAAAATGCATACATCATCTCTGGGGAATGGAGAGTAATACTGAGGATAGTCTTGAGAATTAAGTCACTTAGTATTTACAACCCAAGAGGCATGCATGGAGCCCAAGAACAAAGGAAGCACTCTGTTTTTCCTTCCTTAGTCTGATTCTCATCACCAGAGGCCACACTCTGTACACAGACTTTTTAGTTACAGGTTTAAGAACCCCACTGCCAAAATCATTCAGACCGAAAGGTCTCATTACACTGTCTGCTTTCAGTAGGATGCCCAAGAAGTAACTCCAGTGGTCTTGGAAGTAGATGGCTTTGGAGCTGTCTGGGCAGCAACCTCTGGAGGCCTCTGGAGGCCATAGTTTGGAAGTGAATGTAAAAGATCTTAGTGGAATGTAACCTTGGTCTCTGGCATATCAAATTGGGAGCACAATGTAGGGTTATCTGCAACATGATGTCCACACTGCTTTGGTCTCACCTGCTCTAAAGTGTGTAGCTCAAGATGATTATCTTTCTGATAAGAAAACCAAGTCCTGTCAGGTTAAGTAAATTTTCTAAAGTCTTAAAGCCAATAAGTTACAGTCTGTTTGTTTCCCAAGACTGTTAACTGCTACACTACAGCTGCTTCCAAAAATGGAGGCCACTGCTTTCCAAGGCTCATGGGATCAATCTATGGAAAGAAAAATTCTGTTATTAGTCCTAATTTGAGGGAAGATGAAAACTGAAACTGAGGTTTGAAGATGATAATTAAGCAAGTTTGTAGCAGGGGCTCCTTGGAGAATCTTGATGGCAAGAGAAGCTGGCCATGCCTCTGCTTACATCCTTGTGTTTGTGGTACAGTAAGGGCTGTTTAGGCAACTAGTGTTCCCAGTCCCTCCAAGCTGCAGGACTAGACATAAAGAAACAGCTACTCAGAGAATTTCTGACCTTATTGTCCCCTGGAAGACATGAAATCTCCAGGGGTCATGACACAGGACTGAGCATTAAGGGAAGGTTAGAGACAGGCCAGCAAAATAAGACACAAAATTACCATGTACAAAGAAGGTTGAGAGAAACGAGGGCAGAATGCTATATTTCAAAACTGTAATAATAATCATTTATATTTATCAAGCCGTTTATTATTCAATCTTCAGCAATCTGTGAAAAAGGTTCCGTTATTAGCCCTAATTTGAGGAAAAATGAGAACTGAAACTGAAGTTCAGAGATGAGAATTTAACCAGTTTTTAGCAGGGTTGCCTCAGAGTCTTCTTGATGGTAAGAGAAGCTGGCCACGCCTCCACTCTTGAGTGACTTGGAGTGCTGTCTCCTGCTAGCCTTAGAGCGTTTGTAAAACTAGATAAGTTGAGTTGAGTTGAGTTGTGTTGGGAGGTAAGAGCTGACAGGCCACCATCAATCATGAAGCCAGACATGGTAAGGGCAGGCACTTAAGACCCAACAAAATAGAAATTATCCTCACAATGTCAAATTTACATAAAAACAACATCTGTACAGTAGTCCAAACCATTTTAGTGCTCCCTTCAAAATAAGTTGTATTAAGTTCATTAATATTGAACCTGTCCCACAGCCCGTGAGGCCACTCCATGCCTTTCCCATCATATGCTAAGCTCAGAGCTGACAATAGTAATATGAGTAACTGATTCCCATTGGAGACACAGGGATTGACAGTCATTTGGTGAAGCATCTTGCATGGTGCCTGACACCTGGGAGGAGAGTGGTTAATGTGAGCTGAATGAGTGCCTAATAAGAGAGAAGGAATAAATGAATGAGTTCAATACCTGTTAATAGAATGGAGCAGGGAAGGACAGAATGATGTCCTCTGTGTGTCTGTCTACTCATTCATTTTCCTACAGCACATTCAAAACCATATGAAGCTTGCAGGAAGCTCTAATTACCAGTTCCGGCAATTTCTTTAGCAAGGTGCACTACTTTGATGGTAAATTTCTTGTCCACCTTGTATGGAGATGAGCCATGAGGACAAGGCAGCAATTGTTTTTATTCCTTAACTAGTGTTCCAGAGAGAGAAGGCAGGTGCTGAACCACACTGTTTACACCTTTCTGTTCATTGGCATCCAGGGGAGCTTGCAGCTGGCTCAGTTTGTTACCAAATAATGAGATGGATTAAATGATCTATTCCAGCATAATGGTTGCTTCCTTAAGGGCTAAAGCCCTTAGTTTTTCCTTGTATCCTACAGAGCAAAAAGCCTGTAGGTGGAGTAGGTTTTTAACAAATATGAGAGTAGAATTTTGCTCATTCCACAAATAAGTCAGAGCCCCGGGAAGCCTGGGAACTAAAGCTCACAGCTTCACTGTTCAGGGGGAAGGAGACTATGTTTTGCTGACAGCAAACATGCAGTGATCTGGCTTTGCAGGACACCTGGCTATGATTTTATCTCCACCCCCACAGGAACCCTCTAATGTATGGTACCCTTACTGTAAAATGAAGATGTAGAAATATGAGAAATATGTTTCTCCAAAGTCTCACCATTTGCTATGAATCAAAAGTCAGAATGTGATGTCATGTGTGTCTCATACTCCATGGCATTGTAAAAACAAAAGCCTCACCTGTTTTGAATGAATATGTTTATATGAGCCAGATGAAAGTAGGACCAGACTGAAATTTTTTACTCGCCAGTGAGCAAGTCTGGACTAGACATCATTCTAGTCACTGTATTGTTTGAGTTGCTGACCCATTCCCGGTACAGAAGCAAGGGGGAGAGTGAACTTTCCGGCATGTTTGTCTCACTGTCTTGATAGTTGATAGCTGCCTACACTGAACCCTGTAAGCTCTGAGCAGACAAGGAGAGGACCAAAGTGGGAATGGATGTCCTCCTACTTCTTCACTTCAGCCACAAATATTGATGTGCTCTGCTGTTTTTAGTGGAAGGGAGACAGAGATGGAAGAACAAAGACAAAGAAAAGGAGCAAAGAAAAGAAATAATGGAAGGAAAGAAGGGGGTGATAAGGAGGAAAGGAGGGAGCGAAATAGAGAGGAAAAGAGGAAAGGGTAGAATGAGAGAGAAGTTGAGTTATTCTCATCAGAAATTTCTGTTCATCTTAAAACAGGAACTAAGATACAAAGGACGAAACTACAGGGGGGAAATATCTGATCACTGTTAGCAATAGAAGACAGTGTGTGGGGATCTGAGATATAATACAGAAATTACTGAACCTAAAATTGTAATGTTAGCATTTTGCCTGCTGTAATAGTTTTCTTTTTCCTTCCTTGCTTCTGTCCCTTTCTCTCTCTCTTCCTCCTTTCTTCCTTTCTCCCTTCTTTTCTTCCTTTCATTTGTAACAGTTTTCTTTTCTTTTCTTTTTTTTTACAGCCAAACACCACAGAAGGGTAAAAAGAGGGAAGATGCATTATGGGGAAAGTACATCATATTAGAAAAATGTCTTTGATGTCTGTCAACAGATCTTTAAATATAATTTGCCCTTTGATAATTAACTGATTATTTCAAAGAACTAATTCTGTGGTGCAACATTGTTTATCAGCATTCTTACCTAATGAGACAAAGATTATGTCGAACTATTTTTAAATGTGTTTTGAATATCAGTGATGGTTTTCTGTATCAAATTAAGCATAAACTACCTGGCTGTGCTTTCTTTAATCTCTCACTTATAGGTTTTCAATCAATTGTTGTATGTTGTGTTAACATTATGCTACACTCAAGGATCAAATGATGTTGTAGGAGAGCATAGCCTTTAAACATTATGTAAAAATACATATGTAGATTATCGGTTAGGTAGGATAAAAATCATTGTTTCCATGCTGGGTGTGGTGGTATATGCCTCTAGTCCCAGAACTCAGGGAACAAAAGTAGGTGGATCTCTGTGAGTTTGAAGCAAGCCTGGTCTATACAGTGAGTTCTAAGACACCCACAACTATAGAACTATGCAGTGAGACCCTCTCAAAAAAATCAGGAATTGGTTTATAATAAGATCAAGAATTAAAAAAATAAAAAAAATAAGATCAAGAATTTATAAATAAATATTTATAATGAGATCCAGAGTGTCTGAGTGGACTGAATAATATAAACTCATTGACTATTGGAGGTACAAAGCCTGTTTGGTAAGGCAAGCAGATTCAGGGAAGACAGCTAGAGGAGATGGTATGGCCTTGCAGAAGAGAAGTCCTAGTGCAACCAATTTCTACTCCTACCCTTCCATGTCTTGGTTGATATGTGCCTTTTCCAGGCTGGAAAAAAAAGAAGAGGGTTCCATGTGCTGTCCAGTGCCTGGAATGTGGTCCTTGATAGTTTGTGAATAAATGAAGAACTGAACTTCATTTGGATAGTGGTAGGGAGGGTTAGGGATGGTAACAGAGATTCTCTTAGCCTTAGACATTAGAAAAAAAAGAGCAGCCTTCTGGTTCACATGGATTTCAGTTTTACTCAAATGGAGTGTATTCTTAAAAGTGTGATTAGCTTTCAAAACTTGACATGTAATTATACATACATATATACACACATATATGACAAACTATCAGATATTTTTTCATGTACATTTCTGGGCAAGCTCTGAAGTATGACGCTTCTCATGAGCAAGAATGTCCTGTATCTACACCTCTCACCTCCATATTTTCTAGATAATAGCTTTAAGGCATTTCTTTTTCTACTAATTGCTCAAACTAGTTGTCATTATTGTTGTATTTAAAACTACCGGAGCTCAGAGAAATCATCCTGGTATAAATTTGTCTGACAAGAAATGTATGCTGATAGATTAAATAGCTTACAGATCTTTAACCTGTTACAAGAGGGATGTGCTACCAATTCATATGGCTAATAATGATGAGTTGTAACTTTTTTTTAAAAGATTAATTCTATTTTATAAATTATATGTATGAGCTTATTTCTGTGTGTGGTGTGTGCATGTGTGGGCAGGTACCTGAAAAGCCCAGAAGAGGATATAAGGTCACCCAGAGTTGGAGTTATAGGCAGTTGTGCGCCAACATGGCGGCAGGAAACTGAACAGCAGTCTTCTAGAAGAGAAAGTGGACTACTTCTGAGTTTTCTCTCTATCCCCTCTTTATTTGTCCTATTGAACAAGGAGAAGTTGAGCTGGTGCTTACAGCCTTCACCTCTACTCACTTGGGTTCATGGTATTGGCGTGCATGCTGCCAGAGGAGAAAGGTGAAGACCATTCCAGACACAAAACGTCTGGCATACAATGGTGACCCGCCTGCACTATATGCTGGTGAAATAGTGGCATAAAAACCAACTGCTGTCTGATTGATTTAAGGCTCACTCCATGAGGTGGAAGCCATGTCTGGCACTGAGACTAGTTAGGCTATGGACCTAGGAGACAACCAAATATTCTTATTATGCTAAAGGAGCAGAGCAATAAAATGGCTCTTAATGACATTCTGTTGTGCTTGTAGATCAGCTGGGGACAATGAGCAGCGGCAGTTTGTGAGGTGGTTTACATGAGAATGGCCCCCATAGGATCATGTTTTATGAATGCTCAGTCCACAATTGTTTGGGAAGAAAGAGGGGGCATGGACTTGTTGGAAGATGTTTGTTCCTGGGGGTGGGGCTTTGAGGTTTCAAAACCCACATCGTCACACTCCAGTTATTCCTCCCTCTCCTTCCCCCTTTTTCTCCCCCTTTGCCTTTCCCTCCCCCTCCCCTCTACCTCTTGCCCCCATTTATGTGTGTGTGTGTGTGTGTGTGTGTGTGTGTGTGTATGTGTGCCTCATGCTTATGTAAGCTCTTGGCTACTGCTTTATTGTCATCATCATGGTCTCTGCACAACAATAGAAATGCAACTAAGACACCTTTCCAAGATTGATGGATGCCATGTCACAGGTGGCACGGTGAATCATTGTGCACTTGGGAGGGACTTTGGAGTGACAAAGAGGTCAAGGCATGTGTAGACCCAGCTCAGGTGAGCAGCTATAGGGACCACTTGTACAATGGGCCAAAGAAGACAAAGCAGTTATTCTTGGAAGAGGTCTCACCATTTAGTCCACTGCTTCGTAGACCTGAAAGCTGAGTAAACTCTGACCTACATGTCTTTATCTGTGCAATAGGAACCATGCATTCTTGATATTACACACACACACACACACACACACACACACACACACACACACACACACGGGCCCCACCCTGATTTCAATCTTTGGCCTCTTTGCATATCCTCAGCTTGCATATCAGAAGTATGCCCTAATTCTTGTTCAAAAAATGTGGCTTCTTCAGGGAAAGTTCTTAATTCAGAAATTATTCAGACACTGCTTCCAGCTGTGAAGAGAGAGTGCAGTTCACTAGAAACAGAATCACAGGGATCATTTTTCTCTCCTTTGTCTCCCTTGCCACTCATCCAGTGTTGTCAGAACTTGCCAATTTAGCAAGTCCCCAGCCCTGTGCAGCCACACAAAAAGAGACAAAGGGGGGGGCGGGAGATGAAAAAAAAAAAAAAAAACAAAGAAGGAAAAAAGAAGACAGGGAGAAAAGAAGAGAGCAGGTGCTATTTCAGCCCCTTGAGGCATCTGAGACCCAGAACCTGATTTTTCTAGATGAGATCAAACTACCCAGATTACCAAGGCCTGTACTAACTCAGAATATTCCTGAAGGACGTGCATGAGAATCTTCAGCAGGATTTGTCTCCATAGGTAGAAAAAGCCCCAGGAAAAATAGCACAGATGTGGGGCCAGATTATGGAAGTCAAGCTGAGGGTTCCATTGCTGGACAACTTACCTTATCCTTAAGGATTTTTCTGCCTCCATCCATGGGGGGAGTGGAAACATGTTGCTGCATGTATCAGTTACTTTTCTCACTGCTCTGAGAACACCATACAAAGGTGTTAAAATAGAAGGGATTAGGAGGCTTACTTACATCCTGTCCTTGCATGATCCTTGGGGGCTGCTACAGTCTTCATACGTGCCCTCTGGGCCCAGGTTAGTTGATTCTGTTGGTCTTCTTATGAGGCTCCTGTCCCTTCTGAGTCCTTCTATTCCTCCTCCCCACACTCTTCCACAAGGCTCCCTATGCTTTGCCCAGTGTTTGGCTGTGAGTCTTAGCATGTGTTTCTATCTGTTGTTGGGTGGAGCCTCTCAGAGGACAGCTACACTGGGCTCCTGTCTGAGAGTATAGCAGAGTACTGTTAATAGTGTCAGGGGTTGGCTTTTTCCCAAGGGGTGGGGTTCAAGTTGGGCCACACATATATAGCCAATGGGCAGCTTAGTCTTCATGTGGGTCTCCTAGTAAGGAGCAGGGGCTGTCTCTGACATGGTTGCTATTGCCTGCTTTTTGATCACTTCTCCCTGGAAGGCTGCCTTGCCCGGCCTCAGTGGAAGAGGATGCTCTTAGTCTTGATGTGTCTTGATATACTGGAGTAGGTTGGTGGAGAGGGCTCCCCTTTTCTGAGGAGTTAAAGGGGGGATAGGGAGAAGAGGAATCAAAGGTGGGACTGGGAGGAAAAAAGGGAAGGGGCTATGATAGGCATGTTAAGTGAATTAAAAAAAAAGATAGAAGGGTTTATTTCAGCTCACAGTCTGAGGAAACAGTCCAGCATGGTGGGGAAGGCATGGCAGTTGGAGGATGGGGCAGCTGGTCACATTTCATCCTCTGTCAGGAAAACAGAGATAGTGGACTCCTCAAAAGGAGGAGAGAGCGGCGGGGGGGAGGGAGGGTAGAGACACTAGTGTTAGCAAGTGGCTGAGCCTGTAGATAAATGGGAGAAGTTTTAGAAAGAGAAAGGAAGTAGTTTTGAAGTAGAAAGGAAGTAGAAAGGAAGAACATCAATGGTTAAAAGCAAGGGGGTTTGTTTCAAATCTGTCTATCTATCCATCTATCTATCCATCCATCTATCTATCTCTATCTATCTATCTATCTATCTATCTATCTATCTATCTATCTATCTATCTATCTATCCATCCATCCATCCACCCGTCTGTCTGTCTGTCTATCTATCTATCTATCTATCTATCTATCTATCTATCTATCTATCTATCTATCTATCTATCCATCCATCTATCTACCTTGAAAGGTTCTCATGTAGCCAGGATAGCTTTAATCTTACCATATAGCTAAGATTTTTCTTGAATTTCTGATCCCTCTGCTTCTACCTGAGTGATGTTGGTGTTTGTGGTTGCAGTGATATATTCCAGTATCCTTTTTTTACCACTAACTTTGATTTGTTTTTTGAAAAAAACTGAATCTCAATGAGAAATATTACTGTATTTCTTTGCTCACATAACAAAATATAAAGCTTCATTTATTGAAGGCATGTATTATCTTTATAGTATTCTAAGCAGTAGTCAGGTATGCTTCTATTATGTCTCATACTGATCTTATGAGATTGGCACTTACAAATTGACATTTTATTCAATTTCAGTCTATGATGACACTGTGAGGATGACATTCATAGTTCCATCTTATACACACTGTGTCTGGAGCACAGAGAGGTTAAGTCACTTCTCATTTATAGAGCTGATTGCTGGCATTTCTGTCTTCTTCAGTAGACTATAAGCTTTATGAAGACGGGAACCCTATTCCAAAGTCTGGAACAGTAATGGACACAAAAAATAGACAATATATACTGATTCAGTACAGAGATAAATACCAAGACAAAAAGCAGAGCAAAGAATATGGAGGAAAAAGAGAGAGAGAGCATGGAGGGGTGTTGGAACTTGTGAGAAGAATATTTTCCTCTGTGCTGAGTCACTGGCAACTTGATTTATTTTTAAAAGTAGCTTTTAATGATTTTATTTTTATGTGCATTTGTGTTTTCCCTGTATGTATCTCTGTGTGAGGGTGTCAGATCCTCTGGAACTGGAGTTACAGATGGTTATGCGCTGCCATGTGGGCACTGGGAACTAAACCTGGGTACTCCAAAAAGCATCCAGTACTCTTAACCACTGAGTCACTTCTCCAGCCCCTAGCCACCTGATTTAAAGCATGCTCTTCAGTTGTTGAGATACGAGCTGAGGCTCTTTACTCTTAGTAACAGTGTGTGTGTGTGTGTGTGTGTGTGTGTGTACCTAAGGATGCATATGTGTGTGTAAACAGAAATAGCCATGTGCACATTCATGTGTAAATGCATGCATGCCCACATGTGTATTCATGCCTGTGTCTATGTGATGGAATGATGGGCTGAAGTTGTGAAACGCTATTTAATTTGTCTTACTTAGTTCACCACTAAGCTGAAAATGGAATTTAGAGGTCGTGTATATGCCTAGGATATGAAAAGCCCTGGGCTCTTTCCTTAGCTAGCAAAAAGACAAAAGGGAAATCAAGACTTGAATCTCTACTACCTGTGCCACTCACAGGGAGAGACGGCAGCCACAACAGAAGTCTGCCTTGCTCAAAGGACGATGGTAAGGAAGGAAAACAATGAAAAATAGGTTAATAGAGTTGGACGAATACTAAATGTTGATGCCACTGTACATTATATTAAGATATGCCCATCCATTTTGTTGATGGTATATTCCCAAACTCAAAGGGCTGTGTGGCTGCAGTGACATTAGAATAAACCATCAGAATAGGAAGGACCAAATCCTGAAGCCTGTTACTGGTTGAATAAAGAATCTGACCTTCATCTGAACCAGCAGTGTGGGAGACCCTGAAGGGCTTTAAGCAAGGAAAGAAAAACTAGACTTGCATTTTTAAAGATCAGTGTGGTGCAGCTTGGGTCTTTGTCTAAAGGAATACCAGCAGTGAGAAGACTGGACTATGAGATAGAAGGGAGGGCTGCTGGAGGAGACAGTCCTTAGAAGGAAAAAGCCACAGGAATTTCAAACAAAGCCACTGGGGGTGCAAGGAAAAGGTTGCAGGCCTCTGGAATAATGGAGAGACAATTTACAGGAATAGAGGATCCCAAGAGAAGATAAAATAGACATGGGGTGGGGAGAAAATTAGAGTTGTTTGCAAGACAAAGGACAACTATTTCGTCAGACATAGGAACACAAAAGCAAAACAAGACCAAAGCAGTTCCTTAATCAGAGACTCACTTGATTTAAGGACTCTTAGGCTAAATCAGGGGCCTGTTATAAAAGCAAATTTGACATCTTGGAGAAACTGCTCAATGACTAACAACCACTACTGTTTGCAGCCTGGGATCCTCAGCTCATTCTGAAGGCCTAGGCAGAAGCCACACCCCCTGCGCTGGGTTTCTTTGGCATGTTTAGTGAGGCAAAGAGTCCTTTTTCTATTATTACACAGGTTCTTCAGCACAAGTGGCATTGTTTCTTTGGTGTATATAATATTTTATTCCTCTCTATAATTTAGAAAAACCCAGAAAACAAATAATCAGCACAGGAGCAGTTTATATAGATCTTAAAAATGTATTTTATAGAGATACTTGGGTTCATCAACAGCTATGGTGGTTTGAATGAGAAATGTCTCCTGTAATCCTGGGCATTTGAATAGTTGGTCCCCAGTTGGTAGTGCTGTTGGTGCAGGCATTGGCGATACAGCCTTGCTGGACCACGTATGTCACTGGGGGGCAGACTTTGAGACTAAAAAGGCATACCTCCTCCTAGCTTGCTGTTTTGTGACTACAGTAAAGGATGTGAGCTCTCAGCCTTCTGCCAGTCACCATGCCTGCTCCCTGCTGCCATGCTTCTCTGCCCTCATGAACTGTTATCCTCCTGGAACCATAAGTCAAGATAAATTCTTTCTTCTCTAAGTTGTTTTGGTTGTGGTGTTTTGCCACAGCAACAGAAAATAATTACTCCAGCAGCCTAACTTTTCTTTTAAGGTGCTCATGAACTTACTACCACATCTATGATGGGCTAAGACACTTACTAAGTGCAAGTAATTTATACACACAACATTGATTCATCTCAGTTTCTATGAGGGAAATGTTTATGAGGCTTAGTGAGGATCTGTTCTTGATGAATTCTATCATAATCTGGAGTTCAAAATGCCTTGGATATGACTTGAGTATATTGTCAAGGGCTCATAGGCTAAAAGCTTGAACCTTGGTTGATAATGTTAAGAGATGGTGGGACCTCTAGGAGGTGGGGCCTCATGGAAGATATTTGGGTCCTTATGGGCTCTCTCTTCAGTTAGGTTAACGCTGTGTTCATAAAAACCTGGTTAGGTACTGAGAAGGTTGTTATGACAGAAGAAGCCTAGGTCCTCTCCAATCTCTGGATCCTGCCTCATCCTACGAGTTCTTTCTGTGCACTCCCACCATTCCATCTTCTATGAAGCCTTCACCATAGCTGAATTGATGTGACAATCAGAGCCTTCACTTTCAGTCTCCAAAACCCTAAGCTAAGTAAACTTTCTTCTAAACAAAGCATTCAGCCTCAGTTATTTACTGTAGAGACTGAAAACAGACTGATACAGGCTCTTGGTACTAGGCTTTTGTTCCAAAGTAATACAACAGTCTTCTTTCTGATAAGCAAGGTTAGGGGAAGAATCAAAACCAGCAAAACATCTGGACACTGTTTTTCAAACTTATTGATACTGCATTAACTAATGATGTTATCTATGAAATAGGTTTCCAAAATCACCACTTTTGTAGACTTCCTCATTTTTCACAGTTGTGTAGGTAAAAAACAAGGGATCCCCATCCTTTTACTGAGTGGATGTCCTGTTGGTTGATACAGGAATCACTGACCCCATTTTATAAGTAAAAAGAAGGAGAAACAATTTGGCTATTTCCATTACATGTTGGTAACTTGGGAGAAAGACTTTCATTTGAAAGCTGCAAAGTTCATGGCTATTAATGAGGGGTATTGTTGGAGCTTTTTTGTTCGTTCGTTTGTTTGTTTGTTTGTTTTGTCCATGAAAGAAAATGTCAAATCTTTCTTTGGTCATGGAATGCTAAGCAGTAAATTTGAGTGACTTGTATCAATAAATCACTGCTTGTTTTTTTTTTTTTTTTTTTTTTTTTTTTTTTTTTTTTTTTTTTTTTTTTTTTTTTGCTGACCTTCATCTCTTTCTGACAGACAAACATAGTTTCTTTTGACCTCAACACTTAAGGAAGTTCAGTATTGCAGACCAGTATCAAATATAAACAAAACAAACCAAGACAACCAACCAACCAAACAACCAAAAATACAACTGTGCAAATTTTGTTTACTGAATTGGAATTATTCTCTTTATCTAAGAAACCTTTAACCTTTGCAAAGCACTCACTGAGTGCTTAAACACTCACTGTATGCCTGGTCATGTGGTAAAGCACTCACTGTGTACCTGGTCATGTTGTGTTTACTAATATTTACTAATTTTAGCTTCATAATAATCCAATGAAATAGGTGCTAAATAACTATTTCAAGGTCACCTTGGCATGGAGAAGCTGGCTCCTTAAGGTACGATCTTGCTAAGTGGCCTTGTATTTCTTAGGCAGAGTATGAGACTGAGGTTCCTGTGGGTTTATTCTCCTGAGGACTCACAGCCCTTACTCGCGGACTCTGCTGTATCCTCCACATCTGCTCAGATGACAAAAACACTTCCTGTCAAATACATGTGCAGAGATAGGCCTGCCCCTGCTCCTGAAGAGGCCTGAGAGGGTACTCTCCACACGGCTGATGCTGATCACTCTTAGGAAGGAGGGAGTTGGGCCTCTAAGGACAGATGTTGAGTGCTGTACACTGTCCCAAACACTTTTCGTGGTTCATGCCTCATTTAATTCTCACAACCGTTTCATGTAGTGGAATGATTTTCCTCCATTTTGTGGATAACGTCCTGCGAAACTAAATGGCTAAGTAGGCTGCAGTCTCAGTGTGACCATAATGGAGGCTGGATTTTAACCCACACATTTTCTGCTGAGACACCAGTTTCCTCCTGTGAAACCAGAACTAGTTTCCCCGAAGCACATGGTTAGTGTATGGGATGGGTATGGTGTGAAATTTTGAGTGAATCCAGAACGTTCACATTTTACATGGAACATGGGGTTTCTCTGAACGTAGACTTTTCTTCAGAAGTCATGTGTGTGTGCAGAGTCACAACAAGATTCCCAAACAATATAATGAAAAAAGAATCAACCAGGAAAGACTGAGACCAGTATTGGATATGTTAATGAGTAAAAATGTAAATACATATATTTAAAAAAAAGTCTTTATACTATAGCATGTGGCACAGTAGCTGAGCATCCTTGTTTTATCCTTTTAATCTTCTTGTACCCACTTTCACCTGCTTCTGTGTCTGGAAGGTTACACTCTAAATGTGACATTTGCACTCCCCTGACCTCTGCCTTCTGCTTGGACTCAGCCAAAGACAGGCACTTGCTGGAGGGCTGAAGTAGAATGAAAACAGGGTGCTTGGTCTCCTGGATCATTCCTAGATACACCACTGGTTGGAAAGGGTCATCTTCCCTGTTTTCAACCACATCTTTGTTGAAGGCTTTGTACTACCACTGCAGCTGGCACAGACCTAGTTTACCTTGCTTCTCTGAGAAGGCAGGATGGCATCTGCTGAGGTCTCACACTTTTAGCTCCTTTCTCCCCACCCGTACCTTGTAAATAACCTCTTTGTAAAATCCTGTTATGGCCCTTTTTGAGTGCACCATTTCCTTCGTCTCAGGAATCTAATAAATTGAAAGAGAGTATAAGCAAAAAGAAAATAGAAAACTCACTGTTTGATAACATGGCAAGAGAAAACAATACACTATTACGATGGAAATTTCCTGTATGTGAGGATATAAGCCAAATCTTCATGCACTTACTCATCCTTTCATTTGGTTTGTGAAGTGATTATATTAGTTGTCTTATTATGAGACTTAGCTTTTAAGCACCTCTTTGAAAACAAACCAGGTTATAACCTCCATGATATTGAGGTTGACAGTGCATCTGTTCCTGCTTGGTGATAAACAGGGGCAGACTAAGGAGCCAGGACATAGAAAGTCAGCATCTCTAGAAAGTCTCTGAGCTGAATCTGATCCCATGGTCATCTCTAGAGCTTGTAAGAAATGACAAACCTCAGCAGACAGCATATATTTGCCTTCCACAGTTATTTTCTTAGTGGCTAGAAGCAAAATCTCATCAAACAATAACTCCAGCCTCATACAAATGAGGCTTTACCTCATTTGTATAAAGCAGGTCCTCCGTGCCTGCCCCATACCCAGCAGAGTTTGTTTTCCCTGCTATCCATAGTCCTCACAGGAAGGCAGTCCACTCTTCCACTCTTCTTATCCGTGTGTCTTGATCCCACAAGCAGTACTCAGATTCCAAGGTGTAAAGGGCACTTATTATTTTTCAATGGTGAAAACTACGTAACACTATTATTTTAAGTTTTGAAGGTTGTGAGCCACCCTTAGAGAAAGCTTGGAGTTTGGCTGTAGCAGTTTGGTGGTGGTTGTAATAGAATAGTAACAGACATAGCCATGACATTTGCAGGTGCCACCTCTGTTGCAGGCTGTTAGTTGCTTACAAAGTATCCATTCTCTCGTCTTCCTTACTGAAGAACTCTGGTTTTGTTGGCAATGGAAATGTACCCAAGTGTGCTGGTTCAGTTTATATGTCAACTTGACACAAGGTGGAGTTATCTAGGAAGATAGTACCTCTATTGAAATAATGCCGCCCCCAGACTGACCTGCAGGCAAGTGCAGAAGGTGGGCACACTTTCTTAGTGAATGATTGATGCTGATGTGGGAGGACCCAGACTACTGTAGGTAGTGTCAACCCTGCCCAGGAGATCCTTGATTGTATAAGGAAGCAGGCTGAGCAAGCCAGGGAGAACAAGCCAGCAAGCAGCAATCCTCCATGGTCTCTGCTTCACTTCCTGCCTTGGCTTTCATCAACGATAACTACAATGTGTAAGTGTAAAACAAATAAACCCTCCCCCCCACAAGTTGGTTTTGGTCAGCAACAGAGAACCCAAGCTAGAATGACATATAAGCACTTCACCTGTTAAGGACTATTTCCTCCTTGGCTCTTCATCGGTCCTCTTACTCTTTTCTGGGAGGAGGTCATGATGCCCAAAGGGAAAAAGGATGGTGAAAGAAAGGAGCTCAGCACATCAATGGCATCTTGTAGCCACCACAGCAACCGTACTTAGTATACTTTGGAAGTTTGTGAAGGATGGGACAAAGCACATTTATTTGGTTAGGAACTGACAGCAGGGCTTTGATTCTGGATCACTTCTTGTCATTCTGTAATGTCCAATGTCAAAGCCATTGTCTACATGTCCATGGCTAATTAGCACATGAATGGCTGCTGTTATTAGTAAGGAATTACTTATAATGGTATTTAATCAACTGAATTTAGATTTTAAGATAGAGGGTAGCCCATGCTGCCATAAAATCACAACTTTGTATTATTTTTAATCACTGAAAATTTTAATTATTTTAATCACTGAAAATTTTGAATTGCATTATGATGTGCTATGGATGCAAAAATACTAGATTCTAGAAATACTACTACAGAGTATTATATCTCATTAATATTTTTAGATTGTTGATTACAATATTGAAATAACGTTCTGAATATATTGGGTTGAATAAATGACTTCATTATCGTTTAATTCTTTTCACATTGTTGACTTCTAGACAATTTAAAACATGCACATAGCTCATATCACCTCTCCCCCACCATTGAACATTATATTGAGACATCATGTGTCCTGTGCTCATGGGTCTTGGGCTCAGCACTTCAAATTTATCTCATGAGGATCATAAAGTAACCTTTTGTAGAAAGTGATACATTCTTTATTTGTTTAAAGAAGCCTGAAGAGGCTGCTTTACCTGTAAGTCCCTAGGTGACTAGGGGGAAGATGCTGGCTGTGTTTGGCCCTTTAGCAGGTGGCTTCAACCACTATGTGCTCCTGGTAACTCAACATGTGTAGCTGTGCACAGATCATTAAGCTTTGTACGTTGAATGGTGATTGATTGCAGATCAGACTCCAGTAAGCGTGTCTAGAGAAACCAAGTAGGACCCACTGGAAAGATAATATTAGCTAGAGGAATCTGGCATACTCATGTATGCCGACTGTCGTCTAAGGCAGAATGAAGTTGATTAAGGATGCCCTGCCTCCCTCCTCCAATAACAACAAGCAGGGGTTTGGGAAGTATATATCCCCCTGGTATAAATACTGGTAGGGGTGACAGCTGAGATTTGTAGATGAGCTAGCAGTACGTTGTAGAGAAACCAAAGAATGAAATGTTTGGTCATATATAGCTTGCCTCTTAGTCATTGTCAAAAGTCTACGTTTGTTCTGAAATGTTTTTCTTGGGAACACAGTGTTCTTTCATAAACAACTTCAACTTATGTCTGTTCTTTACCATAGCCATTTTTGGTAAGCTGATCTCATCTTGTTTTATTTACAGAAAAAAAAAAACAACAATTACAAGCTTGTATTCTTTAAGAAAATATTTTAGTTTTGATTACATGTATATTGGTATATATGTGTGCTGGTGTGTGCCTATGACTGCAGGAGTCTGTGGAGTTAAGAAGAGGGTGTCAGTTGTCCTGGAACTAGAGTTATAGACAGCTATGAGCCCATGACTTTGGTGCTGCCAACAGGACTTAGGTCTTCTGTAAGAGCCTCAAGTGCTCTCAACTGCTGAGCCATCTCTCCAGCCCCCTGGAGACTGGTCTTATTATATGACGGCCAATGTGTTAGACATTAAAAACTTTATCACCTTACCCACTAGCTGTTCGTGTACAGATAATCTGATATTGTCAAAAATATTTTATTTCTGAATATTTTCCCAAACTCAACATGTGCAGTTTTACTGTCCTTTTCTCCCTTCCCCCTGCTTCCCAAACCCACCTCCCAATGTAGATGAAATTGTTTTGTGTGTTTCTTCATGCAGCCTGACAAGAAAGAGTGGGCTAGGAGATGGACATGGATGTTTTTACTATCATGGTAATAATGTGTTACATTTCAGCTGTGCTTTTCAGATCATAGCATCCTACAAAGCACTAGCGTTGGTGATAACTTGGTGCATTCCACCATCATGTATCACCCTTTTAGAACAGGATGTGAAGGATACAGGGTGGCCTCCCCATCAAGCGAAATAATAAAACACATTTTCATTATGGCTGGAACAGAGGACAAGCGGCAATTTCCAGGGTCTTCTCTGCAAAGTCTTTATTGGTCTACTCAGATTTCAATAAAACAGGAAGAAAACAGATGTTACTTGTTACACTTACCAGGCTTAGGGATAGAGACAGAAGAATTTGGAATTTGGGAAGATTACCAAGTCAGGTCCTGATGGGGTCAAATGGCTTAGCTGCACACACATCTGTAGCCACATCGCTGCCCCTGGACATGGTGATTCTTGTTTCTTTGTTACTTCTATTGTGTGCCCATCTTTAAACACAGAAAGGCTCCCTATCCTCTTGTTTCTCTACATTTCTGTCACTGTTTCCTTTCTTCCTATGCACTGTTCTGCCTTCTCCCACACTTTCCCTTTTCTTTACTACCCATTTTCATCACATTCTTCCCCTTTCATTTCCTCCACATTAGAATCACAGTTCATTATTTCCCTTCTCAGGCTGGCATTACAGTCCTACTTGGAGCTCCTTTCAGTGGAGAGCAGCCAAGTGGCTTTTACAGGACACTAACTTTGGAGGGCATGTGCTTCTGAACTTGGCCACTAGGGGGAGTGTGCGCAATATCTGTGGCCTCTTCCCTGCTGGAAGAGAAGTCAGATGGATGGCTTCTACTGTGGTATATAAAACTGCACAAGAGAACCTAGCCGTGCCATCCTCCAGAATGAAAGAGGATCTGTATCGAAAGCATGTGGATACAGAGCAAGCAGGCTAGGTGTCTCTAGGTATCTACATGATTGAGTCGGAAGACACAGTTTTTCCTGTTTTCAGATGGAGTGGAATAGAGACTATTGATTGACTGTAGGTGTGTGTGCATGAGTGTGCATGTGTGTGTTTGTATCTCTGTATGCATGTGAATGTTCCTGTGTACGTGGATGCACACATGAGAAGGTGTATCCATTTCTCCTTCCAACTTCTGGGCTATATCAACTTTGATGGCCACCTCCTTGATCTCTGAGCTTCCCTTCAGCGGTCCTTTGTATTGTGTGTGGAAGGCCTCAAGGAGTCACTTCTGATCTGTGGCCGGGCAGTGAGCTCTGAGCACGCCTGCTTTCCACAGTTTCTCCTACCCTCCCATGACTGCATTCTGCCCTTTTAGCCGTAGTCACAGCTTTTGAAACCTGTTTTCGATGGCAACAGCTGGTGTCAGAGACCAGAGTGCTTGCTGTAAAATGCTCATGATTGATTTCTAGGTGAGGCTATGCCATCTTTTGGTGTCTTCCTTACATGACAAAACCACTGTCTCAAAGATTTGAGTAGCAGTGGTGTTAGGGAATGGTTTTCCAGGGGGGAATGGCCCCCGAATAAATGACTACTGGCAGTGAACTGATCACTCAACCCTGTACTGGGCCAAGGACATGAGAAGGCTCCCAGGACACAGAAGACAAAGATTCTGTTTGGTAAGCATGAACAAGAGCATAAAGAACACTGGTGGAGAGAGGAGAAAGAGTTGGAAAACATTACCACTGTGTCTATGAGGATAAGAGGATATAAATTTTAACTGACCTTGAAAGATGGGCGTTACCTTTTTCCTGTGCTCAGAGATAGTGATTGCTTGTACCAGACTGATATCAAGTAAGCAAGGGAAATGAGGGTCAGACTGAGACCTGGTTTGGATTTCTCCACCCTTGATAATGCAACATAGGACTCACCTCTCTTAAACAGTAGAAAGGGAAGTTTCTAGTGTGGGGACCGATCCTTACACAGAAGGAAGCTTACCTCCCAGACATAGGCTCTGTGAATGGTGCATGCCCCGGTGATGTCAGGCACTGTGGCAGTGTCTGACTCACCGGAGTTAATGTCAGAGGCCAGGGATATATCATCTATCTCTCCTTGGGAGCAAAGGGCTGGGAGCAGGTGGAGATTATGAAATGACAGCCATCGCTCTGCTGTTGCAGAGACTGGCTGTGCTCCCCCTGGAAGCCAGGAATGGTGGGTAAGGTTGGCTTGGAAATTAACTCCTTGTATGTCTGCAGCCGAGGTAAGGCCTGGATCTGAGGAAATGGTACCTCTGTTTCTTTATGCCAGCCTAGGAACTCCATGAAGTGTGGACGGGGACTGTAGAGCCTTGTGCAAGGTCTGCGGCGCCACGATTCCCTTGCCCTGAGGTGCCATTGGAGAAGGCCTCTTCTGCCACATTTCATCCTTTAAATCCACAGCAGTCTCAGAGCACAGGATGTGCTTGGTGAGAACTGGAGTACTCTGGAAAAAAATCTCTAGCCTAGGGGACTACAGACCTGGATATAATTACTGTCTGAAGATGTTTGCAGGGAAGTTGTAACTTTTCACAAGATCCAGGTCTCTATTTTCTAAAGGACTCGAAAGATAGAGATCACAGGGTGGTGAAGAACTATGGAGCATTTTGAAAGACATGGAGTTGCCTGGCAGTGGATCTTAAGGTCTAGCCAGACTGGTGGGTGGAGACAGTTTCCTGAGCCTCTTACAGGGACATCAGTCTTCTTCCTGAGGACTTGGCAGGGGCAGTCACAGTGCTGGGCACCTGCCCTTTTGGAAGGTTCTGGGAAGAGGAGGGTCCTGAGCAGACGCTTTAGCATCTCTGCTGTCATCCTCGTGGTATACAGTCCTCCTCCCCAGCTGCTGGTGGGACATCTTTGCCAAATGCTCCAATGGGGGGTGGAACACAGTCTACTCTCACACGTCTCAGATCACTACCTGGGAAGGTGGGGGTGGGGTGGCAAGCGTTAATCTCAGATTGACAGTGGTGGGGCCGTTGGCAAAGTATGAAATTATTCAGCCTGGGAGATTTCGTGATGAGTGAATGGAGATAAACAGAATTTTCCCCGCAGGTATCAAGAGGACTATGTATGAAGCTGCCAGAGCAGCTTGGCACTTAGTGAGTGCTTAATAAAGATGATCAGTAAATGTTTGATAACGATAACGATCAGTGAAGGTTTAGGCAACTACCTAGGCAGAAAGTGGAAGGCACAGGGCAAGAAGCACTGTTTCGCCGGGCACTCTGCCTACCTCCCCTATTCCCCATTGGTTGTCAGGGAGTCACTGGAACTCAAGTCCAGGGAGAGAAAGGAAACGAGAACAACAACAAACATGCAAGAGTTATGCGCTTCCAGTTAGATGTAAAAGGAGGAAACTTCCCTCATAAACCTCATAACTGCCCCAAGGGACCGATGACATAACCTGCCAACATAGGTATTAGAGATCCAGACTTGGGGCACACTGCGTGGGTCTCAGGGACAGAAGCAGGATCTACCCTTAGGATTCCTTGCTTAATCTCCTAGTGTCGTGCTCCATCTTCAGCAGAGAGAGGACCACACATATGGTGTTGCCCGGTGTCTTTCAGAGCGTCTGTCTCACAGAGCAGCCATGCAAGGGAGACTGCCACAGAATGAGCAGGTTTTCATTTTGTGCCGGGTGCGGGAACCTCCTATGAAAAAAATCTCATCTCCATGTGAGAAATGAGGAAACTGAGGCACAGATGACCCAACTTTGCTAAGGGGTCACAACTGTAACCGTTTCATTTCACTGCCTCTTGCTGGTTTTATAAAGAGAGAGACGGGGAGGTCTTGCAGGGGACTCTGGAGTGGCAGCTTACCTGCAAACAAAGTAAACAGGGCTGGAACAAGGGATCAGGTGCTTGGGGGAACTCCTGAGGCAAACTTACCTGGTGCTGTCCCCATGTCCATCCCAGGCTTCAGGTGTTGGGGACCTCTCCCTCAGACAGAATTTGCTGTGCCCCAAGATAGCCTCGGGCTAATGAAAGCAGAGTCGAAGTTCTGTGAGTGATTTCCGAATACAGGGAGAGGGGGAAAAAAAAAGAAGCAATTCGGGTTTTCTTGGGGAAGTCCTGAGGGCTGTCAACGGACTCTGCTATCCAGGTCGGGACTATGATATTGTCTAGACAAGGACTCCGGAGTCCTTGGACTGGTGTGGGACATTTATTCCACACACCTCAAGGGATCTGCCAGGCTTCTAGGAGATCATTTGGTGGGGTTTGGCTGGAAGGTTAGAGGGAGACTGAAGACATCGCCACCCATGTGTGTCGTGGTAGGTTCTCCACCGGGAACAGTTTAGAAAGGCTCACTCATCCACGTCCAGGCACCGTCATGTTTATGGGTAAGGAGAAGAGCAACCCTGAGCAAGTCTTGGAAGACAAAAACAGTCTGAAGGGCAGGCGCTTTTATGTAACCGACCTCTACGCTGAGGGTCTCAGGAGGCTGGCGTTTCAGGTCCGGCCCGGCGATATTTTCTTCGTACAGATATCAGCCAGCGGACAGCAAAGCGACCTAAGTTAGGCAAGTCCGCGGGCTTTGGAGAGCGAGGCGCCTGGTCACACTGCCAGCTCCCAGAGTCGGCCCTGGTGAACCTGGGCTCCCAAGGCTCTGCCCTTGTCCCTCCTCCGTAGGACAGGTGACCTTGGACGAGCCACTTGACCTGTGAGCCTCAGTTTCCCAGACTGTGCGTACAAGGCAATGCTGGACAGCTTAAAGGCGCTCCTAGGGGAGCCGAGGATGGAGACCCGGGGTCCGGGGACCAGATGAGCCCCTACGACTCTCCGGCCGCGGGCCCGCGCAGCCCCACTGCCCCCACGAGGCGGCGCGTCGGGCGGTCGGCACAGTGCGCAGGCGCGGCGGGCGGGGCGGGGAGGGCGCGGGTTAGTGCGCGGCGGCGGCTCAGAGCGCGCTGGGCGGCGCGAGGGGCGGGTTGCAGCCGAGCGAGGTATCAACGCGTCTGGCGGTCGAGTCCAGCCAGCGCTCCTCGGCTTCCCGGCCAGCTCCGTTCGCTCGTCCCGCTGTCGTGCAGCCAGCGGCCCGCAGCGCGGTGATCTGGGGCTCCACGGGGCCGGGCTGAGCGGCCGCCGCCCGCCCCGAGCCGCCGCCGCCGCCCGGCCGCCCGCCCGGCTTGGCCGCCGAGGCGCCTGGCGGGGTCCGCGCCGCCGGGGGCGGGCGGCTCGGGCTGCGGGGCGGCTGGCGCGCGCGCGCCGCGGGGCGGAGAAGCGGGCCCGGGGGCCGGCGAGCATGGAGGAGAAGTACCTGCCGGAGCTGATGGCGGAGAAGGACTCCCTGGACCCCTCCTTCACGCACGCCCTGCGCTTGGTGAACCGAGGTGAGCGCGCCGGCCGTTAACGGCACCCGCGCAGCCGGCTCCGGGGAGGAGGGAGGAGGCCCGGCGTCTGCACGGGAGTAGAGGCGCATCTGTGGGGACCCCGGTGGACCCAGGGGAAACTTCTGAGCTGAGAACAGCGAGCGCTTAGGAAGCTGTGTCTGGGTCGACCCTGGATGAGCCCACTGGAGAGGGAGAGTGAGGCGCTCCGGGACCTGGAGTGTTCAGGGCGTCTAAGGAACTGTAGAGAGCACTGCGGGGAAATGGATGGGTTTGAGCGAGTCGGCTGCGCAGGAGGCGAAGGGAACAGGTGCTTGGGTTGTTTGTGAAGTTTGGGGACCTTGGAAAAGGTTTAGGGTCAGATCCTCCAAGCACGATAGATTGGAGGACCCTAGAGGTCCCGAGGGAGGAGCCCAGCCCCTCTCCCACGGTTTTCTGTGTGTGCCTAGGCGGCCACCGGATGGGCAGTTTGCCGTTCCTGGGGGCGGGCACTCAATGCCAGCCTGGCAGGCAGGCGGCCCTTGGAGGACTCAGTTTGGGAGAGGAGGCCCGCCAGAGATCCAGTTCTTGCTCGCCCTTTCTCGCTTTGAGACAAGCTGGGCGGGTGACCCTCATTGGTAGCAGGCTTGGGGTTGAGCACATTGCCAAAGGAACCACCCGCCTGTGCCATTTCTCACACTCCTCCAACCAGCGTGGGTGGGAAAGGAACCGGGAAGTGCCAAGGACAGGGACACTGGGGTGGATGGAGGCACGCCTACCCAGGACAGTATTCTCCAGGTTTACTTCTCTCGCTTTCTGAATCATCTGCTGGGATGGAAGGTAAATGAAGCCTGCCTTCTCCGTTACCTATCTGCTACACCCGGGTTTAGCATATATGTTTCCGAGGAAGATGGGCTGGGGACCTCTGGTCTCTCTCTCTCTCTCTCTCTCTCTCTCTCTCTCTCTCGGAAATGACAGAGACATTATCTGGTCAGATCTGTAACCGTTTTATGAATCACTCTGTGTGGTGGTTCCTAGTTAGGGGGTAATGCTGCTCTCCGTGCTGGCCCCGACTCTTATTGTTGTGAGAGAAAGATGAGGCAGACATATTCTATTTGTGTGGAGATACCTATGTTTTAGAACCACGATCTCTGCTACTTGCCTATTGTGGACAGTTGTCAGGAGTAGGCTGTTGTCTTCTGGTGCGGGTGGTGGACTTACCTTGCCAACAAATTTAAGCTTCTTTGAACTGTTGGACAGAAATATGTTTTGCCAGCCGCTCCCGGTGATGGCATGCTTATTTTGATTTCTTCAACACAACAGGCTTGTGAAAAAGTAATGATTCTCCTAAATCAGAGAAAAAGAATTTCAGTTCTACTGCCTGGTTCTTCTGAAGAGTTTTGTAGTTAGATTCCTGCAGTTAGGTTTTTACTCCTTACTCTTTATGATTTACATATGTCTTTTGCTGCCTGCTGGGCTGTCATCTCTGTAAGAAATTTCTTTGTACATTGTGTGAGATACGTGGACTAGAAACGGTCTGGACTGTGAAACCAAGTACAGTTTTCCCGGCAAAGAGACCGAATCAGACTTGGGTTGTACTCAATCAGGGAAACCAGTTTTAAAGGGTAATGAGTTATTTTAAAAGTCTGGCTTATTTTCCCTGCCGTTTTGTCCTAGCCGTGTGCTGTTAAGATGTTCACAGTTGTGTAGGTTCCTGTGCCTGCTGGTGTTAATAATCGCTCCATCTCCTGAACCAGTTACCGGGAGGTGATTTTTAGGGCTTGTTTTGGTGTTGAACTTGGTTGCCTTCCTGTTGGAAGTCCACTTCTTAGCGGTGAGGGAAGCCCTGCTGCCAGGATGCTCCTGTTACTGTGCGGTTTTACAAGACTGAGACGAAGGCCGATATCTAGAACACAGTGCTCTGTCATTTAAAATATTAATTGTGGTATGTTACATAACTCCAACATTACAAGTGCCTTTTTAAAAAACATCAGGTCTGAAGTCAGCATTTGGGTGACTTTTGTCAAAGTTTCATTTAAAATCTGATAGCCACTCTCTTACTGGTTATATGAAAGCATCGCTATTCTTATTTTACTATAGTTTTTTTCTATAAGAAAAATCTCTTTTTAGAGGTTATGCTGGAATCACCCACAGGGGAATGGTGGGCACTGTGAACCTTTACTGTAGTGTGGCATGTAAGAGCTTTGATGCCTCCAAAGCTCACAGTCCTTAAGGTTTTGCACAGTATTTACAAAGTTTCTCAAAGCACTTGCTATGTTCTTCCAGCCTGCTCTGCTAGCACTGAAAGTCAGTGCTTTCCTGGGAGGGTGTGGGACCCCTGCTGCAGATCAGCCTGTAGGTATTTGGAATTAATGTGAATTCACATCTTGTGTCTTGAAAGGCATTCTTCTTTCTACATGTGACTTCCCCAAAAGATGAAATGAACTCTTCTTGCACATTAATTTAAAACACTGTTGAAATCAATACAGTGAATATGCTATTGTCCCTGGTTAATTTAATGTAAAGGAGGGAAGTGTGTTCTTTAGAAAGATTGATGTCGCTGTGCGGTCTCTTTTTGTACTTCTTTGAAGAAAGCAGACCTCCACTGTAGACTTGCGAAGGATTTAATTCGGAGGCCAAGGCACCTGTGAATTAAAGCCCTCCCATGACCAGTATTTACTTTAGTAATCAGCACCGCACGATAATGAGACAGTTTATAAATGAGACATAGTCATTTCAGAATGCAGTATTCATAAACATTGATCAGCGCCCTGGCTGAGTTACCACTGTTGTTGCAGTCTGTAAGTAAGGACTTGGGCGGATACGCTGTCAGGTCGCTCTCCGCTAGAGCAGGTGGCTTCTGCTTTTTGTCCAGGCCTGTGTTTCATGGTTGGTGCGAGTTACTGAGATGACTTTTCATTCGCAAAGGTAGCTGCTTCTCTTTCTTTGCCCCAATTGTTAAATTTCATTCGCCAACAAAAGTAAGGATAGTGCTTAATTGACATTAAAGATGAAAGAAGTCAGATTTGGTAGGAGATGAAAGCTATTGGGCTTCAGTGTTCGTTCACTGTCCCCTGTTTGCTCCTGCAGTCGAGCCTGCATGGTGAGCTGCTGTGCTGCTTGCTTGGGAGATTAGCTGGGGATGAGGGGAGTGCTGCGTGCTTTGCGTTACATTTATCAGTAGGAGATAGATACTCCGACTTATAAAACCCTCAGCAGATGCCTTGTGTTCTGCTTTAATCTAGCATGCTGGTCAAGGTTTGCATGACTCCCTGTCGAAGTCTGTCCACGGCATAGCCCCGAGTTCTTAACACTCTCATAATGTATGGGTTGGTGGCTATTCCTGGCCAAGTTATATTTAGTTGGTTACAGGAGGAAGTGAAGTGAACATTGCAAGTCTGTGTGTCCACAGTGACACTGATAAGGTCTCTGTTGACATTTCAAAACAAGGGTTTTCACGTTACCTCAGTTTCTTAAATGTTAGGGTTCTTTGCATGACTGAGGTGATGTATGCAGAAAGGGAGCCATTAGCCCATATTTCTTCCTAATGAACGGTATGGCTCTCGTGTATGTTTTGATTGAATGTGCTCAGGCTTGTGAGGGCTCAACTCATGTTTAGGTGTGAGATTAGCTGAGTGGTGTTTAGGTGTAGTGCTTGTGCCCTGGAGTGTGAGGAGTCTGTTTCTTCCAGGGAAGGCTGCCAGTATTATTATTATTATTATTTATTTTTCTTCTGGTTGTGAGTGTTTTGGTTTGTTTTTATAAAAAATGGATGTGGTGACTCAGAGGTCAGCCTCGTCTGAGTTTTCCGGCAGTCCTTATAGAGAGGTAGTGTTCCAGCACATGGACCCGGGGCACCCAGCCTGTGTGCCCAGCTTTTTGTGCTGGGTACTGGAGAAGATGGAGAACTACAAGGGCCTGTGCTCACTGAAGGGGAGAGTGAGTTTCAGGTTTATAAATGTCATCTTCCCCAGGAACTTAGTCCTCAGCTTTTCTTCTGGGAAACTGAGTGATCAGATGGCTCAGATGAGGTCCCAGGTGACGCTCCTGTATTCCTGTTACTGCTGACACCAAAGGATGGAGAGGTCTTCAGGCCAGGTTTTCAGTTGTTCAGTGTGTCTGAAGTGGCACACTTTCAGGATGTAAGAGAAGGCACTTGGTTGTTGGTTTTGTCATGCCAGACCGTGGAGGTCTGGGAAGTGAAGCGCCTGTGAGACTGTTGGTCAATGCCAGGCGGTGTCTTGGAAAGCCTGGCCTCCTGATGTACAGACTGTTGGTCAATGCCAGGCGGTGTCTTGGAAAGCCTGGCCTCCTGATGTACAGACTGTTGGTCAATGCCAGGTGGTGTCTTGGAAAGCCTGGCCTCCTGATGTACAGACTGTTGGTCAATGCCAGGCGGTGTCTTGGAAAGCCTGGCCTCCTGATGTACAGACTGTTGGTCAATGCCAGGTGGTGTCTTGGAAAGCCTGGCCTCCTGATGTACAGTTGCTTCATTATCCCCCTGGCCACTTTGGGTTGAAAGATACATGATATGGTGTCATAATTTTATTCTTCTTCAGATTCCTGCTTTAATTGTTCCATCTACTTCCCGCTCTCCACTGAAAGGCAGGGCTCCATTGCTTTCTTCTTGGCTCCAGTGATACCTGATGTTTACCTTTGCCCTGGGATGATGACGCTCTTTAGATCTCATCACGTTGCTGTGAGAATGGGAGCCTGTTAGGAGCAGACCAGGTCTCACTTGTCTTTGTGTCTTCAGGAGGTGCGCCATCAGGTTTCATGCCTGGGCCATGAAACCTTGTGGTTGTGCAATAATTACCATAAGGTGGAAGAGTGAATGTGTGCTGGGCATGCAAAGCCATTGAGAGCTCTGCCCATAACCGCTGTGGAGCACCAGGCCTAGGCAGTAAGGATGAAGTCTCTAATGTCCATGCAACACTGAGGAAGGACATCAGTGAGGAAGGAAAGGAAGCACTAAGTGAATGTGGTGTTAAAGCCAGCAGGATCCCAAGTGTGGTGGAACAGTAGGGGTCTTTGTCAGGAGATAATGAGAAGATGTTCTCAGATCTGCTTAGAATCAGATGTTTATTTACTTTTATTCTTTCCTGAGAAACTCGTTAAGCCACTGCACTCCAGTACAATCAGTTTTTCTTCTGAAATCCATAATGGAATGATTTTTTTTTTAATAGATAGAGTCAAACTTGAATCCTGAAAGCTCTTGGCACATGTCTTATAAACTTTTTCTTTTCCTTCTTTCTTTCCTTTTTTTTTTTTTTTTTTTTTTTGACAGGGTCTCACTATGTAGCCCTGGCTGGCCTAGAGTTCACAATGTAGACCAGGCTGGCCTCAAATTCATAGAGATCTGCCTGCCATTCTCCCTTCCTGAGTACTAGGATTAAATGTGTGTGCCACTGAGACTGTGAAACTGGAAGTCAGAGGACTGACTGAAATGCTAAGAATGCCAGCTTCAACTTGAGTATCTGTCTTAGTAAGGGTTACTATTCCTGTTATGAAACACCATGACCAAAATGCAAATTGAGCAGGAAAGGGTTTAATTTTTAGGCTTACACTTCCAGATCATAGTCCATCATTGGAGGAGGTCAGGACAGGAACTCAAGCAGGGCTGGAACCTGGAGGCAGGAGTTATTGCAGAGATCAAGGAGGGGTGATGCTTACTGCCTTGCTCCCCATGGCTTGCTCAGTTTGCTTTCTTACAGAACTCAGGACACTAGCCGAGGAATGGCCCCACCCACCATGAACTGGGCCCCGCTCCATTGACCACTAATTGAGAAAATGCCCTATAGCTGGATCTCCTGGAGGTGTTTTCGTAACCGAGGCTCCTTCTTCTCTGATGACTCTAGCTTGTGTCAAAACCAGCCAATACAGTATCCAAAGATCCCTTTGCCACGGATTCTTTCAGATCTGCCAGACTGAAAGAATAGAAAAAGGCATACATTTTTATCAAAACAGTAAGCAGGTGCTCTTAGCTCTGGGACAGTGGTTATAAATGGTTACAATTCAAGCTACTGCATGTAGGACCGCTTTAGTGTCCCACACTTTCTGTGCAATATCTTTACACAGGACCTTGCAAGATCCATAGTTTTATCCCTGCCTTGCCTCTTCCCCCACCCCCACCCCCAGGGAGGCATCTCTGACTCCAAAATGAAAGCTTTGGAGGTGGAACCTGTTGTCAGATCTGAACTTTAAATCTTCAGTGCTTTGAACAGATACTTTAAGAAAGGATATAAAAGGCTGCTACTCAGTGTTGTTTTTAAATAAAAGTTTGATTATGGTAGAAGCCCATTAGGAATTTCCATTGGCAATGATGAATTTTTAAAAGAGGTGTCTGAAAATGTGCTTTAACAGAAAGGCCGCCTACTGTGTCCTGAGCATCAACACTGTTGAGTGTTTGGTGGTGTTTAAGGTGAGTAGACTGACTCAGGCGTGCATCTCGGGAGTCAGAGAAAGTGGCACAACATGGCAGAGAAAATGTACAAGTGAAATCCTCCCTGGGGCCTGCTGTGTGGAAGGAGTCCTGGGGAACTCCAGTGCTCTTTTTTCTTTTTTTAAAAAATTCTTGGTCTGCCAAGGGATCAGCTGGTTCACAGAATATTAGAGTCTTACTTAGCTTGTGGTGTAGGGAGGAAAGTGAGAAAGTCCACACCCTTTAAAGCCAAGCTCAAAAAGAAAAAACAAAAACAAAACAACAAAAAAAACAGACAAGATCCTGTTTCCACAAGAAGTATATTTAAACATATATGCTGTGTAATTGCTAATTGTGGTAGCATTTATCAAGGACTTTTTCTCATTTACATGCTTTATTTCATTTCTAACATTTTTTTCTTTTTCTTTTAATTTTAATTTTTTTCTTCACAATTTATTCTTTATATATCCGGATTGAAGCCCCCTCCCTCAACCCCCATGCCGCCCTCCCTCATCCCCCCCAATCCCCTTCCCCTAGTCCACTGAAAGAGGACTAACTAACATTGTTAAAAGAATAAATTATGCTGGGCAGTGGTGATCTCTGTGAGTTCGAGATCAGCCTGGTCTACAAAGTGAGCAAGTGAGCTCCAGGACAGTCAGGGCTACACAGAGAAACCCTGTCTCAAAAAAAAAAAAAAAAAAAAAAAAAGGAAAAAGAAAAAAGAAAAATAATTTTATCATTTTACAGGTAGGGAAGGTCAGATAATTAACCAAGGTCACTATGAATTGTGCCTGAGCATCAGAAAGTGTGGGAGCAGGAACTGTGGCTGGTACAACTACAGCTCCTTAAGTTAACTGCAAAGCATTGCACAACTGATCTGCTGAGCAGAAGAGAGTCCCTATGGTACAGAGGAGCAGGCTGGGCACCCACCAGCGTGGAGGCTGGTGGGTGGCATTTACTTAGGGAATAGCATCTCTAACAAGAAGCTCACTGTGCAGAAAGAATCCTGTGATTATGGAAGGCGACACCCTTGGGTTTGTCCAGTTACTTAATTTGTGGGAAACTCAGTTTCCCCATCCGCAAATTGAGGACCCCGTGCTCTGTTTGTGTGATTGATGTTTTATATGTGTAGAATGCAGAACATGCAGTACGTTCTATATTATTTCCTGCTATTTTTGTAGACCGGCCCAAGACAGATGTGTGAGTACGGGTGTTACTTTCCAGACACACTGTGTCTAGTGATGACACACAGATCTTAGCCCTGTTACTTATGGTAATGTTATGAGATTAGGATGATTTTAGTTTTCCAGTCCAGGAAGCACTGGAAGAGAAATTCCTGGCTTAGGAAGCTTCTTTCATTCCCATCAGAATCAGCAGCACAGTTGGTTTCATTATGCTAGTCAAGGCACAACATACGAAGCCTAAATTTAACAAATGAAGTTTCATAAACATTTTTATGAGCACAGCTTAAGCGTGTCTGGACACTGCAGCCTCCTTAGCACAAGAAGCTTGCTCTGAGTGGGGAAGCTGTAAATTTCCATGGTTTTCACCAATGTGCCTCTGCTGCTGTTTTAAGGATTTTAAAGGTGTTCTGGTGAAAGAGCAACCCACTTTGATCTCTCCTTTCAGCATAAATCCTACACTTGGGGTCACTAGTGGTTTGAGGCCCCATTGAGAAATTTGAAGGGAGTTGGGAGGGGCAGTTTTCATTCTCAATTTCCTGTGTTCTTTTGCACAAGAATTATGGCTATGCTCTGCATTTCTTCCACCAGATGGCGCTCCGCGTAGCTGCAGATCCTTCCACTCCTAACTTGAACTCAAATTAGTGTTGATGTACAAGCTTGCCTTTTCATGCATTTCTACTTTTTTTTTTTTAAATTAGGTTATTTCCTGGACAGCACTTATGCATTACATATGTATAAAGCATCAACCATACAAACAGAGCATGGGTCCTTGGTTTGCGGATGGGCAAACTGAGTGTCCCACAAGTTAAGAAACTGGACAAATCGAAGGGTTTCACCTTCCATCATCACAGCATTTCAGGACACAGTGGAGTGTTTTTGCCTAGTTGCTAGTGTTTCTGAGTTCCAAATGGATGCTGTGCTCAGTTGCTAGTTTGCTTTTCAGTCTTGAGTCTGAGTGAAATTAGTTTTCTTCTCATTCTAGAGATAAAGTAATGCTGGTCACTGTGTAATCTACGTGCTTGAGTCAGGAGGCAAACTTAGGACTCATAGAAGCACTGGACTGAACACTTTCTTAAGTAGATACTAGGATGGTCTGTCTTGTGGCTTCGGGCCACTGCAATCTGTTTCTTGGAAGGGGAATTACAGTTCTCACAGTTGGTTTGCATGTATATCAAAGTTTGAGACAGGTAAGCAAGTGGCAGTATGAAAAGATCTGTTAGCTGGCGGGGGGGTTTTCTGCCTCTTCTTGCCTTCTGTTGCTATTGACTTCAGTGGTGAGGGGGCCTGCCAGTGCCGGGTGGAGAGCCACAGGAGGGCTTGGAAAAACAAAGACACCTCTTTTGAAAAGTGATTTTTAAAAGGGCAGAATACTGGATCACGGTATCAAGAGACTATAAGAATTTCAAAAAAAAAAAAAAAAAAAAAAAGAATTTCAAAAAATGTTTTTCATTGATGCAAGTGGTACATAAAATTTTGAATTACTGAATTTAACTTTGAATATTTAATACTGCTTAATTGAAACAGAACAGTTTGCCTCTGTGTTTAGCTCATTTGTTGTCACTGAGATTAAAGGACAGTGATAACTAAGGGGAGGGCTTCAGATGGTCCTCTTTGGTCCCTAAGAGCTACGTTTTATATCTGGGTTTCAGACCTGGCCCTTGCCTAAGGTGTCTGGTGCAGAGTGAATTAATTACCTGTTTTCTGTGTGTGTGTATGTGTAGACTGGGTTTTCTTACTGCCTTCATTTCCCTGTCTCTTGCTTTCAGTCCATTTGTGCCCAGAGAGCATAACCAGAAGTTAACCACTTAAAAAAGATCCCTTGTCTTAGCTCCTACGCTGCATGCAAGCCCCAGTTAGCTGAAGTGATCCTGGGGTCGAACTCAGACTATTTTGCAGAACAGGATAGTTAAGTTTTGTGTCAGCAAATGTGGGCTCAGGTCTTAGCTCTGCCTTTCTTGTGTTGTGACCGTGGCTGCATTAACTCTTCTCGGCCTCAGTTTCCTGTCTGCAAAGTGGTGAACAAACAAATACATTGGGCTCTGCAGTGTTTGTGGTGTTTCAGGTTGGTGCTGTGAGGAGTGGCTGTGGAAGACTGGGTGTGTTGAGAGCTTAGGGCAAAAATGGCTGCTGCTGTCACCCATCCCCTTCATTTTCGTTTTTAGTGTACAAATCAATCCTTTTGATGATTTTATTGTGTGTGTGTTTGCATGTTTGCATGCGTGCTTGTAGAGTCTGTAAGAGGGCATCAGATCTCTTGAAGCTGGGGTTGTTAGTTGCCCAATGGGTGCTGGGAACAGAACTTGGCATTCAGCAGGAGTAACAAGAGCTCCTAACCACAGAGCTGTCTTCTCCAGCCTCCTCTCCCTCACAGTGTTTCTCATCGAATGTTCAGGAGCCAGTCTGGGCAGTGAACATGCTAACCAACTACAGAGTGGGTTATGTGCTGCGGTAGAAGGCAGTGATATGAAGCTTACTCCGCTTTTCTCGGGACCAGGTGGCTTTCTTGTTAATGAGTTATGAGCCAGATGCTGAGTACCAAAAGGTCAATGACATGGCGCCAGCCACACTATATGTAACTTCCTGTTTCCCGCATCTTCATGTCCCTGCCTTTCATGCTATCTTGTAGTTATGTATCTGTGTCTTCTCCAATTTTCCATGTACTTCTTTCTCCTTGGCATTAAAGAAACATTTATTTTGAAATAATTTTAAGCTTACACAAACATTAAAAGGCTAGTGTTCAGACTCCTGTGCACCAGCTACATGGCTTCACCAGTTAACATTTGCTGTGGTTTCCTTCTGTGCCCTCTCTGTCTGTTTTCACTACTGCTGATGGTGATGTGTGTGTTGCAATGGCTTGGGCCTCTGAGTGTTTATCTCTGCATATTTCCTAACAGGAAAGGCCTTTTCTTGAAGCACTGTTAACATTCATACGTGATGCTGGCCTCTCACCCAGCTCCATACCCCTTTTTTTTTTTAAAGATTTATTTATTTGTATTATTTATACAGTACTCTCCCTCATGTGCATGCCAAAGAGGGCACCAGATCTCATTACAGATGGTTATGCTCCACCATGTGGTTGCTGGGAATTGAACTCAGGACCTTTGGAAGAGCAGACAGTGCTCTTAACCTCTGAGCCATCTCTTCAGCCCTCCATACCCATTTTTGCCACTTGTTCCATTTCTGCCCTTGAATGGTCTAGATCCAGTGCCCGCAATACACCCAGGTACCAGGTTCCCAGTGTTTTATTGGTGTCAGCAGCCTTCTGCCTTCCCCTGCCTCTGACGACATGCTAGCGTTTGTGGTCGAACATCGCTAAGTTTGGGATGTCTGGTTCTTCTGCAGGGTTGTAGGAGACCGTGTGTGCTTCTGTGCATGAGGGCACAAGCTGCAGAAGCCTCAGCTTTGGTGACTGCTTGAAGTCATGCCGGCCTCTCCCCCAAAGTAAATCGCCTCCTTTTGTGACTACGTGGTGCTTTACTGCAGAGATACCTTAAGCCTAAATATTCTGTTTTTGCCAGACTCTCCCTCACAGACTTTAGCACCCACTCATTTCCTACCTGAAACATGACTATGGGTGTTGTATTTATAAAATAGCAGTTTTCTGCCCCCTCCATTCCAGTTACATTTACCACTTCTCATTCCACTGAAAGGGGACATTTGTTTTGCCCTCTCTGTGTCTAGACTCCTTTACCCTACCCCCCTCTCTGTTCAGCTTATCTCATTTATCTTGTGCATACGTGGATTATCTTAATCGATAAGTTATGAACATTAACTGTCTAAGTGGATGTTCACATTGTCCCTGAGTCATTACTAGGAGCCCTTTGCCCTATACCCATGGTCCTTTTGATGGGATTATCTAATGTGAGTAGAGTTGGTTTGCTATAGATCCATAGGTCCCACATTAGTGTTTTTTTTAAAGATTTATTTATTTATTACATATACAATGCCTGCACCCCAGAAAAGGGCATCAGATCTCATTGTAGATGGGTTTGAGTCACAATGTGGTTGCTGGGAATTGAACTCAGGACTTCAGGAAGAACAGACAAAGCTCCTAACCACTGAGATATTTCTCCAGCCACATCAGTGTTTTTAACCAAGGATGTATCAGAAATATTTGAAAAGAGTAGAATCTTTATTTAACATGTACATATTTTTTGTTGTGTAAATCATACATGATTGCATAGTAGTAGTTACTAATACAAGCTGTAGTGATCATTTAGTGACTCCAGAGGACAGGAAGAGCTTAATGTAAGTAAGCACCACACTTTTATATACAGGGATTGAGGATCTGTGGCTTTAGGTATTGGGGCAGCATCTTGTTCCAGGGCTTGATTGCCTTTGCTCTGAAATCAGCCCCATCTTACACTGTACCCTTTTTTTTGTTTTGTTTGTTTTCAGGGTGGAATGATCCTATAAACCAGAGTCTGGTTTAGGCTCCTTGCTCAGAGGTCTGGGACACAGATTTGTGCCTGTAAATTGTTATCTCTCTATTGTCTTCATGCTGAACTCAGACTCTTTTTTGGAAAAACCAAAGGCTAAATATTTTTGAGGTATGCCTTCTATTAAACTCCCTTTAGCATATTGGTAAAGCAGAAAAGGACAGTAGACAGTATGTATTTGAGTGAGTACATGTGTACTCTGATAAGGCTTTATAAAAACAAGCAGCGTGCCAGACTAGTGAGGTGAGTCAGCTCACATGTTACAGATTAAGTACGAGATTTGTAAAAGTCTTGTTTTACCCTTACCCTCAGGAGAGGCATAATAGAGGGCACGTGTCCGAACTAACACGTGCTGACTGTGAGCTAGATGTACCGCAGACCGCTCTTTTCTCTTATGTAGGTTTTTCCAGTGCCTTGCAACTTGCCAATATGCCTGTAAAATGAGAATCTTTTTAACTATTTTACTTAAATTATTCAGTGCTTTTTGTATTATCATATTGGGAAAATAATTGTGTAAACTCAGGAGAGTAAGTTTTCGAGGCCTTCTGTGTGTGGTGTGCACACACACGCACATGCAGAGGCCTGAGGACTAAATTAGGTGCCCTTCTCAGTTGTGCTCTGCCTTATTTCTTCAGACAAGATTTTCCACTGAACCTGGAGTTTGCTGATTCAGCTAAACTCTCTGGCCAGCTAGTCCTAAGGCTCTTTTTGTCTGCTTACCCGAGTGCTAGGTTTACACACAGGCTGCTGCAGCTAGCTTTTGGCTTGGCGGATCCAAACTCAGGTTCTCACGTTTGCGTGGCAAACACAAATGGAGCCATCTTCACAGCCTGGCACTTTCTTAGTAAAGGCCTGGCTGAAGGCTAGCCACAGTGTGGGTTAAGGCCCCTGGTCCTCCTGTAGCCTTACATGTTTCTTTCAGGCTTAGCAGAGAGGCAAGATTTTGCCCTAGTCAATTGGAAGAAGAAGAAGAAGAAAGCAACCCTCAACATACTTCTTGTTACGGGATAAGCTTTTTTTCTCTCTCACATTTTTTCTTGATGTAATTTATTGCTTTAATGGATTTATAAAGGGACTTCTTGAGAGCAGTGACAAGAGGGTTTTATCAGGAGTGACGCTATTCTCAGAGGGATGGTATGCCATCAGGAAATGTCACCCCGTCTGGACTGGGGTAGTCTTTGACACTGATGTGGAGCTCTGATGGCCACAGCACACCATAGTAGCTTGATGTGGAAATATGATTACCCCCACAGAAGACATCTCCAGTGACTCTGGGACAAACTAGGCTTTTCCTAATTGTCTCCTTATTTTATTTTACTTTTGGATTTATCATTATTCCTAGACGTCAAAGGTCAGTCTGAAAGGTCAGTGGCTAAGCAGTTCTTCCATTCACCAGCAGGCCTGCTGGTTTGTTGGCAGCAGCAGCAAGTGTCCTCAGCCCTATCTTTAGACTGGTTCACAGTTCCACCCAAGGACACTGTATGGTTGGGTGAACTTAGCACACTCAGGACCTCCACAGGGCTGCTGCTGTCGGAGACACCTAATACCTTCTGAGGTTCCAATTCAGTTAGCAACCATTTACTGCTTTTCTTCTGTTTTTACATTTCAGTATCTCTGCATCTCTAGGCTTCTTACACACACTGGCAAAAGACTTCCTCTGCTTTTTGACTTGATGTCCATCATTTTGTAAAACCCTAATCAGAACAAATAGAGAATCAGAATTCTAAGTGTTCGGGTCATTTCTTCAGTTCTTCAGGCAGAGTCTGCCTGTGTTGCTCAGGCTGGTATCAGTTCATTAAGTGCCCAGACTGATGTAGAATTCACAATCTTTCTGCCTCAGTCTCCCCTTCCTGGAGTTACAGGCATGCACCACCAGGCCGAAGGCTTGCTCTGTATTTTCATGGTCTCTAGTAGTGTAGAATACAGAGCAAAGCATTAGGAGGTGTAATTTACCAATTGCTAGGTCATGCTCTGGATGCTTCTGGTCTATAGGCCTTTCCTTTTCTCAGCCCTTGTCAGGTAAGCAGTGCACTCGCAGACTTCAGGGTCTCCCTCCCTCAGTGGTCTTGGGGGAATCTGTGCCAGGTGCAGACATGCTGCTAGGTCCTTCAAATCCAGTCTAGTGAGCTAGCAGCACATGTGTTCCTGTTTCTTTCCTTCAGGGAGTCCAGCATAGAACACTGGGCCCAGAGATTATGCTACTAGGGTGCTTCTTTGAGCTCTTCAAAGAAGAGCTACAGTATAAGACAGTATAAGGATTCTTGGTTGACCAGTTTTGCTAGCACACAGGGTGATTTTTCAGTAAAGAATTCATAGTGATTGTACTTGTGTAGGGTTGGAGAGTTAAACAAAGGAGAAACATGACTTTCTGCTGAGGAAACCATAGCCTTCTAGGGGCACCACTAGCAGGCAGGCAGGGCATGATTTCCCCCAGTCTTCCCTGGCTAGAGGGGGCTCTCTCCTTACACAGTGTGGGAGCATGGCTCGGTTGGGCTACATGCTGGAACACAGAGCTGGCTAATATGTTATCCCTGCTTAAAGAGTTTCCAGCGCAGTGGGGAAGCAGCCAAATTAAAAGACATTTATATTGTAGGGTGGTAAGTGCTGTAATAAAGACATCGTGGATACCGTGGCCCTGCTTAGGAGCAAGTAGTGCATTATTCTAGTCAGGGGAGGGAAGAGGAACTTCAGAGTGACCCTGATGGAGAACTGGGCACTGTCGCTGCTGAGTCTGGAGGAGGAATGCTTTTCCTTAGTGTCAAAATATGGCCTCCTTGAAGGCTAAAGGCTCCTTGTCTGCTATGGATGCTCATGCCCTCTTCCATCTGGGCTCCCAGTGCCTAGTGTGGGCAGTACTTGGCACTGATCTCACTGCATCCGTCCGTCACAATGGATTTTTGGAGTTCCTTCTCTCAGGGAAATCTAAGCATCTTATAGGCAGGGAATGTGACTCATTATTGTGCAGTGTTGGGTCCTCAGAGCTTAGCCTGGAGAAAGCTGGGCACAGCATAGTTGTTTTCAAAGCAGGGAACTAGGGGGTCTCAGTGTTTTCACTCAGGAGTCCTTCTTTCAGGTTGCTTTGGTGAGGGAAGGCAGTAGATTGTTTTCCTTTTGAATGTCCTGCAACTGGTTTTAAGATGTGTCATTTCTCAGATGGCTATGTCCGGCTTGTGCATCCTGAGATTTGTGTTTCCATCCTGAGGTTTGTGTTGTTGATGCAGCACGACAGGAGAGGGCTGGGCTGAAGGGCAGGCCTCTCATCACTTTTTCTTATCTTCATAAAATGTGTGTGAGCCAAATTATACTTACAGGTGTACTGCTTTTAAAATGGGATCTTACCCTCTGCTGCTGCCGCTGATACTGATCCTGGCACACTCTTGAACTCCAACAGCTAAAGTGGGACAGAGCAGCATGATACAGAGCCTAGGAAGTGAAGTGGAGCACAGGCCCATCCCCCTAGAAGACTCAACAGCCCCGGAAGCTTCTCTTTTTCTGACTTTGGGTTGGCTCACATTTTGCCAGTTGTCTTTACATTTAATAATGGTAGGCGCCATGCAGTTTGCAATTTCTTTGTGGATGCTTTTGAAGTATATGAATACATCAACTGTGAAGGCTTAGTCCTAGATCTTTAGATTCTTGAACATGAATCCTGCTGCCTGCCAAGGTCGTGCTTGGCTCCCTGATGATGTATGTAGAGTACAGAGTCTATAAACCTTTGACATGGGAACCAGGAAAGATTAATGCTCAGCTCCTTTTCTTAGGGTTCAGGGCTCAGTAGAAAGCAGACCTGGGCACCTTCCTTTCTATTGCCTTTCTTATGAGTTGCACTCTGGTACTGGCTTGCTCGCTAAAGAGAGGCAGGGGCCTGATCCACAGTAGGTAGTACTCTGGAGCTTTCTTACTATGAGGAGAGGTCACAGGATAAAAGTGGCTCGAAAAGGAGGAAAGATCCTTTTGTGGACAATGCTTATTTATTGATTGTTTATCTATTTACTTGCGTATTTTGCCTCCTGTGCTTTCTGTGGAGAAGTGCCACTGTGTGTACTCTGACTCAGACATATTGGCATGCCAGACTAGCAGATTAGTATGTATGGCCTTGCCTAAGGGAAAGGCAAGGACCTTTGCTACACTTTACAGATTTGAGTAAAGGGTGTAATTCTTTTGCCCAAGTGAATTGTTGCCTCCTAGTGAATTAGTGAAATATGAGGAAACTAGCTATGATAATCTTATAACTCACATAATGCATTTTATATAAAAGTGGATTTCTATTTAAAAGACCTGTAAGAGGCTCTTTTCTAGAATATTTTTTTTTATCTATCTGAAAATGTCAATAATAAACCTTTCCAATCAAGTTGATTTGGCTTTCTTACATGGAGAAGAAAAAAATGATAGTCTCAACTGCTAGTCCATAGATATGCATAGAGGAGTAGTATGGCTTCTTTTTACAAAAAATAAAAATACTTAACAACAGATTTCAAGCCATGCATTGCCTTGGAACCTGCCTTGGTTCATTTTGTATTGCTGTGATAAAATACTTGAAGCCAGTTCACTTATAAAGAGGTTTATATGGTTCATGATTCTAGTGGCTGGAGAGTTCCAACAGCTTGGTCCTCATGTGATGGTGTGGACCTCTTGGCTGCTTAGATGTGGCAGAGAAATAGAAGCAAAACTTACTACATAGAAAAGGAGCCGAAAACCTAGGCAGTCCGAGTTATGGCAGCTCATTGTTAAAGACCTAGACAGCATCGATTCATCCACAGGGTGGTTCTCCTATGACCTAACTACCTTCAGGGAGTTGATCACTAAGGAGCAGGCTTCCACAGTGTGAAGTTTAAAGGACAGACCAAACCCACGACACAGCCAAGCCTACTGCTGTGTGCTTGGAGGCAGCCAAGTGCTCGGGGAGGTGTGCAGTCCCCTGCGTAGCTTCTGAAAATGGCACTCTTGCTTGAGCTGGCTCCTCCTCAGAGCCGGGGTACTTCTGTCCTTGGTTTCTTGGCATCTCGACTTACGCCGTTGCAACTTGCGTTGTTACTGAGTACTTGTGTGGTTTGACATCCTCTCAGTTCTTCAGGGACAAAACATGGTCGTCACAGTTAAGATCACTCAATTACCGTAGTTCAGTTAACCTGACGTCCTTAAGCAATTTAGGTTAATGAGAGGTATGCCTGTATAGAGGAAGCAAAATTATTTTCTGTTTTGTTTTTCAATTTTCAGATTCAGATCTCTGAGATCTACTTAAAATGAGTCTGACAAACTGGCAGTGTGTTCCTTTTCTGTGGCTGTGGTGACAAGTTATTACAAATACAGTGGCTTCATTACCTCACAGTCCTGGTCTGAGATCGCTGTGGATGCTCCTGAGTACTCTGTATTATGCTTTGTAGAGAATCTGGCTTTTGTCTTCTGACCTCTGAAAACTAGCCACAGAATGGGCTTGTGGCTCTTTTCTTTGTCTGCAAAGGAAGTACCATGAGGCCATCATCTCTGTTCTGTGTTTTTCATTTGTGGGGCTTTTGTGATTGTACTGGGTTCACCCTGGTAATCTCTCCACTTTAAGGCCAGTGTACTTCTGTCTTCAGCTGTTCTCCACACTACTTAATAATTGTCGGCTCTGGAGGTAAGGATGCAGATGTCTTTGGAGGAAGCCAATTTTCTGCCTACTGCAGAGCGTTGGGGAGTACAGCAGGAAATGAACATTTACAGGGTGTCTGGAGTATCTGCAGCCAGGCTTTAAAGATTTCATGTACTCTGATTATCTCAAACTGCGCATCAGGATCTTGGAGACATCAAATGAGTTGTCACTGCTGCAGAATGATTACTAAAGCTGGGCTTTTAAAGCTTGAGTTCCTGCTAAGCATCAGGCTGTGCCAGGAGATTGACCAACTGCATTTTCCTAGTCCCCAGAACCATCTTCTGAAATCGATGACATGAATTCCACCCCACCAGTGGGAAGACAGGCTGTCACGGAGATGGGACTGGCCTAAAGTCACATGGCTGGCTTGGAACTGAAGATACTACACGTGGAAGCAAGGCTGATTTACTTGCTTTTTTTTCGAATTATAGGAGGCTGAGAGGAAAGGGAGTTATGGAGTTGATTTCTCTTCTTTTCCACTTCACAGTGAGGCCTTATTTGTATAATGGTCAGAGTATCTGCCAGGGTGATTGCCAAAGATTTGGTGTGGCATTTCAGACTGACTCGGTAAGATCTCCCCCCTTTCCCCTTCTTTCTCCCGCTATGCTTCTTATCCACTGTATTCCATACCTACCTTATTGAGTGTGATTTTCGTGCTGCTTTTTAATTACTACTTCTGTTTTCTCCTAAAGTCATTTCTCCTAACCTTGATGCTCTGCAGTCTGTGAAGTGGAAACCCTTGTCTTTATGGTCAATGAGACTCTCACCTGTGAATTGGCAGATGGAAGCTGAGCATCAGAAAGGCCAGCTGAATAAGGTTGCTAAGCATAATGGGACAAGACTCCAGTTTGTGTCCGCTTGTTTTCAAAGCTCTTTGGCTTACCATAAAGTTGGGTGACTAAAATAGAAAAATAAAGGCAGAAGAACAAACAGGTAAAGGCCATTCAGAGATAAGAGATGCAGACATGGTAAAGGTGGGGCCAATTGGCAGGTGAGTTGCACCGGCTGTTGGTAAAGCAGAAATTCAGGAGAAAACAGTCTTCATTTTGTAGTGCTCAGTGAAGACCTGTGAAGGAAATGGTCTTCTTGTCTAGCTTCAAGGAATTAGCTCTGGGCTATTCCGTAATCAGAACTAAAAAGAAGACAATGGCAGTGGTAGCTCCCACCAGCCCAGACCAGTCTGGGATTTGCTCTCCAGATCAGTACTCTGTCCAGACTGTACAGCAGCCTCCTGCAGATGGGTCCCAATGCCTCCATTTTAGAGATAATGCCACTGAGCCTGTGAGTGAAAAAAGCAGGTTGCTTCTGGAATGGAAGACCTGTGTTCATTTTGTTCTGCTCATCTTATTTCAGCATAGTCAACGTTATTGCTTGAAACAGTTCCATAAAGCTCGGGGAACTGCAGAGAGAGAAACTTAGAGTGCCTGACATGGTAATTATACAGAAAAAAAAAATACTGAAGGAGCAGAATCGTGTGCGTTTTAAAGCATGTAAAATGTGCTTGGCCCGTACCATCCTGGATAAGCTCCAAGAACGGGCAGCAGATAGCACTCAGTTCTGTGCATTACATACTTGTGGCATCTTGTTCTTAGCCATGTTGGGACTTTTTCCTTCTTCCTCAGTGTTTTTAGACACCCAGTCTCCAGTCTCTCTGCCTCTGCCTCCATACTACTGAAAGAAAGTAAATCCTGGTATGTGTTCTCTATGCAAGTGCTGTGTGTTAATTCAACACTCTGAACCTGGCCCATGTTTGGAACTTGCTAATTATATTTATGAACTCTTGCTCCGCATTAAACTCAAGGTATAATGGTCAGGTCTAATTATTAATCCAATAATTACCATAGTCATAGTGTTGTGCAGCCCCAGACCCTAAGCCCAATGGATGACAGCAAAACGCTTTCAGAGCCATTAGTGCCTGTGTTGTGGTTTACAGCTTCCATGGTGGTATGTAATTGCCCTCATGTTGTGGTAGAGTTGGCTGTTGTCATGGCTGCTGTGGTGGGGAGAATGTCCTTTGGAATCCTGGCCGATGATTAGCCTTTGGAACTTGACTGGCCAAAGCATATGAAGGGGAGTCTTGGGCCAAATCCCATGATTCTTTACTTTTTTTTGTAACAGATGCTCCTTGGTGGGAAAGCATCCTGCTTTTGGTCTGTTTCTGCTACTGTCTGCTTTCCTGCTGCCCCTCAGCTAATCTTCCTTCAGGGGCCTCTCGGACCCTCCAGGGCTTGATGTTTGAATACAGTCAGGACCAGCTCATTCACTCCTGACCCAGAGACTGCTTCTGGGTTCAGAACACTATCAAATGAATTGTATAGCATAATGGAGAGTTCTGTTTTGTTTTGATGTCACTTGGGAATGTCCACACTGGTTGTGGAAGATGGTGGTGCATGGTGATTAGAATTTGATCTTAAGCTTAGTCTGTCTTGTTGCCCTGCTTCTTAGCTGTGTGTCCTGGGGCAAATAACTGCCTTGCCCTAAATTTCTTCATTTGGTTCAAGACATGGCTATAGCAAAAGTAGCCATCTTATAGAGCTCTCGGGTGAAGAATAAATATGTTAACATGTGTAAAACATTATTGCTCTACAGGCAGCAATATTCAATAAATGTTATCTGCTGCTGCTAATATTTTACTGGTGTCAGTGTGTTAATGTTGACTGTCAGGACCATAATTGTGACTAAGGAATAGAACCTGGCCTTAGAAAGGGTAGTCTGCCTGGGCATATTTAGGAAAACTATATTGTGGCCAGTGCTGTGCGTGAAACACCTCTCCTCCTCAGTTACTCCCTTTACTGAGTTGCTGTGTCTGTAAAGAATGCTTTACCATCTGACAAGATCTACTAATGTGCATATCTTCCTGACAGTCAGCTCCTTGTAAACCATACCTTTTCAGCTACTTGTAATAGGTGTTTAATAAAAAAACACAGAGTGAATGATCAGTCAGTAGGAGATGGTTAGAGAAGGAGAGAAGATTTGAAAAAGAAAGTGTAACTTCGTCAAGATGTCTTGGTGGAAGTGTGAGGGGTGCTGGAATAGGTCTTTTGGGATGTAATTCATGGCAGTTTGCAGGGAGCCTTCACAAGAATGGCATGCTTGAAGTGTGCATTTAAAGCCTAATGAGATTGATGGGAAAGAGAGAGGGTTCCAGGACATCCAAAGCCATGGGTCTAAAATAGACAGCTGTGGATTCCAGAGCAACTAGATTGTCACACTTGGGTGGTAAGGATAGCTTGTAACATCAGTACACTGTGTCCTACAGCAGTGCCACAGAAATTGTATCTTTAAAAACCATTGTTGAGAATTTCAGCCTCAACTTATCCTCAGAAAGTGTTACTGTGTGTGCATGTGCATAGCATCATGTGCATTTCCTTATGGCATGTAGGATGCCAGCTTGCAGAAAATCTTTATAGCATATGGGTATGTTCACAGGAAAAGTTGCTTATGTAGTTCTCAGTTATATTTTTATTTGGTTATGTATATCTTAAGGTAATATGTTTATGTGAATCTCTCTTTACATATCTAGCTATCTTTCTATCTATCTATCCATCTATCTATCTATCATCTATCTCTCTATCTATCTCTCTATCTATCATCTATCTATATCTATCTGATTTTACTTGCACACTTTCTAATGTTGGCTTTTCTTTGCTGATAGTGGGAGAGTATCATCACACTGGTCTCAGAAGCAGAATATAAAAGGACAAATATGTTGCTGTAGATCGTGTAATTCTTGCCAAACTATGAAACAAGTACTTTTATCAGGTAGACCTGGTTCGTTGCAAGAGGAGCCATGTTTCTCTCAGTTAATGAGCTGTTAAGAGAGCTTTGTAATTGTGAGTAGTTCTCACTGCTTGGCAGAGTAGTTTAGGGACACCTACTCCAGATTTATCGTACTAGGAAAAATGCTTTTTAGTGGGGCTTGATTTATGCCATTATCTGTCTGTATTAGTGTTTGGCTTCAGCATCCAAGGATTAGAGAAACCCAGGGATGGCAAATCCCAGATGTGTTCCAGACATCCTTGAGAAAACTTATGTCATCCCTCACAGTTGGAGGTGTTTGGGAAACAAACTGAGGGAGCAGCACTATTAATATATGTATATTAGATCATATATTCTATAAATAACATACTATATATCTAACACACAAATAGTATAAATGTATATTGACAGTGTTGTTATGTATTGATAGTGAATATTCTGTTTGATTGTAGTCTGGTTGTTAACAGAACTAGAGAGAACCAGTGTTCAGGTTGAGGCTGTAAATGCTTTCTGTATATGTGGTACTATAACTGAGGTGGAAAGGGGAGGTGTCTTGATTATTGTGGATTCAGCACATAGCTAACATTGATGCTGAAGGAATAGCTTTGGATGCTAAAGCCAGCCAGACATTACGACAAACTATAGTGTAGCTATGATGGCTGTTTTAAAACTGTTACAGTCTAGCCAGTAGCATGTTGAGAGGCCATCTTCCCTTTGGTAAGTCTGTCTAACTCCCCACGGCTTTTTTTTAATGTGTCTTATCTCCCTTGCTCAGCTTCTATGCCCAAGAGGACAGTGCTGGGTTTGGGTCTGCCATGGTGCTGGCCAGATGCAGGGTTTCAGCTTGTCAGGCTGGCATGCCCTGGATTTCCAGACTGCAGGGCTCCATCCTTTGCAGCTGTGGGCCCCGGTGTTGAAGGTCTCAGTGCAGTCGACCTTGGTCACCCCTTCCTGTTCTCTCGTCCACTTAGGCTTCAGTTCTCCATGTAGTACATGTTTGGGGCAGTCCTCTACTTATTCCCACTTGCTAGTTGCATGATTTGGACCCAAATGATATCAGTAAAAGTCAGATGCAGGCTCAGGCCCCTTTTGTTTCTCTTCTGGTCAGAGACTTAAGTGTCTTTTCCTGTGGAGATTGCATTTTAATAATTAGGAACTGAAGTTACAGGTTATAAGTTATAGGTATGTAACATCTTTTTCTGGATCACTTATCTCCCCCACCCCAGGTACCAGAAGTGCTCTGTTGTACCTGGAGAAAGCGAAGCCTTTGAGCTTCTCGCTGTGAGAGAGGGAAGCCAGGGCTTTGTGTCTGCAGGTGGAGGCAAGGAAATCAAGGCCAACCACTGGCTCATTTTTCTGTCTGTAAGTAAAGATTAAATAAGACAGTGGTTGTAAACCTTGAAGACAGAATTGCTTATAGGCATGTTCCCGGGATTTGACCCTGAGGTCTGGAATTCATGAAAGGACCTTGGCATGGGAACAGTGCTTCCAAGCCCCCAAACTTAGTAGTAGATTAGGTGATGAGAGTAAGCAAGATCCCTCCCAAAATGTGGTCTCCTTGGGAAGGTGTTTGTTTTAGTGAAATGTTACCTCTTAATTGTGGATACACTTTTTTAAAGTAAAGCTGTTTGGGTTGTTTAACAGATGAACTGTGTCCATCAGTCAGCTAAGCACTTCCTGGTTTATCCCTCACTAATTTGGAGTAGTGATTTTTGTTTGTTTGTTTGTTTTCTTCAAGCTTGTTGTTTCATTTCTTCTAAGTTGTTGAATTTACATACACAGTGTTCCTAGCTTTTCTCTGTTGTCCTTACAATGTTTTGGGGATCAGCAGCCCGCATGCTTTGTTTGCTCTCTTTCACTTTTGATAGTGTAAATTCTGTTTCTCTTTTCTTCTCTTCCCTTTCCTTTTTTTCCTTCTTCTCTCCCTTTCTTGCCCCTTTTGTTATCTCTAGAACGTACAATTCAAAAATAGTTTCTATCGTACCCATTTTTGTCTTCTCATGATTTGTTTCATTGGAATTTAATCATTTTTAGTTGATAGAAGCTTTCTTCTTGATCAGGGTTTACTTCTGTTTTCTTTTTTTAATTTCCTTAGGTGAGTCTTTGGTTGTGCATTTCAAGATGTCTAATAAAAAATAGTAAAGCAAAATTTTCTTCCGTGGCCATGTAGTATTATAAATTTTGTTCTATTAATTTTTTTAATTTAAAACATTTTGTAATTTCCATGGAATCTTTTTGACCAATGTTATTTTTAAGTGTGAGTGTGTGTGTGTTTGTACTTTCTGTGAGTTTAAAGAAGATCTTGTGATCCATCATAGACTTATAGTTTAATTCCAGTGTCGTCAGAGACTATACTTTGTATGAATTCAGTGGTTTGAGTCTGCCCAGGATTGCTGGACAGCTCAGGTATGCTTTGCTTTGATGCCTACTCTTGTTGTTCTGAAAACCCTTTGGGGGTGAAGTTTCTATAAATGTCAGTTAACCCGGTTGCTTGATGGTACTTTCTATTTTTTTTTTTTTTTTGAGACAAGTTGTGACTATATAGTGCAGGCTGACCTGAAACTCTTGATCCTCCTGCTTCAGCTCCCTTGAGTACTGGAACTGTAGACATATTCACCATGTCTACCTTAAAAATATTACTTGATGTTCAAAATTATATGGAATTCCTATTATGGTGACCACTAATAAAGTTTTATTGGAATAGAGACACTACACTGGTGTGCCCATTGTAGCTGCCCTCTGCAGAAACCATATGGCTCTCGAAGCTTAAAACACTATCTCCTCCTGTTACAGAAAGGTTGTAATTCATGTCATAAGTCAAATCATTTTTCTCAACACTCTTAAAGTGTGAGTCACTGTGAACTTTGGAGTTGATACTGGAGCAATCTTCCACACATCAGTTCTGTGAAATACTATTGGGGAGCCATAAAGAGATCATGAAAACAAATATTCTGGGTCTCACAAATACTCAGGGATTGGTTATTTATTCTGGTTTCCCTTAGTTTCTAAGCTGACCTCTATGTCTGCTTGACATGTGATGCCTGCCTTCCTGCTTCTTCCTCCCCCCCACCTCCAGCAGGGGCTTCTTTTTGTATTTAAGGACATTTTTTTTCATGTATCTGAGACTTCTGCCCATAATAGGATTTATAAGGCCATTTTCTGAATTTTAAAAAATAATTAAAGGAAGATGGTAAGAGTTGGCTATCAGAAGAAGGATTGGGGAGCGTACTCAGGGAGGCAGGTACAGTATGAAGACTTACCTTCTCTGGCCAGGTGAACCTGCTGTGTGCATCTGTATGTTGATACCTCATTTAACTCAGAATCCTGGAAGTTTTAATCCTGGGATTTGTTATTCTTTTCTATTATGCTTATGCATGTGTGTGCTTGTTGTTGCGTTGGAGAGAGAGTAGAGAGATCTGTTTGAACTAAAGATGGATGTTTTAGTAATGTTTGCAATGCCAAGGTCCCATCAGGTCCGGCAGCATAGGTTATCTTGGAGCATGGGGATCATTGATAGCTGCAGAAATGAATCCACAAAGTATCAAGTGGGGACCGAAGTGTGAAGCCTTGAAGGTTCCCCAAACCCTCAGGCATCATAGGCCTACTGGTCAGAATGGAGTTTTCTGAGATGATGATGATGTCTTTCAAGCCTTTTCCCTCTGCGTTGATGTTTTATACTGTTACTGTCTGTAAGTTAAACCTCAGTTCCGTTAGCAGACACCATGCAGTGGCATCAAAGCACGCACTGGTAATTTTATTTTTCATTGCCAGACCCTTCGAGCTTCAAAACCAGAGAGCAGGTTAAGGACATTCACTTAAGAATGTCCTTGATGGAGCAGTAGCAGCTATTGCTGTTACTGAATGTCACCATTCACACACACATTTAAACAGTACCTCTGTGACAACAAGGAGCCAGTGTCCAGTATTTCTGGATGCCATAGTGCGAAGTTGTCTCAAGAAAAGTGTCAAGGGCGGAGGATGATAAGCAGAGGTCAGAAGGGAAGGCCCTTTCTGCTGCATGGATCTGCTGATCTGACCAGGTGTCAGGGCGATTAACATTGCCTCTTAGGTGGGCAGTGCTTGTTCCACTTTGTAGTTTTATGCTGAACTTTGTGAATCTTAAAAGTAAAATCCATTGTACATTTGCTTTTGACAACCATTCAAATACCCTTGTATCCAAGGAGCTAATCTACCCAGAGGAAGCTTGATGTCAAGAGTTCAGATACAGCAAAGAACATCCATAGTAATGAGGAGAGTAAGACCTTCATTCTACTTCATGATAGTTCTTATGTGTGATCAGGTCAGGATAGTCTACGTGTTCAAGCAGGGTTTTGTGGACTCTCCTACACTGAACTGTCCTTGGATCTTTATCAGACACTAGTTAACTGTAGCTCAGTTGTAAGGTGCTTTACAGCATGTACATGTTCCTGAGTTCAATCCCCAGCACTGCAAACAGAACAAATACCCAGCCCACAGTGCATATGCCAGTCCAGTTCCGGATACTCCTTTGGTGGCTCTGCAGGTCCCTTCAACCAGTCCCCACTGTGTTCGTTGCTGGAGCTTAGGAAGTCTAAGGCTGCAGTATATGTCTCTCAACTTTGTTCTTCTTTCAGAATTTCCTTCTCTATTCATTCAGGTTCACACATACTCTAAAACTGTGGGGTTGACTTAAGATTTACACAAATGTCTACTGTGCCTGTGATAGGGATTGCAGACTGAAACAGTTGATTTCTGGGAGAAATGTCATGTAGACAATATTCCTTTTCTTATCTGTGACCTTGCTATGTATCTCCATTTTGAGGTTTTAAGGTTTCTACCTGAGTGTTCGCAGTTGCTTTTGTATAGATTTTATGCATACTTTGTCAAATTAATCTTGATGTTCCATTTTGATACTATTTCAATATTACAATAATATATTACTGATACTATTCGGTATCATTACAATTCTGTTTCTAATGTTCTTGTTCTCTATTTAGCCATGCAGCCTCTGTGCTGAACTCAAGGTTACTGATGCCTTTCTTGTAGATAACTTGGGCCTTTCTAGACTATTTTATCTGAATAATGACAGTTTTGTCTTTTCTAATCTGAATGATGTTTATGTTTGTTGGCCATCTCTTTCTGTTCTGAGTAGGCCTCCTGCCACAGTGCAGGCATGTGCTCAGAAGGATCATGGATGATACAAGGTGGTTGGTTATGATGTGGCTTATGTTTTCGTGTGTGTGTGTGCGTGTGTGTACGTGTGTGTACAAGTGCGCACATACACACACATCTTGGAAACACATGAAGGTCAGAAGTTGACATTGAAAATCTTCCTTTATAACTCTCTACCTTATGTTTTGAGATAGGCATTCTTATTTACCTGGAGCTTGCTGAGTTGGTTGTATCTGCTTACCAGCAAGCCCTGAGGTACTCATGTCTCCAGTTTCCAGCACTGGCCTTTCTCCTGGGGATCACACTTGGTCCCCAGACTTGAATGACAAGTACTTTCCTAAGTCCAGTTCCACCTGCAGTTTTTCATAGGTGGTTTTTGGTCTTTTTCGGGTTGAGGAAATTTTCTGTTCTTTTGCTTCGTGAAGATTTTAGTTATTTGAGATAAATAATGTGTTAAAGACTTTTACTACCTTAGCTGAGATTCTCATTGTTCCTTTTTAGTCATTTAAATATAGTGAACCTGTTGCATTGTTTTCAAATGTTACCTCCCTGAGATGCCTGATGCTCTGAGGTCATGTGTGATCTCCTAAGATTCCTGTTGCTAATATCTGTGTGGTGCATTTTCATCCATATTCATAAGGAATAATTAGGTAGATGGGTACAAGCTTGGTTTTGTTTTTGTTTCTTTTTTCGTCTTTATTTTAAAGAAAATGTATACCAGATTTTTGTACCAGACTGGTAAAATAGGCTTGGCATTTGTGTTTTGTCTCTGTTTTGGAATAGTCTGTGGGATTGATGGCGTTTTTCCTTCTAGGTTTGGTGGAATCACCCATGGAGCCCTGTAGGCTTGGGATTTTCTTCGAGAGTGCTTGATTCATGACCAGAGTTCTCTGTTAAGAACAGTTCTGTGTTTCTTTATCTGCTCTCCCTGCTGCTCAGGGCTTTAAAGTGAGTGTAGGTGGAAAAGCACACAGATCAGGTGCTGTCTCTTGGGAGAAATAACAGAAAGATTAGAGCCAGCTTCATTGTTCAGCTTGTGATGAGGGCAAAGCTGGGCTCATTGTTTTACAAGGCTGAGTGCCTTTCGCACACAGTTGTGCTGTTGGATTTTGATGCTGATACTTCTCCTGGTTCTAAGCACCTCTGGAGCCTTCAGAACATCAGTTCAACTGTCAACCAACAGTTATACTGCTGGACTTAGGAAGGGGATTCTTCAGGACTGGAGAGATGGCTCAGTGGTTAAGTGTATTGGCTGGTCTTGAAGAGAATACGGGTTATATTTCCAGCACCTATATAATGGATCTTATCTGCCTCTACCTCCTGTTCCAGGGGATCTGATACCCTATTCTGACCTCTGCAGGGTCCAGAAACACTCGTGGTGAACAGACATACTTGCAAGGCAAAACATTCATACGATAAAAGTAAAGATATAAAATTAGAAATAAAAAAGGGAAGGGGTTTTCTTAAGGAAGGTATTGTCTTATGACCTCAGCAGCTTTCTTCCTGTATGGCCCTTTACTGTTTTAAAAAATTATTATTATTATTATTATTGTTGTTGTTGTATGGCCCTTTACTGTTTTAAAAAATATACTATTGTTATTGTTTATTTTGTTTTTTTGAGACAGGGTTTCTCTGTATAGTCCTGGCGCTCCCTCTATGAAGCAGGCTGGACTTGAACTCAGAGATCTGTCACCTTTTCTCATCTTTATTATGAGATTTTGTGGGTGCTGTCAAGGCTTTTTGCATGAATTCAAACATACTAGTATAACACAAGCATCTCTCGCCAATCAGAACTGACATTCCTGAATGCTCTTTGTCTAGGCTGGAGGAGTTAGCCACAGGCACAGCCTGTGGAGATCTGAGAGCAGGTAAAGTGATGCAGCCAGATGAAGTAAGAGGGCATGTTAATGCAGCTATCCAAGGAGCAGCTGTTAGCCAGCACCTGCTCCACAGTGCCTGCTCAGCAGGCGCTCTTGAGCAGTGAGCTTCCTTGTCAGTAAAGCTGTCAACTAAGTACCATCCCTCAACTCTGAAAAAACAAAACAAAACAAAAACACCAAAAACCCAAAATCCACTTTTCATTTTTTCTTGGTGATGCTGGAGATTAAACCCAGGGCCTCACATGTGCTAGGCAGACATGTTAGTATATTTGCAGCCTATTTTTTTCTCCCTTTTAAAATGGGGAAAATGCTAACCCAATGAGCAAGTTGCTTATTTGAGGTCATAAAGGTAGAAATTGGAAATTCTTTTTGTGCTATTCCATCTGACTCCCCAAATATATCGTTCTAATAATGGGGTCACTCTCCTATGGCAGATGTGTGGTAAGATGTCCTGTCCTTTGTGCTCAGTTTCCCTAGTGTGGTGGGACTTCTCCCCCTCCTTTGTGTTGCCTGTGGTTTGGCTCTTAAGGGCAGGCTGCACATGAATGGAAAGGCTGCTTCAGAAGGTCACAAACACAGACAAACACCCAATTTTAGCTGTATTGCACTGCTCTGAGGGACTGAAGCCTGGATATTGTCAGAGACCAAAACACAGCCCCCACCTTAAAGAGAAGATGAGATTATTTATTCCAGAGCCTCATTTAAGTGAGCATGGCCCAGGAACACAAATATAGATTACCCCAACTCTATGCTCCAACATGGAAGCAGTTTCGTAATGTTTTATAGTTAACAGATCAAAGACTATCAAGTAAAGGCACATTCAACATACATTAGTGGGTACATCAGAGAGGTGATGGAAGCAAGATGGAGGCGTGCTTTTCTGTAGGCCTCGGATGCTGATGATATATTCAGCTTTGGGTTGGTGTGAACGAGGGGGTCCTTTAAGTTAATAGGTACCAAATGGTTTTATCTGTTAGTCATGGGATGTTAGTTCTGCCACAGAGGAGGGCAAGGAATGGCTTCTCTGGGTCTAATGCTAGCCTGAGATAAGGTAATTGGCCTCTAGACCTGAAACATTGCAACTTTTCCACATCACCATGGTTCTAATTAATCAGCCAGTCTCTGCAGAAACAGCTTCTTTCCAGGAATTCTCCTTGACAGTACATAAGAGGCTTTGGGGATGCTGGAAACATTTTTAGTCATCCCATAAGGAAGTAGAGGCCTCGAGCCGCCCTTACCCTGCAGCCAGGCCTGCTCAGCTCACATCTCATGTAGAAAGCTTGTCAGCGCCTTTTAACTTACTTTCTCCTCTTTAGCCCTGAAGTGAACTGTAGTAAGCACACCTGATACAGTCTTTTGTACCTGTGTACCCGCCTGTCACAACACTGATCACCCTTCACCATAACCGCCTCTCAGTGTCTTCCTTCCCTACTTTAAGGTATGTGATGCAAAATGTGTCTTGTTTCGGGGAGGACTCTGCAAACCATGTAGGCTCCCCCATTGTCAAATGTCCAGTAAGTGGCCAGGTGAAAGTGACTGCTAGCTGATGGGCAAAGCTTTACAGTTTTTATGTAAGATATACAGGGTACTCAGTCACATTCAGTGCATGTTCTCTAAGGAGCTGAGGACAGCAATTTAGAAGTAATGCCACTGTCCAGCTCATGTGGGAATGCTTCCTGGTGCATAGTGTCCAGCATCAGTCTAGTGTCCCTGCCTGGGCAGACTTCCATCTTCATCATCGTGTGGGTCATCATTTTTGTGTGTGTATGTGTGTGTGTGCATGTAATTGTGTGTGCATGTATGTCTTCATTTCTCTGTGCTGTGTGTCATTTTGTGTATGTGTGTGCATGCAAGTGTATGTGATCATTTTCTCTATGTGGTGTGTGTGTACACACGCACATTCATACATGCGTGTGCATGTGAGTGTGTATGTGTTTTCAAGTGTGTATATGTGCACGTGTGTGTATGTTCGTATATGTGTGTGCATGTGTATGTGTGTGTGTCTGTTGCAGTGGTTCTACTCACTGTTCTCTTGAAACTGACTGGATGTAGAATTTCTGTGACCCCACAAGCACAGGCCGTTTGGTACCTGTCCTTTTGGGCTGCCATCTGATTGGAAAGGGGAGGTGGAAGGCACACAGTTGAGTGTTGCAGTTGTAGGTCTTTTTCACAGCCTTCTTTTTCCTTGTTTTTACTGTGTTACTTCAAAGAGTGTACCTGAAATGCCAAGACAGTAATAAACGCTGATACCTGTTACTGGCTGTCAGCATTGCTTCTTTATATTAACTTTCTGTTTCAGTTCATTATAGTGATTTGGAGCAGGGATATTACTATCTACAATCACATCACTAAAGAGTGAGTTAAATAACTTGGCAGAAGAGATGGGGCAGCTGAGGGGCTGAGACCTAACCCACGTCTTAGCTGCTCCTAAACCAGCACACACGGATGTATTGAAACTGTTTTGTTTTTTGTTTTTTTTTTCTGTGAAATGCAAGTTATACCCTTTTCCATCTGAAGCTTGATCTCTCAGAATAATCTCTTTTTTTTGCTTTGTAAATTCTCAGATATAGATATAGCTATCAGGCCATACTTTTTTTTTTAATGGATTATCACTTGCACATCTTAGTTTCTCCTTTCATTGCAATTGTTTGATGTCCTTAATTTCTACTCTGGAAACATCAGAGTGTTTTCAATCCATTTATCTTATTTACTTTATCTTTCTGAGTTTTAACCTTGCCAGAAGGAGAGACATTTGCTGTGGATTTTTATTTGATCAAAGAGCCTTTTTATTATGTAGAAATGAAAAAAAATATTTTTTTCTGTTTTATGTAGTCCTTATCCCCTCTGCTACCCCCAAATTGAAATGAAATAATAAAACAGTTGTTTTGTTACATTTAAGATAAAGCTTACAACTGCTAGTCTTTAATGGCTAAGGTTAACCTTTGGGTTTTTATTATTACCTTTTTATAAAATCCCATTTTTCTATATTTGGAGATACAGCATCTCACTGAACTACAGGTGTTGTGTTGCTGAGGACAGAAAGATTACATCTGTGACTTGATTCCCGAATCAGTGGGCAGACAGGAAATAGGCCAGGCCGGGAAACTCAGTTCACTATGAGGCTGTATTTGTCAAGATCTGGTAGTCGGCTACATTTTTTAAATGAAAGGGTGGTTATGATGCAGTTACCAATCAGGGGATAACTGTTTCCCCTGAATCTCTTGATGGTCCTCTCTTCCCTGAAACAATTTGCTTTGGTTACACAAACTAGAACTTGGGATCATCAGCAAGTGAAGAGATCCAAAGTTGTTGGAAGGTTTTGGAAGGTGAGGCTGTCTGGAGGAGGACATACATCCACCAGCCCTCTATCAGAAGGCAGCTTGTTTCAGCTATAGGCTGACCCTCCTGGAGAGCGCCAGTAGACTCAGAAACACTGCCTAGAAATGAAGATTGAACCTCAGAAAGCACACGGTTAGTTAAGGTTACTTAGCTAGTTCATGGCTGAAATAAAAAGGATTGGAAGTCTTAGGACAATTAAGTGTGTTCAGTATTCAGTGCTTGCTACACCAATCTCTTTTAGAATTTGCTGTTTAAGACCGACCTTCCTAAATGGTGGTAAAAGTTAGGAGGCACATAGGGCAACTGGTTTTGAAAGATGAGTCAAATGATTAGATAGGCACAAGTAGAAACTTGTAGTAAGTTTATCATGCTTGGATTATGCACTCTTATTAAGAATTCTCTTTGCCCTGATCAAAAGCTTTAGTCAGGAAGATTCAGAACCTGATGTGCAAGGAAAGGACCATCCTACAAAGGCATCCTTCAATGCCTTCCAAGATTAATTAAGACTGTGTTAGCAAACTTTAAAGTGCCTACAATGTATGCCTGCTCTTCACTAGATGCTCAGGAAAGAGTGGTTCCCACTGCCTATGTCTGGGACAGTTGTGGCTGAGCAGACATTTAATTTATACAACAAACAGCATGAAAGCTGGTTGAATTTTTTTGTTTTCCACTCTGTAGTTTTGGGCATGGTGGTGCACACCTTTAATCCCAGCACTCAGGAAGGCGGAGGCAGGTGGGTTATTGTGAGTTCGAGGCCAATCCAGGTCAGCCAAGTCTACACATAGAAACCTTGTCTCGAAAAATAAACAAACAAAACAAAAGAAACTTTAGTACTTTTGAACCTATCAGGTGTTGAATCCGGAATTCATAAGCGCATCCTCAGCCTCAGCCTTCATACTTCGAAAACCACATAGAATCCCAGTCACTGGGATAGCTGGGTCTTGAGGTAGAGCTATTCCCAATTTTCTGGCCAGATTAATTTCCAAAGAGTTTGTACAAGTTTGCACTCCCACCAGCAAAGGAGGAGTTTTTCCCTTCCTCCATGTTCTTACCAGCATGTACTGTCACTTGAGGTTTATTTTTCTTAATTTAATTTTATTAATTACACTTTATACACTTTGTATCCCCCCATAAGCCTCTCCCTCCTCCCCTCCAGATCCCACCCTCCTTCCCCCTTCTTCATGAATGCCCCTGCCAAGACCACTGATAAGGGAGGTCCTCCTCTACTTTCTTCTGATCTTAGTCTATCAGATCACATCAGGAGTGGCTGCATTGTCAGTTGCTGTGGCCTGGTAAGGCTGCTCCCCCCTCAGGGGGAGGTGACCAAAGAGCAGGCCAATCAGATTATGTCAGAGGCAGTTCCTCTTCCCATTACTGTGTAACCCACTTGGGCACTAAACTGCCTTGGGCTACATCTGTGGAGGGGTTCTAGGTTATCTCCATGCATGGTACTTGGTTGGAGTATGAGTCTCTGGGAAGACCCCTGTGTTCAAATTTTCTGGTTCTGTTGCTCTCCTTGTGGGGTTCCTGTCCTCTCCAGATCTTACTATTTCCTACTTCTCACATAAGATTCCATGTACTCTGCCCAACAGTTGGCCATAAGTCTCAGCATCTGCTTTGATAGTCTGCAGGGCAGAGCCTTTCAGAGGCCCTCTGTGGCAGGTTTCTAGGTTGTTTCCTGTTTTCTTCTTCTGATGTCCATCCTCATTGTCTTTCAGGATGGGGATTGAGCATTTTAGTCAGGGTCCTCTCTCTTGATTAGTTTCTTTAGATGTACTGATTAGGTTTATCCTATTTTTTTATGTCTATATGAGTGAGTATATGTGTCTTTCTGCTTCTGGGACAGCTCACTCAGGATGATCCTTTCCATGTCCCACCATTTACCTGCAAATTTCATGATTTCCTTATTTTTCATTGCAGTTATACTCCATTGTGTAGATGTACCACAATTTGAATTTTTGATCAATGGAATACTACTCAGCTATTAAAAACAAGGACATCATGAAATTTGCAGATAAGTGGATGGAACTAGAAAAGATCATATTGAGTAAAGTAACCCAGGCCCAGAAACAGGATACGTTTTCACTTATAAGTTGCTATTAGCCATATAGTACAGAATAATCATACAACAAGCCACAGACCCAAAGAAGCTAAGTAACGGGAGGCCCAAAGGAGGATGACTGAATCCCACTCAGTATGGGAAATAGACTAGACATTGGAAGTGGATGAAGCGTGGGAACTGGGTGTGAGAAGGTGTGGGGAGGGGAATGAGAGTGGGGATCAGATGTAGACAGCGGGGGTGAGAGGGCTGAGAGAGAGAAGGGAAACCGAGTGGAGACCTCTCTGGGACAAGCTAGAGACTTGTGACAGGATAGGCCCGTGGGAGGATATGGGACTGACTCTAGCTGAGGTTCCTAGTAGTGGAGGGAATGGAGACTGATGTGGTTACCTCATAGCCAGGCAGGATTTCCAGTAGAGGGAGGGGAACTCCAACCCACCCACAATACCTTCAACCCAAAATGTACTCTATCTACAAGAAATGCAGGGATAAAGATGGAGCAGAGATTGAGAGAATGGCCATCCAATGACTGCCTCAGCTTGAGACCCACCCTATGGGTTAGAGCCAACCCCTGACGCTATTAATGATACTCTGCTATGCTTGCAGACAAGAGCCTAGCATAACTGTCTTCTGAGAGGCTCCACCCACCAGTGGATTGAAACAGATGATGAGATGCACAGCCAGATATTAGGTGGAGCTCGGGGAGTCTTGTGAAAGAGTGAGAGGAAGATTAGAAAGATCCAGAGGGGATAAGAACTCCACAAGAAGATCAACAGAGTTAACTAACCCAGGCCTATGGGGCTTACAGAAATTGAAGCACCAGCCAAGGGCCATGTATGGGCTGGACCTAGGCCCCCTACACATATGTAACTGATGGGCAGCTTGGTCTTTATTTGGGTCACCCAGCAAGTGGAACGGGGGCTGTCTCTGACATAGACTCTGTTGCCTGCTTTTAGATTTTTTTTTTTTTTCCTACTTGGACTGCCTTGTCTGACCTCAGTGGAAGAGGATGTGCTTAGTCCTGATGCAACTGGATGTGCTGGGGATGGTTGCTGCAGTGGGGTTCCCCTTTACTGAGGAGAAGAGGAGGGGAAAAGGGGGAAAAGGGTGAGGCCAGGAGGGGGTGCTTTTGTAATGTAAAGTGAAAAATAAATTAAAAAAAAAAACTCAGTCACTGAGTGAATCTTGTTTTGGGCAGAGTTTTTTCTTTAGTGTGATGTTTCTGAGTTATAGAAATTATTTCCTGAAGTGTTGAAAGAAACAGAATTAACAGATTTGAGAGTAAGAAATAGTTTTTTAACTATTTTTAACACTCCACAGAAGAATTTGTTTTATAAGTTGTCCAGAAGTACATTTAAAATAATAAAGATTCCAGGTTCCATAGGGAGATGCTCTGAGGTGGACCAGGTCCTCTAGTCACCAGGTCACTCACAGCAGGCAGAGCTGTAGCTATAGCTGACATTATTTATAGACTTTAGAGGGGAGTTTACTGCTAAACTCTGAGTTTAGCAGTTAGTGAGTGTTCCAGGTAGGGTTAAAGGTGTGGCCGATCCCCTCAAATAGGGAAAACCTCTGTATTTCAACAAAGTGCATGTTAGTGTTTTAGTCCGTGAGGAAATTGAAAAGTTGGAGTGTGAAAGTGCTTTTGGTTTTGATCTATTTGTTTGTTTTTCTGAGATGGGGTTCCTGTGGAAGTTGTCTGAGAACTCCTGATCCTTTTACCTCAGCCTCCCAAGTACATATATTATAGGCATGTCCTACTGTTCAGCCCAGCCTTGTTGCTGTTCATATTTTTGTGTCATGTAGTGGAATTTTCATAACTGTCTTCTTTAGCCTTAAAGTCTTTATCTTATAAAGCAAGCTTGCAGTCAGTTACAGGCATACATTTTATGATACTGTTTTGTAGTTGTTTTCATCCTTTTCAGTCTTGTCTGTGGTCTGAGATTTAGCATGTATTATATGACTTTTTCATTGCAATTCATACAAGCAGATCTTACACTTGCTGAACGTTATTGGTTATTGGAGTGTTTCATTGGTAAATGGTTGCATGGCCTATAGAGGATCTCAAAACTCTATTTTCTGCCTATACAATGGCCTCCCTAGATTTCTTAAGCTATACCGTAAAAGAAGTTTAGGATAAGCTTCAGTTTTATGATTAGACAGTAGACACTGCCCCACCCCCCTTTCCTGTACCTTACATTTTTAAAATTTATTTTTGACAATTGCATGTATGTAATACATGCTGATTGCTCTCACCCACCCTCTTCTATCTACAATCTGTCAGCCCCCTACTTTCCTACAGTGCCTTTCTTGCATTGTTGTCTTTAAGCTTTGTTTTGTGACCCACTGGGTTTTATCATGGCCATCTGCAAGAGCATGGGCGTGGATCTTGTTCATTGGACTCTGATGGATTCACTAGTGGCTACACAAATAAAGATGGTAACGCCCCCTCCCTCTTACAACCATCAAAAGCCATCAAAAGTTCTTCAGGGAGGAATAGGACCTCATTAGCCCCCATTTCCCTCTTCCAGGACCAACTATTGATAGATCCGGTCTCGTGCAGGTAATCACAGCCTCTGAGACTTTGGTTGCAGTGGCCCAGTCATACCTAGAAGGCGTGTTCCACCCACTGTGGTGTTCCCAGCCTCTTCACTATCATCTGGTGCTTGTGTTTTTTCCTTTCTCTTCTATTCTCATCTATTCTCTTGGTATGTTTTCTGAGCATTAGGGCATGCAATACAGATGTCCAGTTTTGGTCTGAACACTCACCAGTCACATATTCTTAGTACCCTGAGCAGCCACGGGCCTCTCCACCTTCTCCTGTATTCACTCTAAATGGAAGCTTCTCTCATTGAGGCTGAGAACAGCACTAATCTATGTATATAAGCATGAATATTTAAAAGACAGCTTGACAACATGACCATTTAATAGAACAGCAGAAGTAACAGGTAGTCTGTAGGGCCAATGATCTTACCAACGGTGGATTTTTGACCAGGTTTACAGTACCGGGCATGTTTTCCTAATTATAGAGGAGAGCTCAGATCTAGAGAGCAATAGGTTACCCCAGAAACATGTGTGTTCCTGTTGCAGCAGTGTGGCAGATTAGTGCTGTAAAACGCAAGGGCCACAGCTGTGTAAGACCACTGATATTTCCCTCAGCATCCTGTACAGCACTGTGTATGATAGCCAGCAAGGAGGGAGCTTTGAGTTTAGTTCTGGCTTGATTTCTCTATAGCCTGCAGCCCAAGTATGTGAAGATTTCAGCAGTGGGGCTTACCATCAATTTCTGCAGGGCTGCCAGGAACACTGGCAATAGCAGTACTGACCAGTAACTCATAAAGAAGATGCTTCTTACCTAATGTTGGCATTTTCATTTGGTGACAAAGAAACGGGTGTAAATGGTAGAGTTTGTTGTTATGTGTTGTTTCTAGGTATGGTACTTGAACTGTACCATTAATATTCAGAACTCTAAAGCCACATACCAGTATTCCTAATACATAGTCAAGGTGACTAGACCTGTATGATGTTTTGTTTTTGTATTAAGAACCAATTTGTAATTTGAACCCTTTTTTAATACTTAAGTCTTCTAAGTTAAGTTCTTTCCCTCCATATTATCATTAATTTATTCTTGTTTATTACAGGTGTCAAAAAATCTAGACAGGCTGTAGGTTAATATGCTATTCTGAGAAGACATAAACAGAACAGGTGACTAGCTCCATCAAGCATTCACTTAGGGCTATTTTTGCATTTTTCTCTAAACAACTTAATTTTACATACATCTTTGCTCATATTTTAGTTTCATTTTTTCCGAGGCTTGAGGTCATAGAGTGTAAAAGGCCTTGGCTGGTCAGAGGGAATGCTTGTAATACCTGTAATGCAGTTCCTTTGTCAGAAGCATCATTAACAATAGGATTTATACATGTACTGCTTTCTGGTATTCACAGCACAGTTTATAAACTTAATTAGTTCTTGGAATAGCAAATGTTTTAAGATGATAAACATTTTCTCTCTGACTAATGTGTTGAATGGCTGTATATTCATGAAAATGCACTCTGTGCTGCTCAGATGAGGAAGCTGACAGGTATACTTCACAAGGTAAGCATCACCTGCAGTTGCATATTCTCAGGTTATGTTGTCTTCCTGTGCCATTCGCAGGGGAAATCAGAAATTTAGCTCAGATCATTTAGCCTCCAAGAATATTCATTCCAGATCCATTCCATGGAGAACATCTATGTTAAGGTCGTTACCTGATTTGTGTTTTTTTCTGAACACTGATGGCTATCATTATGATATCTGTTGGGGAGGAGGAGAGTAAACAAGCCCAGTGGTGAGGCAATACCACAGTTACCCACAGCTCTCCATTCACTGAGGTTTAGGTAAGCTGAGAGTTCGGTCGTTAACAAGAAAGCACTCTCTGTAGCTTCTACAGATGCCATGAAAATATGTCATGTGCTCAGGGACACTTCAGGGCCTTTTCTTTAGCACTTCATTACCATTGATAAATCACAAATCTTAAAAAATTAAAGTATTTGGCTTTTTAAGAAATCCTGGACTAGAAGAATTAAACCAAAATTTTTTTGATGTTGTAAGAGCAGTAGGAAGGTTAAAAAATGCCTAGGAGGAAACCAAAACTCATTCAAAAGAGACCTGCTGGTTATGTGGAGGAGAACAAAAAGGCTGAGTCAACAAAAAGGCTGAGTCTTCATGTCTGTGCAGTGACACCAGATAACCATGAAAGAACAGTCAAGATTGGAATTAAAGAAATAGTCACTTGTCACTTCACTTTGCAGACAGACCCATGTCTCTTATTAAAACCCTTAATGCTTCCTGCTGAGTTATACCCTGTTGGAGAGTGTTGGGCAGGGTGCCTCCACTTCTCTCTGTTTTGATAGCTAGCCCAAGGGCCAGATGGATTTGGGGGATCTTATGGGAATCTCTCCACTTCTCTCTCCTGCATAGCACTGCTTTCAAAATGTCTTAAGTCCTAGTTGGGAATAAGCCTAGATAGCAGGCAGCTCTCAACATTTTTTATGTGCCTTCTGATGCAATTGCCCTTAATTTTTTTCATAGTATTTTACTGGATTTCTTGAAAATATCCATCTACTCATAACCCCAAATACACAAATAATGAAAATTCTTATTTTTGGGTTGGAGAGGTCTTACTCCTTTTTTATTTTAGAAAGTTCTAGTAGTTACTGGTGACCTTGGCCTCTGAAACTCCCTAAACTGCTTACACACCCAGCAAAAGCTGTGGTTATTTTCCTCAGAGGATTCAGCCCTGCTCTGTGAGGGCCTTTTCCAGATTCTGAGGTAATAAATAGAGTCTTGGTTCCAGCTTCAGAAACATTCCCATCAAATTACTTCCTTTTGCTCATCCAATATCTCAATGCAGTCCCCATGGCACTATTTCTGAGTGACTTCAGTATTCTCCAGTTTTATACACCCAGTGCCTGTCAATCCAGTCCTTTCTATTAGAGCCTTGCCACTGAAGCACCTGGTGTCATGTTTACTTGGTTAGATCCTCACTGATAAACCCATTTTGGAAAGTTCTTCAGGTAAGGGATTTCACCCAGGAAACAGCAGGCTATAGTTTTCCATAACAAACACCATGTTAGGCATCTGGAGAACCTTGAGAATCCCAACAACCATGAGCACTATACAGAGGACTCGGAATGGATAGGCAGACTGTGCAGGAGTGAGAAAAGCTTAGCTGTTGAGGTGGGTTTCACAGAATGTCTGCCCATCATTCTACAACAGGGTGCCACTCGGTGGGTGTGCAGCTAAGAGACAGCTGTTTAATAACTGACACAGGAGATCTATTTGGGAAACAAAATGACAAGTGATGTCCATTTTGTTAACCCCAAACTTGGCTGTTTGTTCATGGTTATCAAGTCTCACTGTATTACCAAGAAGAATATCATTGCTTATTTGCTCTCATCTATTCAGCAGGTATCTTGCTGCATGCTGTCTATATTCAAGGTACAGAAAGTGATTTTGGAGGAGTCTTACAAAGATGAATAGCGCAATTTTAAGTGTCTAGGAGCTAGTCAGCGAGGCAGCCTGTGAAAATGTGTGTAAATCTCAAGGTTGAAAGGAACCTTTTTATCCAGCTTGCTGTTGGATGATTGACACTTCCCAGAGCATTGCTGAGAGGCTTGACTGGACTAGGCTCTTAGTGAACTTAAACATTTTAAAGGAGCCACTTCTAGATTATCCAAATACTGTTATATGTTAGAATCTTCATGCTTGTAAATGGAATTGATGCTCCTTTTCAATGCTTCCCTTTTAGTCCTGATTCTCCTATACCTCTTCTTCTGGCTTTTGGTATTTAACTAAAAGTACTTGTGTATATGTTATTCTCTCCTAGATCATTTACCCTTTTTGTAAGCACTTTGAGCCATTTTAGCTGCTTAACTCGGCATTGTTGAAAACTTTCACCTATTATTGCCTGGTCTATAGAACTTTATAGTCCCCCCCCATCATTTTCCTCTCTTAATGAAATAGTAGCACCTCAGGTATATTTGCATATAGCCCTTTGTGTTATGGCTCTGGTGAGCCAGCTGCCATGGGCGCTGAATCCAGCACCTGATGGAACCCCGGGCCCTGTTGGTTTTAGAGTGTTTGTTTTAGTCCATCACTGGCTCGTAGATCATCAGATTGTACTTAACATGGCAAATAGACAACAGACTACCTGCCTAAGGTAGTCACTGTTGGCTTTGTGCACTAAAAGCTCTGTATTTACTCTGATTCTATGTCACTTGACCAGACAGGCCATGTAAGTAACGAGTGAGTCACATGTTCAGCCTTAGAGTAGATTTGTCAAGTGAAAATCTGGGCTGCATATTCACTGAACTTTATCCTTTAAGGTTGAACGACACAGTGAAAACAAATGAGTGTCATTTTCTAGCCCTGGCAATGTTATTTTCTTTGTAAGATCCCTAGACAAGCTTAATGTATAATCCAGTTTACAATATAAATATTTGTACCTTTTAAAATGACACCCCTGAATGAAATTCTCAGCTTGGTTGTCCACTGTCAATGGAGGCAGGCAGTGTATGAAATGTGTCTGGAGGTCTGCCCAATATGAAGAGCTTTCTCCAGTTTTAGGATACTTGTGGAGATATTCATTTTCAACAGTTGTGTATGTCTGTACCAAGATATATCATATCCTCCAAGGCTGTGACTATTAAAGCATATACTGATTAATTTTTCATAAGTATGTTGACTTCTGTTATTGCTTAGTAGAGCAAGTCTGAGTGACAGAATGCACATTTATGCTGCAGTTGTATTTTGCTATTAAATATTTAATGTTTGTTTGGTAGTTTTCAGGTGGCTAAGATTATTGGGCTTTATGTGTGCTCAGCACCAGGCTGTGTTTGGTTACAACATTAAGGTATGTTGGAGAGTGTGTGTGTGTGGGGGGGCATCTCTTATAGATTCCTTGATGTTTCCATTATGATCTAGTTGTAGCCTTGGATCATTATGTTTATCTTTAAAGTTCTGTTTTAAGTAAAAGTGACCCCGCCAGATATTATACAAAAATGGAACTTAGTCTTTTCAGCTTCTTCCCAAACATTTATTGGCTCTCACCTTTGTTTGTGGGTAGGACAGATAATAGACCTGACCTAAACATGTGTGGTAAAGAGATGATAAATTCTACTTTGATTTTGTTTTGAATCGGCCACTGTATATATTATTGTCCATCTAACCGATAGAAAAATATTCATTTGTAATTTTAATAGATACGAAAGTAATAGAGGGTAAAATGCTTGTGTGATATGGTTGTTATAGAATGTTATTAGTGCAGTTATATTTCTATCTCAACGTGTGATAATGCCAGCGGGATAAATGAGTAAGACATTGAATCTTCACACAAAGGAAATGGGTTTTATAATGAGTGTGGTCTGAACAGAACTAATCTCTTTCTTGGATCATTACTCCACCTAATCATAAAACTTTTTTTAATTCAAATCCTTGCAGGGTTCTAATTGGTGACCTCAGAGCCTGATAATTGTTTAAGATAGCTGGTCCTCTGCAGAGTACTTAATGGTGTTTGCAATTAAAAGTGAGAAATGTGCTTTAACCCTGAGGTACAACTAAAAGGTAGATTTTATTTTTTCTTCAGACTTTAACAGTAATTCTTACTTTCTTCTAGAAGTTATTGACTTAAATCTTTACTAACTCAAATTAACCAAACACAGCCTGTGTGTGGGCTTCCTGAATATTTGACAAATGCTTTGGGTTATATTGAAGATAATCTCTTCAGTCTTTGGAGTCATCAAGGGGTTGTTCTGTTCAGGAAGACGCTCCCTGGCTTTCCTGTCATCCTTGCCTGGCTCCATCTTTCTGCTTGTACTTTTCAGTGGTTTGTTTACATCACTGGAGCCAATTCTTACGACCTGCTTCATTAAACAAATACTGATTTTTAAACTAATTTCTTCTTATCGTATGAAAGTGGATTGGTCAGCCCACATCATTAATGCCAATAAAATTACATGTGACTGTGAGCCCAGTCACTCATCCTTTTTCCATGGGCACAGCTGCAATTGCAGATGTTTGCATGGCTGTGTACCTGTTATGCCAGTACCTCCTTTCCTTCTGTTATTTCTCAGTCAACAGTGGGCAGTCAGTGAATGCAGTCAACTTCCTTTCCCTACAGAAGTTTCTGGACAATAAACTTAGTCTATTTTGTTTGCTTACTGCTGGGAAGATTTTGTTTTGTCTCAAAACCATCATAGTTGTTAGGATGGTATTTGGTGAAACAGCAGAATATTGAGTCAGACAGTCCTGTAGGCAAACTGCAGCTCTGCTGGTTGTTTAAGGGGAAGGGAAGTGATAGTTTCTGTTCTGAGCAGTTAGAAGGACTAAAGGAAAGCCTCTTTTGCCTAGAATATAGTAATTGCTGAACTTGTTGGATTTCTTCTACTTATGTTAGTTAGGGTCCACTCAGGTTGTCCTTATTCTTTACCTTTATTGCTTCAAAAGTGCAGCGAAGATTTTTATTAAGAACTTAGGGTTTGGGGGCTAGGACACAATAATTTTTGAAAGCCTTGGAGTAAGGAGATAAACTTAGATTTCATTGATGCAGCAAATAATCTTATCTTTGTATCTTTTAAAAAATGTCTTTGTGTGTAAATAACTGTACCAAATTAAGGAGAAATTAAGGGGACTGAGCAAACAGTTCGAAGACAAGTGTTGGCAGTGGTGCAGAAACCTTTCATATTCTTGGGGAAAATGTGAAGTTAGTACAGTTCCTATGAAAAATGATACGGAGATCTCAGAATTAAAACCAGGACTGCCATTGAGCCGGCATCTATATGAGAAAGTGCATCAGTAAGCAGAAGTGATATCTCCTTTGATGCTTCTCCTGCCACTAGAAACAGTAGCCAAGATTTGGAGTCAACTCTCAAGTAGTGGGCTAATAGGTAAAGAAAATGTACAAGCTGTACCTTGTATATAACTCAGGGAACACACTCCAGCCTACTCAATATCCTTACACACTGACGCTGCTATGCTATAGGAATCCAAAGCCGAGCTTGCCAAGGTGACCAAGGAAGCACAGAAAATGTTTGATTGGCATGGACAGGTTCTTAATTGCCGTCTTTCTCATTGGTGCAGTGTATTTTCTTTTCCAGAGTGATGGTGCTCTCAGAGCTCAGTTTCTCTTTTCTTATGTAAGAATAGAGGGAGGTAGAGCCATCTTAAGTACTGCTGGCCTGTTGTTGTTCTTCTTCTTCTAACTTCTAAATCACAAGTTAGTTATTTGTCAAATATTAGTAATAATGTGTGCAGGATATTAATACAGCAACAGTTTTCTTTAACCAGCTAGTTCCGCAATGATTGACACAGAGAGACTATGATGTATTATTAAGCTGTAGGCACTATGCTGGGCAAGTTCTGAGCTATTCTAATCCTGCTAGCTTTAAAACCCATGTAAATGCTTGTCACTTGCTAATCTGATGACTCCCAGAGTCTGCTCCATCAGTCTGTCCTCAGGGCACACTTTCTTGGCCTTGAACTTCTAATTTCTCTTGTCCAATGGCAAGAGCTCCTCCTCTCCAGCTCTTCCTCTCTCTCCTACCTTGAGGTCCCCATATGACCCCAAGCCTAGGAACCTAAGCGCTGCTTACTTCTCCTCTGTCCAGTTACAAGCTTCAGCAACTTTATTAAATAATTAACTTTGAATTAGTTAAAGCAAAATTTACATAACAAAAAATAGTGGATGTGAGGATGTACTCATCTGAACCTCAACCAGATCCTGGAGGCCAGTAATTAGCATTAGAATACATAGCTCCAGACCACCTCCAACAGTTACTGTAAATAGTTGCTTATATGTATGTGTTAATAGTTGTGATACCACTAAGGCCGTAAAATTGAGTTATATTTTTGGAGGTATTTAAAAATTGACTGGAAAGCCCAAGGACAGTTTTATTAAAGTTCAGGGCTGGAGGGGAGTGTGCATGGACAGGACAGACTAGTTGAAAATCCCACCATTTGTTAGGAAGAAGGGAGATGGAGGGAAAAAAAAACAAAACAAAAACATGTTTTAAGTTTGGCCTGCTGGTCAGAGAAACAGTGAAGAAGCTCAGTGTCAGAGAAATGAAAATTAGTAGGCCTAACCATGGACCTATATTCAGGGGTCTCTCAGTGCCAGGCTTCTGTGGTTGTAGGGCAAAGAATTGAAGCAGGGACACGTGACTGTTTGAAAATCGAAACAGAAGCAGCTTATTAAAAGTGTGGTGACACACTCTTTTAATCCCAGTGCCTCAGAGACAGAGAAAGGCAGCTCTTTGTGAGTTCAAAGCCAGCGTAGGCTATATATGGAATTTTAGGCCTGTCAGGGCTCCCAGAATGGGAGTTGTGTAGTGAGTTGAGGAAAGGACTCAAAAATACTGAGTCAGGAGGCCTATAATCCCTGCCACATTTTGCCCTGTTCTTCAGATGAAGCCAAGGCAGTCTTCTGTTGCTAACAGATATTCATTCTGTTCTAACTGGCTACTTTCTTATGCTAACCTTGGTGTTTCAGTCTCCAATCTCTTCTCCCCTGCCAAACCTGAAATATTTTCATAGTGAGTGTCTCCAAATGTAATAATAATCCAAAATCTCTATTTTGTATTCAGAATCAAAATTCCTCCTGAACAGTAATAGTGACAAAGAGGAAGAAGTGAGGTTTTAGAAATCAACAGCCCAGCATTGAGATTCCCCAGGCCTAGGATGTTTAGAGTATCTTAGGCATTTTCTTCTGTGCATGAATGATTATGGCTACCGTGTGGTAGTGTTGCAGGGATTGCCTGCCTGAGAAGTAATCTATAAATAAATTTTAGTGCCCTGTAGCATTATCTTAATTAGGCATAAGATGTGCAATTAATAGTTTTATTTTCTTTCCCATTTCCTTCTCCTTTTTTCTAGACGAATGTGACTGCCATTTCCTTTGTGTAGGCTTTAACCTCATTTCTCTAAAAATATTTGTTCTGATTCATGAATATTAGTTTGTTTCTAGGAGTGCTTACTATTTAGAGTGCCACTTTCCCCTCTATTAACGATGTTTACATGTGTCTATCATGAACTTACGCATTCTTATTCAGCAGTGACAGGTCTCTAATCTGCTGTGTCATTTTTTTCTTCTCTTGGAACACTTTGCAAGATTATGGGCTGAATGAGTCAATGATGGTTAGGCAGGTTTTAGCATATTTAAACCTGGTTGGAATGCTAGCGGTGTTCCTTTAGGCCTGTATTATTTAAATATAATTATTTGCACTGAAAACATTTATGCGGTTGGAAGTTAAAATTTTCTTTTCAGAGCAGCAGGTGCAATAACACTAATAATCTGCCAGATAGGGTGGCTGATGGGTGGAGATGCTGTATATATGTCTTTGAAGATTCATCTTAAACCCAACTGCACAGTTACACTTCCTTTGCACTGGCTTTCTGAATGTTGAACACATATTTCGTTCTCCTTACACGAACTCATTTCTGGATAAATTTTTTTTTTTTTGGTCAAAAGTTTAGTTTAGTTGGGATGATTGGAAAGGCAGTGCGTCATACTATTTTTCATTGTGTTGGCTGATCTTCATTAGTAAAGGCCTAGTTATCTGCACTGTCATCTCTTTGTGGTGCTGGTTGATCTGTATTGCTCTCTCATAGGTCTCGGATATTCTCATGAATTCCTAAAACAATACCTTTTAAAAACTACTAAGTTGTGACATTTAGGAGAACACTTCATCAGTGGCTACCACCTCTTTTACACTTTAGCTCATTCCATATTTTAAAACAGCTGTTTAACCACCTAGAAACCATGCACAGAACCTTTCCTCTGTCAGCACAAGGGGCTGGAACACAGCAAAAGTAAAGGAACAGACTTCTTTCCAAGGCTCTTTTCACAAGCCTGTGGACATGGACTACAGTGACACATTGTTCACAGGTTGTGGACAGTGGGAGGCCTGGAGTCAGGGAATTAGATACAGAGCTGTGTTGTTGTTGAAGAACTACAAAGTTAAACCAGAAAAAAGAAAAATGTTATCTTTCAAGAACATCCCATCTCAGGGGACACTTAACTTTTGAAGTGCTTCATCATTCAGTCCTCATGTTGACCCTGTTGAATAGGTGCTGTGATCTCAATTTTTCTCTTTTTTTGATGGGTAATCAGTGACACAGATGTGATGACCTTTTAAAAAGATAGCCATACACAGTAAGTATGCTGAATTATTTTCTGAGCTCTTGGTTTTGTGTTTCAGTTTCTTCTCGGAGAGTCTGTGTATTAGTCAGGGTTCTTTAGAGAAACAGAACTTATAGAATGAATTCAATATAATCCTAAATATAATAAATCTCATGTACAGTTTACAAGGTTGTAGTCTAGCTAGTTTAACAATGGCTATCGAATAATCAAAGGTTCAGAGATCCAGTAGTTGTTTAGTCCCAGAGGCTGGATGTCTCAGCTGGTCGTCAGTATACTCTAGAATCCTAAAGAAGTAGGCTTTATTGCCAGTAAAGCAAAGGACTTTACAGTGAGAACAAGAGCAAGCAGCCAAAGAGCAAGAGTATCCTTCCAAGTCCTTTATAGAGGCTGCTAGCAGAAGGTGTGGCCCAGATTAAAGGTAGATCTTTCCACAGGTTAAAGGTGAATCTTCCCACCTCAGAAGGTCTAGATTGAAAGTGGTCTTCCCACTTTTAAATCATTTAATTAAGGAAAAACAAACTTTCACAATTGTACCCAGCCACTTGGGTTTTAGTTAATCCCAGATATAGTCAAGTTGGCAACCAAGAAGAGCCACCACAAGCCCATTCCTTGCCAGCTTGACACATATTCCCATTTCTTCATGGTATGCTTAATTTCCAAATAAAAATAATAACCAGGTCATAATTATGCCTAACATGGTATAATTATCCCACAAACAACCACAAACACATTAGATTTTTAACTAGGTCATAATTACATCAACATAACTATCCCTCATACAACTTTAAACACATTATAAATTTTACAGTAGGTGTTAATGTCCCTTGAGATAGATTCTTTTGGTATCTCAAACCTTAAAATATGATAACTATTAAATTCTCTTAATTGGTGCTAAATTATATAAATAAGAAACATAATTATCTATACAAATGCATTCTTAAAAAACATGTGACAGAAACACATTGATTATAATCCTCAGTTCTGTCTCTGGTCAAATGGCCTTAGCTGGTATTTTAACGACAGCGACTCTCCTCTGCTACCCGTTCTGGATTTCATTAGCAAGCACTTAAACAGGTTGTGGTTCTTTTTCTGGAGGAGTGACCCCTACCTTCATTCCTGATAGGTCTGTCTGTGCCCTTTGTTCTTCGGCCTGGATTAGGCTGCCATGGTTTCCCTTTGACCTTAATCACAGGACTTCATAGCAGCAAGAGGAGAACTAAAGGATCTTTTGCACTCTAGACATAATAATTCTTACCTCTGTTGTGGAGAAGCAATCCAGTTTCCCCTTGGTAATCTGGATCATTTACCCCACCTAACATTCCTTTCTTAGGTTGACTTTAGGGCATCAGAAGCTCAAAGTGACCAGGGGGGTCTGAGATTCTAGCTATTGGAATGTTTGTGTATCTCCTGATAGGAACACCCCTCTCTGGAACTAAATGTTCTTGGCCAGCAGAACTTAGGGCCAGGGGACAAGATGCACAGTTTTTCCTAGTGGACTTCTAGGGATGATAGTGAGTAGAACTATTCCTTTTCACCCCTTGATTCCAGGAACCATAGATCCTGGCTATGGGAGAAACCATAACATACACTGGACACTGATTCAAAGCATATATCACCTTCTCGAGAACCCTGACCTAGACCTCCAGGCTGCTGCCACCTAGTTGGTGTTGTAACTGTGTCTTCAAAAGGCCATTCTATCTTTCTATAAGGCCAGCTGCTTCAGGATGATGGGTACCATGGTAACATTGGTGGATTCCATGATCATGGGCTCATTGTTTCCCTTCTTTGGTAATGAAGTAAGTTCCTTGGTGAGAAGCAATACTCTGTAGAATACCATGATGGTGGTTAAGGCATTCGGCAAGTCCACAGTTATATGCAAGAGAGTCAAATTTATAACCAGAATAAGTGTCCATGCCAATAAGAGCAAAGTGTTGTACTTTCCATGGAGGAAGTGGTCTAGTGTAGTCAACCTTTTACCACGTCACTGGAATCAGCATCATTCAATAGACCCTAGCAAGTCAGGATTGTTCCCTTTACCCAGTGTACAATTACCCTTGAAAAAGGGCATAGGTCACTTTTGGGAAGGACAGGCGAAAGGTTAACAGTAGAACTGGAGGAAGGCTAACAATAGGCTAACTCTTAGGCATCTTATCAAGGACAAGTTGACAACCAAGAATAGCAACCACAATTCTTAGGTAAGAAGTTAGTGCTTAATATTGAACTCAAGGGGTTCGTATTTCAGAGGTATGGCCTGTCTGCCATCACTCTTCCTACTATTGTAGGTTCTGGACCATAGGATCAATTTTTGCTCTTCTTTAAAATGGTAAAATTTATGTATTGTTTTGCAGGGGAACCATGTAGAGCAGCAAGTCTTTTCTGAGTGGATCACCTATGCTTTTGGCGCACATATGATTGTGTGTGTCTCTGCGCCTGCTTCTTTTGGTGCCATGGCTGCTTCTGTTTGAATTTCTTGTCTTCATTTAATTCTGTAGGGTACTTTGTTAGTAGAGGACTCTTTCTTAGCTCTTTCATTTGGGCTTGTGTCTTGATCTATTCTTGATGCAACACAAAATTCCTTTAGCTCCACTTTCAAACCTCACAGGCAATCACTGTCATTGAGGTTTTGTCATTTCAAGCTTCTCCTGACATAGAAACAGCACTTCTCACAGAAAAGCCAAATTGCAGGAGAGTAAAGGAGGAGCAGATGTGCCTACATTCACAGAGCCTGGGGACACTTGGGGGTTACAGCTCCCAGAACACTGCCACATCTCATTTCAAATGAGACAGAAATTGTTAGCTGTTCACAGTAGCTGATGTTGTGAGATAAGTGCACCTGAGAACACGCACAGACATGCTTAGAGCTGAGTAGAGCATCTGTATTGCTGACTGGAGGCTGCATGGGGAACTTCTCAAATCCCGCAGCCCCGAGCCCCTCTGCTCTCTGTCTTTTATTCCCAAAAAGCACATCCTGACTGTTACATTGAAGTTAGTAAGAAGCAGAACTATGGAAGCCAAAAAGCAGGGTTAGTGCACTTGGGATCTTTTCCACTGGGGTACTTTCCTAGAACTGTTGACTTAGCCTTTGTTCCTGTTTTGGCAGGTATTATAGCTGGCATGCTGGGTTTCCAGGCCTGAATGGTGCTTCTAAGACAGCATAAAGTCTGCTAAGTTCTGGGGCCTACTAAAATCTGGGGCCCTGTTGCACAGAGAAATGGCAGAAACAGACCAGTTAAGTAAAGAAGGACATATGTCATGTTACAGCAGGGGTAAACATTGAGGTCACTGTAATGTATGTCACACACAAATTACAAGAGATCACTGTTGTGCATTTGCACACATGAGGTCTGCAGGGAATGGTTATTGAACAGGTGTAGTGTTTCATCTTTGCCAGAGAATGAAAAGTTCTATGTTCTGTATCAGTGAGCATGCGCTTCCCAAGACTGAGCTGCACACTCAGAAGTGCAATACATAATCATAGTAAAACCCATGTGTTCTTTAAAGAGAAAAAGAAAAGGCTTGCTGTCCAGTGTTAGATCATCTGCATTGGAATCCTGTTTCTCCTCTTTATTAACCTGTCTTTCGCTAGCTTCCTAAGCCTGGGCGTCGTGCTCTATAAGATGATGTAAGAGATGAAAACTTCTAGAATGGAAAGAGAACCCACAGCCATGGGCATGGTGACCCGTTGTTCCCAAAGTTAAAATAGTCAGGTTGGCATTGGTGATTTCCCACCACTTCCTGAAGGAGTAGACATGGTCACGTATTGGGAAAGCAGTCTACAGGGTAAGACAGACTTTAAATATGACAAAATAGCTGAGGAATCATCAAAGAACAATGTGCAGAGACTGGCAGGTTGTCTTACTACAAATTGGGATTTCAGCTAGACACAGTGCATCCTGTTCTAGCATAGGAAATGAGGCTGACATGGTGAGTGGTCATGACGGTACACCACGGAGAAGAACGGAAGGAAGGCAGAATGTGGAGGTACCTCTGTGGTGATTTCAATAGGACATTCAGTATTGGGTCCCATGCTTCTCTGAACAAAGCATGCACCTCATTGGCAGTTTTCTCCTCAGTCATCTGTCTACTCTTAAACGAACCACGTTCATTGCCCATTGCTGCTCATTCCAAGAGTTAGCTTACACCCTTTCCATGCCTTTACCCACATCTCTGGGTGTCTGATTTCCACTTTCAATGCAGGGCTCAATCCTCTTTCCTTTAGGATGCTTCTGCTACCTCAGCTGATTTTAGAGCAACTTCTTATTTGTTATGAACTGTCACTATTTCTTCTTGATGTGAATAACCTGGCCTGCTTTCTCATGTTTTTGTCCCCATTTCCTTTCTTCATAGAACTAAAGAACCCGTCTTCCCATTTTAATCTGTCCATTGTTCTGTGAAACCTAGGGCCTGTCATCAAGACCTACATCTAACCCTAGTAAAGGGACATGAACTCAGTGGTGGGCTCTTTGACGCCCCCCTCCCCCGCAGGAGGAGCATCTCTGCTAGGCCACAGAGGAGGACTTTGCATCCAGTCCTGAAGATAACTTATAAACCAGGGTCAGATGAAAGGGGAGGAGGTCTTCCCCTATTAGTGGACTTGGAAAGGGACGGGGAGGAGATGAGGGAGGGAAGGTGGGATTGGGAGGGGATGATGGAGCTGGGATACAAAGTTAATAAACTGTAAAAAACAAAACAAAAAAAAGATCACACTGAAAAAAAAAAGACCTACATCTACTTTTTATAGCCTTTTGATGGCAAGATTGTGTGTCATTATAAGAAATGCTGAGATCTTAGGGTTTTCACTGTGTTGGTGAGTAGCCTTTCAGTAGTGTTTTCCGGGACCTCCTGCCCTCACTTGGAAACCCACATTCATTTGCCTATAATTCTTCTCCTCTGTATCTTTTAAGAATTTAGGCCTGAATTTTCTTGCTTTTTCAGTAATCTTGCACATTCCAAAGCTGTTAACTAACTCCTTCTATAACATTTTGTACATAATATTACAAATTTGTCTCTTTGCCCCAATCTCTAGATTCTGTCCTAGTATGTAGTGTGTCTCAGAACTAAGTAGACTTTAGATAAATGCTAGTCAGTGTTCTGGCTACAGGTGAATGTCAGATCATTGAACATTACTGATTCTCAAGGTATTTTGCATATAGTTTCTACACACTATCTGTATTTAAGTGAGATGCATTTTGGGTGAATCCCCTTTACAGTTTCAGTGAAAAGGCCAGGAAAAAAGTAAGTGAGATGTGAATAGAGCACAGCTTTTATGTTCCCAGCCAAGTAAAACTTGTGGCCAAGTCTTCATAAATTTATGAAAATTGGTTTTCTAATTTAAAACAATTCTCTAAAACTTGATTTAAATTTTATGTTTTAAATTGATAATAATAGTATGTAATTTTAAAATACAATTGGTTACCATTTTCTTATTTGCTGTAAGGAGATAATGTGTGTACACAGTGTGAACATGCATCTTTGGGCATGTTTTTAGAGGATTAGTATATATAGGTATATTTTATGTATTAGGTTAAAAAGAGAATATTTTTTATTCTTTGCTTCAGAAGCTTTGGGCCAGGAAAAAACCAGATTAACAAATGCTATTACTTACTTTTCTCACTATTTTGACCAAATACCTAATAAAAAGAAATTTGAAAGAGGAAGAGTCTATTTACTCCATTGTTCTTGGGGATGTAGGCCATCCAGGTTGAGAATGTGTGGGTACGTAAGGTAACAGTTTATGGCTGCCGGTCCCATTGTAGCAGCACGCTGGGAGTAGAGAGTAGATAGGAAGTTAAGCATCGTATTAAAGCTCAAGCCCTCTCCTGACTCCTGACAGCAAAACTCCATCTCCTAGGATCCCACACACTTCTAAAACATGCATGAACAGCCAGGGACCAAAGGTTTAAACACATGAACCATGGGAACGTATTTCACATTCAAACAAAAGATAAAATGAAACTAAAGCATATTTACATATACTGAAACCTTTATGGAGATGAAAGAGATTTGGCCTCGGTAGCTTGAAAACAGAGTTACTGGCCTCTATATCAGTGGTTCTCAACTTATGTGTCACCACCCCTTTGGGGTTCCAGTGATTCTTTTACAGAGTCACTGACAGTCATTTGAAAACACAGATGTTTACAGTACAAGTCATGATAGTAGTAAAAGTACAGTTATGAAGTAGCAATAAGCATAATTTTATGGTTGGGATCACTGCAACACGGGTGTCTGGACTAAAAGGGTCACAGTGTTAGGAAGGTTGAGACCCACACGGACTTATTTCTGGATGGGAATGTGGCACTGTATTTAGGTAAGGAGTGTGATGCCAAATGTGATCTGAGAACAGTGAAAGTCAGATCCTCGGTGCATCTTTCCTGGAAATCAGGTGGAATCCTTGTGCTGGTGACTTCATTTTTCATAGCCATCAAAAGGGACGCTTGGATCTGGAGGAGCATGTAGGAATATGAGCCACTTTTCTTTCCTGAGTAGCATAGGCTTGAGAATGTGAAACTGCCAACTCAGACTAACGATAAACAATAGACAGTTGTCATGGTTTTAGGCGTTCTCTGGAAGAGTTGCACCCCAGTCTCATTGTACTTTACTCTCTTCATGAAAACATCAGACTACTATAATCACCAAATATACATATAATGAAAATTGTAGTTGTTGGCCTGGAGAGATGAGATAGTTCGGTAATTAAAGTGGAAATGCAAGGCAGGTGTGACAGCCCAGCTTTAGCTCCAGCCACAGAGGCAGAGATGGGATCCCCAGAGCAGCCTAGTTAAAAAGACTAGCAATATCAGTGAGTTCTGGGTTTGATTGAGACTCCTTGCTTCAATGAGTATTTTTTTTTGGGGGGGGTCAGAATATCAAGGATGATTTCCTATTCTAATGTAACCTCCACAAAACACTTTCAAACTCATGAGCATGTATACCTACCCACACATGTACTCACACTCATGCAGAAGCATACATACATGCATGCATATTACACACAAACTTGAAAAATGGGGGAAAAGTCTAATTGTTTTAATGGAAATTTTAGTTTGCCTAGTTTGTTGACTTTTGTGTTAAAGATTATTTCTAATTAGTACACAAATAGATAAGAAGAGATAGGATTTATTTTCTTTTACTGATTAAATAAAGCTGAAGTCTTAGATTGAACTCAGTGAAGCAGCTGACTTACAACTTGTTGCTGTTTTATTTTTTTAATTCTTAAAGTGTCAAATGTATACAGTTACGATCATGATCATATCCTCCTCTAGTTCCCCCAGGTTCCCTCTTCCAACTACAAGACCTTCCCCCCATCCTCCAACTTTATATTTGTTCTTTGTGAGTTTCACATCATATACTGTAGTCCCACTCATCTCCTTGTCCTTTCATATTGGCCTTTCACTCTTGCAACCTCCCCCCCCCACAAAATTAAAAAAAAAAAAAAACAAAAGCAAACAAAAAACAAAGCATATGAAACATCTCATCATGAAAACTGTGCTATGTCACAGCACGTCCCACAGTATAGGTCTCTGTCCACACATTTTCACTCAGAAATGTTCATTCCAATGAGTCAGTGGTCTCTTTTGAGATCCCTGGCTTCTGAGACACCATCAACATTGGATCCTCACTTGGTTTTCTTCCAGTTATTGCCCTGTGTCATGGAGATTCTGCAGCTTTGGATGCAGGACCTGCCCTTTGACATGCTCCAGCAGTTCATAGATGGAGTAGATTTGGAGGGCAAATCAAGTGAGCACTTGTGCTGCCCAAGTGAAGTGCAGGGCCTGTTCTCACTAGTGCTGCAGCTGGTGAAGGACAGAGCCACCTCACCTACTGTCATGACCGTAGGGTCAGCTCTCCCAACTGCCTCAGGTGGCGAAGGATGAGAAGTTGGAAGGCATCACCCCCATACCCCTGCCACCTCATGGCTGATCAGTGGCTGATCAGTGACGGGGCTAGCTCACCTGCACTGCCAGGCTCAGCTCTGCTGTGCTGACCAGGTAAGGTGTAGGGCCTGTTCTCCTGAGTGCTGCAGCTGTTGAAGGACAGGGATAGCTCTCCAGTGCTCATGACTCTGTGGGCATTCAGTACTGCCATGGAGATGGGTGGGAGGGGCAGCAGATAAGTGACTGGTCAACTCTACCACACCTCTGCCACTAGAGTCAGCTCCACTGTTCTCGGCAAGGAGCTGGGCCTGCTCTCTAGAGTGTCGCTGCTGGTGAGAGGTGGTGTCACCTCTCCAGAGTGCCACAGCCAGTGAGAGGCATGGCCATTTCTATAGAGACACTGGGCATCCAGGTGGTTCTGGCAGCTGCCCTGACCAGGGATGTCTCCATATTCTGTAGTGGTAAAATGAGCCCTGCACATTGATACCAATCCCTGCCACTGCACAGCCAGGAGCCCAGACATAGCCCTAGGCAGCAGTTTGGGCTGGAACCTCACCATGGCCCCAGGTGGTAGGGCTGAGCACTCACAACAGGCTACTCTTCTCCACCCACGAGTCTCCAGTTCCATTTCTCTTCATAATGCTCAAGCTGCTCCACTTCTCTTTCTCTCCCATCTGTCTTCCACATACTCACACATTGTGGTGGCTTCCACTGCAGGCTGGGCATGAGGCTGGTGGCCTCTGGGTGACATCATTTGGCAAGCAGGTGTCTACAGCTTGTTTGTGCCATGAGGCAGAGGGCAGGTCTCTGGGTGGCATGGCAGTCCACAGGACTATCTGTCCTCTTCCAGTGCTGCCTGTATGGTGGTAGGCAGGGCATTGTGTGTGTATGGCCTGCCAGTGCCCGTGGCTAGAGGGCTGGTCTGAGGGTGTTTTTCCCTGCCTGCACCTCGTGGCATGGCAGAATGCAGACCTCTGTCTATTTTCCTTCTCCGTACTGCACTGCCTAGATTTGGTTTGATTAGATTTTTATGTGTCTTAGGCATTTTACAGCTTTTGCTATCAAATGAGCTAGGATAAACAAAGATCTGTCATTTGCTCTGCCCAACTGATATAAGAACAACACTAACAACATGTTTCTTTGCCCATTGCCGGGAATTTTCTACTCTTTCTTTAGAAAATAACACAGTAACTCCAGTTAATGTTGCCCATAAATGCATGAGTGTGAGACATTCACTGGAGTGGTCAACCTACCAGAGGCTAGCTCCTCTTCTCCAGCTTGTATGAGCTGCCCCTGGTGTCTCCATTAGGAAGGAAGGAGGCCTATGGACTCCTCCCCCATTCATATTGGAATTTTGGCTGGCTTGTGCACAGGTAACTACAGCTGCTCTGAGTTGATGAGTGCAACAGCCATGTCATGTCCGGCGAATTGCATTTTACAGCACTTCTTCCCACGCACCTTCTTATGTGTTTTCTGCCTCCTCTTCCAAGAGTCAGGAAGGGTTGGGGATGGTATTTAATAAACATGTCCTACTTTTGGCTGAATACTCATAGATTTTTATCTCAGCAACCTGCTGCCCAATGTAAAAAGAACGCTTTGTGGCTGAGGCTGAGAACAGCCTAGACCTGTGGGTGTAAGCTTAGTATTTAGAAGGCATTTGATAGCATGGCCATTTAGAAACCAGTAAGCTCTACTCTAGGGTGTGTTACCTTCCTCCCAAGTCCCCGGCATGGACTTTTGGACAAGGGCTGCAATACCATACCAGGTGTGAAAGATCCCTGCTGCCAAGCAGACCTCAGAGCTAGTCGGAAAGCAGATGAGTACTCCATGACACTTGGGCCCCTTCTGCACAAGTGACATGTCTTCCCTTCCTGGTTGGTACTGCAGTGTGCAAGGTCCATTGTGGGGTCAGACCATTGATGTCTTTTGTCTCCCAGCAGCCTAATGAAACCTGACCGGCGGGGAGAACATTTCTTCATAGGGTTTCAGGTGATTTCTTTATGTCCTTTGACAAACATTGATGGTGTCTTTAGCAGTTTGGTCTTACTTCGTGGTTATGACAGGTACCAAGAGCAGTGGTGTGGCCTGCGTTGTTTTGCACACCTCTGGGGAGGTGCCCTGTGCCTGCTGCTGCAGTTTTTATTTAATAGCCATGTCTTCAGGGAGCAGCACTGTCCATTTCTGCTTGCTTCCTCCGTTTGAACTACTACTTTAAAAACACATTTTGAAATTATCCTACTAACCAGTAAGTTCCCATAAGGCTTTTTCATGCAACCTTAGTTTTGGCTAACCCATCTCCTCCAACCCCACCCCATTTTACACCTTTAACCCCCACTATGCCACCCTCCTCTTTCATAGGTCATGTGTTCCCCCCTTTTCTCCAACAACATTTTTTATTGGGTTATAAGATAGATTTTAATATACCTTTTCTCTAGGTTACCCCAAAGGACTCAGTGCATTTTATTGAAGACTGAAAATTATTAATTTGTCATAGTCTATTAAACTATCAATCCTGAAAATTTACAATTTTGTGTTTATTTATGGAAAATGCCTAAATGTTTCTCATCTTCAGATCCTATCCTTTGTCTTTTTCTCCTCCACCATTCTAGCCTGTGTTGCAGTGTTTCTTGATACCATCAGCCCTCGAATAATATCATTCAGGTACCCAGTGATTCTGTTCTTGAGATGGAGTTACAGTAGGACATGTACACACATGCACACACTGCTCCTGCATCCTCCCAGGGCAGAGACAGGGACAGGGACGGGGAGAAAGAGCATGAGGGAGAGAGTCAGAGAGAGACACACACACAACCAGACAGAGACAAAATGATGTATGCAAGTCTCCATTTGCACACCTCCAGTTCTTTCTCTTTCTCTGGGCCTGTGTCTTGTACTTGTTGGGGGTGAAAGTCTATATTGCTTGTGGAAGTATTTGAATATGCCTCTGGTACACAACTATAGACAGTACACAAAATGAGTAAAAACATGCTGTTTCTAGTTTCTGAAACTTGCAAGTGGCAGGTGGCAGGCAGTAGATGTTTGTAGAAGTAGGCTTTACTTGGAGAGACTTGGGTCGTGGTGAGGGATGCTACCTCCCTTCTTCCTATTTATAGTCGTAGAGTTGTCTCTATGCACTTTGTGAGGACCGAGCCAGGACAGATTAATTTTCCTGTTCCTGCTACTTCCCTGAGGAGGGAGAATCAGTGAGTTTCAGATGGATGAACCTTGAAACAGGATGAGATTATTCCAGCATCACGGGGAAGGGGGTGAATTACAGAAGACAGTATGTTAACTTACAATAGACTGTGATGTGTGAGGAGGCGGCCTGAAGTTGGGAGCAGGCTGACCGAAGGCTGTCTATATTATCCAGGCTAACTTAGTCAATTTTCAAAAATTATAAAAATATTGAAATAAAAATATAATTACATCGTTTCTGCTCTTCCCTTTCTTCCCTCTCTCACGTCACCCTTGCTCTTCGGATTCGTGTCTTGGAGCCAGTTCTTGATAGGACTAGATTTAGACTGCCAGGCCACAGCAGTAATCAGGGTGCTGGGGCTGCTCAGCACTTAGGTGAGAACAGGATGGGGTAGTTCCTGTGAGGCTTACTTACTATTTTATGTTTCATTTTGTGTTTGTCCATGTATCCCTTTGTGAGCATATGTAGCTGAAGGCTGCCTTGAGAGCCACATTTCGTGCACTTTTAACTTAACGAAGATTTCATTGGTAAAACGGAAGATGTGTCATTACCTGAAAAAAAAAATCATGTCAACTTAAGGGTCCTTGTTTCTGCATTTGATTTCCTTCCACAGTGGAGCTGATCAGACTCCACACCTGCAGTTCTGGGTCACGTGCTTCATGGGTATCTTTTTGCCTTCACAGAAATAGAAAAGTTTCAAAAGGGAGAAGGCAAGGATGAAGAGAAGTACATTGATGTGGTGATTAATAAGAACATGAAGCTGGGACAGAAAGTGTTGATTCCTGTAAAACAGTTTCCCAAGGTAAGGCGTGTGCTGTGGACTGCTGGTAACCTGAGCCCCAGGAGCAGATGCTGCAGCGGAGGCTCTGACCTTCACATGCTTGAGGATAATTACAGCTGCATAATGAACTGAGAGATTTGATTCTTTTGTTTCACTTAGTAGAAATAGTGAAGTCGTAAGAAATATGCTTATGCCATACTAGCCATGTGCACAGCCTACCATTCTTTCCATTTTCCTCATGTAAAATATAAAATTGAGTGGTTTAGAACTGAAATTGTTTATGTGAGATGCATAGAATGGCATTAGACAAATGCATACTTGAAGAACACCTGTTGGCACAAACTTTCTTTTGGGTGTCTGTATATGGTTCAGACACAGTGTTTTTTAATCTCATTGTTCATTCCTTTGTATGGCAGAATGGTAATCCTTACCTTAGTGTACTAGAGCTAGTTTAGATGGTTTTCAGTTTGATGTACTACATACATTGCATGAGTGTTTTACTACAAGCCATTTTGTGACAGGTATTTTCATTTGTCTGGCCAAATGCCAAGTATTGAAATTGAGCTATATTCATGAATGTTTTTCAAAGAATTACCTTGTGTTTTGTTGGTTTTTTTTTTTTTTCCCCCAAAGTGGTTGCATAATGTGATGTGTCCATAGGTGAAGTGTTTGTTTGAATCAATATGTTGCAGTATCACGCTTTCTGTTATTATTATTCATTCTGTTGTTTTTTCTTGTGTGTGTGATCTTACATTTCCCTAGTGAGTAAGAACATTGTCTATTTGGGTCTGCTATTGTCAAGGTCACAGTTTTTACCCATTGATCTCTGGGCTACATGTGCTTTTATGGTTGACTGGTTGGAACTGTTTACAGGTTCTAGCTACAAGTCTTTTTTAAGTGTGTACTTTGCAAATATTTGGCTCAGTCTTTGTCTTGCTGTTTTTAATTTGTTGACTTTTCAAGGAGTCTGTCATTTTTTTCAATATTTTATTTTATAATTACTTCCTTCAATAAACTTAAGAAATCTTGATCAATCTCAGAAAAAAATATTAGAATCTTTAATAAATTGTAAATACATTCTCCTGTTTTTTTTTAAATGAAAATTCTTTTTTAATTATCATTTTAGCTTTTACCTTAAGGGCCATGACACATCTCAAATGAGTTTTGTAAACTGTGTAACTTAAAGATTTGCTGTGTCTTCCAGAAATCCCTTTGTTAGAATCTTAACCTTAGACTTTACTGTCACTCATGTTTGGAGGTGGGACCTTTGGAAGGCACAAGGATTATATAGTTCATGAAGGGTTCCCACAGTGATGACATTAGTTGCTTTTAAATGCAGGTAGAGAGAGACTGGGAAGGTGACTCAGTGGGGTTGTTTAGGCATGAGGCCCTGAGTTCGGATCGCCATCTCCCATGGAAAGGCTGGTGATAGCAGCATGCTCTGTAACTTTATCTGTGGTTGGTTGGATACAGGAAGCCACCCAAAATAATGAACTGTGGATTCCCTAAGAGAAATTGTCTCAAAAACTAAGTGGAAAGCAATGGACATCAATAACCACTGCCCAGACACCCATGAACACCTGACTCACATACACACTAAAATAACATAAAGAGAGAAAGAGGAGGAAGAGTCGCCGAAACTAGTGTGTTTGCTGTTTGCATGTGATATTTGCATTCATGTTGTACAGTGCCACAAAGTCCTTTAAAGTGGTAGGCTGACCATTCTCCAGTGGAAAAATCACACAACCAAGAATATTTTAGCAGCACAAATTGGTTTTGAAGAGGTTTTTTTTTTTTTTTTTTTTTTTTTTTGAAGAGTTATTTTTTAAAAGGAGGGAGAAGGCAGACACAAAGATGATGGCTAGGGAGGGGTATTTGTGAGGGACTAATAAGAAACCCTTCCCTACCAGTGGACTTTGGGAGGGGAGCCTGTGGAGAAGATGGAGGAAGGGAGGGGTTGAGAGGAGAGAAGGGAGGGAACTAGAGGGGGGATACAAAGTAAATAAAGTATAATTAAAAATAAAAAAATAAAAGAATTGGAAAGAAAAAATAAATTATACTAAATAATAAAGAAAAATTTTAAATATTAAAAAAAACACACACACACACACATTGCAAATCCTGGTACTCTGCTCTTGGATGTCTCAGCCTACTGTTAGCCAGGAAACATCACCTCTGTTCAAGTATTTTGTTACAGCAGCAGAAGATGGGATGCGGCAGAAGTCAAGCTTGTTTTCTCCCCAAGAGAGTATTTGCTCTTCTCATCAGATATGCTGCTTTCTATCCGTGGGTTGATTTAGCACCTTTGCGAGATGTCAAATGGCTGAGGAAGTGAGGTTTGCTTCTTGTGCTTCATTTTGTTCCCCTGCTGTATTTATGGATCCTTGTGCCAGGACCACAGTCTTGTTTCCTGAAGCTTTTTATGGAGAGGCATGAATGGCTGAGTTTAGACCTTCCCTTTCAGGATTCCTTACATATGCTGGATCTTTTACAGTCCTGTTAAATTTAAGAATTCATTCATGGACTTGCACAAAATGACCTGCTGCTTTCTGGCTGCACCTGTGTTCTGTCTCTTACTCTAGAGACTTCATCCTCTCCCCAGATCTTACTCTTTCCTGTGTGAGTATGGCACGGCTGTCCATTTATGGAGACATGCTCAGATTCTTCTCAGTACAGGTCGTCTCTGCCAGCTTCGATATTCATAGTTATTCACTAATCAGAAACTGTGTATTTTAAACTATTTATTTTCTAAGCTTGTAGCACACCATTTGCTATCCTTATTATCTGTTTCTTCTTTCTTTTGCTAAATTCCTAGTTTTATTAAGTTGTTTGGTAGATTTGTTAGGATCTCTAGTTACATAATCATACTGTCTGCAGAAGCTGCTTTACTACCTCCTTATTTGTATTTGTGGTAAAATACTGAACACTGTCGGTAGAGGTAGAGTAGGAGCCCTTTGCTTCTTAAAAGAAGAAACATGTATGATTCTCTTACCTCTCATCTTTGCTTCACGCTTATTGGTGAAGTTTATGAGAACAAATGAAGATGAGCTTCTAATTTTCCCATAGTTGCTTGTCCCATTCACTATTCTGTGGAGAAAGCCTGCCCCTAACGTTTGGGTGTAATCAGGACAGGAGTCAGGTGCTCCTGCTGACTCTCCACTACTGAACCTATTACTTACTTTTCTCACAAGTGATGTGCTCCATCTTTATAATCCAGGGAAGTTTCTTAATAAGTAGATTAAGACAGTCTTTTTTCTTTTTTTAATTTTTCTTTTTTTAAATAATTTTTATTTTTTTATATTAATCACAGGTTATTTACTTTGTATCCCAGCCGTAGCCCCCTCCCTCATTCCTTCCCAATCCCACCCTCCCTCCCTCATCTTCTCCCTGTCCCTTTCCAAGTACACTGATAGGGGTGGTCTTCCTCCCCTTCCATCTGACCCTAGTTTATCAGGTATCTTCAGGACTGGCTGCAATGTCCTCTTCTGTGGCATAGCAAGGCTGCTTCTCCCTCGGGTGTGTGTGTGTGTGTGTGTGTGTGTGTGTGTGTCAAAGAGCCAACCATTGAGTTCATGTCAGAAATAGTCCCTGTTCCCCTTACTAGAGAACCCACTTGGATACTGCTACATCTGAGCAGGTGTTCTAGGTTATATCTATACATGGTCTTTGGTTGGAGAAACAGTCTCATAAAAGACCCCTGTGCTCTGATATATTTGGTCCTTGTGAAGCTCTTGTCATCTCCAGGTCATACTAACTCCCCCTTCTTTGATTTGATTCCCTGCACTCTGCCGAAGGTTTGGTTATGAGTCTCCGCATCTGCTTTGATACACTGCTAGGGAGAGTCTTTCAGAGGCCCTCTGTGGTAGGCTCCTGTCATGTTTCTTGTTTTCTCCTACATCCAATGTCCATCACATTTGTAAGACAGTCTTAAGAGAAAAACATTAGTCCTTTAAAATGCATGATAGTCTGTATAATTTTTACTTAGACTTCTGATTGGTTAAACTTAGAGTCTAATGGCTGTGATTCCACAAATACAAATTAGTCCTTAAATTAAAAAATAAGGACACCCACTCTTGAGAAGCACTTGGTCAGAGATTCCAGTGTGGTATCTTTTGCTTGTACCTGACATTTCAATCTTGGTCCTGAAAACACCAGCATTTTATCTGATTAAAGGTTGCTAGGAAAAATCAGTTCATTTTGATGGGAATTGCATGGAATCTCTAGATTGTTTTTGGTAAGATGGGCCATTTTTACTATGTTAATCTTACTGATCCACGAGCATAGGAGATCTTCCATCTTCTTCAGTTTCCTTCTTCAAAGACATGAAGGTTTTACCAGGCAAGTTTTTCACTTGTTACCCCAAGATATTTTATATTATTTGTGGCTACTGTGAGGGGTGGTGTTTCCCTAATTTATTTTTCAGTCCATTTGTCATTTGTATACAGGAGGGCTAATGATTTTTTTAAGTTAATCTTGTATCCAGCCACTTCACTGAAGGATTTTATCAGCTCTACGAGTTCCCTGGTAGAACTTTCAGTGTTACTTACGTATACTATCATATATCATCTGCAAATAGTGATATTTAAACTTCTTTCCATTCTTTCCAATTTTTATGCGTTTTAGTTGTCTTATTGCTCTAGCTAGTACTTCCAGTACTATATTAAATAAATATGGAGAGAGTGGGCAGCCTTGTCTTGATTTTAGTGGAATTGCTTTTGAGTTTCTCTCCATTTAATTTAATGTTGGCTGTCAGCTCCTTTACTGTGTTTAGGTATGTCCTCTTTTCTCCCAGTCTTTTATCATAAAGGGATGTTGGATTTTGTCAAAGGCCTTTTCAGCATCTAATGAGATGATCATGTGGGTTTTTTTTTTCTCTCAGTTTGTTCATATATTGGATTACATGGATGGATTTTTGTATGTTTTACTATAACGTAGTCTCTGGGATGAAGCCTACTAGCTCATGGGGATGATGTTTTTTATGTGTTCTTGGAATTGGTTTGAGAGTATTTTATTGAGTAGTTTTGTATCAATGTTCATGAGGGAAATTGGTCTAAAATTCTTTCTTTGATGAATCTTTGTGTGGTTTGGATATCAGGGCGATGACCTCATAAAATGAATTTGCCAATGTTTCTTCTGTTTTGTGGAATAATTTGAAGAGTATTGGTATTAGGTCTTCTTTGAAAGTCTGCCCTAAAATTGTCTGTCCCTGGGCCTTTTTGGTTGGAACTTTTAATGACTGCTTCTATTTCTTTAGGGGGTCTATTGTGTGCGTGTGTGTGCGTTCATGTACATTTTTCTTATTTGTTCCATTTATCCCATTTACTTCAAGAATTATGTGCACTTTTTTAGTGTGTGTGTACGTATTTGTATGTGTGTGTGTGTGTGGGTTCTTGATGAATGTGTGAGTGCACCATGGTGTGTGTGTAATTCAGAGGACAGTCTTGGGTGTGGGTCTTGGCCTTTGACCTTGTTAGAGATAGGCAGGCTCTTTTGGTCCGTCACAGCTGCTTACTCCAGCTAGCTGATGCACAGGCCCCTGGGGATTTTCTGTCTCTGTTTCTCCTCTCTGGGGATTACAGATGGAGATTATTGTATGCAGCTTTACTTGGCTTCTCTGGGTTGATCAGGTCTCCAGGCCCACAAGTGTTACTTCCTTTTATGCCATTGAGTGTAGTTAAAGCCGATGCTGGAATTCCTGGTCTTTTAATTCTGAAGTCTTGATCATCTCATTGTATTAGGCTGGTCTCTTTTATCTTGTATTGTCTGTCACATTGTGTAATTTTGGATTGTATCCTGGACATTATAAATGTACATTCTGGCAGCCCTCAGTTCTGTTATAGTTCTCTGAAGGACACTGATGCGTTGTTAGCTAATTAACTAGATTATATTCAGATTGTAAACTATTAAGAAAGAGTTGAGTTCTTTTTTAAGCTTCTGGCTTAGGCAGCCAGAGATGTTGGCAGATCTTCTGTTCTACCCCTTTCTGGGGTCCTTCTTTCACATTTTAGCACTACAACTGCCTCAGGCCTTGCTTCTTAGGTGTAAAAAGCTCTGAACTTAGTAGGTTTTTACCTGGCTGTTTGTTTCAAGTCTTGACTATATTTCAGAATTTAACTGTTTTCTATCACTGTACAGGGCTCACAATTGTTATTTTCTTCAGACTTGTAAAGTTATGGTTGATACCCATAGGCATCAGATTGTGATCAGCGTTACTCACAAAGATAGGCGTATATATCGTGATATAAATAGAAAGCTAGTTATGACCACTTCAGGGACAGACGCACTATTGAGCAAAGATGGCACAGGCAAACCTTCTTCATAGATTCTTTGTGTCACTGTCAATGGATGGAAAGATGGGCAGACACAGCAACTCTCTTTAATTAAATATTCTGGTACAGGATAATTGCCCTCAAATTGACACTCTGTTGTAATAAGATCTTGTATGAAGTTCTTACATGAAATGGTATCTCAAAATTTCAAATATTCCTTTTCAGTATCAGCTTTGATGAGATGAGAAGATGTGTAATTTCTGTGAGTAGCAGATCTGAACACACTGCATTCATTTACAGTGTCTGGGGCAGGATGGATATCTCCAATCAGCATCACCTAGCCACCCACTCCACACTTTGTGTGAGTGTGTGTATGAGCTGTAGAAGGTCTCCTACTAGTGTCATGTAACTCTAGGAGTAAGGGCTGCCCCTTGGGAATAGCTATGTGGAGAATACAGTTCCTTGTAGAGTTGGTGCTGGCCATCGGCTTTGACCTGTGGCAGCAAGAGAGAACTGTGTGTGGAATTGTAGTTAATAAAGAGCCTTCAAGTCATCGCATAATTTTCTCCTGCTGACTGGTCTGATGTTTGACATTTGAGGGTCTTTTCTGGGCTGTGTTTGTTATGGGAAAACTGCAGAGATTAGTATTCAGTTCTTGGTCTCAAACTTGTTTGAGCAGGAAGTACAGGTGAATAGTTAATGCTCAGAATACACCTGGCTTTAGAAGGACAGGAGGGTCACTGTGACACATTTAAGTAGTGCTGCTTTGAGGAGGTTATCTCTTGCAGAGGTCAGCTGGGTCAGGATCACAATAAGACAGGTTGATGTTTGGTGTTTCCTCCTGACATGAGGGCTTGCTATGTAGGTCAGACACATTCGGGAAATCACAAGCCATTTCATTTGGTCAGGAAGATTAGTTCAACAAAATATACAAAATTTAGCAGAAAACATGAAGGATTGAAGGAATTGGTTAATGGGATTTGCTTAAGCTAGTGGGGATGCACACTCTTCTAGACTCCAGTGACTTTTGAGCTGTCTTAAAGAATGTGTGGTTCTGTTTGAGGAAGCATGGCACATACAATCTCATGTTGAAGGGAATGCTGTAGACCAGGATAAAACATGGAGTTGTAATGTTGACCTACCGAGTTCTGACTTCATGTCTGGTTCTCCGTGTACACATTTGGCCTTCCTCGTGCTTGGCAGATGCATGGAAAGATATTCTGCTGGGGCCTGAGACAGCAGAGTGCTCAGCTTGTATAGATCATGTTTTACTATCAGACATATACATTGACCCATCAGAAAGTTTGACTTGTAGATTGGGAACAGTCAGAGATTAACAACAATAACTAACAAAATCGAATGATTATAGTAATATACTACTGCAGAAGTTGCTTAAAACTCATGAATGGTTTATTTCTAGAACTTTAAGAAAATTACCATTTTGATCTGGGTTAATGGAGTCTTCAGAACGAGACAGAAAAATGAAGCAAAAATTCCTCCCCCGACCAACTTCAGAACATATATATATGTGTGTGTCTGTGTTTATATGTATATATATGGAACTGCTAGCATGTAAAAATGAATAACAATTAGAAAATTGTTTTTTAGATAGTTTCATTTTTTATTAATTACACTTTATTTACTTTGTTATCCCCTCATTAACCCCTCCCTCCTCCCCTCCCAATCCCACCTCCCTCTTCTCCCCCTTCTTTATGCATGCCCTTCTCCAAGTCCACTGATAGGGGAGGTCTTCCTCTCCTTCCTTCTGATCCTAGTCTATCATATCTCATCAGGAGTGGCTGCATTGCCTTCCTCTTTGGCCTGGTAAGGCTGCTCCCCTCTCAGGGGGAGGTGATCAAAGAGCAGGCCAATCAGTTCATGTCAGAGGCAGTCCTTGTTCCCATTACTATGGAACCCACTTGGACACTTGACTGCCATGGGCTACATCTGTACAGCGGTCTTAGGTTATCTCCATGTATGGTACTTAGTTGGAATATGAGTCCCAGGAAAGACCCCTGTGCTCAGTTTTTTTGGTTCTGTTGCTCTCCTTGTGGAGCTCCTGTCCTCTCCAGATATTCCTATTTCCCACTTTCATAAGCTTCCCTGCACTCTGCCCAATAGTTGGCCATAAGTCTCAGCATCTGCTTTGATAGTCTGCAGGGCAGAGCCTTTCAGAGGCCTTTTGTGGCAGGCTCCTAACTTGTTTCCTGTTTTCTTCTTCTTATGATGGCCATCCTCTTTGCCTTTCTGGATGGGGATTGAGCATTTTAGCTAGAGTTCTCCCTCTTGATTAGTTTCTTTAGGTATACAGATTTTAGTAGGTTTATCCTATATTATTATATGTCTGTATGAGTGAGTATATACTGTGTGTGTCTTTCTGCTTCTGGGACAGCTTACTCAGAATGATCTTTTCCAGTTCTCACTATTTACCTGCAAATTTCATGATTTCCTTGTTTTTTATTGCTGAGTAATATTCCATTGTGTAGATGTACCACAATTTCTGTATCCATTCTTCAGTTGAGGGGCATCTTGGTTGTTTCCTGCTTCTGGCCATTACAAATAAGGCTGCTACAAGCATGGTTGAGCAAATGTCCTTATTGTGTACTTGAGCCTCTTTTGGATATATGCCTAGGAGTGGTATGGCTGGATCTTGAGAAATCACTATTCCTAGTTTTCTGAGAAAGTGTCAGATTGATTTCCAGAGTGGTTGTACAAGATTATATTCCCACCAGCAGTGGAGGAGGGTTCCCCTTTCTCTACAACCTCTCCATCATGTGTTGTCACTTGAGTTTTTGATCTTGGCCATTCTTATGGTGTAAGGTGAAATCTTAGGGTCGTTTTGATTTGTATTTCCCTGACAGCTAATTGTTTTTTAATGTTTTTAATTTATTTTTTCATTTCTTACTTCCCAAACACAGTGTCCTGTCCTTCCTTCCTTCCCTGTCTGTACACCTTTTTAACTCCCACATCAACTCCTCTTTCATTTGCTTTCAGAAAGGGACAGGCCTCCCAGGGATATCAGTCAAACCTGGCATATCAAGTTACAGTTAGACTAAGTACCTCCAAGAGGGGAATTCTTTTTTTTTTATTTTTTATTTAACTTTTATTAATTACACTTTATCATTTTGTATTCTTAATTTTATTAATTTCATGACTATTTTAGGACACCTCTCAGTATTCTAATATGGTCACTGCAGTTTGTGTTTAAAAAGTCTTATTAAAATTTTGTGAAATTGTGTGTTGGGAAAGCAAAGTGGTTGCTTTTCTCCCAGGCACTCTTGGGCTAAGAATCTTTGAGATTAAAGAAACATAAAACATGTCTGCGCTGTGTTTAGGTAAGCTTCCTATCTTTGACTTTCTTCCTTTCTTTCTCTCTTGGAGCTTATCACAGGCAGTTTCAAAGCCAACTACTCGGTAGTATACTCAGAAGTTGTTGGTTTGGTTTCTCCAGATGGTTAATGTATGACATGTCAGTCCATTAAAAGTCATCATTCCTGGCCCCTGTTTGATTTTCAGACAGCTCTTTCCCCAGAATTGATGTGAACTATTATTTTAAATGTGGAACTGATAGCTTACCTGTAGAAATAAAATGGTAATGCTTGCAGTTAATTATCTCTATTCCTTTAACTGGGAGTTCATATATTTATGGGGAACTGTGCAGTTTTTAAAAATTTAAGCTTTTGGAACTGATGATGAGCCTCAGGCCTGAATGGGCACTCCATGACTCCATGGTCCTTTATCTCTGGTCATATAGTATGATTCTTAACATCCAACAAATTGGCCTTCACTTCAGACATCTCTGTTATAAGCACATGTAATATCCTTCCTTCTAACTATTTTGATACATGCGTTGGTAATTTCATTGTCTTGCAGTATAGTTGATAGCACAAACTAAATTCTTCCTGGTTAATAAAAACTTGTTACCAGCATCTCCCCTTTCTTGCTCTTTCCCTGCCCAGTCTTTAAGTGCTCACCTATTTTAGAATCCATTGAGACCGTGGGATTTGTTTCTTTCTAGCTGGATTATTTTATTTAGTATAAATCTATGTTCATCTCAGTTTTCACAGTGATGTGATTTTTATTTTAAGTCTTCACTGTGCTCCACTCTGTATATATTTCACATTTTTTAAGTCATTCATTCATTGATGGGCATTTTGGTCATTTCTGCACTTTGGCAGTCATGGCCAGTACAGTGAATGTGGAACCACAGGCTTCTCAGTAAGTTGCTGATTCCATATATATGTGTATTAGAATTTGTAGTGATGTATAGAAATGCCCAGGACCCGAGGTGGTAGGGATGCAGATTTGAGCCACAGCTGCAGAGGCTTCCATCTGTTGTGATGTGCAGAGCAGCTCACACTGTGTGACCAAGAAGCAGAGACACAGACAGAGATGGAGAGTTGGAGAGACAATCTACCCGTATTACAGCTGCTCCTTTTCCACTGTAGTTCCTGCCATGAACTAAATTTAACACTTACCAAAACAGGTAATGACTTACAGCTACACAACACAAAGCACAGAAAGCATTTATGCTTAAGCTTGTTTGCAGAGTAGAAAGAAGCTTGTGTTTGGAACTCATTTGACTTTGTCTCGTGTGCAGCTCTCGTGTTCATTAGCTCTTGGCACGTCAGCTTTTCTCTAAGCATCCTGCCAAGTACCCATTGGCTCTTCCATTTGGATGCAGTGTAGACAGGTTTGATGGCCGTAACTGAACTCCACAGGTGCTCTTGACTGTTTTGGATCATTTCCTATGGTTTTGTTTTTCTTCATATTAGTGAACAGTAAATACTACAGTCTCTTTAAGTGTCTGTGCCCAAATTCAGGGCATGCTACCTCTTCATTAAACCCCATCCCACCCACTCCTCAAGTACTATGCATTCACTCCCTACCTTAACTCCCCTTCACTTTTCTCTCTGTGTTTTCTTGTCAGGATTAGTTTGAGAATGCTGTCATCCCTCAGCCACACTGTGGTAAGAGCCTCTTATCCATATCAATTTCTTGCCTTTGATTTTAAATCCTGCAGTTAATCCTCTGCATCTTTAATCAGACTGTTAACATCTCTGATTTTCTAGATTAACATTTTCTAGCTAACATTTCTAACGTTTCTTACATCTTCCTCTGGCAAATCCAACTTTGAGCAAATGGAGATAAAGCTTATGTATGATAGGAGTCTCTGAGGTGTGTATCACTTGTACAGTGCTGTTTACATATTTGCTCCCTGCTCATAGAATCTAGAGAAATTACTTGTAAGCTCCACTGATAATTTTTTTAAAAACATTTGGTAACATCTGAGTGCATTGCCCTCTACCATTTACAAATTCCGTGGTAAAAGCAGCACTTGATGGAGGAGTGCTATAATCTACAACCAGTAATAGTTACGTTTGCTAGGAAAATTAAGACATTTAAATGAAAGCATTTATTGGCAGCACAAATATGTTACCATCATCTCTGTAGCAAAAAAAAAAAAAAAATGAAATAAACTGTTGAACAATGCCATTAAATTTGAGGGGAAAATAAGCTTTAATTTCATAAGTATCTACAGTGAAGCTATTATGCAAGGAAGATAGAAAATCAAAGTGGGTTCTACTTTAGACTAAGAGAATTCATAATTTTACCAGTGGAAGGCACACATTTCACCAAATACTATGGGCTAGAAAGGGTGAATAATGTAAGAGAGGTGGTGGGACAGAATTTGAAGAAGTGATGGGAGGTTATTCGGAGAGAGAGTTCCAAGGGCAGTGGGAATCGCTAAGAACAGTTTCCTCACTAGAAACTATCTCTGCATCCAGTTTGTTCTGGTGAGTCACACACACATTGTTACTATTGATTTTTTTTCAACCAATGGTAGAACAGCAGTGGGATTTTAAAGAGGTAAATGTATGTGTGTATAAACCTTCATCTGTTATGGTACAGGAGCCTGGGCATGCATGGATGGTGATAAACAGGTGTCGACGATGGCCGTCTACATGAAGCATACCCATGGGTCTACTTCACCTGCTCCTTAGCGTCTCAGTTTCTTGACTCTTAAATTTCTTTGCAATGTGTACATCCAACTCTACTAAAACATTAAAAATTACCTGAACTCTTTTGTTCTTTAGCATAATTCAGCCCCACCTTTGGAGAATATATTTACATAGTGTGATACTGTATTGTTTTATATTATCCTAGGATATATAGTTACTTTCAGAATGTTAAATACACATTAAGGTTTCATAAGATCTCAGGTAAAAGATACTCTTCGTTTGTTAGCACTAGAAACCTGGAAACCTGGTTCTAAAAACCTGCTTCTTTCCACCTATTTCTATGGTGTATTCTACATTTGGTTGTATTTAAGACCTCAGTAGTTACTGACAGAACTTGAGTATTATGTTTGGTTTGTGTTATTTACTCGGTGTTGTATGCATGGAATGTTGCTTGCCTCTTATAAGCAAGGTTTTGTTTTAGGCTGCTGTTGAGGTACAAAGATGAGCGAGAGAGGGCCTTTAACATCAGAGAGACTGCCTTTAACATCAGAGAGACTGCCACCCTTTTCCCACTTGAACAAGCAAAGCAGCTTCCAAAGTCTTAGAAAACACCACGGTGTTTGAAGCGGTTAACTCAGCCTGGTTGAGCCTGGCTTGCCTGATCAGTTCTGTCTATGGTGGAGCAGTGTGCTGAGCTGAGCCACATGACTCCAAACCAGCACACTTATGCTTTGTCTGTCCTGATATGGAGCTTCCTTTACTAACAGCATGGGCAAGACTGTGCCAGAGATTAGGCTGGAAGAATTGACAAGGTTAACTTTCCTAAGCCAGCCAGCCAGCCCACTCACTATTGTAGTAAAGTCACGGACATAGCCGAAGGACAATCCTTGAAACCAGTGAGGACTGTGGTGCCCTGTAGGCAGCCAGCACTGGCTTATGGGCAGAGAGTGGGTAATCTGCTTATTCCCATGAGGCTGGCTGTTGTATCAAGCTTTGCTAGCCTGTCCGTTGCTTCCCAACTTCAGTGGGTCTTCTGAGACCCATATGGAAAATGGACTGTTTTTCTGCGGGTTGTTGAGAAGAGGGGCCTTTAAAAAAAATGATGAGGTCATTAACAAAGAGTGAATTCTGGCTCTCTGGCCTACCTTAGTTACCAGGAGAGTTGTTTGTTTATACAGCGGGGCTGTCTCCTTGTGCTGGTTCTGCACCATACTTCTGCTTGTTTTCTGTGTTCTTGCAGTGTAAGTTTGCAATAAGGGGCCCTTTTCAAGTGCAGCTGCCTGATCTCAAACATTCAGCCTCTAGAACCTTGATTCATTGAAACCACCCAGGCTCATACATTTTGTTATAGCAACAGCAGATGGCCCCAGATGCTCCTCTTTTTCCTTGTGCAACTTTCTGAATTGTTAGCAGATAAACAAAATGGCTATTGTGCAACACTGTTAAGTTTGTAATAATTTGAATGTAACACAATTGACCCAGATAATAGTAGAATGGAGCTCTCTCTCCCAAATTATTTAGTGAAGTCATTAAGGCTAGGTGAAAACTAATCCCCATCTTCACTTGTACTGTTTTTTACTGACTTTTATAATATCTTGGAAAAGTTTCCAATATCTGTAATAGAACATGTGTGTTGGATCAAATGGCTTAGTACCATTTAAAACATACTGAGCTATAGCTCAGTGGAAAAGAGTGTTTGCTATTCTTCCTGAGATCTGAGTTCTGGTCCCAGGCGCTATGTCTAGTGGCTCACAACCACCTACTCCAAACCTAATGGATCAAAGGCATCAGCTGTCACAAGTGCTAGTGAGGCGACTGCTGTGAGGAAGTGCACCAGAAACTTCCAAGTGCCAGTGAGCTCCCGAGCTGGTCCCTTTGTTAGCTTCAGTTCACCAAGTGGTTATGCTTCTGCCCAACTGTGTGGCTGCCAGTGACCCCTAGGCTCTTTATTCTAGTGCCCATTCTTAATGCTAACTTTATACTGTATACAGTGATATATAATTATGTTGCAGAGTAGGTGAGGGATTGTGGAAGAAGAGACAGAGCTACTGAAGCTGCTGAAGGCCAACACAGAGCTGATAAAGATGCTAAAACAAGTGTCTGTAGGGAACCAGATAAATCATTGCTGAGGATGCACACAGAATGGACAAGACAAAATGGACATCTGTTTGGATGGTCTGTGAGGGGTACATGGCTACTGCTGTGTTCTCCTAATAGAGGCCTATCATACACTGTGCCTTTAAGTCTTTTTATGTAAGTGTATGTGTGTGTGTCTGTGTGTGTATACAATTGTGAATTTCAAAACTTGGAACTCAGTTCATTCCTTCTACTAAGTAAGTATGCCTAGAGTGTTGAACACAGGTTGAGAAAGATACGGCTTTTTCTCAACATGAGGGACAAAAGGCAGATATTCAGCTTTATTTCCTCTTACATGATCTTTCATCCATCCTTGGTCTGGTGTGTTGAGGTTTGAGGTTTCTGATACAGTGACTGCTGACCATATTTGGCAAACTATAGGTGACAATGCTTTCCTTGTGTGAGCACCATAGCTATCAGTCTGCACTGTGGTTGGTTTTGGACAGAAGATGGTTGTTCACTGTCACAAGCAGGATATAGAGTTATTCTCCAGCACGTGGCTCAAACTCACAATGGAGCTACTCAAGGCAAGGCACAGTCTGGAAACCATTGTTTGATTCACTATGGACTAGCTTAGAGTGAGCAGGGCTCAACACTGGGAGCACATTTGTGGTTTTTAAGTTTTTGTTTGCTTTGTGCTGTCAGGGATCAGACTCAAGACCTTTTACGTGCTAGTCAAGTGCTATCCCTGTGAGCATCAACCCCAGTGACAGGACCTTCCGGTTTGATGTTTTCTTTTTAGTTGTTGTCCAAAGAGTGTTTTTATGCTATATTGCTTTATGGATATAGATGTGGCTTTCTCAGCATAAACAACAAGAGATAGGTAGGTGCTCTGGTTCCTGGTCCGAAGATCATTACTCTATTGCTTCTGCCCCCCCCCACACACACACTTTGTTTGTTTTAGGGTTTGTTTGGGCATGGAGATTTCACAAGTTGAATAAAATATGTTCTCCAGTAGCAAGAGTTCACAGTGGCCTCAGTGGTTGCTCTGTGCCTCAGTCCCTTAAGTAGACATCATCATCTGAGTGCAGGCCTCACTTGTAGTTGAGCAGACCTCAGTAGTGGCAGCATGGCTCTGGGCTGCTTTTTCTTTCACTCATCACTCCCTTCTTCCTGGAGGTTAATGATTGCTTAGATAGTTCTGGGTGTATCTCCACAGTGATAGCTTCACACTGTCGCCAGCTTATCAGGAATTGAGGATTAAGTATTCTCTTTCTCCCTATGGGATCTGGGGACAGAGTGATCCTTCAAGAAAATGTCCATCTTTGTAATTCAGTGACTAAATTATACTCTTATGCTGTTTCAGATGTCTGAGTGTTGTGGCTTACTATATGTGCCAGGGATGCTATGGGGTTAAAGTTTTTCTGGGATAGAGTATTGATTTGTAGCAAGTACAGCTGTTCCTCCATTTTCAGGGCAGAAATAATTCTCTCCAGCTGTCTACGGCCAAGCTGCATGGGCTATGCTGGGGCATGGTGGCTATAGATTTGCTGATTCTATGAGAAAGGCCCTTCACAGCCAATGCTAAATATTAGCACATAGGTTCTAAGAATAGTAATACCACTGTGTTCTAATCAGAGTCCTGCTGTTGCCAGCTTTCTCATTCTTTTTTTTTAAACTATTTTTTAAAGATTTATTTATTATTTATACAACATTCTGCTTGCACACCAGATCTTACTATAGATGGTTATGAGCCACGATGTGGTTGCTGGGAATTGAACTCAGGACCTTTGGAAGAACTACAAGTGTTCTTAAACCCTGAGCCATCTCTCCAGCCCCTCCAGCCCCCCCCCCTTCTTTTTCAAAAAGACCCCTTTCTGTTGATGGAAGTAAGTAGGAGGAGATGGAGAGTAAGGCCACTCTAGTGGTTATCTATGAGACGAGGTAGGTGATGGATGGTTAAGTTAATGTGGGGCTAAAGAAAAATGGACAGACTTAAGCATACTCCAGTATCAGTTTGCTAGAATACAGTTAGTTCCTTAAATACTTATATGCTCTCTGCACAGGCATTGTAGGTAGGGCTGTGCACACTGAAGGCCTGGCCAGTATCTTCCAGGGAAGTCAGTCTGTAGACTTGAGCCACTGAGGTACTGGGAGGTGGTTGGCCTTTCTGGACTTGGAGCTCTGAAAAAGAATGGCTTTGAAACTGTTATGGTAAAGGAAAGTGTTGAGTTAGAGTTGATAACATCCATGCATTGGACTAGTCACTTTTTGGTAAGTACCCAATTAAGGAAAACTTCTTAACTAAAGCCCTTTGTGTTGTTGAGGTTTGGATATAATTGTCCTCAGGGAAAAATTTTATATCACATGTGTAGGAGGGCAGTTGGCCTTCGTTAGTGAAGGTCATGACTATTGCAACTCATGTACACTCTCTGTTGGGAAACACTTACTGATGTCCATTTGCCATCCTAGTGGTTGTAGAACTTTGCCTGTTATCTCTCTCTCTCTCTCTCTCTCTCTCTCTCTCTCTCTCTCTCTCTCTCTGTGTGTGTGTGTGTGTGTGTGTGCGCGCGCGCGCGCGCTTGTGTAATTGGCATCTGGAGAAAAAAAATCATTGCTTCTAGAAAGAAATGCTAGCAGTTTCATTTGTTAATGCAGATGTATAATGAAATTATTCAGTACATGTTGACATAATGGAGAAATAAATGCTGAAATGTATTTTTTTTCTATCTGTCTTACATACATAGTTGCTATACTAAAGGTTGAACCCTGAATTCACTAAGGAGAGACTGTGTTTGTTAAAGTCATTGCTGTCATCCAGAAAGGGACTGTTGTAGCAAGGATGGATGGATGATGAAGATGTGGAACATAGACAATGCAATTCTATTCAGCAGTCAAGGGAAATATAACCATGACACTTGGCATGCGAATGGGTAGAACTTAGAACACATTACACTGAGTATGGTGATTCAGACTCAGAAAGACAAATGCTACATGTGCTCTCTTATTTGTGGATCTTGATCCAAATCTTCAGTGTTTGAGATGTGACCCGGAATAACTGAAGAAGCCAGGAAAATAGAAAGAAACCATGATGAGGGGACGCAAAGATGGAGAAGAGTAGGACCTGTGTGCTATGAATGGGGAAAGGGAAAGCTATGATGGGGAACTTATTTATGAGTCAGAGAAGGAAGGATAATACAGAGGAAGACATAGGAAGGAGAAATCAGTAACGCAGGGGGAATTCATAGGAAACATTTTATAGGCTTACTTTAAAATACAGACATATATATACACATGCACACAATCTACATGCATGAATGTACATATGTATCATTTAAATGGAGTTCCACTATACAAGGTGATAGTGTTCTTTCAGGAGTCAGATACAACCTAACAAAATCCCAGTGACAGGCAAGGGAAATCTCCCTTCTATTTGTTGATCAAGGAACTCTAAAACTAATATAGATTCTTGCCATTGCACTTGATTACCCTCTTTAACTTGTACATTAGACCCTATTGCTGGAGACACCACACACTTTGGACAGAGGACTTGGAGGAAACTTCCAGGAAACTGACCTGGAAGTTTCCTCCCTGAGGTCTGGCTCTCATGGTATCAGAAGGAGCTCCATGAGCTGCAAAAGGAGAAACACAACTGATACTCCTCCCAGCTGTGAAGCCAGAGAAACAAGGCAATGACAGGCTCAAAAGGCACCTCCATTGATTCAATAGTGACATATTTTCAGGGTAATCAATAGCTATCTAGTTAGACTTAGGTCTGCCAGTAGGAAGTATCTGTGTTGCTACTGTAAACCTACTCAACTGCACCCATGGCTGGGGATTCATGGACCCTAGAAGCTAATCTACTACTGTCACTTTCCTAAACAAACCAGTATAATTTCTTACTGCATTCTAAATACTTGTCCATATACCCACACATAAGTGAATCTCACCCCTCACCAAGGAATCTTTTTTGCAGTACATGGATACTGCAATAGAGATCCACAACTGGTCAAAATGAGGAGAATAAATGAATGTGGAGAGCCCAGTCTCAACTGACACATCCACAGTGCATCCTCTACTGATAATGCTTTGGAAACATGAAGGAAGAGGGGGTGATAAGATTGTAAGAAGACCAGGACACTAGGTGTAAAACAGTAGTTTCCAGTCATGGCAGGGAAGCTGCATACATGAAATATTAGCAAAATGTTTACAAGTCCTGATTAATGACAGTACCAGTTAGTGTGCTATTCTTGATGGGGAAAATCTCACAAGGTTCCACCCCAAGATGAAGAACTATAGGAAGGTTTACTCTTTTCCTATGGTAGGTAGAAATTCAATTCTAAGTGTTCAATGCTAAGTATACGTACATACGAGCAGAGTTAAATGAACTTAGGCGACTGTGTGTCTGTGTGGGTGGGTAGGTCGATAGATGGATGAATGGATGGTTGGACGGATGGATGGGCAGATGGATAGGCAGGCAAACAGACAGATGTAACAATAATAAATAGAGTTCGTGAATTTGAGAGGGGTGGGTGAGAGATGAATGAAAATTTAAAAATAATCAAAAGAGAAAACCTTGTTATTATTTAAATATTTCAGAGGAAAAGAAAGAATCAATGTTATGTAAGGAATGAAGTTGTACCCTCCAAAGAGTCAAGTCAGGATAAACAAGAGACTCCTAGAAATCTACCTCAGAGGATCTACTGTCCAAACAATAGAAACTTCTAGGAAGATGGGGGAGGGGGAGTAGGCAGATATGGGTGATTCAGGATGCTTGATGACCCTACCAAGCTGATTCCATGTAAAAGTAAAAACAGTTTGAATTTTGATTGAAGACCAATAGAATAAAAAGTGAGTATGAAAAAAAAATGCCATTTTGATGTTTGAAGTGTTAATTGACTTCAAGAAAGTCACATGAACTGCCATAGTTAGTTCAACTGCTTACGGCTGTACTACCCCCCTTAAAACAGCAACAGCTGTGGCATAGACCACGCAGAGAGCAGAGGGTGTCCCAAGTGTGGACTCAGAAATCTTTCCAAAGAGAAATAAGTGTTGAACCGGTTGAGTTTTTGGTTTACAGACAGAAATATTTGTAATTTATCTCAATTAAGGGAAAGCTTTAGAAATGTATGCAATATTTCTGATTATAATTCCTTTGTTCAAGGTGTTTCTTGCATGTGTGTTAAATGCTAAGTATTTTTAGAATTATTCATTCTCACTGAACCATGTAGTCCTCGAGATGACCTTAGAATTGTGGCTCCTGTCCTCATGTCTGTTGTACAGGAGAGTGAACCAGGAAGATAGAGGACAGGATGCTTCCCAGTGTAAACCATGGCAGTCTAACCTCAGGATATGTGCCCAGTAACTCACTTCCTCCCTGCTTATTAAATTAGAAACCATAGATGTCTTATTTCAAGAATTTCCTGCATTCTTACTTCACGTTATTTTGGAAGAGTTATTTCATTGTGATTCATTTTCAGTTACTGACCGAGAATTCACCTGGGTCAGTTCATTCATTGAGTGAGTAAACCTAAGTGCTGACAAAGCAGGAAAACTCATGTGTCCCATTCCAGGGCTTGTGTACCATTTTTCTCATGTGTATGCTAATCCTCCCTTGCTTGTGGATGCTAGGAAATTCCCAATTACCACTGTCACTGAAATGGCAAGTACAAAGGATTCCTATTTAAATTTTACACCTTTGGCACCACTTTTGTGGTCTGGAAAATACCACAGTCTGATCTGTGTAGCAGGAACATTAAGTACTTTTTATTGATGAGTGCTGTTTGGCATTGTTTCCCAATAGTGAAGGCTGGTGTTAAACTACTTTAAGACTTGAATGTTACAAATCTGGCCGGTTTGTTTTTCCTAGTTCAACTTTGTGGGGAAGCTTTTGGGTCCGCGTGGCAATTCTCTGAAGCGCTTACAAGAAGAAACGTTGACAAAAATGTCCATCCTTGGAAAAGGTTCCATGAGAGACAAAGCAAAGGTAATATTGGCTATAGACAGTGGCGACCTTGTTGGCCATGTACTATTATGACTGCTGTGTTTATTGCCTGTTGTGCTATGCCTAGTGTCTAAGAGCTAAGTAGAAACTCAGATGGAATTATAGAAAAATGTTTTATAAAGGGTTATATTTTGATGCTGTTGAAGATTGGATTTCTCTGTTCAGATCCCAAACATAGTATCTTACCACTTTTAACTATTTAAGATTCATGCATAAAATCAAACAGTAGTGCTTCTGTTATTTATTCTGAGTGTACATTATCACTTTTTACAACGAAGAGAAAGATAAGTTACCAGTAGACTCCCCACCGTTGTGTTTTAAATTAGTTCCTTTGGGACTTTTTTACTGTAGAGATCTTTCACCCACTTCCACATACTACATAAGGATGTGTGGTCTACAAAGGACCATGTGTCTAAGATTCTGTGGTCTAAGATTCCGCTGCCCAGTGCTGGGGATGTGGGAGTCTACGAGATGGTTCACAGTATCCACAGGAGACTGTGGTTCAGTAATGTACTTCTTACAATGCCTTCCAGCCATTAAGTGATGCATGTTGGGACTTGACTTACAGTGTGTGCGCATTGACTTCTTTTCCTGACCTTTATTTGATACACTCATTTTATCATATTTAAAAGATTTTAAATGTTCTAATAATTGCTTCACAGTCTAAAAAGTATTCGTATTGTATTCCCTATTTTGAGAAGTTAAAAATTACTGAGTTACTGTATTGATTAGTTGTTTCAACTGCTGAGGAATTTTCACTAACAGCACCTCTTGCCTTGTTCTCTGTTGTCACACCTCTTAATGTTAGAAATGTATGTTACTGAGAATCAAGTCCACATTCAAAATCACCCACTCTGAAACATTAAATAATGAGTTTTAGATGTAAAGTTACTTAAATGAAGTGTTGCCTCTCAAGCAAAGTTCATCTGAGCATAGTTTTCCTAATACAGGAACTCTGCCTCCAATCCATGCTATACTTAGGAGATGTGATAGATTATAACATTTTCCTTGTTGTACATGCTAGGAACCTGGGTCATTATCTGAATTAACCATAGGAATCAGCTGTATTATTAGGTTAACTCTTAATGACACCGTGTGCCTCTCACAGTAGCACTAGTGGAAGTGGAAAACAGGACGTGTACCAGCCTCACACAGCCTACTATCAAACGTTAGTGATGCTTCTACATTATCCTAATACGGCTGTGCTTGTTTGGTGCTGTTGGTATATTTGGCACACAACAAGGACAGTAGCCAGTCATCCTCAAGAAGAAGGAGTCTGTGTTGTGAAATAATGAATCACCCCTATCCATGTCACTCTGGTGACGTTATGTATAGCCTGAGCAGCACTGAGTTGTCTGAAGAAGGAAGCATGCGGACTGTTCTACAGTAGTCCTCAGGAATGACTGTCACTGAGGCATTTTGGCTCATTCTGCCTTTGCTGTAAGGGCACCCTATTTATAAGCTTAGACCTCAATCCCAGAAAGCTTGCCACCTGCTCATACTTCTCCCATTTGTCTCTAACCATGTGGGTCTGTCACCAAATATGTAAGGTGATCCTGCACTTGGCTGATCATTCTGTCAAGCCACAGAGTAATGAGGAAGAGAATATATTGTGTATTTTCCACTCCACCCAACCACTGTCAATGGAATAGAACCAGAAGTCCATGCCCATTGATTTCATGGGCCCTACTCTGCCTTATGGACCTGAGATTAGCATTAAATCAGAGTCAGCTCTGCCAATTCTTCATCTCATCAGTGAGTTCTTCTCATTATACATCTCTCTAGAAAAATGTTCTAGATCCTGCCTGGGAAGACTAGGTGCTTGACTATTATTGTGTGCCTGTAGGCTACTACTCTATAGTAGGGAGCAAGCAGGCTATGAGCACGGGCCAGGAGGTCACAAAAGGGAAAAGTAACCATGACAACTACTGTCTCGTTTTGAGGAGCTGCCTCAGTGGTTCAGGCATTGTAGATGTTCACTAGATAGACATGTGGGTGTGAAAGACTGTTTCTATATTTGGGTATTTAGAATTATTTTACTCTCTTCCCAGATGTTGCAAATACAGTTCTCAGGTTGTCACTGTTACCCAGACATCAACCCAAATCTTATACAAGAGACTGAACTGTGTTTCTCTGTGTTGGATCTTATACTTTTCTTTGCCACACTCAGTAAAACCTCTGAGAGCACTTCTGGCTCTTCTGTGTTAGTTTGTAGCAATTTCAAATAGCGAATACATGAAATAATGAGCTTATGAAAGAATAAAGGCTTGTTTTGGCCCATAGTTTTGGGATACTACCCTAGGATGTGTTGACACCATTGTTTGTGGATCTGTAGTGAGACAACGCATCATGCCTAGAGTATAGAACAGTAAAAGCTCTCCCTCATGGCCAGGAAGCAGGAAACAGAGGATGGGACTGGTAACTAATATTTCTTCCAGGGCTCACCTCCAGTCATCTGAAGCTCTTGCCCCTACCTCCAAGCCCTCCTCTTCAGTCACCTTTTTGGGAACATGAACTTGTGAGGGAAACTCAAGATCCCAGTCATAGCAAGCTCTCTGCTATATTCTTTTTCAAAGCTCCCTTTTTACTCCTCCCCAGCATTGTCCTCCTCCTAATCATCATCATCATCATTATCCTCATCATCATCATCATCATACTTGCTGCCTCCATTATGTGATCAATCAGTTAAACCTTTAAAAGCATCACCAAAAGCAGCCACAGGTGATAGCTTAAGTAACATACTTCCCTTTAGGTATGTACTAACATGATCCTATTTGCTGGCACATAGCCAGCTCTTCCTGCTGTACTGCTTGGATATTGATTGCAGGTGATCATTTTACTTGTTTGACTTTAGCCTGCATAAATCTCACCTAATTTTGTTTGTTTCTAAAGAGATAGCTCTTAGTGTTAAAACTCACATTTGAAAAACAAAAATCACTTTAAATTCTAATGGTGTTCTCTACTATAGCAAAATTAACCCAAACTCAAGTTCATTCATTTGCTACGTTGATGATGCATGTTGATGCCTATCAGTGGCTGGGTTTCCTGTAGCTACAGTGATGCTCTGGACGTTGGTTGGGCGTTCAGTTGATGTCAGGCATAGTGATGTGCATCTTACCCACATCACCTATGGTACAGGTGTGTCCTGCTGTAGATAGCATGTTGGACACTGTTTTGAGGAGTCTGATGTCAACAGCCCCATCAGATAACACTACACTAGTTCTGTCCCATGTTAAAATTCTTCCTGATAGGGTAAAGGCACTTCTCCACAGTTAAGAAGTCAAGATGGGATTTGAGATTTGAGCACAAAATCCCAGAGTGTGTATCCTTTCCTGTACATTTCCCTAGTTTTGAAGTTATGGGACATATTGCTGGAACTCACTCTGGGTTGCATAGTGACCAGTCACAAGACATCCTTCACAATTCAGCTGAGGTTTGAGATAGAAAATGAAAAGCATAAACTAGCCCTTCACACATCATCAGACTAGATGGGCATACAGGGTCTGCTCTGTCAGTCTCCTGCTAATGAGGGAAAATCGAAAGAATGCAGTGAGCTTAAACATTTTGGATTGTGGTGAATGCTTGGTGTCAGCATGCCTAAAACAGCAAGCTCCTATAGAAGTGAGCTGGGAACCTAGCCAAGAAGAAGAACAGAAGTTTGTGCATAGCTGGGGCAGGTAACAGGGAAGGAAGGAGCTGACAAGAATCAGCAGGTAGTCAGGGACAGATGATTCCTTAGGGGCAGCATCAGAGTAGGGGAGACTGTATCCCTGCAGGATACGATGCTTGTCTAGGGTTTCTGAGAAAAAATAGGATCAAATTTGTAGTTTTTAACCATCCTGGGGTGCTAATTGCTGTATCTTTCATGACAAACATATGTCAAATAAGTTTTAGGTAAATTTTTCCTGCCTGAAAATAACACATCTTAAACATGATTTTCTTCTTCAGGAGGAAGAGCTGAGGAAAAGTGGAGAAGCGAAGTACTTCCACCTCAATGACGACCTGCATGTGCTCATTGAAGTGTTCGCTCCCCCAGCTGAAGCGTATGCCCGGATGGGGCATGCCTTAGAAGAAATCAAGAAGTTCCTCATCCCTGTTAGTACTTTTCCATGATCCTTGACTTATAGGTTCATGTTGAGTCTTTACCCAAATCCTTGATGATCTGGTCCCTAGTTGCTTTGTAGCTCTCTCTGTTAAGAGCTTCCTATTTGTCCTGTATCGTAGATGTCACAGTATTCTGTGTGAGAATTGTTTCCTTTTAAAGCAATGGAATTTTAGACAGATTAAATACTACTACCAAGTTTATAAGACTAAAAAATTGGAAGAGCAGAATCAATAATTCCAATTTGGGGACTACAAGATAAGTTTTTATGTGATTCTGAAAATGCCACATAAACTTCATGCTGTCTCTTAGTCATTGATGTCCTCCATATGCTTGTTCTATGCTTGGTGTGGGACATGCAGACCTAAATGAAAGCAGTCTCTGTCCCTTTGAGTAATGTGTAGTTTAGGGGAGAATAGAAACTCCAGTGGATGGTTGAGTATAGCATGCAGACACACCTGAGATGTTTAGGGTGTAAAGGGTGTGAGGCAAATGCTCTACTGGGGGGGGGTGTCACCTTTCAGAAGGTAGGTATTGCCATAGAAGTAATGATTTAAAAGAAATGTGTCCCTACCTTCATTCTGAAAGTTAATTTAATTATTTGTATGTCTCACTCAGGATGATCTTTTCTAGTTCCCACCATTTGCCTGCAAATGTCATGATTTCCTCGTTTTTAATTGCTGAATAGTATTCCATTGTGTAGATGTACCACAATTTCTTTATCCATTACTCCATTGAGGGATATGTAGGTTGTTTACAGATTCTGGCTTTTACGAATAAAGCTTCTAGGAACATGGTAGAGCAAATGTCCTTGTTGTGTACTTAAGCATATTTTGGATATATGCCTAGGAGTGGTGTAGCTGGATCTTGAGGTAGCACTATTCCTAATTTTCTGAGAAAGCACCAGATTGATTTCTAGAGTGCTGATACAAGTTTACATTGGAGGAGGGTTCCACCTTTCTCCACATCCTCTCCAGCATGTGTTGTCACTTGAGTGTTTGATCTTAGCCATTCTGTTGGTTGTAAGGTGAAATCTCAAGTTCATTTACATTTGCATTTCCCTAATGACTAGGGATGTTGAGCATTTCTTTAAGTGTTTCTCTGCCATTTGATATTCCTGTATTGAGAATTCTCTGTTTAGCTCTGTACCCCATTTTTTTAATTGGATTAGTTGATTTGTTGCTGTTTAACGGAAAGACACACATGGTATATACTCACTTATAAGTGGATATTAGACATATAATATAGGATAAACATACTAAAATCTGTACACCTAAAGAAGCTAAGCAAGAAGGAGGACCCTGAGTAAGATTTTCAATCTTCATTCCAAAAAGCAAACGGAACAGACATCGGGAGAGGGAGAAAACAGGGAACAGGACAGGAGCCTACCACAGAGGGCCTTTGAAAGATTCTACCCCGGAGGGTATTAAATCAGATGCTAAGGCTCATAGCCAAACTTTGGGCAGAGTGCAGGGAATCTTATGAAAGAAGGGGGAGATAGAAAGACCTGGAGGGGACAGGAGCTCTGCAAGGAGAGCAACATAACCAAAAAATCTGGGCACAGGGATCTTTTTCTGAAACTGATACTCCAACCAAGGACCATGTATGGAGATAACCTAGAACCCCTGCACAGATATAACCCATGGCAGCTCAATGTCCAAGTGGTTACCCTAGTAAAGGGGAATGGGGATTTCTCTGACATGAACTCATTGGCTGGCTCTTTGATCACCAACCCCTGAGGGGTTACAGCAGCCCTACCAGGCCACAGAGGAAGACAGTGCAGCCAGTTCTGATGAGACCTGATAGGCTAGGGTTAGATGGAAGGGGAGGAGGTCCTCCCCTATCATTGGACTGGGGGAGGTGCATGGGAGAAGAGGGAGGGAGAGTGGGATTGAAAAGGGGTGGGGAGGGAGCTACAGCTGGGATACAAAATGAATAAATCACAATTATATGAATAAATAATAAATAAATAAATGGGAAAAAAAAAGCAAAAATTTATTTGTGTGCTAGTGCTGAAAGGAGCCATTTTCCTGCATCCTCTTGATAAACTAAACACTTTGGCTTTGTAGACACTTATTATAGAAAAGCTGGCATATTTCCCAGGCAACTGTCCACATTGAGGCTGTCCTTAGAAGTCCGGTCTCTGCTGGGAGAGTGACATATACAGAATGGATTATGATCATATCTGCTATCAAGAAACCAACGATTACATTTAGATTGAAGTATATTTTAAGACTGGTTTTCACTCAGCAAATCATCCTACTGAACTACATCTTCAGTCTTGTCTAAGAACAGTGCTCACTGTGGTAGACACTCTTAATCCAGTGATGACAGTCCCTTCCATCTAGAGTTTGTAGTCTGAGAGAGAGTACTGTGGAATTGTATATTCACAGAGATGACTTAAACTGGAATTATGGCACAGGGGTCAGATCCCTTCTTCTACAGGTGGCTACAGTGGTAATTTCCATCCCATGGCCTTTATGCTCCTCTGCTAGGAGGTAGGGTTTTACTTTTCTAACCTGGATAATTTGTCTGGCCAAAGCAGAGTTACTCTTTCAATGCTTAGAGAGTTCTTTCAGTTAAGGATTTTTTGCCAGCTGTGATGGTATAAACCCTGCGCTCGTGTGCAGTTTATGGCCAGTCTGACCTACATACCAAGTTTCAGGCCAGGCAGGGCTACCTAGTGAGATGCTGTCTCAAAACAAAAAAACAAAACAAAACAAAAAGACCTCATAAGATTCTTTCCATTTACGTCACTTTGTATTGATTTTGTGTATGGTATGAGGTTATAATCTGAAGTTGACTTTTTCTGTTGTCCCTCTTTTGCATTGTCTAGTACAAATTTACCTGGGACTTTCAGTTCTGCCCCATTGCTTTACTAAGCCTGTTCCAATCCAGTTGCACACTTTTCCTTCTTCCTTTCAATTAACTTTGAAATCTGGGTGTGTAAATTGTCCACCTTGGTGTTGTTTGCCCCTGCCTTAAAAAAAAAAAAAAAGTTCTTGTAAGTTAGCCCAGGTTTCCCTCAGACCCTCCCCAGTCCAGGTGTGGCAGGCACCCTGGTTTGTGTTTCTTTGTCAGTTTTCTTGGTTCTTTTGCATTTTTATGTTTGCTTTAGCATCAGCTTCTGACTTCTATAATGTTCAGCAAGGATTTTGCTAGATGTTTTCTTCAATTTTTAGATGAGTTTGGAGTTAATTTTTAACTTAGTGCATTCTGTTCTGTGAATATGAAGTACTTCTCAAAACCAATATTCTCTGACAACTCAAAAGTATTTCATGACTTTTAGAGTCCAGCCTGATACTTATTTCATAAAAATTATTTCCAAATATTAAAAGAAATATTTTATATGTATGAGTGTTCTGCCTGTATGTGTGCCTGTGCACCACAAATGTGCAGTGCTCACAGAGGCCGTAAGAGGGTACTGGATCCTCCGGAGCTGCAGCCATTGCAGATTGTGAGCGTCTGTGTGCATGCTGGGAATCAAACCCCGCAAGAACAGCAAATCCTCTTCAACTGCTGAGCCAGCTCTCCAGCCTCATTTCCAAATATTTTATGTTTTCTGATATTGGTACGAATGGAACATTTATTTAGAGGTACAATTGATTTTCTCCACACTGATTTTGCTCTTTGACCTTGCTGGATACTTTTACTGTTTCTAGAGCATATTAAAAAAAAAAAATAGAGACATCAAGAAGATTCAGTGAATTTCTATTAATGGAATTGTTAGGGTTCTTTGACATATCTATCATGCTATTACCAAAGACCATTCCCGGCATTTGGGATGCCTATGATATTTTCCTCTGTCTTTGTACAGGACCCCCTTCCCAGTCCTCTGTGTTTTCCTACTCAGATGACCCTGTAGGTTTTTTTCTCCTTTATTCTACTAATAATAGCACATCACATTAGTTGATTTTGATATGTAAAGCCAAGTTTACATTTACTCCAGCGTTATATACTGTTCTCTTTCACTTCTTGTAAGATATGGTTTACTGTTAGTTTTTTAAAGCTTACATGGTGGGAACCCTGAGAGACTGGCTTATAGGACATGTTTTCACACTTGTCATTTCTGGTGTTACGCTCTGTGTGAATGGAGCTGTCCCTGAGTACGTTGGTTGGTTGGTTGGTTTTGAGCTTAAAAAACTAACTTAAGTCTTTCTTGAAAAGCAGACCTGCTTCTATCTTGACTTGCTGGGAGTTGAGTTTACTTGACCTACATGAAGAGTATTCTTTATAAATCTTGACAATTTGTACCCATAGTCCATTTCCTGTGTCTCTGTATGACTTGTGGTCCCTAACTTGTAATGAGCCTAGGGGTCACTTTGATACTGTCCACAGCAATTTGTTCTTTTGCTGTGTCTAGAGTTTGGTTTTGTCCATCACATCCCTATCATGATGGTGATGTGTAAGCTTTTTTTACATGTGGGATGTTTTCAGTTGCTATTTCTTTCCATCTTTCTTTCTCTTCTGCCTTTCATCCTGAATGACCCATAAGTGCATCTTGGTGTGCCTGCTCCTGCCCTGTAGCAGTGGGTTTGTTTTTCTTCCTCTTTCTCTGTCTGGGGAGGTTGTTTAAATGGCCTCTTTCAGGTTTCCTAGTTTCACTGTCTCAGCTCTGCTGAGTAGCTTCTGGGGATATTTTACAGCAGTGATTTTACTTTTGCTTCTTTTGCAAGTATAGCATCTGAGTCCTCTTACCTTTGCCTACTTTTCCTCTACAAGAATGGCTCATTGAAAATGCTAGAGTTTAGATAACGTACCAAAGCAAGTATGAATTCTGAGAGTTTCACGTACAAGAAAGCTGTAGTTGTTGGTATTTGTCTTCCATTTCGCTTACAATTATTAAATTAAACTAAATCCACAGACTGTGCCCTTCATGTTTTCTAGCTGGCACCATGTGTGTTTATGTATTTCTATCTTACTTTTAGTTTTTTCTGTCCTTCTAGAAGGCAACGTGCTGTGTCCTCGTAGCCTAGTTGTGACCAGTGGTTGGCCAGAGGCTCTGTGCTCAGGACTAGTTTTAATATGATTTCCCTGTTGGTATGCAGTACGGAATACAGAGTGGCCCATTTTCATGTCTATCTTGGCATTTCATTCCTGCTGGTATCCCTCGGAGTCTCCTCTGCATAGTCTCACTGTCCGGCAAGTAAGCATGAGAACCTATTAGGGGCTTGCCAGAATCATTTCTGGGCTCTATTCTGTTCTCCTCTATTGAGCTGATGTGTTGCTTGCCTCACTGGAGGTGGCGGTATCTGGCTTGCTGATTTGCTGTTCTTCCTCATTTGCTCCCAATTGAAATCTTTACTGTGGTTGATATTGCTGCTGGCATGGGGTACTTTACCCTTTATTCCAGAATAAGTGAGGCTTCTCCGCAGCAGAGCTATGGGTTTTTCATACTTGGGCTGAGGAGGAGTGATGGCATCCCCAGGCAAAAATGCCAAGACTCTTCTTACCTACAATTTAGCTATTTTTCATGACTTATTTTATTGTATTTTCATTTTATTGTGTGGCTTGAATACATCCTAAAACTACTTACATGGTGTCTTTGAGCCATTTTATTTTTGTTCTGTGTAAGGACACTTTTCTCAGTCATTAAAAAACATCATCTTTACTTATTATTTTATGTTTCTTAAAATTTATATGATTTTGTACATTTTTTCCTGTAAGCATATGTAAAGTTTAATGATACTGTTTTATTTCTGCATTATATTGTTTGCACATTCCAGAGTTTATTTATGCTTGTCTTCAAATAATCAGCATTAAAGTTATTTCCTATAGATATAATGCTGCAGTGATGCCAGGAAACCTTGAACATAAATATTGTAATAGTTTGACAAATAATTGTTAGTAGTAAGTTATTGTCAGAGAAGACATTGAATTCCAATGTTCCTTTTTATTATGATGATTCTTTTAAAATTTTTTTGAAGAGGAGAGGGGAGGGAAGGAGTGTGTGTTTTCTATGGGACAACTTGGAAGAGTCAGATCTCTCCTTCTACCATATGGGTACCAGGGTTTGAACTTAGGTCATCTGTCCTGATGGCAAGCACCTTTATCCTTGGAAGCAGTCCACCAGCCAGGGCTTTAGTATTACTTTTAATGAGTCATGTAAAACCTTTCCCCACATTTTCAAGGTTTATACAACAGACCAAATTCACTGGATAGAAAGTCATGTACACACACAGTACGTACATACATACATACATACATACACACACACACACACACACACACACGTGACTACACTTCTAATCCCCTTTCAACTCTCAACTGTTGACAGGTTTCAGTGGTTCTATTTTTCACCTAGAGAGTTAAAGTTTGAGTCCATAAGCCATGATGCATGGCTTGGTTGTATCATACCTGCCCATGTGATAGTACAAGAGGAAACCAACTAAAACTTCCTTAAGTTGCCTTAAAAACACATAGTCATTCATTCAATTATTTAATATCTGTGTATTTTTTTTAAATTTTTCATCAATTACACTTTATTCATTCTGCATCCCCCCATAAGCCCCTCCCTCCTCCCCTCCCAATCCCACCCTCCCTCCTCCCTCTGCTTGCATGCCACTCCCCAAGTCCACTAATAGGGGAGGTTCTCCTCTCCTTTCTGATCTTAGTCTGTCAGTTCACATCAAAAGTGGCTGTATTGTCCTCTACTATGGCCTGGTAAGGCTGCTCCCCCCCCCCCCCCAGAGGGAGGTGATCAAAGAGCAGGCCAATCAGATTATGTCAGAGGCAGTCCCTCTTCACATTACTATGTAACCCAATTGGACTCTGAACTGCCCTGGGCTACATCTGTGCAGGGGTTCTGGGTTTTCTCTATGAATAGTCCTTGGTTGGAGTATGAGTCTCTGGGAAGTTCCCTGTGTTCAAATTTTCTTGTTCTGTTGCTCTCCTTGTGGAGACCCTGTCCTCTCCAGCTCTTACTATTTCCCAGTTCTTACCTAAAATTCCATTCACTCTGCCCAACAGTTGCCCATCAGGCTCAGCATCTGCTTTGATAGTCTGAAGGGCAGAGGCTTTCAGAGGCCCTCTGTGGTAGGTTCCTAGGTTGTTTCCTGTTTTCTTCTTCTTCTGATGTCCATCCTCTTTGCCTTTCCGGATGGGGATTGGACATTTTAGTTAGGATCCTCTCTCTTATTTTAAAATAGTTTTACAAAGCTGATCTTTAAGGTTGGCTCCATTATAAACACCTAATCTTATATAGAGCAAATGATTTTAACTTTATTTTTCCAAACTTTTCCTGGTGTCTAGACAGTACTTCAGCCATGATCTTTTCATCAAATGTATTTTTAGCCACCTATAACTGAGTGTCACACCTTCCAACAATTTTTCACAGGGCAAGCATTAGCATTTTTTCTAGCACATTTTATTTAGAATGTGCTTTGCAAATTATTTATTAATCTTTACATGTTTTAGCAAAATGGCTGATAAGATATTAGCAGTCTTGTTTTAGACAGTTTGGAACGATGGAATGATGCAGATGACAGCTCTGAGGCACAATGCCTCCGATAATTGTGGGAGAGGGTCCTACCCTCATTTTAAGCTCCTCTACTAAGGGCAGTGGCTTTCATTTCCTACTGCATTCCTCTCCTTCAGATGCTATATGACAGCTTTCTTCTTGCTCATGGGGTTCCTCTAATTTCAGGGTGCCTACTTATTTTTTGCTTGATTTTTGTAATGGTCAGGAAAAAACAGATGAATTTTTAGTTGTAAGTGTCGTATTTCTTTTAGATTTTAAATTGAGGTTATAAATACTTTACCTAAATTCCCTGTCCACACTGAAGTATGCTCATGCCTTTCTAGTGATGCCTCTGAGCCTGTCATGCCTCTGTTAGTGCCTCTTCATAGCCAAATATCAGGAGAAGTTCCTGCCTTCCCTGGGGCTCTTAATGTTCCCTCACTTCCTATCTCACTGAGATGGACTCTAAGTCACCTTCTCCATCCATCCGCCCTGGTCAGCAGTGGCTTTCCTGTTAGCCAGTCCTCAGACTTCTCACAGGGCTGTGAGATAGGTTCTAACTCAACACAGACCTTGTGTGGCTGCACTCACACTGGACCCTGGAGCTTTCACATTCTCCTGCCTCCTTTGTAGTCCAAGGGTTTGTTTTGTCCTTTCCACAACATAAACCTAAACCTGTAGTTTGCTCCCTAAAAAAATGTTAAACTGTCTCACCAACCTTAGTTCTAATTATTTAGATTACCTTTAAGGTGATAGAAGGCTTTGCATGATTTGGTTTCTGCCTTCTCTTTAAGAGTCCATATAATTTTTATGATTTTTCCATATAATACCTCTTTGGGTTTTTATTTCTCTTATTGATTGATTGATTCATTCATTCATTCATCAATTGGTTGATTGATAGAATAGAATAGGATACAATACGATACGATACGAGACTCTTGTTTTCCGGGCTGGCCTGGAATTCACTGTGTGGCCTAGGCTGATCTTGAACTCAGGGTAGCCCAGCTACTTTAGCCACTTCTGGAATTTAATACGCTTTGAGTCTTCTTATCTCCCTCTGTGTGGAACTTAGAGCCACTCCTCTTGATGACTGTATCTCTCTTCCACAGATAACTCCTCTTACAGAGAAGCTTTTTGGGGTGCTGTACAGCCAAGTTAGACTTTCCTCTTTGACTATAAACATTTTTTTAAATTTCGAAGTAGCAATGATACATGCAGTTTTATCTGTCTGTGGTTTCGTTGATTATCAAATGGAGTTGAGAACAGTAAAAAAGAAAAAGGAAAGAGGATGGAATCCTAGTTTCAGAGTTTAATGTGTGGGCATTGCTGCCTTGTGAAAAAAGCACAAATTTTCAGGAATCAAATTGCTTACCAAATTTATAAATTTGGATGTTCCTTGTTTGTGTAGCAGAGTGGTTAGTGATAATTGTCAACTTGACACAATTTCGAATCACCTGTGGTACATGTGAACCACATCACCTTTGATACCTCTGAACATGTCTGTGCCAGGATTATTTTAATAATTGTAATTATCTTATTTGAGGTGGGAATATCCACTCATCTGGGGGTGGGACTATTCCGTAGGCAGGGGATCCTGGAGTTTGTAAGTATGAGAAAAAGCAAACTAAGCATGTGTGCATGTGTACGTTCATCGCTGTCTGTGCCTGGTATGAATATATTATGACCAGCCCACTTAGGCTTTTCTGTTAGTCCATATGGAGATGCTCAGTGAGTGGAGCTGTGAATAGCAATGTCCATGTCACAGCTATGTGGCCTTGTATTATTACAAATGTCTCAAGTGGAAATTAAGCATAAGAAAAGGAAAGACATTAGCTTACCTGTAATTTTAGTCTGGGGAAAAAAATCCTGTGGTTTTCCTTAAAAGAAAACATTTTCATTTTTATTTCAGTAAATTTATATTTTAACTGCTCTTCTGACCTCATTTTCTTAAAAAAAAATGCTTGCTTTCTATTCTAATGCTTTTATATTTTTCAATATCTTTTCTGTGCAGGACTATAATGATGAAATTAGACAAGCACAGCTCCAGGAATTAACATATCTGAATGGAGGTTCAGAAAATGCAGATGTTCCGGTGGTTCGAGGGAAAGCCGCTTTGCGCACACGAGGTGTGACCACACCAGCAATAACCAGGTGGGTATAATTCCTTTTTGTTTTAGGTTACCTTGAATGTTGCTATCATTAGTAGATAGAAATAGTTGTCAGTGTATCTTACAAACCAGCATTCAGACGTTGTGATGTCCAGTCTTAAGACTAACTTTGGTGTGAGAAAGTTGAATCTAAACATATATATCCCAAAAGACTTCCTAGCTGGTAGTTGTTGCATGGTTTTATTCGTCCCAGCACAGATTCTATAATTCCCTGCTATGGAGCTTCTTTCTAAGTCACTGGCAATGGCACCATGAGAAGAGGATGCCCTGTGTGTGTACTGACTGATTGTGAGGATACCCTGTGTGTGTCCTAACTACTCCATATTGGGCTGTTCCCTGCCTCACAGTGTCAGTCAGTGAGAGGCTCTAAAATGCCTCAGCCTTTGTGTCCACTCTCCAAGACCTGGGGCTGCTGAAAACTCCTATGCTGGTAGGATACAGGGGTTTTATTTCTATCTCTGAACTGATGATTAGTTTATAATAGAAAAAATATTTCAAAGAAATTTCAAAAATGTGACATGGCTTTATAAAAAGAATTAAAACTTTTCGTTAATGAAGTTTTCGGGGACAGTGTTTCTGAGTTCTGGGAGTACAGTCTGCACCATCATCCCCAGCTAAACTTTTCTACTCAGCTGGTAACTACATTGACATTTTTTTTTTCAGATAGAATATGTGCTAGAATTTAAAATAGCATTTATTTTATATCTCCCCGTTCATTTGGGGAATGAAAGTTATATCCTGAGTGTGCTAACCAGTGGCTGTTTGTGCTGCTGTGTTGTAAGCCAGGCCTAGGCGTGAATGCTGTGGCTCCTGCAGAAAAAGAGCTAAACATTGCTGTGGATGGGTCTGGGAGTCTCATCACAAAGGAAATGGAAATGTTCATTTCCACTTTTTGGCCTTTCTTGAAATACTTACTTGCTATAGTTTCCTGTAGCCACCATGACTAATTGTCACAAGAAAGGTATCTTTTAGGTAGAGATATTTTTGTTTTTTGTTTTTTTCCTCATGGAAACAGAAGCCTGATGCCCAATTCAGTGTCGTTAAGCCTAGGGTGAAGCCTTGTCTCTTCTGTTCCTGGTGACTACCAGCATTTTATGATCTATGGCCCCAGTCGTTCATCCCTCTGCCCACCTTCACAGAGTCTGTTCCTCTTCTGTCATCCTTCTTTGTCTCCCTTTTGTATAGGGTATATGAATGTATGGAAGGCCTCATCCTTCCACCTGGAGATTCCATCAGGCCCTGTCTCACAATTACCTGCACAGGTAACCTGTATAGATTCCCAGGATATAGACAGCAGGATTGTGATTGGCCTGACATTATCCAGCCTACTGCAGTTGCTATGCTAGTTTTATTTTCACATGATGGAAGCTAACCATTTGCACTATGTCAGATGTGAAATAGTTGGTAGTTAGGTATTTTTCAAAGTCTTCCACATTGGCCTGTCCATTTGTTACCACTTCCTGCTGCCTGTTGCCATTGGGACAGGTAATATGTTTTGTGTTGCATATTATATGCGCAGATGCAGACTTTCCTTTTGGACTAGAATGTCTTGTTCAGATTTTCACTTTAAAGGAAGTATCTTAAAGAAAATATCACTTTAAAGAAAGTATCAGATGGGAAACAGCCTCCCAGAATGCTCCTTTGCTTCTGGGTAGATAGATGTGAGATGTGGTCCTGTAACATGAGATTGGTTTCATTAGATTATAATGCAGCTAAAACAAATTTCATAGTTTAACGACTTGGTACCCATGGTAACAGTGATATAAACAAGCTATTGTGTTACCCTTCCTGTAAAAGAATATGCCCAACACGCAGAAGGTTCTGTTTTCTAGTTTATGTAAATGCACACCAACCACATCTAATGGATTCCTTTGACTAGCCACCATTTAGTGATGTACGACCACATGTAGATACAGATATAGGTATCACTGTGTTGGAATATAAGTCTGAAGTGTTCTTTTGAGTAATACAAAGTGAATTAACTATACAGAAGTACATCTGATACTTATTATATGTATAAAAGCATATAATAAAATTTATTTTGTTGCGTATAGCTCTTGCATATCTCATGGTCAAATAGTGGCTCAGAATTAGCCTCCATTGGCTAGAGAATGTCATAGTGGAGCACAGTCAGTGCCAGTGTATGTTAATTCAGTGTTCCTTAAATCATCAACAGTTTCTAATTTAGTCTTTCTGTGGAGGTGGCAAGGTTACCAAGAGGTGAGGTAGAGAGACACTTTCTTTAGTATAGAATGTAACAGTTGGAGAAACCCCTTCTTCTGCCCATGGTAATGATATGTACACTGCCTTTCATTTAAAGCTATCACCAGTTGATGGTTGGGACTCAAACTTATCTTGAGTTTTCTTTATAGCAAAAGATGAAGAAAGCCTGGAGACACAATGTCTAAACGTGAGAAAATCATGATACAAAGCTCCAAAGAGCACAGTCCCTGGTGAACAGTACTGTTCAGTTCTTGAATGAGATCAAGGTGTCAAGCCTAATCTCAGAAGCAGACTGGTCTAAATAGTGGGTTCTTTGCCAGCTAGGGCTACATAGTGAGACCATGTCTCAAAAGTTTTAAAAACTTGTTATGATATAGTAATATTTTAATGGCATTGTGAGATTTGGGGGTAGCTTCCTCAGGAGCCAGTTCTTACAACCGTCTTTTAGTTTCTCATGTTTCTCAAACCAAATGTATCTCATCTACATCTTCCTTGTTTATTCCCTATGACATGGCAAATTCATAAAACCCTGTGTCCCATGTGGTAATCTCTCAGCACTGACCACTTAAAACTCTTGCTCACGTATTTCTTACCTGATTTCACAGTAAAGTTTGCAGAGCATGTGCCTCATGGAGCAACTCTGGAGTCTCAGAGTAGAACACATTGGTTCCTAGAATCGTCCAGCATTGCCTCAGCATTACTATTTCAGGATACCTTTCTGATCCTGAATGATTGGAAGTCAAATCATACACGAGGAAGTAATAATGTTGTAATAAAACTTTTCCATTTTCATTGCCAAGAAAAGAACATATCTTATTCTTTAACACAGATAATGTCTTTCCCCATAGTCTTCCTGTGCACTGCCTCACTCCAGCTGTGATTCAGGAGAGTCCAGATGAGAACCGGGGGAACATCATAAATGTTGGGGTATGAATACTGCAGGAAGCACATCTTTGTTTCATGCATTTATTCTGCATTTGCAGGTTGCTGTGGAGAGCTGACCTAGAAGTTACAGATCCTTCGTGGATGCCTGCTTCTCTTTCCTTAAGCCTGTTTTGTGTTGGTCTTAGGGACAACTGTTTTGGATCTCTGCTTTGCTCTCATGTGTTTGCAGGCAATTTTAAGATCTCTCCAAATCTCAGTTTCCTTCTCCGTAGATGAACAAGATAGGACCCATTCATGTTAGAGTCACATTTGCTGTCATTCTGGAATGGCATCATTTGTGTGGTGTCCCAGAAATCAGAGATTCATTCTCACTGACTGCATTGAAGAAATTAAGCTCTGCCTTGGATATTCCCATTCTGAGTTGTGCTATCTGCATAGACAAATGTTTAGTTGCTGTGATTTACTTTGTTTGTGTGGCTCTTGGTACATTTTATGGAAGTGTGGAACATTGACTTGTCTAAGATGTCAGTGTGTGTAAAGAATAACGTGATAAAACATGACAGATAATGCTAATTTGACCCTCTTGCTTACAGGGGAAGAGGAGGAGTCACAGCCAGGCCTGTTGCAGTTGGGGTACCACGTGGGACACCAACTCCCCGAGGAGTCCTTTCCACCCGAGGGCCAGTGAGCCGGGGAAGAGGACTTCTCACTCCCAGAGCAAGAGGTGTCCCCCCAACTGGATACAGACCTCCACCACCACCCCCAACGCAGGAGACCTATGGAGAGTATGTAAGTAAAGGCTGCAGCTTTCAAGTTCATTCACTGCAGACAATGTGTCGTAGTTGTGTTCTCTTGTTGATGACCTCAGCTTAGCAGATAGTTATCAAACATTAAAATCACTTAACATAGAAATTCAAAAGTATAGGATCCGTTTTGCCAGAAGCTTGAAACTAAGGCAGAATTTCAGTTGTGGGGAATGCAAGACAGGGTCAGGCAAATAGCTGTTAAGCTCTTTCATGAGCTGACTAGAACATTCTCTTATATTCCATCTCAGGTTGCCTCTGAGTAAGTCAGTCACTCAAAAACTGATTGCCTAAATATACCAAGATGGTGTCACTTTTAAATGTGTCATTTTAATGTGCTTAATAAAGTATAGGTTTGTCGTGAAAAATCTTTTTAGTGAAGAAAATTAAAATTATGTATTTTTGCATCAATCAGTTTTCTTCACCAGTTTATGAGTTCTCAGGTATGATTTATATTTAAGGAAAGAGAAAGAAATACAACTGTAAACAAAGGACAGAAGGGAAGGGACTCAACAAGGATGCCAACCCCTAGGATTCTTGGTATAGTCTCCTTGCTTATTACAGGTGAGAAAATGAGAAGTCAGTAGATGCGTCATTCCTGCCAGCAACTGTATGTATTATATGAGAGTGTATGGGCAGTTGTCAGTGGCAGCAGTGATGAGGATAAGATATGCTAATGGCTCTTACTTGCCTGCTTTATGTAGGTGCTGGGTTCCTCTTTGCACAGTTTCTCCAAGGTTGCAGAATCCTCTTTAGTTTTCATCTGTGGCTTCTTTGCCTTGTAAGGGACGTAACTGAAATTCCACACATGCTGTCTTCTTATGCTTTTGGCCTAGACTGCCCTTTCTATATCATCTGCGTCCTTTTCTGCTTCTACATAGGTCAGTTGTTGCTGGAGAAGCTCATGGAGGCAGTTGCTGAGCTGTTGAGCTCTGAGCATTACCACTACCATTAGTGTTTCTCCCACCTAAACTGAGCATGTGGCAGGGCAGGGATGGGCAGCACTTGGCTCCTTTGACTTAGCAGAGAGTCCTGTGATTATACTCAACAATGCTGTCAGCCCATATTAGAGTCTCTGTTTTGCTATTCAGTTGTGGAAGGATGTGGCTCTTTGCCCATTTTTCATCTCCTAAAATTACTTGTTTTCCTGTTTCTTTATATTCTTGTGGAACTGACAGTGATGGCCATGCCTCGTGTTCTTCCACAAATACTGACTTTCAAAACAAGTAGGGACAACAAAGAGAAGACGTGCTCTTGCAGTCCCTGTGGGAGCATGTTGTGAGTTGCTTTACTTCCAGCAGCTTACCTCGACTGCTCTCAGACCATCACGGCTGGATGATGTTCTAGAAATTGCTAGGTAGGGGTTGTGGGAAATTGGATCATGGAATTCATTTCGTCCTCCATTTGGAATGAGTTAAGCAATTTGACATGTGGTTCTGGTTTCAGAACCACATGTTTAGAAAGTTATTGTCACCTTTCTGTGTCCTAATTCATCCTTACACTTAATAAGGACTGCTTGAGAGCTGTCTATGTGAGCTGGATCCATGTTCCTGGCCTCGTGTGTATGCTGGTCAGCCTAAAAACCAGATGAGTAAATCTAAACATTTGTTGCCCAGAGAAGAAAAGTAAAGGCAAATTGGACATGTATTTTTGGCCATCATTCAGGAGTTTCGGGGGTGTGGGTAGGGATGGGGGTGTTGGTTGCCTGTAGCTCTGAATTCTGTTCACTTTTTGATAATGAGGAAATGATTAGACCAATCAAATTAGTGAATTGACAGATAACTATTGTCCTGAGTGAATTTACTCTATTTAGCCTCAACTGCCATGATAACCCTTCAGAACGTTACTTGATTCATTTTCAGGAGCAAAGATTGAAGCATTGTGAGGGAAAAAGAAACTCATTATTTATTGAGCCCTGCACTCACACCTGGCTCTCCAGGGTACTTGAAGCTGTGATTTGCACATGGGCCAGTGCTGATTCTGTGTGCTGGAGTTGCATTCTGATTACTGACAGCTACTTTCTCCTTATTGCTTTCATTTGCGTGGAGGCATTAGCTCCAACTCCATGCACTTGTACTTCCCAGCCCACATCAGGAGAAATAGCAGGAAACAAAGCGTTAGCATAGGTGCACATCTTCGCCAAGTGATGCCTACTGTGAAGGGCTCAGACTACAAATATGATCGCTTACTTTCACATCTGTTACTCATTGGAATACCCTTTCCGATTAATAGCCAAACTGAAGGATTTTCCCACTTAGCCTAGCCTTTTGTAATCCTTTGGCACAGCTAATGTAAAATGCTCCACAGCTGTATATTGTAATGCGTACATCACTGATGGCTGCTTCAGGGAGGAGTAAAGGCCTCCTCCCCTCCCATATTGTAGCTTGCCTTAACCTCATCCTGCTCTCTTGACCCAGCGGGAACTTAACGTCCTCTTCCAGAGACACAAATGCAGCTTGGTAGTCTCTGACATGTGTCCAGATATTGGCCATTGGTCTGACGTGTTTGAAATCCTGATGGTTAGTGTTTAGCTTTCATCATTGAATGCATAGGGTGTATTACTGAAGCAAAACAAATACACAGCCCGAAACTTTGTTTCTTCATGTTTTAGATAGGATAGGCATAGTACAAAATACCAAACTTCACACCCCAGGGCCCTGAATATCAAGAAAAGGAGTTTTTCATCTTAGAGCACATATAATGGCTAAGCTTCCTAGGATAGCCAAACTGTTTCAGTGCAGAGGAGTAACTTCTAACCTCTGAGGGGACTGGCTTCTTCCTCTCCCCCTACTCACCTTCTTAAGTTGCCAACTGCCGCTTGGTACTGAGGCCTCTGTGACTCGCAGTTGTTGATGTGTTTCATGAGTTAGCATCTAGCTGTGTAGTACAAACTGCACTACAAGCTTACCTGCCTTGGAGATCATTAGCTTTCATGAAGAGAATCCACATCCTTATTCGTTTTTCTCTAGCCACTGGCACCAGTTTCTGGCACACTCTTTAGGAATTTGCTAGCAAAACTGCCTTAGTGAGCAGGGTAACTTTCCTTTACAGAGGTTACCACTGACTTGATTAAGTGCAGTCTGTGTCCCTTTCTACTTTCAGTACTTACCTGTCTTATGTCACTTACACTTGGTAAATGAAATATAGAACCATGAGGGTAAGGATTAAAACAAACCAGTAACCCAAAATAAAATTTAAAACTCTTTTTGCTGTTTTAAGGAGATCAGACCATCCCTATTTCTGAGAAGTTCTTCTCAGAAAGAAGAACTTAAGAAACGTAAAATGCAATTAAGAAATGTAAAATCTAAAGATGTCCTTGAGGCTGGGGACTTAGCATATTTGCATAGTGTACATGCAGCCTCAGATTTGATGCCTGACTCTACAATGGAAAAAAAATTTATTTCCACAACTCTTGTTTGATTCTATTTAACCAGCCCAGATTACTTTTTAAAAACTGTTTCAGCATTTATTGTTTCAGTGATTATTTCTAAAGTATATATGGGGATGGGGTGAAATCCTAACACATGCTTTGTTGAGAAAGCCTGTCTTGGATCCTTGAGACAGTGCATCTTCCTCATAGTATTCTAAAATAGAAAGGTATTCTCATACAATTTAAGGCCCAAGAAAGACTCAATTAATGGGCAGGTTGTCATTGATTTGCTGTGCAGTGAACCCATTGACAGTATGTGGAAATCTGAGGATGCCCAGAATTGTCCTGTTAAGTGGGATACAGGTGAGTGGTGAAGAACTGCATCTTCTGTAATGCCTCTGAGCCCAGAGTTTTCATCACTCGTCACAATCACTAAGGAGTCTCCCACTCAGTCCTCTAGAAGAATGTCTGCTGGGTCATAGTGTATGTGACTGGGATTACCATGCCCGAGAGCACAGGTGGCGGACACAGGCAGGAGCTGTGGGTAGAGCTGGCCACCCATGCTCAACCCAGAGCCTTCCCTTGAGTAGACTTTCATTTAACAAATATTCCAGGAAAACATAGTAGTTCACCATTGCTATTTTTTTTTTTCCAAAATTGCAGAAAATTTATAATTTCTGTGTTTTCAGTCATTGAGTATACACCAGGGCCTCACACTCTGCTTCAAGGTAGAAAAATTAGCCATAATTACAGTAACCCCACATCTCTTTTTCTGGAGAACAAGAAGTTCCTTTCTCCCAGTGACACCAACTTATTTCTTATACCCAAATAATTACATAACTGAAAGCTTAATTAGTGTAACCTACAGTGTTTTCACTGTGAACGCTTTAACAATTCGAAGTGTGATCACACAGGAAGACAGGCCTGACAGAACCCAGTATTCCTGCAAACTGGGGGCATGCTGCTTTTTGCTCACAGTAAAAGAAAATGCGCATGTGAGCAAGCATGCATCCTTGCTATCTATGGCAGCTACATTTATGTCCCTGAAGGACCTTATCAATTATCTGCAGCTGACAAACTGCAAGAGGGAGAGGCTCTCTTGGTGCTGCTTTTATAGAAGTTTTTCTTCTGTTTGCACAAGCTAAGCACCCTCCGTGAAGTGCTGGGAGGAGGATACCTGGTCAGGGTCACATTCACTCTGGTAGCTAACTTCACTTTTGCTCCAAGTGTGTGGGTTCTTTGCACACCAAACTCTGGGCAATAACTGGTATCTTACAGTTTACAAAGGTTCTGCACAAGCTCTCAAAGTTATCATAGATTCAGCAGCTCACGCCTACCTCACTGTCTCCTCCATTTCAAAATCCAGTTCCAAGTAAGCAATATGTCTTTGGTTCCCCACAGTTTCTCTCGGACATGGTCAAATCCTCAAAGTGTTCAAATTGTCAGGGGAACTCTGACTTGCTGACCTGTTACCAATTATTTATTATTGCAAATTGTTACTTTGGGCATAAGTGATAAGCCTGCTTTAAAAGAAGTAACCATTTATTTGGAACCAAATACTTGGGACCATGAAAGGGCGGCTGTGAAGCATGAATTCAAGTCACCCTGCCTGACATGCAGCAATGACAAATTTAGGCAAATCTTTGTGGCCAAATTTTACATATGCTGTTACTCCCTACCATATAAAGGAGAGAAACTTGTTTAGAATTCTACAGGGTCCTAGGATGAAGTTCAGTGTCTCTCCTGTTCCCCTGACTGACTGTTGAGCCATCATTGGCCTTTTGTTCATAGCATGTCAGCTTGAGGGGCTCCATCTGTGCCAGGGCACTCCTTAACTGCACAGAGATCTGAGCATTGCATGCCTTACTGCAGCTCTTGGCTTTCTTTGAATGTCTTTTCCTGTCTTACCCTCCCCTCTCCAACTGGAGCCTCTGTCCTCATCAGATATTGTTAGTGTCGGGGGGGGGGGGGAGAGGAGGGGGTTGCATTTGGAGATCTGAATTGCCATTGTTTTCAATTGTAGAATTGAACAATACTTTATCCCATAAAATAGAGTATATGATCCATGAGCAAGAGAGATTAACATTGTGTACACACACACATGCAGACACACACGCCTGCACATATACACACAAATGAGCTGGAGAAACACAACAGAAAAAGAACAGCAGATTGGTCATTTCGTAGGGGCTTTTTCTGTTAAGGTAAGAACTAATACAGAACAGTGTCAAAGCTTACCCTGGTTTCCTTTGCTGTGTGAGGAGCAAGGCCAAGGAAATTCAAGTTCACCAGCACTAGCTATTTGGGAAATTTGGCTATTTGTCTCCCTAACTTGGTGTTTGTTCACAGGCCTTATAAGCAGCTCAGCGCCAGGGGCATAGACTGGAGTGTGAGGGGCTGTATTCTTAGTTTCTTCAGGGAAACTGGTAACCCCAATTTGTTCAGATTGCTGTGGCACCATTGCCTCTGCCGCTTAGCACTGCCACTGCCTCTGGCTCTCATACTTGTCTTTGTATGGCTGTGGGTTTCTTTTTTGCCTTTATTTTGAACAAGCCTTGCATGGGGCCTGGTAGTTTGTAGATGTCATCTAAGAGTGCAAGAGGTGGAAATCTTGTCCCTTACTCTGCTGCCTGATTCTCAGTTCATGGTCATACCTTCATGTACTTTCCCACCTCTTTTATTTTTTATATATTAATTATAGTTTATTCATTTTGTATCCCAGCTGTAGTCCCTCCCTCATCCCTCCCTATCCCACCTTCCCTCCCTTATCTCCTCCCATGCCTCTCCCCAAGTCCACTGATAGGAGAGGTCCTCCTCCCCTTCCATCTGACCCTGGCTTATCAGGCCTCATCAGGACTGGCTGCACTATCCTCCTCTATGGCCTTGCAAGGCTGCTCCCCCCATCAGGGGGAGGTGATCAAAGAGCCAGCCACCCACCTTCTTAATGAAGTAAAATTGACCATCTCTAGCCAGTTTTAATGAACATTCAGGTGTTTATTCGGTGAGCCAAGAAATATGAAATACGAGTGCCATTAATGAGAAATCTGTTTCCAAGGCTGTGAGCTTTTCACAATCCTTTAGGATGCTCATTTGTTTTGTGCTTAACTGTGTCTATTAGCCTTTCTGGGACAGAGATTCTTCTCAGTCTGCAGGTAATGCTGATAATGTAGCTGTCAGATCTGCAGTCAGTCTCCACATCTATAACCTTGCCCATCTTGAAGATTCCATGATGGAGTATTTTCCAGTGGAACATGGCTTCAATGTGAACAACCCAAGAGAGAGCTAATAAGAAACTAATTTAATAAATAAAACTCCTGATTTTGAAGCAAAAGTGACAGAATACAAAAAGCAAGTATTTTCATGGTGATAGAAACAAACTAAAACTGAGTGGCTGTGGTATTTGGAGCATTAAAATAGTTTTGAAAAAAAATTTTATTTAGTTTGCATTTGCACACATGCAGTTGTGCATGTCAGTGGGTCAGAGGACAATTTGTCAGTTCTCTCACCATGTTAACTCAAGGGATGGCACTGAGGTCGTCAAGCTTAGCAGTGAGCACCTTTACTCATGGAGCCATTGTGCTGGCCCCCGAAAAAATGGCTTTAAAAACTCATATTTGGTCAAGCCTTCATGATACACAAACCTAAATTTTCATAGAAATACAATTATATTATTCTTATTATCTGACTCATTTACTTAAGATTGATTCAGCTTTGAAGTCTGGGTAATGTCTCAGGCTGTCGTAATAAGATCCTATCACTCAGTGTGTTAAGGCTGAGCTGAGCCGTGAATCTCTTGCCTCAGCTTGTGGGTCATTCTGTGTGTAGTCCTACAGGTTAGTAAGAATAATGAAGATCTTCCCTCAGCCGGTCTGGGGTATGTTTCTGTAATCCACTATGCTCATGTGCTTCAGTGTTCTGAAGTTGCCATGTGTGGTGTGGCCTTGCCTACTTGATAAATGCGAAGTGAAGGCTGTGCCCTGGGAGTTTGTTGTACAGCTCTGAATAGCAGAGCCAAATGGTCTAACCCCTTTACCTTCCTTCCAGATTCCCAGGAGGTAGTGCATAGGCACCTGATGTTCCATGGGAATCTGGGTGAGCAGTAAACAAGCTGTTGTAAGTTTCTCTTGTACAATTGTTTGTGCAACTCAGAGGAGCATTCCCGGCTATGCCTCATCTGGAAAGGTAGGAAGGACAGTGCTCACCAAGCCTCAGGTCAGCACCCAGCCAAGGCCACAGAGACTCCCAAGGGCTAAGACTAAGATGGAATGAACGAGGATTGAGGCCTAATTCTTTGGTCCCTAGGCTAATGCTTTTATTTGCCACATTCTCACTCATGTAATGCTATAGGCTAGAACAAATAAAGAAAATGAACAAAACCCTACAAGAACCAGAGCTAGAAGCAAACTCATTATTGTATGTCCAGGCATAACTGGCCAAGCACCATTTGTCCCAGCTGCTGCCATCTGGCTTGCTAACTTACTGGAGGTGATGCTGAGCCTCAGTCAAGTCAGTAAGACATCATCACTCACTTGTTGTGCTTACAATGAATGGGCTGGCAACACCTGAGGTAACTTCATTTGTGAATGACCAAAACTGTAGAGCAGCAAGCCCTTGTCCTTGATTCATGGATTCCATTCCAAATCAGAGTACCATTGTGCTCTGCAGTGGCTTTGAATGATAGAAAGGCTGCTTCCATTTACATGGTGACTGTGGAGCCCGGTGTGTCAGGCAAAAAGCCTTGCCTGATGCTTCAGGAAACTATTTCCTCACAGGACAGCAGCTGTGGCTCAGCCCATTGAAGAGTCAGAGATGCTTTTGAGTAGAAGCAGAAGTCAAAACCCCAGGTTCTTTTAGCAGGTACACAGCTTGCCCTGTTCTCCTACTTTATGGCCCATTAAGGCTGTACTAGATGGAAGCTGTTTTGAAGAAAAATGATGTCCTCACCTCTTACTTGGGAGCACTTTAGTACTTCCTCTGTTGTGTTGGGAATGATCTCTTTTGAAGTCCCAGTGCAGGAACATCAGAGAGGCCATTAGGGAAAGCTAGGCATGTCCTTGAAATTTACCTGTCACTCCTTAGCATAGATTGTGTGTGAGTGTCAAGCAGGAAGAATGCTCACTTGGGCTTGCCTAAAGGTTTGGGGCTTTTGTTGTTGTTTTATTGTTGTTGGTGTTGTTGTTTCTGAGACAGTCTTACTATGTAGAGCAGGGTGCCCTTGAGCTCAGAGACCTGTTCCTCAGTGCCTCCCAAGTGCTGGGATTACCATCATACCTGGCTTTACCTTAAACTCTAGTCCTGACAGACTTTGGAACTCAGTGTTGAAGAGGGCTTGACTATAGTTAGTTACATTTCCTTAATACAATGTTGCTGGATGTTTCAACTAGCTTGTTTTCCATTTAATTAAAGCAGTGCAGATTGCAAAAAAAGTTGTTTATGAAAATGTGTTTTTAAAAATGAGACTTGAAAAGACCAGGGACACCCTATCTAGATAAAAACATGACTGTTGTATAATTTCTTAGATTCACTTTACTAGAAATAAAAATGAAGAACAATGATATGCAGCAGGAAGTATCTGTCCAGAGCCTCACAAGACAATCCTCTTCCTAACCTGCTTGAATAGCTGACTTATTTTAGGAATGGAAAATTGTATGAAATAGTTCCACATGTGGAATATATGAGTCTAGGCAAGTTGAGCAGGGCAGACAGCTTTTCTGTCATCTCCTTTAGGCTGCTTTCAGTTTAGATTAATCCTCTGTTAGTGTCAGATTAGCCATAGCATGCATGGTGTCCTCCAGCACTTACCACCCTCACTTTTATCTGCTTACAACCCTGATTCCTTTAGCTGGTAGGCTTCTTGTGTAGATGCATAACTTATAGTGATTTGATCTTTCCTGTCTGACAGTTTCCCAGTACATTGTAAGTTACTGATGGCCAACCCTATGCCCCTTTTTAACATCAGGGACCAGTGGTTGGGAAAAAGTCAGTGTGTGATCTTTTTGATACAGAGACAAAACACAGTTGACTTTAAAGATAATAATATACATAACTAACTTATGTGTGAAGAGTGTATAGAGAGGACCAAAGATGAGGTTTCTCCAGGATGTAGCACTAGCCTCAGGTAGGGAACTAGTAACCCTGAGGTGGGGTAGCCTGGGATAGCCAGGGGGGACTTTTATGGAGACTCCTGAACACAGATAAGGGCATGTTGCACATAGTTTGATGGTAGTGTGACATTCAAGAGGTTTTATCTTTGCCATTATTGCCATCTTTATTCTCATAGCAGTGTTTTTACACTGTGTAGTTTATTTTTAGGTAAATACAGTGTGAGGTACATGACAGGATATGGGTCCTAAAAGATACTTCAGAGCTATTGCGCTTGAATGTGCATATGAAAAAAAAATTAGGTAACAGTTTAAACTGTAACTACATCCCCAAGCTAGTGATAGCTAGTCAAAGGCTCAGGGGCAGACACAGCAGTAAATCAGGGAACCGATTTAGCAGCATTTGACTCATTGCTCTGCTTCAGTTCTTCACCTACAAAATAGACATAGTAGCATTTATCTCTTGGAGATGTTATGAAGATTAGATTATCATATGAAGAGTACTCAGTATTATATCTGTTACCTAAAATGTAAGTATGTCTACTGTTGCTGACTCAGAAGTCCAACTACACTTATCAGTGGGGCCTCATTGTTGAGGAAGAATGACCGGTACAGTGGTACAGTTGACCAGTGATAAACAGGGAAAAGGGGGTTTCAGGTCTTGGCTGGGATTTGGAATAGTAGGAGTGCCCTGCACTGCTTTGGGAGTATAAATCTGTATGTGTGTACTTTGGAAAAAGCTTCTACACTGGTCACAGCAAGATCCTCCTCCCCTCCAAGGACCCTTGGTGCATCTGAGAGACTCCTAACAGAGATATACAGGGGAGTACAGTAGGAGGCTCAGTGGGAAACCCATAGGCAAAAACAAGGTGAAGACTGCTGACCCAGGTGGAATGGACAAGCAACCTGCAGCTAGATCATAGAGACAGTGTTTCAAAGCAGGGGGGACAACACTCATTGCTATGTACAGCTATGTACAGCTATGTACAGCTATGTACAGCTATGTACAGCAGTGGGAATGATTCCTGCAAAACATCATACGGAACGAAAGAAACATGGCCCAAAATAATAGCTGTTCCGACTCAGTTTACATGAAGCTCAGAAGCAAATAAAACCCTCAGTTGTGTTGAAAATCATGGTGGCAGTTTGGGGAGCAGATAGTAATTGCAAAACGACATGCAGTAGTTCTAGGAACTGTTGGGGATCCATTTCTTGATCTGTGTGACCAACTGAGCCCTTCAGTGACAGTCTCTGTGATGAGTACTTAGGGTTTTTATTTTATGACTCATTTTGCTCTTGAGTAAAAGATCAAAGAGTTGATCAACTTGAGAATTAAGAAAATGTGACTGTTTGACCTGATACTGCCCTTTGAAGCAGAACAGCTCATCATCCTTCAAGCTGTAGGCCTGGATAGTGATCTCAGAAGTTCTCAATGAGCTCTGAAAATTGAGCAAGGAAAATTCTTACAAAACGCAGAGCTGGGTGCTTTCATCTCTACTTCTGCATTGGTAGGCCAGTAGCCCTTTCCCTTTCCTGTAGAACTGACATCACTGGGCAAGCCTCTTTTGGCCAAATGGAAGTACATATGAAAGAATGTTTAGATCCGTGATGTATTCATTCAGAAAGTATTCCTTGGATGCTTGCTTAGTGGCAGGCACTGGGAAAAAGATGGTGAGGTCTCATGTGCAATGGGAGACACACCCAGAAATAAGTACTAAGTATTAGTAACAATCTGTTCCCCTGCTATGTTGCTGTAAGTACAAAGGATGAGACAAAACAGCAAACAGATGAGAATATTTAAATACATAAAAACTGAAAAAGGAAAAGAGAAAGAAAGATGTGGGGGAGAAAAGAAATGACTGGTTCACCAGCATAGACAAAAATGAAAGTCTGAACAATAAGCTTTTACTTGTGGTTGATTTTTCTCTTGTGGCATCCTTTCTCAGCCCTTCATCCTCTAAAACACAAAATATAATTATCTGTGTGATTATTTCCTTAACTGTCTCAATGGTGGTTTGTGATTAATATTAGTCCAGATGCACAGAAGCAAAGCTGATTGTATGTTTAGTTGGTGCCTTAGCATATCTGGCTTCTCGTCCTCTGGAACACTGTTTGAGTGAGCAGCTGTCGGCTAGTGTTAAATCCTAAGGAAGGTAGCAGAGAGACTGATGGAATCTTGAACCAGATCAGAGCTTGGGAAGGCTGAAGGTCCGACACATCTGGGTGAAGCAGCTGGTAAAGCCACTGGGTTTTGAGTTGGAGTATAGAAGGTGGTTCCCTCGTCAGAACTAAGTCAGTTGCCTTCTTTGATGCAAGAATCTCAGTTCCATGATGACAGAGGCTTTTGTTTGATTCTTTTCACCAAGCTCTTCAGCAGTCAGGATCGGTAGAGAAGCTCACACATCCATGTAACTGCCGTGAATAGGCTGAGGCAAGAGAGCACAAACCCGAGCCCGGCCTGACTTAAGCACTGAGACCCTGACACGAGCGGTGAGCCTCATCATGACACTGCATTAACACACACTCCGAGAAATTACTTCCCCTCTCTCCTGTCATTATGGAATTGATAGGTTAGCACTTAATTTTCTTCCCCATTTATGATTTTATCTTCCCCTTGCTTGGAAGGTTTCTAGTTTAACTTCCTCACTGTTTCTGGTTCTGTTTTGAGCACCTAGAAAATCTAACCAATGTATTACTCCTGTTAGGCACAAAGTCAGAAGACATTCTGTTAGTGGCTGGCAGGCAGATCTCCAAAGGCTGTATTGGGATCTGTACAGAACGATGGGTAATTTTGGCACTCAGCTCTTCATTTACATCATAGTATTTGCACAGTAAAATGTACAGACCTTGCTTTTTAGGCAACATTTGAAGAGTTTATCTCTGTCTACAGAAGTCATCCTTGGATAGATTTGACTTTTTTTTTCCTTATGTAGCAGTTCTAGAGTTAAAATGGATAGGTCTTTAAATGAAACAGAACCATTTAATTGGGAAAGTACTGTGTCAAACACATTCACCTACTTTTTTTGTGGTTAATCTTACACAACAAAGTAGCAGAAACTGTGTTTTGACTTCCTGTTTGCAAACTGCCAAGTTAGAGTTTTGAGACATTAGTGATAAAACCATTGGTATGCACCCCACTCAAGTGGATTCAGAATGTGGCTATCACATTCCCAAAGCTTGGTGGGAGGACCTCTTGAGTGGCTTCTTAATATTACGAGGTAATTGACTGCCTGTGGCAACGCAAGGTTAAAAACTCATATTTGATTCAGATGATGTAGGAAGGCTTTTATTTACAATTAGCCATACTGCAGTCCTTGTCTTTATACAGAATCACTTAGCTCGTATGTTCACTGTCATTAAAGATACTGTTGAAGCTACATTGCCAAGGATATTACATTCCAGAGTCCTGGCTAAAATGAATTTCTGAAAAGTCTGCATTATTTGTTTTATCTACTCAACATAATCATTATAAACCTTAAATTTGCTGAAGCTTTTCACACTGCGTCTGTGTGGAAACTTCTCACATCTTGAAATGGCCAGTTGTCACCCTAGTTAAAGTGAAATATTCATAATATAATTATCTCCCTTTAAAAAGATGCCACAGTTAAGCAATATTATTTTAATCAGTCTTTTAAATTCTCTCAATTTAAAATGGTTTTTCAGGGTTTAAATATTATGCTTGATTTTACTTGTGATAAAAATAAAGCTAGGTAGGCCACACTGTTTTCTCTGTCCTGGAAGATGGCTTCAAAGTAAGTGTTCTTTTTATCTGGACATGTGCCAGGGTGGGAGTGGTACCTAAAGGTTTCCAGCTGTGTCAGAGCACATGCCCCTTCTGTAGCCTGTTGTCCACCCAGGGGTCCATTGTCCTGGTGCTGTTTCTAAGCCTAAACCTCATATGAGTGCTTGATGAAGAAGCAGGCTTTGGAGTGAGCTCGGATGAACAGTTCACTTTGGTATGCCTCTGCACCATTTTTGATAATGTCATTCTGGTTTTCAGAAATAGAATAGAGTTCCAGTGGTGATCACATGCTCAGGGTGGGGAATAGAAGTCAGATACTGAGTGCTAACCAATGATGGTGTAGGTGCCCTCTGCGTACCCCAGCTTTGAGTACTTTAATTAGCCCCATGCCTGCTTCCTTCTGCAGTTCTGCCTTGACTTACATTCATCTCAAGGTGATATTTACTGTGTTTTCTGGTCATCAATTCATTCTTTTTGCTCACCCACTCAGCAGATGTTGCCCTGTTGCCTGCTCTGTGTCAGATGAGACCAGGGCTTGGCTTGCTCCCTGCTCCCACTGTCTTCTCTATGCCCTCAGTTATCACCTCTACTTCACCTCTTGCAGGGTTTCTTCTTTCTCATGATCTCCCACTTAATTCTGTGACTATGCACATACACATAAAAACACTTACATGTGTACACATGCATTATTTTAAATCTAGCTTTCATATGTAAGAGAAAAGAATACAGTATTTTTCTTCCTGAATCTGGCTTATTTTACTTAATAGATGACTAACTTGGAGAAGAAGGAGAAGCAGCTGGCTGATGTCTGGGAGGGTGGTGGGATACCAGTGAGAACAGTATACTGACATGTGGGCCTTGGGGAAAAGGGAGGATCAGGGAAAGCAGTACAGGAGAGATTGGTCCTAACTCATATTATCCCTACAGACCAGAGAGCAAGAAATAAGTTAGAGAAATAGTTATAGGTACTGGATATATGTGAGTTATCAAATATAACTGAGAATGATAATTCAGTTTTCAAGCTAACGTTTGCTGTCCAAGAAAGCACCAGAGGAGATAGCATATTCGGAAGTACCTGAAGTCAGAATCAGGGCTGCTTTCCTTCCGTACCCATGCAGGTGCCCATTTGGTCTATGTTTTATAGGAGACAGGAAACAGAGTGGAAGTCAGGAAACAGCAAGCCTAGGTTTGCATTTTGGCTAGGTACTTCTGGATTAATGTTTAGATTGAGACACACTAGAGAGCCAAATGCAGATTCGCTGCTTTGTCCAACTGAAAGATTTCTGAATGGTTTGAAAGAGTCGAAAGGTTCTAATGAACCTGACTATGCCAGGTGGACCTCAGCTTTCCTATTGGAAGGCAGAGGGAGGGGGTGTGTGAGATTGGTTGAGGACATAAAACAGATTCATTGGCTGTTTGGAACAGCATCAGGAGAGCAAAGCAGGGGCACTAACATACATGTGCAAGAAAGGTGAGGGCAGGCTTATGAATGCCTCCTGATAACTTAGACTCCTAAGATACTTCCAGAACAATTCAATAGTTGGCTTGCAATACATTTCTATCACAAGTGAAGTAATTTTTGGTCATCTGGGGAATGACTAGAACTGTGAAGAAGCTGAAGAAAAAGCACAGGACTAGGTGAGAAAAATAAATAAGTATCATCCTGCTTTTACCTAATATTTTCTCTGGTCGAACAATGAGCATCATTGAATCCTCACTATGCATGTCTACACCTGCTCTAAAGGAATCTTTTAAGACAACCTCAGTTCACAATATAGGTGAAGCACAAAGCGAGTCATACACAGGGTCAGTTTCAGAGATAGGCACACTAGGTCAAATACTGGCATGATACAGGCACAAAGGATGGTTTTGTATGGTTAAATGTTGTGTTAACAGAATTTAAGCCACTGCTTGAACTTCAGCCTACAGAGCTAACATAGGCCAAGAGGTAGCAAGGGCAGAGACACTGGGCACACCTGGTGAAGTGGATTGGTCTCTGCTCTGGGGGCATAGAAGTGAGGCAGACAAGTGGATGCCTATCATGCCATAAAAGAGAACCATCTTTAAGAGGAAATGCGCACATGTAGAAATCACACAATCCCCGGTGTAAAAAAATCTCTAATGTGTCAGAGCGGTGATAGTGGAGTACAGTGAGCTCTTGTCTCAAGTCCTGCAAGTCCTGTAGCTTAGTTGTGTGACTTGGCCAAGATCTCTGTGCTGTTTTGTTATTCCACTCAACTGTAGTTAAGTTATAGCCCGTAATGTACTCATTTTTTTTGTTTTGTTTTGTTTTGTTTTTTTTAATTCTCACTCTGCTCCCTGAAATACCTGAATAGGAACTTTTGAGTGTACACTTAGAGAAATAAAAAAGTGAGCAACCAGTTGCTTTGTACACTAAGGATAAAAATTTAAATAATAGAGAGAGACAGAGATGACTAAATTCTAATATCAGAGTGTCAGACGAAACACTGAAAGGGCTGACAAGCTGGCTCACACCTATCTTCTCAGCACTTGGGAGGAAGAGTGCAAGGTCACACCCTCTGCTACATATTCAGATTCAGGCCAGCCTGGGCCACTCAATAATTTTGTAAAAAGAAATGGGCAGATCTAATGTTTAAGATAAGCCCCACCATTCCTCAGCTATCCCTGTTCATTTGCCTGCTGAGCCATGCTTTGGTTAATGCTCCATCTTGTCCTTAGTCTGGGAACTCTTTCCCTGGCCTCACAGTAAAACCAGAAGTGCACAGGCATCAGTCAGCTCTTCCCTATTCTGTCATGTTTGCATTTGTGTGCCCCATATTTCCATATGTTGTCCTTTGAACACATACTATTACTATAATTGGAAGAAGTACAAAATATACACCTCATAGCCAAGTCCAATAAAGAAATCATGAAAGAAAGAACTGCAGTTTCATATTATGAAATATAAAACATTCATGTTAGTAATTCAGTGAACTAAATAATTGCATATAAACAGTATTGTAATACCCTGGCAGAATAATTGAACAAAATTGAATGGCATACCTATAGGAATAAAACAGTACACTGCATGGCATATTAGTTAAAAATTTAAATTTTAGTCATTTATAATCATAAATATATGTCAAAAGTCTTTACTTGAACTACAGTCTTTACAGACATCTAACATGTTATTCTTTCCCACCTATCTATCTATCTATCCATCTACCTATCTATCTATATCTAATCACTGATCTTACCCCCCCTTCCTTTTCTCCAAGTCCCACTCTAACACTCTCCTTTCTCCCCTGCTCCCCCCTTTCCTTCTCAGAGAAAGGGAAGCCTCTAAGGGGTACCAACCCCTAGCACCTCAAGTTGCAGCAGAAAATAGTGTATCCTTTCCCACTGAGGCCTGACAAGGCAGCCCAGATAGGGAATAGGCATCCAGAGGCAGGCAACAGAGTCAGAGATAGTCCCTATTACTGTTGTTAAGAGACCCACATGGCGACCAAGCTGCACATTTGCCTCATATATTTAGGGGGACTAGATCCAGCCTGTACATAGTCTTTGGTTAGTAGTTCAGTGCATTTAAGCCCCATGGGCCCAATTTAGTTGACTGTGTGGGTCTTCTTGTGTTGTGCTTGACTCCTCTGATTCCCTCAATCCTTCCTCCCACTCTTCCTGAAAACTCCCCCAGCGTGGCATTTTGTTTGGCTGTGGGTCTCAGCATCTGTGTCCATCAGCTGCTGGATAAAGCCTTTCAGAAGACAGTTATGCTAGGCTCCTGTCTGCAAGCATAGCAGACTCACCTCAAGGGAACTAGCATGTTATTTAAGAAGCCATAATTTGTATTTTCCAAGTTATGGGCCCTGACAGTGACCTTCTTACACATTAAGCTTTATAGACCCCCCTTTTTTTTTTTTCTCTCCTACAGTATTGCCAGTCAGGGATTGCAGCCCATGGTAACCATGTCACTCAGAATCCCAATGTATGTATCTTAATTGATCCTCCATGATACAGCTCCTGGCTTTTCATCATCAGCCCTCCACTCATGTTTTACAGTGTTCATTCCAGCTCTTAGCCTTGCTGGATGCAAGGACCACTGTGTTTCTGTTCCTGCATTGCTTTATACTCTCAGTCCATGTGGGATAATTTTTAATGACCTTTCTTTGAATAGAAAAAAAAAAAAACAAAAAACAGTTTTTTAATGAGTTGACATTGAGCTTCCTTTGTCTTTCTTAGCTGGCGTGGTCTGCCTTACCTCAGTGCTTTCCTTTGACATGGTGAATTATGAGGGTTGCTATCTTTGGTTGTCTGTTCTTTCTCCCACTCCATTGCACATCAGCTCACATTTTAGAGATGGGGTCTGCATCCCCGGTCTATCTAGCACAGGCCTGACAATAGGTCAGATGCTGCAAGAAGAGTTTAAGCAATGACTACCAATGATCCTATTATTAATGACTGCCGCGTTGTAGCTTAGTAGTGGGTCACAATTCAGGCCACTACTTTGCTACTGCTCTGACAATAGAAATCATCTCAGGAATTGTTTCCCATTGGCCAGTTTGCATTGGCCATTGGAAGATCATGGCCAAGTTAGTAATTTGCCCTTCATTCTATAGAACATCTTGGCTTGCTTTGTGTTACAGTTTTGTTTTTTTCATATGACTCTCCCCTATTTTGTATTTTTTTTGCTGTGTGACAAAACAATCAACCGTATATGGTAATCATGTATAATTTACATAAACCTTATTTCTGCAAGTTGGTAGTATCCACTTATGCTGATATTTGTTTTATTAAATACAAAGATTTTGAAACATTCTATTTAGATAATTACTTTTTCTAAATCAAATAAAGTGAGTCTGTAAATGCTTTTTTGAAGTGAATACATAATGACCAAGTTAAGGTAGTTAGCATTTTGATGTCCTTAAATAAAATTGTGCCTACAAAATATGTACAATTATGTAACCATTTCTTTTTAGTTTAAAAAAAAATATTGAGGCTAGAGAGATGGGAACACTTACTTCTTTTGGAATGGACTGGAATTCTCTTCCCCCTAACTCACGTTAGGCTGCCCACAATTGCTTGTAACTGTAGCCCCATAGCATCTTGATACCCCCTTTGGGCCTCCATGGGCCCCGCATTCATACACTCATACACACACACCAACACACAAAAATACATAAATAAGAATAAAATATTTTAAGAGGTATGAACATCAGGTACTCTTCTGATGCTTCTTTGGCCATGTGGTACATTTCCCTGCTTCCAGGGGTAATACACACATTTAAAACATCTCTGAGTAGCTGACCCTGATATTCAAGGTGTTGTTCACAGACTATTTAAATATTTTAAATATTAAATCCAAACCTACTATGCAATTAACCCTGGAAGTTTAGAGCCAGTTATAGAACAAGGTAGAGTGCTTTTGTGGCCTAATTACTTGTGGGTGACACGTCTGGTTCCATTTTATAGAAGCATTGTTTTTCTTGGTTGTTTTGAAGTTCACAGTCTTTCAGAAATAACAGTGAGAGGCAGAGGCAGGAGGATCCCTTGAGTTGGAGGTCAACTTGATCTTCATAGAGCCCCATCTCAAAATGAATTAATCAACATGGAACAAGTGTGTTCCCCATAGATTGACAAAGCTGGATTTTCTCCTGTAGCTACTGTCTCTTCCTCATCGAATTATAAAAGTTCTTTATGTCTTCTGGACAGTAGACCAAATCAAGTGTAGTGCTTCAAGCATCTGAAGGCTTCTTGTTTCTCTGATGGCTCCCTTTTGACATCGTAACTGTGTATGTATTTCACATGTGTATGTTTTACAGATAAACTTTCCATCTTCATCTGCTAAAGTACTAATTTATCCTCTGTTACTGAAGGAGTTTCATTGGATATCAAATACTGCACCCAGTGCAGGTCACAGATGCCAAAAAGTCACTTCCACTAGCTAGCTCTTCTTGTCTAAGCTCCGTTTGTGTTTGGCTGTATTTTCTCTTTGTCTTCTAGGCTCTGTCCTTCCTGTTAGTCAGATGCTTCTGTGTCATGAGGTACATGTCTCTGGTGAGGTTCTGCTTTGGCCTTTCTGGCGCTTATGGCTGTACCTCTCTGATGCCTTATTTCTGGAATTGATAAGTGTTTTGGGGGAAGTTTTGAACCAGTTGTTCCTCTGAATTATTTTTCTGCCCCTCCCCCTCCCCTCTTTTGGCCTAACTCATTGTTCACATGCTCATACATTTGGTGCTGTCCATTATCTCTGAGGCTATATTATTTTTTCCAGCCTTTGTTCTCAATATGTCTATTTTCAAGTTAAAGGACTTCTGTCCAGTGTTTCTGCTTTAATTATTGATTTTCAAGTCAAGCATTTACCTGGGTTCTCTATATACTGACAGTCTCCACTTATGTACTCAAGCTTTACTTGATGATAATAGTTTCTTTAGCTCCTTGACTGTGTTCAATGTGTTGGTTGAAATTCTTTGCCTTAGCACATTCAGTGGCTCACCTTCTTCAGAGACAATTTTTATTAACAGCTATTTTTCTCATAGAGACCATATTTTTGTATTTTTTAAAATGTCTCAAATTTCTTGTTTTTAAGTAGATATAATATATTAATAATTCATCAACTCCAAGAATCATATTCTTCCAAGATCCTTTATTTGTTTTTGTTTTATGTTTAGGACTATTGAAAAATTCAGTGTGTATCAGGTGTTGTCATCTCAGCCTTCTCCTCCTCTTCCTCCTCTTCTTCTTCCTCCTCCTCTTCCAGCCCCCACCCCTTCCCTTCTCTTCCTTCTCCTCCGGCCTCCTTCCTGCCTGGCTTCCACTGGGATTGTGCTTGTGTGTGTTGACACTCATATCAGACACTCACCCACCCAGTTGGCCTTCAGCTCTGCTTTAGAAGCCTGTTGCCTCCCTGTGCTGGGTCTCAGGGTCATCTCTGGGCCTCTGGACTTTTCTGAGTCATGGGATATGGCACTGAGGTGGACATGTCCCTCTAGATTCCCAGGAATATTTTGGTCTTATTAATTAACCCATTTGCCCAATATTTCTCCACAGTCTCCAGCAGCTAATATCTAATTATTTTCTCCAGCTAACCCCTAGAGAGTGAGCCAGTTTGTGCTAAGGAGAGTGCCAAGTCAGGTTGGATAGAGACCGCTCACTGGGAACCATTCCTAAATGGTTCCAGTTGCCTCACTGCACCCCAGTGGCTACCAGGCTATTGCTTAGGGAAAATAACACATAGCTCTGTTCTTACCAAGATTTAGCCATGGTTACTTTGTTGGTGTGTTCCTTTTTAAATAAATACTCTTTTACTCTCTGTAGCTCTATGGTCAGTTGTCCAGTCCTGGCAGTGGTGATCTTAATAGTTTGCAGCATCCACTTGTTTTTTTTTTTTTGAGAGAATGTTGGGAGTTCCTTGCACTGGCAAGTTGGACTGAAGTCACACCTGCACCTCTCCTCACAGTGTGGTTAGACTCAGCTGGTGCTGTGCAATGACTGGAGGCAGAGTGCCCTTAGAGGATAGTCTGGCTGATTCTCTTTCTGCTGTGTTTCAGGACTATGATGATGGCTATGGCACTGCATATGATGAACAGAGCTATGACTCCTATGACAACAGCTACAGCACCCCAGCCCAGAGGTAAGAGTCACCCCATGCAGCCAGGCCTGGCATTAGCTTGACATAGGGTCCCTCCACAGCTTGCTGTTTGCTGTTGTTTCTTCTAACTAGAGAAGTGGAATCTGTGCTTCCAGATAGCTTGTGTTACTGCTCCCAAGTGCTATCATGCTAAGGCATCCAAGACGTGAGAACTAAGTTTCATTTTATCGACTCTGAAAATTCACCCTAAATGTTTACTGTCATCTAAGGAAGGATGATAGTCTCAAAGTGGGCAACCATTCAGTCCTAAGGCCCCAAATTCTAGAGAAATTGTGAACATCCTGCCTTTCTGGAGTGTCATGCCAGAGCCTGGCTTGCTTTTCACAGAACATTGCATCTTCTTAGCAGTGATGCTCCTGCCTCCTGTCAGCTTCAATTTCTGTAAATGTAACAACTTCTTGATCAGACCCTCCTCCCAGTAAACTGCATACAGCAAATATTGGTCCTGCAGAGACTACAAAGCCTAACCACAGATTGTGACTGTTGTGATGGAGTGTCCAAGCACAAATGTGACATGGTGCTACTCATGCTGTGAGTGAACGCATGGGTTCTCTTACCTGTAAACTCTGATGCTGGGTAGGTGAGAATGTTAAACAATTTTTGTCTTTGCTCATGACAAATGGCCTTTAGACTTTGGTTGACACATGGTCTTTTTCAGTGGATGCTTTGTTCTTTATGTTTGTATTAGTAGGCACTGGGGACTGAGTCACGCCTACAGTTTGTTGAAAGTGACAGGCAACAGGCTGTGTGACACTTGTAGTACAGCTTCTCCTGTAGCTGTAGCCAGCACTTCCTAAAGTGTCCTACTGTAGAGAGCAAGGAGTGGGGTTCTAGAAGGAGCCATTTGTCCAAAATCACACCATAATTGGAATGAGGAAATGGGCCTTGAGTCGGATCTTCTAACTCAAGGACAACTTTTTACAACTAGGCATTTCTCTGCTTAATTTAAAAACATGAATGTGCATAAATATTTCTGTTTTCAGGATGAAGTGCTCTGGTGAAGCACATGCATCGCCCACCTCATAACACCTACTGAGTGTGAGGTTTCTGTCTGACCCTGTTCTAAGGCCTATCACCCAGGCCACATGAGCACATCCTGCAAGATGGATGCTGTGCCTGGACAAGAGGAGGTCGAAGAACAAAAAGTTGATAACTGTAGTCGATGGAGGGACTAGTTGCTTCTGAGCTTCACTGTCCTTTTAGTGAATGCTGGCCCCACACCCATCTCGATCCAGAATCCAATGCTGTTGCATGGCTTTGCTTGAGCTGAAAATGTTCTAGACAGTGTGCTGGTATTTGTATGGCCTTTTGTAGTCTCACCTCTAGTTAGCACACACTTACCTTTATATAAGAAAAAAATCATATATTTTGATTATATTCTTTCCAAACTTCTTCTAAATCCTCCTCATTGCCCCACCCACCCAACTTCATATTCTCTCTCTCATCAAACAAAAAAAGAAAGTATACAAACAATAAAAAAAAATCCAGTAAGAAAAACAAACAAACAGACAAACAAAATGAAACATAAAGTGCACACTAAAAACCACACGGTTCATTTTATGTTGGCCAATTACTGCTGGCCATGGGGCCTGTCCTGGATTTTGTGACAATGGATTGGAGAAAACTGACTTTCCCTTTCCCATCAGCTAACAACTGAAATTAGCTTCTTTGGTTCCACCTCCACTCCTTAGTGCTGTGATTTTCTCTGCTTTAAACCTGTATCTGTCTTCTGTATGCCGTCGTACTGTGTGTGAGTTCATTTGTATAATCATCCTTTTCTGCCTGGAAGATACTGTTTTCTTGGAGTCATCAACCATCTCTGACACTTAGCCTCTTTCCATCTCCTCTAATGCATGGGAAGGGATTGATGAAGACATCTCATTTAGGAATGAGTGTTTCAATGCCTCTCATTCTCTGCATATTGTCCATTGGTGAATCTTTGTCTTAATTATCATGTAGTGCAAGAAGATTCTTTGATGAGGGTTGAGTGATACACCAATCTATAAATATAGCAATATGTCATTAAGAGTCATTTTATTGCTATGTTCCTTTAGAAGAATAATAGTGATAGGTATCTCCTAGGGCTGATGGCCTCTGTAGTATCAGGATCTTGGCCACTTTACTAGTGTCAGGCATTGTTTTCATCTCATGCAGTAAGTCTATTTTTCTTTATTTTTGAGTTCATAATATAATTACATCATCTATCTCTCCTCCTTCTTTGCCCCAACCTACCTCATATACCCTTCCTTGCCCTCTTTCATATTTATGGCCTCTTTTTTCATTATTTGTTACATGCATATATGTACTCACACACATATTCATATATAAATACACATAGATAGACAGACAGACAGATAGACAAATAGATAGGTTAATTCCCAAAAATATAACTTGCTCAGTCTGTTTAATGTTGTTTGTATGTTTTTAGGACTGATAATTCAGTATATGATAAGCAGTTTGTGTGCTTATTTGAGACTATTTCTCCCACTCTTGTTATTGTTTAGTTGCCTGTAGTTCTTTGTATAGGGTTTAGACTTCATGGTCTCCCCTACTGCCCTTTACTTTGCTATGTCTGTTATCTGTTAGGCTCATGTTTAGGCACTTATGTTGCTGTGGCTGCTGACAGTTCTATGAGGTTCAGTCTCATGGTAAACTCTCTGATGCTCTGACTCTTAGAATATTTCCACCCCATAGATGTGGAAGTTGCTTTGTAGGTGTATCCATTGGGACTGGACTTCACAACCCTGCAGTTTGATTGGTTGTAGTTTTCTGCAGTGTTCCCCATCTGTTGCAAAGAGAAGTTTCCCTGATAAGGGTTGAGAACACTACACTTACCTGTGGATATAAGGACAAATGTTTAGAGTATAGTTAGGGATTATATTGGTTTAGTAAGGTAGTGGTTGTAGGTTCTTCTCCACAGTCCATGACTTCACTAGCCCTGGGTAGTTTGCCAGATTTCTAGTACTGGTCTTGATTTTCTTTTTTGTTGAGTGGACCTTAAGTGTGATGAGGAAGCTGTTGGTTACTGCTAAGGTTTGTGTATTGCTGTTGCACACGTAGGGTTATTGTACCATACTGGTTATTATTGTGGTTGGTAGATCTCATCTGGATAGCAGTATTGGTTTTGTACTTCCTCTAGAAGCTTGCTTGGCACCTTCTGGTCAGTTCCAGTTCTGGCTATTTCTAACTGGCACTAAGGTCAGTTCCAGTAGGAGCTTTGGTTCCTGCAGTAGACCTTAGCCAATCCAAAAAAGGTTGGTGTTCCTATAACATTTGTGCCACAAGTACAGCAATATATCTTTTAAGCAGGTTGCTGTTGTAGGTGACAGAGTTTGTATCTAGGTGATGCTGGTGATTACTTTTTTTCCCTGGTAGCATGTAAAATCTTAGAGCATGTGATATATTTCCATTTTCTGATGTCTTCTTTAGTTTTCTTAATATCTTAAGATTTTTATTATAAAAGTCTTTTATTTGCTTGGTTAAAGTTATCTGAGGTTTTTTTGTTTATTTTCATTTGTTTGTTTGTTTGTTTCGAGACTATTGGGAAAGACACTGTTTCCCTGCTTTCTTTCTTTGTCTGGTTTTATTTGCACATGGGAAAATTACTTATTTTTTTGTATCAATTTTTGTGTCCTATTTTGTGAAATGTTTTTATTATCTTTAAAAGTTTACTGATAAAGTTTTTAGTGTCTTCATGTAGAAATCACTTCATGTATAAAACCACACCATCTGTAAATAAAGATACTTTGACTTTTTACTTTTTCTTTTCCTATTTGAATTTTTTCTTTCAGTTGTCTTATTGCTCTAGCTAACATACAAGTCCTTCATTCAGTAGAAGTAGAGAGAGTGGACATGCTTTGCTTTGTTCTTGATTGTAGTGTATGCTCACTATAAATTCCCTGTATTATGTTGAGATGTGTCACTGCATCTCTAGTATCTCAAGGACTTTAATCATGAAAGGGGTGCTGGATTTTGTCATAGGCCTTTTCTCAATATAATGAGATGGCTATGTAGAACTTATTTTTCAGTTCATTTTGGTTCATATAGTGGTCATGTATGTTGAACCATCCCTGCATCTCCGGCAAGAAGTTTACTTGATCATTGTGGGTGATATTTTTTATGTGTTCTTGAATTTAGTTTGAAAGTATTTTATTGAGAATTTTGCATGTATGTTCATGAGAGAAATTGCTCTATACCTTTCTCTTTCTGTTATTTCTTTGTGTGGTTTTGGTATCCGTATTATAGTAGCTTTGTAAAAAGAATTAGGGACTGTTTCTACAGTTTTTATTTTTTGGACTAATTTGAGGAGTATTGGTTATCTTTGAAGGTCTGGTAGAATTCTTTGAATCCATCTACATAGGATTCTTTGACTTGGGAGATACTTAATGACTGCTTCTATCCTTCTAGGGGTTGTGGGCCTGTTTAAATTGTTTATTCTTTTCAAATTGATTTAATATTGGTAGATGGTTTATATTAAGGAATTATTCTAGGTTTTCCAGTCAATTTTTAAAATGTCATTATGATTCTCTTAATTTCCTGAGTGTCTTTTTTAATGTCTCCTTTTCATTTCTAATTTTATTTAAATATTATCTCTCTTCTTTGGTAAATTGGGCTAAGGATTTATCAATCCTATGTTTTGTTTTGTTTTCTCAAAATATCAATACTTCATTAATTCTTTGTGGTTGTTATTTATCTGTCTTGTCTGTTTGCTTGATCTATTTCATTGATTGTCACCCCACGTTTGAATATTTCTTCCCATCTGCTCATTTGGTTTTAATAGGTACTTAATTCTAAGAACTGGTGTCTTAGAACTGCCTTGTTTCCCATAGATTTGGGTGTGCTATTCGTTTTCATTCAGTTCCTCAAGGGTTTTACTTTTCTTCTAATTTCTGGCTTATTTTAATGCATATGTGGTAGTGAGTTGTTTAGATACCATGAGTTTATATACTTTCTACTGTTTCTTTTACTGTTCATATCTAGCTTTAGTCTATGGATCCAAAAATGATGTGTGGCATTATTTCTGTTTTCTCGTATATGTTGAGACTTGATTTATGTCCTAATATGTATTCAACTTTAGAGAAAGTTTCATGGCTTCTGAGAAGAAAGTGTGTTCTGTAATGTTTGGGTGGAATGTTCTGTAGATGTTTTGACTTATGACATTATTTTAGCTCCAGCATTTCTCTGTTTATTTTTGTCTGGATGTAAGTTTCTTGACAAGATTGGAATATTGAAGACACATGCTATCATTCTGTTAGTCAATATGTGATTTTACCTTCAATAATTTTATTTTTAAATATCTTGGGTTGTTTTGGTTTTGGTGCATAAAATAAATGTTTAGATTTAGAATTGTAATATTCCTTGGTGGACTTTTTCCTTTGAGTATGTACTCTCCTCTATCTCATATGATTAGTTTTAGTTTGAAATCTGTTTTGCTAGGTGTTGAAATAGCTGTACCTGTTGCTTCTTGGTTCCATTTGTTTGGAATACTTTTTTTTTTTTTCTAAACTTTTACTCTGTGATGTCTACCTTCATTTTACAGTATGTTTCTTGGATGTAGCAGAAGGTTGGATCCTGTTTTTGTATCAGTTCTGTTAGTCTTTTTACTGAGGAATCAATTCTGTCTTCTTATTGAGGAATTGACACCATTAATATTGAGAGACATCAACAAATAGTATTTACTGATTCCTGATAGTTTGTTGTTATGGTGTGAGGCCCTCGCCCCCCTCTTTTGACTAACTGTTCTGAGATTACCTTTCCCCCCCCCCCCCGTGGTGTCCTCTTGGATGTAGTTAACCTTCTCTTTAGACTTAACTAAAGTTTTCCTTTAAATGCCCTCTGTAGAGCTGAATTGGTGGGCAGAATTTCCTTGGATTTGTTTTTATTGTGAAATGTTTTTCTTTCTCCCTTGATGTGATTGATAGCTTTGGCATCTGTGGTCTCCCAAGCTTGTAGAACATACATCTAGGATCTTAGGGCTCACAGAGTCTCCTTGAAAAGCCTAATGGGTTGGGCCTTTATGACTTGGTCTTTTTACCTTGCAACTTTTAATACCCTTTTTTTAATTATATACATTTAGTATTTTAATTTTTATGTGCTGAGGGGAATGCTTTCCTTTTCTAGGCCATTTGATGTTCTGTATGTTTCTTGTTTTTTAATATAGGTACCGATTTAGATTGGGGAAATTCTTTTCGGATTTTATAAAAAAATATTTTCTGTGCCTTTGACCTGGGTTTCTTTTCCTTCATCTATATTATTTGTAGGTTTAAATATCATGAATATTTTGTGCGTGGAGATTTTTTTTTAATATTTAACATTTTCTTTGATTAACTATCTACTTCTTCTACTCTGTCTTCTGGACCTGAGATTATCTCTCTCCTGTCTTGTACTCTATTGGTGAGGCTTGCCTGTGAGTTTTTTATTAGATAGACTGGGTTCCAGTTTTATCTCATTCTGGGTTTTCTTTAATGGTTCTGTTTTTCTTGTTGTTTGTATTTGTTTTATGCTAAGTTCTATTTTCGTATCTTTAATTGTTTTCATTATTTCATTCAAGTATTTCTGCTTTCATGGTTTTCATTAAGGAATGTATTCATATCCTCCTTAAGGTCCTTGCTATTTTGAAGTCCTCGTCTTATGCTTCAGCTGAATTGCTTTTCCCAGAACATATTTTATTGTAATAGAACTATTGGTTTCTGGAGGATACATTCTGCCTTAGTTATTTATCTTTGTATCTTTTCTGCTGTGATATAGGCATCTGGAGATCTGATGTTTGAGTTATTTCTTCGTGTAGATATCTGGTCTCATTTTTGTTGGGTAGGTAGTCTGTTCTACAGTTTCTGTTGGCACAATAGGCCCTTTCCAAATGTAGTACTTGCTAGAGAGAGATTCTACGTCCTAGCTTTGTGTGACTCCTGTAGGTCCCTGGTAAAAGAACAGTTCTGTGTGTCAGCAGGAAGCACAGATGCATGGAGATGGGCTAGAAAGAAAGTCTGAAAGAAGCAAAGGGAAAGACCTAAGGGATGGGATTCTGGGTCTGCACCAACGGGATGGAAGTAACCTTCTTATGTTTTGATTTTGGTTGCTCGTAGACAAAGTCTCATTCTGCATATTTTTCAGTAGGTAACAGAGGAGAAAACTAACACATTGCTCTTTTATTTAATGCACCGCCATGCAAAACTCTAGTCCAAATGATCTGTGTTTCTTCAGCTGCTGTAAAGAGCCATATTTAAAGCCCTTACCCATAGGACAATAATGTCACAGTGAGTCTCTGGTAAGCAGACAGAATGAAAACCAAGGTACTGAGAGGATTTTCAAAATCAGGGTCAGAGTTTAAGTCTTTACTTACATAGCTCATTTAATCTAAAAAACAATGGTGAGAGTTGGGCCTGGGCTGATACAGCTTCTGATTGCCTCACTCTAAATGCGGTGATGTGGTATACAATGGGAAGCACCATTCAGTGTTGGTTCTTGACTGTCTGGTGTATGCTTGGCACTGCTCTTAGGGTTTGATGCCTGAAGACTGTTAACATAGAGACTATCACTGGAAAGCTCACTGGCTATACGGAAACAAAGGTGAATTTTTAATTATAAAGTATTATAAGAAGCCTGAGAAGTTTTATGTTTTCATTGGAAAGATGACAAAATTCCAGGTCATTGTTTATGGATGACCTTAGTTTATCTGAGAGAATAAAGGATAAGGAGAAGTCCCCCGATGACAGTCAGGGAAAGGACCACATAGTAAAATGAGGCAGGTACCAGGGACAACAAACAACAGCAAAATATGTAGTTTGAGGAGTAATCACAGTGCACCACAGATGGAATATTCTCTCCAACACCTGAGACTTAAGACTTGGAATCACTAGGGAGCCAAGAGAATGACGTGTTATGCCGTAATTTAGAAAAATTGCATAGCCAATAGCGTGGAGAAGCTGGATTGGCAGATGCTTAGCGCAGCTGGGGCAGAATCAGTTAGGAAGCTGCAACACTATAATTTATAAACCCTACAGGTCAGGAAAAAACTCATGCGTCCATGGCAGTGCAGCCATCTCTGAAGTGATGTTTTCAGGGCTACAGCTGACCTCACCCAGAGGAACAAAGTCCCCAGGAATTGCATGCATGTGCAGTGCAGAAGGAGCCAAGTGGAGTGAAATACTCACTTCCTGGAGAAGAAAACTGGTTCAGACATTTAGATCACTTTTCAAATATCATTCCACCTAAAACCAGAAAGCCACACAGTGAATCTTTGTTTTTCTGACTGCATGGCATTGGATAGGCTTATCTAAGCTGCTGCTTGATAGCAAATTAAAATGGGGTTGCTATTTTGCAAAGTTGGCTTGAAGAAGAAAAAGTTTTGTGCTCTTATGTTAGTGTGGTGGGGAACTATAATAAAATACTACAATATTGTTTTCTCGTGGCTCTGAAATTGAGACTCAAAGTCAGTATGTCATCAGGTCCTCCTCCACCTGAGGCCTTGTTCTCCTTGACTGGAAGGTGACTACCTTTTTCCTGTGTCCTCATGGTGTACTTCCTGTGTGAGTACATCCTTGTGAATCCACAGTTTGTCTTTGGTGAACATTAATCAAATTAGATTAGAACCTGTCCTTAGGTTTCATTTCATTTAAGCTACCTCTTTAAAGGTCCTGTCTCCAGTCACTCATAATTATGGGTTTGGAAGTCTAGGGGTTCAACATAGGATTTTAGGGAGAGTATACACAATATGGCCCATACAACTCAGACACATGATATATGTACAGCATATGTCTCAAAGTTAGGAACCTGATGTAAGCCGGAATATCCCTAGTATCAAATAGTGTCAGTGTGGAGATCATCTATCTCTTCCTTTTCATTATCCCTTCAGCCTATGCAATGAGGTACCATCATTGCATAGGTTCAGAGAGCTTGTCTAGAAGCTCAGGCCCTAACAAGTATACAGTCTCCTTGGCCACTATTTCTTCTTTCTTCCACCCTAGTTTGGATTTTAGCTGCCTTTAGTAATCGCTGTCTGAACATAAATGATACTCTGCTGTGGGTAACTGTTTGCCTTAGAAGATTCCTGCACTAAAGGCTTGTACCACAGCTATTAGTGCAGCTTTTTAAGTGTTGAAAACCTTAGGAGTTGGGGCCTCGCTGGAGAGGGAAATGGGTAACTGGGTAGGTCCTTGCGAGCATCCTGTCCCTGATCCCATTCTTACTCCCTGCTACCATGAGGAAAAATCTCCCTTCTCACAAGCTACTGCTGCCATGGTGTTCTGCCCATCACAGGGCAGGTGATGATCATGAGCTCTGAAACAATCTGCCAAAATAAGCCTTTCTTCCCCTAAGTTGTTTTGTTAGGTATTTTGCCAGAGATTAAAAGCCTAACCCATAAAGCATTGAAAAATCCTGGTATTTAATGCTTTCGGATATTTTAAGAATTGTGTCTGAAAGCCTTACTTTACCAGATCCGGATTATCATAATGAACAGAACCTCACTTAAGCCACATCTATAATATATAGACTAAAACAGCAGTCTACTCTTCCAACTTAACGTTAGGTCCTCGCAGCCAATAGCGCTCCCTGCTTCTGCTGTTGGAGAGCACATACCTTCAGGGTCAACAGTGGTGACACCCGCAGTGCCAGAGGATGCACCGCCCTGTGTTTGTGGCTCAGTTGGCTTACTTTACACTTTACATGTTGCAATTTCTGTAAAATTAGTTTCATACTTCATTAATTTTCTTAAAGTCTAAAACACATTCTGTGCTGTCATTGTAGTTGGTTGTGGTTGTGGGTTGCCAACTTGGCCTCCTTTTAAAAGAAGGTGGAAGCCATGAGCAGAGCTTGATAATGCATCAGAGCTTGAGGATGCACCACTCTGGAGCCACCAGTATGAGCACTGGGAAAGCCTGTGAAACATGTGGTCCTTGTCCCCTGACACGACCTTGAGGATACACATCAGAATCCAGTAGGCATGCCACTAAAGCCATCTCCTAGTCATTTGCTTTGTTCAAATAAGGAGTGAATGACTTTGAATTGCTTCGTGGCTGCTATTTTCTTTCTCTTAGGCAGGGCTATGCTAAATGCAACTGGATGCCTCTGGCTCTGTTAGGGACCACACTGCCTGAGTAGAAAATTGGAGAGCATACATACATCAGTGTTTTCAAGTTTCTGCTTTAATGTGTTGTCCTTAGCAAACCCGTTATCCACAGACACAGGGTGTTTACAAGTTCAGAGTACTTTTCATTCTGATACAGGTTCAGTGTCTGTAGCATTTGGAGACCGGTGCTATAGGGGCTCAGAACACTCTCTCTCTCTCTCTCTCTCTCTCTCTCTTTCTCTCTCTCTCTCTCTCTCCCCCTCCCTCCCTCCCTCCCTCTCTCCTCCCTCTCCCTCTTACACACACACACACACTCTTTCAGGCAATTGATTCAAGCTCTAAGCCTCTGTTTATATTTTCTTTTGGAGGATTGGGCCATGCTGAAGTGAGATAGGAAAAGGAAGTATGCCCTTCACACTGTGGTCTGCTAGAGGACCAGTGGAGAGAACACGGGTGCTGCCTTGCTTTCACACCTCCACGTTCCTTCTCATTTCACAGGTGGGTAGCTGTAGGAAGCCTACATTCATAAATCTAGAAGGACCCAGTGGTAGGCGTTGCCAAGTGACAATGCAAGGGCAAGAAGACCTTGCTTAACACTTCCCATCTGCTCTCCTATATTTGCCATAACAGAGATTGGAAGATGGGCAGTAATAGAATAAGTAAAGAGGTGGCTGTGCCACCTGTCATATCTTTTCAGTGGAAGGCTCTCTCCAGAAAAGACTTTAAGCTTGATGATCAGCTTTATATGCTGTATATTGCACAGAAAAGTTTATCGGGAGGTTTTATACATGTAGGTTTTTTCTCTCGGTTTCTGAGCCTTTTGTCTTAGAATAAGACATTGTAGTATAAAACATCAGAATTTATTTAATATCACACATTTAACTAATATGATGCCAGCACAGTGACTGAAGAGAGGAATATAACCAGTTCATTGTAATTGGCAATTATAGCTCATTGGAAATTATTGATTGATCTCTGTGGGTTCACAGCTTCATAGTAGCTGTAATGATAAATGTAAATAGATGATGAACGGCATTTGCCATTAGGCCCTGCCCATGATCTCACCTGACTTGAGTTCCACATGCTTTGCCTCCTGAAAGCCCTGCTCCTGGATGTAATCCCTTCCATTCTGAAGCAATTCAGGTCAGTTTACACCTGACATTTTATTCATTCATTCATTCATTCATTCATTCATTTATTCATTTTGGTTTTTTAAGACAGGGTTTCTCTTTGTAGCCTTGGCTGCCCTAGATTCACTTCATAGACCAAGCTGGCCCTGACCTCCCAGAGATCCTACTGCCTGTGCCTTCCTGAGTGCTGGGATTACATTTGTGAGGCACTGCACCAGGGTTACATCTGACATCTTACCTATACCCCTTGTGACAATAATAATACTTTAGTCTGTATTTCTAAGCAGCTGTGAAGTAGCCAAAGAAATATCTGTCCCCTGTAGTGATCACAAATACGAATAAAAGAAAAATTATCTCAGAAGGTGCATATAACCCTAGGAAGTCTGGTGATAGCATTTAGCTTCTAGGGGGATCATTCTAAACTGATGAACTAATTTCTTATTTTACCCAGGTTTTGAGAATACCTACAAGTACACATTTCATCTTCTACTGTCTCTGGTATTTTTATAAAGATATTTAAATTCCAATTTAAAATTTTTTTTAAGTCCTGTTTTGGGCAGTGACTAAATCTGGCATTGGTCATTGTGAGTTGTTTGTGTATCATCTCCAGTGTCGTGGTGACCTGAGTGGTAGATTCTTCCATTTAAGGAATCTGAGGGTTGGGAGGTTCCATAGCCATTCTGAGAATGTAGAACCAAAGGGACTCAGGCTTAAGCCTTTGTCCAACTCTAAAACCATTATCCAGCCAAGAAATGTTGTATTAAAAATTTTTGGCTTGTTTTATGGGAAAGCACCATGTTACCTAATAGGTAGACTTGTTAGAAGCAAGAGTTCTGGATAAGTGTTTTGAATGGCAGCTGCGATCCTGCGTGGCTGTTGTCTACTTTGTGGTGGTTTCAGTCAGTATCTTTAGCATCATGGCATAGTATGATCCCTAGAGCTAGCCTGTGAAGGTTGAGAATAGTTAGGAACTTTTTCTGTGTAAATGCCAACTGCTGTACAACTCAAGATGTGACCATTTAAACATCAGACAGACATTTATATTGGCAACAGCTAGTTCCTACATCTAGGGGCCCTATGGGATGATTTGATCTAGGTTAAAGTTTGTTCACCATGCTTTATAAAACCGTTGCCAGTAGTACTCACTGTGATGATGATGGTTCTTTCCGTTGCTAGGACCCACTGCATGCAGCATGCCAGCCCATCAGACACATCTTTATATAGCTCAGTCCCTAAAAACTATGAACATACACTATTACACAGTATCAGGTAGATATCGACAAGAGGTAGATCCCAACTAAAATTAACATTACAGGTGCCTTAATTAATTATTAATTACATTATAGGTGCCTTAATTCTTAGTGAAAACACCATCAAAAGAAAAGGGGGGTCATAAAAACAAAACAAACAAACAAACACAGTGACAAACCTAGTAAAGGAAAAGAAATCAGTGACATTTGCCAAAATCTAGCAAGGAAGCCTCATTCAGAGTAGTCAGGACTAACACAAGAACTGTCACGGTGGGATTTTGCATTGCAGGATGAAGGCTGGGCTTCATTGTGAACAGAGCAGACAGGATGAAGATATAAGTGGGAGATTCCTAACAGCCAATCATGGAGTGAAGGACATCTGTCTGAACTGTCATTTTGTTTTGTTTTCTTTTATTTTCAGTGCAATAGGAGTTAATTAAGTATCTGAACACTCAAACTATGTTTATTGACAGAATTGTCCTTCCCCTCCAGAACACGTGTACTTTTTAGTCTTTACACATTTGCTGAGAAGGGACAGGTAATCTGTTCCGCTTATTAATATGAAGCATACTTTCTGTATCTTTTTTACAATTTTTTCACTTTATATCCCAGCTGTAGCCTCCACCCTTGTCCCCTCCCAATCTCTCCCTCCCTTTCTCATCTCCCATGCCCCTTCCCCAGGCTACTCATAGGGGAGGTCCTCCTCTCCTTCCATCTGATCCTAGTCTATCAGGTCTCATCAGGACTGGCTACATTGTCTTCCTCTGTGGCCTGGTGAAGCTGCCTGCCCCTCCCCCGTGGGGAGGTGATCAAAGAGCCAGCCACTGAGTTCAGTAAGCAACAGCCCCTGTTCTCCTTCCTAGGGAGCCCATTTGGAGCCTGAACTGCCGTGAGTTACATCTGAGCAGGGGTTCTAGGTTATCTCTATGTATGGTCCTTGTTTGTAATATCAGTCTCAGAAAAGACACCTGGACCCAGATTTTTTGGTTCTGTTGCTCTCCTTGTGGAGCTCCAGACCCTTTCTTTCTATCTCCCCCTTCTTTCATAAGATTTCCTGCACTCTTCCCAAAGTTTGGCTATGAGTCTCTGAGCTGTCATTTTGATATGATGTCTGGAGAGCAGGTGGAAATGAGCAAAAGACCCCTGCAACTGTGACTTCAGGGATTTCTTGGCCACTGCCTTTGGCCTGAGCTGAGGAGACTTTGAAGTGGAGAGCATGTGGAAGTGCAGAGATACTGCCAAGGTAGCTTGGAAACAGAGATGAGGATGGGACTGCTTGTCCCTGGCAAGGCAGGATCCTGATGAGCTTCCCCCTGATAATGGCATCTTCTTGTCCATGAACTACAGTGACTGAGATGTGATGAATACAGCCCTTCAGTGAGGGAGCAGCAATGGTGCAGCAGTTAACTTGAAGCCCCAGAGCCACTGTCAGCTTCTTCCTCCATTGCACTACTTAGTAAACAGGACACCTTCGTTGTACTGAAAAATGATCCAAGAAATTCTGAGGCTCCATAGCAAAATTCTTTAGATAAAACAAGGAAATAATTTTCTCCCACTATTTACTAATCAAGTTGGAGAGGATCAAATAGGTGACATACCTGCCAAGTGTTGGTTACTGTATTAGGGGCTCTGATGCTTGTCATTCGACTTTCCTGTCAGTCCTAAATCTTAGAGAGAAGGAAATGCTGAGCGTACTCAGACTGCAGCCCTGTCCAGTTCAAGATCCCAGCCCAGTTCTGCTTGAGTGTGCAGTAAGTAGGAGGTATGTGTGGAGGGGGAGCATCGTTATAAAGATACAGACTGCCTGAACAGTGCTCACAGGTGGAATCTTTATGCCTTTCCTCCACAAGTGTGTGGAGGCACACTAGGGGCAAAGGCAGCCTAGTGGTTATAAATCAGTTGCAACTGTCAGTTCACTGTTTAACGTTCTTGAGAATACCTGAGATTTACCACAGAGGACTTGTGGGATAATGGCAGTGTATGCAAACAGAGTCCACCAGGGAGATGTGTGACACTGTTCGGATTCAGCGCTGCCATCTGCTTAATAGCGCTGAGAAAAGAGTGCAGGAGCACTTATGATCAGCCTCTCAGAGCAGTGGCATATGCTACGCTAGGTGAGCGTCTGGGAGAAGCTGCTACCTCCGCGGCCTGTGTGGCGGCCGTCTGACAAGTGCACGTGTTGGTTTGAAGTTCAACTTTCAACCTTCACTGTACAGTTTTAAAGGTCTGCTTAGCAGATCTTTCCATGTCTTCTTCCTCCATCTCATACACTCTTAAAATGTGTTTCTGTTGGTTTGTAAAAGAGTTCTCTTAGTAAGTTTTACATAAATGTGATCTTTTAAAGCAAAGTTGCTGTCTGCTTGTTTAATAGGGGTGTGTGTGCTATAAAGTTGAAGGATTTTTTTAAAGAAAAAAAATAGAATATACTTATACTTAAGAACTGGGAGAGAAGCAAAAGGAAAAGCACTTCATGCAATCCCAGGAAAAGGAGTTAGGTATGGGTCTCCTAATAGTCACCCATGGACTGGGAAGAGATGAAGGAGAGGGCCACAGCCGGGATACTAATTGAATAAATTGTCATAAATGATAATAATAATAAAAAAGAAAACCGTGAAAGGTGAATTGAGTTTGGGCAAGGCAGAGAAGAATGGAAATTATGAAATAAAAAATATATGAATACTTGCAAAAAAAAAAAAAGAGTCACCCATGTAATCACTATCACCAAATGAAAAACTTTTGAAGTAAGTTTTGACTTTTCCAATTGAACATCATGGGTTAGTAAAGAAAATAGAGCCTGTGAACGTGAGGAAACCTAGCTTTAATTCTAACTCCTTTACTCCCTTGCCCGTATGAATTTGGCCGGTAGACAGAACTTCCTTGAGTCTTCTCACAGAGCTGTAACAGAACTTACTTGAGGCTGTGTGTTTAAAGGAGCATGCCACATGGCAGTGCCGCAGTGCGTCACTGGAGCCACCTGCGTTGACACCACACACTGCTGGGAGCCGTTTACATCACTTCATAGAAGGGAAATGAAGGAGAGTTTAGACTGTTAGGAGCTGCTTTTCATACCTGAAACCTTTGACAGTCTTCCCTCTTGTACCAAGAAATAAGCAGATGGGGGAGGGGAGGCTTCGATCATGATGTAAAGTGAGTAAATAAATAAATTAATGGAGAAAAAAGGAAATAAGCAGCCTGGATGAATGATCTGTGCCTTCTTAGTCTCATAAAACGTTGTTAGAAACTGTCTTGAGTTACAGTTAGAGTTCTCAGCTCTGTCAGTAGGCCTGTGGTCAGATATTGGTGAGTTATAAAAAAGTCAATTTCTGAAATCTTCAAAATGTATTTAAACCTCGTTTACTAAACAGTCTTTGCAGTAATGATGGGGGTTATATTTGCCCCTTTGTAATTCATTGTGAGGGGATTTTCCTTCTATGCAAGCTGTAATTGTAGATGCCCTTGGACTTCCGGTTCCACGGTGAGCACCCCACAGTAAGAGCTCTATGAGAGACACAGGAGGAGAGGAGGTGCCAAGAGTATCTAGGTGAAGAGGATTAGAGGAAGGTTCTAGTTTCCCACTTGCTCTATTAAGACTGATTGTGATATAATTACTTGCAGTGGGTAATGCAGTCTGGGGAAAAGTTTCTTTGGGACATGTTGATTTTGGGGGTGTAGGCGGAAGGGCAACCTACCTTATACTTGATATGAACTATTTTATGTTTAATAGCTCACCACACAGCTGTTAGCAATTGTTCTATCTGAGGTCATTAATTATAAGTATGTTGTCATGATTGAGTCTACTTTATTTTTAAGTAAATGGTTGTTTTATTTCTGGCCTTGTCTTTTGTAATTGTACCACAGTATTTGTTCCCGGCATTAGAGGAGGTCAGGTGAGGTGCTCCGTGAAGTGGAAATGTGTATACCTAGGAATCTGGCACACTTGCTGTCAAGCAGACGCTCGTGTTCCTTCCCTAAATCTCCATATCCTCACCTATAAAAATGAGAATCAGTAGTGCCAGCATGTACCGCTTATAATGTGGGGGTTGAGCTGAGAATTTATTAATCTGTGTGGCCTGAGTAGAGGTGGCACCCGCTCTTCTGTTCCATTATATCTTTCCTGCCTTCTGGCGTTTGTAGGTGTTTGCCTGTGCTTACTACTGGTGACTGGTGAACCACTCAGGCCACCTCCTCCATCATCCTCCATGCACTTTGTCTGTGTGTCTTGGCGTGTGCTGTACATTTAAAAGCAATAGCAGTCTCGACTTTATGCTACTGTGTCCTGCCTGACGTTTTTATTTGATACAGTGTAGAAGACCAGGAACTGATGAACATATAGAAAGAACAGTAGGATTAATGACCAAAACAAAACGCCACTGTCTTCCTTAATCACATTCTTAGTCGCTTAGAAGCACTGCTGTACCTCAGCAGCATGATTTATGCTGACCATGGAGAGTCACTTGCTCCAATTGCAGCTTTCTTTTTGTCTGTCTGTCTCTTTCTTTTGTTCATTCTTTCTTAATGATCAGTAAAAGTATTGGTGATGCCCTTAGTACTGCTACGTTTAGAGACATAAATTATATTGTTTGCATACATATTTTATAGCCTGATAAGAATTTTTTACATGTGGGGGAAAAAAAACATGCATATGAGCCTAGCCCAGGTAGCAGGGAAGTGTCTCAGGAAAGGCTGAATCAACACTTTATTGATTAAAAATAACTGAGTGCTTTACGTGCCTTGGTTACTCTGCTTTGTTTTGAATCACTGCCCTCCTGTTTACTCACTGTGACTGGGTAAACCATGTAACCTGTGCTGTATGATTATAAAAGCAGCTACCTATTCGGGCAGTCACTGAGCTCCTGTGTGGAAGCAGTGTAGCTTCAGAAAGAATTGTTCAGAGGCTCCTTTACATTTTCAAATTAAAGCCTAATTTGACAGGAGGTTTCTTGGACTTAGTATAACATTAAGTCTCTGTCTGCTGGTGTGGCTTTCTTTATTGGGAGCAGGAAGAAAAAATCACTGCAAGTGTGAACACTGCTGTGCTTTCCACCTGGCTTCACAGAAGCCTCTGCAGCAATTACAGAGCTGGTGTCAGCACACATACCTCTTTTAATATCTTCCAGTTGGGGTCTAGGTGTAGGTCAGCTATCTGTAGTTTTTTGTTTGTCTGTTTGTTTTTGGTTTTGTGTGTGTTTGTGTTTAACTCTACAGAAGCTTTCCACAAGCAGCCATGGTTGAAGGCCATGCCTGCCGACCAGCAAATGGGGTTGTGCACATATCGAAAACACTTTCCACAATGTCTAGCAGACAGTTGCTAAATAAATTATTGGCGTTTCTGTGGCATCATCATTCACTTGTTCATCAGATTTCCACAGAGTACTTACTGTGCACTAAAGATTGTCCTGTATGCTAAAGAAGAGTTGTTGAACAAAATGCATAAAGCTCTCTACCCTTTACAGTTTAAGTTCTGCTGATGGCAATTATAAATGAGTTGGGCATGTTCAGCTTTGTTGAGAAGATTGATTTAAGATTTGAAAGCAATTCCAGAGCTTACCTGAATGATGGGCATCTATGAGAATGCTAGTCTGTGCCAAAGACCAGGAATGGCACTGTTTCATGTATTCTGCCATCCTAAATGCTATAATTTTCTTGTTTGAACTCATGATTCGAAAATCTTCTCAACAGAAAGTATTTCATTTATTTTTGAGATTTTTAAAACAGTTTGATATAAGAATGTTTAAAGAATATGTTACCGTAATTTTCTATCTAAACTTAGCAATAACATTGAAATAACTTACACATTTAAACCTTTGACGTTAGGTGACAGAGACAGACAAATTACTGTGAGTTCTAGGCTAACCAGGTCTACACAGGAAGTTTCAGTCAATCCATACCTACACAGTGAGACTCTGTCTCAAAAAGCAGTAAAGAAAGCTAACCAAAATCTGTGGGGCTGGAGAAGTGTCTTCAGGTATTGTTCTAGAAGAGAACTAAGTTCAGTTCCCAGCATCCATGCTGGGTAGCTCACAACTGCTTATGAATCCACTTTCAGGGGATCCAGTGCCCTCTTGTGACTTCCAAAGGCACCTGGACTCACATCCTTATAACCGCATGGAGACACACACATAAAAACATAAGTAGAATGTTTAAATTAACTGTGGAGTTAGAGGAGAGTATTGTTTGGCCATCCAACATACAGTTCATGGTAACAACTGTGTTCAGTAGAATAGTAGCTGTCAAAGGTGTCCAGGCTCTGGTCCCCAAAACTGGCAAGTGTGTCACCTTAAATTGTAGGTGGATTTTATATATATGTTAACATAAAGAACTGAGTTGAGCAAATTACACTGAGTATCTGAGTTATCATAATCTCACAGCAGAAAAGACAGAGAACATGTAGCTATGGAAAAAACACAAAGTTGAATCAACACTGCCAACTTTGAGGATGGAGAGAGGGGCTACAAACGGATACTGCATGTTAGCTGCCTTCATTTGTAGTAATCTCCTGTAGCAAACAAGCAAGCAGAAATACAGCCAACATTCAGACCAAAGATTACCCTTTGCAACTGTAGCTGTTCTATATTTCCAGTTGTTTCTCATAAAACAGTCAGCAGTCAGTTTACAAAATAAAAATTTATAAGACGAGGAAATACAATAATCAAGAGATTGTTAGTTGCCAAAATTGATATAATTGATCAATAAATAAGAATATAAAGGGAAATAGCAAGTCAGCATTAAAAGATATTGAATGATACTATCAAACCCTTAACCTAATGCTAATAGTGCCCTGCATTCAGGAAAACCAAAATACACATTATTCCCAAGTTGAGATAGAAATTCTGGCAACACAGATAATATTCTGTACAATACAATAAGATTCATCAAGTTTCTGTGGATGACAGTTATAAGGACATGGGAAATACACAAGAAGAATCCAAAATAACTTGTAAGAAAATGCCAGCAGCAAAGACTCACAGTGTATCAAAGCAACAAAGGAGTGAACTGAAGTAGATTCCAGTCACCAAAAGCTAAGGAATTGGAGCAGGAACAACAAATACTATTTGATTGTTAGTGTCCGTCATGATGTAAAATGGCACAGTCCTGAACACCATAATCCCAAGTGTTGACACCTGTTTGGATCAAAACCCCCAGGCCACAGTCCTGAAAGCAAAGTTTGGGATAATGAGATTCTAAAAGATGAAATCCCTGAACCATAATTCTCAATTAAAAGGGCTGCAGGGAAAGGCTGGAAACACCCATTTGGGTGAGGAATTGGCATGCTTTGCATTGTTGCAGGCCAAGTGCCTTCAAACCAGCCTCCCAGAGAATTTAGCCAAATTCAGAGATATTCTGGGCTGGAGATTGTCAGGATAAGGGCAACTAGACAGTGAACCAGCCTTCCTTAGAGCTGTGAAGTCTTACATTTACCGCTTAGAAACAGAAAGGCTGGGTTTCACTTCTTTTTGTTCCATTTTCACATTGGCTATTGGGTATCAACTTTTATAACTTCTCAGATTTTTAGGCATATGGGGTTACCAGATTTAATTCTGTTGGATTTGAAAATTGTAGAACTGTTCCTCTTGTTTATGTATCCAGGACTAGAAAAACCAAGGTATTCTGGAAATATTTGAAGAAGGCGAAACTAGCAGAAGAAAATAGATTTCAGTTGCATCCCCAAACCGCAATGAGAAATTTGCAATCAGGTAGAATTAGAGCTTTCTAAGAACGACTTTCAAGGTAATTCCAACAGCTTTCTATTTATTCTGGTGTATTTGATGGAGAAACCAGATGCTTAGGATGGCTGCATGATGGAGCAGTGATGAAAACTTTTTATCTGTAACTCCTCATCTTGTGTTCATATTTTTCCCAACAGATGAAATATGGAGAACATGACATTAAGTGAAGTGACTCAAACCCAGAAAGAGAAAAATACATGTTCTTTTCTCATATGCAGATCCAAGAACTTGTGAGGAATTGAATCTGTTGACCTGGAGAAGCTAGCACGGTTTCAGATTGATTAAAAAGCATATTTACAGTTAACAGTAGGACATACATCAGTGTCACCAATATGGTTCCTGCCATATTTGTGCTGTATGCATGTGCTTACACGGTGGACAGCTACGTATAACAGAGCATGTAGGAGCACAGCACAGACTCAGGGATACTGATGGGGAATGCTCATGTGATACCAATAATAATACCAAAAGAAAACTCCAGCAGGGTGGTTTGTTGTGAATCCTGTCAGGCTTTGAGAAATTCAGTCTGATGTTGTGCAGTCCTTCTGGAAGTGGAGGATTCGGGACTGTGTTCAAGTTTATTTTTTAAGGCCACTGCACCAAACCTGACCCCTACATCAGAAGAAAAGACAAACCCCATAGCTATAGGTGGTAGTCACTTATGACTGTACATGTACACTTACCAAAATATCAAGTCAAGTGTAGTAGTGTGTGAAAGCAAAGGATTATCTCTCTAAGTAGATTTACCTCATTACTAGAAGGATTGATTAAAATGAGAGTCCTGTACCTCACCACAGTAAATGATCACGTGATCATTTGATGTACATTGACAATGACAAGTAGAAATCAGGACAAATAAGAAATAAAAGAAAATTTCCATTAAGTTGATAAAACTCATGAAAAAAAACAGCCAAATGAATTATTGTATGTAAAATATCTCTTTCTTTTCTGCTAAATGGAATGTGCTGCTTTTCCAGACACTGCTCTTGTTCCCTGTAGTGCTGAGGGCAGCTCAATGAGGCAAGGGTAGGAGGAAAAAACAAAGGCACAAACTAGAATGGACCAGATGAGGAAGAATGGCTTAACTGCAAGGCCACGACTGAGTGAAAGAAACTAATAATTACTTTGGTTGCATGACACAAAGGATACAAATCACATATTTCTGTGTATCAGCAATTACTATCTTAGAACTTCTAATAAATCACATTAGCATCAAAACTAAGTATGTAGAAAAGATTCATGGTTTTTTTATTTTTTTTTTGTAACACTATTTTGTGCTTTTATTTTTCTTCCCTATTTCTTTTCTTTTTTTATTTTTTATTTTTATTTTTTCTTTTTTTTTAAATTTTTCATCAATTACACTTTATTCATTCTGCATCCCCCCATAAGCCCCTCCCTCCTCCCTCTGCATGCATGCCACTTACCAAGTCCACTGATAGGGGAGGTTCTCCTCTCCTTTCTGATCTTAGTCTATCAGTTCACATCAAAAGTGGCTGCATTGTCCTCTACTATGGCCTGGTAAGGCTGCTTCCCCCCAGGGGGAGGTGATCAAAGAGCAAGCCAATCAGATTATGTCAGAGGCAGTCCCTCTTCACATTACTATGTAACCCAATTGGACTCTGAACTGCCCTGTGCAGGGGTTCTGGGTTTTCTCTATGAATAGTCCTTGGTTGGAGTATGAGTCTCTGGGAAGTTCCCTGTGTTCAAATTTTCTTGTTCTGTTGCTCTCCTTGTGGAGACCCTGTCCTCTCCAGCTCTTACTATTTCCCAGTTCTTACCTAAAATTCCATTCACTCTGCCCAACAGTTGCCCATCAGGCTCAGCATCTGCTTTGATAGTCTGTAGGGCAGAGGCTTTCAGAGGCCCTCTGTGGTAGGTTCCTAGGTTGTTTCCTGTTTTCTTCTTCTTCTGATGTCCATCCTCTTTGCCTTTCCGGATGGGGATTGGACATTTTAGTTAGGGTCCTCTCTCTTGCTTAGTTTCTTTAGATGCACAGGTTTTAGTGGGTTTGTCCTATGTTGTATGTCTATATGAGTGAGTATATACCATGTGTGTCTTTTTGCTTCTGGGACAACTCACTCAGGATGATCCTTTCCAGATCCACCATTTACCTGCAAATTTCATGATTTCCTTATTTTCCATTGCTGAGTAATATTCCATTGTGTAGATGTACCACAATTTCTGCATCCATTCTTCAGTTGAGGGGCATCTGGGTTGTTTCCAGCTTCTGGCTATTACAAATAAAGCTGCTACAAACATGGTTGAGCAAATGTCCTTTTTGTGTACTTGAGCCTCTTTTGGGTATATGCCCAGGAGTGGTATGGCTGGATCTTGGGGAAGCACTATTCCTAGTTGTCTGAGAAAGCGCCAGATTGATTTCCAGAGTGGTTGTACAAGTTTACATTCCCACCAGCAGTGGAGAAGGGTTCCCCTTTCTCCACAACCTCTCCAGCATGTGTTGTCACTTGAGTTTTTCATCTTGGCCATTCTCATGGGTGTAAGGTGAAATCTCAGGGTTGTTTTGATTTGCATTTCCCTAACGGCTAGTGAGGTTGAGCATTTCTTTAAGTGCTTCTCTGCCATTCGGTATTCCTCTACAGAGAATTCTCTGTTTAGCTCTGTTCCCCATTTTTTAAGTGGATTACTTGGTTTGCTGCTTTTCAGCTTCTTTAGTTCTTTATATATACTGGATATGAGTCCTCTGTCAGATAAAGGGTTGGTGAAGATTCTTTCCCAATCTGTAGGCGGTCGCTTTGTTTTGATGACGGTGTCCTTTGCTTTGCAGAAGCTTTTCAGTTTCATGAGGTCCCATTTATTGATTGTTGCTCTTAGAGCCTGTGCTGTTTTTTTTATTTTTTATTTGTGTGTATGGGTGTTTTTTATACAGGTTTATCTATACATCACATGAGTACCTGGTGCCCAATGAGGTCAGATATAGGTACTGGAACTAGAGTTATAAATGGTTGTGAACTACCATGTAGGTGCTGGGAATTGAATATGAGATTCCAGAAAGAACAGCCAGAACATTTAAGTCTTTTAACTGCTGACTTGTCTTTCCAGACCTAAACTTTATTTTCTTTTTTTATATTTTTAATTATTTCATTTAATTTATTTAATGTATATGGTCTAGCTACATAAGGACATTTTCATAGAAGTGTAGGTCATACATGGAGCATATTCTTTTTTTTAAACTAATTTATTTAATTTTTATTTTATGTGCATTAGCGTGAGGGTATCAGATGCCTTGGAACTAGCATTATAGACAGTTGTGAGCTGCCATGTGGGTGCTGGGAATTGAACCTGGATCCTTTGGAAGAGCAGTCAGTGTTTTTAACCACTGGGCCATCTCTCCAGCCCGAGCATATTCTTTTTAACATGACATAAAATTTACTATTTAAGTTAATATTGTAGTTATTTTAGTAATATGTTCAGTTTATGAAGTCCCTTTGGAACATTTCTATCCCTCTAGTCAGCTCCTTTATACTATTTTTCTTATCCCTTTCATAGCCTCAGCTCCAGACATCCTTGGTTTACTATTATGTCTGTAGCTTTCACTCTTCTGGATGTTTCATACATACATATATAGCCACAGCCACTGTGTTATCTTTTATATCACATGCTTGCATGTATCGCTTTTTTTTTCTGAGTAATATTCCATAGTATGAGTATATCACTTTTGGCTTATTTCTTTAATAGTATTGGTTACTGGGCTGTGCCTGAGGTTAGGTGTCATTGGCTAATTCTACCGTGAACATTTTTGCTCATCATTGTGTGGACTTGTTTATAGATAACAGGGACTTTGAAACTACTACATTAAACAATTTGTGTTTAACATTTGAAGAAGCTTTCCAGCCGTTACAACACACGGGGATCCATGCTTGTAAGCCCAGCATGTGGGTGAGTAAGTTAGGAAGATCACAAGTTCAAGGATGGTCCACGCTGCGTAGAGAATCTGAGGTGTTCGTGTTACAATAGGGCTCATACTTTAGAAAGGGGTGGAGAAGACAGAGAGGAGCCCATTTGTTTTTAAAGTGGGAGTGCTGTTTAAAAATCTCACTGGGAATGTATGAAGCTTCTTAGGGATGAGTTTGGTAAAACTGCACATTTCTTTTGTACTGACAATCATTAATATTATATAGAGTTTAATGACAGCTATTAAATGGAGATAACTCATGGTTTTGGATTTTTAAGAGAAAATGTTACATGTCAACCCCTAGCCCCACCATTCTGCTCTCTGTAAAATCATTACTACAGGCTGCTTTGTGGTTTTCCCTATACAACAGATATAAGGATTGCCAGTAAAAACACTTTCAAGATTGACAAGTGAGCCAGTGGAACACTGGGGAGCAGCTGTAAAATGGTGACGGAGCATTTTCTGGTGCTGTGCAACAGCTACAGACCTCAATGGCAAGAGCACGCCTCGCCACACACTGCAGGTGGCTTGACTATCAGACACAAGCAGAAGTTTAAACAAATAGGCTTGATACACATTCAGCCTTGATCTCCATTATACCATGGAGCACACATGCCGGCTCTCCCTCAACTTCAAGATCACCCCTCCAAAAAAAAAAAAAAGTTATGGTTTTTGAACTTGAACACATACTCCATTCTTTTGAACCCCATCCTTAGCAATCTGTCAGTTTCCTGTTCCTCCAGAACGACTCTTTAACCCTTTGCCATGCTCAGCTCCCCGGAGGCCCGTGTGCCAGTTTCCCACCTTGCGTCTTTCTGTTGCTTCTATCTGGAAAGTGCTCTTGTAGCTTTTGCATGCTGTGTGCAGAAAGGTTGGGTGTGGGTACAAGCTCCTCCACTGGCTGTGTGAGCATGAGCTGCTGTGCAACATACTTCTGAAACCTTATATTTAACTGCTGGGATGCCATAACAGTGCTTCCCCTCCTGGTTGTGCAACGCCATTAGGTGCGGCCAGTATAAGACATTGTCCACTGTTGTTATTGTTATTAGGCTTGCATCATGACTATAAGTGCTTTACTCTCAGGCAGTACTGGATGTTGGCTGAATAGATCATGTGATCTCCAAGTGTTTCCAGGGAGTGTAGTGCTTTAATACTGTCAACAGCGTCTCTGAGTAGCTGCTCTGTTTCACTTAGGCTTTGCCACAGTCTCAAGAAATATGCATTTTTCCAAACAATGTTCCTAATGAGAAAGAAATAACTTTGCCTAAGTTTGTACAAAAGAAACTGAAGCCTAGCTTCTTGTTTGTTTACCTCTAAAGCCTGCTTCATGGTAACTGTTTCCTTGATCTCATTTTCTGAAGTAGGTGCAGTAAGATGGAAGGATGATTTAAGATGAAGACCTGGTTGTGTCAGAGCATCCATATGGCATTGTCTAGCATCACAGTGGTGCTGCCTGTGTGTCTTCAGTGGAACCCAGAGGGATCATTGCTAGGCTTATATGCAAGGCTCTCCTGTTATGACCTGGGTGGAGGGTGAGGTGTGGTAGAGGTGGATTCCTTACCAACAAAGGATTGTTATCCTTTTGCATGATTTTTTTCTAGGAATCTGGTTAAAATTAATTTTTCCAATTAAGTGGCACCATCTGTATCCTCTATCCTCTGTTCTAGTAGAAAGTGTAGCTGTGCTCCCTGGGTCAAGACCAGGCAAGTCCATACCCTTTTCTTAGATCCTTTCAGCTCTATGTTACAATATATCAACCAAATAAGGAATTTGTTTGTTTGAGGCAGAGTTGAAGCAGTTCCTAGCTACTGTGAGGACAATGTGGGAGCTTGGAGTCTAGCCTTCTGGTGCTCTTGTCCATCCCTCTTCACAGGAGGTCAGCTTTCTTTTAGGATACTTCCTGGAAGTTTCCTTTCTTGAGCTATCCCATCTCAGTGACTACTTCCTCTGCAAAAGGAGCTAAAAAGCAGAGAGGGTTGATGCATTATCACTGTCGGGAGTCCGCTTATTAAGAAGAGGAAGTACAGTTGCAGAGATGACTCTGGTTAAAGAGCACTGAAGACACAGATTCTGTTTGTAGCAACTACATGGCAGCTTACAACCATCTGTAACTCCAGTTCCAGTGCCCTCTTTTAGCCTCTGAAGGTACCAGACTCGTGGTACACACACACACACACACACACATGTGACCAGAATCCTCATACTGATATAATAAAAATAAACCTTTCAGTAAGAAGAAATGCATGTCAGCAGGGAGCCTATCCTGTTGGTTTTCTCCCTTGTCATATAAAAGAATTTTTTATTATTATTTTATTTTGCTAAGATAGAGTGTACTTACAGCAAAGAAATGTATATTTATCTGAAAGAAACAACTGAGTAGTGCCTGGTTTCGTGGGTATGTGACCCAAAGGGAGCTGTTTCCTGCACCTTGGGAGTGTCTATGACTTTTTCTGTTAGACTTGATCATGAGATTTTTAATTCCAGTAACCTCCTTTGTCACCTGAAGTGGCATGCCTTCGTTTAAAGCACTCAGACATATCACAGATGAGACTGTTGTGATTGATGGTTAAATTGGATGGTAGTGAAAAGCAAGTCAGAGTAACTGGGCTTTTTTCCCAGCTTGTGGCAGCCTTTCCGAGGGTCCTTGGATAGATCACTTTGTGTCTCTGAAGCTGCTTCCTCATCCCACGTCAAACTGTAAGTCTTCAGTTAGCATGCTTTTACCTCTTTGGCTTTTTTCTTTTTCTTACCTGCCAATGCATACCTTTCTTCTTCCTAGAAACCAGGCCTCCCTGCCCCATGATTTACACGAATCTGAGCTCCCAGGTTCTATAGCACCACACTGGGCATACCCACTTGTCTGATTTGCATGAGGAACCGACTAGACACGTTCCATTGCAAAGACCAAACTCTGTTTGCTGCTTTATTCCCAAGGTTGGCACATAGTAGGTACTATGCATCGGCTCAATGAGCTTGGAAGGAGGACAATGCTGAAATGCCGCAGAAGTCATCTCACACAGCATAATGTGGGAGCTGCATATATCTGAAGTGGTAGATGGGTGTTGCTTTCAAACTAGGTTTATAAAATGGACAAGCCGCATTATGGGGGAAGATGGTGTGTGTGGAAGACCAGCACAGTGCATCATCTCTAACAAGCTGCTTCCATGACTGCTGTCCTAAACTGTTTGCATGCTGTATATTTGTTGTGTTCCTGTTATTGTCATAAAACACCCTGACAAAAGCCACTTTTGGGTTAATTTGGCTCCTCGTTTCTGGGGAAAGCATCATGGCAGCTGATCACATAGCATCCACAGTCAGGAAGCAGAGAACAATAGATGCTCGTGCTCAGGTTGCCTTCTTTTTATTCACTAGTGACACCAGCCCGTGGATGTCACTGCTCAGTCTTTCCACCTCATCTAACCTAGTTTAGAAGGTGCCAGCAGGGTCGCCTCTGGGGTGGTTCTAGAGATCATATGAGACAGCTGTGGTTTCAGTGGATCCTCCATTAAGATAGGAAGAGCCAAAAAAAAAAAAAATAGGAAGAACCTTGGCCACAGGGGTCTTCAGTGTTCTCTGAGGCATATGTCTCACAGTGTGCAAGCTGGTACTTTAGCATCTGTGGTGAACAGAGGAAGAGGAGAGGAAGGGGATGCGGGGCCTCTCTGGGGAGATGAACTTTAAACAGTAAAAAACCTTCTGGCAGATGTATTGGATTGTGTTGCTGTGACAAGTGATCCAAAGTTAATATCCAAGAATCTTTGAAAATAATCATTTCTATTAACCGATTTAAGGTAGTGTAGTCTGAATGCCACTAGGTAGGTCACATGACCCTCCAAGATCAATTTCTTCTCTCTGATTTGACAGAGTACTAGCCAGCATATTCATATCATTTATAGTAGAGGTGATGCTTAAAATACTTCACAGTAGGAAATATTCCAATTGTAGGAGGCAATTGCTGTCTTTGATTGGCATTTAAAACATTTTTATTAGACAAAGTGATTATTACATCTGAAACGAGGCTTTACAAACTTAATTATAACAATAGGGTTAGGAACAACAGCCAGCATTTATTTTGTACTAAATGGCAGGCTAGTGAAAGGGCTTTGCATGTGTGAACTCTGATTACCCCACGTTTGTCATCAGCCTGTCATCTAAACCACAGCTGCCTTGTTGACTTAAGAAGCACTGCAAGCCACTTTTTTCTTCATTTACGCATCCTTCCTTTCTGTGTTTGATTGAGCTTTTTTTTTTTTTTTTTTTTATGTCTGAGATACTTCTAGAAGCCGAATCTCCAAAGGATGAGCTGCCTATTCAGAATGGTGCTGTTTCCAACAGGGAGACTAGGATCCAGGATCCGTTCTGTTCACAACTGAGCCTTTAAGCCAGACCCTGGCATCTTAGTCTTTAGCAGTGCTGGGACTCCATAATTGTCACCTTTTTTTTTTTTTTTATTAGTACTTGATGCCTAATAATACCTGATCTTCCACAAGCCCTGTGAAACAGGTAGCTGTGATCTGGACAGGCATTAGTCTAATGGACAAGGGAACAATAGTGACCAACATAGACTTTGAGGATCGCAGTAGCCTCTGGGGGCACATGCTCTAAACATGGTGCATTACCTTCTATTTTTCAGGCCCATGACAGCTCTATCCAAGTAAACCTACTCTCATGGCAACACTGAGGGACCGTTTATAGAAAACTAAATGACATTGGGAAAGGCTAATGGTATCCCTGGAGTCTGGCTGCTATGATAGAGTAATCATGGGCAGAAACAGCTTTTGGGGTCCGTGCACCCATGTAAAAGTGACAGGATCCATGTTAAGCGGTGTTAGACCAACAGCAGCACATGGAGTAGTTTGGGGAGCTCATGGGCTAAAACGTGGTGGGGTAGGAAAGCTTCCATAGAAGGACATCCTGCTGTCACGTACACCCTGTTTGCCAGAGTTAGGACCTCAGGCTAGGTTCTTGGGCATTGTGGGTATCAGCAAACGTATTCTGGGGAAGTATCTGTAAGGTCAGATATTGCGAATTTTGTAAATATAAGGCCTTGGGCATAGATAAATTGAGTAAGCTTTTCATTGACAGGGATCTTTGTTCTCACCCTGGCTTCACAGTTTACCGGTTTCGTTACTTGAAGGATATTTCTTAGTCTATATAACTTGAATGTTTTCTATTTTGTGAAATGGGGATTGAAACTGAAAGAATTCTGAAGTACAGTGTGTGTGTGTGTGTGTGTGTGTGTGTGTGTGTGTGTGTGTTTGTGTGTGTGTGTGTGTGTGTGTGTGTGTGTCTGTCTGTCTGTGTATGTGTAGGTGAGTGCTGGTACCTCAGTAAGCCAAAAGAAGTTGAGATTCCCTAGAACTGAAGGCACAGGCAGTTGTAAGCCGCCTAACATGGGTCCTGGTGACTGAGCCTGTGTGTTGTGCCAGTGTAGCAAGTACTGTTAACCACTGAACCACTGCCCCAGCCCTGTTCAGTTCCTAAAGTATTTAGAAAGCCTGATTATGAATGGACAAATAAAGCAGGTTACATTGTTTTTCTGGAGTAACGACGTGACTTAACAAGGAAATGGACTTTTTTCATAGAAAGTCATAGAATAGAAACTGACACCAATGCCATGTTAAAATTCAGGTTTTAATACTGCTCAATTTTATAAAATAAAATTACTATTAAATATTTCAGTATCAGTTTTATATTTTTAAAAGAATTTATTTCTTGTAAATACGTGTGACTTCTCTAAAAGACTCTACCTAGCAGTGTATCAAAGCAGATACTAATACTTTTAACTAAACCTTCGGCAGAGTTCAGGGTATCATATGAAAGAAGGGGGAATTAGTATGACCTGGAGAGGACAGGAGCTCCACAAGGACCAAATATGTCTGGGCACAGGGGTCTTTTCTGAGACTGTTTCTGCAACCAAGGCCCATGTATGGATATAACCTATAACCTCTGCTCGGATATAGCCCATGGTAGCTCAGTATCCAAGTGAGTTCTCTAGTAAGGAGAACAAGGACTATTTTTTGACATGAACTCAATGGCTAGCTCTTTGACACCCCCCACCCCCGGAGGGCAGAACAGGCCTGCTAGGTGACAGAGGAGGACTTTGTAGCCAGTCTTGAAGATACCTGATAAACCAGGGTCAGATGAAAGGGGAGGAGGTCCTCCCCTATCCGTGGACTTGGAAAGGGACAGGGAGGAGATGAGGGAGGGAGGGTGGGATTGGGAGGGAATGAGGGAGCGAGATACAGCTGGGATACAAAGTTAATAAACTGTAACTAATATTTACAAAAATAAAAATAAATATGTGTGTGTCTGTGTGAATCTGTACACATGAGTGTAGGTACCCGTAGAGACCAGAGGAAGGCATTTGACTCCCTGGAGTTGGAGTCCCAGGCAGTTGTAAGCTGTCCAATGTGGGAACCTCATTCATGTCTTCCTTCACTTCCAGCATGTTCTCATAACCACTGAGCACACACACACACACACACACACACACACACACACACGTAAAAAAAATTACTATTTTTTACTGAGAGAGGTTTTTTTCTCCTCTGTCATTTTAAATTATATTGTCTGAGAAAAAGAAAACAGGTTAAATATCTTGATAATTTTTAAGTTCTTTATTTCTGAGGTTTTGGAGTGTAATTCAGTGGTAGGCTGCTTGCCTAACATGTCCAAGATAACTACTGTTTGTTTTGTTTTGTTTTTCAAGACACAGTTTCTTTGTGTAGCCGTGGCTGTCTTGACTCCCTTTGTAGAGGAGGCTGGCCTTGAACTCAGAGCAGTGCACCTGCCTCTGCCTCCCTGAGTGCTGGGATTAAAAGTGTGCACCACCACACCATGCTGATACCTATTTCTTATTTATCACCTTCACCAAGTTTTATTTTGTAGCTTAAGAACAATGTGATAAAATCATTTGACAGTTTCCTTTGTCATCCCTCCCTTCAGCGCCACTATGGATGTTCTGAGTAATGTGATATCTCCCGGCCAGATTAGCGGTCAGTTTTGAGAGTTGAGAGGTCTAGAATTCAGGAAACTAGACCTTCAGTTTTCAATACCTGATAGTGTTACTGAACCTCTCTCTTAAGAGTCAGGGAGATTTCCTGATTAGACTATAAATTTGTCCTGGCCTTTTAAATTGAACATTATTTAACTTTCTGGCATACCATGGAGGTGCCATGGATTCAGTTTTAGACTGCTGAAATTAAGAGAACTTGAAGGAAAGCAATCCACAAGGATCTTTTTCCCCATGCAAATGTGATGATGATGCTCTAATCTGGTCTCTTATGTGTGCAGAAGTATTATGACTGTAAAAAAAACAAAACAAACAAAAAAAACCACAACGGGCATTCTCTTAATTAGACAGGTCTCCATTGCTAGAAATGCTAATACTGATGTGAGCAGTCAGTGAGTTTTAAGGTTTTTGTTCTTTTGGAGAGTATGGTTTTAGTAAAGCATGTACAACTTTACTCTCATGATTTGGTGCAGATTTCATCAGGGTGAAAAAGGCAAATAGCATGTCAGGTTTTTACTCCTGTGATGTTATTACTTCATGGATCCTGGAGGTCCTCAGGACACACTTTGAAAGCTGTGGTTCTGGACCATTTCAAGATGTAACAGCAATCTGTAGGAGAAAGATGCATCATCCCTGGACCAAGCAGCACCAGGGTGGGGCAAGTTATCTAAATTGTGTTTTACGTGTGTGTGTCTCATGAAATAAATTGCCCTATCACATACACTATTGGTAGGCCGAACTGTCGGCTCTTCTTGCCTGTCACAGGGAGCCAAATGAATGCAAGTGTAAATTCTCCAGTGAAGAGGAATAGTATTCCTGATTTACCTGAACACATTTTGCAAAACACTGAAGACAGCCAGAAGGCCAGTGCCATCTCTTTTTCCATAGTAGGTGCCATTAGCCTTTGCGGTGCAGGGTCCCTATGGGAGGTGAGCAGGAATCCAGGAAAGGCCAAGAGGCAGCCTAGCTGGGGTGAGTAGGCTGGCTTGACTTCACTTATAGCTGCTTTCATCAATTGCTATAACCTGATTTTGTGCCTTTTTATTCAATGTTCTCCTGAGGAATATCATTAAATATTATGAAAGAACTATTAGGTAAGAAAGGCTCTTATTGAAAGTGGATTGAAATTTTTTTTTAGCTATTTACCCTGAAGGAATTTCAGATCTTCAGTTATCTATGATAATGGGAAAATAAGAATACTCCCAAAATTTCATTTGAAATATTACTTTTCATTTATTGTGCTTTATCTATAGAAATTCTTCACTGTTAGTATAAGGACTAATGGCTTCTTTGTAGAATAGAAACACTGAACAGGGAAGTTGGTTTAGATCAATTGCCCATATCATATAATGAAAATTTACCAAGTTAGCTTAAATATTAATTTTATGATAATATATTCAGAAAGATTTTCCTTAAAGAGACAAGTCAAATAATTGGGAAAATCAGCCTTGTAAATTCAGTTCAAGAGATGTAGCGTTTAGTAGTCTGACCTCAGAAGGGGATTCAGCAGTGCTGAAGCCCAAGATTGTCAGAAGCTTGGGGATAAAGCATAGTTGCAGAGTCACTGAGGTTTCATGAGGTATTGACTGCCTGCGGTCCCCGTGCTCATGTCCGTCTGCAGGTGGCTCTGATTCTGGAGCTGCTGGATGATGGAATCACGGGGAGCAATGTAAATGACAAGGTTTATGCCATCTATCACATTGTTCAGATGACTAAACAATGTGCCAACTTTACAGAGACTTTAAGAATTAGGACTAAAATGATTAGTCAGTTAAATGGAATTCAATAAAAAGAAAAATACAGAAATGAATCAAAATGTACATCTGCTTCACCTGCCACCCATCCTCTCTTGGATCCCATTCCATGAACTACGAGAAAGAAAGTTTTAAAGGATACCCAAGGAAAGAGGGATGAAGCACATAAAGCCACAGGGTGAATCAGGGGATGGCAAAACCATATTCAGGAGAAGGGTACCATGGTGAGTGACCAGCCAAGGGAAGGCCCCTCTCACAGACAGCCATGATTAAGGGAGTCTTTTCTGGTGGTTCCAAGAACTCGGTGAAGCAGTGGTGCCCAGCAGTGCAGGGGAGCATTGCACAAATGACTGCTCTGACTACACAAGGCCACGGGTCTTGTAGTACCTTGCTCCAGGGTAACCAAGAGACCCTTAGACAGATAACCACCTTGAATATCCCAGAGCACACAATACTCTGACTGTTTTCCGTGCTACCATAAGAAAGTATTTTAAGTAAGGTGTGTGTGTGTTTGTTTGTGTGTGTGTGTGGTGTTGCATTGACAGACAAGCAAGCTGAGAATCTGAAAAAGCAAGAATTCATGCATTGCCAAAATTTGCAAAACTTTTTTGAAACACCAGACTCAGCATACTAAAAATGGCAGACCTTGAAAGAACAGTTCTCAGAGAATGGATGATTTTGTAATTAATATCCGTGTGGATAAGAAGACATAACCCACAATGGCCAAACAAGCTCTGAAGTGGGATGGAAATGGTGGGGCTTAAAAAAAAAAAAAGAAAGAAAGGAGGAAGGGAGGGAGAGAGGGAAGGAAGAGAGAGAGAGAGAGGGAGGGAGGGAGGGAGGGAAAGAAGGAAGGCATTGGGAAAAAAAAAAGTACAGAAGCCAAGATTCAGCCTCCTACTTCAGAAGGAGTCCAGCAGGACTACCAGAGCAGGAAAGCACAGTTATGGGGGATGTGTAGTCACCTGTTGGCAGGACCTAGCATCACCTGGGAGATGGGCCCCTCTGGGCATGCCTGAGGGAGTTATCTTGATTATGTTAGGTGACATGAAAAGACCCATGTTAACTGTAGACAGGGGATTCAAGACTGCGTAATGCACAAGTGGATCTGCATTAATCCCTGTCTCCTGACTGCTCTGACCTTGGTGCCATGATACATAAACACTGAACTATAAGCCATCTTTCAGAAATTGCCTTTGTCAGAGTGTCTCATCACAGCAACACAGGAAAAGAAACTAAGACTGGAACAAGAATTTTTAAAAAGAAGAAAGAAATCTAAAACCAAAGAAAGATAGTTTTCTACACTTTGAAGGGCATAATAGCTGCCAAAGAAGTAGACAGGTCATAAGCCATGGATATAGAGCAGAGGCAAAAGCTGCTAGCAGTAAGCAGACTGTGTGTCATTTGGCTATCAGGAGGGTACATTTCAGACTCCAAAGTTCTGCATATGTGAAGGATGTGGCCTGGTGTGGGCTTCAGGCTGACCCATCTGACCTTCCAGCTTTGGTCTTCTCATAGTCATTCTTGTACAGTAAGCTTAAACCTCAGATAGCTTCACTTTTGCAGAATGTAAATGAATTAATATTATCTACTCAATAGGTTTGTGGGGCAGTATCTGATATGCAGAATGTCTAATATATGATATATAAAATATGATTATGAATTGAAAATATAATTATATAGTAGGCACTGATGCCATTTATATAGTTGGTGAACTATGAATTGAGAGAACAAGAAAGACTTTAGTCTGACTTCATTCACCTCTTCCTGTTTTCCTCCTCCATTGTTGCTCAGCTCTTTTCTACAACTGTGTTGAATAGTTTCCTTCTCTCTTTTTTCCCACCTCAGAGGTTGAGGTCCTGTGGGGCATCCATACCCGTGTGCTGCTAACAGGTAGCTCCCTGTCTGCAGGAACTATTTGGGAGTGGGTTCAGCACCTTGTTTCTTTGTCTAAATTTTCAGCTCAGTGTCTCACACACTGAAAGATCCCATTTGTGGTTTTGAATGCCTGATTCTGCTCGGGCTCAGGACCTAATTTTATTTTCGTCAGGCTCCTTCTACATTTACAAAATAGCAGGCCTTCAGCCTTTCCATCTTATTCCACTGGAGGAGGATGAGATAGATGCTCTTTTCAGCATTATCTACTCATAACATTGTATCTTTCCAGATTGTCTGGGTACACAGTTTTCAACTGTAATGTTACCGTCCATTCACTCACCAGCTCAGTAAGTGTATTCAGCTAAAATTCAGTAAGTTGTACCTTCTGTATCCTAGACATTATTCTGAGTGACGCCTAGCCATTTCACTGAACAAAACAGACATGCAGTCCTTTCTGATGGGTCTCACCTTCTTACTTAACTGAGAAGAAAGGGAGAAGTGTTGTCCATATCAGTTGGCAGTGCTGTTCTGTAGAGTGAGATGAAGGTTCAGAGTTGCCATGGAGAGGTGGATTGCTGAAATCTTCCCACAGCCCTGGCCGCCATGGTACCAGCATACTTAAGGGTATAGAGCCACATAGAAGGCTCCAGACTTTTTGATATCAGCAGACTAGATAGATTTGCTCTGGTTAAGGGGCAGTGGTACTTGGGTGGGCAGATTGAGGGATGAGTTCAGAAGGCTGATGTGATGTGGAGTTGTTTTGGTTTGTTTGAAGTGTCTTTTAGAAGTTTAGATGTTAAAAGGTACATGAACATAAATCTTAGAAGGAACACCATAAAAAAAATATGTAAATTTGAGAGGCGTGGGTATTTAGATCTTGAAGAATCAATGCAAAATACCAAGGGATTCATTTAAATAAGAAAAGAGGACTGATGTCAGAATTCAAATGCTCCAACCTGACAGGTCTAAGGGAAAAGGGATTGTCAGGCTTATGGGCAAGGTAACACCAGTGGTAGAAAAGAACCAAGAAGTACCTTGTCCTCCACAGAGCTAAAGGGGACAGGGGGATGGGTACATGTGCTTAAAAAACTGCCTTGCCCTATCAGAAACTAAGAGGAAACCACAGAACGAGGGCCTTAAAAGATAGTTATTTTGAGTTTTAATGACACAATCCGCAGGCATGACATGGAGGTGATTAATTAAGGGATGAGAAGAAGTTGGCAGACCTACAGGGTGAAGGATTAACTATTTGTATCCCTGAAGCCTGTAGGCCTCAGGGTCAGAGACCTGCTGGCAGATTCACTACATGGTATTGGACACAAGTGCAGTGCCATAGTTGTGCGTGTGTGTGTTAGAAGACAGAGGGCTAGTGAAGAAGTTATTGCCTTTTTTCCAGCTTCGGGAGATGAACACTTAGAGGGGAAGAAATGCCCTCAGCTTCCCACTGTGTGGAGTTCCAGAGAGTGAGCTGGGGAGAGGATAAGGAGAGGATGAGGCAGTGGGGGCAAGCACAACCCAAGGCACACTGTCAATATTATGATGTGTCTCAGGCTTCCTTTGCTGATACAAATACAATCAAGGGTCTAGTAAAACGTGCTCAGTGACCTCAAGGTAGAAATTAGTGGAAAGGTCTAACCACCAGGCTTAGAGGCAGAGGAAGTAACTGACAGGCATTTCTTCTTACTCAAGGGGTAAGCCGGGAAAAGGGAGCTTGGCCTTTTGGAGTCTGTGTTCAGTGCATGCTCCACCTGCTTACCTCTGGAAGGAGCACAGAAGTTATGAGAGAGGTTCCAGCCTGTGCCTTTCTCTTACCAGAAGAGAAATAAACCATTGTGTAGTGCTCGGGCTTGTTTGTTGACTTGGATGAGGGAGCCAAGGAAAGTTGTTTCAGGAATGAGTGTGCTTGGTTTCAGGAATGAGTGCACTCATTCCTAGTAAACTGAAGAAAGGAAGAGTGCATAATTGACTGGAGCTTCGGTGGACTAGAGCACTACTGGCAACTTCTCCAGGCAGCAGTTACACTGAGCATCTTGGGCTTTCTGTGATCATGTCACTGGGGGCAGGAATGTAGAGGTCTAGGGAAATAACCAGGAGAAGCCCACTTCTAGCCTCTTGGCAAGGGGTGGGGCATTAACGTGGATCCTTTGTGATGGAGTGTGGACTGTTCAGCCTCATGGTCGTTTGTTGTAGGGTTTGTTTTTTTTTTTTTTCTGTTTGTTTTTATTAAGACTGTAAATTGTGCCCTTAAATGGCATTTTCTTAGTGTTTGTTTCCCCTCTGCCATGTCATGGCTTTTAGTTTATCCTTGGGAAATAGGACACATCTTTAGTTAATAGACATTTGAGTTACATGAAATGAAATGCTGTGAAAACAATTCTGATGAAGCTGACAGGTAGGGTATGGGGCGCAGCTGCTCCAGCTTCACAGCTTGATGACAGTCTTGCAATAAATAATCAGAAACTGGGTGACACGATAGCAAATGTCAATTTAAAGTTTCGCTTGTCAAAACTAAGATTGTCTTATCACCAACCCAATTCTGGGGCAAATTACGCTGCCTTTTATCTTTCTGATCATTGGAAAATATTCAGGACCCCACCCTAAGCTGAATTGTGTGAGTATGCCTCACAGATAAATTTCCAGTCTGTGTAGATGTTCATTACCACTGACGTCATTTAATGAAGAAGGCAGTTGTTACACTCTTGGTTTATTAGTCTCTGTGCCTGTCTGTCATGTCAGCTCTGAGGTAACGGATTGCAAACTCTCTAAGGAAAGGAAGCCCTTTCAGTTTCATAAAGGGCACTCTTGTTTTATCTGTATAATAGGTAAAATTCTCAAGAACCACGAAGTTTATTTGTCTAAGGAGCCATTATAATGTTACCATTAAGTTTGGGGGGAAAAAAACAAGATTCCTTAAATTTAGGTTTTTGGAAGCATTATCGCTAAAATTATTTGCCACAAAACAAGAAGGTAATTTGACTTACGTGGAGCCAGATTCTGCAGCTGACCCTTAGAGAGCACTGTGGGGCAAGGGTAGGATCAAGCCAGGCAAACTGAACTTCCACCTGGGCCCTCTGCATGGTAGCAACTTCACCAGAGACCCTGCAGTCAGAGGCCATAATTGAGACAGGTGTCATGACTGATGCCCAACTTGAGCATTGCCTCCAAACCTTTGGCTGAGTCCTAGTGTCTGTCGTTAAGAGGAGAAACATTGTACTTTAAAGCTCTTCCTTATTGTACAGCTGCAGTATGTTGTGTAGAAGAGCCTTGTTTTGTTGCTTGCTGTTGGGTTTAATGTCTTCCTGAATATGGAAATCTCTTACTTTCTTTTTCCAGCTTGTTCTCTCACTGTGCCTCAGGGAAAGTTAGACCTACAGAAGGAGAGGAAGAGAGACCAGAGGCCAGAGAAAAATAATGCTGTGAGCAGTTACCATGAATGCATGGTGTGGTCCTATGAACCCTCTGTGCTGAGTGTGAGGAAGAGTCATGTCAGCTCCAGGGAAGCAACTGCGTGTGGAAGAGTGAACGGCTGAGGAAGGGGAGGAAGCCACCTTTGTCCTGTGTGTGGTAGCAGAGCCTTAGGTATAGATGCTGCCACTAACAAGTACAGTGCCCCTCAGTTCTCTGAGCCTCATTGTCATGTAATAGTAAAAACAGACTTTCAGATGAGGTGGGATCATGCCCAAGAGAAGCTGCCAGTAAGTCAGCTGGCCAGGTTGTTGAGTGTTTCTAAAGCTCTGAGCTGCCTATGCCTCCAAGGAAAAGTTGTTCATTACATTGAGCTTCGGTGACTGCCGTAGGACCTGAACACAGAGCTAGGAAAACTAAACACAGCACGTTCTAGAACCTTAATTACAGAGGATTCACATTGGAGCAAGTATGTTCAACTGTGTTTAGCTAGCTTATAAGGATGTGGTTCACCCGGGTTTACAAGGTGTCTACCCTGTATTGTGCGCTTAGTGGAGGCCTGTCCTGCAGAATATTCTGGTCTGGGTATGCTATGAGGACTGGATAATTTTATTTGAAAAACACTTGGAAACACTTGGATTTTTTAGCCTACTTCCTTCTTTTGTGCTGTGCGTACTCTATTCCTTTTCCTCAGCCCTCCTTCACCTCCATCTTTCTGGCCCCTCAGAGCATTGCCCAGCATTGCACTCTTTATCTGGGATACAGTGTGTGTGTGTATCTTTCTGGTGTCTGTGTGTTGGTGTCTTTATCTGTGTGGTTGTGTGTGTGTGTGTGTGTGTGTGTGTACCATTCTCCAAGCACTGGTCCCTCCATACCTGCTGTGGAAACCTTTGGTATAGGCGAGAATGAGAAATGATGACAGTAACCTAGGACGGAGGCCATATTGACTATGAATGGGAGAATTTCTGTGAAGGTAACATTCAGTCTGATGTTTGAGTAGAAAGTAGCTTAGAGGGTGAAAGAACATGTCAAGCAGAAGGAGTAGTAACAGGAAGCTGCATCTCAATGGAGTAGCACTTCATTGCTGACATCTGAGGGCAGCCAGCCGCCTTCATGGTGCCTTTGGACTGTTTGGTCTTAGGTATATTTTACACAAGAAAGGAAACATGGGGATGAGGGGTACAGTGTGGATATAGCCTGTGATTGGGGTCTGTGCATCAGATAAACTGAACTATGCTGTAACCAGTGAGATTTTAGGCTGTATCCCTGGCCCTAACCTGTAACATGGGTGACATCTCACCTACATTGGTCCCAGAGCATATGGACATCAGCAGCCAGCAGAAGACACCCTGCTGCTAGAGGTGTAGAATGCAGCTGGGTTCCACTATGCTTGGAACCTTCATGTTTGGTGGTTGGAACTTGAAATAATAAGGATGCCTGCTTCTTAGAAAATTGGTGGGAAAGAGGAGCCTAAGGGGGTAAATGGAGCCTAACTTCTTCCTCAGATACGTGCACAGGTGAGGTTCAGTGACCCAGCTTCTGTCTGTAAAAACAAAACAGAACCGCACACAGTTCACATTTGGTACAAAGATGAAGACTATTTGTAGTATGTGCACACAATGGTGGCAATAACAGGCTATCCTTGCTGTTGATGGTAGATTCAAACCTAGACTTGCCTGCCTGTTGAAAAGGCCTCGTAACTTCCCTGGGATGATTCATCTTCACTCTATTGCACTTCATCCAGGCACCCAGCATGAGGGTTTTTGGCGCGTCAATGGTAATATAGTAATGCCGATAGAGAAGGGAAGGAGCTCTCTTGGGCCCGCTGTTTAACAGATGAGGAAACTTCCTGCAGCTGTCGTGGTACTGAGTTCTGTGGAAGGTTTGCAGCAGTCGAAGAAACCATATCTATCCATTGCAAAGACCTGGTGCTTGCTGCCTCCTGCCTCATCCCCAGCAGCACCTGGAGTGAACCCTGCCATGGCTCTTAGCATCTAGTTCTCAGCCTGTCCCTCTGAGGACTCCAGCCTTTTCCTCCTACCTTTCAGACACTGTGGGGGTGATTAGCCAGATGTGCTTTGGATGACAGACTCAGGAGTTAAGAGGAGAGCCTTTGATAGTCAAGAAGTCTGCCTTCTCTCAGCATTCTTTCATCTCAGGAGGAATTAATTCCAGTTTAGCCCGATCTATTTTTAGTTTATCTAGTTTCGAGCACTTCATTGGCAATGATTTAACCCCACCGCAGAAACATCTTGTGCTAACAGTGTTTTCTTTTGTTCACGCAGCGGAGCTGATTACTATGATTACGGGCACGGACTCGGCGAGGAGGCTTACGATTCCTATGGTGAGTGAGTGGCCATAATCATCACCCAGAGAGAGGGCAAGTGGCCATGGGCAAACCTTAAAAGTCCTGATGGGAAGGGAGATCCACACTCGTTTTAATGAACTCATTTTGTGTGTGGACCCTCCTCCTGTCATTTCCTTTGAGTACACCCTGCGTTTGCCTGAGGCTCATTTAATAGTTAAGTGCAGTGTTTAAAGACAACTGAAGACTGATTACAGTGCATGGGTTCAGAGCCCAAGCTTAGGTGTTTTGTTGCAGTCAGTGGCTGGTACTGACCCTTCTCACTATTTTAACCAAGCAGGTTGCCAAACTGCAGACACTTGCTGGCATGGGTCTTTCTGAAGTCTTTTTGCTCCTTGATAGTAAAGGAAATGAAGCCATTGAGATTTTAGCTCTCATGCTTCCCCCACTCCCATCTTTATATTTTAATTCATTCCCAACCTCAAGACCTTAGACAAATTATACTGAGAGTCATTTCAGAAAGGTTACAAAAGCTGTGCCAGGGAGGAGACGCGAGGGTCTGTCAGGCTCATTAGGAAGTAACTCCTCTGAGCTCCGAGGGAACCCATAAAGGTGCTGGGCAATCCAAGACCAGAGTCTCAGTATGCAGAAGGGTGACAGGTTTAATTAACAGAATTGACGGTGGCGACAAAATGATAGTAAGAAGTACCTTTGCTGCAAGGCAAAGGGATCTGGGAACAAGAAACCTCTGTTGGTGGCAAAGCTCCAAGAATGCCTAGTATCCAGCGCAAGCAAGTTAAGGTCCTGGGAAGTTGACTCTGTGACAGTTCCCTGAACTTAAGTGAAAATGCATTTTCTGGTGCACTTTGAAGTGCATTTTGTTGAATCACCTGCCAGGGGCTGGGGAGGTCCTATATATATGGGTGGTTTTTATTTTCTTTTTTGGGTTGCTCCTTTTTTTTTTTTTTTAAATTCATAATAAACACTTAAGAGAGATGCATTGGCTTGGTGAGTGCTGTCTACTTAAATCCGTGCAAGTTCGCCAGAGGGAGTGACATTGATTGCATGTTTGTATCAGAAGAGGTCATTTTAAGCATTTTTCTCTCACAGCTTTTTAAATTGGTCTCTGAGGACACATGGCTTTTCGATTGCTCTGTGTTGCAGCAGGGACTTAACTGTTTGCTGTCTGAGACCTGGGGATAACTCAGTGAATGTCCTGAGACTGGACTCTGTTGAATTTCAGGAGGTAAAGGTGATAGAAAGTTTGTGGCTAGTGACAGCCACCCAGCATGTATGCTGTTTATGACATGGTGTCAGGAAGTCCCCACCAGTGTGCCTTCTTTAGTCCTTGTGTGGAGAACCTGTGAACAGGCAGAGACTTTTCTCAGTCTACCTTTCCCACTTTGATCTCTGTTTTTGTTTTTGTTTTTCTTTTTCTTCCCCCAAATTATCTGTATTCATTCTCCTTGTCTTTGCTCTTGGAAGAAATGAGAATGGTCCTTTTCCATTCTCTTAGAGTTCTGTTAAAGGCTGTTGGATTTGTTGCATGAAGAAATTCTTGCACTTAGTTGCTGTTCCCACCATAAAGGTCACTCTCTTCTCAAGGCGATTATGTTGCTGGTGACAAGATCATTTTGTATTGTGTTCACAATATTTTTAAGTAAATCCCCTTGTGTTTCTTTTATTAGTACATCAGAGACATGTATCTCCAGTATGACATTCACCACTGGTTCTGACAGATGAAGCTCCTGGGATCCCCTGACAGTGGCCTAATTGTGATTCATCTTCCTGATTTTAGGGCAAGAGGAATGGACTAACTCAAGACATAAGGCTCCTTCGGCGCGGACGGCGAAGGGCGTCTACAGAGACCAGCCATATGGCAGATACTGATTGTACTGTCTGATGTTGTGAAATAGCCAATCTCCACCGTCCTGTATACTGTTCAAAGTAATTTTTTTCTATGAACAATCCCTTTTTAAATAAGTCAAAATGCTTAAAATCTGAATGGATGGAACTTTAAACCACTTTGTTGAAGCATCCACTTGGCAGGGAGAAGGACATGTAAAATTTTGTTATTTGCAGTCTGTATATGAAAACTAGGTCATGAAAAGGAAAAAAATAACTTTGATTAACTAGTGTTAAACAAAAAGATAGGTTTACTAAATATGTTAATCCATTCTTTTAACATAAGCCTCACCTTTCATTTTAAAGGTTTCCATAGAATTTAGTTATTTTATCGTTCAGCCATATGCTAGTTTTTTTTTTTTCTTGCCAACTTGCGTAAAAAGGGAGCCGATTACAAGTGCAAACAATGTGGGATTCTTTTGTAACTGAGTCTTATGTTCTGTAGTGTTAGGCAAAGTCTCCTCTTGCTTGATACTAAATAAACTTTTGAAAGAATTTTGTGTGTGTGAGCTAACGATTTCATGTTTTTCTATTTAAAAAGGCCTTCATAAATAGCTGTAAACAGGGAAAGGGTTCCTCTAACAGCGCTTGTCATAAAAGGGTCACACTAAATATTGTACAGCTTATTTAAAAGTGGTATAAAATTAAATGTGCCATGATATACTCACCCTAGGTTCAAATGCGGTCTAAAGAGTCCATACGGTATCGAGTTGCTCAAGTGGCACATTAAACCCATGCAAACCAAATCTGCTTTTAAAACTGGTTTTAAAATAACTACTGGATTTTTCTGAAAAGGATGTGATCAGTTTTCATCTTGTCGAGCGTTTTTTCACTAGTGCAACTTTGGATTTTTTATGAGACTTTTGGTACCTTAATGAACACCTCGCTCCCTGCTGGAAGCATAAGCACAAAGCTTTTAAAGACATTCTGACTTGACTAATTGAGGTCGCACTCGCCAAGGCTGAGGATGTGTAACCCTTAAACGGTCTTCATTTTCAAAGGTAAATAAATCAAATAAGATTTTAATCTCACTTAATTTATCTTAATATAACTAATAAAACCAGGGAGATTACAACATAGCCAGTTTCATTATCCATTTTAGAAAGGCTTTAAGATCACCTAAATTCTCATTTTAAAAAGTTTAATTTGTTGCAGTAATCTAAAAAGCCTTAGTTTAGCCAGTTTAATTGGGGCCAATTCTTCCCTATTAAACAACTGTAAAACCTCATAACTAGTTGTGTGTAATACATCTTTTGGTTAGTAAATCGAGGGCATTCTTTAAACTGACAAGGCTTTAATAAAGTTATTTGTTAATCATTTGGCTTAAGTGTTAATTGTAGATTATATAAAATGTTTATTTGAGACTTCCTTATATTTATTTTGAGTAAACAGATTTCTTCTTTTGTTAGGAAATGTTGACCATCTTGGACTGTCAGAGGAGCTCAGTGTGACATAGAGCAGAGAAAGGTAAGTGCCTTTTGTCCCGTATACCCAGTGGCTGAGGAGGTGAGGGGAAGTTCTTGCTCACACAGTGAGGTAGGGCACGGTGTGCCTATGACTGCTTCCCTGTGACAGCACCCTTAGGCCCTCAAGGACCTCCTGGGACAGGCAGGAGGCATCTGCAGAGTGAATGGGCCAGTGTTAGAAACCAGAGACCCAGGGTATTAGCACCTCAATTCGTAGCATAGTTTTCTTTTCCTTTCTTTTTAGAATCTCTACACCTAATTCATGTAAAATATTTGTTTGTTTATATTGGAAATGGATGCTTCCCTCGATAATACATCCCAACCAGTTTCTCCTCCCTCCAGACTCTTTCCAGCTCCATCTGCCTTCTTCCCTAGATCCATTCCCCTACTTTCTCCTTCATAATTTCATAAAAGTGGAGGCCTCCAAGAGACAGCAATCAATCATGGCAAAACAAAATACAGTAAGACAAGGCAGAAGCCCTCACACAGAGGCTAGTCTAGGCAGCCCAACAGGAATAAAAGAGAACCAAGAGCAGTCCATAGAGTCAAAGACACATCTGCTCCCACCATCAGGAGTCCCTAAAAACACCGAGCTAATAGTTGCAACATATATGTAGATCTGTTGCAGATACCTGCATATTTACTAAAAATGAATGTCCTAAATAGTATCTCAGACACACTAAATCGAATTATTTAGAATCTGCCTCACAGATGTGTCATTTGAACACATTGTATAATAATTCATATGTGTATACCACAGATATAATATATACACCAAATATATACCATGTGTATATACAACCAGCATATATAGAGATATATACATAGTGTACATATACATATATGGTAGTTATTGTGATAAATCCAAAACATAGCATAATTTTCAATGAGAGTAGCGCAATTTAGCCAATAATCTGCAAAGGTTTTCTAAATTCTTAAGTTAAAGAAAGCAGTCTGCCAATTTGAATGTTAAATGTGAACCTTTAATTTTTATACACACATACACATATATATGCAAAAGCTTACAGAAATATACAAGTAGTTTTTCAAAGTAATTAACCTAGTCTTATAGATCTGTGTTTTGTGCTTCTGAAAATTAGAGTTTTTATAAAATAAATATTAAAGCAAGTGTTTTATGGGATTATTATTTTTAATCTGGAGATCTGTAAAGCAAATATCTATAAAAGAGGGGTGGTATCATTGATTTGATCTCACTACTTTGAGAGATCAGTAGCAGGTGGTAGCAGGCAATCACTACTGCTCAGGTTCTTGGCCTCATGATCTTTCTGATACTTATCTTTTGGGGTTTGATGTTTGTGGGTATTATTTTGGGTTTTGATAGTTCATTTGCTTTTGTAATTGGGGATTTAATTCACTGTCATTCTGTAGCCCCTTATGGTCAGAAACTCATTGCATGATGCCTGGCTGGATCTTCTCAAGTGTTTTTATTTGAGCTCTGCCACTCAGCTCTACATATCTGGGGAAGTGTCTCTTCCTGTCAGTACCAGGGAAATGAAGCACACTGTTATATTCATAGTTCTCTAACTTTCAGTAAGTGATGCTGTAGGCGTTGTTTTACCCGACACAGTCACATGAAAGTCGGTGGTTAGGATTGAATTCATGTATTTAATATAAAGGAGAAGCATACAAACTTTTCTTAATAGTCAGAATTAACTGAAACACACTATAGAAAGAAAATGAATTGTGACATTTATTGAGTTTGCTGTTTGCTTGGCTTTTGCCTTTTTTCCTAGTATAGGTAAGGAATGTGGCATGTCTCAGTGTTGGAGCTTTTGGGTTTCTTTCTGAAGTAGTATTCTTAAAGATTGACATCAAATAATAAATATAACCTTTTCTTTTTCATAGTTTACACAGTAAATAGTTTATTATCATAGAATTCTATGGGTCAAAACTGTGACTGTGGGCTTCAGTCATGAAGTCGTCAATGGTCCATTGTACAGGCTCCAATAATACCAACCCCTTCTCTGCTGGGCACTGAAGAGCGCTTACACTCCCTGCCTCATACCCCATCTTGAGGCCCAAGGGAATCCATCCTCACATAGGCTTCTTAAATCAGGACTTATGGGCAGGCAGAGGGTGGTCTTCTAACAGCCAGGAATCGTAGAATGTTGTGTCTATTTCACTTTTGCAGCATCCATAGCCTCATTAGACTGTGATAGGGGATTACCCAAGGGACAAGAGCAGTTCCAGTGTGTTCTGAGTGCTCCTACTGGCTGCTGTTAGGAAGACTTTGCTTCACTGTGACCTGTTGCTTAAGGGGAGCTCTGGAGAGAGCAGCTTCTGCCACAGCTGGCAAGATTAGGAGCAGAGCAGGAACAGGAAGGAGCCAGGCACATAGTCTTTGGAGGGACATGCCTGCAGGGACACACTTTTCCCCAACCAGGCTCACCTTCCAGCATTCTATCACTTCTCAAGTAATCTGTTCACAGTTTGAATCTCTCGGTGGATTAAACTATTGAGTCCTCAGAGCCATCCTGAACTAATAGTCTCTGGAGAGTCCCTGTGTGCTTTACTTCTCTCCCGGGCAGTTCTCAGTGCAGTCTGGCTGATAGGATTAAACAGAATGCAGGACATTCTCTCGTGTGGCCATCACTCTCCCAGACCCGATTTCTTCCTCTTGTCACAGGATGTCCCTGTAGTGCCCCACATTGTGCTATTCTCATGTGTCCTGCTTCTGGCCTGACTCTTCCTTGGAGTCCATCTGTTCTTTCTTATATGATGACATTCACAGAGGGTGAGTTTTGTACTAGATACAAATTAAATAGTAGGAATGCAGTGACTTAAAAGATACAGGACCCTTCATTAAAGTAATTTGAAATTTGATTGTTTTGGTGAGTCAGTATTCTCTGCTCTTTTGTACATGGGAACCAGCCCCGACCTTCAGGACTCAGTTCAGTGTCCTTTCTACTGTTAATGCTCCCATCATCCTCTGCCCTCTGAACTCAGTCCAGTATTTTCTGTGCTTTTAAGTAGGCCTCTGAACTCAGCCTGTATCCCCTCTGCTGCTAAGTGGACTGTCATCCTCTAACCCCTCTGAAGAACTGATTTTATGACTGTTACCTCAGCTCAGTATTGACGTCATTGCATAGTGGGTGCAGGCTGTATCAGTGGCCACACATGTGCTTATCACTTCCTGTAAACTGTTTCATTGAACTTTAATTACTATAAGTGTTGTTGTCTGTGTTTTACAGAGGAAGCTACTGAAGCTTAAGAAGGTGAGGTCATGATGTTAGCTCCAAATTCTTGTAACGGATGGAAGCAAGATTTGAATATAGCCACTTTGATCTAGAATCTTGGAACTTTGAAACACTACCTTTTCTGGTCTCTGTGTTACACTGGTCTCATAGTGAGGGATTCTTACAATGCTACCTTATGTCCCACTGGGCATCAGCTGAACATTGTGATTATCACTGTCCCTCTCCTCCCCTTCCCTGCCCTACATTCCTGCATAAGGAGATGCATTTCTTTAGGTCCTAAGCATCGTGTACGCTAGGTATTCCAACTCAAATCATTTTTAGTATTCACTTTGCGTAACTATCTTCTGAGTATCTGCTTGGCAACAGAGGCACAGATACAGAGATAAAGACAGTTCCTGCCCTTACAGGTACCACACTCTGCTGTGGAAAATAGCAACCAAAGTACCAACTAGCTGGGCCTCTGACAAATACATGTAAGATGCTTTATAGATGCCAGAAGAGGGATGCAAAACCCAGGCAGGATGGTTAAAGAAAGAGGAAGCTGCCAATAGGGGGTTAGAGCCAGGTGGAAGAAGATATCCTCCTGAACCAGGTTGAAGGCAGTAAACACACAGCACGGTAGCCTTCGGTGAGATGCTACATCCCCTCTCAACTGTGGGGTCCCCACCTGCGACATGCACATGACAGAGATTTCTGCCTTCATGGAGCTGGACAGGTACAGGCATACCCAAAATAAAGTCAAAGGCCTGTACTCTCACCTGTTGCTGTGTGTGTGTTTATATAGAAAAATGTGATTCTGGAGGAAATGTTAACTGTGTGATGAGAGAAAGTGAGAGATGATCTTGGCTGAATAGGTGAGGGATGCAATGCATATGCACGATCTCCTTTCAGCTTGCCTTTTCTGCCTCCACACTAAGCACATCACAGAGTTTGTCCAGAACTCTGTACAAACCTCCTGGAGTGCAGCAAACAAGGAATGGGTAACCCAGGTGCCCTGGAACCTCCACGCTTATCAGTCAGTCAGCATATAGAGAACTGAACTATGCCCAAGCCACATTGAGGCTAGCTGAGATCCTCTGGTGGTGGAAGAGATGTCACGGAAATAATCACAGTGCAGATAATCTAGTTCTGTCTGTTTAGCTCAAAATTAAGTAGCGCTGCTCATCACAAGGAACAGAGAAAGGTCCCGTATAAAACTGAAAGCTAACCGCCTCTATGCTACTGTTTTCAAAAGTCTGTGGTGAATAAAATAAGGCTTATGCTTCCAATGCAGTGTTCTAGAGAAACAGGAAGGAGAGCACCCGTCATTAGCTTTTAAGTGGTACGTTTTATCCTTTCTCTGTGTGGGAAAGCTGTAAATCAGTTTCCCATCCCTGATTCCACCCTCTTTATCTAGTGGGAAATTACAGTTACCTGCAGATGACACTGATCCCCAGGAGGATTCCTGGCTCAAGGAGCTCACCCCTCTTTCAACCCCCACCTCCTTCAAGGATCGGCCCTCAGGCTGAATTATTTTCAGTTCTTCCTGTGAGTCCTCAGCTTTGAGTGGAGCCCTGCATGGTCTTGCTGCTGCCTCTTCCTCAGCCTGCAGGAGGGCTCACTCCTCGCCTGCCTACTACACTGAAGCCTTGCTACTCTGTAGACCCCTCACGCCTTGTGACACTTTTCTGTCAGTGCCAGTCTCTGCCAGATACAAATTCTCTTACCGCATCGGCCCAGCTCACAACCTAGCAGTTGCCCATTGATCTCAGTAAGGCCTGCAGCACGCCACACCCAGGAAGCCTTCCTCCCTGGCGAGTATCTCTGTACCCAGTCACCACTCAGAAACCCTTGGAACATCATGAATTCTGACACAAATGTTCTGTGATTGGATGTTTCCCCTTCTTTTCACCATCAAAATGTAAATATCCATGATGCAGATTGTACACGGTGGGTTGAGGGAATGAAGTGGCTTCGTGTCTTACCAGAAAAAAAAAAAGGACCAGGATTTCTTTGGTCTTCTCTTACAGCTTTATAAGCAGGTTGTGAAATGGTGTGTTTGAGTGTGCATATACACTTGCACACACACTGCTGTGTACAGGGCATCAGGCAGGGATATTAAGTTCACTATAGACAGCATTGAGTGTATACAGGAGGAGTGAAATCCTCATGCATCAGATGTGTGCATTCTCTTCTTCCCGGAGCCTGCTTACTTTCACAGGTGCCTTTTAAGGGCCAGCCTGTTGAATGGCGAGCTTTGAAACAAGCACTGGTAAATGTTCTGGAGCCCTGGACTTCTTGGAGGAAATGGGCTTCACAGTGTCCCTTGCCCATCTTCCCTTTTCCTCTGCTTCTCTGGATCCACCAGCTTGCCAGAGCCCTGCCTCTCATCTGCAGCCAAGAGAGCCTGCCATTTCTGCTAGAGATTCCCAGCTGACAACACTCAATCCAGGGTCCTGGATTTTGAGCTCCTGGCTTTGTTACATGGGGTTGTCTTTCACCCCTCAGTAAGCTCCCAGGCAGGCATTAGTTAGTACTTGGCATGTTATAAACTTGAAGCATTTAAAGGTTATTTGAGAAATTATCTTTGGTTACAGGTCAAGAGACCTGCCATATTAAAAGTCTTTGAACTCTATGTATTAGTCCTTAGAAAAGCAGTTTGCATCTGATTCTTCCTTACACAGTATGCAAGCAGCCCCAACATATGTTTGGGGAATAGTAAGACTCGGTAATGGTAGAGATGATGCTGAGTGAAAGCGATGTCCTAGGTAGGTCTGTGGAAGGGGTGGGAGTTGAGGCTGAAATGGGGTTGTGGAAGTCACAGTCATGCGAGTAGGTGGGGAGGAGGAAAACACTAGAGCTGACAGGCTGCTGTAGGTGTGAGGTGGTGTAGGTGATGGCTGCATGGGCTAACTCAGCTTGTGTGTTTGGGGAGTTATTCGCCATTGCTGGTACCTAGGGCTGCCAGGAGACACATGGAGCAAGATGCCCTGGGAAGACAGGAAAGTTCTAGGCCTCAGCAAGCGAGGAGCATGCTACTTTGTCACCTAGCGCAGGAGTGTGCAGTTAGAGAACGTTGCAGGGACCCTCACACTGGTGCTGGTGCACTGGGGATGGTCCTCGTGTGTGGCTTTTGGACTAGCAGCTTTTCAATGGCAATAAGTAGTCTGGTATTCGTTAATAGAGGGGTTATTTAAATTCCCCGCAGTGCAGTCTCTTGTTTGACAAAGATGAAAGGACGGTGCTGAGGCGGAACTGTTTATTCCAACAGTTGGTGTAACACCAGCATTGCCATTCTGAATTCAGCCCCAAACACCATAGTGCGCTGAGCTCAGCGGGCACCATGCTGCTTGTCCCTCCATGCTCTTTACTGCAAATGTTTTCTGCCTTGACTTAGCCATTCTTCATCACACTGCCTCTCCTATATATGTCCTGTGTGTGCATCCCTTCCTGCATGCTCTTTGGCCTGAACTTCACCATTTGGCACAGGTGTTATCATTAATGCTTTGTTGATGTGTACAAGTGAATTTCATCTTTCTCTTTTTCAGGAACTGCTTCTGTTATGGCTGCTTAGAGACAGACACCTCACCATCGTGCCTACACAATGAATGATCTCACTCGGAAACTTGACAGTCATCAATTGATTATTGTTGTTTTGTTCCAAATTTGTGTTTTTGGAATGTTTTTATGAAACAGTGTGCCTTTTTTAATTTAGAAGTCCTTTCTTCTTCTTAAAGTTCTATTTTGTTGTCTCCGAAACGAAAAGAATGATTTGTATTGTAGCTAATAAAGGCTCCCCATCAAAACCTCTTCTATTTTCATATAGATGAAGACCAAAAATCTAGTTATTTCTGCACAGCTATATAAAGTTTGTGTACTTAATAGCCTTTTACAACTGTGGCTCGGTACAAGACATCAAGAATCTACACAGATAGCAGATGTGAGAATGATTTGTCCATCGCAGTTATGGAATAGTAAATTTGAGTGTTAGGCAAGAGTAAAGCCTTCTGTAGGAGGGGCACATGAAACACAGCAGCGACTTCTGTGCCACCTGTGATTTGAAATGGAACAAAGGTCATGGTCTCTGTGTAGTGTTAATCCTTCCCCTCGTTGCTAGTGCACTGTGATTTTAATTCCATATACCTGAGAGTGTGTGTTTTATGCTGGAAGCTTACCCAGTAGGCTTCCTGATCTTGGAGTTTCCAGAGCAATCTCACGTGTTTGCAAGATGTTGCTTTCTTCCCACACATGTTTCGTAGAGGTGTCCTGAGTTTGGGACATTGCATAAACACAGAATAACTTTGAATAGTTTCACATTTTATTATCCTTTTACTATGTAGTCCAAAATCACAGTTGTCTACTCCTGAAGTTCTGACCTTTATGTGTATCAAATGTACATTTTTCCATTTTCCAAGACCTGTGCTAGAGAACACATAGCAGTACCCTACAGCCAGAAGGCTGCTTGTGAAAGAGCATGAGAGCAGCGGTCTGTGGACAAGCTTGGGAAAGCCATACAGTTCAGCATATCCTTTAGCCCATTTAGACAAGTAGAAACCTTATACTCTGAGCAGACTATGAGGAATGAAAGTCTCTGAATCCCTTTCTCACTCACTGACTCAACTGAAGCTCCGTGGCTGTGAGCCTTCCAGCTCAACTCTGTCCTGTCACCCTGATTGCACTTTTGATACCTAAATGCTAGCCTGGTACTTTACCACATTCATCAAACACATTTGTATTTCCTAAGAATGACTACATGCTGCTAACTACAGAGAAAGCAGACAGTAAGCCAGAGGGAGTCGATTCTGGAAAGGCTTACATTCCATTGGAGGCAGGCCACCACCCACAGAATGGAAGATCAGGTGGTGGTGGAGCTGTGGCAACAGGAGAAGCCCCACTCCACCTGGGCTGGCTGAAGAATAAAATAGTGCAGGCCAATAGGAGTAAACAAGGGGTTTTCATTGAGAGACCAGTGTGCATAAAGGACCTGAGGTGGGAGCATTCCTCGTGCTAGGAGGATGGCAGGGCTGCTAGTGTTAAGAAGTAGAAGAGTGAAAAAGAGACAATAGAGGAAATGAAGCTAGAGAGCTAGCTAGAACGGACAGAGTTTAATGGGACCATGAACAGAATGAGCAAAAAAGTTGAACCAAAGAATAAAATGATCCAGTGTGTATTACCCTGCTCTGCTAATTATCAGGCAATAAAGCAGGTAGTGACTATTCACAAAATAGGCTAAATTTCCTAAACACCATAGAAAGGAAGAGAAAGCCAGCACAATGAAGGACAGCAGCAGTGGCCAGATTTCAGGTGAATTTTGAAAGGACAGCACTTAGGACTGCTGGTGAGATGGAAGAAATGAGCTGGATGAGGCAAAGAGTCTGGTCCAAAGCCACTGAAAAGTAATGTCTTCCCGAGCTGCGAAGATTGGTCGTAGGAGGAGTATGGCGTTTAAGCTATACCTCTGAGGGGGGCAAGCTTAGCAGGAGGAAAAGCCTGGGGGACAGTTCTTAGATGGTCTGATGCTATGCTGTGAGGATGGCTGTCTGAGAACAGAGCCCTGGGTCTGCAGTGCTGGAAGTCAGCAGACTGAAGGGGCTCAGGAGGAGCTGCTGAGGCCTGAGAGCAAATGGGGTGTGGTGCTCCAGACAAAATGATCTCAAGGAGAGGAGCTTGTTCCCTCGTGGCAGATGGGTTATGAAGTGAATCCCAGGATTGATAGCCCTGAGATTGAAGGAAAAGCTTTTATTAGATCAAAAAAATAAATAAATAAAAAGAGTGAGTTTGTCACCTCTTAGAAGGACGTCACCAAGACTGCAAAGAGGGCAATAGAGCTGAGAAGTGTGGAGCTCTGTGTGGAAGACAGCTGTGGGTTTGCAGGTGGTGAAAAGTCTGCTCGGGAAGAATATGAGAAAGGGCGGATGCATGGATGTGGAGTAAAATGGCAGCAGGGAGAGCAAATGCCCCCTGTGTCAATAGGTCTCTACACTTGGAGGAATCCTGAGCATCCTTGTCTTCAGGCCCTTCTGCGTTGGCTGTGCAGCAAGTCACTTCACATCCCAATATGCAGAGTCCCCAGGAACTCCACAGCTTCTCTGGTCAACTGCACATCTTCGCCTTATTTCACAAATCCTTTGTGGTTGTGGGCCCCTACCTACTTATCTCTTAAATTCCTGCCTGGCTGATTATTATGTAATTGACTTTGGAGTTCATCTTTACCAAACAGTTGCTGCTTGTTTGAGATTTCCCTGATCGTTGTCGAATGAGTAATTTCAACTATAGTGTGGACATTTGGGGTATTGCATGTGAGGAGACAGGATCTCTTTTAGCTCCTGATTATATTTCATTTCGGAGAAGGAGGCATTGGTCCTGCCTAGTTTGTTTTCTGAAGGGACAAAGGGCCCTGGGTTCCCACTGTTTGTTGACACAGAAGCTGTTAAGAAAGACCCTTCATGATTGCTGGGATGGAATAGGGAACTCTGGTTCTTGGCAGCCTCTGGTGTGTATACAGTAGCATCTGCATGGCTAGGTAGCAGCTGATAAAATACAGAACTTCAACTCAGCACCTCTGATACACTCCATGGGAAGAAGTGGGGTACCACAGTACAGCTTCCCACGCCCTGTTTACTAGCAACCACTGGGATGTCATTGCCACCAAGAAGACATGAAATTCACAGCTTTCTATTCTGCCTGTGCAACCACACACGGCCTTCCTTCACACTGTGCATTGGCCTCCATATGGGCTGGGTTTCCCTACATGTCTCTGGTGTCATTCCAGCCAGCCAGTCGTGACACACAACTAGCATAACTCACCAGTGTGGGTGGAAGAGGCCTCCAGCCACTTCCAGCTGCACCAGCAGTGGATAAGCTCTACACAGGTAACTCGTCCCAGTTCAGTATTCATTACTTCATTGACTGGCCAGTCCCTACAGGCTTTGTGGACCACCTTTCCAGTTACTCAACCAAAAATGCCCCAGGCTGATGATAAACAATGGAGGTACACATGCTCTTTCTAAAAGTCTTCATGGAAAAGGACAAGCTAACCTGTTTTAGCTTCTAGATAAGGACATATCCCGGTCACTTCCTAAGTGCCTCCCTTCTCAATGTTGCCAAGTTGGCATTCGGTTCTAGTGTTTGAGTTTTGGAGGGACACCAGCGTGGCAACAAAAGCAGCCTGTAGCTAAGACAGATGATCACAGTGGTTGCTAGCCCTGACTCAGTCTACGGCCTGGCCTCTAGGAAGTGTTGGAATGTCTGCAGATAGAGGACGGCCACCTGTCCTTTCTGGAGGAAGGTGCCAGAAGTGTCTCAGGGTAGAGGATTCAAAGAAGCTCCTCCTCGGTCTGAGAGGCAGGCAACTCGCCTTCTCTCTGGCTGAGTTAATTCTCAGAGACCTGGGGTCTCTTGCTGACATCCTCATCAACGGCTCTCAAGCATGGAAGGCTGAAAATAACCCTCCTGTTTGTGTTTTAAAGGATCTCAGCAACTCCCTGCGGTTTTAAAAATAACAGCTACTGGCTTTTTTCCAAATGCATTTAACTACATTAGACCCTAAAGCTCTATGTTCAAAGTGACAGTCTCCTGGAGTTGTGAAAATGGCTGCTGTGCCAAAAGAGTTTCCTCATGTTATCCGAGGATTCCTGTCTTAATGTGAGACCAGATTGGCCCAGTCTGGACTGATCAGATAGATGCACTGGCACAGCCTGTGCAGTTTGCTCTATACTGTTTCCTGTTTGCCATCTGTGACCCCAATTCACCCGACACTGCCAAGACCTAACCATATGGGTAGGAAGTTCCCTTCCATCCTAACCGTAAAGCCCAGCCTTCTGTTGCTACCCCTGCCCCTAAATGCCTGTCTTCAACAAACACCACTCACTTGAGGACTCAAGAGAGTGCCTCTGATGGCCCTCTCCTCTCACTGGAATTAATGCCTGGTGTGTGGGTTACTCACACTGAAGAATAATTTCAGAACTCAGAAGTAAATGGTACAATCATTTATGATCCATGCTCTGGGGATTGGGAACTGGGACCTCTTCTGTCCCAGAGTCTCAGGAGACTTAGTGGGACTCTGAGCAGACTCAACATGGCTGTGTCACCCACATCTCTCTGTTCTTTGCTGCGTGGATCCTCCCATAGCCTGTATCAGAATCCTCACAACCTGGTAGCAGCTTCTTCCAACAGCTTGTTCAAGAGATAGCCTTTGAGAGAAGGAAAGATGAGAGAAGCCAGACATTTCACCCCTCTTCTTTGGAAGTAACATTACATCACCCATGGTACATGCTATTGATCAAAAGCCACCCTGGCTGGAGGTCATAGCATAAGGTTATGAACCAAGGGACAAGACATCCAGGGTCCATCTGTAAGCTAGCCCTTTACTGGCAGGTCCCATTGCATCTGTGTTTAGCACCTTTATCCTCAAGATGGGACAGCAAAGCCTATCTCACCAGGGCCATGAGAAAATGGTGACATACATGCTACTCACCTTCATTAAGCCTTGAAGCACAGTGAGAACTGGATCTGTATTAACTATCACTTATGGTAGTGCTTCTCCCATTCCCATACTTGAGATATAGCATGTAGGTATGACCACTTCCCTGCATCAGTGCCACTCGATGGGGATCTGTCTTAGTGAGGGTTTCTATTGCTGCAATGAAAAACCATGACCAAAAAGTAACTTAGGGAGGAAAGAGTTTATTCAGCTTACACTTCCACATTGCTATTCATCACCAAAGGAAATCAGGACTGGAACTCAAGCAGGGCAGGATACTGGAGGCAGGAGCTGCTACAGAGGCCATGGAGGGGTGCTGCTTACTGACTTGCTTTACATGGCTTGCTTAGCCTGCTTTTTGATAGATCTCAGGACTGCCAGCCCAGAGATGGCACCATGCACAATGGTCTGGGCCCTCCTCCATTCATCACTAATTGAGAAAATGCCTTACAGCTGGATCTCATGGAGGCATTTCTTCAACTGAGGTTCCTTCCTCACTGATGGCTCTAGCTTGTGTCAAATTAATACACAAAACCATCCAGTACACCCAGCCTCACTGCCCTGGCTGGAAGCTGTGGTGTTTCTGTAAGACAGCCCTATTGGAAGCATCACTCGATGCATATCCAAGTCTTCAGTCTTGACCCTATGTCATCTCTCCTTACCCTGCTTTAGACTAGCTTTCCTGGATTTCTAACCATCTCCACACTAAGCTCTTTGGTGCTGTTTAATTGTCTTTACAGGGAAGTTCAAGCTCCCTATGCCCTGAAAGCCCTCTTTCTTCTGGCCCAACTTCCCTTTGCAATGGCTTTTCATTCTCCCTCCTGAACTTCGTAAGTCTGCCTGCATTGAAATCCCACTATTCAAACAACCACTTTACTCTTGTTCTAGGCTCAGGGGTTTGTTTCTCTTCCTCTGCAATCTGAACCCTTCATACCTGCAGTTTACACCATCATGGACTCCTTGCCTTTCTTCCAACCTGCCTCCCAAGAGTGTGGCACTGTCCCTAAGTAAGTTATTTCTGCCAGAAACACTTTCCATGCTCTTTGTCCTTTCCCCCAGCCTAACATCCAATGGACCCTGGTCACAGCATCCTAGCACCCGTATTTAGTAGATTAATGGGGCAGGGGTTCTAACTGAAGACTGTAGTGAGCAGAGGAATTTGTGCTTGTTTTACACATCCTGGGGTCCACTAATGTGGCACTGGTGTGTGTGTGTGTGTGTGTGTGTGTGTGTGTGTGTGTGTGTGTGTGTCCTGAATTTGAGGAAGGACAGACTTGTGCACTATGATCCCTGCTTGAGTCCCCAGTGGCCCAACATGCAGGTGAAGTTGAGATGAGACCGAATTAACTGTGTGGCCTTGTGGGGGCATGTTGTTCTCACCCACAGTGCAAGTTGAAAGCATTTTACAGTCATGTTACTGAGTTTCAAAGTGGAGGTGGTTTCAGCTTCAACAATGGCCACTGCTTTCCTCTTCACTGAATTCCTTCCAGCTCCCACCTCCATACTCTCTGGGCCAGTGCTGGCGCCGATGATGATGGCTTCCACAATAGCCAGCATGCCCAGAGAGTTGGCTGTCCACTTGCCAAGCCTGAAAGTCAGGACCTGCTGCATTCAGATGGCATTTTCAGCACTCATGTTCTTCAGGGTAAAACAATAAAGGATGGGAAATTATGATAGGAACGCATAAATTAAAAACGCATCTTCACAAGTCCAGCACCCATGCTGGGCCTGGAGTGGAAAGTCCTGTTCATAAACCATGGTGGCTGTCATGAGAGGAGACTCTGCAAGAAAGGATGGGAAAAGAACCCAGGTGCCATTCTGAAGAGGCACAAGTTGGCCTTAACAATGTTTCCTCTAAGGACTTTTGGCAGCGTGGGAAGGTTTGTCCTTTTAGAAACCTCCCTTCCCTCCCGGTGGTGCTTTCCTGTGTGTTCTGATCCTTGATATCTCTCCAAGACACCTAGCCAAGAGAGTGGTCCAGCTGCAATTGAACTCTGTTACTACATGAGTCCCTTTAGCTTTATTTTCTCTAAGGTAGTAGCCTCCAATGGTAGAGGAGGGTGACCACTGCTCATGCCACCACACTTGTACCAGGTGACTCATGGCACACACCTTTCCACCCTTTTTGGGATTTGGTATCAATTTCCTTGGCTGACTCACTGCAGTTGCTGACTGAGGCCCTGGCTCTCCTGCCTTTCTTCATTCCTCTGGGATTCTAGCCTCATAGGAGCCAAGCAGCAAGGCAGCTGGAGCCAAGCACCAATGAAGCCCAAGAAGCTCTTGTTTTTCTGCCAGTATTGGATACTGGATCCCATGCAGAATGTGGCTTGCCTGGCTCCTGGACTTGTCTTTGAGGGCTGGAAACCAGGCTTTTCTAGTTTGTGTTCTGTTTCTGTGGCAAATATCACAACCTAAAAGTAGGGGAGGAAGGGGTTTATTTGATTTATGCTTCCTGGTCACAACCCATCTTTGAGGGAAGTCAGGGCAGGAAATCAAGCAGAAACTGAAGCAGAAACTATGGAAAGAGACTGCTGACTGGCTTGCTCCCTGGCTCTCTCTGGGCTAGCTTTCTTTCTTTTTTTTTAATTTTTATTTTATTTTATTTTTAATTACACTTTATTTACTTTGTATTCACCTTCTAGTTCCCTCCCTCCTCCCTCCTCCCCTCCCAACCCCTTCCTTCCTCCCCCTTCTCTACACATGCCCCTCCCCAAGTCCACTGGTAGGAGATGGTTTCTTTTTCTTCCTTCTGATCCTAGTCTGTTAGGTCTCATCAGGAGTGGCTGCATTGTCTTCCTCTGTGGCCTGGTAAGGCTGCTCCCCCCTCAGGGGGAGGTGATCAAAGAGCAGGACAATCAGTTCATGTCAGAGGCAGTCCCTGTTCCCATTACTATAGAACCCACTTGGACACTGAACTGTCATGGGCTACATCTGTGCAGGGGTTCTAGGTTATCTCCATGCATGGTGCTTGGTTGGAGTAATGAGTCTCTTCCTGTGTTCAAATTTTTTGGTTCTGTTGCTCTCCTTGTGGACCTCCTGTCTAGCTTTCTTATACAGCACAGGCCTACCTGCCTAGAGATGGTGCCACCCACAGGGGGCCAGGCACACTCATTCATAACCAAAACAATTCCTCATATACATGGCCACAGGTCAGTCTGGCAATCCCCTAAGCGAGACTTCATAAGATGACTAGACTGTGTCAAATTGACAACTGTAACTAGAACTCGGGCTTTGTTTCCAACTCTCCTTGCCCATTGGATAAGCAGTGGGGAAGATCTGAGTGGATTTAGATACATCTGTAAAGTAGTGATATCTCCCTCGTAGCCTAAAAAGTTGTCAGAGACTCTCAAATGCTCAGGCTGAGGGGAGGCAGCTGGACCATGAAGAACAGAAAGAAAATATGCCACTGTGGTTCCTGTAGTCAGTCCATCACTCATTGCTGGCTGAGTTCCTGTTTTGTCCTTTGTGGAATACAAGGCATTCCTTCCTTAAGTAGCTCTCAGACTCTACCCAGGAAGCCAAAAGCAAAAGCAAACAAGAAGATTCCAAACACACAAACCTTTGAAATACAGAAGTTGGGTAAAGAACATTGATCTCTCTAGTCTAATGCGATATTTCAGCTGAGAAAATGCCAGGTATTCTCTTCCAAAGGCTGTGACTTACTTTTCTGCCTTTCTTTCTTTTTTTTTTTAATTTTCATTATCAAAATTTTATTTTTAATATTGTTCAAAAATAGGTAATTATTTATTATGTATCATTTACAGTGGGAAAGGATAAAGAGCAAGTTTCTTTTTTGTGTTCTAATAATCTTGATCTACAAACACTGAAATTTTAATGTCATTGTCTTAAAGTTCAGCTGGGGAAGCTAGGTCCAGAATGACTGAATGGAAACTTAAAGTCAGGACGCTCAACCACGTGAAATACAATCTTTAAACCGCTTAATAAAAGTCATGTTTTAAAAGTAGGTTTTTTTTTTTCAGAATTATGTACGCATGTGTGTATGGACAGAGGTTGGTGGTGTGTGCACACGAGAACGCAGGTGCCCAGGGAGTCTAGAAGATGATAGAAGAGTCTAGAAGAGAGTTTCCAACTCTCTGGAGTTACAGGTGGTTGTGAGGCATCTGATGTACACGCTGGGAACACGACTCAGGCCATTTCCAAGAAGAGCACAATAGATTTTCTTAGTACTAAGCCTTTTCTCCAACCCCCTAGACTTCATTTGTTTTTTTCTTTTGCTCCACTACAGATACTAATGAGACTTAAAGTTGTGAATGATTTTGTATAGTAATGTTCAAAAGATGGGGTCACATTATAGAAGAGGCTGTGCACTAATACTTCTGGTTGTTTCGGGGCTATCTAATTTATATTTTATAATTTAAACATTTCAATTGATGTTTCTCCGTTGGGAACATCTGTATTCTGTATTATTGCATTAAAGTGGGATTTGAAAACGCATTTTGACATGGAATAGAGTGCAAAGAATCATATCTTTGCTTTCTTTTTTTTGCTTTCTTAACCTTTATTTTTAATTAATTACACTTAATTCACTTCGTATCCCCCCATAAACCCCTCCCTCCTCCCCTCCCTATCTCACCCTCCCACCCCCTTCTTCACGCATGCCCCTCCCCAAGTCCACTGATAAGGGAGGTCCTCCTCTCCTTCCTTCTGATCTTAGTCTAGCAGATCTCATCAGGAGTAGCTGCATTGTCATCTTCTGTGGCCTGGTAAGGCTGTTCCCCCCTCAGGGGGAGGTGATCAAAGAGCAGGCCAATCAGATTATGTCAGAGGCAGTCCCTCTTCCCATTACTATGTAACCCACTTGGACACTAAACTGCCATGGGCTACATCTGTGCAGGGGTTCTAGGTTATCTCCATGCATGGTACTTGATTGGAGTATGAGTCTTTGGGAAGACCCCTGTGTTCAAATTTTCTGGTTCTGTTGCTCTCTTTGTGAGGTTCCTTTCCTCTCCAGATCTTACTATTTCCCACTTCTTACATAACATTCCATGCACACTGCCCAACAGTTGGCCATAAGTCTCAGCATCTGCTTTGATAGTCTTCAGGGTAGAGCCTTTCAGAGGCCCTCCGTGGCATCCACCCTGCCTTTCTATCCTTGTGGCCTGCAGTTGTTCAGGAAATGGAAGTTTCCTGAGGAAGCTTCCTGTAGTGAAATCTGTGTGGACAATGGGATCACATTCTCTCCCTTTTGTGGGATCCCAGTGATGAGGACAGGGCTGGGAATATGGTGAAGTAATTCCCACATATGTGTGAGGACTTGAGGTCACAGCCACCTCTGGGATCCACATAAAAAACAAATGACCATACTTCCAGCACTGGGAAGCCTGAGAAAGGAAGATCCCTGCAGCTCAGTGGCCAGCCAGAGTTAACTCAATTGGGGAGCTCTTAGTGTACTGAGAGAGCCTGTCTTGGGAAAACAAGATGGAGAAACAAGCTGCCCAGTATCAGCCCCTGCCCTCTACACATGACACAAACATGTTCTCTCTCTCTCTCTCTCTCTCTCTCTCTCTCTCTCACACACACACACACACACACACACAGAGACAGACAGACAGACAAACAGACAGACACAGAGACAGAGACAGAGACAGAGACAGAGACAGAGACAGAGAGAGAACTGCAAATCTTGCAAAGACAAAAACAGAGAATGGCAAAGCCAGGCAGCAGAGCCCTGCTCCCTCTAGTCTCTAGCCATAGTGGTATCTGGAGTGTCAGAAGGAAGGAAGGAAGGAAGGAAGGAAGGAAGGAAGGAAGGAAGGAAGGAAGAAAGGAAGGAAGGAAGGAATAGTATGATCTAGGAAATTCTCAGGAAAGCTCCACCTAGAACTTTCTGGGCCTTTGTCTGTGAGGGACACAGTGCTGGAATAGAATGACAATAATAGGACCCAAGTGCTATTTCATATTAGAAAACACTGTGTCAATCACTCCTGAGACCATGCAAGACTGACTGAGGCTAACCATTCCTTCCAGACTTTAACTTCTCTAACTTAAACCCAAGGCTGCCTCCATCCCATACAGTGCTCCTTGCCCACATCTTTGCTCTACAAATCCATTACACTGAGCAATTGAGGTCAAATTGTAGACACTTCAGAAAACTTTTTCCTCCATTAAGCAGAGATTAAACAAGGTGCTTATTTTTGGTTTCCATGTTGTCTTGGCCATGTTGCATTTGACTCACATGGTGTTGAATCTTACCTCTCCAGTCCACAGGGACATCTGATTTTATGATTTCCCTTTGTGAAGCAGTGACCTGCATCAATAGGCTACCTTTTGCAGGAGTCCGTTTCCTGGGGTGTGTGGGGAGTGCTGTCTAGGAGGGGTTCCCAGCCTCTCTTAACCCCACCAAGACCTGGTTTCTCCATTTACTGGAAACTGTTTGGATGTGACTGCATTTGCTTTTGGATTTGATCCCCTGGTTCAAGCACTGGGTCCTTATCTTCACTATATTGCAGGAAGAGGGAATCCAATTAGCTAGCAAAATGCATACACTCCACATTCTAAGCACATGGGTGTAAAATAAAGATAGCTGTAAAGGGAAGAGCCGGGGTGAGGACTGAGGGCCACAGTGGACTTCAGATTTAGCAGTTAGTTGGGCAAAACCTACAAGGAAAATGTGCATTTGGCTGGTCCTTGTCACCATTGACATGAGCACTGTGTTGAGCCTCAGCTGCATAGGCAGGCTTCACACTGTACACTGTACGTGCATGGTAAGGTGGGGGCTTTTCATCTCAGTTCAGGGATACCTCTGAGCCAACACTGCCTCAGGACTGAGAGAGAGCAGGCCTGGACCCCACATTTCTGGACTGTTCTTCCAGTCACTGGGTATTGACACTTACCCCAGTGATAGTAACCTTTGTTGACATGGACACAGCTCACCACATCCTGGACCTGTGCTTTAGGTCCAGTCCCATAGCCCACTAACTTCAGTTTCCCTCCGCTGGAAACTGAAACAAGTTGGAATAAGAACATTAGCTTAGTGGGAAGCATAGGAATAAGTGAAGGAATACCTTTCCAAGGCCCTCACAGAGTAACTAGGGGTGGGGCATTATCCTGGGCCCAACAGCACACCATCTTCAAAGTGCCCATCAATCTCCTCAAACCGTGACAGTGCAACTGAAAACATGGTGTGGAGGGCAGAGACACAGGAAGGAGGGAAGCAGAAGAGACTCAGCCTGTGCAAGACACGTGCTGACACCTGCCTGATCCATAATTACTTTCTATCTTTAGATGTCTGTTTGTGACCTGCTTTGTAAATAGGTGCTTCACAGAAACAGACAGAGCCATTCTGGGGGACAGGGGAAAGGGTGGGGCAGGGGACAGGCAGATCAACGGCGCTGCAGCCTCCTTGTCCTCTAGAATATTGATGCCATGTGAAGAGCTGCAGAAAGGCCAGCAGTTAGGGCAAAGGAGAATATTATAGGGTGGAGGCCTGGACTTTTTCCCTTTCTGGGGCATGTTGAGGGCATCATTTAAACCAAATCAGCTTTCTGGGTTTTGTTGGAATTGCTCAAAATATAACCAAAAAGATAGGAAAACGGGGTTAGGGAGATAGCTCAGTCTGTGAGGACTTGAGTTCAATTTCCAACACCCCCATAAAAAGCTACCCATGGTGGCTTGCATTTCTTTTTTTTATTTTTTAAATATTAGTTACAGTTTATTAACTTTATATCCCAGCTATAGCCAGATCCCTCATTCTCTCCCAATCCCACCCTCCCTCCCTCATCTTCTCCGTGCCCCTTTCCAAATCCATAGATAAGAGAGTTCTCCTCCCCTTCCATCTGACCCTAGCTTATCAGGACTCTTCAGGACTGGCTGCAATGTCCACCTCTGTGGCCTCCCTCAGGGGAGGGTGTCAAAGAGCCAGTCATTGAATTCATTTCAGAAACAGTCCCTGTTCCCCTTACTAGGGTACCTACTTGGGTACTGAGCTACCATGGGCTACATCCAAGCTGGGGTCCTAGGTTATATGCATACACGGTCCTTGGTTGGAAATACAGTCTCAGAAAAGATCCCTGTGCCCAGATATATTTGGTCCTTGTGGAGGTCCTGTCCTCTCCAGGTCAAACTAACTCCCCCTTCTTTCATATGATACCCTGCACTCTGCCCAAGGTTTGGTTATGAGTCTCAGCATCTGCTTTGATACACTGCTATGTAGGTGGCTTGCATTTCTAACCTTGACTCTGGGGAGGCAGACACTGGTAGATCTTGGGACGCAGTGTAGTCACAAGGGTCTTTACAAGAAGACACTGAGAAGATCACTGTCAGGGAGAGGAGCCATGAGAAGATGTGTTAATAGAGTAAGGTTCACTGAGTCAAGGAGCATGGCAGAATCCATCCTGGAGGGTAGCAGGATGGATTCTTTCCTGGAGACTCTTGGAAGCGGCAAGATACTCCTCACACCTGGCCTGTAGCTCATGAGACTCATATTGAACTTCTAACATACTGAGCTAGAGAGCAGTCTGTGCTGTGGCAAGCTTCTAGGCTTGGTGGTCATGGAAACATATGCACACATCTATGAGATGTCGGCAGCCCTGTGTGTACGGGGAAGCAGCCCATTCAGAGCTGGGTTGTCCTGCCTTGATGACGCTGCTTTTGCTGTGAGCTGCAAAGCCTGGTGCGCTCTGCAATCTGTCACTCCTAATTTTCTGACCTGGATTTGCAGATAGATTTTTTTGGGCTGTTTAAGAGGAACCTCAGCAGGAGATAAATGGTAGGGAGAAGTTAGGGCAATTTATTTTTCATTTCCCTAAAATACAGCAACATTTTACATTGGGTGGGAAGAAAGCATGCTGTCTCATTGCCTCTCAAGAGAAATTCATTGTCCTTATTAGTTGTGTAATTGAATTCATAGAAATTGGTGGACTTTCATTATTTTAGCTGACTGAATTCTGTGTTTTATGTTCACCATCCCCCCACCTGAACTTAAGGTTTCCTGCAATGTATATTGTAATGCAGAAGGGCAGAAGGGACAGATAAGAAAGTAGTGGGAAGATTACTGAGGTTGGAGAAATGGCATATAGCCTGAAGGTGAGACTGGCGGTTACATGACTGAAACAGGCCCTTGAGCATTTCAGCAGTCAAGGTGAAAAAGACAAAGTGACTAAAAAACATATTCTCCACAAGAAACACCCTTCAGAGTGTGGAGCAGCACCCAGAAACACTCCATCAGCCTGGGGGAAGGATTTTCAGGGTGATAGGGAGTGAGGAATGGGGCAGGAAGGAAGAGAAGCAATCTTCGATGAGGCAAGACTTGGGATCCAGCTGCCAGTTAGAGGAGAGTAGGAAAGATGGAAAAGCCATGAGAGCAGGAAGCAGGGGCAACTGTGGAGAGTAGATGTGTACGATGCAATGGCAGTGCTCACGCTGTGGAACAGAGTATGTCCAGGATAAATCAGGCCCGATACCACACCCAGGACCTAGAATTTGCCCTGTGGTCAGTGAGGAGTCTCGGGAGTGTAGGCCAGAGCATCAACAGCTCCTGCCATCATTGGCAGTGCTGCAGGGCACTAGCAACTCTGTCAGAAGAGCACACCTTGCAACTTGCCTGTAGCCCGAGGCCATATGATCAACTGAAGGATGCCTGTGAGAGATAAACAATGACAGCACAGGTCTGTGAAGCTGTGGTTCTCCTAGACAAAATGGTTGGCTTTCCTGGGCCCCTGGGCCCAGGGCTCTACCATGAGGCCTGACAAAGGTGGGTAGTCATGCCAGTAGTCATGAAGCATCTAACCTGACCTCCTAGCAGCTGTGGATCAAAACCAGATCTGACCAGGTTCCAGAGTAACTATTCTTTGTGCTCCTTGGGACAAAGTACTTGGCCTCAGTGCCATATGCCTCTAAGGAGGAGGAGAAAAAGTCTGGACATTGAGATGCTTAGCCTCAAGGCCAAGGCCAATTCAAGATGAGCCCTATTGCCTCAGAGGCCATGTTACCCTTGGGGGCCTCTGTAACCTCATCTGCAGAATGAGTTGCAAAAGAGTGAGTTCAGAGTCATGCCAGGGTCATATGGGAAAATAGGTGGGAAAGCCTTTGTTCCTGTTTCCTTGGCTGCTTAGCTACAAAGAAGGCAGTGAGGGGTTGTCAGTCAGAATGAGAGCTTTCATCTTAGTAAATTACTTCATAGGCTAAGGTAGATGCTAGAGTCCTGGTCATTGCTTATGGGTAGCTTTCCTGGACCATACCAGCAAAGGCAGCTGGCCCTATGTAGTCTCCTTGAAAGTCTGACATTTTGGTTTATTTCTTCTTGAACCATGCTTAGCAAACACTCTCGGCTGTAAGGAAGGCTTGACAATGCAGTATTTTTCAGGAGTGTATAGTCTTCAGGAGGTGGTCCCTTGTTGGAAAGAGAGAAAATGGACACTGTTTGAACACCAGCACCTACTGCAGTGGAAGAAGCTGCATTGATCCTGCACAGCATTGACTCCCAAGCTCTTAGTCAGTTCTGACCTTGGACATGGAGACCACATGACCTTGGACATGTGGTTTTTGCATCAGCTCCCTGACCACCTGGAAGCTAAGGAGAGATGGAAGATTGCTCAGGATGGGAGGGGCTTCTACCCTTTGTTGTAATTGCCTGTGCTCAGTCTTTTCTAAGAAATCTTATCAATGTGATCAACCGGCAGAAATGGAGTCACTCTCGTGGAACTGGTGCTTGAGAACTCACTCTTGATAAACTCCCTCTCCAAGCACTGAAAGCTCCCAGGCCGCAAGAAGCAGTGCCCTTAGTAGGACCCACCCTGCTCTGAGACTCCCTACACAAACTTGGGGGCTACATGTTGTTCATTCTCTAATACAATGTCAGATACAGGCCTTCCAGCTTTCTGCAAGTTTCCATCATGGAGTTCCCTGCTTACGGATAGGTATGCCATAATACTTAGCTCCTGTTTTGGGAAATCACTTCTGCCAAACAAAATGTCAAAAGGCTAAGACTCCAGGTACACTGAAGAAACTTTGTGAAGAGTCAAGATGAAAGCAAAGAGTTGACTGAACTCTGCATATGAAGGAAAGTATGGTATGACAGAATCCCCAGTAGTATCCTAATAAAGGGCTTTCAGCTGTAGCCTCCACTTCCTACAAGCCCCTCTACTCCTAATCCCCACCTCCCCCACTGTCAATCTTGTCTTTATAGTCCTCTCCATCTTGACAGAAGGCAGCTTTAGTGATGGCCCACACCGGGAAACCCGTGGGAGACAAGGCAAAAACTAATGAAGCCTTTTGTCTCCTTCCCAGTGTCGTTTTTCAGGTTCTAATCTGAGTGCATAGCCCCACTGGTCTCCAACTTCTCTTGGCTTGGGGCACATCTGTGGGCTGATTGAGGTGTGTGGAGCGTAGACTTGGGGACCCTGGGGTCTCGAGCAACACTAGTTCTTCTATCAACACTCCATTAGGAGGGCCAATTAAGGAAGTACACCTCACACCTCTTGGGGTAGTCTCATTACTAACCCAGAGCCCCCTTCTAGCTAATGTGGCTGCTGAGGTGTAGCTACAACAGTGTATCCCAGGGCTTGAGAGAGCTTCCTACGTCTGGGGTGAGCAAGGACACGAAAGGGGCCATACAACAGTCAGGGAGTTTCCCTGAGTGACAGGCACAAAGAAGAAATGAGAAATTGCTTTGGAAAAGATGCTTGTATCTTCCTTATTTATTTATATGTTTATTCATTTATTATTTATATTCTGTCTACCCCTTAGAAAGGATTTGAGAAGTCTTACAATATTAAAACCCATATAAAAGAAACAAAAAATAACCCTCTACAAAATAAAGATCATTTTAAAGAGAAAAAAAAAATACCTGCGTACACAGCACTTAGGCTGAAGTTGTTTCTGCCTCTGAGCTATTAATCTAGCTCCAAGCTACCTGGAGGTGACTGCTACACACCTGGCTGCTGCTGGGTTGGAGGGAACAACTCTGGGGTCTCTGGGCCCTGCCCCCCTTTACTCTGGCCATCAGCGCCATGCCTGCGGCTGCCTCCAGAGGCTATTGAATTACTAAGGAGGATGCTCTGTAGCAGGCGTGAACAGTTTAGTCCAGCACTTCTCAATTATCGTGATGGACTATGGGGACACAAGCCCCAGAGAACACGTGACTGCTAGTAGTTTACACACTGCAGTTTTTAGATTTGTCTGCCTTGTTAAGCTAATGGAGAACAGCCTTGGGAGCATCTCCGCAGCGGCAACCAGAGGCAGACAAGGGGCTCTGAGAGGAGCAGCTGGTGGATGCAGCCTAAGCATATCTGAGCTTGAGGAGGAGGAGATGTGGGAACAGCTCTTGAGGCTGTCAGAGACTCCTCATCCAAGGTTGACCTCAGGGGAGCTGTGGAAAGGGCAGCTTCCAACCACAATTTTTTCTGGTGACAAGGTGTCTAGAATGGATTCCTCTTGTGACCCTGTTAGGCAAAGAAGAGGAGAAAGGGTTGGAAGCTTAGTAAGGCTACTTCAGGACCAAACATTTGGCATTCCTTCATCATACGATCTTGAGGTGGGCAGAAACCCCTCCTGTAAAAGGTGAGGTGCTGGGGCGGGGTGGGGGGGCTGAAACTAAAACCCTACTGAAGACTCGTGGTGACAGACTTTCACATCCTCACTTCTGATCCAGGTTACAGACCAGCATACAGCTAGAGTTTTTCGTACTGGCACTATAACACAGCCAGCTGTGCAGGATGCTCTGAGGCAAATCCTGGGTTCTTTCTGGAAGGATCCTATTTGAGCAGGACTGGTGTCAGGCCAGCCATTTATAGCTGAATAGTTAACATGACAACCAGTCTAGCTGTGCTGGAACCTCTCCATCCTGACTCTTTGGTGTGTTTGTTCAGGGAGCATCAAACTGTCTAGTGACAGCAAACTTGTTCTCTCTCCTGCTGGCCAACCCTCGACACTGACAGTCTCTCATCTCACTGATCCTGCTCATGACTACTCAAAAATAGGTTCAAATAAATTAATATTTTCTGTTTATAGTGTGGGTCTCTGAGAACACTGGATTTTGGCCAAGATTGGGACAAATATCTGATGTTTGATCATTTATTGGTTCCTGGGAATATGTATCTCTCTGGGGATGTTACAATTTACAGTCTGCTTCTTCCAATGGGGAAACAGAAGATTAGTGAGTTTAAGGAACCTGCCAACATTCTATGGCAGAGATGAGAATCTCACTGCAGGCAGTCCGTCATGCCTGAGCTCTCCTGATATTATCTGTATTAAGGCAGCCTTACCACACTCCAGAGATTTTGCTCCTTTTGTTTGACTGCTCTATAGGACTCACTATGTGGTTTCCATCTCAAGGTGGCCTCTGAGTCTCAAAAGAGTCACATCAGGAATAGCCACTGTGTGTATGATTCTTAGTGGGCATGGACAAAGATGTAACAGTATAGATAGGACACTAATGCTGCTAACTAGCTAACACCACTGTGAGGGTTAGGTGCATTTCTGCCCTTGTTGGGTGGGGCAGCCACAGGAGTATAAAACTCTCCACACACACATGCTATAAAACCCTGGTGGACACTGAAGTTTATAGTCAGGAAAGCAGAGAGGTAGTGGGATGCTGGAGAAACACATTAAGCATAGCTTCAGGAGAAGCCACAGAGAGGTGAGGAGCATCTAGGGATGTATTATGATTTGGGATTTAGTATAAAAGTATTTTAATTATCCAGATGTATCCAGATCACCTTTTCTAGCTCTTCTGAATTCTGGCTGGCTCAACTCAGCTGTTCTGGCTCAAAATCTTCTCCAAGCTGACTGATTCTATCCGACTTCTCTCCTTCGGAGTGAATTGCTCTGCTTGGCCTCAAATTAACCCTGGCAATTTGGTCTAATCTTCAGGCTACTTCTTATTCTCTGGCTTCAACAGCCTCTACTGACCTGCACTGAACTGCACAAACTCAAATTCACTTTCACTGCCTCTCAAGTAACTCCTAGCTGTTGACTCTCAACTGACTGCCAACGGACTGACCTCAACTGAACTGAACTGAACTGAAATCAACACAACTCAACTCAACACAACCCAACTCAACTCAACTCAACCCAACTCAACTCAACAACTCAACTCAACTCAACTCAACTCAACTCAACAACTCAACTCAACTCAACTCAACTCAACAACTCAACTCAACTCAACTCAACTCAACTGCCTTTCTTCCTGTGGTGTTCTTATGAGAGTTGAGCATATTCTATTCTGTCAAACCTTTCTCTGGTTTGTCACTTTGTCTCTCAAAGTGTTTGGGATTAAAGGTGTGTACTAAAGGTATGTCTGCATTCAAGCCAGATCACACAGACCTAGAAGGTCTTTGGATGTGATCAGAGCAGCTATGTTGCTTGACTAAAGTTCCTCAACATTTTAATGTTCCCCAAAGGCCATGTTCTGAAGACTTAGTCACCACTGGCAAGCAGTGGAGATTACAGGGTTTTTTAGGAGAGGGAACATGATGGGAAAGAGAGAGTTAGATCACTGGCAGAACACCTTTGAAAGGCATCTTGTGTCACTGGAACCTCTCCTCCCCATCCCCATCCCCATCCCATCTACTTTAGAATGAGCCACCCTAAGAGCCCTTCAGGAAGTTTTCTACCTCAACACAGACATAAGCAACAAGGCCAAACAACCATAGACTGAGCTCTCTGAGACTATGAATCCAAACATACCTCTCCTTTAGGTTGACTTTAGCTACTTTGTTACCAAAATGAGACAAACAATAATCACCTCTGGTAGCAAATGCATCCCAAACTTCAGCTATATCATCATCACCTGAGGTAGTCATAACAGGGATTCTGGGAAGATTCCAGGGTTCCAGGGTTCCAGGGTTCCAGGGTTAGCAAGTCTGATGAGGATGATGTTGCTGGTCCAGGGTCAGAGAGAATCTTAAATGGAGGGTATATCAGGGCACTCAGCGAGGGATACTTCTGTGTGTGTAAGTCTGGAGAGGGAAAGATGGAGGTACAGACAGTTAGAGAGAGAGAGAGAATGTAAATACGAACAGGGGCCTGATGCAAGCAGATAAACCAGTTATAAGACGTGTGATACTGTTAAGTTCTCCCTCCCCCCAGGACACAGTGTCCTGAGCAATGGCTCAGGATTCAAGTATGCCTCCCTCTCACACCGCCAAGCTGATACTGGCTTCTGACTTTTCAAAATTGCTTAGAGAGTGAAAAGAGGAAAGAAACATGAGAATCTGCCCAGTTCAGGAAAATTCCTGATGGTTTTCCTATAGAAAAAGGCTGCATGCTCCCATGGAATGCTGCACTCCAAAGAAGCAGCAGAGCTGGCAAGCCAGGGGAGCTGCTCAGGAGTAGAGAAGGGCTGAGGAACTAGACACTGAGATGCACTCATGGAACTTGTCCTGATGAGGTTGGCTTGCAGCATGCCGAAACAGAGGTACCATAAGGCCCAAAGATCTGATGTCTCTCCATCGTATCTCACTGATCCTGTGTATAAAGTTGGGTGTGGGCTCACTGGTAATTCCCATTGCACATGTGGGCAGGACCCAAAGCTTGGGGCTTGAATCATAGATGAGCCTGAGGCTGTATTTACACAAGCATCTGGGGTACTGCTAACATGGTAGAATGGTGGCAATAGTAATTATTTTACCAGAAATACATGGTCTGCAATATTGAAAATTGGCAGTTTTTCTTACTGTCCATCCTCAACCTTAAGCCACTGAGAATGATGGTTCAGTTGTCCCCTTGGGCGTATCTACAGTGGCATAGCTGAGGAAGGTCACCTTACACTTTTGAGCTTGTTTCATGAATCACATGTGACTAATTCTGTTGATTTACAAGACTTATGAGAGAATTGCATGTCAAAGCTTACATGAACACATCCAGCATCTTCCTTGATAACTAAATAGAGAGAAAAGGCAGACTCAAATGAGAAGTGCATGTGCTCAAAGCCTGTGTTAGCCTTATTTTTTTTCCTTAGGTAAAGCCCCGACTGTAAGCCAAGCAAAGACCTAAGAGTGTCTTTGAATTTCTCCTCATGATCCTGCATTGCTATGTGTCAAGCATAACTCATCTGTTTTCATACAAGGAAGATGTGGGGATCTTAGATTCACATTCACATCCCATCTTCCCATCTCTGCATCTCCTCATAACTGCTCAGTCCTGCTGTCCCTGGTTGATTATGCATCGGAAGGCTGAATGAGACATTCCTTACCAGGGACCCAGCTCAGTGTATGCTCAGTGCCCAGCAAAGGAGGTGGATATGCTTAACCAGCACACAGCCATGCCCCCTCCCCACAGTTCTATTCACAGCCACTTTTCCAGTCCCAGCTTATGAAGACACATTGGCTTCATTAGGCTGGGCCTGAGCCCTAATTCATCATCATCCGCACACCTTTCAGAAAGCCCCATGTGTTCTGAAAAGAGTGGACTTGGTGTCAGGCAGAGCTGTTCTGATTAGAGACAACAGGCGAGGCTTAGAATCGATCCAGGCGCTGGAGTCTGCCTCTTTGCAGAAGTTTCCCAGGCAGCAACTCAGAAGGCAGGATGACCAGGTTGTAATAATGATGGATGACCCAGCCCTTGACTCTGAGCTTGAGGGCGGAGAAGAGGATCAAGGTCTTGAGGTCTAGTGAGACGATGCCTGACTCTCTCCCCCATCTCCATCGTCTTTGTTTTTTTTTTTTTTTTTTTTTTACAAAGGACACCTCAAAGAATGGAAGAGGCAGCTTTAACTCTGGGCAAAAGGAATGCCCTGAAAGGCTTGCAGGATGGATAGCAGTCACCTGCCTATTTGCAGCTGGAAGGGTGATGGTCAAACATAGATTGTTATGGGCTAGCTCATCAGCAAGGGACTCCTGTTTAAGAGGAGTTTAAGCTTAAGTTTTAAGTTTTAAAAACTGCATGGTACTGGCATAGAAACAGAATGGTGGATCAATGGAACCGAACAGAGGACCCAGAAATAAACCCACACACTTATGGACACCTGATCTTTGACAAAGACGCCAAACCCATACAATGGAAAAAAGATAGCATCTTCAACAAATGGTGCTGGTGTAACTGGATGTCTACATGTAGAAAAATGAAAATAGATCCATACTTGTCACCCTGCACAAAACTGAAGTCCAAGTGGATCAAAGACCTCAACATAAAACCAGACACATTAAATCGGCTTGAAAAAAAAGTGGGAAATACCCTAGAACTCATTGGTACAGGGGAAAACTTCCTGAACAGAACACCAACAGCACAGGCTCTAAGAGCAACAACCAATAAATGGGACCTCATGAAACTGAAAAGCTTCTGTAAAGCAAAGGACACCGTCATCAAAACAAAGCGACCGCCTACAGATTGGGAAAGAATCTTCACCAACCCTTTATCTGACAGAGGACTCATATCCAGTATATATAAAGAACTAAAGAAGCTGAAAAGCAGCAAACCAAGTAATCCACTTAAAAAATGGGGAACAGAGCTAAACAGAGAATTCTCTGTAGAGGAATACCGAATGGCAGAGAAGCACTTAAAGAAATGCTCAACCTCAGTAGCCATTAGGGAAATGCAAATCAAAACAACCCTGAGATTTCACCTTACACCCATGAGAATGGCCAAGATGAAAAACTCAAGTGACAACACATGCTGGAGAGGTTGTGGAGAAAGGGGAACCCTTCTCCACTGCTGGTGGGAATGTAAACTTGTACAACCACTCTGGAAATCAATCTGGCGCTTTCTCAGACAACTAGGAATAGCGCTTCCTCAAGATCCAGCCATACCACTCCTGGGCATTTATCCAAAAGAGGCTCAAGCACACAAGAAGGACATTTGCTCAACCATGTTTGTAGCAGCTTTATTTGTAATAGCCAGAAGCTGGAAACAACCCAGATGCCCCTCAACTGAAGAATGGATGCAGAAATTGTGGTACATCTACACAATGGAATATTACTCAGCAATGAAAAATAAGGAAATCATGAAATTTGCAGGTAAATGGTGGGATCTGGAAAGGATCATCCTGAGTGAGTTGTCCCAGAAACAAAAAGACACACATGGTATATACTCACTCATATAGACATACAACATAGGACAAACCCACTAAAACCTGTGCATCTAAAGAAATTAAACAAGAGAGAGGACCCTAACAAAAATGTCCAATCCCCATCCGGAAAGGCAAAGAGGATGGACATCAGAAGAAGAAGAAAACAGGAAACAACCTAGGAACCTACCACAGAGGGCCTCTGAAAGCCTCTGCCCTTCAGACTATCAAAGCAGATGCTGAGCCTGATGGGCAACTGTTGGGCAGAGTGAATGGAATTTTAGGTAAGAACTGGGAAATAGTAAGAGCTGGAGAGGACAGGGTCTCCACAAGGAGAGCAACAGAACAAGAAAATTTGAACACAGGGAACTTCCCAGAGACTCATACTCCAACCAAGGACTATTCATGGAGATAACCCAGAGCTCCTGCACAGATGTAGCCCAGGGCAGTTCAAAGTCCAATTGGGTTACATAGTAATGGGAAGAAGGACTGCCTCTGACATAATCTGATTGGCCTGCTCTTTGATCACCTCCCCTTGGGGGTGAGCAGCCTTACCAGGCCATAGTAGAGGACAATGCAGCCACTTTTGATGTGAATTGATAGACTAAGATCAGAAAGGAGAGGAGAACCTCCCCTATCAGTGGACTTGGGGAGTGGCATGCAAGCAGAGGGAGGAGGGAGGGTGGGATTGGGAGGGGAGGAGGGAGGGGCTTATGGGAGGGATGCAGAATGAATAAAGTGTAATTGATGAAAAAATAAATAAATAAAAATAAATAAAATAAAATAAAGAAAAAAAAAAAGAATGGAAGAGGCTGCTTTAACTCTGGGCAAAAGGAATGCCCTGAAAGGCTTGCAGGATGGATAGCAGTCACCTGCCTATTTGCAGCTGGAAGGGTGATGGTCAAACATAGAGGGTTATGGGCTAGCTCATCAGCAAGGGACTCCTGTTTAAGAGGAGTTTAAGCTTTGACAAGGCAGCACATGAGGCCTTGATGAGGGTAGAAGGAACAGTTTTTCTCCATTTTCTACCCAGACTAACCCTAGGACTTCGCTCAGGTGAGTGTGCCCTGCCCTTCTCCAGGAACATGCAGCATGTGATGACTTCCAGCTCCCAGTTGAAACAGTTCTACCATTAGCTGGTGATCCAGTCAAGGCCACTAAAACAGAGATTAGGCATCAAAAGTGACTCAACTGACAAATGGTTCTGACAGGATGCAAGCCCAGTCACTCATCCAGAACGTCAGTCTCTCCAGTTCCCTGAATCTCCAGGGCTTATTGCTACAGGCTACCTGTAATGGAGCAGGGCTTCTACTGTGATCCCATTTACTCCTTTATTGCAACATGAACCCATTCTGTATCTACTTCTCCCTTTAGATGATGACATTCTTTAAGCAAGAAATTGTGCCTGGGGCTCTTCCCAAGCATTTAAGCTAAACCTTCTTTAAGACTTGACTTTGTTGATACTATTGTAGCCCTGGCAGAGGTAAGGGCTCAGCCTTTCTTATTAGACTGTATAGGTATGGCTGCCCAGAGAGATGGATTCCATAAGATGGATGGATATGTGGATGTGTAGATAGACAGACAAACAGAACAAGATTTATTGAGAAACTAGATCACATAATTTTGAAGGCTAGTAAAGCCTCATGGCATGCCATCTATAATACAGAGAACCAAATAAGCTGATAGCAAAGTGCTATATAAATCCAAAGGTCTCAGAGCTGGAGAACTTGATGACACAACTTTTAGCCCAAGGATGAAGGCCAAAGAACCCAGTAGCCATTGTCAGATGTTTCTGAGCTCAAAGATGGAGACCCGGAGTTCTGTCACCCAACAGCACAAGTGTGTCTGCATTCTGGAACAGAGAAACTGAGATTATACTTTTCTGATTTCTTTTTGTTCTTTCTGAGATCTCAGCATACCTGTTGGTACCCAGCTACACCTGGGGTTAGGTCTTCCCCACCCACCTCCAACCCCTATGCCACTCTATAGAAACACCAGCATAGAATACTCACAAATGATGCTTTGCAACTTATGAAAATATTTCTTAATTCAGTTAGCTAAAATGAACCATATCTTTGAGCCTCGGGATATGACATCCACAGGAAATAATGTTTACAGGACTCATAGTAATTAGAAATAAATTAGGAACATCTCCAAGTCACCTGAAGAGGTGAAGTCCCTTCTGACCACATCGACCCTGCTCCAGTGGATACCCTGGGCTTGGTTCTGATCAAACAAGCATTCCATCTCCAATTCAACTTTCTCAAGCTACGGATCACCATTTCCTTGATGTATCTGCTCTACATATACAGTCTGCTTGTTAGTCACTCAGATATTGCAGTGATCAGGTTAGGTGTCATGGGACCACAAAACTGTTGTTTCAGTTAACGGTTTTATTTAATAATGGTCCTAAAGTGTAAGACTGACAATGCTAGTGATCTCATTAGAGTATGTTATTATTATTATCATTATTTGTTGTTAATATTTAATTGTGCCTAAATTAAAAGCAGAACTTTACCATAATTGTATGCACATATGAGTAAATTTTATATATAGTAAATATAGTATACATAGTAAATATATATATATATATATATATATATATATATATATATATATATGAGTAAATATCATCCCTTCAGGGGAGGGAATTGCTCTGAGTAACATACTGGTAGGGGATAATGTCATTGTGTTATTCTCATAACATATTTATACAAATTAAGATAGCTAGAGAGTCACTAGGTGATACAACATGGGACTACCACTGTGTATGTGACTCATCACTGGCCAAAATAGAGCCCTGCAGAACAGGACTTGTATATAAAGAGTTCAGCAGAATCTGACATTTCAGCTATTTTTGGGGGGTCTTGGGTGGGGTTCTATTTTATTGTTTTATGATGAAGTTTGCTGATGTTTGTTTTAGAAGACATAAAGTTAATAGGCAAATGTGCATCTCATGGATGAGGTGATTTCTTGGCCCCTTTGAGATTCTTCTCCCCACCCTGTGCTTTAGATATAGCAAGATATGCTTTCACAGTTCCTCAAGAGCTAAAATATATGGACTTCTTTGCCCTTGGTTGGACTCTTCCCTGTCTGTTTTCTCTTGCAGCCTTTCCTGACTCTTTATCCCCTTGGATTTTGCTCTTGTCACTTGGGCAGTTTCAAGCCCTGGCGCCCTTTGCTTGTCCTTGTCTTCCATATGTTGTGGAGTACTTTCTCTCTCTCTTCCATTGAACTCTAGGCTGCTGAGATACCAGGAGCCTTGTCCTCTTGAGTCATCCAGCTTTCTCCTATGCTCCAAACAGTATGCCAGTATGCTGGAACATATGAATAATGGGCCCCGATCAAGATAAGGGGACTCAGATCTGTAATACTTAACTAAGATCTTCACAAAGATCTTGGTATACTTTTTATAAGTTAAAAATATGGTCACCAGGAAGTTAATGCAGAACTGTGAATAGCATTTCAAGGAAAACAATAGAAGTCTGGGACAATCGCATAGCACATTTGCACAGCATGTAGCAAACTAGAAATAGACTGGCCTTTGTTTGGTATCAGAAAGACTTGTATATGGGTCCAAGAGGTGATAACCTCAGTGCACTGCAGGATTGACTAGAAAGACTTTTTGTTAACTCATAGAAATATGGTAATATTTTACATTGGTTACTCGTAACGAGATGGAAATTACTTGAATCTCTGAGAATTTTAGAATATCAGTTCAGAGGAAGCAGAGTTGTTCTCATATTTTTTTTTTTGAGCAATACTTCCTTTTGAGCCTCGTAAAAGTCTAATGCTAGCTTTTGTGCTCCTGACTGTACCATTCAGTTGTGCTGTCATGCTCAATGTAACTATTATGTGTGTGTTGGAGGGATGGTTGGTGGTGGGACCATTTATCTGTCCCTGTTAGTGATTTTAGCACATATCCAGATGTGTTGGGTGTGGTGGTGGCTCCCACTCATCTTGGTTCGGGTGCTTTTAATGTGCTTCTTTCCAAAGGATCCTTCTGTAAGCCTTCTGTAAGCCTTCCTTTTGTACCTATAGGCTGTCAGAGGTCAGTGGAGCAAGCAATACACAAGAGTACGGTTTGTGCATAAAGACTGTGTAGCATTCTGGGCATTTCACAGGCACACAGTGAGGATCGAGCTCTGTTCCATGTAGTTCTTCTTGTGCTTCCTCTTCTCCTCTTCTGGAGGGGGATGAAGAGATCCTTTGCAAGTGGCATGTTATCCTAGAGTGGTTGCTACTGCAAGACCTTTGTCAGAATTTTTGTAACTCATTTTTCTTAAGTGTCTGCATTCGACATTCTTCTGAGATGATGTATTTAACTACCATGCATCATTTTGTCTTCTGCACAAAATTTACTGGATACTTACTATGTGAATGAGCCATAATGTGTTTATCTAAAGAAGAAAATTGAAGCAGGTAGTTCTGACTTCTGGAGCTTCCATGAGGATCTATCTTGAGATCTGGGGACAGTCACTGTGGATATAGCTAGCAGCTAAGAAGGAACTGGGGACTGAGCACCATAGTAGTGTAGACTGCCCAATCCCCTTATGGCCTTAGGCCTTTGAATACTTGGTCCTAAGGTAATGGTGGTTTTGGGTAAGTGAAGAGGTACAGGCCTTACTAGAGGAAGTATGTCACCAGGGATGGGTTTTGAGATTTAAAAGCCTCATCTACTTCTAGCTCACTCTCTGCTTTGCCGTCTGTTTCCTTCCCATACTTCCATACCTGCCGCTTGCTGCCATGCCTCTACTTTGCCATCATAAACTCTTCTCTCTCTGGAACCATAAGTCAAAGTGAACTCCCTCTTCCTTAAGTTGCCTTCATCCTGGTATTTAACTTAAAAACATAATAATAATAAATCCATGTTCCCTTGCCATTGGCATCTGTCTCAGCAAAACCATGCTGGACACATTTCTTTTCTTTCTTTTTTTTTTTTTTTCAATGCAGTTTATTCAGGAACCTTGAACAATCCTCGGACCCTGGGGAAAGCCAGCCCACAGCTTAAATAGCCTCTGGGTAGCCAACCCAGGCGTGCGACGTGGGCAATGCAGATAGGTCCACATACATGGAAGCAAGCCAGATCCTCAGCCTTAGCCAAATGTGGAATTGCTCGTGACAGAGAGCACTCACCATCGGGAAGGTGGAAGGCGGAAACATTTCTTGTCCAAGTGGGCAGGATATAGGTATTTCAGAGAAGTTAAGAGGCCTACTTGAATTACACGACCTGAGAACAACATCATTAGACACAAGTTTTCTTTCCTTCCCTTTGTGTTACTGCCTTCCTCAAGCCCTGCTCATAGAAACTCAACACCTGTGGAACAGCACCAGCTCCTCTGGAGGCTCAGGACCTTTCTTTCTTTGTTCCAAAAGATAAATGTGTGTATGTGCATATAAAATAAGTGACATTGGATGCATTTACATATGTGTTCAAATATTTATTTTAGGTAAATTTGGGTAACTTTTAAAGTTTTATGTTTATTTTTTCTTTGAAAATTTCATACCTATATACAATTTATCTTCTGCATGTCCACTCACTATTCCTCTCCTCCAAGTCCTCTCCCCAAGACTCCCCAATCTCATCTCCCTCTCAACTTCATATCCTCTTTTTATAATTATTTATTTATTTGTTTATCAATCTTAATTGTTTTCATTGTGTTATCCTTCCTTTTTTCACTGATGGAGTTGTCCTTTTAGGTTTTGACCCTCTGGATTTAAGTAATGCTACCTGGGATCAGTCACTGCAGCATGGGGGATCTTAAAAAAAGTGACTCTTCCTCTCCCCAAATCCATCAGCTGCCAATAGTTCCCCAGTTTGTGGTGGGGCTTGGGGGTCTCGTCGTCTATGCTGTGATCTTTTATTGTCTTGCTCTTATAAGAATGTTAGGTAGATAACCATTGTTGGTGTTAGCTCAGGTCCAGAAGAAAGCATTTAACAGCACCCCTTTCCATCCTCTTATTATTACATTTTGTCTGTCTCATCTTCTGATGTGTTCTCTGAGTGTTGGTCATAGGGGGTTTGACGTAGATGTCTCACCTCTCGCTGAGCACTGACAATTGCTTATTCTCAGTACTTTGGATTTTTGTAATGTATCTCTGCATTAATCAGTATCTACTGCAATAAAAATATACATGTATAATACTTAAAATGAGCTTAAATTGAGTTGCCCTACAACAGGAGGACAGTGTTCCTTCCAGATGTCATTGACTATTAAAGAAAAATCCTATGCCTATATAGTATAGTTCTTTGAACTGTGGCTAAGTAGGCTTTCCATAGACCTCCAAAAACATTATACTCTATTGCCATTTCTTTTGATTACCTTCCAAAACTTTATAATGACACTTTATTGCTGAAGACAACACACATCTAAGAAATAGGATAAGAAGAAATCAAGCTTGTACCATTTGGGGAAATAAAAGGTTCTTCTCCAAAGAATACCATGGGCAATTACTCACCATTATCTCACTACCTCATCCTTGGATTCTTGTACAAACCGTCAATGTCTCACCAAGAGTATCCCATGTTTCCCACATGACTGTCCTGACCAGTCCCCTAAGATCTCTGCAAACTGTTCTTCTGGAAATAGACTTTTGTATTGGTGTGGTAATCACACAATCTTGCTTATGTTAGCAATGGCTTCAGTACATTGTCATTAAACTGACTTGAGATTGGCAGAGGCAAATGGAGAGACACCCATCAAATTCTAAAAGTATAAAAAAAAAAGACGTATCAGCAGAAATGGCCATGAATGTTTAGAAAATTATTTATTAATTTTTTCTTTTGCTTAGCTTTGGTTTTTATTTCTAAACTCCCTTTTAAATTTCAATCCTAATGTTAGCTGCATCATATAAGTAAATAAAAGAAAGAAAGTCAATATACAATCAGAGTTTTAAAAGAAACACTGGGCTTTCTTTAAAAAAAAAGACAAAGGCAGAAGTGGAGAAAAGAAACAGAAAAACAGGATGGAGTGTTTAGTTTGAGTACTGAGCAAATATTAATAATATATAGAGAAAACTGTTAGTATTGATTTATTTCTCATGCTAGGAAGATCAGATATAGGACTTTAACACAACTTATAATTTTCACATTGAGCCAACACAAAGTATGGGTTATACTGTCTTAATACTGGAATTTTCATATCATATAAACTAATATGTATGAATTTATGTGATAACTTGATTAACATCTATGTCCTCTGCTGATTTGAAAATTCCAAGAGTACAAGAAAGATACCTGTCTTCTCTGGAGTTAGCAGGGTATTTGATAAGTTGTAAGGCTTATAAAAATATGTCATTGAAAGAGTACAAAAGGACCGGAAGGGGAGTCACAGGTCACTGGGACAGTGAGTAGGGATCTGACTCTCTCATGAGGTCAGGACTGGTCAGGGCTCCAGCATGAACATGGCAACACTGAACAAATCACTGTCAAGCAGAATGAGGTCCTTGGAACCAGCATCTCAGGAATAGAGGGGAAGAGTCTGAAGGTGCTACAAGGCCCTCTTTTGAAAGGAAGACTTGGGGATCGATGTGAGTGTGGGAAACGTTTATTATTGGTTGCTCTGGAGGTCACATTTATGGTGTTAAGTATCAGAAAAAGGATTCAACAGTAGGTAAAGAAGTCACGTTGAGCCTTTACCTGGGGCTCTCAAGTCAAAGAGTACTCCCTGGTAGTTCAGAAGTGAATTGAAGAAGATATGACTTTGTGTTTCTAACATTGACTTGCTAGTGGATGTGGAATAACCAAGGAAATGCCTTGAACTTTGCAAGGTAGCTTTCTTTAACCAAGGCAATTCCACAAGAGGATTGTTTTAGGGTTTCTATTGCTGTGAAGGGACACCATGACTAAGGAAACTATATTATAAAGCAAAATATTTATTTAGGGCTGGCTTACAGTTCCAAAGTTCAGCCCATTATCATTGTGGCATGAAGGATGGCAGTACATAGGCAGGTATAGTGCTAGAGAGGTAGCTGAGAGTTCTACAACTAGATGGTAGATAGCAGGAAGACAGAGCCAGCCTCTGTTGGCTTGAGCTACTGAGACTTCAGAGCGCCCCCCATCCCCAGTGACACATTTCCTTCAACAAAACCATACTTACTCCAACAAGATCACACCTTCTATATAGTTCCACTCCCTATGTGCCTATGGGGGTCATTTTAAAATTTTTATTTATATTTTTATTAATTACAGCTTATTCACTTTGATCCCAGCTGTAGCCTTCTCCCTCATTCCCTCCCAATCCCATCCTCCCTCCCTCAACTCCTCCCATGTCCATTCCCAAGTCCACTGATAGGTGAGGTCCTCCTCCCCTTCCTTCTGACTCTAGCCTATCAGGTCTCATCAGGACTGGATGCATTGTCTTCCTCGGTGGTCTGGTAAGGCTGTTCCCCCTTTAAGGGGAGGTGATCAAAGAGCCAGCCACTGAGTTCATGTCAGAGATAGTCTCTGTTCTCCTTACTAAGGAACCACTTGGACACTGAGCTGCCATGGTTACATCTGTGTAGGAGTTCTAGGTTATCTCCATGAATCCTTGGATTATCCTTGGTCCTTGGTTGGAGTATCAGTCTCAGAAAAGACCCCTTTGCCCAGATTTTTTCATCCTATTGCTCTCTTTGTGGAGCTCCTGTCCCTTCCAGGTTCAAACTACTACAAGGACTATCAGCTAACAACATGTTCAGCACCTCAGGCAACAAATTCCTCAGAGCTGAAGGGGCATCCTGGTAGTTTCCAGCACATCCACCACAGGTAAATGGAGAATACAGGGCTAAGCATTGGACGGAAGAAGTATGCTGTTTCCCACTGCATGAGTGTTGCGCTAGGAGAAGATCCTGTTCCAGGCAATGCCAGGGGAATAGTTCCTTTTCCTTGGAGACCAAGAACCCACAGGATTTTGAGAATATGGACGAGATCTCGAACCTATTTTGGAAAGAAGGACAAGTTACTCAGAATCAGAGTTCTAGCCTTCTGTAGGGGAGGGAAGGCAAGATAAGCTCTTTCAGCAATTTTTCAAGTTTTATAAAACAAGATGACATCATGCTTAAGTGCTTGATTTTCATTTTTGGAAACAATAGATATCTATTTTTGAAGGTCAGGAAAGTACAGAACAGTAGGGAACTATGTAGTGTCCTAACTGGAAATAACCATGAAAATTTGGGAATATTTTTAATTTACTTTTAGAATCCATGTAAGCATCTTCACTGAGTTAGTCAGATCTTAATCATAGTTTCATACCCAGGTTGTTAACTCTGATATATAGCAAACCATTGGTACTGGATGCATGCTATTTTACCAACTGGATATGCCATCAATTTTCTAGTCAAACAATTCTATTATTTTAATACTATTCCTATAATAAACAATGATGTCATAATTTTGTGTTTGAATGCCTATGCATACACAATTAGCTCTAATTACAGAGCAGCTGCATCTAAACTACGAATATTTCTACTGTCTTTGACTGGAAGGTACTTTGAAGGTAGGTACTGATTTGTTCACAGAAATAAACTGAAGGTACTTTGTTATGGCAACATCAACCAAACAATTCAGGGTCCTTGAATGTACACTAAAATAATAATTGAGTATACAGACATGTGACCGAGCTTGCTTGTTGTTATGGATTCTAGGGGATGCTTTGATTTTCTACTTGGGGCTGATGTGGGAGATGCGAAGGGTGTTGCTGCCTCTCTGTAGGGTGTTTTTATGTTTCTAGGTCACACTTAAATTGGGAGATTCCAACCCTGTGGGATTCTCTATTCACAGACTCCTGCCAGCCTTCCACCCTACCTGTAGCCCACCTCATAACATGGAGCTCAGATGTACCAGTGTACAGCAGGTATCACCAAGTAAAGGCTGATTTAGGCGCTGCCTCTCTGGTTTCTTTCCAAGCTTGACAAATGCACTGAATACATGAGAGCTGCTTGCATCACTTGCAGTCATTATTTAAAAGAGATATCTGGATGTCTGGCATTACAACCCTGGTGGAGAAAGCTACCCTGAACTCAGAACCACACAGAGGCAGTCTCTGCATCCCCTGCAAGACCTATGTGCTCATACCTGGTATGTCACATCTGAGACAGTGGCTTTAAATAGCTTTTAAAACTAAAAGCTATTTTAAGTACCGCATCCTGAGCCTTTCCCGGTTGGAATCTATTGAAATCCTATTGAAATGTAAGCTATTAGTAGGAGTCCTATATGATGAGACCATGTGTGGAAAGCTATGTGTCTAGACAAGTGAGGCTTTCTGCCCAAGCTCACAGCTGGGCAGGTCAGCAGATGACACAGATAACATTAGTGTCCCTCAGCCAACTCCAAAGGAACTTCCTAGGCCAAGATCTGAACTTCTGAATCTCCTCTCTAAGCCTGGGAGGCCCAGGAGAAGACACAAAGGAGGGTTCTCACTATGCCTGCTTGTTGAGGGAGAAGCATGAAAAATGATGAATAAGTGCTGAGATGAGCCATTTCACTTTTGGGTTATTTTTCAAGGAAAAAAACAGATAAGTAATCAGTTGGAGTGTCCTGTGTCCCCCGAATGCCTCAGGTGTTTCACACTCAGGTAGAAGAATTAAATGAGTGGTAGAAGAGTTCTTGTCTTGGCTCTTGGCTTCTTGTTTCCCATGCTCATGTTTTATGGAAGTGTGAAGGCTTCAGTACTCCTCACTGGTGATTAAATTGAGACTCTTCTCCCCAGGGGTCTCATTTTCTTCCTTGTCAACAAGAAGGCCATAGGCTGGGGGTTCTTTGAACAAAGCAGGTCCTTGGAATATTTGGCTTTCAGTATTCTATATGCCACTGAACACACTGTCTTCATACTGAGACCTCAGGGAATTAGAACAGAAAGCTTCATTTATGAACACCTTAGGTTAGAATCCCAGTGGGCATACAATGACATGGAATCCAGTGACACCCCCAAAGGTCTGCTGCTTCTTGTCTGATTCAGCTTTAGGTTTGTAAGACAACCAACAAAGACTCACTCTTCTCCTCTATCTGAAGAGCCTTCCAGAAACAGGATGGGCTTCACCACATCCAGATAACAGCTGGATTGACAGAAATCACTATCTGGTGTGGTGCTTTGCCACTAAGAATTCAAGTGTGATGTAATATTACTCTTCAATAGACATGGAATTTGGTAGTTTCTAGAAGGAAATGCTGATTAACTTCACTCTGTGTTATAGCAGACTTTGTAATAAGTTTGAATAGATTTAGAATTACCTGGGAGACATCACACACACACACACACACACACACACACGGAAGGTATGTAGCATAATTTTTTAACACAGGGATCCACTGTGAGATGATTACAGTATCTAATTAACATATACATCTTCTCACATGGATACTTTTTTTTTACTGATGAATCCACTTAAAATCTGTCCAGAGATGCTGAAATGTTGAAAGATTCAATCTTGTGTAGCTCTTGTGTGTGCAACTGTAGCCACTCTGAGTTCATAAATGCACTAGCCATTTCATGCCCAGAAGAGAGCATTTCATAGCACTCTCCGCCACCCTCTGACACATTCCTTTTTATTCCTCCCTGGTTTTAGATATGGGATCTCATCACACAACTCTGGCTGGCCTGAAATTTGCTATGTTAACCAAGCTGGGGCAGAAGCTCATGAGACCCCACTCTTTAGTGGGGAATTTTTGGTAGCTGATAGGCAAGGGGGAAGGAGAGTCATTATTCTTTGGGTGGTATTTTTTTTTCTAGTGATAGGCCTCCCACATATGTAGATATGGGCACCATTTTTATAGACCTGTTCACCTTCAGAGAACTGGTATTAAATGTGTGTGCCACCATGTGTGGCTCTTCTATTTTTTTCTGCCCCCTCCTTGATGTTCTCCGAGCCTTGAGGGTTGATAAATATGTCCTATTTAAGGCTGAACACCAATAGTCACTCATTATCAACACTATGACAAGTGGTAAGTCTCTGCATTGATTGCTTCCCAGTGCAATAAGAATTTTCTCTACTATGGTTGAGAGCAGCCAGGTCTATGGTTATAAACATAAATATTTAGAAAGCAGTTTGACAACATGGCCATTTAGCAAAATAACAGCCATAGTTTCCTCCCCTAGAGCCAAGGCTCTCCCAGTCATGGGCTTTTGACTAGATTTACAGTACCAGGCATTAATCCCTCCTGTAGAGCAGGCATCAAATCTGATCAGAAAGCAGTGGGGTGTCCTATAATGGTCTTGGCACTACTGCATCAGTGAGCTCCTCTTGCCTGGTGGGTCAGTATTTTAGCACACAGGGTCCACCACTGGGTAACAGCAGCCTCTGCAGCATCTTCTGAAACTCTGAAAGCCACCAAGCAGGGATGAGGTCTCTCGGTATTTTTTAGATTGATTTCCCCATGTCCTGTAGCTAGAGTGTGTGGCATCTTCAGCAATACAGTAGTCTTTCCACATCGTTGGCAGAAACAACATGGTATACATACCACAATTCTTTCTCCACTCATTTCTGACAGACACTTTTCATGTTTCATCTGTTATAAATAGTGCTGCAATGGCCCAAATGATACAACTCCATAGCAATAATAATAACCAATTAAAAAAGGGTGAAGGACCTGATACGTGCATCATGAAGTGTATTTTAAAGAAGCACAAATAATGTTCGAAGGGTTACTCATGCAGCTGAGACAGAAGAGAAGCTGAGTCTGCAACTGAGCCTCCTGCCTGTGCTGTTAGGAGGGGGAAGGCATTACACTTATACACATCAAGGTGTTAGAAACAGAGTCTCACATCTCCCTGTGGGGACTAGCGAGTCCTGCAATCATTACTACAGGCTGCCGTGTTGTTTCTTAGCCCATGTCAAGAACATCAATTAACTGAACTCCAAAGCTCCCTCACTCTGCAAACTTCAGTCACTGGGCAATTATCGAGTCTCTCAGCCTGGCAATTATTTTTTTTTTGCTGGTCTCTTTCATGTATCCAGCTCCCTTGGTGCACTTGTGCAAGGTGGGGACCAGGTGACACACTGTAACAAGTTTTGTGTCTCAGGGGCTCTGGGAGCTGCATAGAGACACAGCTGGATTCACAGTGGAGCTAGAAGGACAGGCCACAGTGGGCCAGGGGCCTGGGTGACAACCAAGAGGTCAGAGCCAGGTCTCTGCTCTGTCCTCTGGTCTCAGCAAGCATTGCAACAGCCTTGAAATGATGGTGGCAGGCTTGCCTGAAGGGGAGCATGAACTTCTTAGCAGGGCTCCAAGCTTATTTCACTGTAAACCCTGGTGCCTCCCCTGAAAACAGACAGAACTCACAGAACCAGTGGCTTCCCCAAGGCATTCTTTCTGTCTTTTTCTTTGGGTGTCTTTCTTTCTGTCTTACACTCTGTCTCTCTGTCTCTGTCTCTCTGTCTCTCTGTCTCTCTCTCTCTCTCTCTGTGTGTGTGTATGTGTGTGTGTGTATACATGCAGCAGAAGCCCAGGGCACACTTGGATACCACATCATTCCTGCCATTGCAACCTTCATCTTGAATTTTAGTGCTGTAAGTTCATTGTGCAAATGGAAATGTGGCCTCTCTCAGATGTGATAGTTTTGATGTGCTCATGTATAAATGCATAAAAAGAAAAATTCTTTTCATACTTCATCTACTTCCTTGTCAGTCTCCGCTTCATTTTCAATTCCCTCCTTTAGTGTCCTAATTTCTTCCTTGATAGATTGCTTGTTTCCATCTTTAGAGGCCTCCAGCTTGCTGCTGGAAGAACTACTGTTGGGCTGGACTCTCAATCTCAGTGTTAGTCTGTCTATTTCTCCTTCTCTCCCTCCTTTTTTTCTCCCTCCCTCTCCTCCCTCCTTTCCTTCTTTGTTTTCACCTCTGTCTTTTCTCATCAGCATCCTGGGAATGTGGAAGTTGTACTTAAGTTGGAATGTATACCCCCCATTCCTTCCATTTCACTGGCTCTGGCCATAAAACCATGAGTAGATAATTCTGGGATGAGAGAGTGCTGACGAGTGTGTGCAGTAGATGCACAGAATACTGTGTGCTCAAGACATTCTCCCTCAGATAACCCACTGAACTTTCTTCTGCAGAAAAGCATGGGCTACTTACTCCTTAGTTTGCTATTTTTTGCAGTGTTCTTTGGTCACTCGATGCTGCAATACTGCTCACAACATCTGCTCTTCCCTTCTCAGAATAGGAAACTGGGGTGTTCAGTGACTTTCCAACAAGGAGACAGTGGATCACAGACTTGGCCTCTCCAACTCGTAATTCAGAAAACTAAGAATTACCTTGGATCTCAGAGAACACTGGTACTGTGTTTGTAGGGGTCCAGAGCATTCTGCTCTGTTCACAGGCAGCCCTACTACTTACCAGCTTGTGAGCCTCAGGAAAAAAGACATGGGTTTGAATCTTACCTGTCATTTGTAAATTGGGTACATTGGATGTGTAGTGCTTATAAAGCAAACACATTGACATTGCTTTGGCCTCTTGCAACTGTTTTCTGGAACTGTAGTAAGACATTCTATTGTCTGACTGGCTTAAATAAACTACCTCATCCTTCTGGAGGCTAGAATCAAAGCCAAAATGTTTGGAGAGCCACTTTCCCTTAGAGTGGCCCAACAAAAAGCCTTCCTTGACTCCTGCTGGCTCCTAGCAGCTTGCTGGTCCTCTTGTATTATTTGGCTTATAGTCACATGATTCCACCCTTCCGTCTTTTTCCATTTCTTTATTTTGTGTGTGTTTCTGTATTTTGTGTATGTGTCTATGTTCTCTTTCTATAGACACAAAATAGATTGAATAAAGACTACCCCCAATGACCTTAGTTTTTACTTAGTACCTCTTTAAAGTCTTTCAGTGTAGTCTTCTCTGTTCTCTTGATGTGAATGCTAACCTCTTGCAGGCACACAGAACTGTCCTCCAGGCTACTCTAAGAAGGGTATTTCATCAGCTAATTAGTACATGAGGTTCACTTTCATAAAGGGTTAGAGGAGGCTTGGGGCAAAACCCTATTACATCTTCCTTAGAACCCATACAATTAGAGGACTAGCTGGTCTAACTGTGTGAGAGAGGGGTTACACCTAGGGACATAACCAATAACATAAACTCAGAATGTCAGGAGAGTTGTTGACCTTGAGGCCTGAGTCTAATGTATGTAACAAAAAATGTAACAACAAGCCTAGTGTCTTAGGGTTTCTATTGCTGCAATGAAAACACCATGAGCAAAAAGCAAGAAGGAAAGCTTTAATAGGCTTAAATTTCCAGATCATACATAGTTCATCATTGGAGGAAGTCAGGATAGGAACTCAAGCAGGGCAGAATACTGGAGGCAGGAACTCATGCAGGGGCCATGGAAGGTTGCTGCTTACTGGCTTGCTTCTTATGGGTTACTCAGCTTGCTTTCTTATAGAACTCAGGACCACCAGCCCAGGGATAGCACCACCCATGGGCTTGGCCCTTTCCCATTGATCACTAAATTGTGAGAATGCCCTACAGCTGGATCTCATAAAAGCATTTCCTCAACTAAGGCTCCTTCCTTTCTGATGACTAGCTTGTGTCAAGTTAGCACATGAAATCAGCCAATACACCAAATATGGCTCAAATTTGTCTGTGCCATGCACAAGCCACTTTGCTCCTGAGAGTCCGTGGCTCATCTTCAGTAGAGGAGAAAACTGAAGATGGCCTTTCACAATTGCTTAAAATTTTGAGAAGGTGTGTATGCAAGGTGGTCAGTACATGAAAGGTGTGTAGTAAGTTAGAGGGGTAATAATATTAATGGCTATGATCATGAGCCCTTGTTCTTAGAAAGCTGTCTTACATGCAATGGGTATTCTATAAATTATTCTGGCTGAGTTAATTCTCTTTTGATACTCAGAACCATGGGATTCTGACTACAGACAAAAGGCTCACTCAATTAACTGTGTTTGGAAGTGTCAATAAAGTCCAGAAGATAGCATTTCTATGCTTTGTGCTTTTATAAACTGATACTGTTTGTGCTATCTGCTATGGTTTTTAGATGGGAAAATGTGATTGTCAATTAAGAACTGAAAGAGTTTCCTTTATTACACACACACACACACACACACACACACACACACACTTCACACAGAGTTGGAGCTGCTGACTAGCTAGCTGTAATTTACCACCTCATGTCCTAGCAGAGAGAATTTGTAGCTGGATTAATGCCCCTTCCTCTGGTAGTAAATCAATTCCATACATGTGGCCATATTTTCACCCAAGTGACAGGCAGCAATGACTGCTATTTTGTAGGCACTGTAGGAGAACTTGGGGATAACTCCCAGGCCATCAGCCATCTCCTCCACAAATAACTCCTTTGTTTTTTCCAGTGAGAAGCAGTTTAGAAAGCTTGGCTCAGCTGGTTCAAAGACAGGAAAATGGAGCTTGGGGTCTTGGTAGAGCAACTCAAGCTGTCATCTTAGACTCCTTACTTCAGAAGGAACCTTGGAAGGTGGGTGATTGGGAAAGCCTCCTTTGGTCACTCTGCTCTTTGCTATCACATCCTGGCAGTCCTGGAATTCTCCATAAAACCTTATACAAGCTCTTCCTCTTCCTGTGTGGTCTGTATACTGATCTTCTCTGCCACCTTGTCATATCCGCTCAGCAAAAGTTTGTTCGATGTTAAGGTATTTCATGGTGTTCTCCTATCATCCAGAGCATGGTTTCTGAGTTCTCACAGTTGTGTATGATGAGTCAGCTAATATCACCAATATATATTTTGCTTTCCTTGGCTCATGTCTTTCCTGTTTAGACTACCAGATCTTTGATACACTGAGCCCAGAGTATCTTCTGGTACTGAATGCATTACCAGCAGTTGAATGAATGAAGCAAGCAGGCATGGTGTGTGATGCAGTGGCAGGGATCTCACTAGAGCTGATACAAATGTTTCCCACTGAACACAAGATGGGAATTGAAAGGTATGTAAATGGGCAGGGGTCTTTTGGATGTGTGGGACCCTGATACTTAGATTTTGAAAATTTGAAATTTTAGTGGCATCTGCCTTCCTCACTGGTGCTTATGGTCAGCTTATTTTAAAATGTGGCAAACTATACATCTTTTTGCATCTTGGCACATTGGCTCATAGGACCAGGGGACTAATCAGGCTATGTAATCAGAGAGCAAGATATTCCTCCTGGTTCTTGATGAGGACCATGTATTTGTTACATAGAGCTGTCATGCCTCTCTCTATATCATGAATTCTGTCTTCTTATCTCCCTTTCAAAAAAGATACTCTAGCTAGGAGGATGCAGGCATATCATGATCCTGTATCCTTCCTCATTGGCAGCTCAGACCTTCTAGATGTGAGCTGGCCCATTCAGCCCTCATAGCTTAATCATCCTGTCTCTGGCCTGGCCCCTCCTGATTCTGTTTCATCACTTCCTTTGTGGTCTGCCTGCCATCTTTGAGCAAGTTCATCAGAGTCAGGATGGTAGCTGGGCAGGTGTCACCTGGGACAAAAATATTCTGAGACTTTGTTTCGGAATGTTAGTTCATTTTCTCTTTTCTACCAAAAAAGAAAAACGAAAAGAAAAGGAAAACCTAGCAGAATTCTAATTTGGCTTAAAGAAGCAATAGCCTGCTAAGAGATTCCATTTTCTAGCTGCTATGCAGTTGGGATTGGCTACAAGGCTAAACTCAAACAAGAGTCATATAGGCAAAAGTTGTTAGACTCCTTGAGTTCTTCTTGCAAAGGACATTATCTACCTGAGGATTCTTCTTTTATTCCTCCCTAGACTCCTTCCCAATCCCTGGAAAAAAGATGTGGTAGTTATAACCAAGGTATGCGTGCTATGTATACAGAGCAACTGACTTCCAAGGTACTGACAGCTGCAGCATGTGTTCCTGGACTATGAGCATCTCCAGGGTCTTAGGCAGACTTCCCACATTTTACCTGAAACTTTAATGCTCTCCTGGGGTCTTTTTTCTTGAGAGTGCCTTCTCTCCCAACAGACTCCCAGCCAGTTCTAAATATACCTAAGAATCTTCAACTCAACCCCCAATTTCTGCTTTGCTATGAGGTCACTGGTCCTTATTCATCCAATTGTTCACAGCTGTCTGCTTCCTGCCTGGACTAGAAGGGGCAGGGAGCATATTGTGCAAAGTCCCATGCTGAGAACTTCTCTACCATTTGGACCTGTCAACCATGAGACAAGTTTGTAGATGAGCATATGAGGAAGTAGTATCAAAGTAATTCTACAGCATTATCCACCTACTTCATTTATCCCCTAGTGTGTAGCAGGTAATTATTCACTGATGATATGATAAATATGGACTATGTTTGTTATTGTATATGCGTGTGTGTGCGTGTGCATGTGCGAGTGTGCATGCGTGTGTGTGTGTGTGTGTGTGCCATGAATGCATGTGGAGGTCAGAAGTGTGCATTCTCTACTTCTCTGGGAAATAGAGCTCAGGTGGCCAGGCTTGGCAGCAAGCAGCCAGCTGAGCCGTCTCTCCAATTCTAAAATGAAGAACAAGAATGGCATCTTTAGTATTATCAGGTTTATATTCTGGGGAAAGAAGATTAATTGATGTGCTAACAGGCACAGAGTCCATAATTAGTATGTCTAGACAACTAAAATACATTGATGGAAAGGGTGCTTCTCCCAGTTCCTGCTGGCTGCATCTAGTCCTGGAGGTCCTTTGCCTCAGTCTCTGCCACTGTCTTCACATGACCTCCTTTCCTGTGTCTGTGTCTCCTTTTCTAATAAGGACGCAGGCCATCAGATTTAGGTCACCCCTCATCTTAAAAGTCACTTAAGATTAGAGTAAGGTGATAATCACTGATACAAGCATAGGACCTCAAACATGTTTTTTTCAGGTGACACCAATGAACCCACTATGATGAATTCCTTTAGCTGATGTTTGGCAGTGGCCAGGGTGTGCAGCTGTGCAGAGCTTGCTCTGAACAGTACAAGCAGCACAGGAGAACAGAAAGGGCTGCAAATGTCATTCCTACAAGAGCCAGTTGGAATCTAGACCAGGGCAGGAACAAGGCCACAGAAGTCAGGGGATAAATTCAGGGCATGTTTTAGTGGCAGAATGGACAGGTCCTGCTGGGAGCATGAGTGTGGCTGTGCTATTGTTTCTGTAGAGACACCAACAATGATGCCTAAATGTTTACCCTGTGCTCCAGTGAGGTGCCACTGACAGAGATAAAGGGGATCAGCAGAGGGACATGCTTGGTGGCATTTTGACTGGAGCATTTAGGGTAGGGAGGATCATATTTGAGTCCCCTCTAATACTGAGCCTTCCAGCAAAGCAGTGACAGTGACACGCGCGCAGTGCCCAATCCTCCTCTTCCCTGTCAGGGCTCTGTGGTTCCTCAGGGGTGCAGTAGCGATGATGATAGAAAGACCCCTCAGGCTTGGCTCACTTTGAAGCTGGTCAAGTTTGCAATGGATAAAGGGAAAAACTTTCCAAGCATCCAAAAATGAAAACTCTTAATCTAAGTCTTTGTCCCCGGAGGACTGCGGTTGTGCGGGTCAGCCTCCTCAGTGCTTATGTTGTCTGACTGAAGTTTTCTCTTCACTTTTCAGAAAATGAAGATCCTCAGGCATCCAGAGCTTTGTGTTGGGATCTGGGGCCGTTTCTATTGACTGCGTGTAGCCTTAATGGCCCAGCATTGATCTGAGCGATCGACCTCTAGGTTTCAAATAACTGACACTGTTTCCAATGGATCCAGATAATTAAGACTTCTCAAATGGCAACTAATAATTTGCATTTGCAGGGCAGCCATCCTCAGGAGCCTGGGGAACCCATGCTGGTGAGAAATGAAAGGCAAAGCACATCCTGGTGGTCGTCTGATCCTCACTAATGGAGTCTTAGAAAAATCGTTTTGCCCTTCTGACCCCTCTCACCAATGTTATCAAGTGACCTCGGGAGTTATTTTCATTTCTTGGAAAGCACTCAGGACCAGCTGGAAGCATTACAGGGTGTGATCCAGTTCTGTTCTCTGCCTTCCTCCCTGGTGGCTCATCAGGGGGCCCTATGGAGCACCTGGACCCTCAAGAGCACCTGGAAGGTCCATGACAAATGCCCTCTGCTTCCAATTCCTACATTCTCAAATGTGCTTTCTAAGTGCAAGTTTGAGTCGTCATTCCTCTGTCTGTTCCCTGTGTTCATTGCATCCAGGTCTGTGAGTCAAGATGCCTATGAGAAATGGCACAATCTAGACACATCCTTATTCTATTGCCTCATTACAAGTAGATACAGTGGGCATAGATCTTCAGCCTGATTCAGGCCTAGAGCACTGAGATGACTGGACAAGCCCTCTGTGGAGTATCAAGTGTCCTTACCTGGTTGAAACCACCTTTTTGAGTGAGGGTCATCTATCAGTGAGGAGAACGTGCCCTGGAAACTGCTGGCACAGGAGAGTAAGAAAAGAGACTGGGGCAAGAGGTGCCAAGTTTCAAAGCCTGGCAGCTGGGAGGCCAGCTCGTGAAGTGATGAGGCTGCATTGTGAGGTGAAGTCCTTAGCTGGCACTTACTAGCCTTGGGACTGTCCAGTAAAAGGAGCCTACTGTGGATATCTGTCCAAGTAAGGCCAGTCCTCACAGTTTCCTTTCAGCTATGAGACTGGCTTATAGAGGCTGTGTCTCAACATACCGCTTCAACACTCAAACCTGTGAAGACTTCAGAATTTGAAAAATTGAAAAACAAAATGGTTATCACATCCAAAAGGGTTATCCCCTAAGCAGGAACTTCTAGTATTTTCTGGAAAACCTTAAGGCTTCTAACTGTATGCTTATCTAAGTTGATATGTGAATGTTCGGCTTAGAAAACCTCAAGAAGTTAGGCCTGAGTCAAAATTGTATAAAAAACACTTCCAGCTACAATTGGAGACCTCACCCACCTTCAAGAGCTTAACCTTGATGGCAATCATTTGAAGTCATTTAGTGTGCCCCTGTGTTAGTCTATACTCCAGAAGTCACTTGAGAGTTTGGATTTCAACAAGAGTAAAATCATGGCTCTCCCTGTGCAGTTTTGCTAACTCCAGGAACTTACAAATTTAAACTTTAACGGTAATGAATTGATTCAGTTTTCTTTCAAGATAGGCTAGCTAACAAAACTTTGCTTTCTTTCAGTAGCTTGAAACAAACTTAGAAATCTACTTTGTGAATTTAAAATGTTATCCCTGGAGTACCTGGGCGGGCCTTTTTTTTGAAAAAGCAGAAGTCCTTTGGATTATAAAGCTTCAAGTACAATTGACTTTAGTAAAATCTTCTGCACAAACCATACTATCCAATAGGATTCCATTTGGCCCTCATATCATTCCTTTCCATCTTTGCCAGGATTTGGATCCTGCCTGTTGGAAGATTTTTGTCCACAGTCTTTCATTCAAGGAGCTACCACTGTTAATCTACACCCTGTTACCCACACTGTGGTCTTAGAAAATAACACGGGTAGAATGGACGCTCCTATTGTGTCTTACTTTTATTCTCTAACTTCTCATATGTTAAACTAATTAGCAGTGTAACAGAAAGTTCTTTAGATGTAGATAGGTTGAGTATTTATGCTTTAACAGTAACAAATTGGAGAAAGAAAAGCTTTTTGCATAGTTGTTGCATGGTAAGAAAATGTGTATTATGTCAACCATTTGACTCTGGAGTTTTAATTAAAGTTGAATTTAAAAATAAGAAAAGAAAGGAGACTGGCAGGAAAAAGAGTCCAATCTAGAACTTTCAGCCAGCCAATGAATGACACCCAGGATAATTCAGCTGCCCCTATAGCCAGCCCATGGGACCTGATGTGTAACAACAGTGCTTCTTGTAGCACGACAGCTATGGGGCTTAGGAAGTAGCTTGTTATGTAACACCATTAGAGCTGTAGCTGGCAGATCATTACTTTGGTGTGCAGTGTCTATTTGTCTATGAGCTCATATGCCCTTAAAGCTACCATATCCAAGGCTACGGCCACACTTGTAAATACATCAGAGTCTGTCCACAATAGATGCTCTGATAGTGTCATCTGTGAGTAATTGTGTGAGAAGCAAATAAAAGAGGAATGATGGAGAATGGAGGAGTGGCTGCATCACGTATGTCACATGGACAACAGGGTTTATTGAGTGCTAACTGTGTGGAGAACTGTGCTGTAACACTTTTAAAACCCATTTTTATTGGTTGTTAATATCTCTGTCTGGCAAAGAATTGGGCTTAGGGAGGTGTAGGGTTTCCTCAAAGCACCAGACACAGAGGAAAGCTGAACTTCTCAGTCCTGTTTCCATCATTTAAACAAAGGGCTGCTTGGCCTCTGCAGGGCAGGAAAAGAAGCCAGAGTTTATGGATGTTTCTGTGGCTTCTCAACCAAAAGCTGGTGAAGCAAGGATTTGAAAATGATACTTGTCTGCTTAAAAACTATGCCAAGATGACACAAAAGCTCTCCCTGATAGAATGAGGATGTAAAAGACCAGGGTTAGAGAGTTCTAAATGGGTACAGAGAGTTCTTTGTACCAAGAAACAGCAAGGCTTTGGCTGGTGGGTCACATGGTGATGGGTGGAGCTTATGGTCCAATAGACAGAGTCCATTCAATTCAGATCTCAGCCAGCTCTACTGCGCAGTGGTTAGCTTGCTTCCTTGACTTCATCTGATCTTCTGTGGGAGCTCTATGCATAGGCTCTGGCTGCTGCCCTAGTGCAAGCCCCCCTCAACCCCCAAGCTTCTCATCAGGTCCCTGAGGCAGCTAATGGCCATCTGTACCAACAGCCTTCTTCTACACTGCTTTGTTCATTGTTGGATTCCCAGGCTGGCATGCATGCTCTGATGTAGTACTAGACAGAGATGGGCATGTGCTAGAGACTGTTGTGAACTGCTCATTGACGTGGAAGGTAGACATCATCACTCTGACTTTACATGGGAAGGAGACCAAGTCACAAAGATATCAACAACAGACATATGTAGTTGGTAGGACCTGGGAAGTATGACCATTAAGATGAATCTCTCTCTCTCATCTGTGTGTGTGTGTGTGTGTGTGTGTGTGTGTTCTCATTTTGTAGAACTGGGACTTCCACATATTAGCTAGGCTAGTGCTCTTTAACTGAACTATATCCCCATCACAGACAGACTCCAGGCTGCATACACATGAAGGATGTAGTCCTACCCACAATGGAGGCAGTGGACAACTATATCCAAACCCTTCTTCTTATGCTTGCTATACAGACCGCCACACAAGAGGTGGCCCTGCTTGGGGTGAAGGGCACAATGAAGAAAGATTCTGCAGGGAAAGGATGTGATTCGTGTTGGATTTGAACTGAAACTTAAGCAGCAAGTCTCAGAGACGAAGAAAGACTTAATCCTCTCACTGCCACCTTCTGAGGAAATGTCCACAGGCCTGGCCGGGACCAACATAGATGCATCTCTAGAGTGAAGCAAGGCACAACTTGTGCAACTGATTTGCACAAGTTTTGCATCAAGTTTTGGAACCTCATTCTCTCTCTCTCTCTCTCTCTCTCTCTCTCTCTCTCTCTCTCTCTCTCTTTTTCTGTGATCCAGTCTTTGTAGATAGGGGTTCCCGAGAATTAACAGTTGCTATACTTGACCTCAGCCCCCAAATCTGAGGAACAATGAAAACTATTGCTATTGTTGCTGTTAATCAGATTTAAGATTGACAGCAGTGATGAGGCTGATGAAAACGCTGGTATTGTAAAGAATCGGCACCATTTACTGCTGAAGCGGGGTTTCCCAGCCACCTCCTAAGTGTCTTGAACATACGATGTGTTGCAAAGCCATCAACACAAAGTTCACTGGAGGGAGCAGAACCGACTGGGGCATTATTCAGTGACTTAGACGCAACAGAAAACAGTATCACAAGCAACACTTTGTGCACATCATAAATAACTCCTCTGACTCTCACTCCGTTGGTATTTGTTCTTGTCTGGCTCCTGGAGCACTGGTGATATGACAGGGACAGACAGTGATATTGGCTGTGCATTTGTGTGTGTAAAGCATGCATGTGATGCATGTATGTCTGGTAAATGGCTTGTGTGTATTTATAGGGTTTATGTGATGGGAATGTATGGTGTTTGTATAGATGGTGTGTGGCATACATACTACATGTGTACAATATGTATGTGGGTGAGCATTGTGGTATGTGTAATGGTGAGTGGTAAGCATGATGTATGTATGTATTGTGTGTATACGTGAAGGAAGTATGGTATTGCACAGTATGTGTAATGTGGTATATATGGCCTATATATATGACATATATGTCTAATGTGTGTATGCTATGTGTGTATGAATACAGTGCACATGTGAACTGTGCCTGTGGTATGTGCTTATGGTACATGTAGATATAAGGTATGTGCGACAACTGTGCATATCTGGTATATATATCATATACATATATATTAAATAAATAGATCTGAGACAATGACAAAAGCCGACTTAATAGGACATTGCAGCAAAGGTTCATTTGAACAAAAACACATCACACATATATGCACAACAGAGAAAATACATACATAACAAAGAACTCAGACCATACAGACTATACACACAGCACACACATATACGACCTATATATACATATACAACATACATACATATATATGCATACATACATATGCATACATACATACATATACAACATATATACAAATAAATCCCATTCACGCCAGATAAAACACGCAAAGACCATACAGATTAGACACACAATACACACATACAGACCATACAGAACACACACACACACACACACACACACACAAGCCTTGTGTAGCATATATACAAACTATATACATAAAACATACATACACATACACCCATACATACCAGACAAAACATATGGTAGTGATATGTGTATATATTGTATGTGTGTTTGATGTGTATGTATGTGTATGATGTGTTTGTGTGCATGGTACATTAGTATGTATCCTCTGGGTCTTACCCAGTATGTGTGCGGTGCATGTGAATGTAAGTTGTGTGTATATAGTTTGTGTATGTGGTATGCATATATTGCATATATATGTGAGTTGTGAGTGTATGTGTGTTGTATGTATAGTTGGGATCATCTCTATATGTTTATATGGTATGTGTGGGGTGTGTTTTTGTGTATATTGCATATGTATGTGTGTTGTGTGTTATGTATGTATTTTCTATATGGTCTCTGTTGTGTTTGGTTTGTGTGAATGGTGTGTTTTTTGTTCAAATGAACCTTTGGTGGAGTGTCCTATTAAGTTGGCTTTTGTCATTGTCCCAGATTTATTGCTTTAATTTGTTTCAGCTCTTTGTCCCAAAGAGCTGCATTTGTTCTGTTCTACCTCGGTTTGAACCTGCCCGTGGGGCATAAAATATACTTTTATATTTCACTCTGTATAGTTTTTTTCTCTGGTGACCAATGTTAACCAAGAAAATGATTTACCTTGGATTTGAGGGTCAGCAAACTGTTAAGTCATTTGTATTTGTGGCACTTTGTGTTTATGGATAAAAGTGAGCAGACACTAACCAGGACCATGAGAGACCATGGGGCTCCTATGGGGAGGTGAGCTGATAGTTTCTAAGGCTTGGTAGTTTCTTTATATTCCACTTCTATAACCTCAGCAGATGTCCTGTACCCTGCTGAGTCCCCTACTCATGGCCATGCAGACTACTCTAGGATGTTTCCCATCAGGCCATACTCACTGGACAGCTTGTGAGATGGCCATGTACAGAAGTGTTTGACAGTTTTCCTCCCTCCACTGACATTCTTCTAATGAAGTTGAAGAACTGAATGAGGCATTTTGTAAAGCTTTTGTAAATCACATCTTGTGCAGAAGCCGTTGGGGAAGGAAGAAATGGTAGAAAAGGGAGGAGAGGAAAATGGTGACATGGAAGGGAAGTGGGGAGAACTGGAGTCAGAAACCTGAGCATTAAGAAACAAAGCATAGGTTCCAATTCTTCTCCATGTTATCCAGGCCTGCCATATCTGAATCACTCCAGAGTGTGTGACAGGTGTGACAGGTTCTGAGGCAATAAAATATTCAAATGGCCATGGTCCACACCTTGTATATTTCATCCTGGCTCCCCTCCACAGTTGCTCTGCAGCCTGAAATTCCTTCCTGATTGTCTCCCTTCTCAGAAAGTACCTGAAGGTGTGTCCAGCAAGAAGCTGGGCTGTCTGGCCTGTAAATTATGGATTTCTCTTGATCCTCATTCAGCCTCTGTAGCCAAAAATGGGGAACTGGTGTCACAGAGCTCTAACCACTCCTTTCTTGGGCACATGAGGGAAAAGTCAGTGCCAGTGGTAGAGAGGCAGGGACTCAGTATGGGGCTGAGCTGATGGGGCTACTGAATGCTGCGCATCCTGCCTCATTGGAGAGAACAATAAACACAGGGCTGAGTTCTCATCAGACTGAGCATGTGTGAGCTCTACCTGAAGGTAGACACTGAAGATGCTCCCACCTAAAGGAACCTGGACTGGAAGTTCCCCACCATAAAGGCATCCCGATGGGAGATGCTCTTAATGTACACTGTGCTCCCACTCACAGGAGCACAAGTTGGAAGTCCTCTCCCGAGATGGAGTAAATGGAAGGATGTTTGCTTTTACTTTAAAACAAGGCTGCCAAGGTGTCTATGTCAGACACTATGCCAGATAGTAAATATTGCCGCCTTGAAGACAGGGTCAGAAGGCCTCTTGAAAATGCTCAGCTCAACTGTTTAATCAGAAAAGCAGCCACAGACAGGCAGACGTGAGTGTGCAGTATTTTGTGAGAATGAAACTGCTCACAGTTGAGCAGGCTGGAGTTCCCAGCCCCAAGTTTCCCTCAATGTTCTGTCGTCATCTCTGGCAGATTGTACTTCTGCTCCAGCACCCAGAGCGTCTTGTGCTCAGCTAGTGGGAGGGCTGGTCTCTTGTTACTAATATAATATTTTATTACTTTTTTGAGAATTTCATACAACATGTTTTGATTATATTTATCCTCAGGCCCTCCAAGATCCCTCTTCATGCCTACCCCCTCCACTTCATATCTTTTGCTTCCTCCTTCTCATACTCATCTTCTCCTCCTCTTTAGAAGACACTATCTTGCAGCTAAAAATCTGGTCCACTGACTCTTACAATCTTTCTGATCCCTTATTCACAATTTTCCCTGAGCCGTAGGTGTAGAGGTTGGGTCATAGTTACAGCAATTGGGGATGGACATTCATGATCCATTGTCCTCTGCACTTTGACCTGCTGTGGCTTTTTGTAATGGTCTCTGTCAGATACTTCGGAGCTTTCGTGCTTCTGAGAAGTCAGAGTTGCTCCCCATGCACCTTCCTATCTCATTTTCCTTCACTGCTGGAGCACAGCACAAGGGCTGAGGCTATGCCCTTCCAGGATGGGGCTTCTGGCCTTGACACATCCTTTTTTGCTGTGTACTTTCAGCCAAGAGAACTTTCCAAGCAGAGTTCACCTGTCAACATGTAGCTCAGTGAAGAGGCATAGACAACAGCACAGGGACACAAAGGAAAAGGAGTCTGAGGTTGAGTTGTACAGGAAGGGTAAAAAATGCAGATGAAGAGAGCCTGGTAGAGAACCAGAACTTGTAAACACTTAGAAGCATGAACTATGCACCTGTGCTGAGGGAAACAGCTCTCTGTGTGAAACATTAAACATGCAGACAGGCCTCACCAATTTGTATGGCTCTGTAATTTTCCATGATCTTTTCTGTTGCTCAGAAGTGTCTCAAGTGTCATGGGGGATTTCAGGTAACCAGAGACTGGAAAACAGTATCTGGGATTGTTGGATCTAGGAGATGTTAGGCCTGCAGCTGTTTCATTTGCTTGATTCATTTGTCTAGAGAAGGAAGAGGGCATAGAGAGCAAGACCACACAGAACATCTCTTTTCTGACTGTAGGGCAGGGCCACATCCTGAATCCTTTACCTCATACTCCATAGTGTCTCAAGGAGGCAGAAGGGAAGGTATGCAGATCCAGGATAGGAGGTTTTTTTTTGTTTTTTTTTTTTTTTTTTGTGAACAGGGCCTCGCAGCTTGGAGGTCTGCTTCAGTGAGGATGTCTTCAAAAGCAGGCAGAAGAAAGCAGGGCTTGCTCCTGAGTGCTATGTGGCCCCTGCAAACCTGCAGGTTGAGGAAAAAGCCCCTCCTCCAGTTGGTGGTGCTCTCTTAGTTATATAGGTGAGGCCCAAAAGCAGTTGGAATTTGTTCTTGAAGGGACAACACCTTTGTTCCTGTGTCTTCTCTTATTGTGGAACCTCAAGAAATCCTCTCATGACCCTGGAACTATTTTCCTAGGCTCTTGTAACAGGTTTACACACAATGGCTTAAAACAACCTAAATTCATTCTCTCCCACTTACATGGTCAGAGGAGATAGCAGGTTTGTATTGTCTTAGACTCTGAAGTAGGCTTTTCCCCAGGGTTCTGCTGACTGCCAGCAAGCCCGTTTTCCTTGGCTTTCAGATATATCACACTGAGTTTCTGCCTCCACCTTCACAGGCCTACTCTCCATGTCTCAAAATGCATCTCTCCTTTCTTAGAAAGAAACTTTTGATTGGATTTAGAACCAACTTTCAATCCACTCTATTTCATACCGAGATTCTCAGCTTAAGTGACTCTGCAAAGACTGTTTCCAAGTGATTGCTTCTTCATAGGCATTCATACAGTCAGGACTTGAACATGTTTTCTTAGAGACACAATTCAGCGCATTACAGTGGGTTGTGTACCAGGGAAGAAGCTGTGGCTTTGTATCACTTCTACCCTCCCTCAGCCTCCTTTGATAGCCTTGCTGTATTCATTTCCAGCTTAACCCTTACTTTCCCTCCAACTTTTAGAAATTCTGCTTCCTGGGTTTCTACTGGGAGAGTGGCTAACAGTGACACACAACATCCTGGGCCTAGGGTGGGGAGGATTCTTAGCATGGCTGAAAGGGAGCCTGGAAGTCAATAGCATCCGATCCTGACAGGGAGCCTGGAAGTCAATAGCATCCGATCCATTTGTCACTCTTACTGCCTCTTGTTCTGAGGGAAGGATATCTTTTTCTCTGGGAGTGAGTTTTCCCAGAAAAGATTCTTAAAAAGACATCTTAAAAGCCTTTCTCAAAAACCACACCTAAAAACAGAAGCCTTGCCTCTAGCATGTGGACTCCTGGCAACACAGAAGATTAAAAAAAAAAGTTAAAAGGAAGTGGTATAAGTGGAGGGGAGAGCATTATGGAGTGTATTCTCTGGGCTAGGATGGTCCCAGGAGGAAGCCTCTTCTTTCTCCTTTTTATGTGGTTGGTCAGGATTCTATGCATTTCACCCCCACTTCTCTAACTGATCTGGGCGTACAGGCACCAGTAAGCGTTCCTTTGAGTATGTGGTACAGTGCTACCTGCCAACAGCTTCTAGGAATTGCACTAGGCCGTACTGTTCTTGTTTTTTTTTTTTTTTTTAATTGATGATGGTGTAAATGGAAAAAAAGTGAAAGCAAGACACAAAAGGTTGGAGCCTGGTGCCTGGCACAGAACTGCATCCACACAGACCCAGTGTGTATGATTCCTACTAGCTCTGGTCTTATTGTCTGGTAGCTCTCCCTCAACCTCTTTTCCTTCTGTCAAGCTGGGGTGGAGGATCAAGACTGAAGCACAGTTGAGTAGGAGTGTATTGGAAGACAGTACATTGGTAGACAGTGACTGGTTTTGGATTCAGGAGTCTGGAGTCTGGAATCAAACTCCATGTCCAGTGGACCCCAAGCTAGAATCTCTTATCTAATCCTCACTTGTAGAGTCCCTACCCATCACATGAGACATGGCAGCCCTGCCACACTGCTTTAGGTTTAGAGAGCACTTGAAGAGAGACAGTGGATCTTTCTATGTGCAGAACCTCATGGTTTGTAAGTAACATGTTTGTGAATACACCATGTAGGACACCAGAAGCTGGCAAAGTGCCCCCATCCAACCTTGCCACACAGGGTACCTCCGTAAACATAGGGGTTCAAACATGCAACATGTTTGATTTCTTGTTTCCAATAGTGATTTCTTGTTTCCTTCCTTTTCTCCAACCTCCATACCCAATATATATTTTAAGAATATATAGTTTTTAAAATTACATGAGTATAATTATATATAAATTTATATATGAATATATGTTTATATTTAATATTCCTGAAGAGAGACAAGTCTTCCAGGTTGCCTGACCTCTGCACTTTGCAAATACTGGCCTCTCTTCTTTTGGCATCATGTAAGTCCCACCAGCCCTTCAATGTGCAGTTGGGTCTTTCCCTCCAAGCATCTGTGCAGGGTGGAGTTTTTGTGACTCTTCCTATGATAATGGGATGTCTTAACTTTTTCTCTGCCTGTTTCATTGTCATGAGCAAGCTTCTTGGGTGAAATTTAGTTAGCTCGGACAATGTCTCTATATTCTTAGCCTCCACCACAGCAGTGGCCTGTTATGTGGAGGTGTCACTTACCTGTTTTAACTATGTTGAGGCCCCAAGGACTAGTTGTAGGCTCACACATGCAAATCAAATATATCTGCTTCAAATTAAGCCCAGATCCTTGTCCAGTGGGGGTAGAGTTGTTTCGTAGGCAATAAATATTAATAAGAAAAATAAACCAATCTTTTAGGCTTCTTCCCCCTGGCTGCCACCCCAGGGTTATAAATTATGTACTTCCTGAGTCTGTTTTGACAGCTGTGATAAAGTGGGTTTCAGATTCAGAGAGCGTCGCTCCTGAAAGAATGCAGCATCGTGCATTTTCAACACAATCACCACCACCTTCAGCCCCCTCCTTTCCTGTCTGGAAGGAAGATTGGAATGGACGAGCTATTTTTCTACTTTGGGGTCTTCTCTTTTACCTGTGCCAAATAGACATAGTGGGATTTTTGTTGTTGTTGTTTTGTTGTTTTTAACTACATTTGGACTGTTATCACAGCATTTAGAAGGAATTTAGTGTGTGTGTGGGAACAAATGAAACAAACAAACCGACAGACAAACACTCTTCTTTTAGCCTGAACACAATAGGCCAGGAGACATGAATGTCCTTGCAGGTCTTCCTTTCCGATACCAGTCTTACCAAACAAACTCCTGCCCATCCTTCCAACCTTAGGGTAGCTCATGCTTCTGTTTGGCTCCTCTAACCTCCCACCATCTCTCTTTTTGCTCCTGTGTTGCTACAATTACACTGACCCTTGAGCCTAGCCCTCCTTTCATCATTTTCCATGTAGATGGCTTCTAAACTCGCTCATTCCATCACACAGTAACTGTCACTAGTCTCCCTCTACTCTCATCCTTCTACCTCTGACTTCCCTCAGGCTCTCCTTTACATCTCCCTGCTCTTGCCTTTTCCCTCATCAGGACATACACCAACCACCCTCCACAGTGAGTTTGCATATTTAACTTGCCTATAATGATCAAGAAGTGTCCAATGTCCCAACACTCTCCTAGGTGTCCTCTCTATTCATAGCTCAAGGAATGATAGCCCTAACCATGCCATCAAGTGATTTGCCACCACTCTCAAACTTCTTATGAATGGAACGGCAAGTAAACACTCTTTTGTATACGCTTTTATGAACAGTTTTGGATCTAACTTTGGGTGGGTATAAATCTTTACTTCTCTTACAAAAAAAAAAAAAAAGAGCAAGAAAGGGAATTTCTAGGTCATAGACTCTCTGTTTTGAATCATTGCTGAACTAATAACACACACCCATGACTGTGTAGAAGTGGTTCTAGATACTCCATAGCTTGCAGTAACTTAGGATTATGGACTTTTGGGTACATTTTAAAATAGATTGATGAATGTTTTATTTGCCGGAGCTACATATACATTCTAATTCTCTCTCTCTCTCTCTCTCTCTCTCTCTCTCTGTGTGTGTGTGTGTGTGCGTGCGTGCATGCGTGCGTGTGTGTGTGTGTGATACGTTTACACAAAACCAGAGCCTCAGGTATACTAAGCAAGCACTCTGCCACTTTACACCCTACCCTCCATATACATTCTGAATCTGAGTCATTTTTCAGAGACATGTGCCACATTCCACATTTATTTTTCCAGGCTACGGTTCCCTTTATTACTTTCTTACAGATGTCTTTCAACAAATAGGCTTCTTAATTTTTTAGGAAGTCTACTTTCACCAGAGAAGCTGCTTCTTGGTAGTAGATGACAGTCAACACAGACCCACAACTGGCCAACATGCTGAGAAAAGGATACTGTAGAGTGGTCAGCCTAAATGGGACATATTTATCATATCTCTGCATGACAAGTCAGGGATCATTTGGAAAGAGAGGCAGGAGATGACTTACAAGGAAACAGTGTTTTCCAGACACAACAAGGAAATCGTGCACATGAACTCACACACAGAGGTTGTGATAGCAGGCACATGAGCTACATAAGCCCAACTGACATAAAATTCCAGCATGGAGGGGGTATGTGGGCACGAAATTCCACCCATAGTTGAGGAGCTATAGTTGATACCTGCTGAGAGAGAGAGAGAGAGATTCAGTTTTCTTTAAAAGTATGAACCCTAGTAGGTTGACCAGCCCTGTGGGTGATCCCCAAAAACCTAAGAGTATTTGTGCATAAATAGGATTCAATGGGTTTAATAAAATAAAAAAGAGAACACGGTGTTGCATAGATAGAAAATTGTGGGTGCATCTCACAGGAGTTGGAGGAGGGATAGTGAAAATGACCAAAATATATTGAATGGAAGTCTCAAAGAACTAGTAAAAATAATATTTTACGAAGAGTAATCAAGCTAAAATTAGTTAATTATAGTGTCCTTTAATCTAGCATGACTGATGTTCTTAAAAAAAAAAAAAAAGAATCTGTCAATGGGCACCTATCCACAGAGAATGCCAAGTGATTTAAAGACAAAGGTCAGAGGATGTTCTGAAAGCACAGAAACTCCAAGGCTTGTCATCAGCTATGAGGAAGGAGGAGAGCAAGATTCTTACATTTTTTTAGAAGGAAGAAACCCAACTTTACTATTAGATTATAGCCTGTAGAACAGTCAACAATAAATAATTATTTTCTGATTAAAGCACTGAAAATTTGGTAGTTTGCTACGACACTCCTAGAAAATGAAAAAAAAAATCTACCCACCCATTTCTGGACTTGTCTAATCTGCCGCACCCAGCATGACTCCAGTCCCAATATCTATAAACTGCTTCAAAACTCTGTGATTAAGATGACCATTTGTTATTTCTCACAATTTTTTGATTGTCTTTTTATTATCATTTATTACAATTTATTCAATTTGTATCCCAGCTTTGGCCTCCTCCCTCATCTCTTCCAATCCCACCTTTCTTCCCTCTTCTTCCCCTATGTCCCTACCCTAGTCCATTGATAGGGGAGGTCTTCCTATCAGTGGAATTGGCTAGGAATTTGGCCCTAGCCTATTAGGTCTCATCCGGACTGGTTGCATTGTCTTTCTCTGTGACCTGGCAAGGCTGCATCCCCCAGAGGGAGGTGATAAGAGAGCCTGTCACTGAGTTCAAGCCAGAGAAAGCCCCTCCTCCCTTTACTAGAGACCCCACTTGGATACTGAGTCTATGGGCTACATCTGAGCCAGGATTTTAGGTCCTCTCCATGCTCTGCAAGGCTCCTAGGGCTCAGTTTTTTTTTTCTCTGTTGGTCTCCTTTTGGAGTTCTTGTCCCCTCCATGATGTCTTTATATCTCCCCTTATTCCTAAAATTCCATGCCCTCTGCCCAAGTTTGGTTATGAATCTCAGCCTCTGCTTTGATACCTCAATCAGTAGAGTCTTTCAGAGACCTTCAAATGCGATAGACATTGGTAGCAGGAGAAGACAGGGAACAGGACAGGAGACACAGTTTTTTGATTTTCACTTGGTAGAATTTACTTAATCATTCTTAATTTGTCTCCCATATTTTGCAGTCATATGGTCTCTGGGACTGAGCCACTTGAGCACTTGACTGCACTGAGAATTGTGGTGACTTCTACAACTACATGGTGACCTAGGTTGTGAGACACAGAGCATTTGGAGGCTGACTTTGCCTGATTCTTCCTGTAGACTTTCCACTTGGCTATCCTGAGCTCTCTCTCATCATGCAGCCTCAAGGGATCTAATATATATTTGATAAGGGAACCAATTAGAACAGTAATTTAGTCTTCTGTCAATTTCCTACTATCAAAAACATCCCACACTTGATGTAGAATTAGAGCATTGAGATAAACCTAGAGGATGACCTATAACTGTTTCCCCAAATAACATCATTCCAACAATATACACACCCCATAAACTGCCACACAACACATTGCACACATACACATTTAGGCTGTCCAAATGTACCCAGAATATGACCCATTGTAAAATCTGAATCATACGAAATGCCTAGGGCCAGGGTTATCTTGGAACTCAAGAAACACCATCATAATAGATTATCTCATTTCAATCACATGGTAGTAATAAACATTTTCATTATATATAAGAGAACTGATTGATACTACCCACATAATGGACATAGATGGAGTTTTAGGCACACAGACTGATCCATACAAGGCAACAGATCCTCTTGGTAAGCCAGTCCTAGCTAGTGTGATTCAAAGTCCACTGTTGCGAATATAATAATGTCAGCAGGTGTGCATCATGCATGATTTAAACTCCCAATGTCTATACAGGCATGGCCAATCAATCAAGAGCGCCTATCTGCCAAAATGAGGCATTGGCTCATAATCTTCAGCTCAGCACTCTAACAACCACTTGAGGCTCTAGATGCCATCTCTCCATCTGTATACTCATCTGTGTTGCCTAGCTGGAAGCTAATAAGGTCTGAATGGAATCTCAGGCTGTAGTTTGGTGGATCTCTGTACTGTGGAAAGTCTACTTCGTTGAGTAGAGACATTTCAATTGTAAGGAATATTCTCTTTTTATTTAATCCTACGAAACACACAGCTGTTGACTTCCTCACCTTCCCACACAGATGTTAATATTTTTAACTCTGAGATTTATCTTAACATATATATGACTATATTTTCACTATTGAAACAATGGGATCTTGCTCAAATAACAGAATCTTAGAAGTGAGAAATGGTTGTGTCCATTTTTGTATGTGTTCATTTGTTTAGTGTGTGCTTGTTTGTGGTGACTGTGAAGATAAATGATAGATAGTTGGGCAATATTAGGGAATGTAACATAGACTACAAACTGAAGGACAGACTGTTTCAGCATTGGCATGACTAATATTTGAGGCTGAATAATAATAATAATAATAATAATAATAATAATAATAATAATACAGTAATATAAAGTCGGTCCTTTTCCTTTGTCCTGTACAGTCTAGAGAATGATCTCTAATTGCCATATATTTAAAATTTTGAATGAGTGCATTTATTAAGAGGGTAAGCTCCTGGGAGGATATGGGTGTGACTCTAGCTGAGACTTCTAACGGGGAGAGGAGTCATGAAGACTGAAGTGAACACCTTCTAGTCAGGCAGGACAAGTGGAAGGAGGGGAACAACAACCTACCGACAAAACCTTTGATCCAAAAATCACCCTGCCTACAAGAATTGCAGGGATAAAGAGGGAGCAAAGATTGAGGGAATGTCCAACCAATAATTGGCCCAACTTGAGACCTACTCCATGATAGAGAGCCATACGCTGACACTATTAATGATACTCTGCTATGCTTGCAAATATGAGCCTAACTTGGCTATCATCTGTGAGGCTCCAGCCAGCATCAGATTGAGACAAATGCTGGGACTTGCAGCCAAGCATGGGTCAGAGCTCCGGAGGTCCCGTGGAAGTGTTGTGGGCAAGATGGAAGGACCTAGAAGGGACAGGAACCTCACAAGAAGACCTATAGTGACAACTACCCAAGCCTATGGGGATTTACAGAGACTGAAACATCAACTAAGAAGCAAGCATGATCTGGACCTAGGGCCCCTGCACAAATGTGGCTGACAGGCGGCTTGGTCTTCATATGGGGCGCCTGGCAAGTGAAGGGGGTGGGCTGTTTCTAACAAGGACTCTATTGCCTTCCTTTGGATCACTTCCCCCTGGCAGTGCTACCTTGCCTGGCCTCAGGGAATGAGGATATGCTCAGTCCTGATGTGACTTGATGTGCTGGGGTGGGTTGATTGGGGGAGGGAGACCTCTTTTCTGGGAGAAAAGAGGAAAGAAAGGGATAGGGGGCACTGGGAGGAGAGGAGGGAGGGGCACCCTTGGGATGTAAAGTAAATAAACTGAAAAAAAATACAGTAAGCTAAAGTAAAAGAAAAAATAGCAATATAGAAAGACATACAGACAGGAAAACATCAAATCTGGGGCTTAAAATATCTAGCAGAATTTGGCTGGGGAAGATTCTTTAAGACAGCCATCTATATGCTTTTTCCAATAGAGAGAGTTCAGGGGAAAAGCAGAGTGTCTTCTTAAGTGAAGCTTCCAAGATAAAAACAAGTAACACAAGAAATGAAACAACATAAAATTGCAGGCTCACAAAACATTCAACAGAATCCAACTAAGGAGGCTGAGGCATCCATCTGGAGTTTCTGATTGAGCTGTCTCTGTGGAGGCGGGTCCCATGGCTGAACTTCCAGCTTTTCTTCCTCATTGCAGCACCTTTGTATATGGAATGAACTATAGTGACCTCTGTAATGGTTTACCTCTAGTTGTTTTCAAAAACATGGTGTTTTATTCTTGGTGTTTTCATTTTTCTCCCCTCCCTACTATAGAGTAAGGTGGACTACCCCATCTCTGAACAAGGGTCATCAGAGAATAGTTTGAGACAAATATATTGGGTCTGAGATGGGAGATAGGGCATGGCTTTGCTTTAAAATTCACCCTGTCAATTGAGTTGAAACAACACACAACAATTTCTCAAGATGATGTGCATTTTAACCTTATTGGATATTCAACAGATTTCTTGGGACCTACATTGTTCTAAATATTTATAAATAGTTATTTTAATGGTATAAACAAATTTAAAGTACAATGAAATTTTATCTATTTTCTATCTTTTTAACTATCTATCTATCTATCATCTATCTATCTATCTATCTATCTATTGTCATTATCATCTATCTATCTTTCTGTGTGGTAATAATTTAAGTCAGGACACTTAATATTTTCATCTCCTTTTAAAGTGTTGACTCCTACATGATTGAACATATTTATGAGATGGAATGTGACATTTTGTTATACTAGATGTACTTGGTAAGACTGGTGTAGTATGTCCTCGCCATTACCACGACTCCTTTGAGTTTGGAGCCCTGAGCACCTCTCTTCTGCTGTCCAAAATTCATATGACAGGCTAATTAATGAATCATGTTCTTCATTGTATTCGTTGACCAGAGGTCCTTACTTTATCCTGACTGTGTTTTGGTACCTGTTATCCAGTCTCCCTTTCTCCCTTCTCTCATATTATCCATTAGATTATATGAAATAAGTCAGACAAAGAGAGACAAATGCCAGATCTTCTCTCACACATGGATGTACACAGAAACAGATCTAAATGCAGGGCCCAGGAGTCCTCACAAAACACTCATAATCCTGAACTCATGATGCAGATCTTACTGTCTTTTTATTCAAATGAATAAAAGAGAACTAGGAGGTTAAACACGTTGACAATACCACTGAATGAGCAGCAGAACAGACACAAACCTGGTTATGCCTAATCTTAAAAGACAATGGAAAACCTGAATAGTGCTTGAAATTCTGCTCCAGGTCAGAGCTGTGGTGGGCATCTGAGCTGGCCACCTAGGAAGGACCAAAATTAGCAGGCAGCAGGAGCCGGACGCCTGTGTAGTCTTATTCAGTCAGGGTCACTGGAGGTCTTGGGTTAGAACACTCTCGATGGCCCTGTGCAGCAAGGTAATGGAAAAACACCACGGACTGTGGCAAAAGTAAATGAGAAACACACAGAGAGTAGAATGGAAAATAACAGATGAGAACCAATACAGAAGACACAGGCAAGCACACAGGAGGCCTTAGCAGGCGAATAAGGTCAGCACTTTCTTATCACAGCTTCTTCACACAGAGACTATGAACAGCCTCTGATTTTGTTGAGTGCTGCTATCTGGGTTGGCTTGGTTCTCACTGTGGCTCCCTTCCATGGGGCTTATAGAGACACATCCTTCCCATCTTTAGGGGGTTCTTTGCCCTGACTTGGGCATGAAATGCTGACTATGGGGCATGCTTTAAGTGTCTGTGAGTAATCATCCAGAGCAAAGTGATCATCTCATGACATTAGGCTGTTGTCTTTTTCGACAGAGGAACAAGTATGGCAGATGAAAATAAATCATTTGAGCCAAGGGAGCATATCATGAAAGCATGCAATGGAGGAATTAGGATTATATAACATTCTCTATTACTCATCCTTCAAATGTTCATCCAGATAGGCAGGTATTTTCCATTATATGTACTGTACATTTGGTCATTCATTCATTCATGTAATTGACTAATAATGTTATTGATCACTCATTTATGCCAACCACCTGATGGAATCATATTATTTGAACAGTTGAATTTAGCTTATGAATCTACATACCATGCTGTCTGTGCAATGAACATAGCTGAGCAAATGCTTGTGAAATAGGAGCCTACAGACTCCTTGGGTCTTTTCGATGTCTGTTAAGGAGTGTTGTAGCTGAATAATAACAGTACATATTTAAAATGATTTCCATGATGTCTATGAAAGTTTGCAATCCCACCAACAATGAATGGATCTTCTCCTTCCCCCAGTTTTTTGTGCTCACAGCATTTGTTATCAGTTGATCTTGGCCATTCTGAGTGAGATAAGACGAAATCTCAAAGTAGTTTTAATTTGAATTTACATAATTACTAAGGATGTTGAATACCTTTAAAGATATTTCTTCTCTCCTCCTCACTCTTTCTCTGGTTTCTTGAGACAGGGTTTCTCTGCATAGCTTTGGGTGCCCTGGACTCATTCTGTAGACCAGACTGGCCTCGAAATTACAGAGATCTGCCTGCTTCTGCCTCTCTAAGTGCTGGGATTACAGGCATGCACTACCACACTCAGCCTAAAGATATTTTCTATGTATGTGTTTTTTTTCTTCTTTTGAGAACATTTTGTTCAGATCCATAACCTGTTTTGTTTGTCTTCTTAATTCTTTGAGTTCTTCATATATTTTAGATCTTAATCCTTTAGTGGATGTATAGATGACAAAGATTCTTTCCCACTCTGGGTTTTTTCTCACTTGATAGATTATTCACTTGTATATATTATTCATATATACAAAATCTTTTTAGTTTTACAAGGTCCCAGGTAGGTGTGTGGTTTTTTTTTTCAGTTGTTGGCCTCAATTCCTGGGCTAGTGGAGTTGTACTCAGAAAGTCTTTTCCTATACCTATATCTTGTAGAGTAGTGCCTTTGTTATTTTCTAGAAGATTCAGCATTTCAGGTTTCAAATGGAGATATTTTATTCATTTGGCTTTAATAAGTGTGTGAAGAGAGGTAAATATTGGTCTGATTTTATTTTTCTACCTATGAACATCCTGTTTTCCTAGCACAATGTTTTTGAAGATGCTGTCTTTTCTCAAGCATACATGTTTGGCATCTTTGTGGAATATCATGTGGGTATAGTTACATGTGTTTACAGTTGAGTCTCTTATTCTGTTCCACTGATCTATATGTCTGTCCCAGTACTAGAACTGTGCTATTTTTATTATGATTGGTCTGTAATATAACTTAAAGTTAGGTCAAAATCAAAGATTGTTATCTGACATGGGTTTGTGCAACTGAAGGTCATTTCAACTTAGTATTCTGAACTATCTGGGTTTCTGTTGCCTTTACCCAACATGACCCATGTGGGATAAAATTCCCTGAGACTCTGACTGATCAGAAGAGCCTGTTAAATATATTATCTGTTCCTAATGGCTAGTTCAGCTCTATACTAAAAGGACAATCCCATTGCTTTCCAAAACTTTGCCAGTGTAATCAAGAAAAATGTCTATTGATTTTTATTGTGCCAAGTGCTCTAAGTAGCTCATCAATAGGGAGCTATTGAGGCCATTTAGCACTGTGGAGAAAACATGAGAACAATGCCAAGCAGAGATCATTGGTACTGGGAGATTAAGACACATAGTCTGACTTCACATTGTGTGTGCTCGTATGAAAATGTTTTTACATAACCCAGTACCCATAGAATCACATACACTCATAAAAATTTTATGAAATATTAAAAAAATAGAGTTTAGCATGATGGCTTGATATGAATTCTATATGACTTTTGGGCTTCCTATTTATGGGGGCAGTGCTTATGCTTTATTAAGGTTAAAGTGTGGTTTAACCTTATGTTAATAGGTAGAAAAATAAAATGTTCATAGGTAGAAAAATAAAATCAGACCAATATTTACCTCTCTTCACACACTTATTAAAGCCAAGGTTTAATAAAAGGCTTTCTATTGTTGAAATTAAGTGATCCTCAGTAATGGACAAATGTGCAGAAAGAATTCAAGAGCTGGAAAATTGTGAGGAATGATGTATTCACTTTTTTGTGACTATTACATGGCCATTGTACTCATGAACTCACAAACGTCATGGTTACATGCAGAAGATCTGCACAAAAATCAAGCCAGTTAAAAATTCCAGCACATTTATTGATTTCAGCCCTGAATTTGATTATTGTCCTCTCTTGGATGTATCTGCTTCCCTTTTTTCTGGAGCGTTCAGGTGAGCTGTTAAGTTGCTAGTATGATTTCTGTCCAATTTATTTATGAAAGCACTTAGTGCTATGAACTTTCCTCTTAGCACTGCTTTCACTGTTTGGGTATGTTGTGTTGTCATTTTCACTGAATTTTACAAAGTCTTTAATTTCTTTATTTCATCACTGGTCCAGTGGCCATTGAGTTCAAAGTTGTCCAGTTTTCATGAGTGTGTAGGATTTTTGTTTTTCCTATTGTTGTTGAAATCTAGCTTTAATCTATGGTGACCTGATAAGATATAATGGGTTAATTCAATCTTTTTGTGTTGGTTGAGGCTGGCTTTGTGACTGATTATAAGGTTGATTTTGGAATTTTCACTATGTGCTGAGAAGATAATATATTCTTTGTGTTGATGAGAATGTGCAGTAAAGGAAACACTCCTCTATTGTTGGTGGGAGTGGTTGTAGAACCACTCCAGAAATCAGTCTGGAGTTATCACAGAAAAGTGGGAATAGCTTTACCTCAAGACCCACTTATACAACTTTTGACTGTATACCCAAAAGATGCTCTACCATATAACAAGGACATTTGTTTAACTATGTTCGTAGCAGCTTTATTCATAATACCTAGAATCTGGAAACAATCTAGATGTCCCTCAAACAAAGAATGGATAATGAAATTGTGGTACAGTTACACAATGGAATACTACTCAGCAATTTAAAACTTGGAAATCATGAAATTTGCAGGCAAAGATCATTCTGAGTGAGGTAACCCAGATCTGGAAAGACACACATGATATTTAATCACTTTTAAGTGGATTTTAGCAATTTAGTACACAATAATCACACTACAACTCACAGATTCAAAGAAGATAAGGAACAAGGAGGACCCAAGGTAGGATGCTTAACTCCCCTCAGAAGTAGAAATAGAATAGACAGTGAAAGTGGTTGAAGAGAGTTAATAGGTAAGAGAGAGAGCATGGAGAGAAATAAGAGTCTATATTAGACATGGGGAGAACAGGGGTGGGAAGACAGAGGGCATGAAGAGAGAAGAGAAACCTTATGTGTGTGTGGGGGGGGACTTATTTGTGACCAGCTGGATACCTATGACAAGGTAAGATCCTGAGTGGATATGAGGGCAACTCTAGCTGAGACTCCTAGTAACAGCAGTCATTGAGACCAAAGAGGACACCCTCTAACTAGAAATGATTCCTAGTGGAAGTGAGAGGGACACCATATCACCCACAAAAACTTCAACCCACAATTTACCCTGCCTACAAGATATGCAAGACAAAAATAAAGCAGAGTTTGAAGGAATGTCCAACCTATAACTCGCCAAACCTGAGACTCATGCCATGGGAGACAGCGAACCTCTGAAACTCTGCTATGATTGTAGATGTGGGCCTGGCATAGTGGGCCTCAACAACGATGGAAACAGATGCAGAGACCCACAAATAGACTTTGAGTGCAGAGCAGGGAGTCTTGTGGAAGAGTGGGGGGGAGATAAAAGGACTCAGAAGGGACAGTAGCTCCACAAGAAGACCAACAGAGCCAACTAACCAGGGACCAGGGGGGCCTGTGGAGACTGAAGCACCAGTCAAGGACCATACATGGACTGGACCTAAGCCCCCTACACAGATATAAATGATGGGCAGTTCAGTCCTCATATGTGTTTTCTAGTAAGGGGGCTGGAGGATGATTCTGATATGGACTCTGTTGTCTGCTTTTCAATCACCTTCTCTTAGCGGGGCTGCCTCATCAGGTCACAGTGGAAGAGGATGGCACTCAATCCTGATGCAACTTGATGTGCTGGGGTAGGTGGCTGAGTGAGAGCTCCTATTCTCTGAGGAGCAGGAGAGGAATGATACAGAAAACAGAAATGGAGGTTAGAATGGGGAGGAGAGGAGAGAGTGGCTTACAACCAGTATGTAAAATGGATAAATAAAAATTAAATTTAAAAACAAATATTCCAGCAATAACTCAGGAGGGGTTCGCAACATCCCACTTCAAGCTGTGGAGCTCATGGCAGTCCATGGCTAATGAGGGATGAAGGATCTCTTTTATTTGGTATGGTGGCTATTTGTAGGTTTTCCATGCTCCCAAGCATATAGGCAACATTAATTGGACTTATTATAAATGGATTATTATTTTTTTTTAAAAAAGGACATGAAATTGGGAGGGAGGCACATTGTGGGATCTCAGGGAAATAAAAGCAAAAGAGTCAGGTGTGACTACCAAGACACATTATACATACATATACACAAACACACACACACATGTGTGTGTATAACAGGTTGGCTTAAAAATTGTATTCATTTGACTAAAATGCTTCAGAGACTTCACAATTCCTGCTTAATAACCATTCTACCATCAAATTCTCCCATGCCCACTTCTAGGTGTAGTGATATATCCAATTGTGTAGGCACATGTCATAGTTCTTCCTTGCTGACTGGGTCATCCATTATTAGTCCATTGACTTGTATTTAGCATTTGCTATAACATATTGTAGTAGTTAATCTTGGTTGTTAACTAGACACACCTGGGAAGAGGGAACCTCAAATAAGGAATTGCCTTCCATCAAATATGATTGGCCTGTGGGCGTATCTGTGAGACATTATCTTGATTATTAATTGATGGAGGTAGGCCTATCCACTGTGAGCAGTGGCACCTCTAGGTTGGTGGGTCTGAGCTGTATAAGAAAGAGGAATGAAAGTGAGCCTTATAAGTGGATATTAGACATATTATATAGGACAAACATTAAAATCTGTACTCCGAAAGAAGCTAAGCAAGAAGGAGGAACCTGAGTAAGATGATCAATCCTCATTCAGAAAGGCAAATAGGGTAGACATCGGAAGAGGGAGAAAACAGGAAACAGGACAGGATTCTACCACAGAGGGCTCCTGAAAGACTCTACCCAGCAGGGTATTGAAGCAGATGATGAGACTCATAGCCAAACTTTGGGCAGAGTGCAGGGAATCTTATGAAAGAAGGGGAGATAGAAAGACCTGGAGGGAAGAGGCGCTCCAAAAAGAGAGCAACAGGACCAAAAATCTGGGCACAGAGGTCTTTTCTGAGACTGATATTCCAACCAAGGACCATTCATGGAGGTAACCTAGAACCCCTGCTCAGATGTAGCCCATGACAGCTCAGTATCTGAGTGGATTCAATAGTAAGGGGAACAGGGACTGTCTCTGAAATGAACTCAGTGGCTGGCTCTTTGATCACCTCCCCCTGATGGGGAATAGCTTTATCAGGCCACTGAGGAGGACAATGCAGCCAGTCCTATTGAGACCTGATAGGCTAGGGTCAGATGGAAGGGGAGGAGGACCTCCCCTATCAGTGGGAGGGGGATGGGAAGAGAAGAGGGAAGGAGGGCAAGATTGGGAGGATAGGAGGGAGGGAGGGAGTCACATCTGGGATACAAAATAAAGTGAACTGGAGAGGAAGTCTGTAATCAGCATTCCTATATGGTTCTTCTCTTTTTCTCATGTTTGAGCTCCTGCCACAGCTTCCATTGATGAGAGTCCTACAAGACAAAAAACTTTCTTTTCAAAGTTGTTTTTGGTCCTGGTGTTTATCACATCAACAAAAAGTAAACAGAATACATAGATATATGGTTTTAAATTACTTGAGAATGGGAACAAATCTGAATAGAACAAGGGGAACAGACTTTTGTATGTTTAGAGTTTAAACTCGTCTTACCTAATCTTCCCCTTAAGGGTGAATTAAGCTGCTGTTTTATTTATGCAGAATGAGAGATAAAGATCTAATATTGTTTTTTCCTGTATACTGAAATCTGTTTTTTTTTTTAATTTTTAATTTTTTTCTGGCACCATTTGTTGAAGATGCTGTCTTTTCCAGCTACAGTTTTGGTACCCATTATAAAAAATGAGGTGATTATAGTTTTAGAGACTTATATATCTGGGCACTTAACTCTTATTTCATTTGTGTTTGTTCCATGCTGGTTTTATTACCATGGTTCCATAGCATATTCTCTTTTTACAGAATGCTCTTATAAAGGATTGTGCCATTCTTTTGGCATTGTTGGTCTAATGTTAATAACTTAAAACTATTCTGCCATTTTTCAAATTTGTTAGGACAATCAACATGAATAAATAAAATTTCCCAATAATTACTATTTTTTAAATGAAATTTGAAACACATGTAATTTGATCACAGTAATTCAGGTTGGTGAGAGGAAGAAGCAGAACTTGGATATTACTCTTCTGTGTTCTGATTGTTCTATATGGTTTTTTTAGGTATAGGTATGTGTGTTTATATTCCTCCAAATATGCTTATGCCTTCTTTTAATACTCTTTGGTTCTAAAAATACATTGGTTATCTTGAGTATCAGGAATACTCCAGGCAGTGTGGGTATGCTATAGAATAAGAAAGCACTGTTGTCTTCATGGTGCTCCCCTTCCAAGTTATAGAGGAAAAACAGTGCAACTATTTTGCAGTTCTAAGTGTAATAAAGTGCTAAGTCGATGTGATTTTAGGAGGGTGGTCGGGGGGGTATGTTTGAAGAGGACATCATTTTCTGCTTGTTTCTGCTTCATCACCAGACCTCTGGCAAATATGGGTTTTGTGAACCTGAAATTTCTACAATTACAGGGCATTTTAAAAGAAAAATAAAACATTTAAAAACATAATTAGTTATAAAATGAGTGGTTTGGGTAGGGTATATCTGTCACTCAATAAAGTGCTTGTATAATATTCATGAATCACCTGAGACTGAGTCTCACTATGGTGTAAGCTAGCATGGTGGTAGATTACTGCAATCTCAACACTTGAGATGTAGAGGAAGAAAAATTAGAAGATCAGAGTCACAGTTTGAAATACGTGAGACACTGTCTCAATATCAACCTATCTTCTATCTATCTATCTATCTATCTATCTATCTATCTATCTATCCTATCTATCATCATCATCCATCTAATATCTACCTTTTATCTATCATCTGTTTATCTCTCTATCTATCTAGGTATCTATGTATCTATCGGTCATCCATCTATTTAGCTATCTACCATTTATCTTTATCTTCCTGTTTATCTATAATCTATCAATGTATGTATGTATGTATGTATGTATTTTTCATCTGTCTTCATCAATCCATCTATCTATGAAATGAAAACTTTGGTAACAAATTAGGTATCTTAATATCTACACAATCTAAATCCCTCCCACGAAATCTGGAAAAATAACTAATTAAACGTTTTTAAGAGGGCACAGCTATATTGTATATTTCTTCTAAGATTTGGAGTGTATACTTTTTGGCTCTTTATGAGACAGTTTTGCAATAATTTCTGATTAGAAAATAGAAAGCATAAAATAATCTTTCTTCTAGCATTGCTGATTAAGATGTTTATGGTGATAGTTTAGGAAAAGTGTTTTCATGCTTTTGAGCCATTTTTGGTCATGTAGTGTAAATACTTAGAATTACTATCAACTTATGTATACCAGCTGTTCATTGGTCTACAGCAGTTGAGAAATAGGACACTCAAGGAGGCTGATGTTGCTGCTATGAGTGGGCTAACTTTGATTGTAGTAGCTAGTCACATTTTTGTGATCTGAGAATAATTTCTGTTATAATTTGTTTCTAAATGTCAAGATGCATTTGATTGCTTTTCACCTTCACATTTTATTTTTTCCATTATTTTTAATTGAATTCTCATCTTTTTAATAAATGGATTTAAAGATGATCTAAGAATATATTGTTTATAAACACACAATTTAAGAGCCTATACACTATCTCTTGTTTTTAGGAAATATTCCAGAATGCTTTTTCAAAACACACTAAAGTGTAATTTTGAATATTAAATTGAATATCAATTTTGAATATTAAAAGCCATTTGTGGTCAGGCCTTTCTTTTGTGTTTTCAAAAGTGTTTGACAGATTTCTAAAATCATTCTTGTGCTCACAAACAAGTTTTGAATAGCTTTATAATGGTCAGACCACATTAACATTTTAAACTGTGTAAAAGAAAAGCCAAATACTCACGCACATGTGAAACAACACGCAAAGACTTTGAACTTGAAAAGGAAATACTGCATGTAGTAGAATACCAGAGTCATCAACAGCCTCAGTGCTATGGAGATGGATTCTGCAACAAGGGGAAGGTCGGAGATGGCCGGTCTACAAGTTGTGATATTTTAACATTTTCAGCTATTTTTATTTATGCAAAGCAATGGGCTCCCTTATGACATCTTCTCACGTACATGTCACGGTTTGCTCTCACATCCCCCCACAGCCTTATCTCATCCTCCTTCTCTGCTTCTTTCTGGCCTCCTTTTTCCTCTCAAATACTTGCTCATTTTGCTTTCCAATTACATGTCCATTGATCCTCTCTTGTTACCTCCTGGCTCATATGTGTTGTGAACTCTCTGATTCTCTCTCATATGTACACACACACACACACACACACATACATATTCATGCACATATATGTCCATGTATCATTTGTTGTCTGTCATCTATCATAATTCAATCTTTTATCTATCTATATGCATCTATGTATTTATCATCTATATTATCATCTGTCTATTTACATATCTATCATCCTTAAATTTAGTTTTTGCCTATGAGAGAAAGCATACAGTATTTGTCTAAGTGTGACTTATCTTCCCTAACATAATATTCTCCAGTTCTAACTATTTCCCTACAAATTTCATAGTTTCATTCTTCTTTTTGCAGACTAAAATAATGTTATATATATTCATATATGCACCACATTTTCCTTATTTATTCATCTGTTGATGGGAAGCTAGGCTATTTCCACAGCTGCTACAGAAAAATGTGAATGAATAGGTGTTTCTCCCTACAGTGGGCTAATTTATATTCTTTTTGCCATATTTTCAGGAATGATATGGATAGATAATATGGTAGTTCCTTTTTCAGATTTCTGAGTATTTCCATACTGATTTCATAGAGACTGTACTCTACATTCTTACTAGCACAGTATAAGTTTTCTTTGCTCCATATCATCACCAGGATTTGTACAGCTTTTATTTTTAAGGATAATCATTCTGCTAGAAATGAGATGGGTTTCATCTCTACATCTCAGTGTAGGTTTTTCCTGTTATAATTGTATTGACTTCCCTTAATAGTTTTCTCACTCTTTAATTAGTTTTGAGAATATTGTACAGTGTGTTTTGATCATATCCACACTCTTTCCTGACTCCTCCAAAGCTCATTATCCACTAAACATGGTGGATCCGTGCCTTATCCACTACACATGGTGATCCCTTTTGCACCTTAAACCATAATGTAAAATTGGTGCTACTCAGATACACCTGGATGTATGGACTTCTACTAGAGTGTGGCCAACTCAGGGGCTCTACTCTTAAAGAAAACTGACTTTTCTCCCAGGAGATATCAGTTACCAATAGCTCTTTATCTAAAGGTAGGATTTCATGCTCACACTCCCTCTCCATGATAAGATTTTATCTAACTTGAATTTGTACAGGCCTTGTGTATGCTATTTTAACTACTGTTAGCTCATTTGTACAACAGCACTGCTGTCCTTGTACTTACTCACAAATTCTGGCTCTTTAAGTTTGTTTTAGCTACTATCACTGAGAAGATATATTATGACCAAGGCAACTTGTAGAAGAGTTTACAGTTTCAGAGATTAAGTCTATAGCCCTCATTGCGTGGAACATGGCATTAAGTAGGCAATCATGGTGCTGGAAGAGTAGCTGAGAGCTTAGATCTCATTCATGAGCATATGGCAGGGAGAGAGAGAAAAAGAGGGGAGGGGGAAACTGGAAATTGCACAGGTTTTTAAACATTTGAAACCCCAAAGCCTATAACAGTGACATACTTTCTCTAACAAGGACACACTTTAATAATTTTATTTTTCTTAACAGCTGAAGAAAAAAATTCCCCCAAACAAATGTGCCATGTTTTCTTTATTCATTCATCAATTCATTACTCTTGTTTATATGGATGAGCAGTATCTCTGTTATTGGGACAGAGTCCTTCCTGTATATTTCTAAGGGTGGTATGTTGATAATTATTAATATTTAATATATACTTATCTTATACTTAATCAGTGGTTATTCCTAAACCAGCTGTATACCCAAATCACCACATAGAGACTAGGATTTATTTACTTAACCTAGAGCAGAATGCAGGGCAATAATTACTCCATCCTAAACCTCCAACCCCAAATAGCTTTCTCCCATTCAGATTTCCCACATTACACTTGCTTTTTAGTCATATCTTAGGTACAATTCATTTCTCCTGATGTTTCCTGGTCCGCTCCACTCCCAACTCTCCTCCCAGCGCTCTTCTTTCCCCTCCACTCTGGACCAGGATGTCCCACATTATTTGATCCATTGCTCAGCATTGGCTGGTTGTTTTTATTGGCAGCACAGAGAACAAATGGTAAGCATGTTTACACAAACTTGAGACAGATGATGATTAGAATAAGCATCACAGTGCAATGTCTGGGTTGAAACCACATAGTAAATAAATCAGCATTTGAATGAACAAGGGTAAATTGTATACATTCCACAAGAACATTATACCAACAGTGGTATAAAAAGATCTTATTGTAGATCTATTTCTAGCTTTTTGAGGAATGTCCACATTGATTTCCATAGTGACTATACCACTTTACTCTTCCACTAACAGTGAATAAATGTTCTCTTCTCCATACATTCATTCCAGCCTTTGTTGTTTTATTTTTAGTTTTATTTTTATTAATTTACTCTTAGCCATTCAGAGTGGGGTAAGATGAAATCTAAAAATAGTTTTAATTTTCATATCTTTGATACCTAAGGATGTAGAATATTTAAAAATGTTTCTTACAACTTTTCATTTACTCTTTGAGACATGCTTAGTTTTGTGGATCACTTTTTAATTGGGCTGTTATCCTGGTGCTTATTTGTTTATTTCTTTGTATATTTTAGATATTATTTCTCTGTTGGATGTATAGCTGGTAAGGATGTATTACCACTGTGTAGGAGGCATATTCATTCAAATGCTGATGTTCTTTGATGTAAATAAACCTTTTAGTTTCATGAGTTTTTGTTTATTAATTATTGGTCTTAATGCCTGTGCTACTGTGGTCTTGTCCAGAAATTCTATCCCTGTGACAATCAGTTCAAGCTTATTTACTATTTTTCCCCTATTATGTTCAGAGCATCAGGTCTCATGATGAGGTTCTTGATCCATTGGAGCAATACAGAAAGATAGAGAAGGATGTAGTTTCACTAATTTACACAGAGTTATCAACTTTGAACAATATTATTTTTTGAGGATGCTGATATGTCTTCAATATTTGTGTTTGGTTTCTTTGTCAAAAATCAGCTATCAGATGTAGAACTGTAAGCTTACATGTAGGTTCTCAGTTCTATTTTTGATCAATATGTCTGTTTTTCTGTCAGTAGAATCCTATTTTAATGATAAATGCTCTGTAGTATAACTTGGAATCTGGGCTTGTGATACTCCATTAAGTTTTCCCCATGCCCAAGATTATCATGGCTGTTAGAGAAGAATTTTAATCCAGAAACATGGCTGCTCTGATCACATCGCATCTGTGTGATCCAGCTGGAACAAATATATGTCCTTAGTATACATCTTTAATCCCAAACAATAAAGGTAAAGTTAGTTTGTAAAAAGAAGCAACAATGTTTGAAAGTGGTGTCAAATTGAAAGGCACACAAAGTGATGAATCAGAGAAAGACTTGACAGACTGAGATATGCCCAGCTGTCATGAAAACAGAGAGAAAAGAGAGGTGACTTAAGAGAAAGCAGTGAAGAGGAAGAGAGAGAGGAGCTCATTTTACTGGGAGAGTTTTACATAGACAGGTTGAAGAGAGAACAAGTTAGATACAGGTAAAGACAGAACAAGCAAGAAAATTAGAAGGAGTCAGAGGTTAGAACATACTGCTAAGAGTTAATTGGTGGCCAAGCAGTGCAATTCAGTTAGAAGCTGAGAGAAGACAGTTTCAATCAGCCAGCTTGGAAAAGGGTTTGAGCCAGAGCAGTTGAGGTGAACCAGCCACTCAGAATTCAGAGAGCTAGAAAGGGTGAATTTATTCATCAGTAAGTCTTAGAGACTGAAAACATTCTAGGTCTATATTAGATCGTATGGAGGCTAAAAGCTTCCAGGATTGGACCTAGGGTAGAAGATGGAGGTAGTAAGCCTCTGAGATGACAATTACATCAGGAAAATAAAAGTTACTTTTACAGGCTATCCTGTGTCTTTAGTGTTTCCCATCAAACCAAGGAATTCATAAAGGGTAGGTAGGTATTCTACCAATGAAGCTACATTTCCATACTCACATTTATTGTTTTTCTTATTGACGTTATTTTTAAAGTGGACAGAAAGCCCTTTATTTTCTATAGTAGCAGTGTTTTCATAGGACTGGTAATTAGTAATACTCTAGAGCAAGAGCAAGACATATATAGTTCCAAAAGAGTTTTGCATGACAGATGGAGAGCTGTCATTCAGTAAGTGTTAAGATTTTCTTGCAGGATTTTTTTAAGACACTAACTCAGGATGTTTACTGTGGGTGAAGGTTAGGTATATCTGATGCAGAATCTGCACTAGTGGAGCAGCATGTGGTCTCTGGTTCATTATGAACCATGTGACAGTTTATACTATAGCCCGTCCCAGCAACAAAAACCAGCAGTATTCACACAGGGCAGCCAGTAGCTCAGAAATTTAACATTCTTTTTTTAAAATGTATTTTTCAGAATCACAATTTCTATTTGTTGTATATTCTGTTCTTTTTGAAAACTAAATATCACTGTGATCATGACATTAAGACAAGAGTTGAGTTTTAGAGATAGAAGCATGTTTCTTTAGATGGCGCTTATTAGAAAAGGCAATCATAAAAGATCACAGGCCTTCCTCCAATCAGTAGACCCGGCACAGCGGTGCTGCTGCAGACCCCACATCAACTGGATCGCCTGTGACTTCGCTTTCTTCTCACCGTCTTCTCTTTTCGTGCCTTTGGTTATTGTTTCTCGTAATCCTTGTCATGACTCTTACTGTCATCTTGCTCTTACACTTTTGCTCACAATGCTCAGCTTCTTTCTGTTGAGAGTTTGATCAGCAGAATCTTAATGTCTGCTGTGATAGGAGAGATTTTTACTTTGGAAAGATTCTGCCTCCTTCCTTTCTTCCCTGTCTCGCTCCTTCTCTTCATTTCTGCCTCTCTCCATTCCTCCCTCCTTTGTTTTCTTTCCTATATCCCTCCTTTTTATGTTTTTCCTTCTTTTGCCTCTACTATTTCCTTATACCCAGACATTCATTTTATATCATTGTAACTTTGAATATATAAACAACTAATGTTAAATAAGAAATATACATAAATGGGAGCGACAAAATTCCATTTAAACTTGTTCTTAATTGGAATTGAGCTATTAATTAAATAATACAATCATTGGCCCTTTTATCTATTGACTTGCTAATGATCATGTAAGGAGATTGTCATTTGCTTCTTCAGTCAAATTAATGCTGTCACTGACAACTCAGGGTTCATACTCATCTGTAACCAGGGGACTTCTTCAGATCATGTACACAGGTTGTGGGGTTGTGTGAAATCAGTACAATGACATGTCAAACCCATACTTTCTTATGTAATATATTTAATCTTTGATGATCTGCTGTAGGTTAACCTCAGGCACCCTGGCTATTTCATAGAATTATATATAAGGGGGCATCCTTCATATATAAAACTGTAAGTCAATGCTTTTTTAAACAAAGACATGGAAAAACCATGAAAAAGGGTATCTTTGGGAATTTAGATCTAGTCCATCATGTATACAGATAGATGATTGTAGCTCTCAACAAATTCTCACTAAACATGTCTTTAACCTAACTTTAATGATACAAATCCTCAAAATATCAACGTTGTACCTATCTGTGTCACCACCATTAGTAGATATTTGGCAGGCAGACACAATGAAGTGGGGGCGATGGTGATCATGTTAGTTGAAATAGCAATATACAACTTCTACAAGTTTCAACAAGTTGATTTGTGAGGTTGCATTGCCAGTGACCCTGTCCAGGCTTTTAGTGTTGCCTGTGAGAAGGAAAGATCCTATCATTTTAGCTCCATTGGCTTTATGCTACTATCATGTATGGCTTTATAGACAGGAGGCAATGAATTCTTGTGTGTGGGTATTGGCTTCCCTTCTATAAAATGCTCCTGAGTTCTAAGGAATATAAGTCACCACAAAGTTACTTGAATGAATATTATTTCAGATCTGTTCACTTCGTAGTGGACAGTGAATTTGGGGCTCTTTCTTGGAGAAAACACTCTCCCTGCTCCCAGAATTACTTAGATAGATAGTTTTTTTTTTAATTTTTGTTCAAGGGCCCCTGAGATTTACCCCTTTCATGTTAGCATGTTTATTGGTGCCCTTTTTCAGTCTTTATTAGGTAGTCATGTCAATGAGACTTCATGAGTGTAGAGCTTCTCTGATATTTCTAGGAGAGAATTTTCACAGTATCTTCCCACTTTTTTGGCTCTTACAATCCCTCCCACACACCTTTTGCTATGACCCATGAACCTTGTGTGCTAGAGTTGTTTTGTAGATGTATCAGTTTGGTCTGGACATCACATAGTGACATGTGTGTGTTTGTATGTATGTGTGTGTATGCAACAACAACTAAAAAAACATAAGTCATCAGAGAAAGGAAAGAGGGTTATAGGAAGGGTTGGAGGAGTGAAAGAAAAAAGGATGTAGTTAGATTTAAACCAAAAAACTATTAAGAGTACCCCTATAGAACACCATGGTGAAATTTGAGATCTTTTTTAATTATTTTTTAATTTTTTTTGTTTAATTTTTATTAATTATACTTTATTCATTTTGTATCCCCCCATAAATCCCCCTCCTCCCCCCCTTTCTGCATACATGCCCCTTCCCAAGTCCACTGATAGGGGAGGTCCTCCTCTCCTTTCTGATCTTAGTCTATCAGTTCTCATCAGAAGTGGCTGCATTGTCAGGGTTCTAGGTTATCTCATACTCCAACCAAGGACTATTCATGGAAATTTGAGATTTTTATAATGTTAGGTGTACATGCCTGTGTGTTGAAGATGGAGTTAGTACCTGAAGACTTGGGCAATGGTAGTTGCAAGAAGATGGGTCCGTGGTTGTTCCTGCCTGTCTCACATTCCAATGGGACCAAATATCTCTATATCTCCATGGCAGAAATCAAGGAACACAGTGAAGCCAGAGCCACTGTGTGTGCATTAATATCATATGATATAACATACCATACAACATGAGCCATTTCCATGGATGACAGCAGCAGGTTCTGATTCACTATCTCAGCACCTTCAAATTTAGTCCCTCTTTCCCCTGCAGAATGGCCATGCTATTTCTCTCTAAGAAGTACAAAAGTACACACTTGAGAATAACAGAGAACTGGAACCTGGTCCCAGTGGCCCACAGCACCTGAGTTCTGAGAGCTGTGCTCATTCCATTACCTCCCAATAAATAGCCTCCCAATCCCTCAGCCCCTCCAGATATTGTAAACTAGACAGGAGAGTTGGTGTGCAGAGGACAGGAGCCAAAGCCACAGAATCACGTACCTTCTGAGCATACCATCTCAGTCAGGTGAGACTGACATTCTGCTTTGTTTAGTTCCTTCCTGGTTGGGAAACTTTGTCATATGATGTGATTTTTTTTTGAAATTTAGTTTCTTTCCTCTATAAAACGAGGTACACTATTTTGCACCGAGATTTCCCAAGAAGATGTTATGGGATGATATTTGTGTCTAACTGTATCCCATGCCAACATCCACCACGAGCCCAAAAAATGCTTATTGATTCTGTATCAGAATTATAATAATTCTCTCTTTTAATTTCCTTACCTAAAAATTGATACCACACAATCCTTAAGATTATAGGTTTTCTTTTCTTTTTTTAAAAAAATTTTTCATCAATTACACTTTATTCATTCTGCATCCCCCCATAAGCCCCTCCCTCCTCCCCTCCCAATCCCACCCTCCCTCCTCCCTCTGCTTGCATGCCACTCCCCAAGTCCACTAATAGGGGAGGTTCTCCTCTCCTTTCTGATCTTAGTCTGTCAGTTCACATCAAAAGTGGCTGTATTGTCCTCTACTATGGCCTGGTAAGGCTGCTCCCCCCCAGAGGGAGGTGATCAAAGAGCAGGCCAATCAGATTATGTCAGAGGCAGTCCCTCTTCACATTACTATGTAACCCAATTGGACTCTGAACTGCCCTGGGCTACATCTGTGCAGGGATTCTGGGTTATCTCCATGAATAGTCCTTGGTTGGAGTATGAGTTTCTGGGAAGTTCCCTGTGTTCAAATTTTCTTGTTCTGTTGCTCTCCTTGTGGAGACCCTGTCCTCTCCAGCTCTTACTATTTCCCAGTTCTTACCTAAAATTCTGTTCACCTGCCCAACAGTTGCCCATCCGGCTCAGCATCTACTTTGATATCTGAAGGGCAGAGACTTTCAGAGGCCCTCTGTGGTAGGTTCCAAGCTGAAATCCGGTCATGATTATGACAAGAAATGACAAGAAATCTTATTTATCTGCAACCACATAGCAGAGCTCAAGATCAAGGTGGTCCAGAGACATCTCTGTGTCACATATGGCTGATGCTAGGATTAGTGCTTAGCCCCATTTGCGGATTGTACTCCTCCATCATGGCTCTGCTCCTACATACCATCTCCACTCTAATTTGTCCTTCATGTACATAAGAAGAGACCTAAGGGTTTTTCAAAGAGTAACACTCATATTCCATTTTCTGAACACAAAGATTAAAAGGGAGCCGAAAGGCCCTTTTCCTTCCAAATCTTTATTCTCTACCCACAGAGATACATTGTTTTAAAATGTTCTGTAGGGTTATATCTATTCTATATCTACTGATAACTTCCATAATAGGCAAATGTGAGTCTCAAAGGGACACATTTCTGTTCCTTACACTCAACATAGGGTTGCTGTTTCAGAAAAGTCATGTATGTATGTATGTATATATGTATCTATCTATCTATCTATCTATCTATCTATCTATCTATCTATCTATCTATCTACTTACCTACCTGCCTACCCACCTACCTACCTACCTTAAGGTGGTCTGCAGGAATCTCTAAAAGCTGCACAGGAGGCCATTTACATCATTGTAAATTATACTTATTTAATTAGTATGCTCTGGGGGAAAACACTTACATGGCTTTGAAAGCCAGGAGACTTTCAGGAGCCTGTTCTCTCCTTCCACCAGATTTCCTCAGGAGATGCTGAAATTCAGGACCGCAGGCTTGGCGATAGGTGCCTTTTCTAGTGATCTGTCCTGCTGACCCATAGAAGGCTTTATGTTTACCTGATTGAATGTGGTGAGAGCACAGCACCTTGGAGCACTTTCTGTTTTAACAAATAGTTCTTTAGGTGTACAGATTTTAGTAAGTTTATCCTATATTATATGTCTATATGAGTGAGTATATACCGTGTATGTCTTTCTGCTTCTGGGATAGCTCACTCAGGATGATCTTTTCCAGATCCCACCATTTACCTGCAAATTTCATGATTTCCTTGTTTTTTTATTGCTGAGTAATATTCCATTGTGTAGATGTACCACAATTTCTGTATCCATTCCTCCACTGAGGGGCATCTGGGCTGTTTCCAGCTTCTGGCTATTACAAATAAGGCTGCTATAAACATGGTTATTGTGTACTTGAGCCTCTTTTGGATATATGCCTCTAGGAGTGGTATAGCTCGATCTTGAGGAAACACTATTCCTAGTTGTCTGAGGAAGCGCCAGATTGCTTTCCAGAGTGAGGAAAGCTTGCTAAAAGGCTCAATCCCTATCCAGAAGGGCAAAGAGGATGGGCATCAGAAGAAGGAGAAAAGAGGGAACAAGTCAGGAGTCTGACACAGAGGACTTCTGAAAGGCTCTGCCCTGCAGACTATCAATGCAGATGCTGAGACTTACAGGCAACCTTTGGGCAGAATGCAGGGACTCTTATGAAAAAAGTGGGAAACAGTAAGATTTGGAGAGGACAGGAACTCCACAAGGAGAGCAACAGAACCAAAAAATCTGAGCACAGGGGTCTTTCCTGAGACTCATACTCCAACCAAGGACCACTCATGGAAATGGCCTGAAACCCCTGCACAGAGGTGTCTCATGGCAGTTCAGTGTCCAAGTGGGTTTCCAAGTGGGAACAGAGACTGTCTCTGACATGAACTGATTGTCTTGCTCTTTAATTACCTCCATTTAAGGGAGAAGCAGCATTACCAGGCTACAGAAGAAGACAATGCAGCCACTCCTGATGAGACCTAATTGACTGGGATCAGAAGGAAGGAAAAGAAGACCTCCCTTATCAGTGGACTTGGGGAGGGGCAGGCATGCAGAGGGTGGAGGAAGGGAGGGATTGGGTTGGGAGGAGGGAGGGAACCACAAGGGGGATACAAAGTGAATAAAGTGTAATTAATAAAGAATTAAAAAAATAAATAGTTCATCCTCCCAGCATGAGGTGGTCCTGGCCCAGACATCCTTCCAGAGTCTTCTATTGAGAGACTGGAGGTCAGAGGTGTATTGATTTCCAAACCAGCAAATCTTAGCAATGCTTTCCCTCACAAAATAAGTCTGCTAAGAAACTTGACAAGTTTTCAGGTAATTTTCTTTCATGCAACCAAATTTCTTTATCTTTTATTTGTACACAAGCAAAGCAAGCCATTAAGCCCTTTAATATTCTGTCTGGAGGTCTCTCCCAGCTTAATCTGTCATTTTGTCAGGTATCTTTTTATTTTCCATGTCACTTCAGGAGAATATTCTCAAATAGAGTTTCTGTTTTAAAGGTAATAATTTAGTTAATTGTTATTGTTTTAGCTCAAGTTAAGACTTATTTTCCCATAGCGTGTACCTATGCTCCCAAGTCCCTCTCTGTCTGCTGGTGTTCTCTACCTATCCACACAGCTTATACCAAACATACAGGCCTGGATGAGCTGCTCTTTTCCCTTATCCTCTTCATAACTACAAGTTACATTGTATCTAAACCAAAGGTAGATTTATCCTATTGACTAAATTTTAGGAACTGAAGACAGTTTTGCAAAGTACTTTTCAAAACCTAATCGTTTCTAATTACTCCAAAACTCAGTAGCTTAAAACAATATTTATTTCACTTCAGGAACCCTCACTCAGGACTCTGGGGTTGATCAGGTTTTCTTATAGGATCTGTGGGTCAGGTGATTGGAGTATCTGTTTCCCAGAGAGTGGGCTCACACTATATGAGCTATTTCTAGTTGTTGGTAGCAGGCAGGCCTCTGCTCCTGCCATCTGGCTTCTCTACAAGGCTGCCTGAGCATCCTCACCAAAGGATAACAGAGTGAAAATATGTACAGGCAAGACAGGAGCACAGCACTCTTTATCAGCTAGCCCTGGGATTCCCTGCCATTCTCAGGAGGTGGAGAACATTGGGAACTTGACTGTGGGAAACGGACAAGTATTGCCTGAGCAAGACATACCCCACTGGAGTGGCTTTATCCCAACATGCTGTGGCTGAGAGAGTTCAGGGAAGGCTTTCTACAGAGGTCTATGCAAGTGTGGTCTCAGAGCATGTTGACTCATGAATGGTGTGGAGAAGTCACAAGTCCATGTGCACATATGAGGATCACACAGACATCTAAAGCAGGAGGCATGAAAGCACTTTAGATTCATCATGTGTAAAGAAGAACCGCAATTGCAGCTTTATATGAATGGAATGCTCCCAGACGCTCATGCTGATGTCTGATTGCCATGGACATCAGCAATCAGACTATTTGAGAATGTAACTTGATGTGATGTCTTTAGGCTAGGAGAGTTTTGTCCTAATGTTTGCAGTAATGGTGTCACCACTGTATCAGGGGCATTTCCTTTCCCTTCTTTCTTCTTCCATTCCCATTTCCTCCTTCCCTCCCTCCTTGGCTTCTTTTCCTTCTCTCTTTCCCCCTCACTCTTCCTGTCCATCCCTTCTCCTTTCCACCACCTTATAACATAGTTAGAAGGCCTTTAATGAATGTTGGGCTTTCTCTCTCTTTGTGTGTATTTGTGTGTGTGTGTGTGTGTGTGTGTGTGTATGTGTGTGTGTGTGTGTGTGTGTGTGTATAGGTTAATAAAGTTCAGCCTTGGGTTGTACTATTGTTAATTTTATGACAAGAAACTCACTGGCATGGTACTTGCCAAGTTGACTAGGCTAACTAGCCAGTGAACCCCAGGGACCCATCTGTCTCCACCAGAACTGGAATTATAAGTTTTCACCACCATGACCAACCTTGTTTTTAAAATATAATTAAATATAGCTTCTGAGGATCAAACTAAGACCTATGTGATTAGGAGGCAAGTACTTTTCCAAGTGAGTTATCTCCCAAACTCCTAGCATCTAGGTATCAGATTTTCAGGTTGAGGAAGTGTAAGATATTACATTTTTAGCCATTATACTAACCGGGTTTGTGGGGTTCTGTCACAGCAGCAAAACAAACAAACAAACAAACAAAAAACAAAAATAGTGAGACACAACCAACTGCAAAAGAAAAGAAGCCTGAAACAAGGATTGGGAAAAGGGAGAGGAGTCACTATGCAAAGTTGACACAATTGTAAGGCTTCATGATATTGTTATGAAGACTGACACCATTCCTCTCAAGTGTCTGAAGAGAGCAAAAGCTCAATAAATGCTCACATTACCTCACTCAGGATGAGCTTTTCTAGTTCCATCCATTTGCCTGCAAATTTCATTATTTCTTTGTTTTTAATAGCTAAGTAGTGTTCAATGGTGTAAATGTACCACAGTTTCTTTATCTATTTTTCTGTTGATGGAGATCTGGGTTGTTTCCAGATTCTGGCTATTACGAATAAAGCTGCTATGAACATAGTTGAGCAAGTTTCCCTGTCGCATGGTGGAACATCTTCTGGGTGTGTGCATAAGAAGCTGGGTCTTGAGGTAAAGCTATTTGCAATTTTCTGAGAAAGCTCCAGATTGATTTCCAAAATTGTTGTAAAAGTTTAAATTCCCACCACCAATAGTAGAGTGATCTCTTTTCTCCACACCCTCCAAGCATGTGCTGTCACTTGAGATTTTGATCTTAGCCATTCTGAGGGTTGTAAGATGGAATCTCAGAGTCCTTTTGATTTGCATTTCCCTGATTAAGGAAGGTGAATATGTCTTTAAGTGCTTCTTGGGCATTCAAAATTTTGCTGTTGGAAATTCTCTGTTTAGTTCTGTGCCCATTTTTAAAATTTTTCTTTATTATTGTTATTTATTACAGTTTAATCACTTTGTATCCTGGCTGTGGTCCTTTACTTCTTCTTCTCCTCTGCTCCTACCCCACCCTCCCTCTTCCCCCATATGTCCCTCCCCTAGTCCACTGATAGGGGAGGTTTTCCTCCCCTGCTATCTGACCCTAGCCAATTAGGTCTCATCAGGACTGTCTGGATACTCTTTTTCTGTGGTCTAGTAAGGGCACCTTGCCAGAGGGAGGTGAGCAAAGAGCAGACAAATGAATTCATACCAGTGACTGCCCCTGATCCCTTTACTAGGGACCCCCATGGGGACTGAGCTGCCCATGGGCTACTTTGAGCAGGGGGTCTAGGTCCTCTCCATGCATAGACCTTGGTTGATTCATCAGTCTCTACAGGATCTCCTGAGCCCAGACTTTTTGGCTCTGCTGCTCTCCTTGTGGAGCTCCTGCCCTCTCCAGGTCTTTCTATCTCCCCCTTCTTCCATAAGATTCCAGAGGTTCTGGTGTCCAGTTTTAACTGGCCTCCTGCAGAATGCTATAGTGCTACAACAATCCCTTGTTCTTCGTGTAGATCTTACAGATTAGCCCTCTAAGTTAGAGCTGGTACTCAAATTAAAATTTATATGATTTTTAAAGGACAGGCTTTTTCATGGTTCCTTGGGATATACTAACTTCTCTGTCTGTAATATATTTTATATTTGAAAAGCAGGAACAATACCCAGAATTTAGTTAGCTAATAGTGAGTTAGCTTACTAAAACAAAAGGATGAATCACAAGGAGGTGACTTAATTGGATAAAATGCTTTGCCTCTTTGCAAATATGAGAACCTGAGTTCATATTTCCAGAACCTATGTAAAAAGCCGGTGTGGTAGCATAATCTGAGCAATGGAAAGCTGGTAGGTGGAGACAGGTTGATCCTTGGTAGCTTTCAAGCTGCTTGCCTGATCTGGATGACAACATTTCAGAACAACAATGGCTTGTGTCAAAAAAAAAAAAAAGATAAAATCAATGCCTGAGATTGTCCTCTATCATGAGGACATGTGACAACACCCAAAATTTCCTGTTTAGATTTCTTTTTATCTCATCTCAGTCATCTTTGAAACTCAGTGTTTCTCTGGAAAAAATGAAATTTATGTGAACATGTCTCAGTTTAGTAAGCTGAAAATATGTGTGTGTGTGTGTGTGTGTGTGTGTGTGTAAGAACATCACACTTGAGGGAGAAGATGGTGGGAGGTAGCAGTTCTCAGCACAACAGACAAGAAGCAGAGAGATAAGAAGCACCTAACGACAAGATACCCCAAAGAACTCTCCTCCAGGGACTCGCTTCTTCCAGCTAGGTCCCGTTTAAAGTTTACTCCCACAGCTGGATCACTGGGTGGGGACCAAGTCCCTAATCCATAAGCTCTGGGGAGGGGGTGTTTGAGTATTTCACACTCAAACTGTAACAAGCACCAAATTCCAGGTGGTTTCCCAGTGGCTTTCTGCCCATTAAAAAACACAGACCCTTTTAAGGTGAAATGAAATTTATGTGAACATGTCTCAGTTTAGTAAGTTGAAAATATGTGTGTGTGTGTGTGTGTGTGTGTGTTTGTGAGATTATAGGAAAGCCAAATAAAATGACAAGGCAGTTCCAGGTGATACAGGAAATGTTATACACTGAACATTAAAGACTGGTCCAGGAACAGTCAATAAGCTTGACTAAATACTGTTCCCTCAGTGAACTACAGCAAAAAGAAACAATCCAGGTGCCTTCAGTGAGAAATAAAGCTATAAATAAGCAAATATTAAAAACATTTATTTCTCTTAAGCAGCTACAGTGTCTTAAGTAGATGCAGTGTCACAGAGCGCTGACACACTGAAAGCATGTGAGGTCTAGAACTATTGCTATGGAAACTACTGATCAGACGTTGCAGGACATGGGGAAAGCATCACTCAAGAGAATATGCAGTGTTCAAATTATACTTCCCAAACCAAGGAGGAAATTCATGATTACGGAAAAAGGCAAAGAAGAAAACTGGTCAATATTGTGTACTTGAGTATCTTTTAGATATATGCCTAGGAGCTAGGAGTGGTATGGCTGGATCTTGAGGAAGCACTATTCCTAGTTGTCTGAGAAAGCGCCAGATTGATTTCCAAAGTGGTTGTACAAGTTTACATTCCCACCAGCAGTGGAGGAGAGTTCCTCTTTCTCCACATCCTCTCCAGCATGTGTTGTCATTTGAGTTTTTGATCTTAGCCATTCTGATGGGTGTAAGGTGAAATCTCAGGGTCATTTTTTCATTCGCATTTCTTTGATGACTAAGGACATTGAACATTTCTTTAAGTGTTTCTCTGCCATTTGCCATTACTCTATTGAGAATTCTCTGTTTAGCTCTGTACCCCATTTTCTAATTGGATCAGCTGATTTGTTGCTGTTTAACTTTTTTGAGTTCTTTATATATTCTGGGTAATAGACAGAATATGGAAACAACCCAGATGCCCCTCTGTTGAAGAATGGATACAGACATTGTGGTACATCTATACAATGGAATATTACTCAGCAATAAAAAACAAGGAAATCATGAAATTTGCAGGCAAATGGTGGGAACTGGAAAAGATCATCCTAAGTGAGGTATCCCAGAAGCAGAAAGACACACAGGGGATATACTCACTCATAAGTGGATATTAAATATATAATATAGGATAAACATACTAAAATCTGTACACCTAAAGAAATTAATTAAGAAAGAGGACTCTGGCTAAGTTGTTCAATCACCATACATAAAGGCAAAGAGGATGGACATCAGAAGAGGGAGAAAACAGGGAACAGGACAGGAGCCTACCACAGAGGGCCTCTGAAAGTCTCTAACCTGCAGGGTATCAAAGCAGATGCTAAGACTCATAGCCAAACTTTGGGTGGAGTGCAGGGAATCTTATGAAAGAAGCGGGGGGTAGTAAGACCTGAAGAGGACAGGCGCTCCACAAGGAGAGCAACAAAACCAGAAAATCTGGGCACAGGGGTCTTTTCTGAGACTGATACTCCAGCCAAGGAATATTCATGGAAATGACCTTGAACCCATGCATAGAGGTAGCCCATGGCAGTTCAGTGTCCAAGTGGGTTCCCAAGTGGGAACAGGAACTCTCTCTGACATGAACTGATTGGCCTACTCTTTGATCACTTCCCCCTGAGGGGGAAGCAGCCTTACCAGGCCCCAGAGGAAGACAATGCAGGCACTCCTGATGAGACCTGATGGACTAGGATCAGAAGGAAGGAGAGGAGTGCCTCCACTATCAGTGAACTTGGAGAGGTATATTTGTGGAGGAGGGGGAAGGAGGGTGGAATTGGGAGGGGCAGAGGGAGGGAGCTACAGGGGGATACAAAGTGAATAAACTGTAATTAATAAAAATAAAATTAGAAAACTATTCAATAAAACCTAAAGGATTGTTCTTAATAAAGAGGCTGCATGTTTTTTTTTTTTTTTTCAATGCAGTTTATTCAGGAACATTGAACAATCCTCGGACCCCGGGGAAAGCCAGCCCACAGCTTAAATAGCCTCTGGGTAGCCAACCCAGGCATGCCATGGGGGCAATGCAGATAGGTCCACATACATGGAAGCAAGCCAGATCCTCAGCCTTAGCCAAATGTGGAATTGTTCATGACAGAGAGCACTCACCATCGGGAAGGTGGAAGGCGGAAACCAGCTCCATCTTTAAGGCATAGCATTCCGCAGCTCTCTACAGTTCCCCCTTTTTGTTTTAGACGCATCAGGCAAGAGTAGAGGTCTGATCTCTGATATTAGAAATAAATTGGGACTTTGTACAGATGTTCATTTAGGTGTCATCCACCCAAAGAGCATCAGACCCATCCGATACCTTTTTCTCAGAGGCGGGACCTGGGGCATCAACCCGCATGCAATCAGACATGCTCTTCTCTGGGTCCAAAAGAGGCTGCATGTTAATCTAATTAAGAACAGAAAGTGAGCAGAAAGTGGGGAGCTAAGGCACAAATAGACATTTGAAATGGGAGAAAGAGATACCAGTGGAAAGAGCAGAGATTTTAATAATAAAAATACTGCTTAAATCTGTGTAAACAAAATGAAAGAATGGTAAGGTTTTGCTTATTTATTTATTTATTTATTCATCTAGCTTCAAAGAAAAACATAATCCCAAGATGACCTAGATGAGATTAGAAGTCATCTAAACATGAAAATTAGTATGGTAAAACCGATAAAATTGTCACAGGACAACTTTTGCAGTGTATAAAGCACTGTTTTGTGTCACAGCATCCAAAAAGCTGGTAAAGGTGTTTATGGGTCAGTGTTTATTTTGGTTCACCGTTTTGATGGTCAGTCCATGGTTGCTTTCCCTCATGCCCTTGGGCAGAAGAACATCACACTGGAGCGAGCAGATGGTGGGAGGTAGCAGTTCTCAGCACAACAGACAAGAAGCAGAGAGATAAGAAGCACCTAACGACAAGATACCCCAAAGAACTCTCCTCCAGGGACTCGCTTCTTCCAGCTAGGTCCCGTTTAAAGTCTACTCCCACAACTGGATCACTGGGTGGGGACCAAGTCCCTAATCCATAAGCTCTGGGGAGGGGGTGTTTGAGTATTTCACACTCAAACTGTAACAAGCACCAAATTCCAGGTGGTTTCCCAGTGGCTTTCTGCCCATTAGAAAGCACAGACCCTTTTAAGGCTCCTCAAAATCATTTGTGCAAATGATACAAAATCTAGAAAAACACATTAACAAAAATACAAATAAAACACATTTTAATGACTCAACATGTCTATGCGGTATTTAGTTTAATAATTAGGAAATATTCCATTGTATGTCAATATGTTTGAAACATCATATATATGTATCTTAATCCTCAGATGTGAAGATCTGCCAGACAATATCTCAAATCCATTCTTGATTCAAAAGTCTTTGCATGAGTTCATAATTCCTTGAGTCCAAGCAAGGACCATACCGCACCCTTCTGTAATGCAGGTATATGCACACACAATATTAGAAATTCTATGGCTGGGAAAAAAGTTTTCCACTTGGTAGTTCTCGAAGCACAGGTTGATGTGTGTGTGTGTGTGTGTGTGTGAGCGTGCTCGCGCGCGCGCATGTGTGTGATGCTGATGGTCATAATGAAAGATCTTGGCTGAAAGTAATAAGACATTAAGAGAGGCAGTTCTTAGAAAGACAGGATCTCAGCTTGGGAACCTTGTAGATAGACCAGCAGAGAAATGATGAAATGCTTCTGATATCTTTTATAGCCATCAAAAGCACCAGGCATCAAAAATATTGTAGATGTGGGGGCTAAAGAGACTGTCCAGTGGTTTAAGCCCTTTTTACTCTCGCAAAGGACCTGCTGTGGTTTTTAGCACCCACATAGTAGCTCACCGACGTCTGTGACTGACGCCCTCTTCTGTCCTCCACAAGCAGCAGGTATGAACAGGCACACATGGAAATGTGAATGCAGACAGAACATTCATACATACAAAATAAACTTAATAATTCAAAAGCAACGTAAAAGCAAATATTATTGCCATAAGACTGGACTGATTTTTGGGTAATAGTTTATTTGACCCATGGTTTGGAGGCCAAATCTCACTGCTATTATATCTTTTTATGTAGCCTTATTAGTTATTATTAATTTGACAAGTGACAGAGAGCATGTTGGCATTTATATCTTGATTCTAATTTAGAAAGTTTTACTTACTCCCTCAGTAGCTGTGCCTTCTGGTCCTGCGACCACTAATTACTTGTAATTCATATTAAATTTCAAATAATTTTTTGACGAAATGTCTAAAAGGTTGTTGAGGGAATAAAAACCCTGCAGAATGGGCTTCTAGGTAGAGACTGATGGAATGAATCATGTTGGAATGTCTAGCATTTTGCATGAGTTCTTCATGCATTTCCTTAGCTGGGCTCTTCAGCCTTGTTTTTACAGCATGTTGGAGCTTTAAAGAAAGTATTTTGTGAGCATGGGAAACATAAGTTACATTGAGAATAAGAAAAAAAAACAATGACAGTTTCTTCCTCGGGCTTGTTTATATAAATATGTAAGTCTGTGCTTATACTTTCAGTGATATTTTCTAGCAGTCACCTACCTATTGACATATGGGCTCATTTTTGCCAAATAAGCCGGTCAAGAAGGGATCCTAAATCCAGAAGAACATAAACTAAATTTATACCTTAAACAGTGGTTATGAGCTAACACATTAAAATAATGTTCCTTAGAGAAGTACACTTTCACAAAATTCGAAAACTGTAATTTCAAAAAGTACTTAAGACGTAAACCTCTACTTTTAAGGACTGCAGTTTTATAATGAACTTCAGGCTTGTGGTATGGTTTATCACTGGCTGAAATTCCCATCCTGCTTGGCCTGGTGATATATATCTGCCTAATGGAATCCTGTCTCAAGAGTTTCTGATTGTCCCAGCAAAACACAATGGATGGTGCTAATCATGCTTTAAAGAAGCTAAATATCACAGTGACATAAACAGCTTCATTATGCCTTAGTCTGGAATATTAAGCATATATGTCCTGAGAGAGGGAAAAGGTAGAGATAAAATTTGATGTTTGAGTGAAAACTGGGCAATAAAACCAATTAGGGCAGATTCTGTGTATTTATTGTGAGCAGTCTTCTGAAACACACAGCCCTGCTTTGCATGGTCTAAAGAGAAGAAAGAGAGACCGAGACCCCTGAGATATGTGAATAGTAATTCGGTAGTGTGGATGTAAATTAGTCCACTTTCTTTGGCAAAGGGAAGTTGCTGTTCCACTCTGTTCCCCAAGGACTGGTCCCTGATTTCCTAATCAGTAAGCTGCTGATCTACCGGGACCCACTTCCCTCTGGCTTGAGATCATAAGGATTAGAGGGTCTAGTTGACCTAAGGTTCAGACCGCTCCAGTATTTTTATTCCCTTTCAGTACACCACAGACCATGTTAGAGGGGTGGAAAATAAGAACAGATGTAGAAAGTTGGAAAGAGCCAGTTTCAGGCTGGACACATAGCTCATTTGGTTTAGTGCTAGCTTGGCATCTTCCAAGTGTTGGTTTCTATTACCAGTACTGCATAAACGAGGTACATGGTGACCATGCTTATAATCTTAGCATTTTGGAAGAAGCAAAAGGATTGGAGTTCAGCATCAATCTTGGCTCCATATCAAGTGTGAGATCAGGCTACATGCATATCTAATAAAAAAGTAAATAAGACAAAGAAAAAAAAGGAAGAAAGAAAAAATAATGAAAGAAAATTGGAAAGAAACAGAAAAGGCAAGCTGGTGTTAGCTCTTCTCTGCCCCTTATCAGCTGACTGTGTGAATTTCTTTAAGCCATTTCCTGAATTTGAGTCTCATTCTCTCATCAGTGAGACAGAGGTAATGCCCTCAAGATTTGAGAGACTCAATGAGATTTTTGGTCATTGTGTGGAATGGTTTTTGGCATGGTGATAAAGTCAGCTACGTATTTCTCTCTTTTCCTTTCTATCCCCTGGGAAGAAGGTGTTCCTTCTGAACAGTACTGAGTGTGGGCTAAGCAATGTGCTGGGGCTCCAGTAATTATTACAATGCAAATTATCTTAGATTCATGCTAAATGCAGAATGGAGAGAACTGAGTTGATAACCTAATCTAAAGATGAAACCAGTGAATTTCCTTGTATATTTTCATTTTAAATATTTAAAACATTTCAGATGTTTAATGAGATGTGTTAGATTTTAAGTACATAATATGCTATCTATCTATCTATCTATCTATCTATCTATCTATCTATCTATCTATCTATTTTGAGACAAGTTTCTCTATGTAGCCTTGGCTGTCCTGGATTCACTTTGGAGACCAGGCTAGCCTAGAACTCACAGAGATTCACCTGCTTCTGCCTCTCAAGTGTTACTAAGTATTTTAAATGTGATTTTATTTTATAACATATATAGAGTTCTTAGATTTTAAAACTCTAAACTGTAGTTAAGATAATTTTGGCAATAAGAATAATAGTTTAAATTTTTTGTCAACTACCTAAATATCTGCATTATTAAAATTTATGTAATTTTAAAGCTTAAGTCTTTTAAAAATATTTCAGCAGACATGTGCATGTCTCTCTCTCTCTCTCTCTCTCTCTCTCTCTCTCTCTCTCTCTCTGTGTATGTGTGTATGTAGGAATATATTAAAACATGTAGAATTTTGGAAACAAAAATGTAACCAAATACCACTAGTTAAGAAATTTTTTTCTCCATCATATACTACAAATTTCTGTGTATATTCTATATAATTTTATGGTTTCTGATTCTTACAGTATAGGCAATTCTGAACCAAATGTTTTCAACAAACATTGTTGTGCATTTAGCCAATGATTCCCCTAGGACCAAGCCTACATATATATCTCCTGAGCCAACTTTTGAATCTTGTGTTTCTATGTCTAGAGGCGAATTGTCTTCTGAGGCATGGTGCTAATTTACACACACACACACACACACACACACACACACACACACACACAGAGAGAGAGAGAGAGAGAGAGAGAGAGAGAGAGAGAGAGAGAGAGAGAGAGAGAGAGCTGGAAAATGTGGTTAGCTTCTTCAGCCGAAGCCTGTCTCATGAGTCAGCTTTGAAACTTAACAGTACTTGGACACTGAGCTGCCATGGGCTACATCTGTGCAGGAGGTCTAGGTTACCTCCATTAATGGTCCTTGGTTGGAGTATCAGTTTCAGAAAAGACCTCTGTGCCCAGATTTTTGGTTCTGTTGCTCTCCTGTGGAGCTCCTGTGCCCTCCAGGTTTTTCTTTTTTTTTTTTTTAATTAAATTATTTTTTATATTAATCACAGGTTATTTACTTTGTATCCCAGCCATAGCCTCCTCCCTCATTTCCTCCCGATCCCACCCTCCCACCCTCATCTTCTCCCTGCCCCTTTTCAAGTCCACTAATAGGGGAGGACCTCCTCCCCTTCCATCTGACCCTAGCTTATCAAGTCTCTTCAGACCTGGCTGCAATGTCCTCTTCTGTGGCTTAGCAAGGCTGCTCCTCCCTTGGGGGGGGAGGGGGAGTCGAAGAGCTCAAGGTTGAGTTCATGTCAGAAATACTCCCTGTTCCCCTTATTAGAGAACCCATTTGGACACTGAGCTACCATGGACTATATCTGAGCAGGGGTTCTAGGTTATATCCATACATGGTCTTTGGTTGGAGAAACAGTCTCATGAAAGATCCCTGTGCCCTGATATATTTGGTCCTTGTGGCACTCCTGTACTCTCTAGGTCTTACTAACTCTCCCTTCTTTCATATTATTCCCTGCACTCTGCTGAAGGTTTGGTTATGAGTCTTAATATCTGCTTTGATACACTGCTAGGTAGAGTCTTTCAGAGGCCCTCTGTGGTAGGCTCCTGTCCTGTTCTTTATTTTCTCCTACATCCAATATTCATCCCATTTGTTTTTCTAAGTGAGTGTTGGTCATCTTACCCTGAGTCCTCTTTCTTGTTTATCCTCCAGGTTTTTCTATCTCTCCCTTCTTTCTTAAGATTCTTTGTGCTCTGCCCAAAGTTTGGTTATGAGTCTCAGCATCTGCTTTGATAGAGTCTTTTGGGTAGAGTCTTTAAGTGGTCTTCTGTGGTAGGCTCCTGTCCTGTTCCCTGTTTTTTCCCTCTTCTGATGTCTATCTCATTTGCCCTTCTGAATGAGGATTGATCATCTTACCCAGGTTCTTCCTTCTTGCTTAGCTTCTTTGTGTGTACAGATTTTAGTGGCTGGCTCTTTGATTACCTACCCCTGAGGTGGGAACAGCCTTACCAGGCCGCAGAGGAGGAAAATGCAGCCAGTTAGGATGAGACCTGATAGGCTAGGGTCAAATGGAAGGGGAAGAAAACCTCCCCTATCAGTGGACTAGGGGAAGGGCATGGGAAGAGAAAAGGGAGGGAGGGTGGGAATGGGAGGAGATGAGGGAGGGGGCTACAGCTGGGATACAAAGTGAATAAATTGTAATAAATAAAATAAACAAATAAATTAAATTAAAAAATAAACTTAATACTAAACTGTGCCAGATCCCAGCCTCGACTTTGCCATGTCATATTCGCGATAATGATAAAATCCCTTACGTCTCACTCTTGAACAGTGCAGAAACACCTATCCCACATGGATCACTTCCTCTATGTGGCTTCAAGAATGGAAATGATTCTTAAGCCTGTTGTTGCTGCCTCCCATATATACACTGTAGCTGTCAAGGTCTCCCATCCCTCATGCAGGGTTACCCACAGCTGAGTCTCAGCCCTGCAATAGCTGCCTTTGCCCAAGGCATTCTTGCATTTCTTCACATATTCTTATTTGTGATCTCTTCTTCACATTATAGGAAGAAGGATGATTTAAAAGTGTTGAAGTCTTTTTACTTCTTAATACAGTCTTCAGAGGCACCCGGCTTTTGATGTCTTAATTCAACAACTAACACTGACTGTCAACTAGACCAGGCACTAGTCTATGTGGTGAGGATATAGTAATGTCAAAAATGATGTCACATTTCTTGTTGAATGTGCTTTACTTGACAGAAAGAGAAAAACAAAACAAAACAAAACAACAAAACGTATTATATGGTTGTAAGCCAGCATGAAGAAACAGAAACACTGCAAAGCTGGAAATCTGAGGAAAGGCAGATAAGAGGATGTAATTGTGAAAGGCCATATTTTGGCTTGGATTTTAAACGCCAAAAGCTTCTTGATGGGAACTTGATTCCCAGTGCAATAATGTTCATAAGTACAGTCTTTGGAGTTGGTTAGATCAGCAGAGGTCTGCCATGCTCAATGGTTGATACACTTACTGACTGGATCCTAATTAGCTTCAGAAGGAGAGTTTTTGTAGAAAGAAAATTGTGTTGGTTAGTTTTATCAACTTAGCATCAACCTCAATTGAGGGAAGAGGGGACCTCAATTGAAAAAATAAGTCCGTCACACTGGCCTGTAGACAGTCTGTGGGACATGCGTTTTCTTGATTAATGACTAATGTGGGAGGGCCCAGCCCACTATGGGCAGTGACATCCCTGGGCTGGTGGTCCTAGAGAGAATAAGAAAGGAAGTTGACAATGAGAATGGAGAACAATCCAGTAAGCAATGTTTCTTCATGGTCTGTGCTTTAGTTCCTGCCTCCAGGTTCATGTCCTGCTTCAGTTCCTGTTTTGGCTTTCACAGTGATGCTCTATGATCAGGACGAGTAGGCTAAAGCCATTTTACTGTCATGGTCTCTATCAAAGCAATAGAAAGAAAACAAGGATCTCAAGCTTTCTTCATTTGTTTCTTACACCATGTCCTTCCTCAGCTGTGATGTTCTTTCTCACCATGGAACATAAAACAATGTGAGATTCCTGACTTCCAAGAGTTTCATTCTGCTGTGTGGTACCATCTAATGATTCTCTATAGTTTTTAAAGCTTTGTTTTGTTTTTGTGTACTTTCTGGTACCTGAGAAGCTGCAGCAGGCCCCTGGGCTGCATAAAGTTATAAAGAAGTAGGAGAGAACAAATGCTTTTGGGATTACCCTTCAACCAACAAGGAACCTGAGGTATCTGGGGGCATATTCCAGAACCACATTACAAGAACTTCCAGCAGATTGGTCCTTAGGTGACTATTCCAGTAGCTGGCTCAGAAATGTATAATTTATTTTTTTCTGTTTTTGTGTCTCATCATTCTACTCTGTCTTCTGTGACCACCTTTGGAATTGTTCCTGGAAATTTATATCTTATGCTTTGCTTTTAGGGAAATCTATACTAAAACAGGATAAACTTTAAGAAAGTGAAACGGTTCCTCTTTATGACTCATAGACTTTAGACTTTCATCTACAACTTTGTATTGTAATAATCAAAGAATAAATTCTGGCATTAAATCTTTTAATACGTATCCTTTTAGAAGGTATTGTCTTAGGCAATATAGTATTTTTTTCTTTTTTAGAAATACTGTTTGTCATATAGAAATATACTTCATAAGATTCCTTGCACTCTGCTCAAAGGTTGGTCATAAGTCCCAGCATCTGCTTTGATAGTCTGCAGGGCAGAGACTTTCAGAGGCCTTCTGTGGCAGGCTCCTAACTTGTTCCCTGTTTTCTCCTTCTTCTGATGTCCATCCTTTTTGCCTTTCTGGATGGGGATTGAGCATTTTAGCCAGAGTTCTTCCTCTTGATTAATTTCTTTAGGTGTACAGATTTTAGTAGGTATATTCTATATTATGGATGTGGGAGTTAGTAAGACCTGGAGGGGATAGAAGCTCCACAAGGAGAGCAACAGATCCAAAAAATTGGGGCACATGGGTCTTCCCTGAGACTGATAGTCCATCCAAGTATCATGCATAGAGACAGCCCAGAACCCCTGCACAGATGTAGCCCATGACAGTTCAGTCTCCTAGTGGGTTCCATAGTAATGGGGACAGGGACTGTCTCTTACATGAACTAATTGGCCTACTCTTTGATCACCTCCCCCTGAGGGAGGAGCAGCCTTACCAGGCCACAGAGGAAGACAATGCAACCACTCCTGATGAGACCTAACAGACTAGGATCAGAAGGAAGGAAAAGAAGACCTCCCCTACCAGTGGACTTTGGGGGGCATGCATGGAGAAGGAGGAGGAATGGAGGGATTGGGAGGGCAGGAGGGAGGATACAAAGTAAATAAAGTGTAATTAATAAAAAGAAATATGCTTCAAAGCATATGATGTCTTTTTATATGACATCATATTAAATTAATGTAATGTAATAAATTACATTAATTAGTGGCGGGTGAACATCCAGCAGCATGAAGGCAGATGGCTTTCTTAGGAGATGGGAGCAAAGAGCTTTGAGGATTGAGCAAATATGTAACCTCATTGAGCTTTCCACCCCCACCCCCACCCGAGGGAGGCGCAGCCTTGCTAGGCCACAGAAAAGGACATTGCAGCCGGTCCTGAAGATATCTGATAAGCTAGGGTCAGATTGAAGGGTAAGAGGACCTCCCCTATCAGTGGTCTTGGAAGGGGGCAGGGAGGAGATGTGGGAGGGAGGGTGGAATTGGGAGGGAAAAAAGGAGGGGGCTACGGCTGTGATACAAGTGAATGACCTGTGATTAAAATAAAAAAAAATTAAAAAAAATAAATACAGAAAAAAAACCTTGATAATGAATGTGTTAGGTGTTTATCATTGCCACAAACACGAAAGGTAAATTATAATGGAAGAAAGGTTTATTTTTTACTCACAGCTTTAGAGCTTTTTGCTTATGTCTACTTAGCACTATTACTCTAAGCCTGTGGTAGAGCAGCATCTCATAACTGGGGCTTAGGGCAGTGAGACAGAGAAAGATGGGATAGAGAGGAAGGAAAGATGAAGGAAGGAAAGAGGACGAGAAGAAACAAAGCAGGGAAAGTTAGGAGAGAAAGGAGCAGGAATCAATATTTCAATCCAGGGCGTGCCCTCAGATGACTAGAAGACATCTAACTAGATCCAACATCCAGGTTCCTAGCAGTGCGGTCAAGGGGATAAATTTAAAAACCACGGACAATTGAGGGTCACTATCACTTGCATTTATGAAGAAGTGCCTATCATTCACCTGTTCTTCCAAAGAAAATGATTGGTTCAGGAGGTCGGATGGTAGACTTAGCTCTCCTTCTCACAGAAGGTTCAGGTTTATGAATATAATTCTACAGGGGTAGAGTGACTGCTGAATTTTACCTGGGTGTTGAAGGAAGACAGGGTAAAAACCATAGGCCAAGCTTTGGTGATGATATGACCATCTCACTTGCCTTTGGGCCACAGGTGAATTGATTAGTGTATAAGGGGCATATCATAGAAAGAGATGGAGAGGAGTATAAACAGAAGTTTTAAGAGTCATATTCTGCTACCACCAAGCAGAGCCAGTGACACAGCTGTCAGAAGACTTGATTGGCTCCTGTTCCTCATAACTTGGTGTTTCTTACAAAGCCCTTTGATGTTTTGTCTGTGGCATTTTGGCTTTGAAACCTTGTGGGTTGTCAGGACAGGATAAGAAAGCAATGTTTAGAGGACATTTCACCTTCTTCTGGCCTCTTACTGAGAAGTGCTCCTTGAAGTTAGCAAAAACTTTGGGTTCTTGCTGTGACATAAGTTCAGATCCTTAGAGGTTCTATTTTTAATAGGCAGGCATAGTTAAGTTTTCATAAATGAAAAAATCAACAAGGCTTTGATATAAAGATTTTGCTTGGCTTTGCATCTTGTATTTTTTTTTTTAATTTTATTTTTTGGTCAAGAGTGAAAGTCACACTGTACCAAAAAATTTATGATCTGAGATGAAATGCATTTTCAGTGATGTTTTTTGATCAGCCCAACACATACCAAAGGCTTTGAGGGTTGGGAATCCTGCTGGAGCTGGGGCAAGCAGGTGGAAACAGAGCTTGTGTATCTGTTGGCTTTTTTTTGTGTGTGTGACTTTGTGATTATTTTAAGTTATCTGTTGGAAGTCAAGGTTTTCATGGTTTATTAAATTTAGAAAGTTACAGAGCTCACCTAGTAAAAGGAGCATTCAATCCACAGGGCAGTGACGCTGCCTTCAGCCCCAGTACTCATCAATTGTTATTCACTCTTATTGTTGAACCACAGGGATGTCTCAACATGACACTTCTTGGAGACCTTGGGTAGAGCTCCATTGTCTTCTGGGAAGCCCTGAAGACTGCAGCAGTGCATCATCCAGAGGTTCTTGGCTAGGAACTGGGGTCTTCAAGTTCCAGGTGCAGTGAAGCTGCTGACTGGCTATATGGTCATGCCTCAGAACCTTTCCCAAATGATTGTGTTAGGCAGAATGATTTCTATGCTTCCTTCAGATACTTTGTATTTGTTTGACTATTCTTTATGTATAAAAATTTAAAACTCCTACACTCATACCTCCAGGGCTGGCTCCTATGGCGAGAGTGCAGGAGATCAGGTGGGCTGACCAGGGTAGCTACCACCCAGCCCCAGATCTAGCGCTCTGAGTTGTCCCATCCCAACATCTACTGCTTCTTTGAATTGCAGGAGCATGTGAAGGGGCCAGTCCTGCAGAACCAAGGCTGCAGAATCTCCATGACACAGTGCAACAAAAGATTATACAAGAGGAATCCTGGTGAGGATCCAGTATTGAAGGTATAACAGAAGCTAGAGGCCTAGAACTAGACTAATGGTTCACTACAATAAACATTTGCAAGTTAAGCTGTTCGAACAAAAAGGTATACTGTGTGATATACAGTGACACACTCCAGCTTCTACGGTGAAATTATTTTTTGTTTGGTTAGTTGATTTATTTTATTTTATTATTTTTATTTTTGTGGGGGGGATTTCAAGGACGAAGGGTGGATATGGAGAGGTGGGAAGATGAGTGCAATTGGAATTCATGATGCAAAATACACAAAGAATCAATGAAAAGTTAAAAAAAGAAAAAGGAGAAACTGAAAAAAACAACTGTTAAACTCATCTTCTACTGGAATTTACTGGATGTTTCTGTATTGATCTTTACATAACAATGAAAATACACACCTTAGAGGAAAGGAAACTGAAACTTACGGTCATACAGAAAGGATGGGACAGAACGAATACAGAGTTAAGGTTCAGGACAAGTCTGATGCAGTACTGAAGTGGCATTGCCCTCTTTTAAAATTTATTTATTTACTTTACATTCTTATCACAGACCCCTTCCTTCCAGTTCCTCTTTCCTCCATTTTCCCCTCTCCTTCTCTTCAGAGAAGAGATACCTATGGGCATCAACCCACCCCAGAGGCAGTGCCCTCTTTGACTTTCCCATAGACCAGGGATAGAAGACTAAGCAAGTTTACATAAGTTTGAGAACATGTTTGGTAAAAGATCTTAAATCATAAGAAGAGTGAATTCACTCTAGTCATTCTTGAAGAAACCCAGTATATTTTTTGTTTTGTAAAGACAGAAATATATGTGAAGACTATTTGTTCTAGCAATACATTTTGTATTTGCCACAAGTAAGCTTGCTTCTGTTTTACATGCTCAGTAATTCTGAACAGACTTTTAAAACCAGGTTTTAGAGGCCCTAAATGTCATTGCATCTCTGTCACTAATTTACTATGATACTTATTATCTCATTTTTGTTAAATGTAATAAAATCCCCACATCACAGTTTTCTCATCAGTAAAATGAAGTACTTAGACTTCAGAATTTTTTTTCTCATTTTCAGATTCCAGGACACAATGGATAATAGTGTATCAGGAAAAGCTACAGACATTGGAAACGGAAGACTCAAGGATACCTGGTATGTGGAATGGCCTATTTGAACAGGCTGGGGTCTGCAGAAAGCTAAGTGTTAGCTCCAAATTAAAACTCTTCAGGCTTCCTATACAGGGATGTGGTGTTAACACTCCCTTGGCTCCTGTGCTTCCACCTTCTCTTTCCACTCAGTCGATTAACATTCTGGTGCCTTTAAATAGGCTTTATTATTAAAACCCATGTTTCTCTGGTTAGCTTTCTTTTATCTCTCTTTATAAGCTATTCTTTTATTTTTTTCTTCCTTAATTTATTTATTTAATCATTTACAGCCTGATCATGGACCCCTGCCTTTTCTCCGCCAAGTCTCAAACTCCACTTCTCCTCAGAGAAGTGTATCAACCCACCCTGGCTCATCAAGTCACAGCAGGACTAAATACTTCCTGTTCCTCTGAGGTCAGACAAGGCAGCCCAGCTATGGGAAAGGAATTCAAAAGCACGAAACAGAGTAAGAGACAGCCCTGCTCCAACTGATAGAGGAACCATGTGAAGACCAACCTGCATATCTACTACACATGTGTAGGGTGTCTAGGCCCAGCCCAAGCATGGCCTTTTGTTGGTGGCTCAGTCTCTGTGGGCTTAGGTTAGTTTCCTTTGTATGTCTTTTCATGGTTTTCTTGACCCCTCCAATTCCCTTGATCTTTCCTCCCACTAGTCCACAAGACTCAAGGAGCTCTGCCTAATGTTTGTCTGTGGATCTCTGAATCTGTTTCCATCAACTATTAGATGAAGCCTCTCAGAAGACAGTTATTCTAGGTTCCTGTCTGCAAGTATATCAGAGTATCATTAATAGCGTCAGGGATTGGCCCTCTTCCATGGAGTGGGTCTCAAGTCAGGTCAGTCACTGCTAGGCCATTACCTCAATCTCTGTTCCATCTTTTCCCTACACTTCTTGTAAGGAGGACAAATTAGATTGAAGGTTTTGAGGGTGGGTTGGTGTCCCTCCAACTCCACTGGAAGTCATGCCTGACTACAGGGGGTGGACACTTAAGGATCCATATCTCCCTGCTCCAATCAATCACAGCTAAGCTCAGCCACACAGACTCCAGGGAACTTCTCCCTTTACAGAGATTCCCTACTTATTTCTGTTCTCTCTCAAAGCCCCATCCCTCACACTCTCTTTTCTTTGCTTGAGATGAAACCACATGAAACCTTGTACTTTATTAGAGGCTCAACCATAATGCTCTATTGTAAGGGACTTTTCCAACATTGTTGATTGCATATTCTAACAAGTCCCCCTGATGTCTTCCTGGTGTTTGGCTGGGATACATTTTCCATAAAATGCTTTGATCTTGCCCTCTATTCTGCCCACCCCTCTCTTAGGGTGTGGTTAAGGGTGCTATTTTCTTAGCCTATAAAATACTTTTCTGTATTACTTTTTCAAACATTCTCAGTGTTACTTGTGTCTCCTCCTTTATGTTCTCATTTGCCTTGTCTTCTCATTCCTCTCCTCACTTAAACTTCTTTCCTATTATTCCCCATTGCCCACTTCATATCACCTTTTTTCTACTATCCACCATCCTTGATTTTTCCTTACTGTAATTGCTAGCTTATTGGCTTCTGCAGGTATTCCAACTTAAGACCCAAGTCTAAAGATTCAACACTAGGATGTACATATCTACATATAAGTGAGAGCATGAATCTTTGTCTTTATGTTTTTGTTATCTCACTCATTATAATATTTTCCAGTTGAATGAATTTACCTGCAGAGCTAATAATTTCACTTTTCTTCACAAATGACAAAATTACATTATGAATTGTTACCATTATTTTATTATCCATTCATCAGTTGATGAGTATTTTGGCCTTTTCCATGTCCTAACTATTATAATCAGAATGGCAATGACAAAGGATGAGCATGTGTCTGTCTAGGTAGACATCCAGAACGGTAGAGCAGACATAACCTTTATTTGTCAAGTGATACAACTGTTGTTGTCTTTCCATAAAGTTGAGCTCTTGAGGCACTGATGTCGCCACCTTGAAGGTCAAAGGCTTGGATCGGATGTCTCTCACTGTCTCTCATTGCTCAAATGCTGGCTCTCATCTTCCATATCAGGATCAGAGTTCTTTCCTCCCTGCTGAAGCCATACCTCTGCTTACCACCTGCGCTGACATTCATTGTTTTGTTCTAACCCCTCTTTCACTTGTGTAGAACCCATTAAGGGATGGCAGCCTCCATTGTGGATACATTTGTTTATCTCCTAGAATCACAAACAATATCTACTATGTTCACCAAAAATGTTTACAAAACAGTAATCGACTCATTTTAACATGTTACATATTTGGGATTTATTTTATCTACCTTGGGAAACAACTTCTGGTTAGCACAAGAAATTAAGTATTTCCATTTCCTCAGTACAGTAATTGTACTTCTAGTTGAACATTAAAAAGAGACCTTTGTGCACTTTTTTTCCTAGTATCATATTCAAGAATATTCCTGGCAACACCTTTTCAGTATTTCACAATTACAAATAATCCTATAGGGTTATTAAACAGTAGGAGCATGCATAGTGGTTATTTGCACAGTGGAATGTTACACTGCTATGAAAATGAATGGAAAATGACCATGTCTAAGAGAGGTAAATTATAGTTCATTTTCTGCACTAGAAAATACAGGCTCAGTAACATAATGAGCCTGAGTATGCTTATGTAGTGAGTTAAGGGTAGAGCTTGGTAGCAGTAACCATTATCTAGCCCAGTGATTCCTTTCCCTGGCTGTATGGTGTACCTTATGGAGCCCTAACAGCATACTTGTGTCTAGCCTCTATTGTGATTTAATTAGTAAATGTATGTTTTGAATGAAGTCCCAGGAGATTTGAATACACATTTCTGCTGCCTCTCAAGCCCAGGCTCTTTCCTTCAAGCTTTTGCATGTGAGGACCCACAGATTCATTGTCATGCCATCATAGCTTATTTCATGCTCTGACGTGAGTGAGTCACACACTATGGAACTTTGCCAGTCTTTCAGGCCACCACAGAAACCACAGGGCCTAAAGAATTTCTGAAACTCTAGGAGGTAGTGAATTTGACAGATGTAGGAAGAAGAGCTTAGGACTTTACTCATGATGCATATTGACTTTTACTCTCTTGGCTAGTTAAACTGAAAGGAGAAAGTCTTCATAAGTCTTCCATAATTAGGTTATATGAACTCCTAAGGATGATGAAACTAAAGATGTGGAAATGATCCAGGTCTATCTCCTTCCTACCTTTCCTCTTACCTGCTCTCTCTGTCTTTTATCACTCCATCCTTTCCTCTCTTTCTTCCTTACTTCTTTCCTCTGTCCCGCAGTTCCTTTCTCCCAAAGTACATAAACTTTTGGTTTTTTTAAACCAGGCTAGTGACCAGTGTGTTTCCACATTCACCTTCTTATAACTTGGTGAAACTACTACTTGATTCTCCTTGTGCTCAGTGTTTGCTGAATTGACACATGTAAAGAATGGTACGTTGGAGCATGTAGCCCCACAATGATGAAAGAGACAATGTTTGGCTCTGTGCTGCCCCATCCTGATAATCTGCTCACAAATTCTAAGTTTGAAACCGTTGAAAAAGTAAAAAGAGTGAGACAGGTTTAGTGAACTCTGCATTTCTATGTTTATTGAATCCAGATGCTTGTTGCATATTTTCCTCTTTTGGTATAAAACCCATCAGTGTGGTTTGGAGTTGGTGTTCTGAGGAACAGATCTGGAAGAACACAGAGCAAGGAAATTGATCTAGTATGTTTCTGTCCTGGTGTTGACTGAGTCCTGGAGTTCAGGACTGCTGAGTAGAGTCAGCATTGATTAAGCAGGATTGTTTTGGACCTCCACACTATGAGTTAGGTAATGAAAGTTATGTTCAGGTTCCAGTATGGTGCAGAAACAGATGCATTGCTTACATGCTTTCCAAGAATGTACAGAAAAGATAACAGGGCTAAGTAGATGCATAGCTATAAGCTTTAGTCAAAAGTACAAAATAAACAGAGAGAGAACTAGAGATACTGTCTTGTCTATTGCTGCGATGAAATAGTATGACCAAAAAGCAAGTTGGGGAGGAAAAGGTTTATTTGGCTTTCACTTCCATTTTGTTGTTTACCATCTAAGGAAGTCAGGACAGGAACCCAAAAAGGGCAGGATCCTGGAGAAAGGAGCTGAGGCAGAGGAAATGGAGGGGTGCTGCTTAATGGCTTGTTTCACATAGCTTGCTCAGCTCAGCCTGCTTTCATAGAGAACACAGGAACACCACTCAGGGTTGGCACCATCCACAATGGTCCAGGTCTTTCTGCATCAATCATTAAAACGATGCCTTAAAGCCAGATCTTATAAAGGCATTTTCTCAACTGAGATTCCTTCCTTTCAGATAACTCTAGTTTGTGTGTCAAGATGACATAAAATTGGTCAGCACAGACTCCTATGAAGGGGCATGGATTGCATCTAAACAACTGAAGATAACTTCCTTGAGTTGAGTAGATTTAAACTCAGGCTGAGAGCTGTAGATGAGTACAGGTGCTGAGAACAGTCTACAGGATAGACCCATGATAATGAAATAAGTCAGGTTGAGAATATCCTTCATTCTGCCCCAGCTTACTTCTGGAGACTTAGGGATATTTAGAACATGTTTATTCTAAATCACTCCAGTGGACTGTTGGATAAAAATTTTCATGTTGCTAGCCATAAGGCATCACAGAACTTTACAGGGTGGTGTTTCCATACCAACATACCCAGATGATGACACAGGTATATTATTGTCCTCTGAGTTCCATGTACGCACTGCAGTATATGCATACCCTTATTCCCTCACTACCTGATAAAAATGTAAATAAGTAAATGAATAAATAAATAAATAAGTAAAGTAATTTAAGAGTGTTTACAGTAATAAAAGTGGAGAGCAAGAAACCCAGCAGCAGGGTAGCCATCTCCAGGACTTCTCCTGACGAGAGGAGAGCCTTCCTGAAAACCACAGCTACCACACAGGTCTATATGCCTGAGGTGAACTGTGACAATCCTGAGAAGTACCACATTCAGTTGACCATACACAAAAAGCTGAGGAGATCTTCAGAACCCTGCTAAGGGGATTCTCCCCACCCCAGGACCTGAAAAGCACCAGAAATTAATAGACAACATCTGAGACAGCCAGATGGGTAGAGGCCAGCGAAAAAGCATAACCAACAAAAGGCAAAGCAATACGGCATCCCCAGAACCTAGCTATCCAGGGACAAGTAGCCCTGGACACCCTAATATAAGTGAAATCTAAGAAGATGACCTTACATCTATGCTTATGAAGAGGATAATGGAGGAAACAAATAAAATGCTTGAAGAGTTAGAGGAAGATAATATCAAACAGATTATGGCCATCCGTAAAGAAATACAGGAAGATGCAACCAGTTTGTGGGTTTTAGAGAGGAAATTATTAAATCACTGAAAGAAATAAAAGAAACAAAGGAATGTTGAAACAAACAGGTAAATGAATTGAAGGAAAAACAGGAAAATACAGTCATATAGGTGAAGGAAATAAAAAAAATGGTTCAAGATCTGAAGATAAAATTGGAAAAATTAAAGAAAACACAACCAAAGGAAATCAAGGAGAGGGAGAACTTAGGAAAGAAAACAGGAACTACAGAGGTAAGCAAAACCAACAGAGTACAAGAAATGGAAGAAAGAATCTCAGGTGTGGAAGATACAGTGGAAATCAATACATCCATCAAAGAAAATAATAAATCTAAAAATTTCCCGACAAAAACCATTCAAGAAATCCAAGACAACATGAAAAGACAAAACCTAAGAATAATAGGAATAGAGGAAAAAGAAGATTCCCTCCTCAGAAAATATTTTCAACAAAATCATAGAAGAAAATTTCTCCAACTTAAAGGAGAGGCCTATGAGCATACAAGAGACCTACAGAACACCTAATAAATTAGACCAGAAAAGAAAATCTTCCTACCACATAATAATCAAAACAGTAAGTATACAGAACAAAGAAAAAAAATACTAAAAGCTGCAAGGGGAAAAGGCCAAGTAATAGGTAATGGCAAACCCATCAGAATCACACCTGACTTCTCAACAGTGACTACGAAAGTCAGAAGGGCCTGGAAGCAGACCCTAAGATTACACAGATGTCAGCCTACGCTACTATACCCAGCAAAACTCTCAGTCCTGATAGACAGAGAAAACAAGATATTCAAAGACAAAACCAAGTTTCAAAATACCTACACACAAATCCAGTGTTACAGAAGATACTAGAAGGAAAAATACAACCCAAGAAAACTAACTATTTTCAAGAAAACACAGGAAATAATTAACATGACTACAGTAAACAAAAAGTAGCCAAGCACACAAACTTAATACCACAGCCAACATCAAATTCAAAGGGTCCAACAGCCACTGGTCATTATTCATTCTCAACATCAATGGACTCAATTCTCCAATAAAAAGACACAGACTAACAGAATGGATGCGTAAACAAGACCCAACAGTCTGTTGCATGCAAGAAACACTCCTATGTCACAAAGATAGACATTACCTGAGAATAAAGAGCTGGAAGAGAGTTTTCCAAGCAAATGGACTCAAGAAGCAAGCATGAGTAGTCATTCTAATATCTGATAAAATAGACTTTCAACCAAATTAATAAAAAGAGATGGGGAAGTACATTTCATACTCATCAAGAGAAAATTCCACCATGAAGACATCACAATTCTGATCCCAAACATCTATGTCCCAAATACAAGGGTATCACATTTGTAAAAGAAAAATTAAGAAAACTTAAACCACACATAGATCTTCACACATAAATAGTGGGAGACTTCAACACCCCACTCTCAACAAAGGACAGGTCAACAAGACAAAAATTAAACAAAGAAACAATAACTCTAACAGAGATCATGAATCAAATGGACCTAACAGACATTTACAGAACCTTTCACCCAAACACAAAAGAATTTATCTTCTTCTCATGGAACCTTCTCCAAAATAGACCATCCAGTTGGTCACAAAACAAGCCTTAACAGATACAAGAGGATTGAAATAACCCCTTCTTATCCTATTTGATCACCATGGATTAAAGCTGGACCTCAACAACAACAGAAATAGCAAAAACCCTATACAAACAAGGAAACTGAATAATTCGCTACTAAATGACAGCTGTGATAGGGAAGAAATAAAGAAAGAAATTAAAGTCTTCCTAGAATTCAATGAAAATGAAGGCAAAACATACCCAAACTTATGGGACACAATGAAAGCAGTGCTAAGAGGAAAGTTCAAAGCACTAAGTGCCTTCAAGAAGAAATTCGAAACATCTCATTCAAGTAATTTAATGGCTCACCTAAAAGCTCTAGAAAAAACAGAAGCAGACACACCAAGGAGGAGTAGAGGGCTGGAAATAATCAAACTCAGGGCTGAAATCAATCAATTAGAAACAGATAAAACAATTCAAAGAATCAATGAAACCAAGAATTGCTTCTTTGAGAAACTCAACAAGATAGACAAACCCTTAGCCAAACTAACTAAAAGGCAGAGAGACAGTATCCAAATCAACAAAATCAGAAATGAAAATGGGGACATAACGACAGACACCGAGGAAATCCAAACAATCATTTGGTCTTACTTCAAAAGTCTATATGCCACAAAATTTGAAAATCTAAATGAAATGGACAATTTTCTTGATCAATTCCACCTACCAAAGCTGAATCACGACCAGGTAAATCAATTAAATAGTCCTATATCCCCTAAGGAAATAGAAGTGGTGATTAAAAGTCTCCCATGTAAAAAAAGCCCAGGGCCAGATGGTTTTAGCACAGAATTCTGCCAGACCTTCAAAGAAGATCTAACACCAATATTCTTCAAACTATTCCACAAAATAGAAACAGAAGGAACAATATCAAACTCATTCTATGAAGCCACAGTCACCTTAATGAACACTGATGCAAAATACTCAACAAAATACTTGCAAACTGAATGCAAGAACACATCAAAGATATCATCCACTATGACCAAGCAGGCTTCATCCCAGGTATGCAGTGTTGGTTCAATATACAAAATCCATCAATGTGATCCACCATATTAACAAACTGAAGGAGCAAAACCACATGATCATCTCCTTAGATCCTGAAAAAGCATTTTACAAAGTCCAACATCCATTCATGTTTAAAGTATTGGAGAGATCAGGGATACAAGGCACATGCCTAAACATAGTAAAGGCAATGTACAGCAAGACTATACAATATCAAAGTAAACGGAGAGAAATTTGAATCAATTCCACTGAAATCAGGGACAAGGCCAGGCTGTCCACTCTCTCCATATCTCTTCAACATAGTTCCTGAAGTCTTTGCTACAGCAATAAGACAACTGAATTAGATCAAGGGGATAAAATTTGGAAAGGAAGAAGTCAAAATATGACTATTTGCTGATGATATGATAGTATACTTAAATGACCCCAAAAATTCTACCAGGGAACTCCTACAGTTGATAAACACCTTCAGCAAAGTGGCTGTATACAAAATTAATTCAAAAAAATCAGTAGCCCTCCTGTATACAAAAGACAAAAGGTCTGAGAAAGATATTAGGGAAACAGCATCCTTCACAATAGCCACAGAAGACATAAAGTACCTTGGTGTGACCCTAATCAAGCAAGTCAAAGACTTGTATGAAAACAAATTTCAAGTCTCTTAAGAAAGAATTAGAACAAGATACAGAAGATGGAAATATTTCCCATGCTCATGGCTTGGCAGGATTAACATAGTAAAAATGGCCATCTTACCAAAAGCAATCCATAGATTCAATGCGATTCCCATCAAATTACCATCACAATGCTTTACAGAACTTGAAAGAAAAACTTTCAACTTCATATGGAATAACAAAATACCCAGAATTGCTAAAACAATCCTCTAAAATAAAAAAAAAATCTTCAGGAGGTATCTCCATCCCTGATATCAAGCTGTACTATAGAGCAACAGTAATAAAAACTGCATGGTACTGGCATAGAAACAGAATGGTGGATCAATGAAACCAAACAGAAGACCCAGAAATAAACCCACATACTTATAGACACCTGATTTTGACAAAGATACCAAAACCATTCAATGGAAAGAACATAGCATCTTCAACAAATGGTGCTAGTCTAACTGGAAAAACATGTAGAAAAATGCAAATAGATCCATACTTATCACCATGTACAAGACTAAAGTCCAAGTCAATCAAGGACCTCAATATAATACCAGACAGACTAAACCTATTAGAAGAAAAAGTGGGGAAGAGCCTTGAACTTATTGGTACAGGAGACATCTTCATGAACAGAACACCAACAGCACAGGCTCTAAGAGAAACAATCAATAAATAGGATCTTATGATACTGAAAAGCTTCTGTAAAGCAAAGGACACTGTCATCAGAACAAAACGACAGCTGACAGCCTACAGACTGGGAAAGAATGTTCACCAATCCTATATCTGACAGAGGGCAAATATCCAGAGTATATAAAGAACTCAAGAAGTTAAACATCAACAAATCAACTAATCCAATTAAAAAGTGGGGTACAGAGCTAAACAGATAATTCTCAATATAGGAATATCAAATGGCAGTGAAACACTTAAAGAAATGCTCAACATCCTTAGTTATCAGGGAAATGTAAATCAAAATGACCCTGAGATTTCACTTTATACCCAATGGCTAAGATCAAAAGCTCAAGTGACAAAACATGCTGGAAAAGATGTGGAGAAAGGGGAAACCCTCCTCCATTGCTTGTGGGAGTGTAAACTTGTAAAACCACTTTGGAAATCAATCTGGAAACAACCCAAATGCCCCTCAGTTGAGGAATGGATACAGACAGTGTGGTACATCTACACAATGTAATACTACTCAGCAATAAAGAACAAGGAAATCATGAAATTCGTAGGCAAATGGTGGGAACTAGAAAAGATCATCCTGAGTGAGATATCCCAGAAGTAGAAAGACATGCATGGTATATACTCACTCATAAGTGGATATTAGACATATAATATAGGATAATCATACTAAAATCTTTACATCTAAAGAAACTAATCAAGTAGGAGGACTCTGGCTAAGATGCTCAATCCCTATTCAGAAAGACAAAGATTATGGACATCAGAAGAGGGAGAAAACAAGGAACAGGGCAGGAACCTACCACAGAGGGCCTCTGAAAGGCTCTACCCCACAAGGTATCGAGCAGATGCTGAGACTCATAGCCAAACTTTGGCAGAATGCAGGGAATCTCATGAAATAAGGGGGAGATAGCAAGACCAAGAGAGGACAAGAGCTCCACAAGGAGAGCAACAGAGCCAAAATATCTGGGCACAGGGGTCTTTTCTGAGACTGATATTCCAACCAAGGACTATTCATGGAGATAACCTAGAACCCCTGTACAGATATAGCCAATAGAAGTTCAGTGTCCAAATTGGTTCCATAGTAATGGGAACAGGGACTGCCTCTGACATGAACTTATTGGCCTGCTCTTTGATCACCTCCCTGTGGGGGGGAACATCCATACCAGGCCACAGAGGAAGACAATGCAGCCACTCCTGATGAGACCTGATAGACTAGGATCAGAATGAAGGAGAGGAAGACCTCCCTTGTCAGTGGACTTGGGGAGGGACATGGGTAGAGAAGGGAGAGGGAGGGAGATGTTGGTGGGGAGGAGGGGGGGAGCTACAAGGGGTACACAAAGTGAATAAACTGTAATTAATAAAAATAAATAAATAAAATAAAATTGAATGAAGGCTGTAGCCAGAACAATGCCTGTTTGTGATGGAAATGGAAAGAACAGGAAAAAGGTTATGAGCTGGAGCTGGTGTCAATAGTCTTTACACCCAATGAATGTGCTCCAGATGGATATGACCATTGGATTGCGGTTGAGAGTAGCCATGCTTCTGTTGAGGTGCTATTGCATGCTACATTAGAGGTTCTCTTAAAATACTCTCAAGGTAGGATCTTGAAGAAGAGATCTGTCATGGGGAATTAGCTCTAAACATCAGTAACACATATTTTCACCCTGGGTAACTGGGTTGAAAGTGATTTATTTAATTCAAGTGGTGAAGATGAAAAGAGAGTGAAATAATAATGAGTGAAGAATGATAACAGAGCTACGGCATCAAAGGGTCAGATTACCCACAATTTTTCTTTAAGTAGGGAAGAAAGAACATTCTATCTGGTGCCAGACTTATTTTTAATGCTGTATCATGTTTTTGGTTTTTTGTTTGTTTGTTTGTTTTTTGTAGATTCTCTGATTATAGGCAATGTTGTTAGCAATTCAAAGACAAGAAAACAAATCTCATGGTGTTTGTTTAGGTGGCTACAGTTGAAAATTTGTAGGGAAAAAGACAGTTCTTTTCTTATATTAGCATTCAAAACTACTGAGAAATAAGAAATAGGAGATGATGTTTAAAACTGTGTCAAAACAAACCTAGTTCTAGAGTTTATAGTTGAGGTGTCTATCTACTGTTTCTATTAAAAGATATAAAAATTTAATTTGGTCATCTTTCCATTGATGTCTATACCTAGAGCAGTGGTTCTCAATCTTTCTGATGCTGCAATCCTTTAATACTATCGCATGTTGTGCTGACCCCCAACATAAAATTTTTCATTACTACTTCATAACTGTAATTTTGCTACTGTTATGAAGCAAAAGTAAATATCTGATATACGGAATATCTGATATGCAATCCCAAAGGGGTCATGACCCACAGGTTAAGAATCACTGACCTAGAGATAGATGATATAAGATGGATGAGAAGACCCAACATCAGAATGAATTAATCCTTGTATGTTAGAGACTCTTGAATCAAATTATTACATGTAAATTTCTGCTTCTTCCTCAGAAATGGGACCATTAGAAAAAGGGCAAAGGTATTTCTTTAGGGATATTTTTTCTTCAGTAGTGGAACAAAAACTTATTCGTTCAAAATATAAGCAGTTGTTTGAGTGTAGTGGTGAATTTTTATAATGCCAGTACTTGGGAGTATAAAGCAGTGGATTACCATAACATCAAGGCCAGACTGGGCTATGTAGAGAAGCCATATCTTACAAATCACTAAATAAATAAATAAATAAATAAATAAATAAATAAATAAATAAATGTAGCTTAAAACCAGTCAACTTTAGATGATATATAAGCAGGAATCTGGAATCCATCCCAGAGCAACTGTTGGATTCATTATTGACCTCCAGTGTTATAGAATAGCCATTAGTAACAAAGACTTTGGAACAACAAAATCAGGTATTTGCAGAAATACAATTAGCCTCTGTGTTTGCCATCTTCGTTTCAGAAGAGTCATGCTGCTGAATCCTGTTCCTGGTTTGATATCCAAGGCGAACCTTGCTGTCCTTGATGAAGAACTTGTATTGTTCTAGAGCTGCATCCATGCAGTGGGTAGGTCAAGTGTGCATCAGCATCCCCATTGTGTCAGTAGTTAGTGTTTATTTTAGTAACAAAAAGAAACGAAGCTGGTTTTTCTTCTGTTATAGTCCTCACAACACAGAACTTCATTTCTGCTTAACAGCATGAGTGTGAGGGATTTGTTTACGTACACAACCAGTTCTTCCTGGGACACAGCTGGCTATCCTAACATTGAACTCAATTCTGACACTTCGTACATGAAGATAGCACCAGTTCCCCCAGGGTTGGAGTTCAATCATACAAACTAACTATCCCCCAACCCAATTCATAGAATTATTGAAAACCTTAAAGAACCATGCTTCTGATCAGTTAGCCAATTATAGCTCAGCCTCCATGTTAATCACATGAGGCTTACATACTTTGCTAGCCCAGTTCACAAATCTTGAGACATACCTTATTTGGACTTACCAAGTTCTTATGAGTGATATTACACAGATAAGTATTCAGATGAAGACACGCATAGGGTGAGCATGGAAGTGATGTAGAGCTTTCCTGGGCCCCTCTCCTCAGGTTTTCACTCTCCATGAGCCTTTATGTTCTTAGGTAACTAAAAAATCGCCCATCCTGATCCTTGTGAGAGTCTACAGAAACTTTCTTACATAGTGTATGATGGAATATATCATTGAGCACTGGTAATTGCCTAAACCCTCAGCCATTCTACTTTTTTAGAAGGTTGGGTAGTAGTGTTAAAACTTCCAACCTTTTAATCATGGTTTGGTTTTTCCTGTGACCAGCCTCCACTCTAAAAATATCAACGAGACTCTCACAATTCATCACCTGACCACTTCACAAAAAACTATTGGTAGCACTTTACCATTTCATTGGCTTGAGAAGCACTGTGCTGGGAAGTGGAAGCCAAAGCTATAAGATATGGCTGTCAGACATTTTTGTGGCTTTATGAGGCACTACACATGTTTCTTCTACTGCACTGGCTGTTGCATTTTTTTTTTTCTATCCATTTTCATTGAGAAGGAGACAGCAAGGAACCCAGATCCAGGGATCTGTATATCTTGAACTCTTTGTGTTGAGTTCATTCTTATCTATGTACTCTCCTGGCACAATGTCAACACCATTCAACTAAACTCAACCATCTCAGCAGACACATGAACAGATGATCTCCCACATACCTCAGGAGAGGGTTTCATCCATTAGTCAGTCATTGGCTGAGTATGTATTATGTAAGTATGTAGTATGTTTTGGAACAAAAACCGAGGACAGGCATTTGAATAACCCTGGTGCAATTTTCAGTGGAAGTGACGTTTGAACTTTATTTAAAAGACCACTCATAGTTTTATAAGCAGAGAGGGGATGTAATGACATTATGGATAGAGAAAAATCTCAGAAGCCACAGAAAGTATGCTGTATACAGGAGTTAGAGAGATGGCTCAGTGTTTAAGAGCATATATGGTCTCACAGAGGAACTGAGTTCAGTTCCCAATATGCATGTCAGCGGTCTCATAACCACGTGTAACTCCATCTGCAGGCGTTCATAGAAAAATGGCCTCCATGGGCATAGTTCTATACCAACCAATCTTCCCGTATGTGCATACAAATAATTTTTTAAAAAGTGATAAAATCTTAAAGTAAGCAAATAGAAGAACGATACACACTGGATTTTCAAGAAGTTGATGAAACAGGGAATATCGTTAAAAGAAGACTGGGGTTACTATCACCATGTTTAGATTGGAGATGGGAAGGTCACTGACAGTAAGCTGTCATGTCAATTCTGTCTGAAATTTCCTATGAAGAAGTTGAGTTTCAGCCTTGCCCCTGTCTCTTTGTCATAGATGGCATTAAGCTTTGGGGAAAATATTAGCATTCTTATCTATTTTGGAGATAGAGACTTTAGCTCCCACTCATGGTATGAGTCCTCTGATTTCCTTCTCATTAATCTTTAAGTAGTTCTTAATTCCCAGTATCCGGATCATTTCTTTCCTGGTCACCAAGCAAATGACATCATATGATCCATTAGCAAAAGAACAGTCACCTGGATCTTTGATATTGCATCTGAAGCCAAGAGCACAGATCCTACCTTTTAGGTCTATTATATACCAGTCAGATGACATTTTTAACACAAACAGTGCTCTCCTCCCTCTATTTTTGCTATCCTCAAGGATTCTAGTGTAGAGAAGACACTTGGCAGGGACCAACAATAAAGAAATAAAGTATAAATCCACAGAACACAAGCACATAGTGGTTTTCTGGCCCCTGTCTTCAGTGAAGTGAGTCCAGTTGATGTAAAAGGCAGAGATAGGGCCAGAAAACAGGTGGGGGGGTATGCAGTCCCCCAAGATGGAACTCTAAAGTCTATGGTGAAATAATGCTCCACTGGCAGTAAGAGCAAGTCCTTGCACAGTTAAATGCGATGTACTACAGAAAGACTTCCTGCAACCTAAGTTGTTCTTCCCTGAATAATGTCTAATTATATATTTCTATAGTTAGTTTGAGAGATAATAATGAGTCCCCCAACTCTCTAAAACATCACAAGGACTTTAAGAAGTGTGTTGAAGGGAGAGCAAAACAAAACCACACAATTACCACATTCAAGCAAATAATCAGAGTCGAAATTGGCTACCCAGGCACATTATCTCTCACTAATTATCATCTTAAATGATGAAAACCTCAGAATGAATGGTACTTTCTCCACCCCTGTGCTGCACAGAGCACTCCTTTTTCCCAACTCCAGGAACTAAGGACCCAATTATTTGAGCTTAATAATTCAACCCCATCTCCTTGGAACAAATTCCATTTGTTGCTGTAAATAGGGGCCACACTTCTCACGGGAAGTGCAGTTGTTAAAAATAAAACCCTCACTCTTGCTGCCTCCCCTCCTGATGCTCTAGCATGAAGGATAACTATAATTTAGGACAGCTCAATTAGTGGCACTCAGTCAGATTTCTTTGATCCCCCAATCTGGCAGGACTGCCACTCTTTTGCTTTCAGTGGGATGTCATTTCCAGAAAAGTCAAATTCAGCCATGTACTCCAAATCATTTTGGGTGCAGGAAAACTATCTGCCATGTGCCCTGCCACGTATGTCTGAAGAGAGTTTACAGCCAAATGATAAGGCAGCTGTCTCCAAGCCTTCTGAGTCAGTATTTGGATAGAAATGAGAAGTGGCTCATTTTAATCATATCCACTCTGGTTTCTGGTTTAAAGTCACAAAAGTGCCATTTTTCCCTCTTTGTGTGTATGTGTGTGTGTGTGTGTGTGTGTGTTTGTGTGTGTGTGTGTAAGACTGCATTTTTCTGTGTAGCCTTAGCTGTCCTGGACTAGCTTTGTTGATCAGGTTGGCCTCGAACTAAGAGAGGTCTGCCTGCCTTTCCCTGAGTTCTGGGATTACAGTCATGTGCCATCACATCCGGCATACCTTCCATTTTTTAATTAACAATTTCTATGAAATATATTTTCATTTGATGATATTCTTTTCCCTCAACAGCTCCTCCCAGATCATCTTCACAAAACTTTAGGTTCTCTCCTCATTTCTCTCTACTCCCACTATTGCTCTTGTGCTCCTTCTTGTATTAAAAAAAAAAAAATCCCTGAAAGTCAAAACTAACCCTTCTTGTCTTACCTCCTATTCCCCTCTCAGAGCCCCTTTTCTTAAAAGTATCTCCCTCTCCACACTCTGCTTTGACCATACAAGAGCCTCAGTATTTCTCTAATAAAATGCATGTTCATGGCTTTATCAGTACTTCCTCCTCCCCCCAAACCCCTGACCTGAGTTCCCTTTATTCTTATTTGGGTGCTTGAAATCTAGACCTATCTTTCAGACCTAATTTAGGCATATGTGTTAGAAGGCATAAGCAGAAAAATCTTGCTGTCTATATCAGATCTTCCCATGATGGGCTACAGGCAAATTATGAACTGAGTTTTCATGTGTGTCTGAAAGCAAGGGTAATAGTACTTACCTCTGAGAGATGTTACACTGAATGAGCAAATATAGACATGAAAGGAGAGATGGAGAATGATGCAGAATTGTTTTTTTTTTTTCACTTTTATGACTTTGTAGAGGTAAACTACAGTAAACTGGATTGAGGAAACACACACACACACAAAACAAACAAACAAACAAACAAACAGAAAAACAAAACTAAGTCATACCAACATGGATTCAATTGTTTCATGCTTTTTGAGGAGAAAGCCATCACTGCTGACCAGGCAGAGTTCATTAAGATGCTGATGGCCTATTGGATATATGAAACTCAGCCCAAACTATGTTGTTCTATAGTGTTTACATATTAACAGCCTGAGGAACGTGACTAGCATGGTGTCTTTTATTGAATAACTTCACATATGGATGGTGAATAAAAGAATACACTATTTAGGCACTCTCTAAAGCAACAAGTGCAAAGTCTGTGTTCAATGAAATATTTTACTAATGATGAAGGAGTTTGCATTATGTGTAATATAGATAATTTATTACTGATATGTAAGGAATTTTTAATTTTGATAGAACTGAGTATTTTGTTTTTCATTTTCTTTGTTTGGTTGTAAATTTTTGAAACATGATTTCTCTAAATTGGTCTCAAACTCACTATATAATCTAGACTACCTTTGAACTCATGATTCTCCTACCCCATCCTCCAGGCTGCTAAGATTGTAGGCATGTACCACATGCTTGACTAGAGAGCTTTTTGTTTGTTTTTTGTTTGCTTGTTTGTTTGTTTTATTAGAAATATATTTGTCTTATTCTCTTTAGTACATCATATCTTGGTCTATATTGCAAATTGGAATAGGAGAAGTCACAGTGGACAGCTCTTTGAATGGTTTTTTGGTGAACGACAGTGTCTCTTACACAACCATTTTCTATACTTCCTACCTGAAGATTGGCTGCATACATAAAACCAAATAGGCATTTCAGAGTAGAGGCTGTAACAGACTTTAGTTTCTGATTATAGATCAGAGTCAGTAGAATTTGCAGGAGAGAGGCAACAATCGATGGTTTGGAAATCTTGGCTCACTCAGGGAGAAAGAATATATTTACTGAATTGCTGATGAAATAAAGAAGATTGCATTTGTGTTGAATGAGTGGAAAGAAGGCCCAAGACTGTCGGAAATCAGGGAGAACATTGGGAATAAAAGGTCTTGTCAAACATAGGTATGATGACATCATTTACTGATACGCTATTGCTGGTAGGCTGGACCCTCATCCCAGAGTGTCTTAGTTATTTGATGCTATGACCAGATCCCTGACAAGAAGCAATTTTAGGGAGAATACTTTTGTTTTGTTTGACGGAACAGCCCATCAGAGTCAGATGGCATGATGGTGGAAGCAGGTTGTGGCTGTGATGTCGGGAAAGTGGGACCCCTTGCTCACAATCTGAGAGAACAGGAAGCAGAGACAGGTAGTCTTTGTTGTTTTTCCTTTGTTTCCCTTTGATCCAGCTTAAGACCCCAGCACAGGTGATGCTGTTACCTGTGTTCAGAGAAGATCTCCACTTGTCAATCAATCTTCTCCATACATACCTTCAGAGAATGGGCCTCACTAATAACCTAGTTTTTTTTCTCAACCCAATCAAGTTGATGGTTCAACTTAGCATCCTGCTGGGGTAATTATAGATGAAAAAGGTGTAGCTCTTGTGCTTGGAGCAGGCAGTTCTATTGGGGGTCAGAAGACAAGAAACAGGAAGAATAGGTGTAAATTTATTGAACACCATGAGAAAGAAAAGTTTGGAGACCTGGAGAGCAAAATAATGGTCACATCTTGGCTCTGTGATGCAGCTAGAGATATAGTCACCCCTCTACAGATGGAGAAGCCAGGTCTTATCTGACTCGCAAGCTTAAGCTGGTTCTGCTGCACAACATGGCAGACAAAAATGCCAGTAGCAATGGCTGAATTCCATCCTCTGCTTTTGGGATACAAACACCCCCACTTTTTTTTCTTTTTGGCATCCAGGCCACAGAGATACAAAGTAACCTCTCAATTTGCCCTAGCTGTCAGGAAAGAGGGATGAGAATGGTGTCTATGGCAGGTTTCTATGTCCTACAGTGCCTGGGCCTTAGTGTCTTTTTTTTTTTCTTCCCTCTCCCTTTGCCCCTGACATGCTGCCAGGCAGTTGCTTAGCAACTTCTCCAGCAAGATTGTGCATCATGGCATAAATTGCTGTTATGCACAAGAGATATTTCTCTCTCTCCCTTCTTTCCTGCATTTTAAGCAAAGAGACATCCTAAAATAGGGCATTTCCCCCTTTTGTCTCCTCCCCCACCCAACAACCTTTTTTCTTTTTGACAGACAACTTTGTGTAAATGTTGAAATCTGTGTTGTCTGTCAGCAGCAGTCAATCTGAAAACTTTACAGAAGAGAACATATATTTAGTAACAAGTGACAAAGAGAGGAAGATATTGAGATGTCAATTATTCTAGTGAGTTAGTACAAAAGCGGGGCATTTAAATCAAATGCTGCAAGGAATGAGGAGGCAAAAGAGCTAGTCTTGGTATATAGATCCTTGTGTTTTAAGCAGTGTGGGACTGTGTTTTGTTTAACTCCATCTGTTACCAAGGATGTCCACAGTGTCAGCCTAACCTGGAGAGTATGTGTGAGAGTATTCATGCTGCTTAATTGACGGAGGCTCTAGATTACTGCTGGATGTGTAAGCAGAGATGCTTATTTGAGTCTCAGCTTGTTGAATTTTCATATTTGGATGTGGAAATAGAGGTGCCATTTGTTACATTTTGGAGCAGCCTGAATGAGATGATAGATAGCTTCTACCTCAGTCCAACATACTAAGACCTTCAGGATCACCATGCTACAATATTCTCTACCTTTCCTGCCCCCATCACAGCCTGGAGACTCAGGGTCTGTTTCAGTCTTCACCATCCCTGCCTTCATCATATTCCAAGGGCTCTGCCTTATCCCACTGTTATTCTATATGCTCAGCATTAGATAGAGCTTGCTTATAGATTTTATCCAGGGCTCTCTTTATAACCTTTGGCATTAGTTCTCGACTTGAGAAATTTTTGTCTCTAGGGAATGTTGGAAATGTCCATAATATCTTTGTTTTCACAACTGAGGTGAGGGTGTTGCTGGGACCCAAGAAGTCAAGACCAGAATGTTGCCAAGTGTGATGTACCCACTTCACATCTTTACAGCGCAGCATAATATAGCCTCAATTGTCAGCAGCAATGAGAGTGTGAATACCATTCTGCAATGCCCACCTGGGGTGGGGAAGAGCCCGCTGTGTTAGCTTTGTACCTCCCCTGGCCAGCAGGTCATTCTTTACTGAGTAAATGCCTGAATAAAACATGAATATACCTAACTTTTGAGCCAATATTTCCTTTTATAGTTAATACAGTCAAACACCCTGCCAACAGCTCATGCTCTCTCTCTTTTTTTTTTCCTGAGGAGATATCCATTCACCCCAGATAAGGCAGATGGTGACAGACCAAAGAAATAGTTTCATATAAGAATCACATTGTCAACTAATGAAACTGCTGAGCTTACTTCCCGGGGTATGGATAAGGGATTGCTTACAGAATCATAGGTGTTTCAAAACAGGTATGTTACTGGACAATTCTATTCTGGCATGGGCACTGACTTCATGCAGTTCACCCTTCTGTTAACCTTCTACTTCCTATCCTATTGCAGCACTTTCCCTGATCACATGAACCTGGGAGGCAAGATTAATGCCCAGAGTACAGGTTGAGGGTCTGGGAACTCTCACCATCCCTTTTAGCAGCAGAGTTACTAGCTCCGTTGCCATATCAGTGATCATTGCATTGTTTCCTTAGTTAATGAGGACTACACACCAAGGCTATTGTTGGGCACAGTATGCCTCGGGGAAAAAGCCGTATTTCATGCCAGATTTGTTCTGGATATCAGCTAAGAATCAAGTGTAGTAGTGAAATGACTGTGTAGAATCCATGTATTATGCAGGATGGAAAATAGGGGAAAACAGCATGGACTAGGAAGAGGGTTCTGATCTAGCTTGGGGGAGCAGTTCTTCAGTTGGTCTACAGTACGTTAATGTTAGTAGAGTTCTTTTTGCACCTCTTGGGTGGCCATCTGGTTCATACTGTTCTTGGTTCTACCCTCCACTCACTCTGATTGATGACAAATGATCTCCAGACAGGTGGTTCTTATGCCATGCCTATCGAATGAGCATAGCAGCCCATGAAGACTACAAGCCAAGGTTATTCATGGGCTCACTATGCCTTGGGGAGAAAGCCATATTTCATGCCAGTCAAAATATCCACATGTCTTTAGCAGTAAGTTGAATTGTTTCATGAGTGTTCTAGGCCAGAAACAGAACACACTGTTGTCCTTATACAGCATCATACCTATTCAATAACAAATTCACAAGCTATGTTGGTTTTGTTGAATCAAATCTGCTAAGTAGTCCTGATACCCTTGATGGCAGGCTGAGATAAACACAAGTTCTTTTTTTTTTTTTTTCAATGCAGTTTATTCAGGAACATTGAACAATCCTCGGACCCTGGGGAAAGCCAGCCCACAGCTTAAATAGCCTCTGGGTAGCCAACCCAGGCGTGCCACGTGGGCAATGCAGATAGGTCCACATACATGGAAGCAAGCCAGATCCTCAGCCTTAGCCAAATGTGGAATTGTTCGTGACAGAGAGCACTCACCATCGGGAAGGTGGAAGGCGGAAACCAGCTCCATCTTTAAGGCATAGCTCTCTACAGTTCCCTCTTTTTGTTTTAGACGCATCAGGCAAGAGTAGAGGTCTGATCTCTGATATTAGAAATAAATTGGGACTTTGTACCGATGTTCATTTAGGTGTCATCCACCCAAAGAGCATCAGACCCGTCCAATACCTTTTTCTCAGAGGCGGGACCTGGGGCATCAACCTGCATGCAACCAGACATGCTCTTCTCTGGGTCCAAAGTGGCTGACCCTGAGTGCAGTGCTTAGTCTCGCATCCTGAGCGTAACATTTTAGCTTTTTATGGTAGCCAACCTTTTATTCATCTTAATTTCTAATATTAATTCATGTATCACACATTGCACATTGCATAGTAAATATATCTATGTGTAGTAAATATATTTTCACATATCTACATGAGTAGGCTGATGAATGACTACAAAGGGTTAAGGATCTTGAAGCAGAGTTAAGTATGTCCCAGAGGCTTAAGTGGAAGGCAGTCATAAAGGGATTGAACAGAAGGATATGTAGGGGATGTAGAAAATGAACCCTGCTGGATGTCTGATGAAGGCATCCTTGCAGAGTCAGGCTTCAGAGTCAGACTTGAACTGAAACTGCAGGTCAGGTTGGCCTGGCAAGCTGAGATTCAGGACAGCGAAGGCTGCAAAGAGAAATGGGAGGGTCGATTCCAGCCTGGTGAACAGGTGGAAGCATGGAAGGTGTGTACAGATAGGATGAGTAGCAGTTCTAATAGGTCACATCAGTGTCGGGAGTAATACTGAGCTGAAGCTCCTGGGACAGCCAGGAGTTTCTGCCATTCAGTGCTTGTTACACATATCACATGGTCTGATGATGGGTAGTGTGGATGCGGTTGTCACTATTACAGTACCAGAAATCCCCCTCTTTCTGGGGGTCCAGATGAGGGTGTTGCATCCTTCACTCAGCCTGGTCCACTTGAAATTTTCTCTGGCCCGTTTTTTGATATAATTTTAATGTCTTCATATACTCATATGGTCCAAATTTATTTTGATAAATATATAGGGTGGCACTCTTTTTACTTTTAGGAATAAGTTGTTTATTGGCCCATGCCCTGTAAATGTTGCTGTCAATCTACATTGACTCTGCATCAAGGTGTAGAGTCATCCTGTCCCTATGTTTTGCTCTCAAAATAGATCTCTTAGGGCAAGAAACAGCCTGAATAATGACCATTTTACACTATATGGAAAAATTTAGAGTAGGCACAGGTTGATGGCAACAAACTATCTCCCGTAGAGTATATGTCCATGACCTAACTCTCAGTACCTGTCCCTTAAGTAGATAATGAATATGTTATGCATAGCATTAAATTCAGACTCTAATAATGAGATTATCCTAGATTATGAGTGAGCCTATATCTAGTGGTACATATTCTTATTATAGAAAGACAGATATTCAAGACACAGACAGTGCATAAAGTAACATAAAGGAAGATACTGAGTAGCCTTTCAAGGCTATGAAAGACTAGCAGATGGAGCATGTACAGCTCAGAGAAACTGGGAGACAAATGCAGCGTGGAGAAGCTAGGACACAGGTAGAACACAAAGGAACTGGTGCGTCATGGAGAAGCTGAGTGACACGATTAGCAAAAGGAAGCTGCCAGATACATGTAGCATGTAGAAACTGGGAGACAGATGCTGAGCAGAAAAGCTGGCAGACATGTGTATCATGGAGAACCTGGGAAACAGGCGCAGTATGGAGAAGCTGGAAGACAGGTGCAGCACAGATTCTCTGTGTGAAGCTCACCTGTGTGTATGAGCTTGAATAGGCCACTTGGTCAGAGGTAATCTGCTTCCCATTATTTTTCTGTCTATCTGCGAGGGTGTTTCTGGTGGAGTTCAGAACTGGAATAGGTGGAGTTGGATGGCAGACAGCTTTCAGTGTGGGTAGATATCATCCAGTCATAGGGGGCCCGAATAGACCATCAGGTGGAGGAAGATAGGTTTTCTTGTTCTTTTCTGTTTTTATGAGCAGAAACATCTGTTGTCTCTTGCCCTTAGACTGATTGGTACTTACTTCATTTCCTCAATTGTTTCTCAGACCTTCAGGCTTGGTTGTTAGTAAGACCTTGTCTTACATAAAGAAGATTGTGGAACTTCTCAGCCTCCATAAGCATGCAGACTAATTACTCATTTTAATCATGTATTCATCTATTTATCTACCTATATGTCTATCATTTACCTATCAATCAATAATTTTATCAATCTTTTTTTATTTTATCAATCAATCTTATTAACTATCTATCTGTCTATGCCTCTGTCTATCTTCTGTCTACCCACTATCTTAGATTTTACATCACTGTGACCACAATATATGAAAGATGCATCTTGAGGAAAGAGTTATTGTAGCTTACTGTTTTAGAGGGTTTCATTTCATCATGACAAAGAAGACACAATAGAGCAGGCCTGACCATAACACTGGGAGTAATATCAGATATTGTTTACCTCATCAAATAATAGGGAGCAGAGCAAACAGGAAGGATCCAGAGATTTGTATAAACTTTTATAACACCCTGTCAGAGCTCTTCTCTCAACTGGGCCTGATTTTCTGTAGGTTTCCCAGCCTATCAAAGTGGACTAAATTGAGAATCAAGTGCTTAAAACATGAGCCTGTGGTAGGCACTTGCTATTCAAACCCTATCTATCTATCTATCTATCTATCTATCTATCTATCTATCTATCTATCTATCTATCATCTACCTATCTATCCACAAAATCTATCTTTCCATCGACTTTACTGGTTCTGTTTTCATGGGAACCCTGGCGAATAAACTCTTTTGGAGTAGTTAGAACCAATCCTTCTAGCAACATATTTCAGATTTCTGTGGAAGAAAAAGTCTCTGTTATTCTTAGCCTCTGAATTTATACAACATCTGGGGAAACCAATGCATCACATACCTCCTGATCCTATGCTCTTCTCCTTCTGCAGCAACATCACCCTGCCTACTATCCACATCCAAGTCATGTCCTGACTCCACTCTGAATGGAGCTGTGGCATCTATTTATCTAATGACTTTAGTCATCTCTACTCACTTATTGCCTCCACTCATTCCAATCCATTCAAACACCTTAATAGTTTTTTCTCTATGTCTCTTGGGGATATTTCCGTCATGCTTCATTCCTGTGGATGCAAAACTGTGGATGCTCAATTACATTATATAAAATGGCATAGTATTTGCCCACAGCCTACAATATCTCCCTTAACACTTTAAATTATCTTTAGATTAATCATAGTACTGAATACAATGCAAGTGATATATGTAAGTGGTCACTACCCTACATTATACAAGAAACAAAGATAAAAAAGTCTGTCTGTATCCAATACACACATATTTAGTTTTTGTTTGTTTGTTTGTTTTTTCTGATAGTTGGCTGAATACATGGATTGGAACTCACAGATACTGAGTCAACTGTATTTCCTTTATAGTTTGCATTTTCAAGTTTATTATTTCCAAACCCATTTCATTAACCCATATAATGCACCAACCCATATGCTCATCTCTCTGAGCACCTGTGAAGGAACAAAATCAGACACAATTCCTGAATCCATGCTGAGAGAAAAATAAAGCAATGACTTTATCTCAATACAGAATGTGAAAGATGAAATTCCATTGTTACAGTAGCGACTGACGTGGACACGGTGACTGTGATTACTAAATTGCTAGCCTAGTTTCTGGAGAGAAAAATCTTCCCCTTGGCAAGTAATGCCTTATCTGACCACTGAGAGAGAACTGAACAGGAGAAACCTGTAGAGTTCTGGTCTAGAAACACATGGTATGCATGCGGTGTGCTGTGCTTGAGATCACAGCTGAAGGTTAACAAGAATGCAATGAACATTTATTATAGAAATGAAATGAGGTGAATGGGGAGGCAGAGAGGTCCACAATGGTTGTTCTAGCTCTGATGAAGGACCTGGGTCTAATTCTCAATGAAAAGTATGTGATTGCGTTTGCTGGAATGAATGATAGGTGATCTGTGGAGATTTGTTCTTAAATTATCATCACTCAGACTGGTCTGGAGAATTAGACTGGTAAACATTGGGGCAGGCTTTGGGACATGCCATTGTAAGGAAGGATGAAGTCATGTGAGACAAGGGAGCTCAGCCCAGATCAAGAGCTCGGAAACAAAATACGGAGCCTCTGGTAACTTGTGGTGAATGCGGGCTGTAGAATGAGACATCCAGGAGATAATCTGGGCTTCCATCTTCAAAGTGGGATTGGTGTCTCCATTTGAGGATCCATAGAGTATAGACAGGTGCAACCATACTAGAGCAGACATTAGTGTAAATGTGTTAACATCTCAAGCCAATCCCCAGCTTTTCACATCTGACCCAATGTAGCTCTTGGAGCAAGCTGTCATTCTATAAAGCCTCCTCTGTGAAGCTGCTCTCTCCTTTTGCTACCTTAGAGCACTTTGCGTCCTTTTCCTCATTAACATATCCTCATTTAGAAAAGCTTCTTTAAACTCACTCATTGTTAGGCAAGTAATAGCTTTCCCTAGGACATTTCTCAAAACTGAGTATACCACATGAAAAAAAGCTGACCTAGTCAAATAAAGAAAGAGCCACCTAACTTTACACATTAGACATCTCATATTTAACCAACTACATAGAAGCAGGCATTTGGTGATAATCTTTAGTGGGATACGAGAAGTAGCGATGTAGCTCTGCTTTCCAGTATATGGTTGCCATAAATTTAATATATGAAAATGTTTTATTAATGATTTATGAGGTGTTGCATGAGTAGAATCCAAGTAGCCTTGAATCTTACTGCTGGAAGATTACATTCAGCTATGAACATTGCAAAGACCTCCCTCTCTTGCCTAAATGTATCTCTTAAATCACAAAACACAAAATCAGATACATGGTGAGACTCCAGCGGAATACCATTTTTAAAGAATGTAATTTCCCAACTACTCATATGTTCATGAACACTATTATGTAATAGTTTTTTTTCTAATTTTCTAAAAATTCTCTATTAATTACACTTTATTCACTTTGTATCCCCCTTGTGGTTCCCTCCCTCCTCCTGTCCCAATCCCTCCATTCCTCCACTCTCTGCACGCATGCCCCTCCCCAAGTCCACTGATAAGGGAGGTCTTCTTTTCCTTCCTTCTGATCCTAGTCAATTAGGTCTCATCAGGAGTGACTGCATTGTCTTCTTCTGTGGCCTGGTAATGATGCTTCCCCCTCAGGGGGAGGTAATTAAAGAGCAGGCCAATCAGTTTATGTCAGAGACAGTCCCTGTTCCTATTACAATAGAACCCACTTGGATAGTCTTAATGAGCTCACAGCAAAACTCAGTATAACATTACCACTTGAGCTGTTTCTGGAAGAACAATGTTTTCTTCTAAATTAATTATCTGTGTTATCAAAATAAGTTCTCATGTGTTGATCTTTCATTAACAAGTATAAAATGCATTACACAAAGTTTGTATACATTTTCTTAGTACAGTCTTCAGTTTCAGATTATTTTTCACCCGTTGATATTTTTGTAAGGGATAAAGAAACTCAAGGGAAATAACTCATGATCGAAGCATTGGTGTATTTGCTCTAGAACTCTGTGAGGCTGGAAGTAGAGTAAGAAACTATGATTTATTAAGCTTTGCTGGGATGGACTTTTCGAGTTATGTAATCCTACATCTTCGCTAGAAATGCTTGCCTCCTAAAATCTGTAGCCTACTCCCATGAACCAAACACTCAGCAGCTTCTGGGAGGACTGTCCTACTTAGCCTGAGCCACCAGCTTGACATAGCTTAGAGTCATTTAAAGGATTCTCACTGAAGAATTAAAGGTGTCTGATCTCATTGCTCAGTCAGATTGACCTGTGGCCTTTCAATGAAGGATTATATTAAATAATGGATATGGAAGGCCCAGTCCATTGTGGGTGGCATAGACCCCAGGCAGGCTTTAGTCTATGAGCTACCCAAGGAGTAAACCAGTAGGCTTTATTCTGTGATTTCTGCTTGGGTTCTGTCCTGACTTTCCTCAATGATGGATGTTGTCCTAGAAGTGTAAAATTAAATAACTATTTCCTCTCTTAAGTTGTCTTGGTTATGGTGCTTATCTCACCAACTGACAGCAAACCAGAGCAATGACATGCCATATTTGAATGATACAACTCTTAGAACGCTTTTTTCTTAAGCCAAGTTCAAATCCAATCCATCCCATCTAATTTTATATATTGACTCCTTTACTTCTATGAGAGCCTGGAGGGCACTTTAAATTTCTTCCAGATGGATGTTATTTGAGAACTGAATTTCAGTTATCATGATTCTTTACTTTTCTAAGGAAATCAACTTGACTTCCTAGGGAATATATTTGGATGAATCCAGGCCAGTTCCTTTGCTACTTTGCTGGTCTTTTTGCAGCATAACCTATTTCCTACATTTCTCTTGGAGACGGCAAAACTCTTTGTGACTATTCATTAGTTCCATAGGTTATGAGTTCTTGGTTACAAGCCTATGTGCACGGTCTTCTGCTCCTTCCGCCTGCCTGGCATATCTTGCTTGGTTTCCGTTCATTAATATTTATGCTGGTTAGATTTTTTATTTTTGTCAACTTAACCCAAGCTAGGGTCATCGAAGTCATAAAAAAACTTCATTGGAAAAATTCCTTTAACATATTGGCTTGTAGGTGAGCCTATGCAGCATTTTCTCAACTGAAGACTAATTCAGGATGGTCAAGCACACATGAAAGGCACAGACCCTTGGGCAGGTGGTCCTGAGTTGTAAAAAAAAGAAAAAAAAAGCACAATGAGCAACCTATGGAGAGAAAGCCCGTAAGCAGTGTTCTTTCATGGCCTCTGCTCAGATTCCTGCCTCCAGGCTCCTGCCCTGTTTGAGTTCCTGCCCTGTTTTCCCTCAGTGATGAGCTGAAAATCCTTTAAATGATTCTAAGCTGTGTAAACCAAGAAGTCCTTTTTTCTCCCAAGTTGCTTTTGGTCAATGTTTTATCACAGCAACATAGAGCCAAAGTAGGACAATGTTGTGTGATTTTGATGCCATTTCCATTTCTTCATTGAAAGTCTTAGACTCTGAGCTACTATAGATCTTCATGGTTTTCTGCAATGAAATTTTCAGTAACCATGTATTATGAATTCTGCGTTTTCACAGGATTCACAGGCCTAGTGCCATCGGTACAGCTTGAGGTGACTTCCTGAGCTGCACTTCAGAAGTAGAATCTCTGAAGTTAAATTGCATGTTCAGTCTCTCCTACCTTGAAGTAAAAGGACTCTTGTCATAACAGCTAGTGACAAGCAGTTGCAATGTCAAAATTTTGACTGAGTTTGCACACGGGGAATGGAACCGTTTTGAATAAATATTCACGTGTGACTACTTTGGACTGCAGAAGTTGAAATGGAGCAATCAATGCTGGGCAGACTACTGTAAATCTATGTGATAGCCCCTTAGAGTACAAGGTTCCCCTATGTCCTACTCAACAAACTGGCTCATCCCAACCATCTCTTTACTGAGCTTAGGAGTCTGATAGTTTCTTCTTGCCTAGATAAGCAACAGATAATCCTTAGGCCTGACCTGACTTTTAGGTACACCTTGAACATATGAATGAAAATCATAATATCTCTCTGCTATTATGATTGTTAATGCATCTACAATAGAATTGTGGGAACATCTGGACCTTTGATGCCTGGGGAAGCTGTCAGGTTAGAAGCAGATGAAATTTGAGGTTTTACAATACAAGGGAAGAGCTGCATTTTGTGCTCCTATTGACAGAAAAAAAATCAGAAAATACATAGAACACACACACACAAACCCTAACAGAACAAAGTCCTGTAATCCCACAATTTAAAAGCTAAGGTAGGAGAATCTTAAGTTCAAGACGTGGCCTAGACAGTGTCTTAGAAGAAAAAGAAGGAAGAGGAAGAGGAGGAAGAGGAAAAGAAAGAAGAGAGAGAACATAACAGTGAAGTAAGTGGATCTAGATATTTCTTAGGCAGTGACAGTTTCATGACAGTCATGGTACCAAGAGCAGCCATGAAACTTGCTGACCCAAATACAGACAAGGTAAAATGTGAAAATGAGTTTCATAGAAGTGATTTACTCCAGTTGTAGCAGGCAAAAAGCCAGGATAGTTTAGAGAGAAAAATCTCTGTCTGTCAACCCTTTTGTTGGTTCATGTACCCATTCTACAAAATTATCCTGAGCATGAGTCCCAGGGGATGAACAGAATCAAAGGTTGGGTGATGCTATGGAATCTCAGAGTGTGGTATTGGGTAGTTCCACTGCACCCTACAGTCTCTCCCTGTCACTCATTTCCCATGACAGAAAGAAGTGGTGGTGCTCTGGTATTCAGAGTTTCTGCCTCAGCTCCTCCATTTATTAGTGTCTGGCTCTTGTTCTGGCCTCAGATTCCTCATCTCAAAGAAGTCCATTGTAGTTGTTCTGGGGAAGAGCTGGGATTGAGGGTTTGTTAAGATTCCTGTTGGAGCTGATATTCAGGCAGGACCAAGAGCTACTACTTTAATAGTTATGTCTGAGATATCTGCACATGTCTATTCCTCTTCCTGGGGTCTCTGTAGATAGCTCTTCCTATGCCTGCCTGCTTTTCATTCAAAGCCCCTGACTGTTTGACCACAGTTGATTAGATTCTAAATCCATGCATCTGTAGGTCTGTTGTGGCTGGCAGGCTTGGCAGGGGGAGGGGGTCTTACCTTTGCAGTTGCTACATATTCTAGGCACACACTCAAAATCCTGTAGGGAGAGATTCATAAAATGTGTGGCTTTAGTTATGCAGGATGGAAAAAGAGCAGGTGGAAGAAAAGGGTAGGAAGAAACACTTAGGTTCCGACACACAGAGGTCTCCTGAAAAGAGCAGCAATGCCAATTCTTTCCATTCTTTCCCACTGTCATGATCATGGTCAAGGTGACAGTGGGGACTCCCAGGCAGAAATCAAGTGCCCACCCACTATGCTTATATGGGGGAGTAACTCTTCAGTCATTTTGGTATAAAAGTCCATTTATATCAATAAAACCGTCCTGTAAGCACAATGCAAATTTCATTACTGGTACACCAGGCTGGCTGAAATGCCTCAGTGAATCCTTAAGGAGAGCACCATCATTATGCCTGATTTGTGGCTTTATAGCCATGGAGGGTCGAGGCAAGGAGTCAGATTGGTTTTTACAACATTGGCACAGTGGGGGGAAAAACAGACCTCACAGAACACATTATTGTTTTTTTATGCAAAATATAATATGTAAAGAAAGCTTTGATCTGCAGGAGCCATGAATCTGAAGTGAAATAAACTGCAGCATGTCAGGAGAGCTCAGGGTTAAGGAGCTGCCCCCCCCCTCGCCCCCCAGCACACACATCTCAGGGAGCAGAGGATTGCTGACACAGAAGAGAGACACAGCCAGTAAACAGTTGACTTCATTTGCCTCCCCCCCCCCCCCCATGAAATTCTCTAAGCTTTGTTTGTTTGCTTTTAATTCCAAGTATTCACTTGAAATCACCCTAGGAGATGAGACTGACCTGTTTTTTAGAAGCTCAGAAACCTAGCTAGGTTTGTTTTTGTAAGACAAACTGACCTGGCCTAGAGAAGAAGAAGAAGGAGAAGGAGAAGAAGAAGGAGAAGAAGAGGAAGAAGAAGAAGAAGAAGAAGAAGAAGAAGAAGAAGAAGAAGAAGAAGAAGAAGAAGAAGAAGAAGAAGAAGAAGAAGAAGGAGAGGAAGAAGAAGAAGAAGAAGAAGAAGAAGAAGAAGAAGAAGAAGGAGAAGGAGAAGGAGAAGGAGAAGGAGAAGGAGAAGGAGAAGGAGAGGAAGAAGAAGAAGAAGAAGGAGAGGAAGAAGAAGAAGAAGAAGAAGAAGAGAAGAAGAAGAAGAAGAAGAAGAAGAAGAAGAAGAAGAAGAAGAAGAAGAAGAAGAAGAAGAAGAAGAAGAAGAAGAAAATAGACCAAAATCAAAACAACAAAAACATTTTAGAATGACAAGACATACTCTTGGGTCATAGTCAAAGCACTTTTAGCAGTGAATGGATCAGGCTTTTTCATAAACTCTAAGTTGGACCCTGGCTCCTTTTCTTACTGAGCTGATGATAACTTTAGACAAGTCAGTTACCTTCTCTACTCTCTGGTTTTCTTATTACAAATGCAGGGTTTTATAGATCCGGTATTCAGTGTCTCTCCTGATGGCATTGCCATCTGGGCCCTATTTAATAGGAAAGAGAGGTGTGGATCTTGGTACCCGTGCTATCCGTGGATGTGGATTTCCTTGTATAGCATCTCAGGAATGAGGGAATATTTGGGATCTTTTTCAAAGTGTAAGATCTGTGGGTATTTTTAGTTTGGCTGATGAACTTCCACAGAGCACCTAGGCTCCAGGGGGGAGACAGACTTCTGCAGTTGAGAGTTGTTTATTGAAAGGAAACTTTCTTCTCCAAATCTTTTCTCTCCCTTTCCTCTTTTAGTACAGATCCACAATCTTGGCTGCACTCTCAAATCAGAGAAGAATTCTAGAACATCTAAATGCATTTCCGATCCTCTAGGTTAGTTCTTTGAGGGAGACACTTTGACAGCCACATATCTCGTGTGTACAGTTGAGGCTGATGGGTGCCTAGAGCTAAGCGCTGGTACTCTTGCCATCTTCTGCTTCTACAAGCTGCTCCATTGAAGACACGTGCTTCTCTGTCCTGAATACAAGCCATGCATAATGGCAGAGTGGAAACAAAGGAGGCTCAGCATCCTGACCAAAAGATCTTGTGTCTCTAACCCAGACTCATAAAACTCACACTCTTGATTTCATCTTTATGGTTGTCTTCTAACTCTCTCTCTCTCTCTCTCTCTCTCTCTCTCTCTCTCTCTCTGTTTAGCTTCACTGCACTTGTTCTCTTTAGCTGGTGACTGCTACTTTGTGGGTTCCTTTTCTCTCTTCCACCATTCTCCACCTTTCTTCCACCCTTCTAATTCCACAACACTAGGTAGGAGAGAAAGACGGATAGAGGGGAAAGAGAGCATCGTTGTTGTTAGGCTAGTTCTTTCCGATTAGGGGTATCGAGTTCCTTGGGCCAAATCAATTTCTTCTTCTTGTCCCTTTGCACACAGACAGTACAAACTTCTACAAGCCACAACATTAACCAGTAATCATCAACCAGAAACCAGCATCCAGCAACCAGCAACCAGTAACCAGTAACCAATAATCAGCAACTACCACCATCACCACCAACAGCAGCAGCAGCAGCAGCAGCAGCAGCAGCAGCAGCAGCAGCAGCAGCAGCAGCAGGAGCTGCCACTGAAGACCCTCCCAGGGTTCTAGCAGCTGTATACCCTTTTTAGAGTCCCCAGAATTCCAAATGTCATATACTTGCAAAACCAGCTGCAGCTGGCAAAATCATGCTCCCGCTAGAGCACAAGACAAATCATAGTCAGTTGCTGTGTATAATCTAAAGCAGCCACATATCTCACATCTGGGATTAAAACAAAAACATATTCCCATAACATTTCTGTGTTTTCAAAGAAACAAACAAACAAAAAAATCTCACTACAGTTCTCAAGCACATAAAAATCCTTCTCATCTCAGGATCCTGGTGGCTGTGCTCTCCTTTGGCTGGAAGATTTTTACCCTTTGTCTGTAGAATGGAAATTCCGTTTATATCCAGTTATCAGCTTAAACAGCCTCCTTTACCTTTTCTTCTCTTTTCCTTCACTCTCAAAGACCGTCACTCAGAAATACCTCATTTCCCTCCCCCCATAAAACAGCCGCTCAGTGAAATCATTTGTGTGTTTGATGTTGGTGTATTTCATTGTACAAGAACTCATCGTCTTTGAGGATAAGGTCTCATGCTTGGCATGACAGGCTAGCTCAGGGTGAGATACATGCTTCTCATGGGTCCTCATTAACAGAGACTTGGTGAGTTCTTCATCCCATCACCTAGGCTGAGAATAAAGCCATTGTATTTGATTAATTTCCATTTTTGTCTTCTCTGGTATTCCTCCCTGTCCAATATTCCTCCCTGCAACATTCCCATGTCCTCCTTTCTCCATACTGCATAGTAGGCATACATTGAAAAGGCTTGGTGGAGCTACATTTTCAGACACCGAAGCAGGATGCCAGAACATGCTCAGAATCTCAACTCTCTTTCTCTCTCATAGAAGCAACAAATCCCTTAAGATATTTCTTTTGCTTCCTGTTCCATTATCAGCAAGTCCGAGGGAAAACTAAACAAAAATGTTTCAGTTATGAGCTGTTTATATGCTCTGCTCCATTTCCTTCCTTGAGGGGGTTTATTAACTAAAATGGAAACTCTCTCTTTGGAAACAATTTAATGCATTTTCAAAACACTCTGGACCTCAGCACGCAGGTCAGCAGAAGCAGGTCTCATCTCTTCGCTCTTTGGCTTGGCCCAAAGCCTTTCCCTCAGGCTCATGAACCAGGTACTCTCCAGAGTCTTGGGCCTGTATTAAAAGCTTGAGGCATCTTGGTCACAAATTAGAAAGATATAAAAATACAAGAGTCTGAAAGAAAAATTTCAAGCCTTAAATCCGGAGAAGGCTGTAAGTGATGAAGGCAGCAGATATAATTACACAGAAGTCAGTGATATCCCTTTTCTGGACACACCCACCCATGCAGAAGCATCCTGAGCAACAAATATTTCTTTTCCAGGTACGGAGTTACTTATAAAACTCACTCTTCATTGTTTCTGTTTTATAACCTTCAAAGATTCATCAACTAGGTTATATCTATACCATTATTGTTATTTGCCTAGAGGTAAGATAATCAAGACCCAGAAGTCTACATGAAACATCTACAATCAACTGGGTAGTGAATTTATAAGCTGGCTCTGTTCCCACTTTTGTCGATGCTGGTACTGAGAATGTGCAATTGCTTTTAGTGCATATTGGTTTCTCGGACACCAGTCTCCTGGCAAAGCAGAACAACATGGAATAGGTACTGAGAATCATGGTGAGACCCGACTTTTAACCCTGAGCAGATATTTCCAATTGCTATCTACTTTTGGTTCATAAAATTAAGAACTGAGGGGTATGTGCACCTGGGGAAAATTCTGGAGAGAATGTATCTGTCACAAGCTGTTCATACATACTGTTGCATTTTTGTGTGCCTGACACTTGGCATGGCATTCTCCAAACCCATTATGAATTCATGGTCAATGTCATTTATAGAGGTGAAGAATACTTCAATACGAATACATATGGGGACTTTGTGGTCAGCTCTTGGTAAGATTTCTTCTGAGTCAGGGTCTAAGTTTTGTCTGTACTTTTGCCATAAATACAAAGGAGCAGATAACAAAGAAAATGTAATCATAAGCTTGGAGACCACTCCTGGCTCTTTTACCAGTGGGTGCCCTCTCAGCACTGTTTCCTCATCTATGAGTCACGCTTGGCTTGGATATCTTCCATGTTGGGGCGTGAGACACTAAATTAAATAGTGAATATGTAGACTTAGCATGGTGATGTCACTGTTAACAGGGAACATGTATCTGGCCCCTTGCTCCCTCAAACCCATTCTTCCTTCCATGTTGAAGAGACAACTGCATGTGACATTCCCTGATACGTCTTATGCCTGTCTCAGTCAAAGGAAAGACTTTCCTATTAGGCATGATCAGCTTAGCTTGGATTTTACTATCCTTCATGCACATTTACTTAGAGAAAGTATAAGGATGAATGATTTTGGAGACAGGAAGGCTGCCGTAGGCCACTGTTGGCTGGGTCTAGGGACAAGTTGGTTTTGTTCTGTAGATCATTTGACAGACTCATTTGGTTGATACTCTAAGCCATGCCCATCAGTTTAGACCTTTATGTGAATAAAAAGATGCTATTTTGACCCCCGTCTATTCATCTGATTTCTGTTTGTCGAGACCTTGGGTAGAAAGAAGGAATGTGATTTACTGCCTGCTTCAGTAGCCTGCAGCATGAGTTGCCACTCGACTAGGTCTCAACTTGCTCCCCAGCATCTGACTTTGAGAAAGACTTTCCATCTCTTCCCTGGTGAGCTTCAGGGGAGGCTGATGACATGACCTCATCCGTCACTAACTTCAGCATTTCATAACCCTCCTTGACATGCTCTCCTTCTGGAGCTAACCTACATTCTGCCACCGCCATTTATTATGCCCATTCCCTGCAGGCATGTGGTACCAGCCTTATTCAAGGGAAGATGAATGCCCGACTCATAATCACCCTCTCCTTTTACACAAAGTCACCCCTCTGCCCTGCTATTGTTTGTTATTTAGAGAACTCCCCTACAACGTGACTTTTATTGAGTTATGCTTCCCAAGTGTGACTGAATTTCAAACTCATAGTTTGCCAGAATTTGAACTGTATGCCAGACCTCACTTCTCAGACAGTCTTATCCTCACCCTGAGCAGTGAGCATTTTGAGAGGCTGGTGACCAGTTTTCCTTACTCCTTTGTCTGACATAGCCAGGGGCAGATACAAATGACTAGAAATGGTTTTGATAGGCCTGTGTCTCTGTTGCAGATGCATCAAGCATTCCTATACCAAACTATACTGTCAAATCACATAGGCGTATGTGCCTTTCTGGAAGTTGCTGGGGACCAAACATCTTCATGAACAGAGATATTACAGGTGTAATATGAAGACCATCTCTGAGACAAGGGACCTGCATTTCACTCAGTCTTAGTTCTTACTTTCATTCATCCACCTTTTGACTGCATTGTCCTGTGCTCCCTCACAGTGCCATTCAGGATAAGCTGTGCTGAACTATAATAATGGTGGCCTCAGTGTGTTTATTTTGAGTCAGCAGGGGTGGGAGGCTCTGCCCACTGTAGGGGTTCAGTACTGGGGTGATGGTATGTACCATCTGAAGTGTTTTTGAGATGTTTATTTCCATGCTAGAAGGAAAAAGGGAACAAACAAAATTGTGCATTGTTCCTTAAACCTTAGCACTGGAAGTGAAGCTATGCCAAGTCTCACATTTTATGGGCCAAGACTAGTCAGTGGGAAAAATCTAACTCCGTCAGCAGCAGAAACAGATAGACCATCATGTATTTGCCAGCGAGGCAAGAATGATCTGGCAAACAAAACTGGATATTTTTACCTCACCAGCTCTCTTTTTCTCTCCAAAGAGGCCAAGATAATTCTGTAAGTCATCCATTAAAATGAGAAGACTATCCAAGCATGTATTTTAATTTACTCAATTTAAAAAGCGAAACTTTGACCTAATGAGGGAACATGGTTTGCCCAAGATCACACAGGGTGTCTGTAACACGGTTTTACAAGAAGCCATGTATTCTAACTTCTTTTTTCTCTCTCTTACTCTCATGCAAACTGATTTATCTGTACATTCACTTGGGTTTCTGAAGTTGTTAGTGATTTTAGCATGAACAGCTATGAGGTAGTCATAGTGATGTTGACAATCAGCAAGAGAACTATTTAATTGAACTATTCCTGGGACTTATAAAATGAGGAAGAGGAGTGTTTTCTTACATAGGTTCTGTGTAAGAAACAGCAGTGATGCATTTTTACTCAAATGTCCAGTCTCATTGTTTGAGCCATGTGAACCGATCACTTGCCTATCATCCAATGCAACATTAAGCATTTAATTTGAAAACATGATAAGATGATTAATTTGGACAAATAACAATAGCTTTGCAAACCTCATGGCATAAACTGTGTTATTTGTCATGTTTTCCTTAACTTCTTAATTTTCATAATGATATTGCAATAGGAAAGAGGGCCATGGAACATAGGCAAAATATTGATTGTTACAGTGGCAAAATAAAATAAAAAACCATTTAAGATGGAAAAACTAGGAAATAAGTGATATATATCTATATCTATATCTATATATATAATCTTTATTACCATTTTTAATTTTTGGATAGAGACTCTCATCATGGTGGCTATTTGCTTTTATATGTTGGTCAATCTTCCATGGTAATGATGGGCATGACCTGTGAGTACAGGGCTCTGGTCTATCCAAGCACCTTCACATCCACACCCTCACTGCTATGACAGGATCTGACCGTATCATTGATAGAGCATCAGTATAAGTTTTCTGTCATTATAGGGCTGAGTAGCCTGGGTTTCAGGCACCAAATTTCTTACTGGTTTAGCCATTGTGAAGGCTAATCTTGGCAGTCAATTAGACATACTTTGGGAGAGGAGGCCTCATCAGAATTGTTTCAATCAGATTGGCCTATGGGCACATCTGTAAGGTTATTCTCTTAATTATTCACTGATGTAGGAGGGCCAAGTCCACTGTGAGCAGTACCACCCCCAGGTACCTGGGTGTATAAGAAAAGTAGTTGAACCTGAGTCTAAGAGTGAGCCATTAGGTCGAGTTCATCTGTGGTCTTCAGTTTCTTTCTCTGGGTTCTAGCTTGAATTGCTCTCCTGGCTTCCCCAAACAAACCTTCTTTTCTCCTCAGTAGGCTTTAGTTGTGATGTTTATCACAACAATGTAAAACAAATTAGAATGATGACTTTGCTTTGTAAACTGGGTTTGATTACCTGTCGCCTCCTTTCCTCCATTTCTGTTCACCAAATGCCTTACCTAGTTTCTACATCTCTTTTGTTCTTGCCTTTGCTTTTCCTCTCTCTCCCTTTCCTGTCTTCAGATTTTTGCCGTTATCTGTTGTACTGACAAAGGTACAGGAATGCTCACTCCAAAACTCTTATCTGTAGTGTGGCTCTAATTCTGAAACGCACACCTCAGATGCAGAGTCGAGCCTAGTCTTTGATGTGGTGTCATTCAATCCCATTTACCATTTTTACTCATTAAGGAACTGAAATTTCCTTTAATTATTTCATTCATCCAATTTTAATTCTGTAATTTCACTCTGCAATATAATAATTGGATTTACCATATCCAGACCTTACTGAAAATTGATATTGCCCATAATGTGCTTTTTGGTCTGGGTTGTCTGTGACTTGCCAATGAAGCAGCAATATCATTAATTAGTAAATTTGTCAAGTGTGTACTAGTCTCCTCTGTAGCAAGCATTTGGCTAGTTATGGTCATGTAATGAGCAAGACATGATGTTTTCCAGAAAAAAAAACTTGCAGATTAGTAGGGCAGAAAGATATGTAAACAGAAAATCACCATGCTTGGGTAACAAAAATGAAGTTGGACCTGTGCCTGAGGACAATGGAAACACAAAGCAGCGTCTGAATGCCAGCCTTTGTGATTATGGAAGATAAATTCCAAGATAGTGGTAGGGTTAAAATATGAACCATTCTCCTTAAGGCTCATGTGTGAAAGGCTGTTGGACCCCATGTGGTGCTTCTGGTGACATATTAAAATCATGAGAACTTCAACAATGGGCTGTGAGAAAGGTATGTCTTTGAAGGGCACTTTGTTGTTTTGTTGCTTTTTGTTCGTTTTTCTGTTTTTCTGTCAACATGACACAAGTTTGTCACTTGGAGAAAAAAACCTCGTATGAGAAGATGCTCCCATCAGATTGGCCTGTGGGCATTTTTGTGGTTAATGATTGATATAGGAGAACCCAGTCTATTGGGGGTGGTTCTGGGTTGAAAAAAGAAAAACAGGCTGGACGAGGGTTGTGGAGCACACCAGTAAGCAGTGTTCCTTCATGGCCTCTGCTTCAGTTCTTGTTTCCAAGTTGCTACCTTGACTTCTTTCAATGATAGAGTGTGACCTGAGAGTTGTAAGCTGAAATAAACTCTTTATTTTCCAAGTTCCTTTTGGGCATGGCATTTATCACAGTGATAGAAAGCAAACCAGATCTCTTGTTTATCGCTTTCCTTTCTCTTTCTCCCTCTTTACCTCTTCTCTTTCTCTCTCTCTCTGGCTTTTTTTAATTTTTGATACAGGGTTTCTCTATGTAGCCTTGGTTGTCCTGAACTCACTTTGTAGACCAGGCTGGCCTTCAACTCACAGAGTATAGTCACTTCATGAGGACAACACGAATATGTGTCACTTCTGTGCTTATGTAATATGGGAAGACATAATGTGCACTTTGCTATGTGATGCTTTCAGTAAAGCACAGAAAGGAAAGAAAAATGGCTTCCAGCCATCATCTAGGGAGGTGAAGGTCTTTGGTTTAACAAGGAGAAGGAAAGGGATTCTACCAGCAACCATAGAACTTGATCCCTCTGTTGTTAGGCATGAGGTGGAAATGGTTAATACTTAGAATGCAGTTCTGTGAACCCATGTAAACATGTCCTGGACTCATGACCAGACCTATGGAAACTGTGAGGTACTCTACATCCCTTCAGTGCTAGTTTCACTGAAGTGAGCACGTGGGTGGAGAAACTTTCTAGGTGGAAACGATATCCTCCTCTGCTATAGGGAATGGGCAATAGATAGCCAAGGACGTTAGAGAAAGGAGGAGTGTGGAGGAGGTGATGTCCTCTCTGTGCTGGACTTTAAAGCAGGAATGTAGCCTGGTATAGATTTTGAGGAAAAAATGGTTGATAAGGTGCTCATTAGGTTGAACCATTTTGTGCCCAAATGCCTATTGCATCAGGTTTGACTTACTCTATGCAGACTAGTGCTACTGGACCTTAAATTTTGGGAGGAAAGAACCTTGTCAGCACTTACTTTGGCTCACGTAATGAAACTTTTAACTTCAAAAAGAAATTAATATGACCTGTCTTCATGAAATCCTTTCAATTTCCTTAAGTTAACTGAAAATGTTAGAATTCCTTCAGGCATGTGTGAGCTCCAAAGACTTACATTTCCCATGGTCATGGTGAAGGAAGCCCACAGGATTACAGACCACTCAGTTCATTTCAAGCTGGAAATGTATCCTTCTCATTTGGCGAAGGAGAAGGTAACAGCCTAGAGAAATTCACATTTAGAGAGCCAGGTGAGGCTCCCATTGCCATACCTACCAATGTCCTACATGCTCACCTCATCCTCAGGCTAAGTCATCTTCTTTCTGCAACAAGGCCAATGCCTCCTCTCTGTGTGACCCAGGTCTACCTGTAGTCTATCACCTGTTAGTCACTTCTCATATCCTTGACCTTTTGCCTCCTTCCTGGGGGTTTCTTTGCTTCCTGTAAAGATAACCAAGTATTTATAATTCCGCAGCAGTATTCTCTTTTATACCCACTTTTTTTTTTCATGTTGTGCTTTTAATTTTATTTCACTACTTGGTCTGCTTGGGTGAAGATCTTGGGTGAATGGAGATGTCCCTAAATCCATTTTCTGTTTTTTCTCCTCTCACCCCTCCTCAGTGTATTTGGACAGCCTGAAGCCATACCCTCTGTGATTCACTAATAGTGTCTGGCCGTTCTGTGACATGGCAGTTAACCATTTCCATTTTTTTTTTCTGCATATTTATTCGTTTGGCTTCCCATAAGCCTCTGCTCTTCTTTTCCTGGATAGCTCTCTCTTTCCCACATCAGTCTCATCTTTCCTTTATTTACTCAATCCCTCAATTCATGCTCATGTTCCTTAGAGCTCATCATGCCCAACACATGTGCTGCATGGACATTCCCTTTCCCTGGACAGAGCTTCTTCATGCCCATCACATGCAGGCTTCAAGATCTCTATGGACCTGTCACTTCAACCTCATTGCTTGATGTATTTCATAGGTGTGAAGCTTGGTTTTACAAATATGTTCCCACAAACACTAGAGTGCCGAGACCTATACTCTCCATTCCTGCCTTTGTCTGGATTGCCTCTCCCTCTTTCTATCTGGCTGATGCCTGCTCATCCTCCATATCTCAGCTAAGGAATTGGGACCTCACAGATGCCCCATAAACTTATGAGAGTGGTTTGATAAACTTTGCTTTCCCATTTGTATTTCACCTCTCCTAAACAATTCCTAAACAATTTTTTAAAAAGTATGTGTGTTTTTAAGGTTCTATAAACTTTTTAAAGGTAATATTTATTTCTAATATCAGAGATCAGACCTCTACTCTTGCCTGATGCGTCTAAAACAAAAAGGGGGAACTGTAGAGAGCTGCGGAATGCTATGCCTTAAAGATGGAGCTGGTTTCCGCCTTCCACCTTCCTGATGGTGAGTGCTCTCTGTCATGAACAACTCCACATTTGGCTAAGGCCGAGGATCTGGCTTGCTTCCATGTATGTGGACCTATCTGCATTGCCCCCGTGGCACGCCTGGGTTGGCTACCCAGAGGCTATTTAAGCTGTGGGCTGGCTTTCCACGGGGTCCGAGGATTGTTCAATGTTCCTGAATAAACAGCATTGAAAAAAAAAAAAAAACTAATTCGGAGATTCTCAGCCTCTGAGAAAAGAAAAAAAAAATATGTCTATCTGTGGTTACCTCTTATGTTTCTATGGAATTGTGATTAAACAGCCCAGTATAAAAGTCAAACTATCATAGGTTGGTGTGTGGGTTCATGAGATTCTGGAGAATTGTTACCTCATCTAGACAGGATAGGCAGTGAATGCTGATGGAAGGAGAGTAGGTGGCTCACGAAACACTTAAGGGCTGGCTGAGAGCATAGGGTATTCAAGATAAAGGAAGCAATCATACAAATGGTAAAGAGCAGAAAGGAAGCCTGGATTGGCAGACAAAACAGATGTACACTTGAAGTCTGATGTGGTTTAGGAAAGTGAAACCTGCAGAGGGGAGGCAAGAGAAGATTTTAAGATTCTGGTGGTTTTGTAAGAAACAGATGGAAAGGGTCAGAAGGTACCTGGGGAGCCCAGGAGAGCTTTGTAGCAATCGAGGTGAGAGATGACGGTTCCCAGCAGCTTCTAATTAAAAGTTTATTGATTTGAGCCAACATATTCATCAAAGGTGTGATACATAAGAAGTGGCAAAGATGGAGCTTGAAGTCTGGCCTAAAGGTAGCTGCCCGTCACTGCTGTTTATGGGCATTTGTAGCTAAGATACATGGACACCTCTCTGGAATTAATCAGCATGTGGTTCCTCCTCAAGAGAGGGCAGAGTGAAGTTAGCATGCATACCTCTGCTATCTGCCTTTCCATATTTGGAGTTTAGCAGTGCGCTGGTTTCGAGTGACCACACCGACTGCAGGCTTTTGCTGACTTTAAGTGACAGGAGAGAACAGATGTCTCTGCTTTGCTTTTCTCAGTTTGCCTTGATCAGAAGCAATCAAGGCAACGGGGCTGCCGCTGGGCTCTGTGGGGAAATCACGCTTCCGCTGGCCTTCATGCAGTATGAGCCCAGAAGCTGCTGCAATCCTGAAGGCGGTCTGTATCCCAGCTGGCCCAGATGCAGCTTCCTAAGGCAGGCAATAAAGGCCGACACAGCAGGACAATTTACAAGTAAATTTGTCTGTTTCTGGAAGCACAGGAAAAATGGGGGGGGGGGAGTACATGTTTATATGAGAAATTATCTTTTCCTGTGTTTTTTTTTCACAAGTTCTGATTTTTAAAGTGATGTATGTATGTAATTCCTAAACAATTTTTTAAAAGTATGTGTGTTTTTAAGGTTCTATAAACTTTTTAAAAATTTATTTATTTTTGTATTAATTATAGTTTATTCATTTTGTATCCCAGTTGTAGCCCCTCCAATCCCACCTTATCTCGTTCCCCCCAATCCCACCCTACCTCCTTCCTGTGTGTGTGTGTGTGTGTGTGTGTGTGTCTGTGTGTGTGTGTTTTGATTTCTTTTATGTGTCTACTGTGTGTTTTATTTCTGGCCTGACTACCCTGGTAGGAGGTAACTGTTCTTTGGTAATCTGGTGACAGGTAGGATGAGGGAGGCACAGGCAGAAAGTACTTTTCCACCCCTCTCTGATATCTTCTTCCTCATGCCCTAGGTATCTGTATGCACAGAGCAACCCACCAGGCCTCTGCCTTGCTTTTCCTCTATGTGGAACAATTTCCTTGCAATTTGCATAGCTACACTGTAGCCCAGACTTCTGGAGTCAATATCACATATCACCTTTACATCATTGTGAAAATATGTCCTCACAAAAACAATGTAAGTTAGGGTTTGTTTTGTCTTGTGGTTTCAGAGAGATGAGAAGGTAGAGAAGAACAGTTCAATACATGGTGAGATTGTGACACAGCCACTTGTTCACATGCAGTAGACTAAGAAGCAGAGAAAGCTAGAAAGTTGGAAGGGAAGTAGGATCCACTATAGCTATCGAAACCTAGCCCTTAGTGACCTTCTTCTTTCAGCCAGACCCCATTTCCTAAGAGCTCCACAGCCCTCAACAAAGCACCATAAACAGGAGACTAAGAGTTCAAAATATAAGCTTGTGGGGAATGGTTCAGATTCAAAACACAGCAGTGACTTGGATGTAATTCAGAAATGCCTGGGCAAGAACAGACACTGGCAGCAGTTTCTATAAGAGATCCAAGACCTGCCTATTCAGGCTTTAGAGGGTGGAGAGACAGGATGTTCCATAACCCACAGCACAGGGAAAACGCTCTCTTTATTTGGCCTCCTCAGATGTATGGAGGATCAGTAGGAAGTACATCTGAACTTAACCTTGAAGGCTGCACAGGAAGTTGTAAGATCAGTCTGGCATGCAGCTGTCCTGGTTCTTTGGTGTTAAAGCAGAGAGATGCCTTAGGTGTCTCATCTGACACATGGAAATAGCCATGGTGCCTACCTTCTAAGTTGCATGGAGGATTAGAATGGATAGTGAATGTCAAGGGCTTAATACTGAGTCAGGACCCTGTAAATCAGCAACAGATGCCGTCAGATATTACTGTCATTCCACGACACTGTGAAGCCTTTGATAGCCATTGCCAGCTCTGGAGCTAACCAAGGAGAGTTTGTGTGGTAGAAGTCATTTGAATATTGGCAAGTGAGTCCAGGAAGGGATGTTCCTTCTGCCTTGAAGCCCACGAGTCTGTGAAGTCAGAGGGGTTGGAGGTTCCCATGGAAACACAGCTATGATGACAGACAGGAGTGGGAAGCTAAGTAGGAGGGGAAACCTTCTAGCAAGAGACAGCCATGTGAAATGGAGCAGCGGAAGTGAGCAATCTACCTGGCTTGTAGGGGCAGAATTGGAACTGAAACTTGGAACGTTGCAGCAAGGACTCCCTGGGGTGATCTAGATGGATCCAGTGACATCTGAGACATTCTTCTGTTTTACTAATAGAATTCTGACTGGCCACAGCTTCTGACCTCATAGGAGAGAGAGTTAGGATAGATGAGGCTCAGAACAAGGACCCAGGAATAAAATGAGAAAAGTTTTTGGTTTATTTTTTTTCCTCCTTAAGTTTGAAAAGTACGGCTCTATCTGGCTTTGGGCTAGTGAACTATCTGTGCTTCTTTCTTTCTGGTTCTCCTCCTTTTGGATCTGCAACACTATATTAAACGTCTTTGATTTCTTGGTGAACCCATGAGTTACTGCACTGTCCAATGTTAAACTTCTTGGCCACCTCCTCTACTTTCTTTTGAAGGTACTGTGAGGCATCAACCTCGGATCAGATGGCTGACATATGAAAACCCTTCTGCCCCCTGGGGTCTGCTTAACAGCTTTTGTTTGACTCCATGTTTGCACCTTAAACAATCAGACCTACCAGGGGAAATACATTGTTGTTCATATTTTGCAAATAAATAAACTCAGTCTTTGGTGAATTGGAGAGAAGGTTTACCTGTGTAAGAGACCTTGCTGTTCTTTAGAGGATTGGCATTGGGTTCACTGATCACATAACACCTATAACACCAACTCTAGCTAATACCCTCTTCTGGCCTCAGGAGACATCTGCACACACATGAAGGTATACACACATTCATGTGTAGACACACATACGAATAAAAATAACATAAATGTTAAGTTGAGAATTAAATTATTATTATTATTATTATTATTATTATTTTCAATGCAGTTTATTCAGGAACATTGAACAATCCTCGGACCCCGGGGAAAGCCAGCCCACAGCTTAAATAGCCTCGGTAGCCAACCCAGGCGTGCCACGGGGGCAATGCAGATAGGTCCACATACATGGAAGCAAGCCAGATCCTCGGCCTTAGCCAAATGTGGAGTTGTTCCTGACAGAGAGCACTCACCATCGGGAAGGTGGAAGTTATTATTACCAGCTTTTAAGTGAGAAAACAAGGTTCTGATAGATCCTAGGTTAACCATGTTCCCATATCTTCTCACCTTTCAGCAGGTCAAAACAAAGCACTTCCCCTGTCTTGCCCCCACCTGAAAATGAAAGGTGAGAGGGAATATAAGGTCTGTGAGAGGATCTAGGCCTGAGCTTAGTTGAGGAAGAGGTAGGATCAGGCTGAGATTAGGGGCACTTTTCTCAGTTTTTCTTGATAAAAAATATTTGAAAATTTTTGTTACAGGCTTTAGCTACTTGCTCTTGTTATCTGTGAAAAGAGAGAGGGTACACTTGGAGACTGTGTTCAGACTTGGGGGATGGATACAGTGGTGTTGTCCAAAGAATTGGCAGCCTGAGGACTGGCCTCAACAGCGCTGTATGTCTGGGTTCTGACCAAAGTTGGAAACACCAGGCTGGCAGTGTGAAGTACCAGTGAGGCTTGGAGACTCTGCCCCACAATGCAGTCCTAGTGGGTCACTTTATGTCTTGTGGCCTCTGACTTCAAGGCAGAATCTGGATTTTTCTTGGGCCTGTGTTTCTAAAGCTTCACATCACACAGGGAAAAAGCACACATCAGAATTTGGATAAATCTGCACCATGGTTGACTCTTGGCCATAAAAGGACTAGGATGGAAAAGTTCCAGCATGTGGGGGATATGCCAAGTAGAAAAATAAGGAAATGTGCTATCTGCCGAGGGCTGTTTCCATTGCAACTTAAAAAAACCCACAGTCTAAATGGCAAAGTAGAAAAAGATCGTTTGGGGTCACATGAAAAACATTCAGTATTTGTAGACTCTAGGCATAGTTTGATCAAGGTGCTCAAAATTGTCCCTAGTATTCTGTCTCTCAGTCTCTTATTAAGACTTTGTGTCATCAGAAAGGAGGAATGCCAAGAATGTGAGGCAGGAAAAGTGGAACACCAAGGGCTCGAGACTGCTTTGTTTCTAGAGTCAGACACGTGGGGAGGGTAAGAATGGGCATGCTGTTCAATAGTCTTGGGATGCAGGAGGTCCTAGGAGAGCTTTGTTTAATTGGGTGACATATCCATCTTTTAAACCATTTGTAGTGTATAATTCGTAGAGGGTATAATTTAGTTCACTAGGCCTATCTCTGAGGTTAGAGGGTGGCAGCCGCACACACCACAAGAGCAGAGCAATGTTGTACTGAACAGTTCCCTGAGAATTAAATTGGATAGACCATTGTGTCCCTGAATGTGGGATATATACAAAGAAATAAGGCTACTGAACATTGGCTGTATGTTAATTCTGCTGTGGTCCTTTTCATCACCTGTGAAAGAGTGTTAAATGACATATTAACTATAGAGCATATCTGTGTTTTTCTACTTGGATTTGTGTAAAGTTCCACCAGCTAGGTAGCATACAAAAAATGGGAATTTATTTCTCAATATTTTGGAAGCTCTAAGTTCAAGACCATGGTGCTAGCAGATTCAGTGTTAGTGAAAGTTACTTCTAGTTCCTAGATAGATCATTCTAGCTGTTTCCTCATTTGATAGAGTAGAGCTCTGGTCTCTTCAACTCCTTATACTAGTGCCTTTCAATTTTCATAACGCTATGACCCTTTAATACAGTGCCTTGTGTTGTAGTGATGCCCACCCATAATATGCAACCCAAGGTGGTCATGGCCCACTGGTTGAGAACCACTGTGTTATATAGCTGTGTGCCCATCCTGCTCACTTTTCAAAGGCTTCACCTCCTATCATTACACTGATGGTTAGATTTCATTCTTGATTCATCAGGCATGCAACATTCAAAAAACAGAACATATGGTAAATATTGGAGGAATACTAATTGTTTGTTCTTGGTGTTACCTCCCCAGAGCATCATTCATTAATGTAACACTTCTGGCCTTTCACCTACCAGATTGTTAAGCTTTGAATAAGAATTGTTTGTTTTTAGCTCAATCTCTTCATGTTTGTGTTATTTTATTTTCATTAATTTGAGACTATCATATATTTTTATCATATTGGCTACCATTTCTTACCCAGATCCACCTGCATTTATGCCTATCCCTAAGCACTCCTAATTTTGTTTCTTAAAAACAAAACAAAACAGAAACTACAGTCTGTGGAGTCCAGTTTGCACTTCCATAAAGTACTTTGGTGTAATTCTAACCAAGCAAACTCTAACCAAGCAAGTCACAGACTTGTATGAAAAAACTTTCAGTATCTGAAGAAAGAAATAGAAGAAGATATCAGAAGATGGAAAGATCTCTCATGCTCATGGCTTGGCAGGATTAACATAGTAAAAATAACCATCTTACCAAAAGCAATCTATGATTTAATGCAATTCCCATCAAATTACCAACACAATTCTTTATAGATCGTGAAAGAAAAATTCTCAACTTCATGTGGAATAACAAGAAGCCCAGACTCTCTAAAACAATCCTCTACAATAAAAGATCTTCATACTTAAAAATAATAATAAAATAGAAACAGGGTAATGGTACAGAAATAAGATCAATGGATGAACCTTTCTTCTTTTATTTTTAAAATTTTTTGTTTAACACTTTTCATGCAATATATTTTGATCATATTTGTTCCTCTCCCTTGCCTCTTCCTAGATCTTCCTCACCTTCCTAGCTGCTCAACTTTGTGTACTTTCTCTTTCTCTCAACAAAAACAAAACTACAAAAAATCAAAACAAACCATTAAAGACAACAGCAACAAAATACCAAAATGAAACAAAAAGATCGCACACAAAAACAAAAACAAAAACAAAAACCGCCACAAAATCACTTTTTTGTTAGCCAACCACGCCTGTTATAAGACCTACCCTGAAGTTTGGTTGATAGACTCAGAGACCCTCAATTAGGGAAAACTGATCCCCCTGTTCCCAGAAGACTCAGTTACAAGCAGATCTTCTGTTAGGTGTGGGTCCAGTTCTCCTTCTCAGTGCTGGGATTTTGTCTGGTTTGAACCTGTGCAGTTCTTGTGCATGCTGTGACAGCCTCTGTGAGTTCAAGTGTATCGGCCCGCCCTGCAGTCTATGGAAGATAATGCTTCCTGGCAGTTAGCCACAATCTCAGGTTCTTACAACCTTTCCGCTTCCCTTTCCACATATATCCCTGAGCCTTGAGGTGAGGATTGTGCTAGAGACATCCCGTTCAGCACTGAAAGCTCCAAAATTCTTTCTAATTCCAGATGCCATCCTTAGGAATTCCACCTGCTTGCAGGTACTACCAGGCACACTGTATGTTAGCTTTTATGTAAAAATGACGCTGTGGCCAATATTCACTTTTTGCTTTTTAATTTAAGATTTTTTTTTTTCTGGAACTGAGTAGGAAATAGAAGAGCTATTTATCAGGCCATTTTGTTTTAATTTGGCCACATTACACTAATAATTACCAATAATCATTAATCATTATTCTGCCTCTCATTTTTTTTTCCTCAAATACTGATACCTTAAAATATCTCTGCCTAGGTCATATATGTGGTTTAGGTCTGCTCAATAAAGTACAGATTCATGGGTATCTTTCTTGAGGAAGAGGAAAACTGGAGGAAGAAACTCAAGAAATGTTCGTTTTTGACAGTCACTCAAGTGGTTCCTGAGGGAAGTGGAATTTGGAAGTCATTGCATTTTCTGTTTAAATCCCACATGTGTTGTAAAAAGAGTCACCTTTTCTCACTTCAAATGTAAAGAATTTCAGGTTTAAAGAGGAAAATTAATAATTAGGTACTCAATGCTATTCAGCCTGTATTCAGTAGAATCATGGCATCCATGTACTTTCCTTAAGCATATGCCCTGAACTCCCCATACTTAAGCTATTTCAATGCCTTTAGAAATGTGAAATGATTCTGAGGCTTAGAAATATAAAAGTTGTTTCTGAACTCACACGGGTTCATAATATAATCGAGATGGTAGAACCAAATACATCGAAAGGGAAAAATGAATTCTTGACGTAGGAATGTTAAAGGTAAAAAAAATAGTCCTTGCCAGATGGACAGTGGGGCCATAAAAAGAGTGTATTACAATGTGGAAGACACAGATAACGTTCAAATAGATTGTAAGCAAATGAAAAGTCAAGGGCAGTAGGCTGATGGGCAGTAAGGAAAATGACCATGAGGAAACGGAGTGAGGGAGTTCTGGATAAACTGACCTAACAAAACTCCTAGGTGCCTAGGCATACTCTATACTTATACTATACTTATACTATAGACTCATTCTCTATACTTACTGGCCTTTGTGTTCTACCTGCAACCATATTTCCAAAGATGGCTAGGAAATGAAGGAAATGAACCAAATGAAGGAAACTTAGATATTTCTATGACTTTAGTCTTTTTTTTTTTTGTAACTCAATTGCAAAGTTCTCAAGTGTGAACTTTCTAGATGAAATGTCATATTCCAATGTCAAAAGGTTGGAGCTCCAAAAGGTTGGAGTGAGAGAGGATGAAGGGCTTGATGAAAGGGTTGGGACTGCTTCCTGGGCAGAGATTTTATAAGGAAGCTCACACAGGTAGGCTTAGGAACATACTAAGTAGGCTGAGAAAACTGAGACGGCTCCTCACTTAAGAACACTGGCTGATTCTTAAGTGACATCAGCACATCAGAACCCATATGGTATCTCACAACTGTCTCTTAACTCCACCATCAGGGGATCCAACACTTTCTGGACTCCACAGGCCCTCCACACATGTTGTGTGGTTTGAGTAGGTTTGGTCCCCAAAGATTCATGTGTTTGAATGCTTGGCCATAGGGAGTGGCACTATTAGGAAGTGTTGGTTTGTTGGAGTAGGGATGGACTTGCTGGAGGAAATGCATCACTGTGGGGGTGGACTTTGAGGCTTTCTATGCACAAGCTCCACCCAGTATGGAATCAGAGCCTCCTCCTGGCTGCCTTCAGATCAAGATGTAGAGCTCTCAATTCCTACTCCAGCACCATGTCTGCCTGCAGGCTGCCATGCTTCCTGTCATGATTATAATGGACTGAACTCCTAGAATTGTAAGCCAGCCCCTATTAAATATTTTCTTTTATAAGGGTTGTCTTGGTCATTGGTGTCTTTTCACAGCAATAAAATCCTAACTAAGACACACGTGTTACACAGATATACACGCAGAGAGAACAGCCATACTCATAAAAATTTAAATGGGCTTAACCACATAAATGATTTCTTTTTAGGTGCTAAACCACAGACAAAGGACATATGCCAAGAGATACAGGACTTTGGAATAGGAAGTGATTTTCTGGGATAAATGGAAAGAGAAGTATGGGTTGAGAAAAATCAGGTGGGATTTTATATCAATAATTTAGAATAGGTAAGATCTTATTATCAAGAGGAACTGGAGATTATTTTGGCCTCAAGGCAGATACAGAGGTAGAAGACTATAAGCAAGCTTTAAAACCTTGTAGCCTGGCACATCAGTCACACAGCTGGCAGGCTGTAATGACTTGGGCCTGGCTTATTAAGCACATTTGAAAATTGGGTGAATTGCTTGATTTGGTAAAAAATTACATGGTACATTTAATCAGGCCTCCTTTAAGGAACAAATGTCATTAAACACCACTTAATTAGCTGCCCCTGCAGCCTGACTGGGTGAAAATTATATCCTTGACAAACTACAAAACATTTTTAAGGTCAAATATGGAGAATAAAAATACTACTGGATGCCCTCGGGTAATAGGCCCATAAAAGCCTGCCTCATTTTCATTCATTGAAAAGATTCATTTTGCATCACAGCTAATCAGAACTTGATGGGCCTTCTTTGGAGCATTATCTTAAGACAGGAAAGTAAAATAAGCAGGAAAAGAGACACACACACATTAAATAGTACACCAATTTATCAGTGTAGAGATACACACCTGTTCAATAACGCTCTTATTATCAGAGCTGTGGAGACTTGTTATAGGAATAAGAAATGCCCACTTGCTCTGTGAGCCATGGATACTGTGGGATGTCAGAGTGGCCTGCCTTCTGGCCATTCACAAGACACAGAGTTCAAACAGAGAACACAAAGCGGGCAGAGGGGATGGCCTCATTTGTTTCTACAATCTACACTCTGTGAAAACTGATGCTCCAATTTACGTAGAAAAATACACATATGTACAGTGTGATGAATCTTCATATATGAAAATCCCCCTCAATCAATGCTACCAGGTCAAGAGCTAACTGTCTTTAATAAGTCACAGTCCCATAATGCTCTGCTTCTTCACAGAGGCCAGCTTTCCCAGTTCCTATAATTTTTGTGAATGCTTTGCCTGGATTCTTTCACTCTTTAGTTTGTTAGCTTTACCTGTATTGTGTGGACCTCATTCCTGCTTACTGTAGTGGAGTTGTGGAGTGGATGAATAGGCCATACCTTATTTACTTGCTTTTGGGGTTCACATTAGGGTGGTATTTTGCTTGGAGTTATTAGGGATAATGGCACTGTAAACATGCCCTTTTGTTGAGTGTGTTTGCAACAGAATCTGTAGGGTTGCAAGATTCCCAGGGCTTAATGCAAGCACTTATTGAGAGCATGTCTAAATCCATTTCCCTGAGATATGAGCATATGTAGAAATATAAACATATTTGAGAGGATAGCTTAGGCTGTTATCAGGCTCCCCATGTACCTGAGAATGACCTTGAATTTCTGATTCTTCTGCCTCTACTTCCCAGGTGCTGGAACAACAGGAGTATACTACCATACCCAGTTTATGTGATGATGATAATTCATCCCAGGGATTTGTACATGTTAGGTAATACTCTTCTAACTGTATAGATAGCAATATATATGACATATAATATCATATCATATATGCCTATGCCTGAGTTGTTCAGCTCTTCTGAGTCTCTGTTTTCTTATCTACGTAATGGCAAAGACTGCTAACCAGGAATGCTGATCAGGGAGTTTAGGAATATAGCTTTTTCATCAAAGAAACCATCACCAGTGTTTTATCCACATCCCCACCCTTCCATAGTGTGGATGAAGTTGATTCTTGGTTTTTGTTAGATATCTTATCACAAACAGAGTCTACTTAACCTACATTGGGATGCTGATATGGTATCTCCTTAACAGATAAACGTTCTAATTGCAATCAGCAAAATCAAGTCATAATTAAAAGCTTGCAAATTGCTGTTCGTGGAAAAAGAAGCATTTTTCTAGCTCATCTGGTCAAGTCATACTTCCCCATCTCACACCTCTGCCCCACAAGAGTCTTATTAGGCATTTTTCCATTTCACTTAAATTTTTAGGTGGACTAGATATATTCTTCTACATGTTTAAGATAAATGTTAATTCAAAGATGTAATTTCTACAGTTTCTCATTTTAAGTAATTGACTATAGTTTGAATTATATGCTCATATGTTTGATTCTTCCATCATGTTTCACATACTAGGAAAATAAGTTTGTTCTCTGAGTTAGATCAGAAAACACCTGCTCCAAGATGGACCCTGAGTCCGTTCCATTGTGGAATAGATTCCAACCATAATGTCACATTTGAGGCCAGTGCTTCCTTTATGAAAACTGACATTTTCTCCACTGTGTACTGGCTGTACCTGCCTGGGTGCTTCTATGCCTTCTCTGGAACTGTGACTCCTTACTTACAAAGTAAAGTCTTTGGGCAAAGCTATGCTTAGCTCTTGTATTATTACCAAACTTTGGGAATAACTTGAAGTGGGGTTGAAGGGTGAGGCAGTTAATAGAATGAGTTTGATTACATTATTATCTTTGATTTCATACCCCCCCTATTTTGTTTGCCTGAAGATCTAGCTGTTTCAGCAACTAGAGATGGAAAATATTGCCCTACTCTGCCCACATCAAGGGTGGTCTGAGCTGTGTCATGGTTTTTGAAATGTTTGTGGAAGTGACCAGTCCTATGACTAGATTATAAGAGACTACTATGTTCAAAGTCTCCCTTGTGCTATGCTCACACTGCTGTCAAGTGGTCCAGTGGATTAATATGTGATGACTTATATTCAGATCTTTTGATTCACATGTAAGCAGTGTTTTACTTAAGAGTTATTAGCAATAATGGCACCAAAACTATGCCTTTTTGTGACTATGTTTGCCACATTACCTATCTGACTACAAGATTCCCAGGGCTTAATGCAAGCACTTGTTCTGAGTGTACCTGAAGCCATTGCCTTGAGATAGGAATATAAGCACAAAGTAAAGACATGGTGTTGGCTATTCAGAACAAACATAGTGCAACATAATTTCTCAATCCTTCCTATTGACCTGGATCCTGAGAATTAAAGGTCAGTGTCACACCATGAACTGGCACACTCAGTGCTATTTGGTCAGAATAAGAAAGAGTGGGGGGAGGGAGGGTGAGATTGGGAGGGAATGAGGGAGTGGGCGATGGCTGGGATACAAAGTAAATAACCTGTGATTAATATAAAAAAATAAAAATTATAAAAAAGGAAAAGGAATAAATAAATGAATAAATTTTCCATATTTAAAATTAAAAAAAAAGAAAGAAAGAATGGTAGGGATGGGCTGGAGAGATGGTTCAGAGGTTAAGAACACTGACTCTTCTTCCAAAGGTCCTGAGTTCATCAGCAACCACATGGTGGTTCAACCTTCTATAATGATATCTGGTGCCCTCTTCTGGTGTGCATCTGTGCATACAGGCAGAATACTGTATAAACATTTGCTCAATCATGTTTGTAGCAGCTTTATTCGTAATAGCCACAACCTGGAAACAACCCAGATGTCCATCAGTGGAGGAATGGATACAGAAATTGTGGTACTTTTACACAATGGAATACTACTCAGCAATTAAAAACAAGGAAATCATGAAATTTGCAGGCAAATGGTGGGATCTAGAAAAACTTCATCCTGAGTGAGGTATCCCAGGAGCAGAAAGACACAGACAGTATATACTCACTTATAAGTGGGTACTAGACCTATAAGATAGGATAAACATATTAAAATTTGGGCCTTAAAGATGGAGCTGGTTGAGGGGAGGGGCAAGATGGCAGCGCCAGGAGGACTCTCATTCTGAGCAGCAGCACAGCAGGATCAGCACAGTGAACAGCAATCAGAACTCTCGGCCATAAAACACAGTCACTGTGTTTCCCAGGTGAGAGAATACCCCACGGTGGGGGATTCAATCAGCTTTTAACTCACCCCGCTAAACCGCGGAAGAGATCCCAGTTCCACCAGACGCTTGGCTGCCGGCCGCCAGCCCCAGCCCCAGCCCAGATCCACAACCAGTGTCTCTGGTCACGGTCCCAGACTGAACCTTGGGCACCACACTATCAGAGACTGGAATTTTCAGTCGAGAGATAACCCCAGGGTACAGGAAACGATTGGGACCGGCCTTAGGTCACCCAGACATCCCCTGGAAAAGACTCGGGCGGGTTCCACGGGCACCCCAGGAGCCATCCCGGAGCCAGAGCCAGGGACCCAGGTTCCGGCACAGAGCCCTGCCTGCCTGCGTGCCTGATCCGCCAGAGATAGAAACGGCGGGTCTGATCTCAGAGCACTCAGCTCACCCCCAACCTGAAAAGGTCCCCGGAAAATTACCCAGCTTAGGGAGCCACTCGGGCTCCCAAAAGCCGCAAAGGCAGTCAAGGGCAGTTTCTGCGCACCAGACAGCTGGCAGAGACTGAGCCGCCATCACACAGCTGTGCTCCAGGCACAGGCGAATTTCTGTGGCCAGCCAGCTGACGGACACTGAGCAGTGTGCACCAGGGCAAAAAAAGACACTAGGAGTCCGTGTCTCCAGAGAATCCACGGGGAAGGAAGGAAACTGTACTGATCTAAATCACCCAATCCTTCCCTAGAAAAAGTCTAGCAGTCTAGTGGGGCCGAAGCGCCAGCACTCAGCTGTGCTCCAGACACAAGCAAAAACAGTTGAGGCGCACCTGATATCCAACTGGGTCACAGCAGCTGATCATTAAATTTGCAACAAGAAACCCAGAAACAGGGCAGCTGCCCTCAGGACTTCCCTGGGTGAGAGGAGAACCCCCTCGACTAACAAAGACCACAGTTACCACTCAGGTCTATATCCCTGAGGTGAGCAACTCCTGAAAAAACACCAGCCATCCAGGGACTATACCCAAAAAGCTGAGAAGACATCCTTCAGGAAAAACCAGCTTTCTGCAAAGGGGATTCTCTCCACCACAGGATCCCCAGGAACCACCAGAAAATAACCCCAAACTCCTAAGATAACACAATGGGTAGAGGCCAGCATAAAAGCTCAAGCAACAAAAGACAGAGCAATATGGCATCTCGAGAACCCAGTTACACACCCCACCATAACTGAAATCCAAGAAGATGACCTAACAAGTATGCTCATGAAGATGATAACAGAGGAAACAAATAAGATTCGTAAAGACATAGAGGAAGATAAACTCAAACAGAATATTGCCATCCGTAAAGAAATAGAGGAAGCTGCAGCCAAACAGTTTATGGCCTTTAGAAAGGAAATGCTTAAAACACTGAATGAAATGATAGAAACAGAGTTGAAGGAACTAAAAGAAAAACAGGAAAGTACAATCAGACAGGTGAAGGAAGTAAACAAAACAACTCAAGACCTGAAGATAGAATTGGAAAAATTAAAGAAAACACAAATGGAAGAAATAATGGAAAGGAAGAATCTAGGGAAGAAAACAGGAACTACAGAGTTAAGCATAACCAACAGCCTACAAGAGATGGAAGAAAGAATCTCAGGTGTAGAAGATACAATGGAAGAAATCGATGTATCTGTCAAAGAAAATGTTAAATCTGAAAAATTCCTGACACAGACCGTCCAAGAAATGCAAGACAATATGAAAAGACAAAACCTAAGAATAATAGGTATAGAGGAAAAAGAAGACTCCCTTCTCCAAGGCCCAGAAAATATTTTCAACAAAATCATTGAAGAAAATTTCCCCAAGCTAAAGGAGAGGCCAATTAGAATACATGAGGCCTACAGAACACCCAGCAAATTTGACCAGAAAAGAAAATCCTCCCGCCACATAATAATCAAAACAGTAAGTATACAGAACAAAGAAAAAATACTAAAAGCTGCAAGGGAAAAAGGCCAAGTAACATATAATGGCAAACCCATTAGAATCACACCTGACTTTTCAATAGAGACTATGAAAGCCAGAAGGGCCTGGACAGATATCATGCAGACCCTAAGAGAACACAGATGTCAGCCCAGGCTACTATACCCAGCAAAACTCTCAGTCCTCATAGATGGAGAAAACAAGATATTCAATGACAAAAACAAATTTCAACAATACCTACAAACAAATCCAGCATTACAGAAGACACTGGAAGGGAAAATACAACCCAAGAAAGCTAGCTACATTCAAGAAAACACAGGAAATAAATAACCTCACTTCAGTAAAAAAAAAGCAACCAAGCACACAACCTGATGACCACAGCCAATATCAAAATCAAGAGATCTAACAGCCACTGGTCATTAATCTCTCTCAACATCAATGGACTCAACTCTCCAATAAAAAGACACAGATTAACAGAATGGATACGTAAACAAAACCCAGCAATCTGTTGCATACAAGAAACACACCTAAGACACAAAGATAGACATTACCTGAGGGTAAAGGGTTGGAAGACGACTTTCCAAGCAAACGGACCCAAGAAGCAAGCAGGAGTAGCCATTCTAATATCTGATAAAATAGACTTTCAAACAAAATTAATCAAAAGAGATGGGGAAGGACACTTCATACTCATCAAGGGAAAATTCCACCAGGAAGACATCACAATCCTGAACATCTATGCCCCAAATACAAGGGCACCCACATTTGTGAAAGAAACATTGATAAAATTTAAAGCACATATAGATCCCCACACATTAATAGTGGGAGACTTCAACACCCCACTCTCAACAAAGGACAGGTCAACCAAACAGAAATTAAACAAAGAAACAATGTCTCTGACAGAGGTCATGAATCAAATGGACCTAACAGACATTTACAGAACTTTACACCCAAACACAAAAGAATTTACCTTCTTCTCAGCACCTCATGGAACCTTCTCCAAAATAGACCACATAGTGGGTCACAAAGCGAGCCTCAACAGATACAAGAAGATTGAAATAATCCCATGTATCTTGTCTGATCACCATGGAATAAAGCTGGACCTCAACAATAACAGAAATAACAAAAAGCCTACACACACATGGAAACTGAACAACTTGTTACTAAATGACAGCTGGGTCAGGGAAGAAATAAAGAAAGAAATTAAAGTCTTTCTAGAAATCAATGAAAATGAAGACACAACATACCCGAACTTGTGGGACACAATGAAAGCAGTGCTAAGAGGAAAGTTCATAGCACTAAGTGCCTTCAAGAAGAAATTCGAGACAGCTCATTCAAGCACCCTAATGGCTCATTTAAAAACCCTAGAAAAAGAAGAAGCAGACACACCAAGAAGGAGTAGACGGCTGGAAATAATCAAACTCAGGGCTGAAATCAATCAATTGGAAACAAATAAAACAATTCAAAGAATCAATGAAACCAAGAGCTGGTTCTTTGAGAAAATCAACAAGATCGACAAACCCTTAGCCAGGCTAACTAAAAGGCAGAGAGACACCACCCAAATCAACAAAATCAGAAATGAAAAGGGGGATATAACTACAGACACTGAGGAAATCCAAACAATCATTAGGACTTACTTCAAAAGTCTATATGCCACAAAATTTGAAAATCTAAATGAAATGGACAATTTTCTTGATCGATTTGACTTACCAAAGCTGAACCAGGACCAGGTAAATCAACTAAATAGACCTATATCCCCCAAAGAAATAGAAGCGGTCATCAAAAGTCTCCCATCCAAAAAAAGCCCAGGACCAGATGGCTTCAGCGCAGAATTCTACCAGACCTTCAAAGAAGAGCTAACACCAATTCTCTTCAAACTATTCCACAAAATAGAAACAGAAGGAATCTTACCAAATTCATTCTATGAAGCCACAGTCACCTTGGTACCTAAACCTCACAAAGACTCAACAAAGAAAGAGAATTTCCGGCCAATCTCCCTTATGAACATTGATGCAAAAATACTTAATAAAATACTTGCAAACCGAATCCAAGAACACATCAAAGATATTATCCACTATGACCAAGTAGGCTTCATCCCAGGTATGCAGGGGTGGTTCAATATACGGAAATCCATCAATGTGATCCACCATATTAACAAACTGAAAGAAAAAAACCACATGATAATCTCCCTAGATGCTGAAAAAGCCTTTGACAAAATCCAAAATCCATTCATGTTCAAAGTATTGGAGAGATCAGGGATACAAGGCACATATCTAAACATAGTAAAGGCGATATACAGCAAGCCTATAGCCAACATCAAACTGAATGGAGAGAAACTTAAAGCAATCCCACTGAAATCAGGGACAAGACAAGGCTGCCCACTCTCTCCATATCTCTTCAACATAGTGTTGGAAGTCCTTGCTAGAGCAATAAGACAGTTGAAGGAGATCAAGGGGATACAAATTGGAAAGGAAGAAGTCAAATTATCACTATTTGCAGATGATATGATAGTATACGTGAGTGACCCCAAAAACTCTACCAGGGAACTCCTACAGCTGATAAACACCTTCAGCAAAGTGGCAGGATACAAAATTAACTCAAAAAAATCAGTAGCCCTCCTGTATACAAAAGACAAAAGGGCTGAGAAAGAAATTAAAGAAACAACACCCTTCACAATAGCCACAAATGACATAAGGTACCTCGGAGTAACCCTAACCAAGGAAGTCAAAGACTTGTATGAAAAAAATTTCAAATCTCTGAAGAAAGAATTAGAAGATGATATGAGAAGATGGAAAGATCTCCCATGCTCATGGCTTGGTTGGATTAACATAGTAAAAATGGCCATCTTACCAAAAGCAATCTACAGATTCAATGCAATGCCCATCAAATTACCAACACAATTCTTTACAGACGTGGAAAGGAAAATTCTCAACTTCATATGGAATAACAAGAAACCCAGAATTGCTAAAACAATCCTCTACAATAAAAGATCTTCTGGAGGTATCTCCATCCCTGATCTTAAGTTGTACTATAGAGCAACAGTTTTAAAAACTGCATGGTACTGGCATAGAAACAGAATGGTGGATCAATGGAACCGAACAGAGGACCCAGAAATAAACCCACACACTTATGGACAACTGATCTTTGACAAAGACGCCAAAACCATACAATGGAAAAAAGATAGCATCTTCAACAAATGGTGCTGGTCTAACTGGATGTCTACATGTAGAAAAATGAAAATAGATCCATACTTGTCACCCTGCACAAAACTGAAGTCCAAGTGGATCAAAGACCTCAACATAAAACCAGACACATTAAATCGGCTTGAAAAAAAAGTGGGAAATACCCTAGAACTCATTGGTACAGGGGGAAACTTCCTGAACAGAACACCAACAGCACAGGCTCTAAGAGCAACAACCAATAAATGGGACCTCATGAAACTGAAAAGCTTCTGTAAAGCAAAGGACACCGTCATCAAAACAAAGCGACCACCTACAGATTGGGAAAGAATCTTCACCAACCCTTTATCTGACAGAGGACTCATATCCAGTATATATAAAGAACTAAAGAAGCTGAAAAGCAGCAAACCAAATAATCCACTTAAAAAATGGGGAACAGAGCTAAACAGAGAATTCTCTGTAGAGGAATACCGAATGGCAGAGAAGCACTTAAAGAAATGCTCAACCTCATTAGCCATTAGGGAAATGCAAATCAAAACAACCCTGAGATTTCACCTTACACCCATGAGAATGGCCAAGATGAAAAACTCAAGTGACAACACATGCTGGAGAGGTTGTGGAGAAAGGGGAACCCTTCTCCACTGCTGGTGGGAATGTAAACTTGTACAACCACTCTGGAAATCAATCTGGCGCTTTCTCAGACAACTAGGAATAGCGCATCCTCAAGATCCAGCCATACCACTACTGGGCATATATCCAAAAGAGGCTCAAGTACACAAAAAGGACATTTGCTCAACCATGTTTGTAGCAGCTTTATTTGTAATAGCCAGAAGCTGGAAACAACCCAGATGCCCCTCAATTGAAGAATGGATGCAGAAATTGTGGTACATCTACACAATGGAATATTACTCAGCAATGAAAAATAAGGAAATCATAAAATTTGCAGGTAAATGGTGGGATCTGGAAAGGTTCATCCTGAGTGAGTTGTCTCAGAAGCAAAAAGACACACATGGTATATACTCACTCATATAGACATACAACATAGGACAAACCCACTAAAACCTGTGCATCTAAAGAAACTAAGCAAGAGAGAGGACCCTAACTAAAACGTCCAATCCCCATCCGGAAAGGCAAAGAGGATGGACATCAGAAGAAGAAGAAAACAGGAAACAACCTAGGAACCTACCACAGAGGGCCTCTGAAAGCCTCTGCCCTTCAGACTATCAAAGCAGATGCTGAGCCTGATGGGCAACTGTTGGGCAGAGTGAACGGAATTTTAGGTAAGAACTGGGAAATAGTAAGAGCTGGAGAGGACAGGGTCTCCACAAGGAGAGCAACAGAACAAGAAAATTTAAACATAGGGAACTTCCCAGAGACTCATACTCCAACCAAGGACTAGTCATGGAGATAACCTAGAACCCCTGCACAGATGTAGCCCAGGGCAGTTCAGAGTCCAATTGGGTTACATAGTAATGTGAAGAGGGACTGCCTCTGACATAATCTGATTGGCCTGCTCTTTGATCACCTCCCTCTGGGGGGGAGCAGCCTTACCAGGCCATAGTAGAGGACAATGCAGCCACTTTTGATGTGAACTGATAGACTAAGATCAGAAAGGAGAGGAGAACCTCCCCTATTAGTGGACTTGGGGAGTGGCATGCAAGCAGAGGGAGGAGGGAGGGTGGGATTGGGATGGGAGGAGGGAGGGGCTTATGGGGGGATGCAGAATGAATAAAGTGTAATTGATGAAAAATTTAAGAAAAAAGGGAAAAAGATAATTTAAGAACCTTAAATGACTTTCAAAATTGGAGGAAAACATGGAGTTAGTCAATTGGCATGGAGCACGTCTCGCCCCTGGGGGCAATGGTCTCCTGAACCTACTCAGACCTCGGACACCACCACTGCTAGTTCTAGAACTGACGCAGGATGTTCCAACGAGGGGTTAAGGCTTCTCATAATATTTCCTATAAGCCCACATCTGTTTGTCTATATCCCCCATTTTTATTCATTATTAGCCAGATAGAGCCAAGTAATTGTGGTAATGATACTTGCTTTTTTGCCCAATGCTGGAATGCTAGTAAATTTAGGTATGCCCTGGTTACTCACATGCCTCACTGGGTGCCTGTGCCCATTGATGCCCCTCACGCTATGACTCTCTTCAGACAGAAAAGGGATCTTGGAACTACAGCCACCATTGTTACTACCATCTCATTAGTGGCTGTTGGAGCTACCACCAGGGCATTAGCCATGAGTCATACTGGGCAGACTGCTCAGACCCTGAATAATCATTTAGCCAATGTAGCTCATGCCTTAGTTGTACATAAAGGAATTAATGCTCAACTAAAAGGAAGCTTGATGGTGTTCAATCAGAGGATTGACCTCTTGCAGGAGCAAATTGATACCCTATGGCAAATCGCTCAACCTGGCTGTCAATGAAAGTATGCTGGACTTTGTGTCACTAGCACACAACTTGAGAATTTTTCCTGTGCTGCAAATCTGTCTAAACAATTGTCAAGCTATATTTTAGGTAATTGGACTGGAGAATTCGATACTATGATGGAGCAGCTGAGAGTGGCCATTGTCACAGTAAATTCTACCAGAGTGGACGCAGGACTAGCCACAGGATTATCAACATGGATTGCTGCAGCCATGAATCATCTGAAGGAATGGGCGGGCATGGGAGCGTTAGCAGGCCTTCTGGTGTTGGTCTCCTTGGTTTGCCTGTGGAGTATATGCAAGATTAGAGTCTCACAACAGTGTGATGCAGCCATGATCATTCAGGCCTTTACAGCCATGGAAGCAGGACATTCTCCCCAAGCATGGTTGGATACCATAAAGCTAAAATGATACGCTCAGGATGCGAGGCTAAGCACTGCACTCAGGGTCAGCCGCTTTGGACCCAGAGAAGAGCATGTCTGATTGCATGCGGGTTGATGCCCGAGGTCCCGCCTCTGAGAAAAAGGTATCGGACGGTCTGATGCTCTTTGGGTGGATGACACCTAAATGAACATCTGTACAAAGTCCCAATTTATTTCTAATATCAGAGATCAGACCTCTACTCTTGTCTGATGCGTCTAAAACAAAAAGGGGGAACTGTAGAGAGCTGCGGAATGCTATGCCTTAAAGATGGAGCTGGTTTCCGCCTTCTACCTTCCCGATGGTGAGTGCTGTCTGTCTCGAACAACTCCACATTTGGCTAAGGCCGAGGATCTGGCTTGCTTCCATGTATGTGGACCTATCTGCATTGCCCCCGTGGCATGCCTGGGTTGGCTACCCAGAGGCAATTTAAGCTGTGGGCTGGCTTTCCCCGGGGTCCGAGGATTGTTCAATGTTCCTGAATAAACTGCATTGAAAAAAAAAATTTGTACACCTAAAGAAGATAAACAAGAAAGAGAACCGGGATAAGATGATCAATCCTGGTAGAGAGCTGCGTAATGCCACGCCTTAAAGATGGAGCGGGTTTCCGCCTTCCACCTTCCCGATGGTGAGTGCTCTCTGTCACAAACAACTCCATATTTGGCTAAGGCTGAGGATCTGGCTTGCTTCCTTGTATGTGGACCTATCTGCATTGCCCACGTGGCATGCTGGGGTTGGCTACCCAGAGGCTATTTAAGCTGTGGGCTGGCTTTCCCCAGGGTCAGATGATTGTTCAAGGTTCCTGAATAAACTGCATTTAAAAAAATGTAAAAAAAAAAATCTACCATTCCAATAAGAGGGATGGTGTCTGAAAAAAAAATCATTAAAAATCATAATATTATCTTCTTAAAAAAAAAAGACATATGGGATGGACATTGGATGTAGGAGAAAACAAGTAACAGAGGAGCCTACCATAGAGGGCCCCTGAAAGACTCTACCTAGCAGTATATCAAAGCAGATGCCAAGACTCAATACTGTATAAATAACAAAAAAAAAAAATCTTTAAAAAAGTAAAGAAAGAATGGATGAGCACCTCTTTCTTGAGCATTAACACTGGGCATGTTGAGACAAAAAGGATGAGGTACATGTAGGAGAAAACCCTCTAACAGTGAATTTAGTTAGTATTCTGTATAAAAACTTGTTAGCTATCTACTTGCATTTAACGAATTGGTTAAAACTGTCTAATGAGGATGTATGAGTAGCATCATTATAAGGAAGACAAATGGGGAAATGGTGCACAACCAGGGCCTGGATTTTTGTCTCCCTATTTGTTTTTTAAATGGGGATGCTGCCAGGGATGAGTGATGTGGGATGATTCCATGTGTTCTCATCAATGCCCGGATACTTACCCATGAGGTCATGCAGCTTACAGAAGGAGTATTATGATGACTATTTTTTTTGTCTCCTTGACTGACCACAAATATCCAGATACCCAATTATACATTATTTCTGAGTGTTTTCTGAGGATGCTTCTGTATAGAATTCAAATCACAATTGAGTTTGTAGACTAGGAAAAGCAGATTATACTCCTTGATACGAGTGAGACTCATCCAAAACACTGGAAACTTGAGTATAGCTAAAGTCTCTCTTAGAGAGAATACTTGCTCTCTTTCTTAGAGTTGGGATACGAAGTCTACCTTTGGACTTATAATTGGAATGGATATATCTCATTAGCTCCCGTAGGTGCCATGCTTTGTCACTTGAGACAGAATTATTCCTTCTTTGTACTTCTAGCTTAATATAAAGGGCTGAAGATCTTGGATTTATCAACTTTTAAGAACTCTGAGAGTAAAGCCCTAATGTTTTGTGTATGTATATATTTGTATCATATTTACCTCTTTTCCTCTAGTAAGTTAGATAAATACTAATACAAAGAATTGTCTCAGCTCCTTGTGCAATGGTGTGTATTCACTCGAGAGCGGACACAATGTCTGTATGAACACTAGGTGCACATATGGGGAGTGGAAGCTGAGTTGTATACATACTTAAACTCAACTCTTTATCCTAAAGTCCTTATTTTCTTCTGTCTCTCCTCTTTTCTAAGTTCTATTTCTACTTTAACTGCTTTTCTTTCTTCTGCTTCTAGCTCATATTCCAATGTTGCTGCAGAAACCATTTTTCATGTTGAATAAAGATCAAGGAAAACTTGACATTTTCAGGTATTTAAACTCCACCCAACAGATTTTTTTTTTTTTTTGGTCCTTTCTGCTCTTGGCATACCATCTCTTTTTTGAAGTAGAACATATATAGAATAGTGTATCTCTTTACAATACAGGATGGGTCTTTAGACCCGGAATCACCATAACCTGGTGGCTTGTGAGACCAGAGCCAGGACTCTACTGCAGACCTTCTGAGTTAGAATTTGAACTTTGACAAACTTTTCTAGGTCCATATTTGAGATTCACCATTCTAGGTATGTAAAGGGGTGAGGGAATAGAGGAGGAAGGAACCACCATGAAAAAGCATTAAATTATCCCAGGACTTCAGGACAAATTCACTAAGCAGACAACTGAGGACCAGAGGGGCAGGCATGTGCCTCATATCCTCCTGTATGGGAAGTGACACTGAAAAATAAGACTGGGCATCTGTTACCTAAGCGCGAGTTCTATTCATTATGGCTTGCTGCCACTCACTGCTCAGGCTAGAAAATGGTTAAGCTCTATAGTCTAGGGCATTTACACAGCCCAAGAAGAAATAGAACATTCTCGTGACACCTGGAGCCTGCAGCACAAGTTCTGGTGAAACAGGGTGTTAAAAGAATCTTAAATAATATTGTTCCCTTCTGATTCCACTACTGTGCAGCATCTAGGTTGTTTATTTTATTACTAGCATGAATCACTGTCTCACACTATTTGGTTATTTACTCCTTTTGCATGGTTGCTGCCATTAGACTTATTTCATAAGACCATGAGCCTTTACCATTTGCTTGGCACTGTTTGCCTATCATTACCATACTGAATGCATTTAACAGTCATTTGTGCAATATATTCATTTAAGAAAACTGGAGTCTTGAAAATAAACACAATTTATAAGCATTATTTTTGTTTAGATCACCGAGGTGGGCCATTGTCTGCCAACAGTGACTCTAGGCACTCTGCACATGCAGTCCTTCTGGTAGAGACAATCATTTCTATTTTTCTTGTAGGGATGGGTACTCAGTGGGACAGAGTCAAGAGCCCGAGATCTTTTCACAGTTCCTTAATGTCATCTCTGTGTTGTGTTGCAGGTTCTTCTGAACCGACACATTTCCTCTAGAACCCATGGGAGTGGTTCAGGGGACTCAGTAAGTAAACATGGCATGTTTGGGAAAGCAGATAACTTGCAAGATTTCACAGGCCACCCTCACTCACAGTCAAGTCATACCAAACATATAAGGGAGGAGTCTCAGAGAAGTTCACGTTCTCTGAAATTTCTGCTGGTCTGTGGAGGCTCCTGAAGATTGTGTGGATTTCCAAGCTTGTTCCTCCAGGTTCATCTGTGTTGGGGAGGGCTTTTCAGTGATGCACATGTTTTTTGAGGGGTCATCTCTTTTACCACCAGTAACTACTTACCCACATGCCTGTTAACTGCAAAACAAAAACAAACAAAAAAAAAAAAACTCTGTTTCACTATGTTGGATTTTGGTGCTACCATTACCTTGCTGTATCACAGGTTCCCTTTCTGGGGTGAGTAGAGATGTGTGTTATGTCTACTCAGGAACACTCTCACAGAACACCCTGCCAGAGCTGAGACTGATTTTTGAGTCTCTTGACTTTATATGACTTCCACATGCAAGAAGATCAAAAGGAGGATTCATTCATCTATGCTTAGCAGAAGTCATGGGTTAGACAAAAGGGACCATTTTCTGCGCATTATATTTTATAATACTCAGAACCCCACAGAGCTAAATCTTATCATCTGTGTCTAACTGAGCAGTTCAAGGATAGGCAGGTCTTTCTGAAAAGAGGCTGATAGTGAGCTATCTTACTTCCAAGTCTGTCATCTGTCATGCCATTCTGTCACCTCTTCATTCCTTCTTATTTAAAGAAACGGCTTCCTTGGTCTATGGATTGTAGCAAGGTTATCCTGTACTTTCTGGCTAATATTCACATATAAGTAAGTACATACCATGCATGTATTCTGGGTCTGGGTTACCTCACTCAGGATGATTTTTTTCTAGTTTTATCCCTTTGCCTGTAAGTTGCATGATGTCTTTATTTTTAATAGTTGAGTAGTATTCCATTGTGTAAATGTTCCATATTTTCTTTATCCATTCTTCAATTATGGGTCATCTAGGTTATTTACAGTTTCTGGCTGGAACAAATAAAGCTGCCATGAACATAGTTGAGCAAGTGTCAACTTGTGGTATACTGGTACATCTTTTGAGTACATGCCTAGGAGTGCTATAGTTGAGTCTTGAGATAGTTCTATTCCCAAATTTCTGAGAAACCTCCAGATTGACTTACATAGTGATTGTACAAGTTTGCCCTCTCTCCAGCAATGGAGAAGTGTTCTTCTTGCTCCACATCCTCACCAGCATGTGCTGTAACTTGAGTTTTTGATCTTAACCATTCTGAGGAGTGTAACGTGGAATCTCAGAGTCGTTTTGATTTACATTTCCTGATGACTAAGGACATTGAGTATTTCTGTAAATGCTTCTTGACCATTCAAGATTCCTCTGTTGAGAATTCCATTTAGCTCTGTACCCTATATTTTAATTGAATTATTTGGTTTGTTCATGTCTAATTTCTTGAGTTCTTTATATATTTTGAATATTAGCCCTCTGTTGAATGTAGGGTTGGTAAAGATCTTTTTCTATTCTGTAGGCTGCTGTTTTGTACTATTGACAGTGTTTTTTGGCTTGCAGAAGATTTTTCAGTTTCATGAGATCTCATTTATTAATTGTTGATCTTGTTAATTGTACCTGAGCTGTTGGTTCTGTTCAGGAAATTCTGTCTTATACCAATGAGTTCAAGACTATGCCCACTTTCTTTTTATTAGATTTAGTGTATCTGATTTTATATTGAGGTCTTTGATCCACTTGGACTTGAGTTTTATGAAGGGTGATAAATATGGATCTTATTGCATTCTTCTACATGTAGGCATCCAGTTAGACTAGCACCATTTGTTGAAGATGCTTTCTTTTTTCCATTGTATGGTTTTGATTTCTTTGTAAAAAAGCAGATGCCCATTGGTGTATGTATTTATTTCTGAGTATTCGATTTAATTTCATTGATTAGCTTTCTGTTTTTAATGCCAAAACCATAGGAAAACAATGTTACAATTTACAGACCCAAAGAAGCCAAGGAGGGGTAAAGAGAGGATGCTTGAATCTCACTGAGAAGAGGAAATAAAATAGACACCTGAAGTAGATAGAGGGATGGATCTGGATGGTAAGGGGGTGGGAAGTATATCTGGGATGGGGATCAGGTGTGGGGAGAGCAGGGTAGTGGTGAGAGGGGAGGACTGGGAGAGAGAATGGAAATCTGTGTGTGGGGGAGCATCTCTCAGACAGGAGAGGCTCTCCGGAATCTATGAGGGTGACCCTAGCTGACGTTTCTAGCAGTGATGGTTAAGGAACCTGAATTCTCCACCTCTTGAAGCCAGGTGGGACTTCCAGTGGAGAGAGAGGGACAACAACCCACTCATAAAACCTTTGACCCAAAATTTGTTTTGCCTTGAAGATAAATTGCCTTGAAGTGTAGGGATAAAGATTTTTTTTTTTATTGTTTGTTATTATTAGTTACATTTTATTAACTCTGTATCGCAGCTGTATCCCGCTCCCTTATTCCCTCCCAATCCCACCCTCCCTCCCTCAGCTTCTCCCTGCCCCTTTCCAAATCCATGGACTGGGGAGGACCTCCTCCCATTTTGTCTGGCCCTGTTTTATCAGGTATCTTCAGGGCTGGCTATGAAGTCCTCCTCACAGAGGTTGAGGGAATGGCAAAGCAATGACTAGTCCTACTTGAGACCTATCCCATGGGAGAGAGCCAAATTCTGTCCCCATTAATTTGCTATGCTTGCATACAGAAGACTAGCATAACTGTTTTCTGAGAGGCTTTCTCCAGCTGATGATAGAAACAGATGCAGAGAACCACACAGACAAAGACTATGCTGAACTTGGGGAGTCTTATGGAAGAGTGGGAGTAAGGACGAGGGAGCTAGAGGGGTCAAGGACACCATAAGAAGACCTACAGAGTAATCTAACCTGGTCTCATGAGGACTCACAGAGTCTGAACCACCAACTAAAGAGCATACATGGGCTAGACCTAGGCCCCCCTACACATATGTAGCAGATATGTACCTTATTATTATGTGGGCCCTCAGAAACTGGAGTGGGGGCTGTCTCTGACTCTGTTGCCTGCATTTGGATCCCTTTCACATAACTGGAATGCCTTGTCAGGCCTCAGTGAGAGAGGATTTTTTTTTCCCAGGAGGTCTGAGTGTTCTTTATTTTATTTTATATTTATTTTTTTATTAATTAAACATTATTCACTTTGCATCCCCCATAAGTCCCTCTCTCCTCCCCTCCCAATACCACCTTTCCATCCCCTTCTTCACGAATGCCCCTCTCCAAGTCCACTGATAGGGGAGGTCCTCCTCTCCTTCCTTCTGATCTTAGTCTACCAGATGTTCTTAGTTCTGTTAGGAATTGAGATGGCAGGCTGGGTTAATACCCATGAAAAGCCTCCACTTCTCTGGGAAGAAGCAGTGGGGATGGGAATGGGAAAGTGTGAGACTGGGGGGAGTAGAGGTAGGGTCTGGGATCAGGCTACAAAGCGATTAAACAAATAAATAAATAAATGGAAAAAAAGAGAAAGAAACTGCCTCCTATCAGAGAGTACTCCACACAGTCCTCATCAGTTTGGATGAAGCTTGAACATAAGCTTAGAAAAACTGATTTTAATGCTTTATCTTGAACAATCTTTTTTTAATTATTTTTATGGATTCAATGTTTATTTTTTCACTTTTTCAAACTTTTATTAATTATACTTTATTCACTTTGTATCCCCCCATAAACCCCTCCCTCCTCCCTTCCCAATCTCACCTTCCCTCCTCCTTCTTCACGTGTGCCCCTCCCCAAGTCCACTGATAGGGGAGGTCCCCCTCTCATTCCTTCTGATCTTAGTCTCTCAGATCACATCAGGAATGGCTGCATTGTCAGCTTCTGTGGCCTGGTAAGGCTGCTCCCCCCTCAGGGGGAGGTGATCAAAGAGCAGGACAATCAGTTTATGTCAGAGGCAGTCCCTTTTCCCATTGCTATGGAACCCACTTGGACACTGAACTGCCATGGGCTACATCTGTGCAGGGGTTCTAGGTTATCTCCAAAAATGGTACTTGGTTGTTGAATGAGTCTCTGGGAAGACCCCTGCGTTCAAATTTTCTGGTTCTGTTGCTCTCCTTGTGGAGTTCCTGTCCTCTCCAGATCTTACTATTTCCCACTTCTTTCATAAGATTCCATGCACTCTGCCCAACAGTTGGCCATAAGTCTTAGCATCTGCTTTGATAGTCTGAAAGGCAGAGCCTTTCAGAGGCCCTCTGTGGCAGGCTTCTAACTTGTTTCCTGTTTTCTTCTTCTTCTGATATCCATCCTCTTTGCCTTTCGGGATGGGGATTGAGCATTTTAGTCAGAGTCCTCCCTCTTGATTAGTTTCTTTAGATGTACAGATTTTAGTAAGTTTATCCTATATTATATGTCTATATGAGTGAGTATATACTGTGTGTGTCTTTCTGCTTCTGGGACAGCTCACTCAGGACGGCCTTTTCCAGTTCTCACCATTTACCTGCAAATTTCATGATTTCCTTATTTTTCATTGTTGAGTAACATTCCATTGTGTAGTTGTGCCACAATTTCTGCATCCATTCTTCAGTTGTGGGGCATCTGGGCTGTTTCCAGCTTCTGGAAATTTTTCCCTTGGTCCTGTGTACCTTTTCCTGAGATTACATCTATCCTTCATCCTGTGCACTACGTGCCCTTCATCTTGCAAATGGCTCCACCACAATGTCTAGTCTTTACTTCCTGAAGTAGTCAGAATTGATAACATGATTCTGAAAGATTCCCAATGAGAAATGAATTAGTTCTCATTAGATTCTGGATGAATAGTCAATGAGTAAAATCTCTCCTCACAAAAGAGTCAGATAGATGGGCTTGCACCTGGACTCCATCCTGGTCATTCATTAGCCTTGACATCTTGACTAGCAAGCCATTATTAAGATTCTTCCTCTGGTGGTCGTGCCTGGCCAGAGAACAGTGCTGAATTGTAAGTGCTCTGATCTGAATGTTCCCTCTCCCACACCCATGATGTAGAATCATGGCTTATTGAGATCTGCCTACATGATCACTGCATACTCTTTAAGGAAGGAAGTAAGTAGCCTCTTGAAACTCATGTTATGAGTGCAGACACTGCCACCAGTTTGTACAAAAAAATGATAAAGGGAGTTATGTAAAAATATGTCTGTGCTATCAACAAGATGCTTACATTTTAAGGAAGATTATAAAGAAAGAGTAAGCAATAGCTTCCACAGTCATCTATAAAGTCCAAAGTCCAAGTACAAAATGCTCTGTAAATGGGTGCATCTGATGGTGTACAATAAATGAACCTAATAAATCTTTAAAAGTGTAATATAGAAATAGTAGAACTCATGTGACTTAATGACAGGTTGACAAGTTAGCAGAGATAAGAGTTAAAAACAAAACCAAAAAAACAAAAGGAGTATTCTGAACTGTGGTCATATTAATTTGGAGTCTACTTTGTCAAATCAGAACTAATTTCAACTAGGCTAAAGGTTACTTAAGACTCGAGGGTTTGCTAAGCAGAACAGAAAACATTAGAAAAAATGGAGGTCAATATAAAAGAGAAACATAATTAAAAAAAAAAAAAAAACAACAGTCTTCCAAGATATGTGAACTGGAATTTGCAAGCATTTGCCATGTTGATCATAAACAAAACTTCTGTTTTCATTACATCAGATCTGAGAAATTCTATGGAAAAACAATCTTCAGGTTAAAAAGCAGTGCACCTCCTTCCCCTTTTCCTTTGAAAATACAGTGACTCACATGGAGCCTTTGCCAATTCTCATCTGCTTTCCTGTGTTCGCTAAATGCAGAGGGTGTTTCCTGGATTCTAAATGTAACTTCACTAACTCTGGCTCTTTCCCTTGGGCACTTTCAACTAATGAAGTTTTACCTCACTTGTCGCATACTGGTGAATGTATCCATTGGAAAATTAGCAGGAAGACAACCTGGGGCTTTTTAGGAGTAATTAATGTGTTTGGAATCATAGTGGAATCTAATTGCTGGTTATAAAATGTAGTCTTGCTCTGTTGTTACCGGGATGCTGTAGGTTTGGTTTGGGTGCTGGGAAGGGCAGAGGGAGAATTAGTGCTCATTAATAATCACATTACACAGACATCCTCATTTTAGCCCTGTTGACTCATTGTCTCCATGCCATGTGGAAGTCTGCTTTGAACTTCCAAAGATGATTTATTTTGGCTGAGTTAACATGAGAAAAATCACAATGCCTAATGACTAAGTATTCATGGATGGCTATAAATTACTCTCTTTCTTTGCTCTAGATAATAACATTATTTTTCAACATGCCTGAGTGTGATTATGAAGGACAGTTGCTTTTTTAATTTTTTAGTGTATCTCACCATGAAGACGGTTGTGTAACTAATTCCCCCTTTCCAAAAGAATAGTGTTTCCTTCCTGTCTCTCCTCTCCCCCACACCCTGTCTATATGCCTTTGCCCTTCCTCTTTCTGTCTCTCCTTCCTCCTTTCCTCTTTTTCCCTTTCTTTCTCCTCCACATCCCTCCTTCTGTTCCTTTTTTTAAGGGATAAGCATGAATGAATGAACTGTTGTTTCTGAGCATTTATCTGGGCCCTTTTGTCTGGGATAAAAATCCTTGGATATGTGTCAGGAAATCTGAAAGTTTCTCAGCATCTTGCTGTCACAGGGCTATGAAAACGACTAGAAATATAATTTTGTCAACTCTCAGTTTCCTGTTTGTCAGTTCAAGATAAAAATTTATTTGCCTATACCTTAAACTTATTGTGAGGACCAATGAAGATAAGAAGAAAGTTACCTAAAAAGAAAATGAAAATGGTGCAATGATTATAAATATACACATGTATGTATATGTACATATATACACGTGTATATACACGTGTTTGTGTATATATGTGTATTAGTGTGTGTATATTCTTTTTCTGATGCACTCTACTGGAATTAGCTCTGGAAATCTTAACTTAAGAAAATATAAAGGAATTCTAATGTTTATGCTGATTTCCCAGTGTTCATCTATCAGCCAAGCACTGTGATAATTGCTTTCTAAAGATATACTCAGTCCTTAGCAAGCCCAGCCCATTGTTCTTGTCACTCCCATCACTGTGAAGTGAGGACTGAGGCTCATACACATGTGGAAATCAAAGCTGCAGCCTGAGGTTGTCCTTAATGATCAGAGTCTGGTATAGAAGGGCACCAGGGGCATTCCTACTTTTGCTGGTTGACAGCATTCAGCATTTCACTTAGAGCTGCTGGAAAATTTCAAATATGCATTTCTTTTGTTGTTACTCTTCTACAGCAATAATATAAATTGCTCAACTTAACACAAATTAATGTAGAATTCTAACATTTGAAATATTGGTGAAATAAATTGCCATGTCTTTTCTCTAGTCTTGTAGCATTTTCCGCAAAGACCTTGATTTGTCTTGCTCTGGCTACTTTGCCACTTCCCAATCAACCAAAACAGGAACAACTCATAGTAGGGAAGAGCCAATGGATAGACTCTAACTTTGAGGTCAGTCCAAGGTGAACTATCAATAATCTGTCAAGGGAGTCAGTGCGCTGTAAGACAGAGTAGAATAAAAGGGACAGTGGGCAACCAGCAGATAACTTTGAAGAGTTCTCTGGGGTCTCACATTATGTGCATCGGTGAGATCCTTCTGTGAGTGCTGCTTGCCATTGTTCTTCATTTATCTGAGGGACAGAGAACCAAGGAAAATGTTAGCTGTGGAAAGGGAGGCATTGATCTGGACTAGAGTGTTTCTCCTAATGCAAAGAAGGTAAAATGCTAAGATGACAGGAGTTCACTTATTCCTGATGAGTACAACATTCATACTGCCCCAGGCATACTGCTGATGGGCCTGAAACAGATCCAGGATTTAAGACAAATGATAAACCCATAAGCTGTCTGCAAGTATTGTTGTTACATAAAGCACTCTGTGAACCTGATAGACCTCAGTTGTGTGTGGAGGACAGTGGCTGGAAGCGGTGACAATTAAAGGGGGGAAAGCTGTTCAAGGAAAGTGAGAAGGCAGATAACTAGGGCCCCTCTGTGAAAGAGAAATCTAGTAAGCCAATGGGAGATGATCCTGAGCTTAGCCAGACAGCCCATTTTCTCTTAGGAGAAGGTAGTTCACCCACCATCTAAGTTTCAAGGACTAACTTTGCATCTAAAAGTCTGCACATCACACCATTGCTTCATTTCTTCCACATTTTCAGCCATAACAAGTGTCTTCTGTAGGACCTTTATAGGTGGCATTCTTGCTTCATGTCTTGTTTTCCTGTCCCAGAGACAAAGGGCCCAAGTGTCTCAAAACGTGAAAAGGAGGTGCTAGGTGGGAAGCTGTCAGAGGAGAGGTGGGCAAGATGCATGGCACATATGATTTCTGCTTGTGGGGGGGGCATACTGATAAAGTTTTTCAGCAACCATTACATCAATATTAGGAACTTGGTGGACAGGGAGGGAGTAAAGGCAGTAAAGTAAAAGTATTAAGATTGCAACCAAATCAACTACCAATGTAGAATGGTTATGAAAACCATGTGAAGTGCAATATAAGGTTTAGATGATAAGAAAATACCAACTCTTAATGTAGATGGGTAAGGATCAAAAGGTAGCCACTGGAGGCTGTAAAGAGTGCCAGGAAAAAAGCATCTTCTAGAAGGAGTGGAAAGGATTGAGGAAGAAATATATCACTCACACTTTCCACTGTCCTGTAAGGCCAGGGATGGGACTTAGGCAACAAATATCTGTGGTGCTGCCTGAAAACTATTCCTAGTAGCAGGCTTTGGGTCAGGAATGGACTGTTTCTCTGCTCAGACTGACATTTACTGAAATCTACTTCTCTGCTCATAGCCTGGGAGGATAGATGGATAGAAACATTGGGAGTTCGCACCAGATACAATTTCCCCCTTCATAAAGGCATAGCCTAACTCACAACAATGGCTCAACTTCTTACTCTCTGTGCCAAGAGCTTGATCTTATAGCCACACCTGGCTGAGATAAAAATTGGAAGATTATGCCTTTTGTCCAGGTGATTATGGACCCAACTAAGATCACAGAGCCTCTATGTGATGGGAGGAAGAGGAGAATACAGCTGGAGGTACAGGCAGCAGCCCCACTCCAGCAAAGCCCCATGAGCTGAATCCCCCAATATTCATCAAGCTACAGTCTAAAGTGCCGGGAGCCAAAGCTATCTACGGAAGCCAAAGCCAAAGCTATCTAGTGAAGACAAAGGTATCTACAGAAGCCAAAGTCAATTAGTGAGCCAAGGCTATCTACGGGAGCCAAAGTCAAAGCTGTCTAGTGGAGACAAAGGTAGTTACTAAGCCAAAGCCAAGTAGAGAGCAAAGGTCATTTAGTGGAGACCTAAAGCTATTTAGTGAAAGAGTTATCTAAGACCCTAAATCATGGGTGATAGATTGTGAGGACATCCGTTTGTTAGAGCATCCCTAAGATATCTTTAGAAACCATCCTTATAGTATCTTGCAGGTACAATATTTAATCCATGAAAGCACTCTTCCTATTTCCTGCAGCAGTAGATTAACATTCCCCCTTTCCTGCCTTCTCCCTATATAAGTTGGGTAAAAATTTCTAATAAACAGAAGCTTTGATCAGACAAACAGACTTGGCTTTCATTCCTGTGTCTCTTGTCCCCTCCCCCCATTCCTTCCAATTTCTCCACTTTAGGAACCCCATTGAAGCCCCACGGGTCAGGGCACTAAAGACCTCTCTCTTATTTGCAAGGTGTAGATGTTTGGAGTACTTCATCATTCTGCCTCCTTTTAACTTATAGAAAAAGGAAGATCATTTATTTCAGCCTATTACATTTAGGTTTGTTACAAAGTTCAACTCACATAAAATCCTTTAAGGGAAACCTAGCAGAGGTCTGCTTATTAACGTCAGTCATAAATTATTACTATTATCATTAAGCATGCATGTTGAAAAATGTAGCAATTTCATTTGTTATTGCTAAAGGTTTACTGTCTGTTGGAGTTTGTGAGTGCTACTGAAGGCACAGTATTGCCTTTGTTGATGCCTAAATGAAGTGCATCATTGAAGAAGAAGAATCCATCACACACAATTATGCTATAGGATCTCTTTTTTAAAAGGAGTAGGCAATTCTTCTCTTTATTGATTTATTAACACAAATGAGGTTGTTTTCACTGTTAGTCTAGTTGTAACAATTATAGTTAATCTCTTTACCAAAGATTACCTCTATCACTCTTATAATTGCTATTTGTTCATGGTACTAGTGGTGGAGTGAGTGAGGGAAGACTGAAAAGAAAGGAGGGAGGGAAGAGATGAGAGAGAGAGAGAGAGAGAGAGAGAGAGAGAGAGAGAGAGAGAGAATTATTTTCTACTCAGGAAAGCAGGTGTACAGAAGGGCTGTCCTGGCTATGTGTTCAGATTCTTTCATGAGTATCTTGTTCTCATGTGGAAGTCAGTAGCAGTAGCTTTCAACAGTTACGACTGCAAATTTAACTATTGGCCTCTGGTTACTTATGACTGTTAATGATTTTTTTCTCAATGTTAGAAAATTCATTTCTGTTTTAATTAAAGGAAGGAATAAAATATATAGAGTTCATTAGAATTTCAAATAGCTTTGGCTCGGTGTTCTTGCTTCTCCTTAAATTCATTCAGGCCATGGAGACTCAAATGCCATACAGGATTACTTACTACGTTTCTATTTTTCTTCTGTCAAATGAATTTTGCTTTTCCTATTCATAGTTTAAAGATATTAGACACATATTAGTGAATTAAAACCAACATAAACAGAAAACTAAATTTTATTAGTGTATTATTAGTTTGGCTGATTATAATAACTGCGAGCTCATAGTTCATAAACCAATCTCTATTTAGGTCAATGTCAGGACTGTCAAATGCAGCAAATACTTAAGGGAAAAAAACAAAACAAAAACAAAAACCAGGTTGTACATGAGTAAAGTCTGGCTTCAAGGTCAGCTACTTCCTGAGCCTAGATCTGGCCTTTTGTGTTCCTGCATGCTGCCTCCAGCTGTCCTGATTTTCTTGAGTGTCCTTTCTAATTGACCACGTGGCTTCATCTTGTGCATCTTGGCTTAGACTGACTTTCTGCAAACACAGCATTTCTGCACTTGTGTTTATCTCATGGCTGTGTGGCATGATTAGGCTGGTGAGTTCATTTGGTGTGTGCAGCTAGCAACAGTCACAAGAGCCTTCCTTCTACTGGGCAAATGTAACCTTTGTATCTCAGGCCTTTTGGGTAGTAAGAGAACCAAGGAAAATGCATCCTTGTAACTTCAAAAATAATTTTTGTGTCTGCCAGCTAGAAACAGCCTCCTAATGTGCCACATCCCACATGCATTTGGATTTAATTTGTTTGCTTTTTCTCAGTGATTGCTCTTTAATTATTGCAATGTTGAAACAACTTGATTTGTCTCCAAAAATATGCTGCAGTAGGTGGGGAAGATGGAGGGGTACAGAACAAGCCGCTGAAGCAGCCAACTGTGCTGGGTAATAGCGGGTAAGACAGTGAGTGAGGGATTGGGAAAGCTTGACTTGGCTTCCTACCCTCACCATCTCTGAAACATGGGGTACTGGATGCCGGCAATGACCTCCTGATGATCCATGATAGTCCTTTGAAAAACTCTAAAATTATTTTCACCATGATGACATGGACTACTGATGCCAGCTGGAGCCCATCAGAAGCATCAGAAAGACAAAAATCCCATTATTATGGAACCCACTTAGACACTGAACTGCCATGGGCTACCTCTGTGCAGGAGTTCCAGGCCATCTCCATGAGCGGTCCTTGGCTGGAGTATCAGTCTCAGAAAAGGCCTCTGTGCCCAGACTTTTTGGATTTGTTGCTCTCCTTATGGAGCTCCTGTCCTATCCAGGTCTTGCTATCTCCCACTTCTTTCATAAGATTCCCTGCACTGTGCCCAAAGTTTGGCTATGAGTCTCAGCATCTGCCTCCATACCCTGTAGGGTAGAGCCTTTCAAAGGCTCTCTGTGGCAGGTTCCTGGCCTGTTCTCTGTTTTCTCCCTCCTCTGATGTCCATCTTTTTGCCTTTCTGAATGAAGGGACTGTCTCTGACAGGAACTGATTGGCCTGCTCTTTGATCACCTCCCACTGAGGGGGGAGCAGCCTTACCAGGCTACAGAAGAAGACAATGCAGCCACTCCTGATGAGACCTGATAGACTAGGATCAGAGGGAAGGCGGGGAGGACCTCCCCTATCAGTGGACTGGAGGATGCATACAGGTGGGGAAGAGAAAGGGAGGGTAAGGATGGGAGGGGAGGAGGGAGGAAGCTACGGGGGGGGGATACAAAGTGAATAAACTGTAATTAATAAAAATAATTAAAAAATAATAAAAAAGAATTATACTTTATCTTCAACCTAAATGAGGAAATCTGGTGTGTCCTTCTTGCCTCTTCCCTCCCACATATACATCATTGAAATGAAGTGGTAAAACCCAAGACAACGTCGGACTTTTAAGTTTTTTTGTTAATGATGTGGGGAGTTTAGAAATTCAGTATAGGTTGTGCATTCCTGATCTGAAAATACAAAACTGCAAAGTATTAAAACTCCCAAGTCCTGTTCAAAAAGTTTTAGATTTTGGAGCATCGTGGCATTTTGAACTAAGAATACAGAAATGAATAAGAAATTCAGAATTCAAAAACATGTATTGTTCTAAGCATTTAGGACAAAGCCATGTAGCTTGCATATTTGTGCAAGAGCTTCTGCCTTCCACTATAACATGGTGCAAGAATCATAACACCCTACAGCACCACTTAAGGCTAATGTGAACTTAGGCCTAACTATCTTCAAAGTCTGACGCCTTCCATTAATATATGGTATGCTGGCTAGCTTTATGTCAACCTGATACAAGTTAGAGTTCCTTCAGAAAGGAAGGAACCTTAATTGAGAAAGTGCCTTCATAAGATCTGGCTGTAAGGCATCTTCTTAGTCACTGATGTGGAGGGCACAGCCCATTGCGGGTAGTTTCATCACTAGGCTGTTGGTCCTGGGTTCTGCCAGAAAGCAGGCTGAGCAGACCAGTAATCAGCACCCTTCTGTGGCCTCTGCACCAACTGCTGCCTCTGGGATCCTGCCCTGTTTGAATTCCTGTTCTGACTTCCTTAGATGATAAACTATGATTTGGCAACGGAAGCCAAATAAGCCCTTTCTTCCCCTAATTGCTTTTGCTCATAGTGTTTCATCACAGCAATACTAACTCTAGCTAAGACATACGGAATATCATTGTTTGGATCCTTGGTACTGCGGGCTTTGAGTATGGTTAGTTTGAATCAGATACTTTAAGAGCAACTCCTCAAAAAGAGGATGGGAATGTAGGATTAAGCAGAGAAGAGAGTGAATGTGAAACAGTGAGACAGTTTGAACAGCTAATCAACGAGAAGTCCTTGAGGTAATAATGTCTGGATACTTATCCAGAATCCAAGACCAGTTTTTGGCTATGAATGACCTTTGAAAAGATGAAGCAATGGTTTTTAACCAGGCACTCAGCTATGAGAGCCAAGAAAGTAAGCTCCAGGGGTGGGGTGGTATATGAGATTTGGAACACATACTGAGATACTCTGATTCCTATGCTTTACATAGAATTTGTGTCTTGTGAAGAAGGGCTCCTTTAGGATTCTCGATGTTGTCATTTCCATGGAAACATTATGAGGAATCCACAATAGCCAGTTCTGAGTTGACAACATCTCCAAGCTCTTCTGATAACTCAGGTTCCTCACCTCCAGCAGCCCATCTGACAGCCTGGAGACCTGTCATACTGATACTCAGTCCCTCACCCTGCAGCTCTCGGGGGGCCATGATTTCTCATGATGTGGCTGCCATACTCATCTACTTACTGTCAACATTCTGCACTGTGAATGCCTAGAGTCTCCCTGGTGTGTCACTTAGGTTTCTGAAACTTTTCAAATTCTGCTTCCATATGTAAGACATGCCCTGTGACTACTGGGAATCAGAGCCAATTACCGTTGCCAAGATGTTGACTTTTTTTTTTTTTATTGCCTGTTGGACTCCTGGCATCAGGACATTGAAGTCATTGGGCTACAGCCGGAGCTTAAAATTGATTAGGAATCTTGTAGTCATGATACAAGCATTTAATCTGTGGCAACTGGACCATTTAGAATAACTTGGCATGGCTTTTGGGGGATTCAGGAAGCCATATCACTGGTAGTGATAATAAGAGACCTCAATTCCTTGTTTTCCAGGTGCATGTAGTTTACAGACTGCAGATACTGCCACATACAAAGGCTGTTTTGATATTCTTCTGCTACCTACCAGATTATCACATACTCAGAATCCGAACTTGACTCTACAAACTTTTTTTCTGTAACCCCGTTCATTTATAAGGATTTAAATAAATAAAGGATTTATAACACTCAATCATAAGGAGCTTTTTATTTAACATAAATACACATTTATTACACATTATATTTGATACACACACACATACAAATCTAACATTTACAGTTAATGTATCATGAAGAAATTTATTAAAACAACTTCTCTCTAAACATGTACTTAATCGATAATTAAAATTTTCAATTTTCATACTGGGGAGATGGGTGTGCTTGTTTATTTTAACATAATAAATTATGCTTAGGCTAAACATTTGATACTTCAGGACATAGAGTTTTTACAACGTTTTCCAGAGTTGAACAATATTTTGATTTTATAATTTTTGATGCTGAGAATGCTGTTTTGTATAAGTACATAGTACAAAATGGCAGAAGTATACCTAGCTTCATTGTAGAAGTTGCTGAACATTCTTTCTGAACCCTAAGCCAAAATTCACTTAATGATCTTTTTCTAATGAAATTAAGATCAGAAATTCAAAGAACAACTTTTAAAGGCAAATGTTCCAATACGATACAATGAAAAATGCATTAATTTGATACTTATATGCTGAAGGATGGTGGTAGGAAAATATTGAAAACCTATGTTTTTCATAGGTGAACTGTTAGATTTCTGTAAGAACAGAAAATTTGTATGTTGAATGAAAACATAAGAGTCTCAAATCTGAGCTGAGGTGTTTCAGCCATGTTCACTGGCCTTGAAGTGTGTGATAGTATGTGATACCGAGTGAGAATGCTGTACGCTCAGACCAGAGCTGAAGAGCTGAAGTATAGTAGGAATGCAACACAGGTGATTATTTCTAGAAACACCTTAGATTCATTATTTCTTAGTTTTTAATTACATCATGGTCCTTGTGTTCAGAAACTTAGTAAAAATTTGTCAAATGTTTTGCAAACTCCACAATAGTTACCCATCATATAAGAAGTTGTGCCTCAAACAGCATTCACTTTTTCCTCACTTTGAGTCAGAAGTCTTGTGAATTTGGTAGAATTTTCTGGTGAGAGACTTACAAGGCTAGAAGATGTTTGCCAGACTGAGCTTGAAGGAATCTTCTGCTGAACTTACTCTTATTGTTAGTAGAATTTTAATTTCTTCTAGCTGTGATATCATCTTATTCACCAACCATGGTCATAAAATAAAATGTGGGATGTGTGGTTAATATGAAGGGAAGCTGAGATGCTGCGGCTGCTTGGCAGATGGTGAAGGGAGGGAGAACAAAGCTCAATGCTGTGAGCATGATATAATTTATATAACCACACCATAAATGCCCACCAGCTAATTCTCTGTTCCAATGGAAGGTGTCACAGCACCAACCAAAGGGATAAAGACAGCACTATGAGATTGGCACTAGCCTCTCTGGGAAGGGAAGGCTACCATCTGCATCCTGGGCTGATGATAAAAGGCTCTGTTAAAAAAACATATATTTGATACAACAGATGCCAGTTGAAGACATGTGGCCAATAGAAGTGAGGTGGAAACAATTGTTTTGGTAAGAGTATCTGTTAGAAAGGCACATGGATGGTTAGTGGATAATGGGAGTGTGTGAATGTAATTTTAATATTGTAGATATGAATAAAAATTTCAAGAAATATTAGGGATTTGATAAAGAGGCTTCTCTGTGTTACAGTGTATCTGTCTACAAAATGGAAATGCTGATATTGGCATAATGGAGATACTGGAAATTTAAGTGGAATTAATTTTGTATTGACATCTTATTTTCTTTATTTAAAAGATGCTAAGTGGACCCCAAAAGATGCCAAAAGGAAAGAAGACCAAGGGGAAGAATGGTCCTGGCCTCTGTCATGGTAAAAAATCAGCAGGCCAAAAAAGGTGGTCAATCCTTTGTTTGAGACAAGGCCCAAGAGCTTTAGTATTGGGCAGGATATCCAGGCCAAAAGAGATCTCTCGCGCTTCATCAAAGGGCTCCGCTACCTTAGGCTGGAATGGTCAAGGGCCATCCTCTACAAGTGGCTCAAAGTATCTCCCTTCATTATCCAGTTTACCCAAGCCCTGGATAGGCAAACAGCTACCCCACTGCTTTAACTGGCCCACAAGTACAGCCAGAGACAAAGCAAGAGAAGAAGCAGAGGATACTGGCCCGTGCAGAGAAGAAAGCTGCTGGGAAAGAAGTCCCAACTAAGAGACCACCTGTCTTTCGAGCAGGGGCCAGTACAGTCACCACCTTCGTGAAGAACAAGAAGGCTCAGCTGGTGGTGATTGTCCATGACATAGACCCCATTGAGCTAGTGGTTTTCCTACCTGCCCTGTGTGGAAAGATGGGGGTCCCCTACTGCATCATCAAGGGAGAGGCCAGATTAGGGCGGCTGGTCACAGGAAGACTTGCACCACTGTTGTTTTCGCACAGGTTAACCTGGAAGATAAGGGTGCGTTGGCTAAGCTGGTGGAGGCTAATAGGACGATTACAACAACAGATAGGCTGAGATCGGCGGGGAGGCAATGTCCTGGGTCCTAAATCTGTGGCTCGCATTGCCAAGTTGGAAAAGACAAAGGCTAAAGAGCTCGCCACTAAACTGGGTTAAATGTACAGTGCCAAGTTTTCAGTACATAAATATAATTAGAAAATCAAAAAAAATGCTAAGAGAAGATTTTTATTAGTCAGTTTTTAGTCATTATGAACAACATCTGAGAAATACTTTAAAGGAGAAAAGGTTTGCTTTGGCTCATAGTTTCAGTCCATGGGTACTTTTTTTTTTTTTAAAAAAAATATTTATTTATTATGTATACAATGTTTTGTATACATGCACTCCTGCACTCCAGAAGAATGTATGGGATCCTTTTTTAATAGATGGTTATAAACCATCATGTGGTTGCTGGGAATTGAACTCAGGTCCATCTGGAAGAACAGTCAGTGCTCTTAACTTCTGAGCCATCTCTCCAGTCCCAGTCCATGGGTACTTGCTTTATCACTGTGGACCTCTCCTATGCTGAGACAGTTCATTTCTGTCATAGTCATCAGACTCCATAGTCAACATATGAGCAAATATCAAGACCAACTCTCTGCATGAAATTTTCAGTGTCTGAGAAAATCCACCTAAGCATGTGGTTTCTACCCAATAAGAATAATAGCAAGGACGGAGAGGCAAGATGGCGGCGCTGGGAGGACTCTCATTCTGAGCAGCAGCACAGCAGGATCAGCACAGTGAACAGCAATCAGAACTCTCGGCCATAAAACACAGTCATTGTGTTTCCCAGGTGAGAGGATACCCCACGGTGGGGGATTCAATCAGCTTTTAACTCACCCAGCTAAACCGCGGAAGAGATCCCGGTTCTGCCAGACGCTTGGCTGCCGGCAGCCAGCCCCAGCCCCAGCCCAGAGCCACAAGCCAGTGTCTCTGGTCACGGTCCCAGACTGAACCGTGTGCACCACACTACCAGAGACTGGAATTTTCAGTCGAGAGATAACCCCAGGGTACAGGAAACGATTGGGACCGGCCTTAGGTCACCCAGACATCCCCTGGAAAAGACTCGGGCGGGTTCCACAGGCACCCCAGGAGCCATCCCGGAGCCAGAGCCGGGACGCAGGTTCCGGCACAGAGCCCTGCCTGCCTGTGCGCCTGATTCGCCGCCGGAGATAGAAACGGCGGGTCTGATCTCAGAGCACTCAGCTCACCCCCAACCTGAAAAGGTCCCCGGAAAATTACCCAGCTTAGGGAGGCACTCAGGCTCCCAAAAGCCTCAAAGGCAGACACAGGCAGTTTCTGCGCACCAGACAGCTGGCAGAGACTGAGCCGCCATCACACAGCTGTGCTCCAGGCACAGGCAGCTTCTGCGGCCAGCCAGCTGGCGGACACTGAGCAGTGTGCACCAGGGCAAAAAAAGACACTGGGAGTCCGTGTCTCCAGAGAATCCACGGGGAAGGAAGGAAACTGTACTGACCTAAATCACCCAATCCTTCCCTAGAAAAAGTCTAGCAGTCTAGTGGGGCCGAGGCGCCAGCACTCAGCTGTGCTCCAGACACAGGCACAAACAGTTGAGGCGCGCCTGATGTCCAACTGGGTCACAGCAACTGATCATTAAATTTACAACAAGAAACCCAGAAACAGGGCAGCTGCCCTCAGGACTTCCCTGGGTGAGAGGAGAACCCTCTCGACTAACAAAGACCACAGTTACCACTCAGGTCTATATCCCTGAGGTGAGCAACTCCTGAAAAAACACCAGCCATCCAGGGACTATACCCAAAAAGCTGAGAAGACATCCTTCAGGAAAAACCAGCTTTCTGCAAAGGGGATTCTCTCCACCACAGGATCCCCAGGAACCACCAGAAAATAACCCCAAACTCCTAAGATAACACAATGGGTAGAGGCCAGCGTAAAAGCTCAAGCAACAAAAGACAGAGCAATATGGCATCTCCAGAACCCAGTTACCCAGGGGAAAGTAGCCCTGGACACCCCACCATAACTGAAATCCAAGAAGAGGACCTAACAAGTATGCTCATGAAGATGATAACAGAGGAAACAAATAAGATTCGTAAAGACATAGAGGAAGATAAACTCAAACAGAATATTGCCATCCGTAAAGAAATAGAGGAAGCTGCAGCCAAACAGTTTATGGCCTTTAGAAAGGAAATGCTTAAAACACTGAATGAAATGATAGAAACAGAGTTGAAGGAACTAAAAGAAAAACAGGAAAGTACAATCAGACAGGTGAAGGAAGTAAACAAAACAACTCAAGACCTGAAGATAGAATTGGAAAAATTAAAGAAAACACAAATGGAAGAAATAATGGAAAGGAAGAATCTAGGGAAGTAAACAGGAACTACAGAGATAAGCATAACCAACAGCCTACAAGAGATGGAAGAAAGAATCTCAGGTGTAGAAGATACAATGGAAGAAATCGATGTATCTGTCAAAGAAAATGTAAAATCCGAAAAATTCCTGACACAGTCCATCCAAGAAATGCAAGACAATATGAAAAGACAAAACTTAAGAATAATAGGTATAGAGGAAAAAGAAGACTCCCTTCTCCAAGGCCCAGAAAATATTTTCAACAAAATCATTGAAGAAAATTTCCCCAAGCTAAAGGAGAGGCCAATTAGAATACATGAGCCCTACAGAACACCCAACAAATTTGACCAGAAAAGAAAATCCTCCCGCCACATAATAATCAAAACAGTAAGTATACAGAACAAAGAAAAAATACTAAAAGCTGCAAGGGAAAAAGGCCAAGTAACATATAATGGCAAACCCATTAGAATCACACCTGACTTTTCAACAGAGACTATGAAAGCCAGAAGGGCCTGGACAGATATCATGCAGACCCTAAGAGAACACAGATGTCAGCCCAGGCTACTATACCCAGCAAAACTCTCAGTCCTCACAGATGGAGAAAACAAGATATTCAATGACAAAAACAAATTTCAACAATACCTACAAACAAATCCAGCATTACAGAAGACACTGGAAGGGAAAATACAACCCAAGAAAGCTAGCTACATTCAAGAAAACACAGGAGATAAATAACCTCACTTCAGTAAAACAAAAAGCAACCAAGCACACAATCTGATGACCACAGCCAACATCAAAATCAAGAGATCTACCAGCCACTGGTCATTAATCTCTCTCAACATCAATGGACTCAACTCTCCAATAAAAATACACAGATTAACAGAATGGATATGTAAACAAAACCCAGCAATCTGTTGCATACAAGAAACACACCTAAGACACAAAGATAGACATTACCTGAGGGTAAAGGGTTGGAAGACGACCTTCCAAGCAAACGGACCCAAGAAGCAAGCAGGAGTAGCCATTCTAATATCTGATAAAATAGACTTTCAACCAAAATTAATCAAAAGAGATGGGGAAGGACACTTCATACTCATCAAGGGAAAATTCCACCAGGAAGACATCACAATCCTGAACATCTATGCCCCAAATACAAGGGCACCCACATTTGTGAAAGAAACATTGATAAAATTTAAAGCACATATAGATCTACACACATTAATAGTGGGAGACTTCAACTCCCCACTCTCAACAAAGGACAGGTCAACAAAACAGAAATTAAACAAAGAAACAATATCTCTGACAGAGGTCATGAATCAAATGGACCCAACAGACATTTACAGAACTTTACACCCAAACACAAAAGAATTTACCTTCTTCTTATCACCTCATGGAACCTTCTCCAAAATAGACCATATAGTGGGTCACAAAGCAAGCCTCAACAGATACAAGAAGATTGAAATAATCCCATGTATCTTGTCTGATCACCATGGAATAAAGCTGGACCTCAACAATAACAGAAATAACAAAAAGCCTACACACACATGGAAACTGAACAACTTGTTACTAAATGACAGCTGGGTCAGGGAAGAAATAAAGAAAGAAATTAAAGTCTTTCTAGAAATCAATGAAAATGGAGACACAACATACCCGAACTTGTGGGACACAATGAAAGCAGTGCTAAGAGGAAAGTTCATAGCACTAAGTGCCTTCAAGAAGAAATTCGAGACAGCTCATTCAAGCACCCTAATGGCTCACTTAAAAACCCTAGAAAAAGAAGAAGCAGACACACCAAGAAGGAGTAGACGGCTAGAAATAATCAAACTCAGGGCTGAAATCAATCAATTGGAAACAAATAAAACAATTCAAAGAATCAATGAAACCAAGAGCTGGTTCTTTGAGAAAATCAACAAGATCGACAAACCGTTAGCCAGGCTAACTAAAAGGCAGAGAGACACCACCCAAATCAACAAAATCAGAAATGAAAAGGGGGATATAACTACAGACACTGAGGAAATCCAAACAATCATTAGGACTTACTTCAAAAGTCTATATGCCACAAAATTTGAAAATCTAAATGAAATGGACAATTTTCTTGATCGATTTGACTTACCAAAGCTGAATCAGGACCAGGTAAATCAACTAAATAGTCCTATATCCCCCAAAGAAATAGAAGCGGTCATCAAAAGTCTCCCATCCAAAAAAAGCCCAGGACCAGATGGCTTCAGCGCAGAATTCTACCAGACCTTCAAAGAAGAGCTAACACCAATTCTCTTCAAACTATTCCACAAAATAGAAACAGAAGGAATCTTACCAAATTCATTCTATGAAGCCACAGTCACCTTGGTACCTAAACCTCACAAAGACTCAACAAAGAAAGAGAATTTCCGGCCAATCTCCCTTATGAACATTGATGCAAAAATACTTAATAAAATACTTGCAAACCGAATCCAAGAACACATCAAAGATATTATCCACTATGACCAAGTAGGCTTCATCCCAGGTATGCAGGGGTGGTTCAATATACGGAAATCCATCAATGTGATCCACCATATTAACAAACTGAAAGAAAAAAACCACATGATAATCTCCCTAGATGCTGAAAAAGCCTTTGACAAAATCCAACATCCATTCATGTTCAAAGTATTGGAGAGATCAGGGATACAAGGCACATATCTAAACATAGTAAAGGCAATATACAGCAAGCCTATAGCCAACATCAAACAGAACGGAGAGAAACTTAAAGCAATCTCACTGAAATCAGGGACAAGACAAGGCTGCCCACTCTCTCCATATCTCTTCAACATAGTACTGGAAGTCCTTGCTAGAGCAATAAGACAGTTGAAGGAGATCAAGGGGATACAAATTGGAAAGGAAGAAGTCAAATTATCACTATTTGCAGATGATATGATAGTATACGTGAGTGACCCCAAAAACTCTACCAGGGAACTCCTACAGCTGATAAACACATTCAGCAAAGTGGCTGGATACAAAATTAACTCAAAAAAATCAGTAGCCCTCCTGTATACAAAAGACAAAAGGGCTGAGAAAGAAATTAGGGAAACAACACCCTTCACAATAGCCACAAATGACATAAGGTACCTCGGAGTAACCCTAACCAAGGACGTCAAAGACTTGTATGAAAAAAATTTCAAATCTCTGAAGAAAGAATTAGAAGAAGATATGAGAAGATGGAAAGATCTCCCATGCTCATGGCTTGGCAAGATTAACATAGTAAAAATGGCCATCTTACCAAAAGCAATCTACAGATTCAATGCAATGCCCATCAAATTACCAACACAATTCTTTACAGACCTGGAAAAAAAATTCTCAACTTCATCTGGAATAACAAGAAACCCAGAATTGCTAAAACAATCCTCTACAATAAAAGATCTTCCGGAGGTATCTCCATCCCTGATCTTAAGTTGTACTATAGAGCAACAGTTTTAAAAACTGCATGGTACTGGCATAGAAACAGAATGGTGGATCAATGGAACCGAACAGATGACCCAGAAATAAACCCACACACTTATGGACACCTGATCTTTGACAAAGACGCCAAAACCATACAATGGAAAAAAGATAGCATCTTCAACAAATAGTGCTGGTCTAACTGGATGTCTACATGTAGAAAAATGAAAATAGATCCATACTTGTCACCCTGCACAAAACTGAAGTCCAAGTGGATCAAAGACCTCAACATAAAACCAGACACATTAAATCGGCTTGAAAAAAAAGTGGGAAACACCCTAGAACTCATTGGTACAGGGGAAAACTCCCTGAACAGAACACCAACAGCACAGGCTCTAAGAGCAACAGTCAATAAATGGGACCTCATGAAATTGAAAAGCTTCTGCAAAGCAAAGGACACCGTCATCAAAACAAAGCGACCACCTACAGATTGGGAACCAACCCTTTCTCTGACAGAGGACTCATATCCAGTATACATAAAGAACTAAAGAAGCTGAAAAGCAGCAAACCAAGTAATCCACTTAAAAAATGGGGAACAGAGCTAAACAGAGAATTCTCTGTAGAGGAATACCGAATGGCAGAGAAGCACTTAAAGAAATGCTCAACCTCACTAGCCATTAGGGAAATGCAAATCAAAACAACCCTGAGATTTCACCTTACACCCATGAGAATGGCCAAGATGAAAAACTCAAGTGACAACACATGCTGGAGAGGTTGTGGAGAAAGGGGAACCCTTCTCCACTGCTGGTGGGAATGTAAACTTGTACAACCACTCTGGAAATCAATCTGGCGCTTTCTCAGACAACTAGGAATAGCGCTTCCTCAAGATCCAGCCATACCACTACTGGGCATATACCCAAAAGAGGCTCAAGTACACAAAAAGGACATTTGCTCAACCATGTTTGTAGCAGCTTTATTTGTAATAGCCAGAAGCTGGAAACAACCCAGATGCCCCTCAACTGAAGAATGGATGCAGAAATTGTGGTACATCTACACAATGGAATATTACTCAGCAATGAAAAATAAGGAAATCATGAAATTCGCAGATAAATGGTGGGATCTGAAAAGGATCATCCTGAGTGAGTTGTCCCAGAAGCAAAAAGACACACATGGTATATACTCACTCATATAGACATACAACATAGGACAAACCCACTAAAACCTGTGCATCTAAAGAAACTAAGCAAGAGAGAGGACCCTAACTAAAATGTCCAATCCCCATCTGGAAAGGCAAAGAGGATGGACATCAGAAGAAGAAGAAAACAGGAAACAACCTAGGAACCTACCACAGAGGGCCTCTGAAAGCCTCTGCCCTTCAGACTATCAAAGCAGATGCTGAGCCTGATGGGCAACCGTTGGGCAGAGTAAATGGAATTTTAGGTAAGAACTGGGAAATAGTAAGAGCTGGAGAGGACAGGGTCTCCACAAGGAGAGCAACAGAACAAGAAAATTTGAACACAGGGAACTTCCCAGAGACTCATACTCCAACCAAGGACTATTCATGGAGATAACCCAGAACCCCTGCACAGATGTACCCCAGGGCAGTTCAGAGTCCAATTGGGTTACATAGTAATGTGAAGTGGGACTGCCTCTGACATAATCTGATTGGCCTGCTCTTTGATCACCTCCCTCTGGGGGGGAGCAGCCTTACCAGGCCATAGTAGAGGACAATGCAGCCACTTTTGATGTGAACTGACAGACTAAGATCAGAAAGGAGAGGAGAACCTCCCCTATTAGTGAACTTGGGGAGTGGCATGCAAGCAGAGGGAGGAGGGAGGGTGGGATTGGGAGGGGAGGAGGGAGGGGCTTATGGGGGGATGTAGAATGAATAAAGTGTAATTGATGAAAAATTAAAAAAAAAAGAATAATAGCAATCAGTGGTGCTAAGAAAGACAGGTGTGGGTCATGGATAGGAGATGTGTTCCATGACTGTTTTGACCTTGATGCTGAATTTTTGTGTTGTCTTTCGTGGTGGACCCCAGAGAACACTTCCTAGATAAACATTTCATTCTGTCACTCTTGCTTGGGTGGTGCTTGGGGAGCAAAATCCAGTGAGTGTCGCCAGAGAGAAGCATTTAGAAAAGAGCAGGGTTTTGCTACCCAGAATTGGGTGCAGGAGGTCAAGGTGAATGGAGGATTATGGACAGACAGACACTTTGCCTTCTGAGAAGCAAGGGGACTGCATGCATTTGTAATGATATTGATACAAGTTTATTCAACAAGAAGTAGCCAGTCCATAACCAGAATATTTGTCTAAATGGTCAGTCACTGGAAACTGATTCCAGAGGGAGCAGCCATTCAGCACTCACATTAGAGCACAGGTCTACCCTAAGAACCCTCTAGACAAGAGGTTATCAACCTGTGGGTCATGACTTCTTGGGGGTCAAATGGCCCTTTCACAGGAGTCACATCGCACATATTTACATTATGATTCATAACACTAGCAAAACTGCAGTCATGAAGTAGCAACAAAATAATTTTATGGCTATGACTCACCCTAATATGAGGAACTGTGTTCAAGGGTGGCAGCATTAGCAAGGTTGAGAATGACCTCTCTAGACTAAGAAAAAGAGGCTCTGAACAGTGTGCCTAGTATTTACAAAACCAGAGAAACTGTGGAAAGAGTACTTCCTATGCTTGGCAAAGAATAGAAATGACATTAAAAATCTGGCTCTCCTATTTCCTTGCTGAAAGTTTAGGAGAAATTATTTAACTTCTCTGAGCCCAAGTACCTTTGACAATTGTATAAAGATAATCATGGCTACCCTAAAGAGTTGCTGTCAGAAATAAATTGGACCACAGCATAAAAGACCTAAAATGTTACAGATGGCCAATAAAACATGCCCTTTATTACTAAGCCACCATGGTCACTTCTCCTGATGCTAACCCTGTCTTTAATGCTAAGCCTTGCTCTTTTTTCATAGTATTGCGGCTGATACCTGACAACTACGGAAGCCCAAATTCCCTCTTTGCCTTTCACTATTATGGAGTAGTGTTTTCCAACTTCAAATTCTGTGAACTTACCAACATGCCCACCAGCCTGGTTCTGAGTGTGATACTTGTACACATGAAACCTAGAAGTTAGATGGTTTACTCATTTTAGCTCTCAATAGTCCATTGCCCACTTTAATTGTAAAGATACATGATAGTTGTCTTTGCCCTTCCAACCACATATAAGTGTGTTTTATAGGAGAATTATCAGTTCTTCTCATTTCCTCTTCTGTCTCTATGGATAGATACAATTCCAAGCCTTATCTGACTTTCCTCCAGACTCAGGAAAATAGATCAGCATGGACTATACACTCAGAAGTTCTCCATCTAAATCTAGACATTACAATTGCCATCAAATAGCACAGTGTTCATCTGCTAGGACTGGAACAAAAGGTTAAATATAATGACAGAAATAATGACAGAACTTCTTTTTACCTGGAATGTTGATTACATGTCAGACAGTCTGACAAATATAGCACATAGATAAAATAAAATCCTGATAACTAGTAAGTAGAATCTCTATTGTTCTAATTTACAGAAGGGAGTGGGAATAAGGACAGTGAGGAAGAAAGGGATCTGTGGGATGATTATGCAAAAGAGGAAGAACAAAAGCAAAATAAAGATGTCCAGACATTTTGGCAGACACATGGCAAGCTGCAGCAACTAGACTTTCATTTAACTTCTCTGTCTGCTTTATCTTCATAAACAGGGTTCTAAAACCTGAATGTGGATAAGAAAGAAACAGACACATGGAGTGGGGTTTTAAGCAGGACAAGAAAACACATTCATAATTTGTCTGAATACCAGATGTCATTTTTTTTTTAGCAGTCTTGGGAAAGCAGGCTAATTTCAGCATTTTGTTTCCTTCTAATGTTCAGTCTAAGATTACAGAATTGAAATATAGTTACCTAAAGACTGGAGTTGGCCTATTATAATTGGAATTGTTTCAAGGTTCTGATAGCCTCATCCATTCAACCAATATTTACTGAATGGATTGTATGGATCAGACAAAATAGGCACTGAGGATGAACAAGAGAGCTGGTAGGTTTTGATGAATCATGGATCCCAGCCCTGGCTTCTTCGCTATCTTTGAGGGAAAAGTGAATGCATGGAAAAGTAAAGATACAAAGAGCCAGAGGTGTTTGAAAGTATAAAAGACTTTACTTTCAGTACTGGACTTTGGTGGCAGGTCCACAAAAGATGGATTTGGTTTGGTGACTGTCATAATCTGTGCGGACTGATGTGGATGCGCACGCTTGTTCTTTCGCTACAGTTGCTATCCACACACCCTGAGAGTTCTCTACAAAACAAGGACTCTTATTTTGACTTAGTTCACAAAGAACATTGCAACCATTGTCAATATCTTGCATAGACTATATACAGCTACAAACACATGTTTTTGCTGAGGCGCTTAATAACATTAAATAACCTTAGATTTAGTATGTAGCAGCTATGTGCATCTTTTGAGTGGCTAGTCCTATTTGCACTTTACAGAAACATTTGGAGCAAATGGACAGTTTCCCAAGGGGTAGGAGGCAGGAGGCAGGAGGCAGGAGGCAGGAGGCAGGAGGCAGGAGGCAGGAGGCAGGAGGCAGGAGGCAGGAGGCAATTGGTCTTGGGAATTCAGGATCCATGTCCTGAGTTTCAGGATTTCAAAATCACCTAATTAGCCTTGATAATTGATAATATATATGTATACACCCATATACCCATATACATACACACACACACACACACACACACACACACACACACAGGGCACTTATTGCAGCCCCTACTGAAAAAGTGTTGTCTATTATGACAACATATCAGAAGAAAATGTGGGGAGAGAAATGGTATTTGATCACCTGCAAGAAGCCAGGCTCACTTGTTTAACCCCCTAACACCTATGTGCAGTGAAATTTGTGTGCTCCAGGTTACTTATAATAATGAAAAGGCTAGAACCTTGGATTTATTTTTGGCATAAGGTCAATCAGTTAGTAATTTACAAAGTATGATTGCAGCCCCAGCCATACTTTGGTAGCACAACAGGCCCTCCTTTGCAACTCCTAGGTTCCCAGGCAGCACAGTCGCCATTGCTGAATCTTTTTATGATGCTCTGCATTTTCTGATCAAAAATGTCCACTGGGAATATACACTTGGAGGCAATTTAGCCAAATATCCTTTTTAGCAAATGATTTATTTACGGCTGCTAGGACAGCATTTTTCTCCTAATCTTTCTCTGGCCCTCTTTGTTGCTTCCTGTTTTTCTTGCTCATTTCTCGCCAGGGATCCTCTTATCTTGGCTGATTTGGGGCTGGTACATCTCCCTACAGTAAATCTGAAGCTAATAGGAACCCAGAAGAAATGCAAAGCTTAAGGCCATGCAGAAGCACAACTGTCTCCTCTTGTGATAAATAAGTTATTTTTTCCTTAAATTCCCAAGTGGGATGCCTCCTAATGACCCCTTCCCCTCCCACCAGACATCCTTCTGCCTGCCAAGGATAGCTGAACAAACTTGGACTATTTTGGGACTAGGGAAATCATTTTGATAAAAATCAGCATGTTCTTGCTTCTTGCCTAGCCGACTTTGTCAGTGGGTTCTGCCTATGAGTATTCAAGTAGCTGTGGACTTAAAAGCATCCAGGGGAAAAACAGCAGCTGGCTAGGCATGGGGGCACATACCTGGAGGTCTAGTCCTCTGGATGCTGAGGTAGGAGAAATTGTGAATTTCAGGCTAGCTTTGGCTATCTAACCATACTGTCTCAAAAACTCATATTAAGCAGTTACTGAACACATACAGTGCTTTTCTTGCTATCATTTCCTGAACAGTGCAGCATAATATTACAATACATAGCATTTACATTTTAGCAGGGCTTACAAGTAATTCAGAGATGAGTTAGAATGCAGGATGAAGTAAGCAGGTTGCATACAAATACTGTGCTTCGGAGTTTATAAATAGGTTTATAAATAATTGCAGTGTTTTGCATGTGCATTTGTGTGTGAGTGGTGTGTGTATGTCTGTATGTGTATGCCTGTATGTGTGTGCTTGTTTGTGTGTGCAAAGCCTTGTGTAGAGACCAGAGGATGATTTTGGATGTCCTCTCTGATTGTTCTCCATATTATACACTGAGATAGTCTGTCACTCAACCCAGAGCTGTCCAAGTTGTCTAGTCTAGCTGTCTAGCTACTCTGGAAATCCCCTGTTTCTTCCCCCTGAGCACCGGGATTACAGGTGGGTCACTGCATCCACCCCACATTAATTTGTACTAATTAATTAACTAGTTAATTAATTAATCTACTTAAGGTACTTGAGTGTATTTATGTACACCACATGTATGCAAGAACCCATGAGTAATAAGAGGGTATCAGATGCCCTGGATTAGAATTATGGGTAGTTGTGAGCCACCTTGTGGGTCCTGGGAACTGAACCAAAAGCAAAAGCACCAAGTGCTCCTAACTGCTGAGTCATCTCTTCAGCCCCGATATAGAATTTTTTAATTATAGGCTTAAGTCAAGTGGGAGAGGTAGAGATAGAGTTAGAAGGAAAGGTAGAAGGAGAGGGAGAAAAAAAAGCGGGTGGTGGTGGATGAATATGGGTAGAGTACATTCAAGGCTGGGTGGAAGTTTTTCAAGTGTGACTCCCCCCCCCTTTTTATTTAAGGGATTTGAGCGTGACTAGAGGTTGGTTTCCATGTGATGGCTAAACACAAATCTTTGGTGCATACTGAAAGACGACTGTATTTGATTAGCTGAGAAGTTGCACTAGAGAAAAAAGGAGGCCCTACTAACGGTTCATGAAATAGGGAAGACTCAAAGTAGGTTGTATTCTGAATTTGTGTATCTTATTTTTATGCCTTTAAGCACTGAGTAGCAGCTATTCAATAGATGATGGAATCAAAATCCACAGAATGCCTTGAAGCGTTTCCTTTTCATTATACTGCCTCCTAAGCTCATAAGGAATGATAGAAGCTGCATAGTGGAGCCAAGTAAAACAAGAGCAATCTACCTCAAGCAGTGACATCTTCTCCTCCTGTTCCCATGGCTAACACCTTCACATCACTCATGTCTGCTCAAGTATCACATTCTCAGTGAGGTAATCTTTGCCATTCCCATTAAAACTGTCCTTTTAACACTTACTTTATAAGCAGAGGAGATAAGCTATTTATTTCATACGCTCATGGAGGCATGACCATCCACTGAGTTTCTATTTTCTGCAGTTATTTTATTCTACAAATATTTACACCTACTCTGTATTCTTGACGTTATCTTATTTTGCTCATCTCCATGATGCTGCAATTTTTTAAGTATTTCATAGTTGGGGGCTAACCATAGAGATCCTCTGAAAGGCTCCACCCAACAGGGGATTGAAGTAGATGCTGAGACTCACAGCCAAATTTGGGCAGAGCACAGGGAGTCAGAAGTGGGAGTGGATAGAAGGACACGGAGGAGACAGGAACTTCACAAGGAGACTAACAAAGCTTATAAATCTGAGCCCAGGGGTCTCTGCAGAGACTGATGCTCCAACCAAGGACGATACATGGAGAGGACCTAGACCCCATTGCTCAGATGTAGCCAATACGCAGCTCAGTCTCTATGCAGGTTCTCCAGTAAAAGGAGCAGGGGCTGCCTCCTTCATGAGCTGGGTTGCTTGCTCTTTGATCACTTGCCCCTGGCAATGCAGCCTTGCCAGGCCACAGGAGAAAAATATGCAGGCGGTCCTGATGAGACTTGATAAGCTAAGGTCAGGTGGAAGGGGAGAAGAACTCCCCCTTTTAGTGGAGAGTGGATTAATGAAAGGGAATAGGGGGAAGTGGCAGGGATGACAGGATCAGAAGGAGATGAGGTAGGGGCTATGATCAGGATATAAAGTGAATAAATTGTAAAAAAATAAAAGAAAAGTTAAAAAAGTATATCATAGTCATGATTTACTGTCTCAGAATTCTATTTTTTTGTAAGCCTTGATAGACTAAATATGATATTTTTATTTCTGCTACTCCTTGCTATTATTGGTTTCATTTTGTTGTTTTTGTTGATTTTTCATGAAAAAATTATTATTTGATTATCATTTATTAATCAGCAAAGCTCACATAGGGGAATGTTTCTCCAAAATGCCAATATGCTTTCTAACATCTAGAGTATGACCATTTGAGACTAATGAATACCTTTTAGAAGTTCTACCTCAGTTCTGGAGTCTATCACTTTAGCCTTCTACTTTAAGTTTGATCCTTGGCTGTACTGTAAATACCTCACACCCAGATTCCTGTTGGTGCTGGCTTCATCTGTGTACTTAGTTAGCAAATGTTCCTGCAATAGACTGGCTCTGTCTCCACATTTACCTGCTTGTTCGCAGGAGAGGGTTTCACATGCTACAAGGCCCCAACTTACATCAGATATTCCAATTATGCCTACTGGTATTCAAGATTGTACTTTTGATATTTAATACACTAGATATATATCAATAAAAGAGATGAAGAAGAATGTGTGTTAGTCATTCTTAGAATTTATATGGAGCCACCAGAAGCATGTGATTTGACAAAAATCAATGATGTAGAAGTGCCTACCTATGGTAAGACAGGCAACATTTTGTTTCCATGATTAATTGAATGGCTGCAGGCAAATTGTAGGAGAGGCTGAAATTAAATCTCTAGAATTTACTCAAATTACAGGCTACTTGAGGTCTTCAGAAGCTTTGTGAAAAGTAGCTGTTTCCTTGATTTTACTGCTTGAAGTGGCAAGTTGGTATGACTCTATGAATCTGATAGGCCTCAGAATGTGTATCTGCACACAGTCTTTACAAATCAACAAAACACAACTGTGCAGGAAAGATGACATTCAGATGCTTACCTTGAAGAGGGAGGTTTTGTTCATGACAAAGTAATGCATAGGACTTGGGAGCAGATAGACCATACTTAAACCCCAGCCAGCACTATGCTTTATATACTTCAGCACACAGATTTTCAGTTTCACTACTGTAGAATATGGGTGGAGACTTCTTCCCGACCATAAGATGGCCCAGATAGATAACGCAAAGCAAAGTGCTGTGAAAGACTTCGTGCTGGACACAGGAAGCACATACAGAATGAACACAAATACAGCAGCATTGGGGTAGAGCAAATGGTCTTCTCGGGATTTTCAGTTAACAGAAAAACAGCAGAGAACAATTTTGATTTTAAATTTTAAAATAACTTAGCAGTGAGCTGAAGCAAAAAAAACAACCAAACAAAAAACAAAACAAAAACATTTACCCGTATTTGTTCTCTAAAAATTAAGTTCAACATGCAAAGAAAAAAAAAGGCTTTTTTTTTTTTTTAATTTCATTTTGTTACTTTCTGGAAGTATATTGGGAATTTACTTTAGGAACCCTCAGGCTCATAAAAAAATGCAGCTATTTGCATATTGGACTTCAGAGGTTTCTTCTATAGCTGCTGTTTTCCTCAGACCCTCAGGGTTGGAAAAGCCAGGTTATTTTGAGCCAAGCAGGTTGTATTTGTTAAAAACAAGAAAATATATTAAAAGTCAAAGCAATAAAAATCAGTTAAGCTAGGTTCTTGCCTTGCTGCTGCTGCCTGCCAAAACCTCTGCGGCCTTGACTCTATTTTAACCACATCAGAGACTACAGCACTTGATGGAAGGGGCTGAGGCACTTTCTGCTGACCAGAGAGTTTTCTAGTTTCCCCACCTCCACCGTGGATGTGTTTCTGTTTCCCAGGTGTCCTGGGATCAACATATCTACCGACATGGGTCTTCTCTGTCTAGAGAGCAACTTGGTTGCCTCACCGCTGTTTTCTGATTGCTCTTTCCGGTTTGGTGTTCCGGGGGCCTCACAATGTGTGACAACCCGCATCCGTTCTCAGGTGTTTAAAGTGGCATGTTCCAGTCCAATATCACTTAGATTACTCCCTAGGTTCGCAGCTAGATTGTCATCTTTCTGACCCTGTTCTGTGTAGTTCAGGAAATAGTCCCCAAACCCTACGGTAATGCTATCCCAAATCTCCAAATTATAATCATCCTTTTTCTTGTAGGTAGAGAGCTTCACGCATGTTCAGCCTCCATGTTCCTGCTACACTATGAATTACATGAGGTCAATAGCTTGTAGGATTCCTACATATGACTTGCTTTGTATTTTCTCACAAATGCTAACTGAAACAGCCACCTCCAGTGGAATCAAGGCTAGAATCTCTTCTCATTGTCATACTCTTAGCTTATGCAAGTGTTGATATGTTTCTTTGTAATGCTCTCTGCTTCAGAATACTCTCACTAACACCTGGAAACCAAAGCTCCCCCATTCATGTAGCTGTCTTTTATATCTCTTGTCCCTTAAGTGTTTGATGGCATGAGGAATCCAATGCAGTTCAAGATATTGTCCTCATTTGTCACAGTTCTTAGCCAATACTTTACTAAAAACGTGGTGCCTGCTAACAAAAAACGTACTAAAATAGTGAATGAATCAATAGCTGTCGGGGTTCACAGTTTTCACCAACGACCATGGATGGCATAGTCTTTGCATACTGGCTACCCAAAGCATTTGGTTTAGTTTTGGAAAGTGTAACCAAGGCTCATAGAGATTCCCAGATGCTACAGCCTCCCCAAATCAGAAAAACCTCTCTCTGTAAGGAAAACAGCAGGAATGGAGTCTACAAGCCTGTATACAAAAGGATCCGTTCTCCCCAGAGCCAAATGTCACTGCTGGAGAAGCTTACAAAAACTGCCAAAAAGAACATTATTAAAAACAGCAATGACAGTAATAGTGATCATAATAACAAATATTAAAATTTAATTAATGTGACAGCCAAAATCTGTACTCTGGGATGTAGACCCTCTTACAGAAAAAGAGAAAAAAAACAATAAGCAAGACTCAGTCCAAGGGAGAATATGACGCAGCTGGGACCCATGTCAAGACTTAAGCACCTTTGTGGGGACAAAGAAAATGACCTCATTTGCTTTCAGACTAAGACAAATTTGGGGTGAGAGCTCTAAATTTCAGAGACACAGCAGAGAGGGGAGGAAACATGCATATTAACCTTGTTACCAGAATTGTTCTTTCCATCATTTGAGCTCAAAGAATGTATACAATGAAAATCCAGATGAGGCAGGGAGAAGATCTGTTCTAAAGTAGTCTGAATATTCCATACTGGAATGCTACAAAGAACAGGGTTGGATGGGTGAAGGGTTAGGGTTCCAGCTATGCCTATAGACAATGATCAAATACTTGGCATATAAAAAACAAACAAACAAACAAACAAACAAACAAACACACAGACTGATTGTGTGGACACTTGTACCATATCATAATTCATTCACTCTAAAACGATAATAGCTAAGGAGAGGGATAGCTTTAATTAATTGAAACAACATTATGTGGTGTTGGCAGAACTGGCCTTGGAAGTCTGACAGATTGGGCCTAGGTCATGCCTCCTGTGATCACTGTGTGATCTTGACTCTGTCTGTTAATTCCCTAAACTTCCATTTCATATTATTAATTGAGAGCAATAATCGAGTATATTAGTCAGGACTCTCTAGAGAGCTAAAACCAATTAGAAGTCCCATGATCTGCCATCTGTAAATTGAAGACCTAGCGAAGCAAGGGGTAGAATTTAGACAGAGTCCAAAGGCCTAAAAAGCAAGGCCATTGACATCCATGGTCAGGAAAAATAGATGTCTCAGCTCAAGCAGAAGCATTTTATCATTTTTTTTCCTGCCATTTTGTTCAACTCAGGACACCTAGTGGAGGAGATACTGCTTGACTTCATTATTTGGGGTGATGCGTTACTTGGTGTACTGACTAGAATGCTGATCACTTTCAGAAATATTAGCAAAGGCACACCCAGATTACTGCTAGCAAACACAGATAGCATCCCCTAGTCACTCAAGAAAATGCACATATTTAACCCTACATAGAGCTTAGCCTAATAGAAGATGCTCAGTGGTTGTCATCTGTCATTCAATAAAAACTTACCAAGTTGTAACTGGCATTTAAAGCCCATTTGTTACGAAAAAAGTACAATAGACCTCCATATGTGCAGAAATTGGATTTAATGAACATTTGAATAGTAGGTCTATGTAACCATTTTCTAGTTAAATGGATCTGTGGGAAAATTGATTTCAAGACTAAGAGTTTGGGAGATCGGAGCCTTGCCTGCCTGATAGCTAAGTGTAGAATGGGGCTTTTGGGAAGTAGCCAGAGGCAAATGATCAATCATTTCAATATTAATCATTGTTTAACCTTCCTCTCAGACTAAGACCTTCCTGAGGCTGAATTATAATTCATAGCAACGTTCTTTTCTGGGTGTCAATCCTTTTCATTACAGCTGATACTTGAATTTATATTCTGATCCTCATCTAAAACAGATAAAGAACATCACTATTTTTTAAAAATAAAAATGTATCACATGGCTATGATAAAAATTCAAAGTATTAAAGTTACATAAAATTAAAATACCTGTCTTTATCTCCAGGCCTCTAATCTCCACCCCATTACCAGTTACTAGTTCCTTCCTTATCTATACATTTCCTTATGTTATTTACATAGTTAATTTATTTAATTGATGTCACCACACACGTTATTAGAATCCTTGGCCATCAAACTATGTTCCAGGAGCAATTCTCAGTGTGAGTAAATGCATACTGCATGCTCTTTGTTTTCCCAATTACTTTTTAATCCCTTGTTTAAAGTTTTACAGATCAACTGGCTTATAAAACTTCTATATGCTCATTACGGCATCAGATACTATGACCATTTGAGCAGGTTGACTTACCCACCATATGTTTTGTGATTCCTCATACCTACTAGTGGCCTAGAGCAGTGTCAGCTTGCCTCCATACTAATAACACACTAGTTTGTTTCAGTTCTTTTTTTTTAAAGGTCTTTAATTTTTTTAAATTAATGAATAAATTTCTAAGTAAACAAATAAATAAATGATCTATGTCTAAATCCCATTTCAGAGCAATGAAATAAAAATCCTTAAGGGTAGAACCCACTAATAACTATTTGAGACCAAAATACATAATGAATATTTTGTTGAATAAAGCTGATTATATAATTAATGAACTATATAACTATTAAAAATATAACCAGAAAATATGATAGAATGTTATATTAAGTAATCATAAAACTATTGGATTTAGTATCATTAATTCAACAGCTTATTATTGCCAGTATGTACTAGTCTAACAGATACATGATATAATTTAGTAAATAATTTTTTTATCTTTTTTATTGTTTATTATTATTAGTTACATTTTATTAACTTTGTATTCCAGCTTATTCCCTCCCAATCCCACCCTCCCTCTCTCAGCGCCTCCCTGCCCCTTTCCAAGTCCATAGATTGGGGAGGACCTCCTCCCCTTTCATCTAGCCCTGTTTTATCAGGTATCTTCAGGACTGGCTGCAAAGTCCTCCTCTGTGGCCTAGCAGGACTGCTCCTCCCTTGGGGGGTGGGGAGGTCAAAGAGCCTGCCATTGAGTGTTTCAGTTCTAATCCTCCTTTCTTATATCATACAGATGCAAAGATCTTTCATATTTCAATATTTGGGTTTATCTGTTTTGGAAAAATGAACTTGTTGTGTATTAAATGAGCATAATTATTTTGTATTTCATGAAGACACCCAGATATTCATTTGTCATTACTCCAAACACTAAGTGGGAATCTTACTTTTTTTTTTGTTTTTATTATTTTATTCTCTTCATTAAAAATCTCCTTTAATGTTTCCATACTTATGGACAAAAATAAAATTTTGATTTTCACACTGATTGAATCTTTAATTACAGTGCAATAAAATCCTGCTTGTGTGATTTTTTTTCCCTCTAAGCTGTGATGCTATATGACACAGGTAAAATGAAACATCAAAGTCAGGTTCAGTGGGATTGAGATTTGGAACAACAATGCATAGTTCACTGGCTAGTCCTTTACAGCCTAAGTAGTTATTTCCCCATCATGACATTGGAGACTGACAATTTACCTGGCTTTAAGACCCTCTTCTTAAAAATTCTTAAAAATACAAATTCAGTAGGTTATATGTTTTTTGTATCTACATTAACAAAATATTACACAAAAAGGAGAAAAATCAGTAGGTCAGGAAGGGTCATTTTTCATTCATTTGTGTTGTTTGTCTGTAGGCTTGTATTCTACAGACACATGAAGTGAAGGGAAAACTATTTCAAGGAGAGGAAGGATGTCTGCCAAGTCAAGGAAATTTGGATCAGAATGCTCCCCTTAAAGAACTCTTAAGGGCTGAGCACCCCACAGATCCTCTCTTCCCTTTGACTAGGCATGATGTCTGTATTGACTGGAATCCACCGCAACAAGAAACTTCTTTGACTCTGACTGAGAGCTGTACTAATTGTGGGTAAAGAGATTAGAATTTAGAAGAAAGCTGGAAAGCTGTAGTTAGTATGATGACCATAGTCTGTTCTAATTGAGGAAATACTATCAGGTGAAGGCTGCTAGGTGAGGGAATGTCAGTTTTCTTTAGAGGTGTGCTCCCTGGTAGACTAACCATGCTCCAATGGATGGCTCCACACTGCTATGTGTAGAGGCTTATTCAGATTCAGTGGGTTAAAAAAAAAAGAAAGAAAGAAAGAAAGAAAGAAAGAAAGAAAGAAAGAAAGAAAGAAAAGGACATGATGTGGGGAAACAAATATGGAGATCCAGGAGGAATTGGAGGGAAGTGTGAGGGTGAATATGGTCTCACTATATTGTATACATGCATGAAATTCTCAAGGAATATATAAGGAGCTAGCCATCTTCCCTAACCAGGCAAGGCTTCCAGTGGCTAGACTAGGACATCAACCTAGCAAAAAACTTTTGGCCTACAATTTGTCCTTCTTGCAAGATGTGCTGTGGTAACGGTAGTACAGAGCGGGAGTGGCTTAACAATGACTGGTCCAGGCCAACGCCACAAGAAAGAGCCCATACCTGACACTGCCTGCATGTGTAGGAATCAGAAGCTGGACAGTCCAGAGATCTAGGATAGAGCCAATCATGACTGAAAGCAAGCAAGCAAGCAAGCAAGCAAACAAACAAAAACAACAAAAGCAATGAAATGATTTCTAATGATATTCTGCCATACTCATAAATTCCTGCCTAACTTAGTCATAATTAGAAGGCTTCATCTAGCAAGTGATGGCAGCAGATGACCTACAGCAGAGACCTACAGTCAAACATTAGACAGAGTTTGGGAACCCTGAAGAAGAAAGAGTGGGAAGATTGTAGGAACTAAAGAGTTTAAGGACACTGAAAACATGGCCCACAGAATAGTTAAATAGGGCTAACAGCAACTCACAGAGACAGAACTAACAATCAGGGAGCCTGTGTGGGCCTGAGCTAGGTCCTCTGCATACATGGTATGGTTATGTAGTTTGGTATTCTTGTGGGACACTTCTTAACACAGAGAGTGGGGGTGTCTCTCACTCTTTTGCCTACTCTTAGGACCCTTTTCCTCCTACTTGTCTTATCCAGACTTCATATTAGGGTTTGTGCCTAGTCTTGTAATTTTTCATGCCATGTTTGGTTCATACCCCCCGGAGGACTGCTCTTTTCTGAAGGTAAATGAAGGACAATTGGATCTGGGGAAAAGGGGAGGTTGGGGTGGGGCTTGGAGGAGTAGGGGAAACTGCAGTCTAGATGTAATGTATGAAAATATATTACTATAAAGTGTGCTTTAAAAAAGAACCCAAAATCTGGGTGTGGTGGCACATGTCTTTAATTCCAGCATTCACGGAGGCTATGGCAGGCAGATTACTGAATTTGATGCCAGCCTGGTCTACAAACTGGGTGCAGAACAGCTAAGGCTACAGAGTGAAACCCCATCTCAAAAAAAATACAAATAAATAAATAAGCAAACAAACAAAACCTCCAAATCTTGAGTCTTAACATTCTGCTGGAGAACCTCAAACCACGTTCTGAAGAATTCATTTTTACCTGGTAGTAATGGAGAATGACATACTTGGAAACAGGGAAGTGATAACATCAGTTTATATTCTACTGAGATAATTTTTCTAGACCTGTTGAATGGATACATCAGATACACATTAAAATTCATCATAATGATTTATTAGACACACTTACATTATGGAGAATCAGAAAATAACTCAACATTAATTTGAACTAGGATAGATTGGAAAGGAACAAGCTGAAGGCATAGGAGGCTTGTTACTGGATGCTGAATTAGCTGGTAAGCATCATGATAAGTAACTATAAGGGGCCAGTGGTATTGAGGGTAAAGTCGGGGTGACTGGTCAGAAGATGCCCTTATGTGAAATGTGTGAATCCCAAATGACTAAAATGACTCTGGTCACAAAGACAGTTTAAGGAAATATAATGGGCAGGATCAGCCACAGTGCATGGTGAAGGTTTGGCAGAATCTTAGAAATCTTAACAAGGATAGTGTGGAGGAAATGAGACTCAGCAATGTCAGAAGAGGTATTAGAGGTAAGAGGTAAGAGGTAAGGGTAATTTTGAAACAGGCCAAGTAAAATAATGTTGGCCATGGAGTCCTGAGAATATCTACACTTATTAAAATAAAGTCACTTGACATCAGGCCAGTGATAATCATAGGTCCTGCATGGTTTTAAATGCAACACATGCATTTAGTCATTTAAGTTTCCGCCATGAATTTTTGAAGCAGGTACTTTTATTAAATCCATTTTACAGAGTAGAAAAGTATGTAAGAAAGAAGTTAGTTGCCCATCAGATGTGTAGGCTCAAAATCAAACTCAAGCACTCTAGTTCTAAGGGTTTGGGTTATAATTATTCTACCCAGATATTATCAGTGTAAATACTGGCCTGAGGTTAGAATTTAACATACATCAATTAAATGAATAAAAGTCTACTACTTAATAACCAACAAAAGAACAATCTAACTATAGTATTCACCCCTCGTTTGTTGTTTACGCTTCTTATTCCTCAGACTTAGCTGTTTTGAAATGGATATGCTGTTGAGGTCGTAATAAAATGATGCACACAAGACACACTGCTATGTGGGACTGTGGGACTCCCTAAGTCTTTAGTGCATCTTGATTATTACTCAGAGAATAAAGGCAGTCAAAAAATAATTTTCTGCTTTGTTTTTTCCCAATTTTGTTGCATGGTATTATGTTGCTTTTTTTTTTTTTAACTATATGGTTGACAGAAATAGCAATGGCCAATGAAGGGAAATGTAAATCAGAACTACTTTGAGATTACATAAATTCCTAGTCAGAAGTATGAACAAGAAAACAAAACACAAGAAATGCTGGTGAGGATGTGCTGGGCCACAGGGAGAGGATCCTTAGTACTTTATGGGTGAGAATGTAAATTGATCACCTGCTATGAAAAATAAGTATGGCTGTGCCTTAGGAAACGGAAACAGAAAAGTATCCTATGATCCAGCTGTATTGCCTTGTGTATGTATACAAAGAAATTAAAATGAGCACATCAGAGAATATACACAGTTGTGGTTGTTATACAGCTATTTGTGACAGCTATGTGATCAGGTTAGGCACACCCCACAGCAGATGGGTATATTAAAAAAAAATGTGACATTATTCAGCCAGAAAAGAAAATATAATCATGTAATTTGGAAGAAAATAGATGAAACTTGAGCTCATCATGTTAAGCAAATAAACCAGAAACAGAAAAACAAATATCAGGGGTTTGTCTCATGTGTAGATTCTATAAATAAAAGAAAATACATGGAAGTACTAGCAGGGGTTATTAGGGAAGAGGATGGAGATCAGGGAGTTATTAAGGGTAAGGAGATTGGTGAATGTTTTCAAAGCAGCTTGACCTCATGGACGAAAACACCATAGCAAAACTCAGTTTTTGCCACAGCTAATAAAAATATGGGAATACAGAAAGGTAGTGATTAGATATCGGTCTTATTGATTGATTTAACTTACATACATGCAATCACTCAAGATTTATACAATCAACTGGCTTATTAAAATTGGTATTCAATTTTTATATTTTTGATCTATTGGGTTTTGAGAGAAAAATTCTAAAACCTGCTCTGTGCATTTTTCATTTTTGTTATTGCTCCTTTTTTTCTCTTTCTTATTTATTTTGTGACTAAATGATTTGATGCATAGAGATTTGCAATTGTTCTCTGATGTTGATGAATTGGCCCTTTATCATAATTTCCCCAGTTCTTTATTTATTTTGTGTATGTTTGATAGGTATTAATGCATCTGTCCTGACTATCATTTGATTAATATCTTCATGCTGTATGTCCAGTCTTTTAGTTAAAACCTTCAAATGTATTTCATTAAATGTGATCAACGCGCTGTACATTTTCAAATCTGTCCAGAACTCCCAGCCACACGTACAACATCCAAAATTTTTACCAGGGTTTACAAGTTCTGAATAGTCTCATGGGTACCTCTTAGATGCTGTTTCCTACCAGTCTCTTCCCTGTTGTGTCTAGTCACTTAGTCTTAAATGTCACTTATAGAACTTTTCAGGAACGTTTATCCACAGATCTTTCACTTGACCATCCTTCCCTTCTCTGTCCAGGATCCCAGCCATTGTGTAATGCTCCCTGCCTGTGTAACAAGCCATCACTGGGTTTCTATCTACAACACCATACTCTCTCTCCCTACAGCTCTCCGAAGCCCTGTTTTTCAAAAAGACATTTCACTGGTTTCCCTGTCATAACTGAGTTCTTTTAAACAAATGGATTTATTTTTCATGGCTCTCCAGATTCTAAATCCAAAATCAAATTGCTGTCAGAGCCGATTTCCCTAGAAAAGTTCTGAGGAAGAGTATATTCCTATATCCCCAGCTTCAGGAGGTTACAAAGTGTCATTTGTGGTCCTTGCCATCTTACCTTGGCTACCCAATTTCAAAATAAATTCACTATGAGTTTCTAGGTAGACGTAAATTACGTACAAACACTACTCAACCCAATAAAAATGGTTTTATACTGGATATTATATACTCATGTGCTTCTTTGCTATTGCTCCACTCTGCTAAGGTTTGAATGCATTCTTAACAGTTGGTCTGTCCAGGTAGCCCCCCCTTTTTTTTCTTAATTGTCATCTTCCTTCCATCCTCAGCTGTTCTCCTTTTCTAGTTTTGTTGTGAAACACCATCTATCATGATTGTTTCATGGCTGCTTTTAGCCACACTAGACCTGCTTGCAGTCTAGTGCTGACCAATGTCTCTTCTCTTCCCTTATTACACATCTGCTATCTAAGTTTTGTACTGTGTTTAATTAAACTGGCTGAAATAGACACATTCTTAATATTTATTATTATAATTAAAACCAAAAATTTCATTGCCTGATATGGAAAATAGATTCTGAGAGTGTGTTTTTGAAAAAAAAGAAAAAAAAAAGAAAAAATGCAAATACTTCTAGGTCAACAATTATGATCTGAGATTCAAATCTCTTCATGAAAATAGAAAAAGGAAAATATCTTTTAAAAATGTCACTAATAATCAAATAGTTAAGTTTAAATAGGATAAATATAATTCAAATGATTAAGAGATGTTCCAACATGAAAGAGCTTCATAGTGGACGATGTCGTGGCTCACAGCATAGCTGAATAATTTTATTTTATAGGACTACAGATAGAACATACATTGCATGTATTATAAGAGTCATTCTGACTCAGAGAATTAGCAGAGTTTTTTTTTTTTTTTTTTCAATGCAGTTTATTCAGGAACCTTGAACAATCATCTGACCCTGGGGAAAGCCAGCCCACAGCTTAAATAGCCTCTGGGTAGCCAACCCCAGCATGCCATGTGGGCAATGCAAATAGGTCCACATACATGGAAGCAAGCCAGATCCTCAGCCTTAGCCAAATGTGGAGTTGTTCGTGACAGAGAGCTCTCATCATCGGGAAGGTGGAAGGCAGAAACCAGCTCCATCTTTAAGAGGCGGCATTACACAGCTCTCTACAGTTCCCCCTTTTTGTTTTAGACGCATCAAGCAAGAGTAGAGGTCTGATCTCTGATACTAGAAATAAATTGGGACTTTGTACTGATGTTCATTTAGGTGTCATCCACCCAAAGAGCATCAGACCCGTCTGATACCTTTTTCTCAGAGGCGGGACCTGGGGCATCAACCCGCATGCAATCAGACATGCTCTTCTCTGGGTCGAAAGCAGCTGACCCTGAGTGCAGTGCTTAGCCTCGCATCCTGAGCATAACATTTTAGCTTTTTATGGTAGCCAACCATGCTTGGGGAGACTGTCCTGCTTCAATGGCTGTAAAGGCCTGAATGGTCATGGCTGCATTAGGCTGTTGTGAGACTCTAATCTTGCATATATACCACAGGCAAACCAAGGAGACCAACACCAGAAGGCCTGCTTAACGCTCCCATGCCCGCCCATTCCTTCAGATGATTCATGGCTGCAGCAATCCATGATGATAATCCTGTGGCTAGTCCTGCGTCCACTCTGGTAGAATTTACCGTGACAATGGCCACTCTCAGCTGCTCCACTGTAGTATCGAATTCTCCAGTCCAATTACCTAAAATATAGCTAGACAGTTGTTTAGACAGATTTGCAGCACAGGGAAAATTCTCATGTTGTATGCTAGTGACTCAAAGTCCAGCATACGAGTTTTTTTGTTTGTTTGTTTGTTTGTTTACTTGCTGGGTTTTTTTTTGACTTTACATCCTTTATCTGCAAGACATTTTTTTTAATGTAGCATTATTGAGTGAGAGCCAATGAAAATTGATCCAAAAATATATTAATGTTGCTCTTACTTTTGAATACTAATTTATTTGGCTCCAGAATTCCAAGTGGACAGTTACTTTCTGCAATTCTTCAAAGATAATATCTCATTGTTTTCTGGCATCTATGCCTAATGGCATAAAACTCACTGACAATCCATTTGTTCTTCCTGGAATTAATTTGAGTGGTTTTTCTCAATTTTCTTTGATTCTCTACAAGAATTTTTTTTTATGATATTAGATTTTCTATGTACTTGTCTTGCTAATAATTTTCATTTATTGTGTAGGAGATGCTTGTTTTTTGTTTTTTTGTTTTTTTTCAGTGCAATACTACCTTGCACACAGGTTTCTTCAACTATGGCTCCTCAATTCATTTTTTTTCTCTTTTTAAAATTTCTCCAAGCAAAGGTTCTAGGTCATGGTAGCTCAATAACCAATTGGTTTCCCATAGTAAGGGGAACAGGGACTATTTCTGACAGGAACTCAATGGCAGGCTCTTTGACCTCCCCATCCCCCAAGGGAGGAGCAGTCCTGCTAGGCCACAGAGGAGGACTTTGCAGCCAGTCCTGAAGATACCTGATAAAACAGGGCTTGACGAAAGGGGAGGAGGTCCTCCCCAATCCGTGGACTTGGAAAGGGGCAGGGATGAGCTAAGGGAGGGAGGATGGGATTGGGAGGGAATAAGGGAGCGGGATACAGCTGGGATACAGAGTTAATAAAATGTAAATAATAATAATAATAACAATAACAATAACAATAATAGAAAAGAAAAAAAAAGAAGAAAAAATTTCTCTGATCTCCACCTCTCTGTCTGCTACTGACTTCTCTCTACCATTCACGGTTGTTGCAGGATATTTGATCACAGTGTGAATCCTGAGATTGTATTGTTTACTAGAAAAACCTGTCTCTATTTGTGGTGTGACTCAGCCCCAGCACATACCTTCAATCCAAGACAGGATTAAATAAAGTCAACCACAGGTCAAGAGACAAAACATGGAGTAAGCAACCAGATGCACAGGTAGTAGAAAAGAGGAACATTAACTTTGAGAGTATTTTTTTTATTGAGATTAAATTATTTTTATTATTTTTTATTTTTTACAATTTATTCATTTTATATCCTGATTGTAGCCCCTCCATCATCTCCCAGTCCTACCCTCCCTCCCTCTGCCCTCTTACCCCCTTCCTCTAGTCCATTGAAAAGGGGAATCCTCCTCCCCTACTGTCTGACCCTAGCCTATGGAGCCTCATCAGGACTGCCTGGATCCTCTTGCTCTGTAGGCTGGGTAGGTTACAAATGCAGGTGGAAGTGATCAGGGAACAAGCAACTGGGTTCATGTCAGAGACAGTCCCTTACTAGGGAAGCCACTTGGATACTGGGCTGCCATGGCCACCATTGGAGCAGGGGTTCTAGGTTATATCCATGCATGGTTCTTGGTTGTAGAATCAGTCTTAGAAAAAGGCCGTGTGCCCAGATATATTTGGTCCTTGTGGAGCTCCCGCCCTCTCCAGATCTTACTAACTCTTCTTTCTTTCATATGATTCCCTGAACTCTGCCTAAGGTTTGGTTATGAGTCTTAGCATCTGCTTTGATACACTGCTAGGTGGAGTCTTTCAGAGGCCCTTTGTGATAGGCTCATGCCCTGTTACTTGTTTTCTCCTACTTCCAATGTCCATCCCATTTGTCTTTCTAAGTGAGGACTGATCATCTTATCCAGGGTCCTCCTTCTTGTTTACATTCTTTAGGTGTACAGATTTTAGTATGTTTATCCTATCTTATAGGTCTAGTACCTGCTTATAAGTGAGTATATACCATGTGTGTCTTTCTGCTTCTGGGATTCCGTACTCAGGATGATCTTTTCTAGATCCCAACATTTGCCTGCAAATTTCATGATTTCCTTGTTTTTAATTGTTGAGTGGTATTCCATTGTGTAATTGTACCACAGTTTCTGTTTCCATTCCTCTGTTGAGGGACATCTGGGTTATTTCCAGGTTCTGGCTCTTACAAATAAAGCTGCTACAAACATGGTTGAACAAATGTCCTTGTTGTGTATTTGAGCATCTTTTGCATATATGCCTAGTAGTGGTATAGCTGGATCTTGAGGAAGCAGTATTTCTAATTGTCTGAGAAAGCCCCAGATTGCTTTCCAGAGTGGTTGTACCAGTTTACATTCCCACCAGCAGTGGAGGAGGTTTTCCCTTTCTCCCCAACCTCTCCAGCATGTGTTGTTACTTGAGTTTTTTATCTTAGCCAATCTGATGGGTGTAGTTTGAGAGGTTTTTTTTAAGATGGCATGGGGTAGGAGGTGCTTCTTTTTCCTTTTTGGGATGTCAGCTGAGGAGGAAGCTCATCTGGGTACGTTCTCTACCTCTTTGAGGTAGCAGGGTTTTACCATTTGAGACTTTGTTTAAAACAACACATGGTAGTGTCCTATATTCTTCTAGTATGAAGATTTTTCGTGTCGTAATGTCTTTTAACCATATCTAAAGTTTTATTTTTCAATTTATTTATAAAGCCATATTACATCCTGTCTGCAGTTAACTTACACTAATTTATTCTGTATGAAATTAAGTAGATATTTGTTTCTTAGTGAAATTTTTTTGTACATTTTCAATTTCATCATTACTTCCTAGATTATATTACTGTCTCTGTGTTCCCACTTAAATCACTTTTATCCTTTAAGTATATCTATTTAATATTTTTAGGTTTCTAAGTTTGTTTTGGGTTTGTTGTTGACATTCATTCTCCTATTCTTTTTCCTTATGACCCTCTATTTTAGTTTTTTTAAATGTGATTTTAATAGTCTTCTTTCTTTCTTTTTATTTTTATTTATCCTTCTTTTATATAAAACATCCCAATTCATCGCCACTCCTCCCAGTCCTCCCACCAACTTCATCTCTTCCCCAGATCAACTCCTCTGTTCCATTAAGAAAAAGGCAAACAATTGACATCAATCAAATAAGGCATAACAACATGCATCAAGACTAGGCACAAACCCTTGTTTCAAGGTTGGACAAAGCAACTCAGTAGGAAAAAAAGGGTCCCATGAGCAGGCAAAGAGTAAGACACCCACCCCCACATAAACACACACTCTCACTGTTAAGAATCCCAGGAAAATCTCAAGAAAAACAACCGCAGCATGTATTCAGAGGGCCTAACACAGACCTATGCAGCCTCACTTTAATCTCTGTGAGCCCCTATAAACCTTGTTTAGTTGATTCTGTTGTCTGTGTCTCATAGTGTCCTCAATCCTACAATTTCCCTTATTCCACATAGTTTGCGAGCTTCCCTTAATGTTTGTTTTTGCATCTCTGCATCTACTCTCATCAGCTGCTAGAGAAGCCTCTAGCAGGTAGAGGCTAGGTATCAATCTATGTGTACAGTATAATATCATTAGGAATCGAGGTTTTTTTTTTTTTTTTTTTTTTTTTTTTTTGTCAGTGGTGTTTGGTTCTACCCTAGGTCTCTGAGCCTTCCAGTTTCTGGCTCCTGACCATTTAGCCAATGTTAGATATGAGCTCTCTCAAGGCTCAGGCCTCAAGTTATATATCAGCCATTGGTTGGCCACTCCCACAAATTCTCAGGTACCATTGCCTCAGCATATCATGCAGGCAGGACAGATTGTGGGTCATAGATTTTTGTGAATGGGTTTGTTTCTCAGTCCCACCACTGGGATTCTTGCTTGGTTACAGTAGATGGCTGGTTCAGGCCCTGTATTTTCCATTACTAGGAGTCACTTTCAGTCACTGTCATAGGTTCCAGGAAGTTTCTGCTGTACTAGGTTTTCCCATTGCCTCCTAATTGCCCACATCCTCCAGTTTTCGATTCCTCCCCATTCTAATTCTTCCTGTTTCCATCCCACTTAACCCCGGTCTACCTGCTAAATCTATTCTATTTTCCTTTACCAGAGCAATCCATGAGTTCCCCTGACAGAGCTCTCCTTGTTACTTAGCCTAATAGTCTTAAATTTAAAAGAAAAAATATTTTAATCCTCCCTTGGAAGCTACTGGGGGAGTATCCTAATTGTTTCTAGAGAATCCTAAGGGTTCTTTAAATGATAGTTGAGTGATTTTCACATAGATATATGAGTTTAATAGCTCAGCTTTTTATTTTAGCTTTTTACTGGTGCCTTTTTGCATGTTCATTTCCCTTGATGGAGTTAAGTCCTGAAGCAAGTTTGTCTTTCATGCTCTGTTTTCACAGCACCCCTGCAGCATCAGGTGTCAACAAAATAGTGCTAGATCCTAACTTTTCTCTTCTCCCTGTTCCTGAAACAGATGATATTTTCTTTACATTTGGTTGTTCCCCTTCTCCAGGCAAGAATTTTTTTTTTTTTTTTGAAGGAGAGTTTTTAAGGATGCAGAAGTGGTTACCTCCTAGATAGCTGCCCCTTGAGGGTCAATAGACAGCCAGTGTTGAGTGGATCAGATATGGTTTTCAGCCATGATCAGCTCTTCTTGAAATATATGTTATGGTTTCAACATGGACAGTGTTCCCTTCTTTCTTTTCATTACAATGCACTCTGCAAGCCCAGAAATGAAGAAGGCATTTTTCTTAATCCAATTAAAATGTATCAGGAAATTAGTATGAAATAAAAACCTTTCTCTGTGGACAAGGAAAGCTCGAATGGGCCCATATGGGGCAGTCTAGAATGCCTTCTCTCAGATGTACAAAACCTCCTCACACAACATCATCCTTTTATAAAGAGAAACAGAATGGGGACAAAGGAGATGGAGAGCATAACTCCAGACAAATTCAGTTACTACATTCTTCATGCACCAAGGTTTTGTGTACCAAGGCGATGCTTAAGCTCTTTCCTCCAAAGACCCTAAAATTTATGAACTTCTTTCATGACAAGCTGTAGTTCATTCCTGATTCTCAATAGCTCTGATATTTGGCCTTGACTCTTTACTCTTATATTAAATTTGCAATCACTTCTGACCAGAATATTTAGTTGAATGTGCGTGTGTTCTGAACAAAACTTTACCATTTCCCAATGAAGCCTGGAATAAGAAAGCATCATGTGCGGGTAAATGTTGTGTAAGTAGTGTGTGCTTAAGGGGAGGTTTTCAAATTTAGTCTGTTCATCCTATCCTTCTTGTTGGGTGACATGATGGTATTTGAGCATCCCTTTTGGGCTCTGAAGTTGAAACTGTATGCTGAGGGCGGCATACAGCAGCAAGATAGAAGGTCCCTGATTCTTTTTTAAATTTTTATTAATTACACTTTATTTACTTTGTATCCCCCCTGCAGTTTTCTCCCTCCTCCCCTCCCAATCCCTCCTTTCCTCCTCCTTCTCCACTCATGCTCCTCCCCAAGTCCACTGGTAGGGGAGGTCTTCTTTTCCTTCCTTCTGAGCCTAGTCTGTTAGGTCTCATCAGGAGTGGCTGCATTGTCTTCCTCTGTGGCCTGGTAAGGCTGCTCCCCCCTCAGGGGGAGGTGATCAAAGAGCAGGCCAATCAGTTCATGTCAGAGACAGTCCCTGTTCCAATTATTATGGAACCCACAGGAGACTGAACTGTCATGGGCTACATCTGTGCAGGGGTTCTGGGTTATCTCCATGCATGCTAATTGGTTGGAGTATCAGTCTTAGGGAAGACCCCTGTGCCCAGAATTTTTGGATCTGTTGCTCTCCTTGTGGGGCTTCTGTTCTCTCCATATCTTACTATTTCCCACTTCTTTGATGAGATTCCCAGGTCCCTGATTCTTGTAAGGTCAACAAGTTTTTTTTTTTTTTTTAACCTCTCTTTTATTGGTAAGATCCATGCCTCTTTCATACATCTTGTTTAAGTGGTCTGGATACTATGTCATTTTCAGATCTTTCATTGTGTGACTCTTCTTGAAGGGACATGAACAAATGTTTCTTTGCCTCAGATAGATCATAAAGAAAGAGTTACACCCAAGTCTGTCTTGTCAAATCAATAGCAGAATCTTTGGTGGAACTACTGGACACCCATGCATAGATCTCCAGAGATACAGCGCTTGTGAGTTATCAGCCATGATGCTATGGGCTTTTAGTAGTAGAATTGCTTGAATCTGCCCAATATTCCTGTAAGTGTTCCCAATGAACTCAGTTGTTTGACAGTCTAGATGAGTGGTTTTTTTTTTTTTTTTTTTTTTTTTTTTTTTTTTTTTTTTTTTTTCTGTGTCATTGGTCTCCTATTTGGGGAGAATAGACATCTGTTAATATCTCTGTAGGAAAAGTTATGCGACAGCTTTTTTATAGCTATCCCCTATCATTTAACAACATTAGCAGCATACAATGGCTAAGATATGAAATCAGCCTAGGTCCCCATTAGGAGTTAAAGGGATAAACATGTGACACACATATGTTTGTATGCAATGGAATGTTATCTAGCCATTAAGAAAATGGAGTCCTGACATCCACAACAAAAATTGGTAGGAGTAAAAGACATGGCAACAGGTAAAATAAAGCAAACACAGAAAGGTTGAAGGGTATGTCATCTTGCTATTCCAGGTCCACTTCTTTCCTTGGGGGTATCCAGGAACCATTTTGCACAGATGCTGGACTTGAATGAATGAAGCTTATCCAGATTATCCAGGTGAGTGGCTTAGCAGGATCTTGATTCAGCAGTGAGTATGTGGGTGGAGGGAGAAAGCCTTCTCTGAGATAGTTTTCAGTGAGACAGCTGTCTTTTATTGAGGAGAATAAGGGCTGTGTAGACCTTGGGGAAGTGGGTAGAGGTCTTTAGAGTGAGTGTACATCAGTGTCTAGGGCTGAGGTGCTTGGAATGTTTAATTTGCATGGAGAAGAATTCTAGGTGTTAGCTGGACATTGCCTTAACAAGGAAATAGGAAGTTATAACCTGAAACCTGGCCACCAGGCTAGGTGACTACCTCAACAGTGGCAGAGGTAGGGATCACCAGGCTATGTGCACTGGGATATGCAGGCCCCAAACAGGAGGCGAATAGCCTTCACTCCTGCTGGTCTCTTGGGGTTTGTTCACATTTTGACCTGACTCTTGCTCTGGATGGTTCTTTGGTCCCATAGCTCACTTGTCCCACATCTCTCCCTTTTTTGTTTCATAAAGGGAAGTTGTCATCACTTTCTGATGTGGAAGCTGAGAAAAGTCCATCCAATTGCAAAGTAGTGATTGACCGAGGCTGGGAAGCCTGTGGTGGGAAGATAAAAGAAGAGCAATTTTGATCAATAAGTACTATATGTATGTATAGAGAAATTACATTGAATGTCTCTAACAGGTACGATTCATGTATCATAAACGAAAATGAAAGATAAAAGAAAGACACAGCTCACAAACTGTTCATCTAAGAAAGACAGGAGACTTTCCATCAGGTTCACTTTCTAGTGTTGAACCCTCAGTGCTAGACACTTCAGAGTGTGGAGTTATTTCAGTGTAAAGGTTGCAGTGGGATCATTAGGCAGTTACTGAACATCGTCACGGTAGTTTTTCCTTCTTTGCTTTCCTGATTACTTTTAGGGAAAAAGTACTGAAACCTAATTAAGTTGGAATAACACAAATTTAAAATATACACTCTATTAATGGGGACTAGGTTGCAATGCAAATTTTATGACTAATTTAAAAATAATGCCATTTCAAGAACTGTTTCTCGCCCCCACCCCCGCCTTTGAGTTAGACTAGGAAAAACTAGTGCTTTAATTACAAACTAGACAAATACAGTGTGTGAAGTCCTGCTTAGTGGGTTCAGATATAATGAGCTTTTGGAAGTCAATGAGAAGGAAAATGATCATTTTTTTGTGGGTTTGCTTCCTGGAACGTTACTTGCATTTGTTTGGTGTACTTTTAACTATTAAGATGTGAAGTCACTGTGTTCAAGTGTAAGGCAGAAAAACAGCTGATTCCAATATAGACAACTTCAAGCTCCACTTGCCTGGAGGTATTGGCTTCTTGTATGGTCCAGCCTTTGGCTGGACAGTCTGCATCTTCATAAGGAACAGAGGAAAACCTAGGCATGCCAGTTCTTCCTTCACACTGAGTGGTGAAGACCTCTTTTTTATATCAGCCAGTGTATTTTCTATTGAATGTTAATCTGAAAGTATGTTTTGTCCATATCCATGCTGTGTACATCCCCTGCTCTGATCTGCTTTTTTTAAAAAATGTATCTTGTTAAATTCTGTGGACATTTTTATTTCACCATGAACAGAATGAGAACATGTAAAGAAAGGATAGCATCACAAAGAGGATGTTTCCATATGTCACCAAGATGATTGACTATGGAACCTCTGTTCAGCTAGTAGCTCCTCATCCAGTTCTGCTGACTCTCTTTACTTCCTGAATTCATGTTCTAAGAAGGCAGAAGGCAGTGTTGCAGCTTTACCCCTTGGTATAAGCTCACATGTAGAAACTCTTCAAAAGACATTTGCCAAAATAACAGATGACCCTTTTATCTTCAGAGTGAAGTCTAGGCTCTTCTGCACAACATTCAGGAAACTTCAAAACCGGGCTTTAACCTTTTGTACTCTTTTATTTCCTCCTGTTTCCTGACAATTGCCTAGCAACCACATTGAAGCTATCATAAATTCCAAAGCAGACATGGGCTCTTATTCTTTGTGTTCTTGCTAAGGGTGCTAATGGTAAACCTTTAAGGCACATCTCTACTGACATCTCTGGGATGCTCTCCCTGGCCAAGCAATTGCTGGGGAATGAATTTAATAACAAACATTTATGGATTGACTACTCTGTTCCAGGAAGAGTACAATGGTGCACAAAGATTGCTTTTAGATGGAAGGACATGAGGCTGGAACAAAGAAAGGAGGACACAACAGAGTAGCCTGAGGGCAGCCATGTCAGTCTCAGAAACTCTGCCTATGGTATTTTTCAAGAAGAAAGAGTGAGCTTCTGGGATAGAGAATCAATAGATCTAAAAGCTAGCTGTTTCATTCAACAAGGACTACCTAGTCCTCATCCTCTTTGTGATTTCTCTTGTTTCCAACAGGAGAAACTGCTGTGTGTTCCCTGTGTGGCCCATTTTCTCTATGACCTCTGTGCATGGCTGGTACTCTGCCTCTCTGGCAGCTGTGAGCCCATCCTCTTTACCTGCTGGGGCAATTTCTACCCGATTGTAAAGAATTGGGTAAGGAGCTCCCGTTAGGAAGCTTTGCTGATGACTCTGTGCCCATCCCTAGCACTGCTTTTACCACTTACATTTTCTTATCTGTAAGTTAATTTTCCTCTTTATCTAACAGCCAGATGAGAATTTCATTGCAAATGCCCATGCTATTGAACTAGATAGAGCCTTTAAGAGTGAAGCTTTGGTTGGAATAGGACATCGAGATTTACTAACTTCCCCAGATAATGTTATATACACTGAACATCTTTTCTCTAGATCCTCAGTTCCCAAAGGCAAGCATATCTTTCTTAATCATCACAAGCTGTGCTGAGTGATGCACATTTGGGAGATAGACAATGTCTGACTATCAACTGAACAAAAGAAGGCAATGTTCCAAAGGGGTAGCAGGCCAGATTGTCTGACCTCCTTATCTACCCGACGTGGTTTCTTAAGCTTTCAGCCCAGATCCACCTGATCTTACCTCTCAATTTCTGCATTTCACAGATGGATTTTCATTCAATGTTAATCCTGTCCTAGTCTAGACCATCCTTGGAATTTATCTCTTGTATCGGCAATATTGTAACAAGTGATTATTTTATTTATTACACTTGTCTTTTAATGGCCTTCTGCCACCAAAATATAAACAGGATCAGCATAGAGATTCTTATCAATTTTGTTGATTGATAAATTTATATTTAGATTACACAGAATGGTGCATGGCACTTGATGAATGCTCAGTAAAGATTTAGTGAATAAATGAATGAATTTCCTGATATGAGTATATTTTGTCTACTTTGTACATTTGAATTGAATTCATGCACTGGTGCTCTCTTCCATGTTGAATCAATTTCGCCAAATATTTGTATCATAATATATCTACTCACTAGCTACCTTGCTGGATGCCCCTACTACCATTCTCTTGCCAGACCACCATTTCAGATATACCCAGGACTAGTTCCTTTTTATATCCTCAAAACATCATTGGCTGTCCATTCCTAATCTCTGAGTGATTAGGAAAGTATTGTTTGTTTTAAAAGATCTTTTTGATGGAAGCCCATTTCTTATCGCTTATTGATTATATTGTAAGGTTGGGCAAGGAAGCCTCTACTTCTTGCCTGGAAAACACAGAGCTCCTCTGGGAAATCAAGATGGCATGCACTGGAGTCATTGCCACAGATGGCCTTCATCACCATATCTTCCTAAATGGTTGTCATTTGGGCAGCCAGTTGGGGGAGAGTTGCTGGCTTCGGAGGCTTTCTGGCTTATTAACAAGCTACTTGGCTGAATCTTTTTACCTTGAGGTCACTGGTTTGCAAATAGCCCAGATTCCTGGTGATAAAAAGTGCTTCTGTTTGACAGATGGGCTACAGTATGTCTGAAAATGATGTATGTTCAAGACAGGGCCTAGTGAAGGATTACTTCTTGTTCTTATGTGAAAAAGACTCACACTTCTAAGGCAGAAGGTAGGACTCAGTCTTTTTTAGAGGTTGCCTGACAGCAAAGATATTGTGGATTTAAGGATGTCTGTGTAAGATGAATATCTTTTTCTTTTCTTTCTTATTCTTTTTTTCTTTTTATTACTTATAGTTTATTCACTTTGTATCCCAGCTGTAGTCCCCTCCTCCAACCCCTCCCAATCCCATCCTCCCTCCCTCTTCTTCTCCTATGCCCCTCCCCCAGTTCAATGATAGGGGAGGTCTTCTTCCCAATCAATGTGACCCTAATCTATCAGGTCTCATCAGGACTGGCTTCTTTGTCTTCCTCTGTGGACTACTAAGGCTGCTATCCCTCAGGGAGAGGTGATCAAAGAGCTAGCCCATGAGTTCATGTCAGAGACAGTCCCTGTTCCTATTATTGGGGAACCCTCTTGGACACTGAGCTGCCATGGGCTACTTCTGTCCAGGGTTTCTAAATTATCTCCTTGCACGGTCCTTGTTTGGAGTATCAGTCTCAGAAAAGACTCCTGTGCCCAGATTTTTTTGGTTCTGTTGCTCTCCTTGTGGAGCAGCTGTTCCCTCCAGGACTTTCTATCTTTTTTTTTTGTTTTGTTTTGTTTTTTGACCATTGGTGTCAGGTTCTAAATTGTGCATGCTTCTTTTTTTAAAAAAAATTTATTAATTACACTTTATTCATTTTGTATCACCTCATAAGCCCCTCCCTCTTCCCCTCCCGATCCCAACCTCCCTCCCCTTTCTGCATGCATGCCCCTCCCCAGTCCACTGATAGGGGAGGTTCTCCTCTCCTTTCTGATCTTAGTCTATCAGTTCTCACCAAAAGTGGCTGCATTGTCCTCTACTGTGGCCTGGTAAGGCTGCTCCCCCCTCAGGGGGAGGTGATCAAAGAGCAGGTCTTTCTATCTTAAGAAAATAAGAAAGCCAATGTGGGAGGCAGGTGGTAGAATCAGCAGGATGATAAAGAAGAGTAGATACCAGATTGGGCTTCATGGTTCCATACATTTGCATTTCCATACATTTCTGACTGCTGACAGATTTCTGGGATAATAAGAAACTAAATTTCAGACATTTTCATAAACTAAAAAAAAAAAAAAAAAGATGTAATACTGTTTTTATTGTCAATACTGACCCTCAGGGATGCCAGTTGCATAAGAACTGTGAAATACTAGAGAAATGGAAACTAGATTGCCCAGTAACTGAGCTCCTTCCTTCTTAAGGACAAGATGGAAACTTCTTGTTTCCTTGTTTAACCTGAATTTTACGTTGAAAGATAAAACAGTTCTGCTCTCCTTGACTCAGACAGAACAGAGAGGTGTGAACTGGAGGTCATCTCTTGTCTAGCTGATGGAGGCCATGAATCCTCCACCTACAGATGCCATCTGGCTTATTTGCTCTAGATGTTGTGTACTCAACTGGAACAAGGCCTCTACATATGCCACTGGTACATAGAAGAAGTGGTTTGCCTTCTAGTCCCTTTGGAATTTGGTTTTCCCCATTTGTACCAGGTTGAATACTGGGTAGGAATCTAGGAGCAGATAGGGAAAGTCAAGCATCCTTGAGTTAAATGGTAGAGTAGACTATACTGCACTGTAGTCATGCTTTTCCCAGCAGACTTAGCAAAAGTAAGGATCTGTCTGCAGTATCATCCTGTGTCTGTTAGTTAATTCTTTACTACGGGGGAGTGAGAAGTCAGTATTACCAAGTCCACATTGGTGCATTCATATAGAAACATTAGAAAAATAGCAAAGAGTTGTCTTAAAACAGTTACACACTTTACATGAAATAGAACCTTTATTAGGAGGGTTATACTCAGCACTACTCTAGTAATTTTATTAACTGCTTTCTCTGACAATTTCATGAATGTATTTCATGCTTCCATGTCATGCTCACCACCACCCTTTCTTCTTTTCTTCTTACCCCCATCAACTTGCATATTAAAATAAATTTTTTTTCTACAAAACATGCAGGTTGCAAAAATTTTATTTACAGAAATTCTTTGCTTGATACTTATATTAATAAGAAAGTAGATAATCAACTAATACCATAATAACAAGAAGAATTTAAACTGATTCATAGCATATTCTTTGACTGGTATATTACAGTTACCATCATACATTTTGTTCTCAGTCTTATACCAAAAATGATGTTTCTCTGGGGCTGGGGAGATGGTTCAGCAGGTAGAAATGCTTGATTCTCAAAATAAAATAAAAAACCCCAACACCCATTTTCAAAGCCCAATATGCATGCCTGCGTCTGTAACTCCATCACTGTGGGAATGGGGTGGACAGTAATAGGAAGGGTGTTGGGGCTTGCTGGTCCAGCCTATCTCCAGATTCACTTAGATTCTCTCTCTACAATAAAGTGGAGAATGAGAGAGCAGGACACCAGACATGCTTCTATACCCCCTGCCTGTATTCAGGGGTGCATTCTCTTAAACATACACGAATGCATCCCACACACATGTACCTTATACATACAGAGGAAATTTAAGTAAACGATAAGTGCAGAAAAAAAAATCACAGTAAGACGTATTAGCACCAAGTTATTAAAAGGTTGTATTGTGTAGTGAGAATTTTGGTTTCTTAAAAAAAAACAGTTATGTTATGTAAATATGTTTTTGTTTTATTCCCAGGTGTGGGATATAGGGCTGTTTCAGATTGTCCACAGTTTTTAACTATGGTTGTCTTATGTTCTAAGAGGGGTGTGAATTTTGCCAGCTGCAAACCCTGTTATGTTATATGAATATGTTTTTGTTTTAAACCCAGGTTTGGGATATGGGGTTGCTTCAGATTGTTCACAGCTGTTAACTATGATTGTCTTATGTTCTAAGAGGGGTGTGATTTTTTTTTTTTTTTGCCAGCTGCAGATAATTTAATTTTGGAGAGAGACATGAGAGGACCCAGAGCAGCTGGTCCCATTGCTGCTAGTCACTGCTGCTGCTGGTCCCTGCTGTTGCTGGTCCCTGTTGCTGGTGGTCCCTTCTGCTGTACTTGCTATTTCTGGATAACTGGTTTGTCGGTTTGCTGGATTGCTAGATATTTTGATGATGAAGATTGGACTTGCCCCCACGAACCTGATGCCCCTAATCAGGAGGAAGTAGTCTAAAGACGTCTGCACCCTCTTTTCCTTCTAATTTTTTTTTCTACCTAGAGTTGGGGGACTGGGTGGGATTAGGGTAGAATAGGGATTGGAAGGGTAGTAGATATAAGAATCCAAGTATGCCTACAATGTTGTCTTTCTTAGGCTATGGTAGGTACTTGGGTTTGGATACTGAGCCTTCTTTCTGATGTAGAAATAAAAATGACCTTGCAGGGTCACTGTGGATTTTAAATGAAGTAATGTATATTAAAGTGTATGTAGCAAACAGTACCTGGTCCAGAATTAGAAATTAACAATGATCTGTTTATCCATATTATATTCTAATGTGACTATAATTAATATGTATTACTTCATTAATCAGAAGTCCAATCAATACTACAAAGAGAGAAGGGGTAGGAGTGGGCAGGCAAGTTTTCTGACAAACAAGACATCAAATGACAGTACTGCATATCTGCCTCACCATTGGCTAATAAATATTAGCTTAATAACAAATCAGTGGCTGTATCAGAATGAATTGTTGCAAGAAGTTTCATTTATAAGGGTTTTTAGAAGAGACTTGTTTATAAATCAGAAAGCCCTCATGTCTCGAAGAGATTAGAATTAGAGGATAGTGCTCCACTACTCTGTGGACTGTCCACACTACATCAACACTGTCATGGGTAGTGATGATCTCCAAGAAGACTGGATATCGTCTAGCTGGGTGTTGGAGCTCACCTCTTTTTCAACTTCTTGATCCCCTTCTACCGTTCTAGGCTGTGAGTCCATGAGACACAGAAAGCTGTTTCCACATTCATGTCCTCCTAGGATCTGTCACAAACCGAAAATTCAAATGAGATACTTAATTTTGCACCTCTCATCTTTTTCTAGGTCTACCCACAGAGGCATGATGACCTTATAATGCCCCAGTTGTCTGTGATGCAGCCCATGGTATCTGGGAGGGTACCCAGGAAGTCTCAGTGTGTACAGAAAGAAGGAAACTGGGTCTCACAATGGAAAAGAAAGCACCACCTTAACATTTGACCATGTGTCTCAGAAGACTGCTACCTGAGAGAATCTTATGAACTCATTCAATGTGTTTTGTCATCTGTAAATAGGTATAAGGAATCACTTATCACAGCCTTGGTGGGAGAATGAAATGATGACCAGCTACAAAACATGTTTGTTATATGCACCAATGATGTTTTTTATTCTTTACCTCATCCATGCTCTCTTTATTCTTGATGCCTGTCCATAGCAGTCTTCCGTCTTGTGTTTTACTCATCTATTTCACTTTCCTGAAAAAAAAAATCTTATTTTAATAATTTGTTTCCTTCTCAGTTAGACCTAACCCAAACCCAAAGCAAGTCTGTGAAGAGTATAGGGTTGGAAGATAAAAAGAAAGAAAGAAAGAAAGAAAGAAAGGAAGGAAGGAAGGAAGGAAGGAAGGAAGGAAGGAAGGGAAAGAAAGAAAGAAGGAAAGAAAGAAAGAAAGAAAGAAGGAAAAAGGAAAAACCTGCTTCATATTCTGCCCCTTTCTATAACTTTTTCTCTCCAAACCCCACCATGGTTCATTTCTCTATTTACTCCCTGATCCTTCAAATATTTCAAGTTATAGGCTCAAATCTACAGGTTCAAAGATAAGATCCACTAACAAGTGAGAATATGCTGCCTCTGTCCTTCTAGATCTGGTTTACCTCACTTAGTGTAATGTTTTTAAGTCCATTTATTTACCTGTCAATTTTGTAGTTTCATTTTTTTTTGTCAGCCCTGGACACATGCAAATAAGAGCAATGATAAATAGAATGAGAAAAGAACATGAATTTTGGTGAGAGAGTGGATACCCTAAAGGAATTGGAGAGGATGGGGGTGGAGTATAAGATATGTAGGTGAAGAATTTATGTATGAAGTTCTCAAAAAGTCTCAATTATATTTTAAAAAAAGACAAAAAGAAATATGTAAGCAAAAATTACTGATGGGAGGTATATAGTTAAAGCATGTGTGTATGGAAGCTGAGACTGAAAAGAATGAAGAACTTTCTTTTCAGATGGTGATAGGAAGAAGTGAAACCTGGACCAACTCCATGTTTGAGGGCAAAGTGCTGTTCTTATTTGACCTGTTTTCCCTTAACTAGAAGGACAAAAATATGACATATAGTTTAGAAATGAGTTCTATTTTAAATTTCTGCTTTGAAAACAAACAAAAAATCTGTACTTTTTTAATATGTTATTTTTTTGTGGAAATAGTTAAAAACTAAATTTGTTGGTCTTTGGATGTTAGGCCAAGGCCAAATGGCCATTCTGTGTGCTGGCTAGCACAATCATTGTGGCTGGTGGGCAGTATTCTTGTAGGAAACCAAATAGGAGCTGGCCAGATGCATTGGCAAAGGATGTCTGGAAGGCTTCTGTATTAAAATAAATCATAGTGATTGAGACATCCTAGGAACTGAAGTCTTGATGGCAGCAAAAAGGAACATGCCGGTGTGTTTTGGGAGGCGGGTACCATATTGTGAGGAGCACAAAGGATGCAAACCCCTCTTTATGCCCCCAACGCAAGAGATTCAGAAAACACAGGAAATGTATCCTCACCATCACCAAGCAGGCTGAGCCATGGGCAAAGTATTGTGAACTGGGCGTTGGATCAGGCAGCAATTTGATTATGATTTGGCAGGCCCAAGACTCCAAAGTAATTTTGATCCTGCCCCAATCACAAGTGAGTATAAAGTCATAAAATGAGAGAGCTGGAATGGCAACCATTCCAACCCCTTCATTTTATAGATGAACCAGACACATGGGCACATGGGAAGAGCAGGAGGTTGAGGGAACTTTCTTAAGTTGGGATTTCTATCTGTTTACTTGCTGGTCATGTGACTTTGGGCACTGTCCCTCAGTGGCCATGTGCCCTAATCTGCTCATAAGTGGCATGATCATAGCACTATTTCTTTCACAGAACTGAGTATCCTTGATCTGTGGATATAAATCTGAGCAGGCCACCTGGCACAGAAAATTCATGGCCTATATCATGGTAGAAGCAACATGCCCAGGGACATATAGCTGGCAAATGGCTGAGCCAGAGTTTGCATTAAAAGTTCTAATTTCAAATCAGTGTTTTTACCTTTATATCTCTTTACCTCACAAATAAAAATGAGCATATATATACTCACTGGCATGGGTTAGGTAGCCTGGACAGAGAGAGAGAGAGAGAGAGAGAGAGAGAAAGGACATCATAATATCCTTAAGCACTGGGCCAGGAAGTTGATCTGGGATGTTCATTCCAACCTTTAGTTTACAAACTAAGAACAGTCATCACCTCCATGTCTTCTAGACGAGGATGATGTGAAGGGAAGGACATTGTTTTTGTTTTGTTTTGTTTCTTATGCATTGGGTTAATTGCAGCTTTAATGTAAGCCATCTTGGGGTTGTGGTAGGGTGCATTCTAACTTGGTCCTCACTTTAAGCCAACAAACTTAAATGATGTATCATAGTTTTAACCATTTAGTAGAGCAGTATAGAACATTGATCTATCTCTATATCTAGCTGCCTTGCTCTTTCCTGATGACCCTCCAAAATCTATGATTACTTCTTAACATCAACCAACTCTAAGAATTAATTTGATTACTTAGTTTACTCAATTAGCATATATTGAGGTTTTACGCATAGCTGTAGAACCAAGACAGAACTATTAAATCTCTCTAGCTGAGTTGACTTGCACTGTGAAAAGAGTTAGCTCTAGCCACCATGGGTATAAAGGACCATTTTTGATTCCCAGAGGATCTTAGAAGAGCAATAGCAGAAAGGTGAGAAGGGCACGAATGGGCCCCAAGAAGGAGTTACCAACTGGCTTGTGAGCAAGCCGGGTATAAAGTGCCTGTACAAAGCTACCAAGGCTATAAACCTACAGCACTGTGTATTTCAGAGTTTTAATAAATTGGAGAATGTATTGATACAACGCAGGAGAGATTACAATACTAAGCCATGAGAATTCAGGAGACAGGCAGGTACAGTAGGCTGTGGATAATGTTTTGGAATTGTTCATCTTGATAACTGAAGGAAACATGATGTTTCCCTATGCTTAAGAACATCTGTGTATCTTTGAATGACAAACAGATGTGAGATGCACATGTATAGATGTTCTAAACAAGCAGCAAGGGGTGGCCTAATTGGGCTTAGAACTTTGTGGAGAAAAATGACTCAACTAGTCTATGTCTTCATTTTCTTATCTGTAAGGTGGAAATAATTGAAATCCCCAGTTTATATGGTTTTTAAGAAATTAGTAATTGAGTTATATGAAACACATAAGACAATGCTTTTAACCTCACACAGCTGTTTTGGTGTTGTTACCTCCTCTTCCTCCTCATTGTTATTTGAATGTACTAGCATGAAAAAAGGTCAGAAAGAAGGTTTCCTAGATAACAAGTTGTATAATGATGAGGAACTTAGATTAGAAAGGGGTAGAGAAGGAAGCAGGGAGACAATTAATAATTAGTTTCATTGGGTGGAGAGATGGCTCAGCATTTAACAGCATTTGCTGATCTTTCAAAGTATGAGGCTTTGGGTTCCAGAATCCACCCATATATCACAACTGTTTGTAACTCCAATTACTGGGGATCTATTATCCTTTTCTGGCTTCCATGTGCACCAGACATGTATGTGCTCTACATACAGGCAAAACATGTATACATATAAAATAAAAGTAAATCTCTGAAAATCAGTTGTGTTAATTTTGGGGAGGTAAAATGAGGATCTGAAAGATAAAAAAGGTGATACAGAGTGATATAGAATGAGGACAGCTAGAGACTCTCTTATGAACTGGAATATCAGGCCACTTCATTAATGCGGATGTTGTATTGGTCTAGATTCTCCAGAGAAAGAGAAGCAACAAGAAATTATGTTTTCTATATTTTTTTGCTCTGTCACTGTGTTCATCAGTCTGTCTTCTATCTTATTCCCGTCTCATCTCAACGCCTCTTTATCTATGCCTATGTACTTATTTCTATATAATTTATCTATTCTCTCTCATTCTACTACTGCTTCTTCTCTCTCTCTGATAACCCAAAGACAGAGCTCTTTTTATTTCTGGCCTAGTATAACTATTGTGTATTAGTCAAGGTTCTCTATATGAACAGAACTTATAGAATGAATATATATTCATATATACATAAATATAAAAATTGTATATTCCCAAAAATATACAAATAGTATATTCATATAAAAATACATTCATATATTATATAAGTTATTAGAATGAAGAATAAGTTGTGGAAAAGGTAGTACAACAATGGCTGTCTACCTATAACCTAGTAGTTATTCAGTACACAAGGTTGGATATCTCAGCTGCTCTTCAGAATATGCCAGAATCCTTAAGAAATAGGCCTTGATGCCAGTGAAGGAATGGACTTGCCAGTGTGAGCAAGAGGAAACAAGTAAGAATGGTAAGCTTCCTTTCTCCATATCCTCTGCACTTATTCCTAATACAAATTGCAGTATTTTCTTTTACCGTTATAATAAAGAATATTCAGGAAGAATATCATGTAATTAAATTTTGCTCTACAGGGCAATGCTCAAGTCAAGACTTGACTCCTTGGATACAATAGTCATTTTTCATAAATTATTTCACTGTTACTTCTCTTATTGTGGGGAGATGGGAGGGTAAACCAAATCTGATTTAAGACTGTTCCTGACTTCTGTGTCTTCTGGAACTGGATGTAAAATTGTAAAGTACACACTCTGTAGTTCAGCTCCGTTTTATCTGTGTACAGTAACATCTTCCTTCAGAAGTTCTATTCTTGGCAGGAAGAATGGAGATGATGCTGCAAAGAGCCAAGTGAATTCTCCAGAAATGGGATTTGGCAGGAACATCTGTGACCACGATTTGGAACATCATTAGCCAAGAAGAAGCTAGGGTAAAAGAACTACACCTGTCAGAAATGCATAATACAGCAGCAAGAGGTTGGGCAGTGCCATGTCATTGGACCCAGGATTCTTGGTATTGATTCCAGAGAGTCACAAAGAGAAGAGGAAAGGTATGGAGAGCTACACCTTGTGTTGCCAAGGCAAGGGTATAATTATTTCTGAGAATGTACTAAAACCAAAGCTATTAAATTTGATCTTGGCTGGTAGGGTTGTAAGAAGAATATGATTTGAATTAAAGCTAGTGGTACCTTCAGAAGACTTTATAGTTTCAAGAAGTAAATACAAAAGTGGTATCAGGATGCATACATAGAGTTATTGCAATCTCAAGACTCCATATTTCTATATCAAAACTGCAGTGTTCTTGTGGCTTTTAGACTGTCATTCACTCATATTTGTGTGATCATAGGTTAGCTATTAGCCATATTAACATAGATGTTAAGGCATATTAACTAAGCATGGTTTTCATAACAAAAAGGATACTTTTACTTTACTCTCCCACAACCCAGAACTGAAGCAGCTATAATAATCAACTGATGAATTAGAAAGAAGAAAACAAACTTGTTTTGGTCTGTCTCTTCCCTATTTCAAATGTGTCTGTTAATGGAAAGGGTAGATTTTTTCTATTCATTCAGGGAGTGAATTCAGGGTAGATGAAAAAAAAATATAGGGTCATATTTCAGCCAGGATGGTTTAGAGCATGTTGTAATAACAAAAGCTTCAGTGGAAGTGCAGTGTCTCTGAGGTACGGGTTCTTCATCATAGGACCCAAGTGTATAGAGAGACTTTTTTTGACACACCGCTCTAATGATACCGATTGAAGCATGTCTCTCATTAAAGTGTGTTTGATGAAGCCTTAACCCCAATATGATGCCATTGTGAGTGGGACCCTTTGTGTGGTAATGAAGTTGAAATAAGGTGTGGGGTGGGAAACATCTATGATAGGATTTGTATCTTTAAAAGTTTGTATCAATGAACTTTCCACAGCCCTTCAATGTGAGGATGTGAGGACACAAGCCAGGATGAGGAGAATCTGTCCAAGCTTTTCCATGCTAGCCCCAAGTCTTAGTCTTAGATTTGAAGCTTCAGAATTAGGTTCTGTTGGTTAAGCCACCCAAACAACTGTCATTTTGTTCTGGAAGCCTGAACTGAAATGGTCTATAAAACATATCAATTTTGTAGCAGTAGACAAAAGATAAGGCAAACCCTCTGACAACAGAGACGTTCTTCAGGTGTTATCCTCAGTCTCTTTTTGTGCTTCATTACCTCCCAAAGTCACATGACCACTCCTGAAATCAGAATGGTGGAGGATTCTAATATTTTTGTTTGTTTGTTTTATATATATTTTTTTCAAGTTAGGGTTTCTCTGTGTGGCCTTGCCTGTACTGGACTTGCTTTGTAGACCAGGCTGGCCTCAAACTCACAGAGATCCACCTGTCTCTGCCTCTCTTAGTGCTCGGATTACAGACATGTGCCACTGCACCTGGCTTGGATTCTAATATCCATGTAGGCACCAAATTTTAAAATATTTGCATGTTTTTTGTGCTGTGCTAACCCAAGGTATTATTCCCAAGTTATATTCAGAAGGCAGAAGGGATCTGTCCAATTAGCTAGCCAATGAGATTATGTTTCTAGATGATATCCTCTAATAGAGAGATCAATAGTTGTAGTTTGAGCTACATTTTTCTATTTTGTAACTTTTTTTTAATTCTAAAGAGGAAGCAAAAAATTTTGTATGCTGATCTCAGCAAATTTTTTTTAAGTGATCAGAAAAGTAGAGACTGGGGATTAGGAAAGAAACAGTATATTCTTTGGTTGCTCACTTGCAGTTCAACTCAATATCCAGCTGTATATGTGATGCTTTGTTTGTTTTCTCTTAGAAAAATCCATGTAAGATAGTGCTACTATTTTCAATTTACAAGATGGCAAATTGAGGCTTCATGGTTTTATACAGGCCACTGAAGGTATAAAGAGATCTAAGCCCACATAGGTCTGTCTAAGGCTTCCCTGCCTAAAGCAGATACGTTAATCTCGGAATGGAAACAAAGACATAAAGAAATGGAAAAGGGATGTTATTTTTCCTGGAGGGTTTGATGGTAGCATTCAGGTTACTCTATGGAGGAAGAATCTTGCAGTATAACTTCTTGAGTCTTCCAACTTGTGTCCATCCATTTATGAATATGTGTACTTACCCAGGTGGCATTTATTGAGCACTATATGTACAACCATTACAGTAAATTCTTAGAATATAGCTATGGATGGAATGAGGTGGATCCCTGCTTCTGTGTACTTATATATTTTCAAAGGAGACAGTTGCTCAGGTATCAACCATAAGTACAATGAATGCCACCAAAAAGAAGTGAGACATGTGAAAGCTAATCCTCTCTTTTGGACCAATCATAGCTCTCAGACAAGGTGGTGCTTAATTTTTAGGTCTTTTGGCGAATCACAGAGCAATGGCTATTGGTTTGTGACCAGTCTGGTTTCCACTTGGAGCCTCCATTTCATCATCTCATTCCTCAAAGAACTCACAGCTGAGGAGCTGAGTACTGGAACATGTTAGTGGGTCTGAAAGCTTCTGTTGGCCCTCATCAGCTCCATCGTAGATCAAGATAGGTTGTGGCTGCCATGTCATGACTGAATAGCTCTTTAAACCTCAAACTTGGAGTTAATCCTCAAATGCATATGTTTATACTATGTAAATATAGGGTCTTTGGGAGGTAACTTGGATTAAATAAACCCATCAGGAAGGAACCCCCTCCCCATACTAGAAGTCGTGATAATTTGAGAAGAGAGACTTGAACTAACATGTGCCTTCTCTTTCTCACTATGGAACACCTTCTTATATGATTTAATATAGCAGGAAAGTCCTCACTAGATGTTGAACAGATGCAGAGGTACATTCCTGGACTTTCCAGCCTTCTGAACTATGAGTCTAACTATGTATGAGTTACCCTATTCAATAGAAAAATAAATAAACAGCAAGACCTTGATTCTTAGGTTGAATTAAGAGCCATTTCCATCATTATTCAGAGACACTGAGGCTTGCAGAGTTAGTATGGGAGACCACAACAATTACTGCAGTTAAGGCAGAACTGCAAGTTTTTCTTAAATAATTCTAGGCTTTAATTTCCACCTGCGCCACCTCTCCTGTGCCCAGTTAGACAATACTTCCAGTCTCAAATTGTCAATTACACCCTCACAACAGCCTCTGCCATACTTTCAGGTGGTTTGGAATAACTTCAAGGCTCTGTATAGCATCCAATACTTACTACTGTGACAGCGTGTCTTAACACTGGTAAAACACTAAAATTAACCATGAGTTTTAAGTCAATGTCTATCCTATCTTCAGCAGTTTTGGTTCTAGTGGTCTGGTATAGGCATTGAGTATCATCAAGTTTTAAAACGTGAATTAATTATTTTTAAAACATAATATTTTATTAATTTAATACATGCATATAATATGTTTTGATCACATAGTCCCCTTCTGCAAGATCCACCCTTCCCCCATCTAAATTTCATGCCTGCTTGTTCTCCATGGTTTGTTCAGCCTGCTTTTTTATAGAATCTGGGACTACTAGCCCAGAGATGACATCACCCATAATGAGCTGGGCCCTTCCTTGTCAATCACTAATTATAAAATGCCTTACAGGCTTACCTACAGCCTGATATTATGGAGGCCTTTAGTTGTGTCAAGTTGACATAAAACTATCCAGAACAAGCTCTTAACCAATGTCTTCTTTAACCCCCAATAATAACCGAATAATTAGAAAGAGACATACATTTTAGGACATTGAAAAAAGCTCATTGAACAAGAACCTCGGCTCTATTTGTATATTTTGGGTGATCATGGACCCACCACATGAACAGCATGCTGTTCATCAGAAGTCACAGCCTCTCTACCAGCCTTAGGTTCTTTAACTACAAAGTATTGCTAAGGCTATCTTATGCTGTGACTTCTGCAAGGGAGAAAGATAACGGTGTGAGATGGTAAAAATAGTGATCTCTGCATCTAGATTATAGATGTTGGTGCTCAGCTTTCCCATTAACTGCTTGGGCCTCACCAAATGACATGATTTTTTTGTATCTCTGATTACTCATCAGGAAGAAAAAAAAGAAATAATGATGCCTACAGTAGAGATTTCCTGAAAGACTTAAGGGTGTTGATTTTAGGGAAGTTCTTAATATAGACACAGCACAGAGTAACTTAGCCAAAATATTAGTTGTTGTTATTGCTATTCAATTACATTAGTATTACATTTAAATGAATTACTTTTTTCTATCACTAATACACCACAATTACAGACTGTAGACATTGTAGTAGGCTTGATCATCTGCCAGCTAACAAACACTTTGAATTGTTGTTGATTACAATAGGTGTGTTCAGCACAATAAAACTGGCTTAGTAGTTATTTGAAACCTTCAACCATTCACCAACCTTTTCCAAAAACAGTGCTATATTGGGATCAGGAGAACTGTATTGTCCCCTCCCTTTTTTTCCTGCTGTTTATTTGCTGGGAGATATTAATCATGACTTATTTCTTCAAAGCCTCATCTGAAAAGGGCCACATCCTTTCTTCTTATACAGCAGGATCTTGCATGAGTTACAGAAAGTAGCCAAACAAGTATTTAATAAATGCTAGGTATGTCCCCTGAACAAGGTATGTGCACCAAATCTTTGTTGTGAACAAAGTACCAGAATAGAAGAATATGAATATGTCTTTCTTCTAGACTCTGGCTTCTGAGAAAGCCATTGTATTTATGCAGTGGAGGCAGCTGTAGTTTTCTGAATAGCTGAAAAAATTGGCCAAAGGAGGCCACAGCGGGGCAGCTGGGATGAGAAAGCCATGAATGAACAAAATGTGAATAAGCTATTCAGTGGTGAGGGCTTTTGGAGAGTAGAGTATCTGGGCTTAGTTGTTAGCTTCCTAAGGGCTCCTGTTTCCACTACAGTCTTTGTAGGCCAACTCAAATACCCAGGTCTCTGGATTACAGCAAAGAGTGTTTTCAGCATTTAATTGTCAAGATGAATAGGATAGTTTTAGAATCATGACACAAAAATGACCAGTGTAAACTCAGATTTTTTAGATCATCCTTTCATTCTTCGGTCAAAGTAGGGTATGCATGGGCTAACAACAAACGTTTATCCTGGAAGGTCAGGTACCAACACAGATCACCCTGTGCCTCTAATTCCTTCATTCATATGCAACTCACAGGACAAATGCTATATCCCTGGTTTGGGCTGGGATGTTAGGGAGAGAAAGGTGAGCAAAAAAGTCTGCTTCTTTGGAGCTGTCAATAGGAAGCAGGTGATAGCAAATGCTCCTAATTATCTTTAGAAATTTCCTACCTGGCATTATATTTACGTCAAGCTGGCCACACAATGTTTGCTTGTAAAATTGAATATCCAAGTTTACAGGACTTGTGTGATTGTTAGTGGACTAGAAAATGCCTCTCCATCAGCTGTCATTTTGAGTGACTTGATACCATATTTAAGTAACTACAACTGCTTGGTGTGCATCAGGTGTGTGGTTGTTAGGAAAAGAAAAGTTACTTTCCTTTAGACATGAGGTCACTGGGAGGCTGTCATACCATGGTGGATGGATACCCATGTGTATATGGGAATTCCTACTTAGACGACAGAGATCATTAATAACAAAAATCAGAGGTCATAAAGTTGGGAGGGCTATAGAGTAGAGGGACACTATATTTTGTAGTGCTATTACATACATGTTTATGCCCTATTTCCTCTACCTTTTTACTATGTTACAATTTTGTTATCTTTGTTGTTGGCTTCTTTTGTAAGATATTTGAGTACTTTTGTTAGTGTGCCTGTAAAGTTAAAAGTGGCAGATGGATATGATCAATAAACATTGTATAATATATGAAATAGTCTATATATAAAATATTTAAAAGATTTGTATACACTATATCATTTACATCCTATTTTATAACCTTTGTGGTTTAATTATAAAAATCTGCCAAACTACCACATAATTGTATTAAAAAATATGAGTTCCAAAATTAAAAGGATCTTATAATTAAAAAGAAAAGAAAATGCCTCTCATTCTCATCAGGATTTCTCTTCAAATTGCTTGTTGACACAGCTGGCATTGTTGTGTAGATTAATTTAAATGGCTTTGGCTGGTTTTAGTTAAAGCCACTGCTTCTCAACCTGTGGATTGCAATACCTTCGGGGGTCACATATCAGATATCCTACATATTAAATATTTACATTGGGATTCATAACAGTAGCAAAATTACAGTTACAAAATAGCAACAAAAATAATTTGATGGCTGGGGTCATCAAAACATGAGGAACTGTATTAAAGGGTTATAGCATGAGGCAGGATGAGAACCACCAAGTTAAAGGAAACTTTAATAAGACTTATGAGGATTGAAGGTGTGATCAGGCTGTTCCCTCATTGTAGAGTCACAGTTCAGTTGGGCTACATCTTCAGGTAAGACAACTGTGTTCTTGTTTTTAGCATTGCTGGATTATAACAACCATGGTTTTTCCAGAGTAATACCTATAGTATTTTTATGCTTATAGTCTGAGTGTTACCAGCCCACACCACTTGCCTTTTCATACAGTACCTTTATTCTGCAAATACATTCTTCATCAAGCTGTCACAAGGTTCTTCTTTTTTTTTTTTGTCTCTGTTGCTGCTTCTTAGATTCATTGAAAGATATGAAGGAGCTTCTTTTAGTAATATTCTCGATGCAGAACTAACATGGAGTAAATCTACCAAAACATCAGGCGCTATTAATACTATTCAGTTAAATTAGTATTACATTTAAATTAAGTAGCATTGCTACTATTAGCTTGCTTACACTTATAGACTGTAGGGTTATAATGTGCTTTGCCAGCTGCCAGACAGTATGGACAGAAGGGTTCAGTGACATAATGAAGATAGAATATCTAGAACATTGTCTGATGATGGTAAAGAAAAGAGAGAAAAGATCGGGAAGTATAGGGCGAAGGAGACATTGCCATGAAAAACAGAGCTGATAAATCAAGACATCTTCTGCATGTGGAAATTCCTTCTTCAAACAGCTAACGTATGAGAGAGCAAGATTAACAGAGTTAATTTTGTAGGGGCATTTTAAAGAATGAAATAACATATGCTATACACCAGAGAAAACAAGAAAGAGGAAAAGCCATCCTACTATGGCATGAGGTTGGTAAAACTTTGATTAGGACATAAATGGATAATGTGGTAAAAATGTTATGATCTATCTGGTAGTCAAAAGAAAGGAAAACTCACTGAAAGTTATTACAGAATGTAAGGAGGGTTTAATATCAGAAAAAAAAATGAGAAAAATAGTTTCTAAGGAAGATTTTGATTTACCAATAGTTTTTAATGTCTCCTGTAAATAATTCTAACCTGTTCTTAGAAATCATCATTTTCCTCTGACCCTGATTACACTCAGTAACTTACTCTTTTTATTTGTTTTTGTTTGCTTTTTTATTTTTTATTTTATTTTATATTTTTTACTAACTTACTCTTTAGTTCTGTGGTGTTTTCATTTCTTCAAGAATTATGTTTTTGTTTACACCCATCCTTTCCTTTTGGTTCTTTTCCATATGGAAAAACAAAAACTCAGAATTACAAAAACAATCTTGTACAGTAACATCTTCTGGAGGTATCTCTATTCCTGATATAAAGCTGTACTACAGAGCAATAGTAATAAAAACTGCATGATACTGGCATTGAAATAGAATGTTAGATCAATGGAATTGAATAGAAGATCCAGAAATAAACACACAAACCTATGGATACTTGATTTTTGACAAAGATGCCAAAACCATACAATGGAAAAAAACAGCATCTTCAACAAATGGTGCTGGTCTAACTGGATGTCTACATGTAGAAAAATGCAAATAGATCCATACTTCTCACGCTGCATGAAACTAAAGTCCAAGTGCATCAAAGACCTCAAAATAACACCAGACACATTAAATCTGTTAGAAGAAAAAGTGGCGAAGAGCCTTGAATTCATTGGCACAGGAGACAAATTCCTGAACAGGACACCAACAACACAGGCTCTAAGATAAAAACCAATAAACAACATGAAACTGAAAAGCTTCTGTAAAGCAAAGGACACTGTCACCAGAATAAGATGACTGCCTACAGACTGGGAAAAGGATCTTCACCAACCCTATATCTGACAGAGGGGTAATACCCAGAATATATGAAGAACCCAAGAAGTTAAAAAGCAACAAATCAAGTAATCCAGTTATTATTATGTTAAGGAACTTCTCTCCTTGTTTCACATAGTTATCATCTTCTCTGACACCTCCATCACCCACCCCCTACACAATGTAAAATTCTTGATTCATTTTTTTCTTTTGTTCTGACTATCATGTACGTTCTATCACATAATGTTGCACAGGGAGACATGGAGTTCACAAGACCTGTGGGGCTCCTCTCTAAAGTTATAAAAGCAGAAAATATTTACAAAATAAAAGGTGAAATTTCAGTAGTGTTATCGCCTGTGAATTATGCAAAGAACTCCAGCACTGTAGCTTTTGCCAGTCATTCCTTGAGCTTGGCCTAGATTCCAGTGATGCAGTTGCCCAGGTTACTACTGTTTCTGATATAATCCCTGACTCCTCCTCCTGTTAGAAGCTGCAGTAAATGCACTGACTCATCAAGCTTGGCTTAGGTAGAATTGCGTCTTTGATATATTGCCTCCTTTAATATTTGGCATGAATAAAAATGATTTCTCTGGGGAAAGTCACATAACGGTGGTGGTCTCCAGATACAGTTAAAATTTCCTGTACCATCTTATGCCCAAGAAGACTCAAAGCTAAAGGATTCGGTAACAGATTAGGAAATGTACCTGACCCTTCTGAACATGCTGGCTAGTGAAAGCTCACCTGCACACAGTAAGGCCACAGATACCCCACTAACCCCAAATTCATTTTAGTAGGCCAGCCACATTTAATTGCGAAACTACTAACAGATTCTATACCAAGAAGAAACACATTCCCTAGTCCCATTCACAGCATGCTTCTTTAAAATTCAGAAAACAATGAATTTTGAAATACATCCTTCTTAAAGGATTCATATAGTGAACTCTCAGGCACTTGCAGGAAGTCTAGCTTAAAACCACTCTACCCATTTGTTCTAAAACAATGTTGGTGAAATTGTGGATTCATGCCTGCAAATACCAACTCCCTGCTCTGCTTTCTCATGCCCTGAATCCATGCTCCATGTCTGATTGTTCAGCACTGACCTGGATTTGACAGGGAGTAATGGTTTTCAGGAGCTTATACAATAGCTTCAGAGTTTCAGAAGAAGAGCTCAAAGTATCAAGGAATATGTATAGGCTTATAAGAGTGTTCCCATAGTAGCTACTCAGTGTACTCAGGCTTGGGCAACAAGAATGAACAGGAAGGAAACAAAGTTGATGTAGCATGGTAGACAAGAAAGCAAGACTCAGATTTTTTCCCAATGTAAAGAGCACATAGATGCTGTCTTTATTAGTTTCTACAGAGTGAGAAAAACACTTCCAGAGTGTCCATGAGTCCTAAAACAGACAATGTTCTGTGTCCCCTGTGCTCTGGGTTTTTGCAGACTATTCTTTCCCTGTCAAACCCAGGCCAGTGCTAGGACATCAGGAGTGAAGAAGGGACTTAGGGCATTAGCAGGCAGAAGTGGGGTTTGGCTACACCGGAACAGGTATGATGGTAAATGTGTGGCAGCTCAAATAATAAAGAGGGAATGGAAGGAATCTAGAAGAGAAAACATTACTCTTATAGAAACTGGGCAAAAGCTCAGGCGACATGAGGATGGTTGTCCAGCCTGATGTGCAGGTTCTCAGATCCCTGCTGGAACACTGAGGCTATCTTTATTCTTGAGCTATCATGAGATTTTTGTCCTAAGTCTCATGCAGTGCAAGGTAGTGTCTGTGGATGTCTGAGTTTTTATGGTATAGAGAGAATCTCAAGTTTGTCTCACTGGTATTCTTCATTTACTATGGACTTATTTTCTGCTTATACCACTCATGTAGGAGTGTTGCTTAAATCTGTCACTTTAACAATGAGGTGGCTTTTTTCTAGGTGAGTTTTGTAATACTGCCCTGAACTGGCCCACTGTAGATGTTCAGGATCTGGCCATTGTCTTTTCTTCACCAAATTTCTTGGAGGAGGTATACAGTGAAGACCTCTTGTGCTGAATTGAATTTAGTAAGAATATGTCATCTGGCTGAAAGCCTCTTTTCATTTCTTTTTGCTAGTTGTCTGCTGACTGGCATGCATTTTCTCCTATTAATTCAACTGAATAAAAGACCTTGGGCCTCCCTGAAGAAACTGCAGGAACAAGCCACAGTGGAGGTTCCACTTGTCCACATCAGCTGCCTGAAAAGATGAGAAGATGAAGAAATAACACATCTCTATTTTCTGAGATGAACACACAGAGGAAGAAAAATAAAACTGTATGTGAGCCATCTACAATAATTTTCAATTTGAGAGAGGTGCTGACCTGTAGCTGGCTAATATAATGAGAAAATGTGATTGTGCTGAATCTGGAGAAAGAAGAGGCCTTGTGAAGTTGTCAGTGAGGGGAAGTGGAGGGAGAGAGTTGCTTCCTAGGCAGAGAAGGCAGTCACCTGGCATTCTGGGGGTGTGAGGGAGCTGACTTAGAAGTGAGGCACACAAAACATTGCTACTGAGGGTGCTGCCATCCACAACGCACCCTCCACATGTGGTTGTGCAGGGTTCAGTGTTAGGGGCTGAAGGAAAAAGCAGGCAACTAAACCAAAACATACACAGTAATTAGGTGCATGGCAGTGGTCCGACAGACCAGATTTAAATTCCAACTTTGTTACTTATTCTCTGTGACCTTGAGCTTGGTGCCATGCTTTTCTAAGCTTCAATTTCCACAGGTACAAAATAGAGTCTAAAGTGTACCTTGTAGAACTGATAGGGAGTTCAATATGAGAAAAATAAATAAAATAGCTTTATTCATCAAAAACAATCAAGCAATCATCCATTTTAGAGTTCATTCATCACCGATGCCTGGACTCTGAGGCTCAAGATAGTTGGATAATAGAATACAGGGGCCAGTCATGTTTACGTATTCTCTATCAGCCACTCACTCCCTCCGTATTAAAGCATAGATGGAAAGCGCCAGATAGCTTTCCAGAGTGGTTGTACCAGTTTACATTCCCACCAGCAGTGGAGGAGGGTTCCCCTTTCTCCACAACCTCTCCAGAATGTGTTATCGCTTGAGTTTTTCATCTTGGCCATTCTGATGGGTGTAAGGTGATATCTCAGGGTCGTTTTGATTTGCATTTCCCTGATGGCTAATGAGGATGAGCATTTCTTTAAGTGTTTTTCTGCCATTCGATATTCCTCTGTCGAGAATTCTCTGTTTAGCTCTGTTCCCCATTTTTTAATTGGATTACTTAGATTGCTGCTTTTCAGCTTCTTTAGTTCTAAGACAAATAGGAATAGTGCTTCCTCCAGACCCAGCTATACCACTGCTAGGTATATACCCAAAGTTTGTTCAAGTACACAAAAAGGACACTTGCTCAACCATGTTTATAGCAGCTCTATTTGTAATAGCCAGAACCTGGAAACAACCCAGATGTCCATCAACGGTGGAATGGGTACAGAAATTGTGGTATTTTTATACAATAGAATACTACTCAGCAATCAAAAAGGAGGAAATCATGAAATTTGCAGGCAAATGGTGGGATCTAGAAAAGATCATTCTGAGTGAAATATCCCAGAAGGAGAAAGACAAACATGGGATATACTCACTTATATAGACCTATAAGATATGATAAACATAATGAAATCTATACACCTAAAAAAGATAATCAATTGAGCGGACATGGGGTAAGATGATCAATCCTCATTTAGAAAGACAGATGGGATGTGCATTGAACGTATGACAGGAGTCTACTGAGCGCATCTGAAAGACTCTAACTAGCAGTGTTTTCAAAGCAAAGACTCATGACCAAACCTTTGGCAAAGTACAGGGAATCATAAGAAAGAAGGGGAGTTAGTCTGATGGGGAAAGGATAGGAGCTCCACAAGGACCAAATATATCTGGGCACAGGGTCTTTTCTGAGACTGACATTCAACCAAGGACCATGTATGGATATAACCTAGAACCTCCACTCAAATGTAGCCTGTGGTAGCTCAGTAACCAATTGGTTTCCCAAAGTGAGGGGAACAGGGACTATTTCTAACAGGAACTCAATGACTGGATCTTTGGTCTCCCCACCCCCGAAGGGAGGAGCAGTCCTGTTAGGCCACAGAGGAGGGCTTTGCAGCCAGTCCTGAAGATACCTGATAAAACAGGATCAGATGAATGGGGAGGAGGTCCCCCCTATCAGTGGACTTGGAAAGGGGCACGGTGGAGATGAGGGAGGGAGGGAGGGACTGGGAGGGAATGAGGGATCGGGACACGGCTGGGATACAGAGTTAATAAAATGTAACTGATAAAAAAAAATAAAAATAAATAATCAGAGAAGAAAAAAAAATAAAGCATAGATGGGTTTAATGGAAGATTCATGCATGCTTATCAATACAATCTTGTGTTCTTTGAGAAAGATGAAGCAAGCCCTTTCCATGTAGGATGTATCACACACACACACACACACACACACACACACACACACACACACATACACACACAGAGTAAAGGAGATATGTATGCTTTTGGCCAGTCTGCCCTTTAAACTCTGTTTCCTAGCATTAAGAAACCGGATTTCCATTTAGTCAGCAAGGATGTATGAGGTATTTAAAAAAAAAATAACCTTATTTTTGAGGTCAGAAAGTTGGAATTTATATCTGTCTCATCATCTTGTAGTCTTAATTTAACATGTGTTCATTTAGCTTATCTCTTTTCAGGTATAAAGGAGCTAAGATTTGGTAGAGGAGCTACCCGATCTCCTGGGGGATATGGTGTGTGTGTCGGGGAGAGAAGTCATATGCAAATGCATGCTGAGAGCTTTGCAAGTTTGCAGATGGTAGGATGCACAGGCGGTTTTGAAGTGTGTCAAGCCCAGCTTAAGAACCTGTATCCTAGAAGGTTTCCTGAAAGAGATAATATCTGAGCCTAGTCTTAAGGGATGAAGAGGATTTGGGATTAGGGGTAGGACAATTTAAACAGCCTGGAGCTTTATCTTCTTGGAACCTTGCCTACTCTGATGGGGAAACAGAATTACATCTGTCTAACAGGGTCATTGTAGCTACTGACATCCCACTGACAATCCATCAGTGATACTGTTTCAGTCTCAGCATCATAGAGTTTAAAAGACTGTCTAACTTGTTATAGAAAATGGTATTTTTAATATAATGTTGGAAATGTACTTCTATGATTAGAAGAACATTCTAATATTAGAATGATTAGAAGAACATATGCATTTGGTCCATTGTATCCATGGGTCCAGTCAGTCCCACATCTATGGATTCTACCAGCCGCATACAGAAAAAAATAGAAACCATTTTACTTTTGTGCTGAGTACAAACAGGTACTTTTCTTATAGTTCTATACTAAGAAGTTTAATACAACAAATATTTGCATAGCAATTATAGTGTTTTAATTTTTACAAGACCTGTAATTTACAGACTATTTAAAGAATATGGGAATATGTATACAGATTACCTGCAAATACTTCATCCTGTGTAAATGACTTGAAAACTCAGTTTTTTTTTAACTATTTCTTTTTTATCTGTCTTTGTACCATTTCCTTCTGATATTTCAATCACACATATAACATTATTTTAAGATACCTCACAGCTTCTGGTATTATATTAATTTTTAAATCTCATTATTTTTTCTCTTTTTTATTTACATTTGGGAAATTTCTGTGGACCAATTTTTAAGATAACTAATGTTTTCTTTTCTTCTGTCCTCCCTTCTCTTGCTCTTTCTTATATGTTTTAGTACAAGTTGATGGATCCTTTTTCCTTCTGACACTCACTCCTCAATTCTGATAACAAAGAGGTGACTACCATTCCTGATCTATATTCTTTCTTCATTCAATTCCAGTCTATTAATGTCATCATCAGATGAATTCATACTTGTCCTGGTTTCCTTTCTGTTGCTGTGATAAAATTACGTTCACGTTAGAAAAAAAAATACTCATTTTGGTCTTAATGCCAGTTTATAGTTATTTCATTGCAGGGAAGTCAACTCAGGAACTTGAAGCAGCTAGTTACAGACATAGTGTGAAGCAGAGAGAGAATGAGTGCATGCATGGTTCTCATACTCAGCACCTTCTCTAAACTTAAACAATCAAGGATCCACAGCACATGGAAGAGTCCTACCCAGAGTGGGCTGAGTTTTCCCACATCAATTGATGCAATGAAGACAACCCTCCACAATCATGCTCATAGACCAATCTGATCTAGGCAATTCTTCAGTGAGACTCTCTTGTGAGGTGATTCCACATTCTGTCATGTTGACAATTAAAACTAACAAATGTAATAATATTTTTGATCCTTTAAAATTTTGACATATTAGTTTGAATGTTTCTAGGAATTTCCATTTATCGCTTTAAAAATTGCACAATTCTATTTGTCTAGCCTAAATTTTATTTTGTCAGGTTGACTTATTAATAATAATGTTTTAAATATAATGATCTTGTCTTACAATTTTAATGTCAATGCCATATCAGACTGTGATATTTTCTTTTTATCTTCAGACTATTTTTTTCTTTGCATTTTATTCAGGGTGTCTTGTAACATTTTTGATGAAAGCTGGAGAATAGAATATTATATAACTAGAACCTTAGTGTAGGGCTTTACTCTAATCTTGCTAGAAATTGTTCTGTGCTTACTACTTGCTTCATCCTTTGTTTTCCTTCTTTTTTATCTTCCTGTCACATTGGCATCCCTCTTTGGAGATGATCTATACCAGTCAAGTTTTTCAGCAATACACTACTATTATTATGCTGGAGACTTGTTAATGTAGTGAATTGGGAGGGAGGAAGGGAGAGTATTCCATACATGTTATGAGGAAATCCTTAGATTTTTTTTTTTTTTTTTTTTTTTTTGTGTGTGTGTGTCTTGTCTCTGGGATGTGATATTTACAAATATTCACAAATCAGCTTTTTTGGGGGGAGCACTCCCCACAAGGGAATGAATAAGTAGTACAGGTTCCTGAGTAAATAGTTGAGGGGCTTGAATGTGCAGTAGAAGGTCTTGAGTGAATTTGACAGAGCTTGGTGGATAGCAGAGTAAATTGAGTGATTAGTGGATTGGCTTGAGGAATAGCAGAGTGGCTTGAACACATAATATGGGGGTTTGCATAAATAGAAGAAGGGCTTAAATGCACAGTACAGGAGCTTGATGAATAACAGAGGGGGTTGAGTAAATAGTAGAAGGGCTAGAGTGAGTAGTAAAGGGGCTTGACAAATAGTACAGGGGCCTGTGTGAATAGTTGAGGGGCTTGAGTGAGAGATATTTCTTTTTCTCCAGTGAGATAAAACTCTAGTAAATTTTACCAGTCTTTCATGAGCACAGACTTTCTTATGGATGGCACCCAGTTGCTGTTCCGTTAGTCCCGTTCAGCCTCTACAAGTTTATCAACATTACTATTTCTGTGTTCCCACAAAGTTATGGCTCTTTCTTGCTCTGTCACATGCAATCAGATCTCTCCATATCTGGAAGATTTTATGAAACTTTTTTCTCCAAGTTAAACCATTCTCTTAGAGAAAGAAGAAAGTCTCAGAGGCACATGCATCTCGTAAAAAGCTCACATGACTCTTGAGACCTCCACTGAAGTTTTATAAATAGTAAAGCAGTTACAGCTACAATGGAGTAGCTGCCTGCAATGGTAGAAGGAATTGCAGAGATGCACGACTCATGTTCCTGTCACTAAACCAATAAAGCCTTTGGTTTACTAAGGTGTACTTAAATGGAATTATAACTTGGTCTGTTATTGTCCTTTGTTAGAAATGAGTTGAAATAGAATCCTCAAGAAAAACTGCGTGACAAAATAGGCATTTTCCAATGCATCCAACACAAGTCACCAATTTTCTCCATTCAATCTTTTCTTCTTTTGTATGCAGGTGTGATGACCTCTTCATATTGGGCTGAAACTCAATGGTGTTGTGTTTATTCAGTACTTAGGAATAAAAAGCAGTGGGCCTTTGGTATCTTAAATAGCTCACAATAAATCTGGAACATGGAGAAAATATAAGATAGATACAATAGTGAATATGTTATACTGTATCATTTACCTAAAGTTTACCCATAGGCAAGATGAATATATGATGGTAGAAATCAGAGCTGTGTTGTTGAAATAGGAGGAGGAAACAGAGAATCTAAACTCTAACTTCCATTGAGATGGACAGAAGGGAGGAGGACTACAATGACACTTTCCAATTGTGTCAACTGGTGGTCATGGAATCTACTTAGCCCGGAACTATGGTCTCTGTCCTGGTCCCAGAAAACTATGCACATCACTCTGTTCACTACATGTCAGTAAAGAAAACATTTATATCCATGATGAACCTTGCCTAAATAGACTTTTCTTTAAGATAGAGTGATAGAGAAAAAAATGTACACCATATAAATACATATAATTCTAAATATATAAAAAATATTAAAATCTGTATCAATGATGACAAATGTGTATCTATGCCTAATAAATTGGTACTGGAATTGACACACAGATATGTAGCTATACAGGAAGGTACATAGGTAGATAGATGAATGGGCAGATAGAGAGACAGACAGATAAGGAGGAAAACCAGGCTAAACTTGTTTAGCTGTAGCAGCAAACTACTAAAGGTAACAAAGTTAGGAGATGGGCTGATTTAGTGAGCAGAGTGGAAAACTGTTATGACTTACAGAAACTGGTTGCTTCTAGGGTTCTATAGGTAAGGGATTCAACTGGGAATGAAGATAGCTGTGGAGAAGACATAGTGAAGAATGTTAGGTTTAAAATGAGGAACAGGGTTAGTGTGGGAAACATAATGAGTCTGGGTAGTGAACACCCTGAGGGTGGGATAATGGGATTAACCAGGGACTGAAAGGCAAAAGGAGAAAACATAGCAAGGCTACAAAGCCATGCTGTAAGAGGCAGAGGCCATAGGGCTCAAAGTAATAGCATGTGTGATGGTCTGAGAAAGACCCGGTCACTGTTGGCAACAAGTTTTAACTATGAATACAGCTCAAATGAGCAGCTGCTTATGGATCACCCATTAGATGCAATTCATTGTATTTAGGGCTGGGTGGGGAGGGCTGAAGACATGAATTGGGCAGGGAGTTGCTTACACAGGTAAACAAGTGGCTATGAAAGAACAGAAAGTGAAATGAGAGCTAACCAGAGAGACCAACACACCACCCACTCACAACCCACCTCTCAGAAGGAAAATGTTCCTGGTGGAGTACCTTGCATCAGCGAGCTTCTGAATGATGTTCTTAGCATCATGTCTGAGAAGATTTTTCTGGAAAGAGAGGAGAGAATAAACCCTGGCAGTAGGGGAAATCACACCAGCAGGAAAAGGCAAGAAAGCATGGAGCGTGCTTAGAACCCATCTTTGAGCTATAATGATGCAATCTTGAAAGCCAAGTGACTGTGGCTTTGTTTTCATACCTCCGTGGCAGTGTTATGCTAAGTTTCAGTTCTCTTTCTATCACTGCCCTGCCTTAGATAAGAGACTACCCCTGGAGCCACAGTTGCAACAAGGCATAAACGTTTTCTCTTGACTGGTTCACACCTTTGTAGCTTCACTCAGAGGTTTTGCCCCTGGAGAACAGGGACCAGAAACTGCTGACTTGTGTATCCTTTAATTAATGTCTGCTATAGGTACATGTATGAGGAGTCCAAGGGGGCTCTAAAAGGGAGGCAGATGAGTTTATCTCTCACTCAGTGGGCAATGATGAGCTGCTAATTAATTTGGTATATTTTAGAAAGGTACTACTGATAGGAGGTTAACTAGGGAGAGAAAATAGACGAGTGTTGGGCTGGGTTTCAAGAGAATTATCGTGATGGTGTGTGTAAGGAAAGAAGGGCATGTTTGTGGCAATTGATCTGCATGAAACTGTATTTCTCTTCTAGGGGACTATAACGGGGTTATGTCACAGGGCTAATAGTAACCACTGATAAAGCACCGAAATAAGCTGCTGTGGGGCAGATTTAGCTTGACTTTATGAATTAGACAAACCAGAATAACCTTCCCCTAATACCTGGAGATCTTTCTTTTTAGTGAATCTCTGTGAACAGTGAATCTGCTACTTTCCTCACCTTGTGGGACATGCCCACCCTCCTCCAGCAACTCTTGCATTCAGTGCCGTGGAGAAGGCACAGTTGTAAGGTCTGGGCACTCATCGTCTGCTGTGATCATCCTATCTTCAATCATCCAACGTTTCATCCATATCAAAGGTTTTGAAATGGCCTAGAAGATAAAGGGGCAATCATTGGACTAATTTATGATTTCACAGTAGTTATCAGAGGCCTTGATTCTTTAACTGGATTAAAGCTATGTGAGTCTGTCCATGGTAGAAGAAATGGGACAGAAAATACATGTGTATGGCCCCAGTCACTCAAAATTTGAGTCAACCAACTTTAGTAGGTAGAGAAGAAAATGTGTTCAGTTAAAATTCCAGCCATTGTTTTAATTATTGCATAGTTGTACTTGTGTAACAATTTGTTGAGCTGATTTAATAATGACTTGAATAGTTACATAATTTGATTGTGTGTTACATACTACAAGGAAATAAAGGATAGGTCGCATGGACATGATAGTTTCATCTGAGTAAGCATATATATGTATGTGTACATTTATTTATGTAATATTATATACATGCATTCATATGTATGAATTTTAAACTAATAAATAAAACTTACATGTGTGTCGTCTCTACATATCCAATAAAGGAAGAGAAAGTGAACAATATTCCAAATATTTATGGGTACCATGTGATTCATAGACAAATGTACACATTGTATGTTGGTTAAATTAAGGCAACCATATGTCTCCTCAAACATTTACAATTTCTTTTTTGGAAAAGCTGTCTAAAGCCCATTCTTCTAGGTCTTCTTAAATGCACACCATATAACTAGTTTGCAGGTTCATCCTTATGTGCAGAATACTGAGACTTGGCTTTGCCTTGGTACTGGCTTATCATTGTTTCCCCATCATTCCATCACTGCTAAACATTATCCATCTTTTGGTGACTATTATTCTAATCTCGACTTCTGTGAGATTACCTTCTTTAGATTTGTGTTTTGAATTATGACCTTTCAAAATTCAGACATTAAAGTCCTTAAAGCACTGTACTGGCCAGCAAGCGATAATGTTTTTTTCTGCATCTCCAAAACGTTGGGTTTACAGATACACGTCCTTTTGCCTGGCTTTTATGTGGACACTGGGGATTCAAACTCAGGTCCTTATGCTAGTGCAGCAAACATTTTACCCATGAATGTGTATTTCAAGCCAATATATATCTGTGTTTATTGGGTACAATGTCTCATCTGATGGCCAAGAATGGTGTGCAGTTTTATAAGAGCAATGTAAATGGAATGTCCACTGCCTTACACAGTGATCATTTCTTTGTGTTTAGAACATTCAAAGTCCTCTCTTCTGGTTATTTTAGAACACACACTACATTCTTGACATCTCTAGTCATCTTACTACGTCACACAGCATCTGAAATATTATCTACTTATAATGCTATACCCATTAACCTTTCGTTCCCATTATACCCTCTTCTCTATTATCTTATAGCTACAATTAATTCTTATGAAAATAACTCATTTAGATGCCACCTGTGGGTGAGATCATACAGTGTTCACTTCACTGCACTTGCTGTGATAACCCCACACCCTCTCTGCCTTTCCCTCAGAGCTGGTTGTCTGGGAAGGGATTTCCTATATCCCTGCCTTTAGACATAAGAGAACAACTCTTAGCTGAGCTTATACCAGCCCCTGTGTTTCTTACCATGAGGTCAGTTCTGGGTCATCTCTTTCCCACGATACTCATTTTGGGTTAATTCTGGTAAATCCCCAGCATATTGATTGTGGGGTTTTCAAAAACTTCAGAAGTACATATTTCTAATTGAAAATAGGAAATAGGATAATATGTGAGAACTGGGTTTATAAGTGGTGGGAACAAGGTTTTGATTGATCTTGAGGATGCTGATCATTTACAGTTCTCTGCATAAATCATTCCACGACTATTCAGCAGTGGGCTAAATTACCTTTCTCTAAATTACCACTGTGGGAATGGGGTGATCAATGAAATTAAGGGTGGTAAAAAATCTTGTGCACGAAAGGAAGTTTGTGGCAGGGAATGGGCACGAGATACTTCTAAATTCAGACTCCAAATGCCAGAAGGCTTTTGATTGCAACAACTTGTGGTCACATTTGGCAGCATGATGCATGAGGCCCCAAACTGCAATAAAAGGAAAGAAGATTAAAGCTCACTTGGCTTATAGAAGCTAATAGTGGAACATGGCAAGGTAGTAGGCAGGGGACTTGCCAGGGACCAGATTATGGCATGCAGAGAGTCAGCAGCCATATGTGGAGAATGGGAAAGACAGGAGTCTGCAATGAAAGCTGAATTAAGAACATCACAGAGCATCAGAGACCTGGATGAATAGGGAAGCCTCCTAATATGTTTCTTGCCAGTGATATTTCACCCAGTCCATAGGTTCTAGAGAGTTGTGTTAGAACAATCCTGAGGAGAGAAGGTGTGTCCAATCCTGCTGTCTGTTGGCTTTATCTGTTTCATAATCTACAGTCTAACTAAGTAAAGCTTTTATTTCACTTAAAAAATTGTTTTTGCTTGGGAATGATTGATTTCACTCAAAACATAGAGAGTAGCTCTGAAGATTTCTAAGTGTGACTTAACTTGAAAATATTGTCGGATATATGTTATAGGGGTTTTGAGGCAGAAGTTTTTAGGGCATATTTTTCATGATACAGCCTATGTGTATCTGAGTACAAAGTATTTGTAAGGAAAGGTTCTAAGGAACTGCACAAAAACAGGGCACTCAGGACACCAGAAGGGAAGAAGGTAGGTAGTTTGGAAAGTTAAACTGAATGTAAGTTGCATCTTAGAGTTTAACTCTGGGCAAGGAAGCTGGAGCTAATGACCTATCACCAGCCACCCATTGCTTACAGACCACCTCATGGGGGCATGGCTGTCAGTCATTCCTTCATTCCTGTGCAGATACACTGGCTAAACCAATGTAAAGACAGTCCTTTGACAAAGGTCACAATTTTATAGAAAACACAGAAGCTGAAGGCAGGGCATCTATCATTGATAAAGGAATTGTAGGTGTCTGAATAGATAAGAAAAAAATAAAAGATGTCTCCCTCAGATTGCATAAAGGAGTTCAACATCAAAAAACAAATGTAGCCCTATCTACTCCTCTTAGTCAGCTCTCTCTCTCTCTCTCTTCCTTCCCCCTTATCTTCTTTTTTCCCTTCCTCTCTCTAAACATTTCCAATTCATTATCTATTAAAATTGACCGCACTGGACCAGAGTAGCTGAGCAGTATTATAAAAGTTTGGCTTGCACAGTAGTCAGACTGGTTAAGTAATTCTGAAGTTCCATGGTAGGAAGTCAGGAGTTTGAAAGGAAAGAGTATGGTCAGCCATAAACTCGCAGGAAGAACTGTGCTTTCTTGCAAACAGGTGTAGGGTGGCGGTGGTGGCGGTGGTGGTGGTGGTGGTGGTGTGTGTATGTGTGTGTTTATATCACTTGATAGCAGTATTCAGAGTAGACCCACAGAGAGAGGCAGCATCCTTACTACATAGCACCTTGACTCCCTGCTGACCTCCCACTTCCTAGAGAGAAGACCTTATGCAGCCCATTGTAATTAAAACATCCTAGAAAGGAAAGACGGGGGCTTCCAGTTCAATCTAGCCAAATTGGCACATCAATAACTATTCACGTTCCTTGATCTTTAAAGAGTGAATCTGTTCCTAATCAATATTTACTGATTAATGGGCTGGCAGCAGTCATTTTATATTTTTAGTTATTTTGGTCCTTTTGATTGTTTTTAAGTGAGTCGGTATTGTTTGAGAATTTCATGGATGCATATAATGTGTTTTGATAAAATCCACCACTCATGCCTTTCTTTCCCACTCACCATGATCCCCTCCCACATTCGTAAGTTAATCATTTAATGCCAACAGGTCAACTTTGTACTGCCAGTGTATGTATGGGTGTTCAAAAGCTTGGCCATTGAGAAAGTACAAATTATGAGATTTTATCTTGCCCCAGTCAGAATGGCTAAGATAAGAAAGACAAAGGACAATAAATGGTGTGGGTGTGAAAGGGGAACAACAACTTATTCACTGGTAGGAGTCCAAACTTGTACAGATACTGTAAACATCAGTGTGGAGTTTTTAAAAAAGCTGGAAATAGATGATCCATATGACCCATTTTTTTTCATATCTATTTCTAAGCCCTTTGTATTTTTTTTTGAGAAATCAGTGTTTAATTTTATGCCTCATTTTTTAAAGTGGGTTGTTTGTCTTCTTGGTATTTAGTTGTTTTATTTTTTAAGGTCTACATATTCCAGACAATAACCCTCTGTCACGTTCATAGCTGATAAAGATTTTGCTTTCATTCTGTAAGGTGCTTCATCACTGCCATAATGGTGTCAGTTGATGGTGTTTTGTTTTGGCATTCCAAGCAGAAGAATGCACTTGTGGAAGAAGTCATAGCTTAAATTACAGAGCTCTGTAGTCTCTCAGGTGTGGAGGGTGATAAGTTAGTTAATCAGATGCCTGAAATGTTAACCAGAGAGATGAGTTTTGGGAAAGAGAAAGATGATGGTAATGGGTACTTATCTCCATGCTCCACTCTGTGCCCAGAGGAGAGCATACACCAGAGAGTGTTTCAACCACCACGTAGATGAGACTTGCCCCAGAATGTCAATTATTTTCTTGCTCCAGCTATCTTAGTAATTGAAGAGCAATAGCTGGGGCTGACATTCACCTCGACCTTTCTGGGTTCTGTTGCTGATTAATATGACCTGTCAGCCACAGAAGCCAGCGCTGAGCTGTTGACACCCAGTGCCCCATGAGAAAACAACCAGTCACTTGGTGGGAGTTTGTTAACACTGGAGTCTCTGTGATCTGGAGGCAGAATGGATTCATAGCTACTGAAGCTAATATGGTTACTTCACCCGCCCTCACTGTCTGTGCCAGCACAGCTATTGCACAATTTGCCTCAGTCTATGAATTTTCTCTTTTAGACTGTCAAGCCATCCCAGTGCACACATGACCATTAGAGCTACCTGGTATTAATCTGAACATCAGAGATACATTTTTTGCTGTTACTGTTATAAAGGGTGATTCACACAGAGGTCATCCCTGGCCAAAGTACAGAGGACAATGAAGCACTGACTGCTCAGCTCACAGTGGAACATTTCCATCACACCCTCTCTTCTCAAAGCTCAGGGATAATTGAAGAAGAGAGAACTGAGAGCATAAGAGCCAGAGGCAGTGGACAACTATAAGGAAATAGTGTTTTTCTTTCACATTGGGGAAGTTGCCCATATGAAGTCACAGAGGCTATGGCATCATGCACAGGACCTGCATAAGCTCAAGCCACACAAAATCCCATCATGGAGAGAAGAAGTGGGTATAAAGTCCCATCCCTAGTCAAAAAGCTATTGGAAATAGTTTGTGGGAAAGGAAATGCCAGTTTTCTTAAAGGATGTGGGCCCTGGTAGGTCAATCAGACTCCAGTGAAATGCTCCGCAGCCAAGATTATATGAAAAACACAAATTGGACTTGATGGGTTAAAAAAAAAAGGGACACAAACTTGGGTGGGTAGAGAAAGGGAAGTGGAGTTGGGAGGATTTGGGGGGAAGGTACTGAATATGATCAAGGTACATTGTGTGGAACTCTCTAAGAACTTATACAAATAAACTAAGTACTTATTTAAGTATATAAAATAAGAAACAAAGCAAAAACGAAACCCACAAGGTGTATGTATGTATTTCTTTGCCATGATTGTCCTATGGGAGTGACCAGAACTCATTGAGTGCCACTTGGGCACAATGGCAGTGGTTTGCATTGCTGTGCTTCAGGCCGCAGAATATGCACCAAGTGTAAATGTGAATCTCTTTAGTCTGCTTTCTGCTACTATAACAAAATAGCATATTGGGTAATTTAGAATGAAAAAATATGTTTCATTCATGGCTCTGGAAGCTGAGAAGCCCAAGATCATGGTAGAAGCATGTGGGGAGAGTTTTCATGTATGTCCTGGAAATGTGAAGGGCAAGAAAAGCTAAATGCAAGATAGTAAGAGAAAAATTAACAACCTTGCATAGCAAATGCATTCTCGAAATAACTACCTTATTCCTTTGATAGGAAATCCAATGCTTTCATGAGGGTCCTCATGTACTGATCACTCCTCCTTGTGTTACTGTAATATTAGTGATTATATTTCTAACAAATAGACTTTAGAGGGCACATTCAAAGTATCATTTATTCAAGGTATCATTTACTCTTAGTGGATTGAATCTGGATAAAAACAAAATTTTCTTTATCAGTACGGAGCAGTCTATGAAAAGGTTAGATAAGAACATTTGGAATGATCCATGGTTGGATTTTATATTTAGCTGCAATACCAACAATCACTCTGGTTATCATTTTACGTTCTTCTTTTTCATGCATTTCTATCGATAGGCTATACAAACAGCAGTTTGATTGTAAAAAAAAATGAGGTGCCAGTGGTTGCAGATTGGATAAATTATAAGACTCATCTCCCACCTTTTCTCTTTTCTTAAACACCTCTCCCAGCCTCTCTGTATTCACCATCCCATGGACTTGTTCCTAACTCAGCAGGGCTGGAAATTCACTGCCTCTGTATACATGTATCAGCAGGTGGAGACCTAGGTTCTGGTACCTAGTCCTAGTGTACTGATTTCAGAGCTGAATGCTGTGCTCCAGAGGAATATGAAGAGGCAGCAGGGTGTCCTAGTGTCACTAGCAAGCACGAGGACACCTGGCTGGATGAGGCAGTCCATCCTTGGCCCTGGGCAGTCTCCCAGACATTCTGAACTTTAGCTTCCCCACCAAAAGTGCTGGATGATTCAATGGCATTATCTCTGGGGTCCCTTTGAAACTCAACTTTCTTTGAAGCAGAATGATGTTAGCTGCCTTCTTCTGAAACTTCAGCTTCATGTTCATATCACTTACTGAACATGAAGTGCCTAAGGCTTACCAGTGTACCAGGTGCACTTCTCTACACTGTAAGTAAAAAGGCAGCATCCGTGCCTGCATTTCACATTTCTCATTTCTTAACCTCACAATGTGTTACAAGATAGGCTACTATCTTTATTCTCTTATTATGGTGCCCCTCTCTAGTATGGGGACACAAGACACAAGTACATTGACATTGGCATTTCATGACTTTTTTTTTTTTTGTGGTGCTTTAGCATCTATCGTTTTTGATTGCAGAAGAGCTGATTTCGTCCTCTTGAGGCATCCTTGTTTTCTAAATAGCTGAATATTCTGAGTCTAACAGGCTGAATCTTGGCTGGCTGAAGAAGTGTGGTTGTGTGGTTAGTTAGAGAATGGTGAAGCACGTGTATGCCTTACAGTCAGCTAAGTTTCTCTTGGGAGCGTGCTTTTCGTGTTCTCTTAACTTGGCCATGTTTTTGATGCATAACAGAAATACCCCATTCTTAGAACTGTTTAGTTCATGTTTACATGACAACCACTTGATCCAGGCAGTACCCTTGCTTTGATGGTAGAACAGTAAAGGGCTCTGGGTCTCAGATTAATTGACCTTGAGATGAGCTCCCATACTTTAATCTTCAATCTATGCCACCATTCAGACTCCCTGTTTGTCTCCACAGATTTCCCCTTTGGAGTCATGCTGCTGTTCCTTCCCACTTTCTAATTTAGTGTATTTGAGTTGTTGTCTTCATTCCTTCCAGTGGACTTCTAACTATTTCAGAAAGGAATCTAACCTTTGCCTCCTGGGTCAACCAAGCATTTTAAGTGGGGGTGAACTTCATGAAGATATGTCAGTTTGTGTTGAAGGCTTTGCTCAGGCCAGGGAAATCTGCTAAGCCCCCCTCCAGTTCTATTTCCCATATATAGTTTTGTTGCCTCTACCTAAAATAAGAGATGTTTAAATAATTTTAAGTTCCCTCTCATATTTAAATTTAACATAGAAATTTAATAACTTACATATTAGTTATTAAATATTTAATTTATAATAACTATATAGATTTATATGTTAAATTTAATAATTAATTAATATACTAAATTTAATATATAAATTTGTAGACTAATATAATGTATAAATGGTGCACAGATATTTCTGATAGAGCTAAAAAATCAAAATGGTGTCTAGGATTGTGCTCACCAAATTCTGTACATTTTGTACCTATATTTTCAGAAATGTGAGAATGATGGCGCAAGTAAGTGATTTCAAATTAATATTTTTATATCCTCTTAAAGTTAAAAAATTATATAGTTTTCAAAGATTAAAGAAGTATGTGTGTCAGAGATAGAGGGGTGAGAGAGAGAGAGACAGACAGACAGACAGATAGACAGAGAAACAGAGATACAGGGAGAGGAGGCAGACACAGGGAAAGGGACACATATACCACAGTGCAAGTATGTAGCTCAGAGTACAACTTTGTGGAGTTCATTCTCCCTCCCCACCTATATGCGGGTCCACAGGTCTGTAAGCTTGTAAGTCAAGCAGCTTTATCTTCTGAGACACGTTGCTAGCTCCCATACTATATACTTATTTTTGACTTCACCATATAGCTATACGAAGGCTGCGCAGGGAATAGGAGCTTGAACAGCTATGTTCATTTGGTATCACCGATTATGCTTGGACACATTCTAGACTCTTAGTCTTCTCCATAGTTTTATTTAGAATTAATCAACTCAAAAGTGTGAGAAAGAAGGCAGCCACTGACCTTTCTGTTCCTTGTGTTCATATTCTGCTTTCTGGGTTGAAGGAGGATCAACATACTCATGAATAAATGGATGCTCATTCTTCCTCTTATTCTGAGGCAGAAAAGCTGCTGCAAGCATTGGATGTGAGCAAGGGATGGGAAGGAACCTACTGTAGGTGTATCGGATAATGAAAGTCTTGTCTCTGGAGACAAACGCCTTACCTCTTAGACCACCCCATGCTCAGAAACCAAACTCCTCAAGCTGAATTAATAGCTTATGAAGCCTGTGAACAACTTGAATGACTGTGCTTTATTCTTGCTTTTTTCCCCTGAAGCATGGATACCATGTAACAGCAAGGTATCTGAGGGAGAACTTAAAGGAAAATATGGGGTCTGATCAGCCTGTGATATGAGCGACTAGTCGCACCTACAAACAATATTTGTATAGTTACATTAATTACACAGGGGTTGGGGCAGGAAGGAAATCTTAAAAAAAAAGGAAAAAAAAGATTCTGCAGGCCTATATTCATTGGAGTGAGTATTTTTGTGACTTGACTATTACAGAAATATGCCAATCTCCTGTCTAAAATATTGAGGTATAACAATCCAGTGTGTTTAGGTAGGGATGATATCAGTGTATTATGTATTATGTGCCACATATTTTGTGGCACATAATACATATTAACCAGCTCTTTTAAATCATTGATACATTCCTGTACAGGAGACTGAGGCACAGAGAAATTGAAAAGAATTGAAAAGAGGTGTAAAGCAGATCAAATAAAAGTAAAGGCCATCTAGCTAATTCTTCTCTTATAGATGAAGAGTCAGAGACCAACTGGTGTAATAAATTACATCCTGGGGTGGAATTCAGAGCCCAATGTGAATTCATATCTGTGTTCCTTTTGTACTGTGAAAAATGTCGGTGAATCAGCCCTTTCTTTACCCTTTGTACATCTACTGTATTGTTAGACAGACTACTGTCTTTGCAGTGTAGTTTGTGTGGTTCTCCTTCCCTAGAAGTCAAAACATACACGTACACACATATGAATCATATGAACACACATATGTACATATATGTCATACTTAACATTATGTATACTTCTGTATACTCATATATGCATCTATCCACATATATACAAATGTATGTATACTTAAGGACATATATACTTTTTTATAAAACATACAAATATACAGGTATGCACACATGTATATCCTTAGATACATGTGCATAAACATACACACTTAATGTACCTATATCAGCATGCATGCACATACACACACTCATGTGCATATACTTGCGCCATCTCAGTGTTGAACTCTTCCTGGATGGTGGTATGGATAACAAGCTCACACGCACTCAGGCTGATTTTGTTGGTTTTCTAAGAGGTTTGAAATGTTTGAAATGATGCTGCTGGCAACAGCACACATTTAAAAAATGTCAAGTCATTCACAGCCTAGATGCCCTTCCCTAACAGACTCATGTTGATGGTTTAATGGTATAATTCCTCCTTAAGACAAGGTCCAGCTCCTGCCCTGGGCCTTTAGGAAGCTTATGTGACTGACATCTCCTGTGGAGACAATAATGCAGTGACAAGGCTTTCATATAAATTATATGAATTAGATGATGGACTCAGAGAAAGGGAGAGACTTTATTACTCAAAAATAAAACAATCTACCAAATAAATTACAGGTCTGGTGTGCATGATTGGCTAGCAGTCTGATGGATGTAGTTTTGGACTTCTATTTTGAGCTGATAGAGGAACTTTCAAATCTATGACCTTGAGATGATCACTTGGGAAATACCAGCCAAAACAACCCCCGTCTGTCAAGGTTGGCCTGTGCAGGAGACATCTTTGAGCCTCATAAGCTTGTGGCTCAACCAAACACTGTTTCTGCTTTCAAGAATGTAATAAAAGTGATCTGTACAAAATGGACAGTTATTTCCCAAGTAGCCTGGGGCTAAGAAAAGATTCTGACGATCTTCTAAAATCCACTTGATTTTTCTAAAACCTACTGATCCTTCCCTAATTTCCACTTAACTAGCACTCATTGAGCACTCAGGACTCCAAAGAGCCGGTACAAGTTTCATCCTGCCAGTGGCATTGTGGGACTCATGAGTGGCTCCATTTTCCGTAGGGAGACTCCTATTTCTTTTCCCCATGTTGGTGTAAGAAAATAAAAACTGGTCATCTGATTTTCTGAATCTGACTCATTGCTGGAGAACACACATGGTCAACGTAGGGACATCTCTCTGTACTTGATCTGTCACATGTCCTACGAATGTTCATGAAGAGAGTCAAGGGGGTTGGAATAAGTCATAGTTTGGTTTGAGGGTAGAGGTTACCAACCATGACTGCACAGCAGGAGCAACTGGAGTTTTTTTTGAAAAACTCCCCAAACTAGGCAGCAATACAGACTTATGATGAATTTCTCAACAATATTGGGATTGTAGGGTTTTTATAGCCCCCCTAGTGATTCTGGGTTCATTCAAGCTTGGGATCTGTGGACTTAGGGTCTTGGCCGATTCTGCCTCCCTCCTGACAAGTTTACCTCACTTTTGAGATCTGAGGGCTTGGGATCTCTGTAGATCCCACAAGAACACCAGGCTTATTTCACTGGTCTCCATACTTGAACAATGTCAAGAATTACTTTGGAGTTTGTGAAATATCTCTCATTGTAGGGTACATCTCCATGGTGTGGTATTGAGACTCCAGGATTTTAATACTCATTTTAGGTGATTCTCCTGCTGTGTCAGTTTAGGAAAGACAGCTTTGCCTATTTCAAAAACAAATTTCTCTGGAGGGGATGCTGAATCACTGTGACTGACCATTTACTTGGTGGCACCATCAACAGGATTATCAGTTGTCTGATAAAGAGTTTGAGGGATCACCTAGTTCTACCCTATTGGTAAACTGAGGCTCAGAAGGAAATGACGTCCTTCTATCACAAGTTGGCAAGCTATACCTCAATCCCTGGCATCCCACCCCCACACAATTGTGTTCCTCAACTCCTGTAGGGCAGGAACAGCTCCACAAACTTTGCACCATCAAGCAGCCTGAGCAGGCAACAGAAATTGCTTCCCTGTAATACATCCTTATGACAAGGTGGTTGGTGCTGAACAAGGTCCCTGGAGGAGCATAAAGTGGTGCTTCCCTCAGGGTCCCACCTGGTGGACCAGGATAATCCATTTTGGTAGACAGCTCCTCTCTGCTCAAACACCCAGAAACTTTCATCTCCGTTATTAACTCATTAGTCACCATAACCAATGGCATTACTGTAAAGCCCCAAGGAAAGACAGCTACATGAAACAATGATGACCATGGCTTTCATGTGATTTAATAAATACAGACTGGGGGAGTCTGTTGGCCAATTATTAGAAGTGTAGTTTAGAGAATATTTTTCTGATGCTGAAGGAATATTTCCCCACTGCCTTAGAAGGGAGGAAGTTTAGGATAATAGATACACCTTCACTGATGAAGAGCATGGCCAGTAAGACTGGCTTTGGATAAGAGGATCTGGGAAAGGAGTATGAAAGTATGAAGCAAGCACACTGACAACAGAGAACTCATGTGCCAGATCCAATTCTTCTTGTCTCCAGATCTCAGCTTTCTCCTTCTAGAAGACTGGGCTCTCACATGCACTTTCCAGAAGTTGACTGGGAGATGACTCAGCCAATAAGATAAAAGCATCAATCATTTTCTTAAGTGGAAAAAGTTGGATCAGTGTATGCCCCTCCCCCGCAAGTGCAGCTTTGTCACCCTTCAAGCTGACGTTTATTGAATGCATGCCTAACAATTATTAAGCATTATAAGAAAAAGGCTGACTCTCACATCCAGGAAAGGTAGAGGATGAAGCCAGCCAGTGCAGTTTCCTGGGCTTCTCTGCCAGCACTCCTGAAGATGCAGGGGTGCCCAGACTCCCTGTCCACACTAGAGAATGAGTCCTGCCAGGACTCATGACTTTGCTCTCCTGGGATGTCACTTAGTGACCATCAGGCCTTTCAGATATTGGGTGTAGTTTACTCCTGGTTGGCCCCTTAAGTGCCTTCTCAAATCATTTCCATAGAATTTTGAATTTTGACAAACAGCTTATTTTCTTCTTCTTCTTCTTTTTTTTTTTTTTTTTGTGATACTTGCTTCCCCTGCAGGTTGTGACAGGCCCCAGACAACGGTTAAATACTCATTGTCTAACTTCCCTATGTGCACTCTGTAGGTTCTGGATGTCGACACTAGAAGTGCCCCAGCATCCCACTGGACACACAGTTTACACTGTGTTGCTTCCCGAAGTCTGTCACTTCACTGCGTGGAACTTGTAATTCAACCAAAACAGTTTTCTCTGCAAACTTCTCAAACTCTTTCCAAATGCTGAAGAAGTATGATGCTCCTCCTTTTCAGCATGGGCACAGCCGAGACAGCAAATTCCACATAGAGCAAGGCATCTGACATTCATGGGAACTCATTTGTTCATGTGCTGTTGGTCATTAGGGACCTGTTCACAACTGGTCTCCTCTGTGCTTACACAGGCTATGCCCCAAACAGTGTAGTTTTATATATGTATATATAAAATAACTTCACATCTAAATAACTGCATTACCATTTAGTTTGTCTACCTCGCAGTGATTACTTAAAATGGATTTTGAATTTTGAGTGATCTTTTTTCTGTTTTGAATAATTCTTAGTTTGCATGCTGAAGCCAATGCTTCATGGAGATAATATTAAATTAATACTTTCACAAGCAGAACCAGACCACTAGGTGGAGGGTGGACATGGTTTGATGAAGCAGGACCTCTGTATGGAAGATGTAGGAGATGTGCAATCACACTAGGCTCCACAATTCTTTCTTCACATCCTTCTAGATATATATATTTTTTTCAGAATTTCATGTACTAGTACTGTATTTACATCATTTTGATTCTTTGTTCCCTACAACTTGTTCTGAGGTCTCCGAACCCTCGCTCAAATTCAAAACCTTATCTTCTTTAGTGATTACTGTTACAATGCCTCAAGCACACACACACACACACACACATACACACACACACACACACACACACACTGCTCTTACTGAGCCTACTTAGTACCATTCCTACTTACATGTGTTCTAAGCTACCACTTGGTATTGGATGTGCAGAGAAAAGGTATTCTTCATCTCCCAGCAGCTGATCACACAAAGCTCTTCCTCTGGGGTTAGGTCCTTGTGAGCTTTCGTGGTCATTATGCCATTTCATAGGTGCAACTTCTCTGCTGTGTATAGAAGACTATGGCTTTCTGTGTAGCGTATTGATTCCAGTGAAATATTCTTTTCTTATCTGGGCAATAATGAGAAATTCAGAATCAAGGAAGGCAAAGGAAAAGGGGGAGAGGAATAGAACCCCCCCATACTAATTCAAAGATCTTCTCACAACTAGCTATAATTGTTTTTCTTACCTACCCCATTTTCAAACCTAATAGCAGTAGGCATTGGCTTGCCTCTATATTTTTAATTTCTGCAATATGCCTTATACACAATGAATTCTAACTAAATAGAAAAGAGATTTTCTTTCTTTCCATGTTGTTCTTCCATATGTTTAATTTTAATGTCAAAGTTATCAGAGGGTGAAATCATGTAACTGCAACACTCCTATGATCTTTAGGGGAATTAAAGGAGATTGGTTGTAGCTGAGGTCACAGAAATGATAATTTAATGGAACTATATTATGACCCTGGTCTAATTGTCTTTTCACACAATTGAATGTGTGCAAAGGGCTGGAAATGTGTTGATAAACACTTTTGGTGATTGCCCAGGGCCTCATTCCTGTCTCTAGGGTACATCCATGCTATGTCAGTGACCTTAGCATTCAATACTTTTGATAATCCAGCATCCCTCAGCTACAATGTAAGAGAAAGTACTAGCCTTATTCAAGTAGTCAGGGGCGATGTTTGACTTTTCAACGCTTTGGACCAAGTACAGCAGGCTTCTGTTTTTCTTGGATGCCTTCTCTGGCTCAGGGATGGGCACATGACAGAATCAGAAGCAAAACCACTTTTTTTCCCCTATAGGCTTTTGGACAAGGAGCCACTGCTTATCTTCAGTATCGAATTTAAGAGAATGTAAAGTCGGCAGCTTCTGCAACCTGCTAGGGTCTCTGGGGAGTCTAGTCTGAGGAAGGAGACTGCATGGAAGGAGGCTGAGCTGAGAATGGAGAGAAAGTGCTAGGCTTGACTCTGCCCAAACCATGCCCACGATATTTTGTTATATGAGACAATTTCTTATGACATTTTGCATTGGGATATCTGCCATTTGCTACTGACAGAGTCCTAAGTGATCTACTTTGCAGCCTTTTCTGATCATTATTAGATTGGGGAAGCAATGTCTTGGATGAGAAACATGAAGAATATAGTTACTAAAATCGAATATTGATTGTGAACTGATACACAGCAATCCTCCTCTAATTTAGTTGGTGTCAGAACGTTAGCACTCATATTTGACCATCTCTGAGTTTATGATGTTATGGCCCAGAACCTGGACTACAGTACATCTCTCAGTCTAGAGTTACAAATATGTGACCACACACATAAACATGTGTTCATATTTGCACATGTGTAGTTTGTCTACTGTGCCATGCACACTTGAACCATTGCATTAAACTTACATAAGATTAGCCCATACCTACAGGTGTCACAGGCCATATTTGTGAAGTGTGGCCTCTAGTCCTGTGTTTGCTGTGTGGTCCTCTCCTACTTGGCTCTGGGAGTTTCCCAGAGGAACCACCCTCCCTGCTAATCTCAAGTTTTAGTCCTGTTAGTCCTTTGTCACCCAGAGGATCTGCTGGTCATTATTCAGGCTGTGGCCTGAAGCTGATGTCTTCCCCTCTTGTAGAAAAGAAGGCACAGACCACAAAATATCTTTCAGACTTGAAGATGTATATTTCCATATTTCTTTATGGCTACAGTATCTATTGCCATTCTTTTCCCTTGTGAAGAGCAGCGAACAGCCCCCTGGGCATAAACTATCCATATGCTGAACCTGCTTGATCTAAACATCTGTACAGAAGATGAAAGTTAACCTGATATTTCAACGGCTGTTCTCCATGTTGTATTATTCACAAAGTTGGAGCAAGAGGAGTAGACTGTTTTCTCTTTCAACACGATCAGTGGTAACTTTAAGAATTTTGCTGAGGCATGGAAGTGAGGCAGTTCAGACACTCACATCTCTTCTTGATCCAAAACTCCTGTGAGTGGATTTCTCCATTATTTAAATTCCTTTATTGCACCCAGCTGGGGCCAGAAACTACTAATAAGCGATCTCACATCTGCTGCTGTTGAACTCAACCAGAAGTTCCTAGAGTCAATTAAATTTAATTGTCACACTTTCATCACTCTGTGACAAGTCTAATAGGCAGACATGGGCTCCTCAAAGACACCATGTCCTAGTCTTCACACACATATGCACTTACTCAAATTTATTCCTATATTCTAAAGTACTGAAAGACTCAAGCGCATCTCTCTATTTCCTAGCCTTTCACGTCTCTAACATTCTGTTCTTTGTGTTTAGGTTGCCTTTGACTTCAACATTTTCAACCCACATGGAACAATCCACTCATTCTTAAGATTTAGCCCAGGATCACTACTTATTAAAAATGTATCATTTTCCTACAGCCAGCATCGTGTTCTTTTTCTGTATTTTCATGAATCTTTCCACATTCAGATTGTTATACATGTAAGTGACATAAAATAAACTCAGACTTCCATAGTCATAAAGGAATTGTCTCACACAATAGAATAATGAGGTGATATATATTATTTCAAGGTTCAGATCTTATAATTAGGACACCAGTTTCTCTCCCCGCCCTACAGTTCTATATGCTTCAATTTCAGTCTCAGAGAAATGTTTAAATACGTAGGCCAATGGGACCTCAGCAAAGCCATCTTTATTATCCTCCTAAGTTAGAATCTTGAAAGTGAGAAGCTTTTTCTTTTTCAGTGTGTGTGTACTCAGTACCTTGGACAAATGTTATTGGCTCTCCCTGGTGGTTTTGTATGTACACATTTAAATTCTCTCCATGGTCAAGAGACAGATTTCCCACTGCACAGAATGTAATGGGAGAGTAAAGCTGGATAAGTGAAAAGAAACTGAAATACTCATATTACCAATCGATCCCTAAAATGCCAAGAACACTAGCTCTATGGTTTTGCTATCTGACTCTTCCAATCTACTGTACCCCTTGATGGTTGTGGGTGGAGACTGACCCTCCTTCAGCACAGTGTTAGGTGCATCTCAGTGGGGGCTTGGTGAGTTATCAGACAATGCAGGAGAGGATGATAAACAAATTGTCAGTAACATAGATGATCAGGCGACACCATTCCCCTCTCATACTTCTTTCCAGCATGTCTAGTTGGCCAGTCTTGTAGCCCATTAATTACTCTCTGTATTACCAAGCTTTAACTCCTTCAACCTATTTTTTTTTTGCATTGCAGCTAAATAAACATGTGAAAAATATAAAATTGATAATTTTATTCCTTTGCTAAAATCTCTTTTTTTTTGTGCCTTGGGTTTTGAACAAACTTTTTCTTTTCTTTTCTTTTCTTTTCTTTTCTTTTCCTTTCTTTTCTCCTTCCTTCCTTCCTTCCTTCCTTCCTTCCTTCCTTCCTTCCTTCCTTCCTTCCTTTCTTTCTTTCTTTCTTTCTTTCTTTCTTTCTTTCTTTCTTTCTTTCTTTCTTTTCTTTTTTGGCATGGCTTCCAGAGTCTGTATGATCTGTCTTTGTCTGCTTCCTCAGCCCCAACTCTTGTTCTCCCTACCTCTAATACTAGTCTCCCCTCTTGCCTGACTTGTTTGCACTGGAAACCCAGCAGATTTCACAGGGCATTGGTTTGAATTCCTTTTTCCTTTCTCATACACATCAGCAACGCTCTCATACACTTGGTTTCAAGTCTTTGCTCCATCCTCTTAGGGTATATGTCTTCCTCCTCTCTTTACATGACTGATGTATACACACACTCCAGAGCGAACTTACATGTCACCTTGCAAGTGAGCGTTTTATGATTTCTAGCCATGATCCTGATTTAACACACCTTCCCGACACCAGCTCCCTGTAAGAACCCCTAATACCACATGACTCTTTGCTTATTTCCTTCTTCTGCCTCCTTCTGGCTGTACTTTTTGCTATGTGGAGATAGATTGTGTCTGGTCATTCATTAGAGTGTCTCTGCTGGCTAGATAGAAACCAGCACTGCTCAACAAATTGATGAATCTATCGAGTATCAGCATTGTGTCCCTTGTTTGGCATCAAGTGAGGCCAGGAGAAGTGATCATGGTAAAGTCCCTGACCTTAAAGGAATACCTGTCTCTACGCAAAACTACTCAAGCCTGGCTCTCTACCCAAACATGACTACGATTTAGAGCCAGCTCTATATGGTTATTCAGCTTAGGTCCATTTGTACAGATCCTGTCAGGAATGAGATCTGGATATTTGAGTGAACATGGGAATTTTATAACGGAATCAAATCTCTGTGAGATGGCATCTATATAATCCGCCTCATTTCAGATAATTATTTTCCCATTCATTTGGAGCAGGGCACACTGGAAGTGTTGGGCATTGGGAAACAGGTTGGGCTCTTTCCTATTTGCACATTAAAACACTGTTCTCAAAATACGACTTAGTGGGTCATGAAAGCTGCCTGCAGAGCTAAACTGCTGACCTGTGGTGGCTCTTCACTGTTAGAATTATGTTCCCAGAGCTTGACTCACATTGCCCCCCATGAGCAGTCCAAAGACTCAGGTTTTAGCATCAGCCTGTCCAGTGGTTTCTTAGGGATGCAGTCTTTCCTCAGCCTTTTCGAAAAGAACCATTGATCTTTAATCATGTTTAATGTTTTCTTTACTTTATGTCAATTCTAATGAGACTTGGTAGGGAGGGGGGCATAGGGGTAGGCTGATTCCTTTCCAAATAAAAAAAAAGGGGGGGGAGTGCATTTACCACAGAGGAATGTTATCAAAGGAACCTGAGTGTTTAGTTGTAAACTAAGTAATGTAGAAAATAAGCAAGACAACAACAAAAGCAAATGAGGCCAAGGCCCTGAGGAGAGCCAGCCAGGAAGCTGAGAAATACTTTCAGTCTTTTCTAACCCAGTTAAACCCCAGGACACAAGCTCTGGTACTGTGGTTCCAGCAGATAATTGAATGTTTTCTTTATTGCTCAGATCGTCTCTAGGATGTTGTTGTGTGTGTGTGTTTTTAATCACCTGCAGCCAAAAACATCCTAATGTGTATTTAGGGAGCCAATTACGTTACAATTATTTGCCACAGGTACAAACAGACAGAGAACATTTGAGGTGAGCTGGGTATGACCTTTCTCGATTTTCTTACCTGTCAAATGGGGAAAGTAAGATGACTCTTCAATGATGACTATGAAAAACAAAGTACTTCAACTCTTCAGATACTAGGAATGGAATCTAAATACTTGCTAAAAGGATGCATACTTATGTTACTATCAACGAGATTTCATGTGAACTACACTTGAAATTAGTATTTGTAGATATTATATCATATACATAAAAGAGCAAGGGTATCAGGAACATGCCCATGTTTGTATTCTAGCCGTTTTGCATAACAAGTTGTATTACCTTACCTTTATCCATTACTTAAGATGCCTGCTTGTAAAATGGGAATGATGTTGTAACCTCCTGGGTATTATGCGACCAAATCAGATAATACAAATTATATAAAAGGAAGAATATGTTCAGGAGGACTATTTTATAAAATGTTGACTATTTTATAACATGTTTAGAAAAAAGGTACCTATTGCATTATTGAAAAATCACAAGAAGAGTATTTTTTTAAAAAAAGATTTATTTATTTTATGTGTATGGGTGTTTTGTGATGCACATCGGTATGTGTATGCCTATTGGAATTGGACCCAGGTTCTCTAGAAGAGTGGCTAGTGCTCTTAACTACCGAGCCTTTGCTTCATCTCAGAGAGTAAGCTTTTAAGTACTCACACCTTAAAAATGCTAAAAGGTAATGTGTATGTCAAATAAGTTGATCTAGCCATTTTACAATGTATGTATATTTAAAACATCATGCAATATATGATGAATATAGGAAAATCTCATCCAATAAATGCCTGCTACCTGTCACATAGCTGAATGTGTTGTATTTTAGATAACATTTAAAAACGTGATTCACATAACTAACTTATAAATGTCTTATAAATTACGTTTTGAGGGGCAGTGTGTACTGATTTTGATTTAAAGTTTGTCTGCGAGGAATGCTACATGGCCAGTGATGGCACATTTCGGTGCCTCTTTCGAACTTGATTTGGATTGTTCCTTCCCTCCACCTCTCATATTCAGCCGGTGGCGGAACTAGTTAATCTTCTTGTGTTTGTTTCCAGAAAGGAATTTTTTTCCAGAATGAGGAGTAAGTGGAGGGTGGAAATGTGAGGCGAGGTTGATAAGGTTAAGTGGAAGCCAGAGGGTGAAGGACCTTTAGCACAAGTTAATGAGCGTTGGTTTGAGGCTTCAGGCACAGAAGAGCTGAGGAAGAGACTTTACAAACAAAAAGGTCTTGCAATAGGACATGGAGCACCTGAACAGAAGAAAAGCAATCATGAGGCTACAGAAGTCAGCTTTTTACCTCTTGGCTTAATAGACACCTGCTGTCAGCACATTGGGATGAAAGGCAAGAGGATATTTGGTGTATGTTCCCAGAGCTGAGAAGCTGGTCTGAGTGAAAAAGAAGTATATATGAATTGCATCTGACCTGACCTGGTGCTGAAAGAATAAGACTACACACATATTAAAAAGCAGAAGACACAAGGACCAAATAAATTTGTTGTTGTGTTTTTGACAATTTAATTTTTTTTTAAATTTTATGTGTACTTGCTTGCAAGTATGTATATCTGTACATCACCTGTGTGCATTGACCCCTGAAGCCAAAGAGGGTGTGAGATATTCTGGAACCAGAATTACAGATGGTTGATAGCCATCATGTTGGTGCTGGGAATTGAACCCATGTCCCCTGAAAGAGCCAACAAGTGCTCCTAATCACTGAGCCATCTCTCCAGTTCCTGTTGCAGTGTTGTTTTTTTTTATTTTTAATTTTAATTTTTTTCTCCACAATTTATTCATCATACATCCCAATTGAAGCTCCATCCTTCAACTTCTCCCAGTCCCTCCCTGCCTCCCTCTTTCCCCCATTCCCTTCCCCTAATCCACTAAAAGGGGGAGTTCTCCACTATTGCCATCTACCTATAGCTTGTTAAGTCTCATCAGGACTGCCTGGATCCTCTTTCTCTGTGGCCTGGCAAGGCCGCATCACCAGGGGCAAGTGATCAAAGAGCAGTCAACTGAGTTCATGATAGAGGCAGACCTTACTCCCCTCAATCAGAGATCCACAAGGAGACTGAGCTGCCAGTCGGCCACATCTGAGCAGGGGGTCTAGGTCCTCTCCATGCATTGTCCTCTGTTGGTACATCGGTCTCTGCAGGACTCCCTGGGCTCTGATCTTTTAGCTTTGTTGGTCTTCTTGTGGGGCTCCTGTTCCCTCCATGTGCCTCTATTCACACCCCTCTATTCTTCCATAAGACTCCCTGTGCTCTGCCCAAAGTTTGACTGTGAGTCTCAGCATCTGCTTTGATACCCTTTTGGGTGAATCCTTTCAGAGGACCCTCTATAGGAGGCTCCCATCCTGTTTCCTCTCTTCCACCACTTCTGGTGTCTATCCTGTTTCCCATTCTTTATGAGATTTAAGCATCCTCCCTATGGTTCTCCTTGTTGTTTAGCTTCTTTAGGTCTGTAGATTTTAGTTGGCTATTCAATATTATAATGATAATATCCACTTGTAAGAGAGTGTATATCATGTGTGTCTTTCTGTTTCTGGGTTACTTCACTCAGGATGATCTCTTCTAGTTCCCACCATTTGCCTGCAAATTTCATGATTTCCTTGTTTTTAATAGCTGAATAGTAAGTATTCCATTGTGTAAATGTACCACAATTTCTGCATCCATTCTTCTGCTGAGAGACATCTAGGTTGTTTCCACATTCTGACTATTACAAAGAAAGCTGCTATGAACTTAGTTGAGCAAATGTCCTTATTGAATGGTGGGGCATCTTTTGGGTATATGTGGTATAGCTGTATCCTGAGGTAGTGCTATTCCCAACTTTCTGAGAAAGTGCCAGATTGATTTCCAAAGTGGTTGTACAAGTTTGTACTCCCACCAGCAATGGAGGAGTATTACCCCTTTCCACATCTTCTTGTTTTACTTGTAGTTGAAGTTTCCATGGTAAATTGTTATAATAGTTCACATAGTTGAATTTGTAAGTAAGATTTATTTATCTATTTATCTATCTACACACTCAACAATGATTTATTGAAGTATTACTGCATAGCATGCAAATTCAGAAAGGGCAGTTTGTCTTTTCATCTATCTCAAAGAAATATACTTTATTATGATTATTGGTGTTTAGTGAAAGAGGTGTGTAGTCAGTGAGAAAATTATCTTCTGTAAGAGACATCGTAAGTTTTAAGACTTCCACTATTTCCTGGGCCAACAAGGATGAAATGAAATGCTGCGTGTGTCAGTGTGCTAGTTAGCGGACCCCTCTGCGTTCAGTGCAGGAGTCCCATTTGCACTGTCAGAGTTCTGTGAGCCATGTAAACCTTTGTGCTCTTTTTCTCTGCTTACTTGTTCTCATGCCACAAGAAGCAGCCGAGGTGGGAGCATAAATGGAGCTTCAGTTGTGGTAGAACATATGATGCTGGAATGCAGGTATTTGTGCCCCAGACCCAAACCTGCTCCTTGGAAATCAAGCTGAAAGATATAACCTGGGTGCAAAAAAGATGAAAAAAGTACACCTTAGAAAACTGAAACATGAGGTGTAAGTGTTAGTCATGGTTGCTAGGGAGAATAATTTTCCGAAAATATTTAAAGACGTACATAGGAAGAGCCGCAGCAACTGACAGCTCTTGGGGGAGATCAAAAGGTTTAAAAACTTGTGGGCATCCCAGAGACCACACAAAAGCTCAGAAGAAAGGTATCTTGTCTATTCTAGGATGAAAAGGAGATCTGTGTGTCAAGCACAGAAAAAAAAGGTCAAGGCAATAGATAGAGATTGGATCTATATGTGTGCAACTTCTAGATGCTTCAAGTATATTCTCTCTCCTTGTCTCTCTTCCTCTGTCTCCTCTGTCTCCACCTCCATCCCTCTGCACTAGAGATCAAATCCATGGGACCCTGTGCATCCCAGGGAAACATTTTACACTGAGTGGTATCCCTAGCCCAAAATCTTAATTTATTCTTCCCAATGAGATGGCTAGAGAATTCTTAGCAGCAAACTGAAGGAGTAAAATGAGGGTAGTGATTTGTTCAACCTATGGAGACACGTGAAAGCCCAAGCTACAACAAATTTCCTATATATTAAAAGTGGAAAATGAAGAATAAGAGTTAAGGATGACTATGAGGTCGCCATTCCTATTTTATTTCTATGCTCCCTTCAAATTGAGATTCTTTCCCACCCCCATCTTTTCAGGGCTTCCAGAACATCCTATACTTTTCTGGATACTTCCTGTGTCTCACTTTCCTCATCCTTAAAATAAAGATGGTATTGATAATGCAGATGTCACAGTTTCATGATGATTAAAATGAATACTTGCAACATACGTATAATGAGTTTGGCACTTTTTAATCCATGACTCCACATTGTCTCAATAAATACTAGTTATTATTCCTATTATTTTGCTTTATTATTTCTGTGTACAAAATTGTTCATGTTGGATGCCAAGTGTGGGGGAAGTGGGATCTTAGCCATCTGCTCCTGCCAGAGACTCAGCCAGCCCACCTCCTGGCAACCACAGTGATACTGGAAAACTCATTTAATTGGTTGGAATTCAAGACACAGACTGGGTAACCCTGAACCTAGCTCATATCTCCCTGCTGTAACTACAAGAGGCCATATTTTCTCTTTCCAGTTATTCCTCTACATTGAGCCCACTTGGAAAGGAAGTGGCCAAAGGCAGGCATGTTTCTTTGGGCCACATTCAGCACTGTATTTCTCTTCCCTGCTCCTTGTAAACAAGAGGGTGAAAGATGCAGAAGCCTCTTGGCACTTAACTACCAGTCTTTGGTTGCCTTCTCAAACAGCTCTGTTCTCAGAAAGCCTTTGAAGTAGGAGCTTTGGACACATTCTGTAGGTGGCCAGGGGATACTCTGTAATTCGATGTTGGCTTACTCGTGTCTCTGCCTTACTTTTTCATTATCTTGTCCATTATCATGTCCCCAAACTCTTCTTGCTGTTTAGTGTCTACTGAGACAATTTCACATATCCGGAGCCTAGCCTTTTTGTGAGATCCTTTTGGTGTCATGTGCTCATCTCATCCTCACTCAAACATCTCTTTTCATCATTTAAATGACTGGTTTTTTGCTCTTACAGAGAAAAGGCAGATGCCGTGTGAGCGTCATGAGCTTATTCATACCTTAATTGTCAGAAGGGAAGGTCACAAGAGTCGTGGGTACTGAGAACATGTAGCTGATGAATAGGAAGAAGGTCAGATGACAAAGATGGGGAAGGAAAAGAAAGAAGTTGTATTTACTTGGTTGGGCAGTGCTGGAAAACCCCAGTTGAACATAGCAGAAAGTCTGTCAAAACCATGCTATTCTGTTTTAGAACAGAGAAACGGTGTTTCTAGCTTGCAGTCATGCTAGGAAAGCCTGTGCAGAGAAGTGGGGGACATTATGGAGCATGTGACAGCTTAGTCTGATGTCCACTGCCAGTAAGCTTCTTTTCTCTGTCTTACTTGCATGGGTAAGACACAGGTCTTCATTGAAATTTCACTACCATGAGCGGGGTAGTCAGGTACATCTTTGTACTGACTCATTCTAAGTGGTTCTCTGGTTCTCATTTCATTAGTTATGGTACCTCAAGAAGAGACATACCAGTAGCTATGTTTTGGCAGTGTGAGCCCTGGGGGGCATTACTGTCTGCATGGTGAGGATGAGCCACAGCCTAGAGTGAACATGGGATCACTTCTCTAATGGAGACATTTGCTGCGTCTGGGGTGAAGAGCACAGCAGTTTCCTCACTATCTATGGCTTCTCTGAATTCCCACCTGCTTTTTTTTTTTTCTGGCATTTACTCAGGTTTTTATTTCTAGAGATATCTCATTAGCATAGATGATACAAGTCCCAGAGGAAAAGAGTTGGTTCAGCTGGGGCTTTATGTGTGCGCTTTATTTTTGTGATGCTCTGGTCCATGGGCCATTGGTTCCCTCTGGTAAGTTTCCCACATTCCTTTTACTATGCTGATATTCCTCTATGCTTTAAGCAACTTTCTTAATTTCTCCAGGCCTTAATGTACTCACATGTACAATAGAATTGTGAAAGAGACTAAAATTCATTAGTGCTCAGATAGTTGCCTATTTTGACATCTTGTAGATATAGTCAAGTTCCCAAACTTTGTGTCTGAATTTCACTAACATTTTTTTTGTCCTACCTAAAATAAAGTGGACAGAGATGGTGCACTCCTTTTTAGCTGCCCACCCTAGATTTCTTCCTTCCTACCACTTGCCTCTCTGCTCTGAGAAACTATGTTCTTCCTCGTGTTTAATTAAACTCTTTCTTGTTGTAGGCAATTTCTTTTTGAGGAGGTTTCATGAATGTTGAGAACAATAACTAAATGCCTTTCTCATATAGAACATTTATATGCTCACATAGACAAGTTAATTTTCTTTTACAACCCTATATTTAGCCCCATTTGGGCCTCATTTCCATGCATTTGCATGTTGATATTCATATTTATGGAGATATATTCCTGGAATCAATAGAAAAGAATATCCTACACAGAAGGTTGGAAATGACAATTTATTCATAGAGCTTGATCCTAAGATTCAGGAGACGTTTACTGGGCAACATTGCCAAATTAAATACCAAGCTGCTTTTCCTGTTCAACGTGAAAATGGTCATGAATTATACTTTCTTATATGTCCTCTGCTAAAAGGAGAGCTGCAGTAGAAGGTGCAGATGGGAGCTGTCCCCTGCAAGACTGATCTGAAGAATGACATACGGTCCCTAAGATGTGAGAAGGGAGGAAATGGGATATGTGGGTGCCAGAAATGTAAAGCACTCAGAAGCCACTACTCAAATGTGTTGTTCCTGGCTGCCACCACTGGAGCCTTTAAAGCTGTGGCTTCCTTGTCTACAACTTTGGAGAACAGGAGGAGCTAAGGATGTCTGAAATAAAGATAATTACAGATCTTACTATACCTAGGGAAGCTAATAGTCACTGGTTGCCTATTATTTGCTCACTGGTATACTAATTCCTCATGTTTCCTTATCTGGCCCTACTAAAGAGCCATAATTTTTCACAAGTTTGAGCCAAGGATGCATAGCTTCGAAATGGATAAGTGAAATGACTAAATGGAATAAGTCATTAACTCCACATATTAAGGTTGATTTCTGTCTGATTTTTAGATTTCTGCTTAGTCGGATTCCAGTAGTTTAAAATAAAGAATACCTTGTATGCCTTTGAGGTGAAATATTTGAATTGGCCCTCTGATTGTATTCTTTGGATAACCCCCCTCATGACTAACATTCAAACAGGCTATTGTAATTTTGTTGTTCCAGAAAATAAGCAAGCAAGCAAACAGACAAACAACAACAACCACAAAACAACAACAACAAAACCTGTGAGATTGGAAGGAGCATGTTAAGGTTTTAATGAAAGGTGTAATCCCAAGAGGGGTGGGTGGACAAAAAGGCACATGAGATTCAAGTGGGGAAGCCAATGAAACAAATACAAGGAGGCAGGTGACTGATCTGACCGCTTTCAGAGGAGCCCAGGGGCACAGTTAGCAAAAGGGAATCTTTTTGTAGGCTTAATGAGGGCATTTTAATCTCGCAAGTGCTAGTCCAGGGGAGGTGGAAAAGGAATGTCATCAAGTTTCAGTGCTTTCCCATCCTTTTCTTTCTTCCTTCCTCTCTTTTCTTTTCTTTTTTTTATCAGTTACATTTTATTAACTCTGTATCCCAGCCGTGTCCCCATCCCTCATTCCCTCCCAGTCCCTCCCTCCCTCCCTCATCTCCACCGTGCCCCTTTCCAAGTCCACTGATGGGGGGACCTCCTCCCCATTCATCTGATCCTGTTTTATCAGGTATCTTCAGGACTGGCTGCAAAGCCCTCCTCTGTGGCCTAACAGGACTGCTCCTCCCTTCGGGGGTGGGGAGACCAAAGAACCAGTCATTGAGTTCCTGTTAGAAATAGTCCCTGTTACCTTCACTTTGGGAAACCAATTGGTTACTGAGCTACCACAGGCTACATCTGAGTGGAGGTTCTAGGTTATATCCATACATGGTCCTTGGTTGAATGTCAGTCTCAGAAAAGACCCTGTGCCCAGATATATTTGGTCCTTGTGGAGCTCCTACCCTTTCCCCATCAGACTAACTCCCCTTCTTTCTTATGATTCCCTGTACTCTGCCAAAGGTTTGGTCATGAGTCTTTGCTTTGAAAACACTGCTAGTTAGAGTCTTTCAGATGCGCTCAGTAGACTCCTGTCATATGTTCATCTTCTTTCTTTCTTCTTTTGTTTTTCTGAGACAAGCTTTCTCTGTTTAGCTTTGGCTGTCCTGGACTTGCTTTTTAGACGAAGCTGGCCTCAAACACTCAGAGTTCTGCCTGCCTTTGCCTCCCTGAGTTCTGGGATTACAGGTATGTGGCACCACATCCAGCTTGTTTTCTCATCTTTTGTCTTTTACCAGTCTTTACTGAATTAGCAGAACTGTACTTCCAGGTGGTATTGCCTGACCCCTTCTGGTTGCCACCAAATCCCCAGTACCTTTGTCTCCAGTAAGATCTTTTATCTGAAATAAGAACAGACTCCTAACAGTGTGAGTGTATGTGTGTCTGACTTTTCCCCCTGCTTTTCAGACTCTTTTCATACTCCTGGGTTTCCTTGACCATCCTTGATAGGAGGGTTTATGCCTAATCTTATTGCAACTTGTTATGCCATGTCTGGTTGATAGGCCCGGGAGGTCTGCTCTTTTCTGAAGGAAAACAGGGGAGCAGTGAGTCTGGGGGTGAGGGAAGGTGGGAGAGCTGGGAGGGGGTGGAGAAAGGGAACCACACTCAGGATGTACTGTGAGGATAATAATAATAATGATGATGATGTGTGTCAGGGAGGAGTGGGTATAACTGGGCTGGACAGGGCTGTTGGAGGTATAGTGGCAATCATGTCAGAGGAAAGTCAGAGCCTAATTCTCAACCAAGGTTAAATGAGAGGTAGTGATACTAGGGCATGAGATGATAAGTTTTAAACTTGAAGAAAAATGGGAAAGGGGTATGTGCAGAAGTGTAGAAGATGAGGAAGTACCTGGCGATTTCATTTTGAGCCACTCAGATCCACTACCACCTTCTGCTAACTGGATCTCCTATGATTCTAGACTAAGAGGTTCCTGCTTCTACTTCTTCAAGGTGGGGGCCAGTAACGATATCCTCAGCAGACTCAGGTAGGATTAACAAACCTGGTTGGTTCCTTGTGTTGGTCCTAGTACCACACAAGATATTAATTTACTTTCTCCCCTACGGCCCCTTGGAGAGTTCCCTTTGCTTTGTACAGTCCTCTGCATACTGTATGTTACTTGTTTCTGAGTTAGATCAGTGTTTCTCAACCTTCCAACCTTCCGAATGCTGCAAAACTTTAATACAGTTCCTCATGCGGTGACCTCCAACCATAAGAATACATTTGCAGCTACTTCATATCTGTAATTTTGCTAATGCTATTATTTGTAATGTAAATATATGATATGCAGGATATTGGAAAAGTGACCTCCAGGGTCAGAACGACTAACTTACATGTTCATTTTAGAAGTGTATGAGTCCTTACTCCTTAGCTGGTGAGAAGTCGTGGATATTCAAATTCAGAATTTACAACACCTGACTACCTGGTAGTCAGGTAATTTATTTTTCTTGCACTATAGCAACCCTGGGAGTCAGATCAATGTTATAGAAAAGTTCGAGGTCTTCTTTTCTTAACTGCTTGCTTATTGGTAGGAGGATCACACATTGGTCAGTTGGCATCACAGATTCCTGCCCAGTTATCTTTCTTAATGGATGGCAACCTTGTAGATTTAATGCTGCGTTCTCAGAAAGCATAGATTATTCTTATTTGTTTGGGAATTTTATAAGGCATGCAGTATGTTTTGATCAAATCCACTCTATATTTCAATTCCTCTAATTTCTCATTTATCTATCCAATCACTTTCCCCTAACTTTATGTATTCTAAACAAAAGAGAACAGAACAAGGTCCACTTATTGCTGCCTATGTTTGCATGGTTAGAGCCATGTACTGGAGCATTGGTGGTCTCTTAGACTAGATTCCCAATAGCCCTTCAGCAAACAGTCAGGCTCCCTTGCCTCCAATTTGAAAAAAAACCCTTCCCCCATTCATACTGGATTTTTTTCTGTATTGGTCTGGTCCAGGCCTCCAGCATACTGTTGTTATCTGCTGAGATAATAGGTGCAATGACTCTGCAATATCCGGGAAACATTCTTTCCCTGCAATCCCTTTGGGCAGTATGTGTGTGTGTATGTGTGTGTTGGGGGTGGATGTTGCTGTGTATGATATAGATTTGCCATTTAGGGATGATCCTTCTGGAGTCCCTTGTTCTCTGTAGAGTTACCAGTATGGAGTCGCTGTTAATCACCTACTGCTAAAAATAAAAGCTCCTCTGTTGAGGGTTAAAAGATATATTAATCGATGAATATACAGGTAACTACTTAGGGGGCAGCTTAACATTATACATATTTAGCAGAATAGCAGTACACTCTCCCCTAGGGCCTAGTCATGGGTCCTTCTCCCAGTTAGTGGTACGAGATGTGAGTTCCATCTTCTGAAGAGTGCCTTAAATTCAACAATAAAGTTGTTGGTTACTACCATAGCTTTTATGCCACTATTGCAATAGTGGTGTATCATGCCACAACAATAATTATTACAGTTCTTAGGGTTTGTAGCTACATAAAACTGATGATTGCTTTTCTCCCCTGGTAGTATGCACAATACCTTCTAAAACTATGAAATCTATTGAAGAATCAGGCTTCTAGGTACATATTACCATAATTTCTCCTTGTCCCATGACTTAGATTTGTGAATCTTCACCAACAGTTTTACCATCAAGTTCTAGAGGATGACCACAAAAATGGCAGTAGTCTGTAATGCTTTAGGTGTCTGTGGGGCACAAGTGACCAAAACTTGGAAAAAAGTAACCGATAGCTAACACTGGATTTTTGTTTGATAGTTTGTGGTGTCTGAGAGAGGCATTGTCTTCGTATTATAGAGTAGCTCTCTAAATTTTTATATATGTATGTTTTAGGAAGCTTCTACAGAAGTTGGTTTTCATATTTCTACCTTAGTTTTGATACAGATGTCAAAACTATACTTTAGAGACAAGACAACGATGCTAAGAAATTTGGTTCTTGGCCTGCAAAAAAATAAAACTGGAATGAAAATTGAAATCAGGTCTCCTACTCTGCACAAAACTCAAGACCAAATGTGTCAAGAACTTCAACAGATAATCATTAAACTGAAATTATTAAACTTCTAGAAGAAATTATAGGAAATAAGCATTAACTTATGGGTACAGCTAAGGATTTCCTGAACAGGATTCCGGTAGTGCAGGATTGGAGACTGACAACTGACAAACGGAATCTCAAAACATTAAAATGCTTCTTTACGGCAAAACAAACGGCCAATCAAGTGAATAGGCAACTCACAGAATGGAAGAAAAAAAAATCTGCCAGCTATACATATGACAGAGGAGGATCAGGCTTTAGAAAATACAAAGATCTCAGAATAGGTAATTCAAGTGGTCCCTTGGAGTGATAAGGCTAACCATGTTCTTCTACAGGGTAACGTGGTTCTGGTACACATCTATGCTTGCCATTATCCCCTAGAATATCCTAGAGCATTTGACTTCACTATGACAGTGCACATGGGTAGTCAGAACGTATTGCTCACACACTTGTCACCGCCTCACCACCCAGAGCGTTAAGTATTGTGTCACTAATGTGGTGAGGGTGTGTGATGTCTTAAGAGGTGGGATGATGACTAAAGCTTATATAGATTATTTTCAAAATTTTATTCTTTTAGGTGTGCATGTGTATCACATGTGTATATATTGGTATGTGGGCCAAGGTGTACATGTATATGGGGATGTCAGAAGACAACATTATGGGTTCAACTATTTCCTTCCACCTTTATCTTTGTTCTAGGAATCAAATTCAGGTCCCAAGTCTTGCAATGGCCAGATTCTTTATTTTCTGGGACATCTCACCATCCCTGTAGAGTACTTTTGATAACTAAAGCATTGTTTTAAAGGCAGACATGGTTTCATATTTTGTTCCTTTATGGATGGTCACCTGCCAAGTTGCAGAAGCAATATTACCGAGTGCCACCGAGTGGCACAGTACCTATGAGTGAGCATAGCAGCAGGACTGTTACTACAACTGAATCTGGAAGTGATAGAAGAGATCAGAGCCACTGGTCTGTTTGGGTGTGACACAGGATGGGTCACTACCATAGCTTTAATGGTATTAGCTCTGGATACAGGTCTGTGGTTATATCTCATCCCAGAAGAGGGTCAGAAGATTGGCCCTTGTTAATTCCTCGCAGTGCAATTTTTTTTTGAATGAGAAAGAGGCTTGACCCAGAGATCTGGTGAGACTAAATACATTTTTTGGAGGCAATATTAACTGGTTTTAGTTTGCAGAGTGATAATGAAAGTAACTCTCAGGAAGTAAGCTTTCAATGTGAAGATGCCTGCTGACATGCCACCCTGGCAAGTGCCTCTCCTCTCACAGTCATCCATGTGCATGTGAGCAGCCGTTTATACTGTATAGCAACAGGGTCTTTAGAAGCAGCCTCCCCTGTTTTGTCAGTCACGTGATCTCTGCTTCTGCTCCTGGTTCTCAAAGGACTACTGTGTTCCCATAACTAGCAATACCTTCATTACCTGCTGACTTTGCCCCAAGGGTTTAAATATGATAATTTTTATTTAATGTGAATATGAATATATTTATCTGTTGAAATATTAGATTAGATAATACACGGAAAATGGTTGGTTGAGTGCTCCATCTTTAATAATAATTAATGACATCATCATTATCAGAGTTACTAAATGTAACTGTTGAAAAGGTCAATCTTCTGTCTCACTAGATATTTAAGACTTTTGCTAATACTTCATGTTAATTAGTGCAGAACTAGACTTTTGAAAAATTTACACAATCTTCTGGATTGTTGAGGGCTCTCTGGACACACTTTCCCAAATGTCTTCTATCCAGCATCTGTCTGCATTCATTATGCTGTCTCCTGATCATTTAGAGTACTTTCAAGACTGTTTGTAAAATTTCCTACCTACAGTCAGTGAGCTAAATTGGCTTTACTCTCTACTCTGACAAATTCTCGCCATTGTATCATGTTTATCTGATAATCACCTCTTCTAACTTATGGACTCTGTAAGAGCAGAGTTAGATCTTAACTGCCGTCAGATCCTCAAGGACTAGGTGAAGGTTTAACAGGAAGTAGGTGGTAATTGAACATATGAATAAAAACAACACTGAAAATTGTGATAAACTGCTCCTATTTATGGCAATCAAAAAATTATTTTTGTTAAAAAAACAGAGATGCTAAATCACAACATTTTCTGGGTTCCACTCTACTTCCATACACTCCTGACTGAATTAAAATTAAAAAAAAATACTTCTCATTCAGATCCTGGTATAATGTGACCCAGATATAAAAGTAATAATAGAGAGGAGAAAATCCTGTTTGTTTCCAAAATAAAGCTAGGATTAGACGGATGGGGAGGAGGACCTCCTCCATCAGTGTACTTAGAGAGGGGCAGGGAGGAGATGAGGGAGGAAGGGTGAGATTGGGAGGGAATGAGGGAGGGAGCTACAGCTGGGATACAAAGTGAATAAACTTTAACTAATATAAAAAATAAAAACTTAATTAAAAAAGTGAAGCCTTCAAGTAGTGTTAATTTGAAAGAATCTAAAGTTGCTCAAATATGTATTTTTGCTCAAACATCTATATTTTCATTGAACCTAGCTAAAGTCATTGACAATCTATTTCCTCAAATTTGGCTTTGTAATTGACATTCTGACATCTTAGCATATTCTGGAAGGGGTATAAAGACTCACCAAGCAGTGAATTGTGTATATATGAGAAGAACAGGTATAGACCTAGTATCTATATAGATAGGTGTTTCTGGCTAGATATACAGAACTCCAATACTTCAGAGGCAACATCTGCTGTCACTCTTTGGCTAATAGATACACTGGAAGAAACACAAGATGTACATTGGGAGGATGACGAAAGAGGCCACATTCCTTTTTTCCTCCCAGTATTTGGAATAGTTTTTTACTTCATCAAAAGTTAAACCTTGGGAACATATTGATGAATTTAAGCCTTACATCAATACGTTGTGTCTGAGTATTGAGTTTGATACCGAGAGGATTTAAATTGGAAATCTGTGGATCTTCACCATTTACCCCTCTTTCCCACTGGATTTCAGCCGCTTAGGAAATGAGCCTGAAGTTCAAAGTGCAACATCATTTATGTTTGGGCTGTATTAGTTTCCATTATGCAGCAATGTTCAGCGATTCTCGACAGATAAATTTGTGGGAGTGTTTGAAGACAGCTAAGCTGAAATTTCTCAGCTTTCTTCTTACTTGGAAACCCACAGAACTTATGATAAGAGAAGCATAATCTACCAAGTAGACATTTGCCCAGACACCAGAACTTAATTTATATTCTTCTCCTCCATGTGTCTGTTAAAAATGAAAAGCTAAGAAGTCAAGGCAATGGTTCTACCTTTTTGCCTGAGTGGTCCATCATGAGATAGGCTACCAAGGGATACTTAGAAGATGGCTATCATTCTTCATATAGAAAGGATTAGAGAACAGGTAGAATTGGATGACCCAAGGAGACCATGCTAACTTTCCTCTCTCCAGGGGTAAAATAAAAGACCCACCATTGCAGAATAAAGCTGTGGGAAAGATGAAAAGTATGTTGCTAGATAAGAAAAGATATACCATCAGCAGGATATGAAACACAGTGACCATGGGTCAGTCAAAACATGTTTCCAGATGAAGGGAGGATCAGGAGGAATACAACCAAAAAATTATAGACACCTGTGAGCAATGGATCCTATGTATGCATGCATGAATACATGTATGCATGTATGTATCATCTGTCTGTCTATCTATCTATCATCTATCTGTCTATCTATCTATCTTTCTATCTATCTATCTATCTATCTATCTATCTATCTATCTATCTATCTATCTAACTATCATCTGTCATCTATCATCTATCTGCCTACCTGCCTATCATCTGCTATATCTCCAAGGTATAGTTTCTTTATTTACTAATATTTTGAAAGTATACAAAGTGTCTTTCATCAAAAATTCCTGGATATTGACACTTTTTCCATGAGCCTATTTTTTGGTTGTTAATTATTTCTTTTAGTACATTTTAAATTAAAAATAATTATTGCACCTCAATTTCTTTTTCCTCCCTCCAAGCACTGTGCACCCTCTCTAGTCCCTGCCATCCATGTTATCCCACTCTCAAATTAATAACTCTTTTTCTTTGATTATTGTTACATATTGCAAACTTATATACTAAACATTTTGCATTTTCTTCTCCTATCAAAACTGGACAGCATAATACTTAGATGATCAAGACTCCATCAAAAATTAGCGGTCACAACACCAAGGAAATGAAAAGTTTAACAAGAGTGCAGCCAGAGCTGGTGTTTAAGTGGGGAGAAGCACTCAGTTAGAACCCTTAATTGGTAACTAGGGCAGACAGAGTTAGGCAGCTAACAAGCTAGACAATTTTGATGACATAAAATTAACACCAGGACATAGGGAAAGCCTGTTTTATTTGCTATTTTATGTGTTATGTGACAATTTAATTAAACTTTGAAGGAATCCAAGCAGTTAATTCCCTAAAGAAATAAACCAACAATGACATTTAGGCCTGTCTCCTAAGGAGTCAGGCAAGGGAGTACTTCTTCATTTTACAATGCCATAAACCAATTTTTAACTTTGAAATTAATCCATGTAATTAAACTGGCTTGGTCTTGCCTCTGTATCTTCTTTCTCCTCTAGGGATTGACTTGAAGCCATTAGGAGATGTGTAAATGATTTTAACATGGTAAAGGCGATTTCAGTCTCACCTCATGATATGGATAATGAACCTTCAACACATAGTACACTATCAACAAGCAGACACTTCTTGCTTCCTCTGGACAGTTGCTAGTAGGGGTGGCACAATGTAACAACAGCGAGAAGAAGCAATGACGATGGCCATTATTATAACAACAATGGCAAGTAAAATATTGGATGGGCAATTGAAGGTTCTACCATTGCAACAAACAACTCTAGCACTTTAGTGTTGCAACATAAAATCTGTATTTCTTATCCCTACTTCTTGTCTTTATATGGTTTCTTGGTATTCTGCCCCCAAGATCACCTTTTTTACTACTGGATAGAGTAACTACTGTCCGAGTTATGTTTTGTTTCAGTGGTGTAATAAAAGCAAGAAAAAAATAAAAAAAAGAAGGAGGAGTGTAAGTAGGAGCAGGAGGAAAAGGAAAAGGAGCTAACTATGAAAGGCTTTCTCAGAAATTACTACATCGTGTCAGCTCACACTGGACTGAGCAAAGACAATGCCACCATTTCCTTCACTAGAAGTAGAAAAGTGATCCTTGTATGCGTGTGCTTAAAAGAAAGAAAATTAAAACATTTCAACGAGCAGTTGCTGTGTGCAAGACTCTGGCCCAAGCAATTTCTGTGCATGTGTACTCATGCATGCATACCCACATGGATACAAACCCATGCATGAATATGTTCATTTATGTATCTAGCATACATGTGGGTGCATAATATTTATAACATAAACATATCTGTGCAGTAGATTAAAAAAACCACACAGTCTAACATATCAGAGTGTCACCCTCTCTCAGCTCCCTCTTGGACCAGATTCATTCTTACTTTCTCTACTGCTTGTTTGTACAGTGAGAACAAGGGCAGCAGCACTGGAGTAAATATGAAATTCATATGGCATGGTTGCACAAATGCCCAGACAGTGCTAGTTCTCACTAACGAAAAATAACTCAGAGCCATTGTGACCTTCTGTGTAGAAGCTGTGCGAGAGCAAACCAGACAAGCACCTCAGCATGGATGTGGGAGATGGTCACAAAACCCCACCACTAGCTAAGAAACTATGTGCAACTGGTGACTTCTAGGGGCAGCAGAGGCAGCTTTCTTTGAGGATGCAGCCCCTCAGAGTCTCGAGTGATATATTAGATAGAGCTACACCCATGCACATGTAGCTAACAGTAAATAGGTACAATGGGCTTAGAAAAAAAAAGAGTATATAAAGTTAGGATGGAAAAGGGTACTTATAATTCGTTAAACTATTATGAATGTCAAGGAGAATATATGTATTTATATCTATTAGCACAATGTTTATAAAGCACATGCTAGGTACTCTGTTGGTATTAGTTACTTTTCCATCCTGATGGCCCTAAGATATCAGGACCTGAGTATGTCTTAAAGACTGAATGGAGACTGTCCATTCATGTCACTGTGTATGTCTTAAAGACTGAATGGAGACATCAGGGATACAAGGCACTTATCTAGACATAGTAAAAGCAATATACAGGAAGCCTATAGCCAACATTTAGTTAAATAGAGAGAAACTTAAATCAATCCCACTGAAATCATGTACAAGATAAAGTTGCCCAATCTCTCCATACCTCTTCAACATAGTTCTTGAAGTTCTTGCTAGAGCAATAAGACAATCAAAGGAGAACAAAGGGATTGAGTTAGGAAAGGAAAAAGTCAAAGTATCACTATTTGCAGATGATATAATAGTATACAAGAGTGACCCCAAAAATTCTACCAGGGAACCCCTACACCTGATAAACACCTTTAGCAAAGTGGCTGGATACAAAATTAACTCAAAAAAATCAGTAGCACTCCTGTACACAAAAGACAAATGTACTGAGAAAGTAAATAGGGAAACAACACCCTTCACAACAGACACAACTGACATAAGGTACCTTGATGTGACTCTAAACAAGCAAGACAAAAACTTGTATGAAAAAAATTTATAGTCTCTGAAGAAAGAAATAAAAGAAGATATCAGAAGATGAAAAGATCTCCCATGCTCATGGCTTGGCAGGATTAACAGTGAAAATGGCCATCTTACCAAAAACAATCGACAGATTCCCATCAAATTACCAACACAATTATTTTTTAAATAAATTTTTATTTTTTACATTAATTATATTTTATTTTCTTTGTATCCCAGCTGTAGCCCCCTCCTTCATTCTCTCCCAATCCCACCCTTCTTCCCTCATCTTTTCCCATGCCTCTCTCCAAGTCCACTGATAGGGAAGTCTACCTCTCTTTCCATCTGATCCTAGCTTATCAGGTCTCATCAGGACTGGTTGCAATGTCCTCTTTTGTGGTCTAGCAAGGCTGCTACTCCCTCGGGGGGGGGGTCAAAGAGGCAGCCACTGAGTTCATGTCAGACAATCTGTCTTCCATTTACTAGGGAAACCACTTGAATACTGAGCTGCCATAGACTACATCTGAGCAGGAGTTCTAGGTTATATCCATGCATGGACCTTGGTTGGAGTATCCGTTTCAGAAAATACCCCTGAGCCTAGATATTTTGGTTCTGTTGCTCTCCTTGTGGAGCTCCTGTACTTTCAAGGTCTTACTAACTACCTCCTCTTTCATATGATTCCCTGCTCTCTGCCCAAAATTTGGTTATGAGCCTCAACATCTGCTTTGAGACACTGCTAGGTAGAATCTTTCAGAGTCCCTCTGTGGTAGGCTCCTCCCCTGTTCCTTGTTTTCCCTTCTCCAATGTCCATCCCCTTTGTCTTTCTAAGTGAGGATTGATCCTTTTACCCCTGGTCCTCCTTCTTATTTAGCTTCTTTAGATTTACAGAATTTAGTATCTTTTTTTAATAATTTTCATTTTTTATATTAATCACAGGTTATTTACTTTTTATCCCAGCCATAGGCCCTTCTCTCAGTCCCTCCCAATCCCACCCTCTCTCCCTAATCTCTTCCCTGACCCATTCCAAGTCCACTGATAGGGGAGGTCCTCCTACCCATCCATTTGACCCTAGCTTATCAGGTATCTTCAGGACTGGCTGCAATGTCCTCCTCTGTGGCCTAGCAAGGGTCTAGTATCCATGTATAAATGTGTGTCAACACAATTCTTTATGGACCTTGAAAGAAAAATTCTCAACTTCATATGGAATAACAAGAAAGCCAGAATTGCTAAAACAATCCTCTACAATAAAAGATCTTCTGGAGGTATCTCTGTCCCTCAAGCTGTACTATAGAGCTATAGCAACAAAAAATTATATGGTACTGGCATAGACACAGGCTGGTGGATCAATGGAATCAAATAGAAGAACCTGAAATAAACCCACTCACCTATGGACACCTGATTTTTTGACAAAGTTGCCCAAACCTTATACAATGAAAAATCGATAGCATCTTCAATAAGTGGTGCTGGTCTAATTGGATATCTTCATGTAGAAAAATGCAAATAGATCCATATTTATCACCCTGCACAAAACTAAAGTTCAAGTGGATCAAAAACATCAACATAAACCAGACACACTAAAACTGTTAGAAGAAAAAGGCGGGGAAGAGCCTAGAACTCATTGGCACAGGAGACAACTTCCTGAACAGAATACCTACAGCACAGGCTCTAAGATAAACAATCAATAAATGAGACCTCATGAAACTGAAAAGCTTCTGTAAAGCAAAGGATACTATTTTCAGAACAAAAAGACTGCCTACAGATTAGGAAAGAATCTTCACCAATCCCATATATGACAAAGGGCCAATATCCAGAATATATAAAGAACTCAAGAAGTTAAACAGCATGTAATCATGTAATCCCATTAAAGAATGGGGTACAGGACTAAACAGAGAATTCTCAATAGAGGAATATCAAATGGCAGAGACCACTGAAATAAATGTTCAACATCCTTAGCTTACAGGGAAATGAAAATCAAAATGACCCTGCGATTTCACCTTACACCCATCAGAATGGCTAAGATCAAAAACTCAAGTGACAAAACATGCTGGAGAGGATGTGGAGAAAGGAGAACCCTACTCCACTACTGGTAGGAATGTAAACTTGTACAATCACTTTGGAAATCAATCTGGCACCTTCTCAGACAATTAGGAATAGTGCTACCTCAAGATCCAGCTATACCACTCCTAGGCATATATCTAAATATGCTCAAGTACACAATAAGAACATTTGCGCAACCATGTTCATAGCAGCTTTATTCTTAATAGTGAGAATCTGGAAACAACCCAGATACACCTCAATTGAGGACTGGATACAGAAATTGTGGTTCTTTTACACAATGGAATACTTCTCAGCAATAAAAATCAAGGAAATCATGAAATTTGCAGGCAAATGATGGGAACTAGAAAAGATCATCCTGAGTGAGGTATCCCCAGGAGCAGAAAGACACACATGGTGTATACTCACTTATAAGGGGATATTTGATGTATAATATAGGATAATCATACAAAAATCTGTACACCTAAAGAAGCTAAGCAAGAAGGAGGATACAAGGTAAGATGCTCGATCCTCATTCAGAAAGACAAATGGGATAGACATCAGAAGAGGAAAAAAATCAGGGAACAGGGCATGAGCCTATCATAGAAGGCCTCTGAAAGACTCTACCCTGTAGGGTATCAAAGCAGAGCCTGACTCATTGTCAAACTCTGGGCAGAGTGCAGGGAATCTTATGAAAGAAGATAGAAAGATCTGGAGGGGACAGGAGCTCCACAAGGGGAGCAAAAAATATATAAATCTGGGCACAGGGGTCCTGTCTGAGACTGATATTCCAACCAAATATTCCAACATTTGTGGAGATAACCTAGAAACCCTGCACAGAGGTAGCCCATGGCAGCTCAGTGTCCAAGTGGGTTTCCTAGTAATGGGAACAGGGACTGTCTTTGACATGAACTCAGTGGTATGCTCTTTGGTCTCTTCCCCCTGAGCGGGGTGCAGCCTTACCAGGCCACAGAAGAAGGCAATGCAGCGAGTCCTGATGAGAAGTGATAGACTAGGATCAGAGGGAAGGGGAGGAGGACCTCCCCTATCAGTGGACTAGGGGAGGGGCATGGGAGGAGGTGAGGGAAAGAGGGTGGGGTTGGGAGGGAGTAGGAAGGGGCCACAGCTCAGATACAAAGTGAATAAACTGTAATTAATAAAACAATAAGTAAATTTAAAAATTAATTTTAAAAGACTGAATGGAAAACCTTTAATTTAAATTCTTATTAGTGGTATGGGAAAAACTGAAGGTTAGAGAATGGGAGTAGATTTGATCAAAGCACATATACATATATAAAATTCTTAAACAATAAATTATTAGAAAAAGTAAAATAATTTAAATAATGCATCTGTATTAACTCTTCGTAGTCATTATTCTTATCCTTATTCCATGCTCAATACAGTGCAGCAGCTATTCATATTGCATTTGGTAGTAGAGATAATCTAGGTGTATGTAATACGTGATCAGATGTTCTAGGTTACATGCAAATTTACCACATCATTTTGTATAAGGGTACCCCTGGTCCTTGGGTAATTCCCTGTGAGTGCTGAGGGAGAATGTGTGTTATCTTTTCTTTAAGTCTGCTGGTCTCTCTTCCCATCTGCTTAATTCTCAGTCCTTAAGATCAATTTTCCTCTTCAACCCTGTACCGCTTACGATCTGATCCATGGAGAAGGTGAGCTGATCAGCAGTCACTCTTTCTCTGCTCTTGATTGTGGATGTAACTGATTGCCTCAACTTCTTGTCATCTTGACTTGCATACGAGGAGGGAATGTAACATGGAACTGCAGGTTTCTTTATAAAAAAATCAGTTGGCTGTGGTTGTATAGGTTTCTGTCTAGGTTCTCTCCTCTACTGATATGTGTCTGTTTTTATGATAATATCACACTTTTTTCTTTTTAAAAAAATTATTTTTTGTTTTTCTTTCTTACTTTTTAAAAAAATTTATTAATTATACTTTATTCACTTTGTATCCCTCCGTAAACCCCCCCTCATCCCTTCCCATTCCCAACCTCCCTTTCCCTTCTCCACGCATGCCCCTCTCCAAGTCCACTAATAGGGGAGATCTTTCTCTTCTTCCTTCTGACCCTAGTCTATCAGGTCTCATCAGGAGTGGCTGCATTGTCTTCCTCTGTGGCCTGGTAAGGCTGCTCCCCCCTTCAGGGGGAGGTGATCAAAGAGCAGGACAATCAGTTCATGTCACACAGTCCCTGTACCCATTACTAGGAAGCCCACTTGGACACTGAACTGTCATGGGCTACATCTGTGCAGGGGTTCTAGGTTATCTCCATGAATGGTCCTTTGTTAGAGTATCAGTCTCAGAAAAGACCCTTGTGCCCAGATTTTTTGGATCTGTTGCTCTCCTTGTGGAGCTCCTGTCCTCTCCAGAACTTACTATTTCCCAATTCTTTCATAAGATTCCATGCACTCTACCCAAAGATTGCCCATAAGTCTCACCATCTGCTTTGATACCCTATAGTGTAGAGTCTTTCAGAGGCCCTCTGTGGCAGGCTCTTGTCCTGTTCCCTGTTTTCTCCTTCTTCTGATGTCCATCCTCTTTGCCTTTCTGAATGGGGATTGAGCATTTTAGCCAGAGTCCTCCTTGATTAATTTCTTTAGGTGTTTCTTTAGGATTTTAGAAGGTTTATCCTACATTATAAGTCTAATATCCACTTATAAGTAAGTATATACTGTGTGTGTGTGTGTGTGTGTGTGTGTGTGTGTGTGTGTGTGTGTGTTTCTGCTTCTGGCATACCTCACTCAGGATGATCTTTTCCAGTTCCCATCATTTACCTGCAAACTTCATGATTTCCTTGTTTTTCATTGCTTAGTAATACTCCATTGTGTAGATGTACTACAATTTCTGTATCCATTCTTCAGTTGAGGGGCATCTGGGTTGTTTCCAATTTCTGGCTATTACGAATAAAGCTACTACAAACAGGTTGAACAGATGTCCTTGTTGTATTTTGAACATCTTTGGATATATGCCTAGGAGTGGTATAGCTGGTTCTTGAGGTAGCACTAATTGTCTGAGAAAGCTCCAGATTGATTTCCAAAGTGGTTGTATAAGTGTACATTCCCACAAGCAATGCAGGAGGGTTCCCTTTTCTCCACATCCTCTCTGGCATGTTTTGTCACTTGAGTTTTTGATCTTAGCCATTCTAATGAGTATAAGGTGAAATCTCAGGGCCGTTTTGATTTGCATTTCCCTGATGACTCAGGATGTTGAGCATTTCTTTAAGTGTTTTTCAGCCATTCCGATATTCCTTTATTGCACATTCTCTGTTTAGCTCTGTACCCCATTTTTAAATTGGATTACTTGATTTGTTGCTGTTTAAATATCGCACTGTTTTAATTGATATGACTCTACAGTATACCTTGAGGTCACATATGGTGATTCTGCCATTAGCTTTTTTTTAATTAAAAAAAATTATATCTCCCTTCTGTTTCCTTACTACAACTCCTCCAATGTACTCCACTTTGCTCCTATTTTTCTTTAAATATATGTGTATGTCACATATATATATATATAACATATATACATATGGAATTGGGTTTTATTTATATATTTATGAATATATAAGTATATTAAATCTTATTATATTTTATGGATATTGTTCTTTAATATATTATATTCATAAACATGTAAATGTACATTATGTATTAGATATATTATATATTATATATTGAATATGTAATATGAAATATAAGTTTCATAAAATTATGTACTAAATAAGATATATTAAATATTAAAAATGTAATATATGTTTATAAATATATATACACAATTCCAAATGCTCAGCCCTAAAAACATATACATACATATGCTCTGTTGTCTACTGAACAGTCTCATTTTTCAAGATTTCATTGCTAACCTGGGTCATTCGTATGTTTATATGAATTTGAAAACAGGTACTGTTTTTGAGAAGCCAGAGTATATCTAACAGACAATATAACACACACACACACATTCACATACACCCACCCCCACAAACACACACACACACACACACAATGTTTTGGTACATTAACCTCCTTCTAAATGTGAAAAGATGGGTTGGGAAAATCAGGAGGTATTTAGCAAGGTATTTGGCATCTGAAAACAGAATTAGGGGTAAGGAGGGACGACTAAATACAGGAAGATTACTAAAAGACTTGATGGGACAATTAAAATTGTTAGCAATAAGCAGCAAGGCCAAGGAAATATAGTTGGAGCTTCCTCCAAATTGCTATAAGCCGGTGGTTGAAGGAACTAAGTCGAGTACAGGTGTGAGTACCAAGGAGGACTGAATTATCCTAAATCCACTGTCTGTAGAGTCAGCTTGCCTATCTGGATAATGATGCCAGCTTTAACAATTGGGAGATCCAAAGAAAGAGTTTGTTTGGGAAGAGATGTAAATAATTTATTTCTAGCGCATTGCTTTAGAAATTGAGAGAAGCAGTCTAACAGAGAAACCCAGCAGATGTTGGGTATTCCAGAATCTGGAACTCAGGGGAAAGAATTGGCTGGACTTGGACATTTGCTTATAAATGGCAGATGGTGGGACTTTACAGCAGAAGAGTGAGGATGGTTTCTGGAGGCAGGGTGCTGTTTAGACACAGAAGAAAGTAGATATGAGTGTAGATTTTCAGATAAAAATGAAATTAGGGAGAGGGCCCTAAAGTGGCAGGAAGGAGAGGGGCATATTCTGAAAGTTGGCAGGCCTGTGGGTGCCAGACTGTGTAATCAGGACTCACCTCATCAGGCTCTGATGAGGCACAGAAGGTCTCCGAGTCGGAGATTGCCATGGGGGCCAAAGGACAAACAGTGACACAGCATGCATGTGTGATCTATCATAGGTAGTTACAGAGCCAAGGCATAGCTGATTGGGGCAGGGGATTTACTCAGTGTGAGGTTACAGCACTTGACTTGGACTTATTTCTTTCACAACATAATGCTGAGCATTTCCTAACACCCATTACAACATTCTTAACGTGGGAGAGACCAGGTAAAGTCATAGTGCCTCAAAATGATATTACAGGTGACACAGTAGGACACAAACACTGACATGTAAAGTGTAAGGTAGAAATAATCTAGAAAAAAATTTGCTTGCATGTACCTACATAGCTATACTTATACCTATATCCGTATCTATGTTTATCTTTATCTCTGTTATATCTATCTATCTATCTATCTATCTATCTATCTATCTATCTATCTAGAAATATGTTTATCTATCTATATACATCTATATGTATATGGAGAGAGAGGATGAGCAAGAGTGAGGCTTTGAAGTGGTTTCTTTGGACTTTTTGCTAATAGTAACTGGATTAAAATAGACCTGGAGAGGACATGGGCTCCACAAGGAGAGCAACAGAACCTCCATTATCAGTGGACTTGGGGAGGGACATGGGAGAAGAGAAAGGGGGGTTAGGATTGGGAGGGGAGGAGGAAGGGAGCTACAGGTGGAATACAAAGTGAATAACCTGTAACTAATACAAATTAAAAAAAAATAAAAAATTGAGTTAACTTGAGAAGGTTAAAATAAAATGTCTATTTTATTTTCAGTGATTTTTCTTTAAATTAGTTATGAATATTTAAGAGTGGCAAATGCCCAGAACCAGTTGGAACTCAGCATCTTATGCGTGGCCTGTATATAGCAGCAGCTACAAGATGCATAGGTAATACATGTGTGCTTTTAACACTTTACCTTACTTGCTTGTCATCTTCTTCCCTTTACCAATTGCCAACTAGATGCTAAAATGAAAGAGGAAACTTTCTAAAAGGGTTATTCTGTGTCATTGTAGTTTTATCTGCACTGTTTAGACTCTGAGTTTGAAATAAGAGGTTTCTTGAGTCCCCATTTGCAAGGGAAATATCTATAATTCAAACACCAACATGTCTACAAACCCATTTATATTCTCTGCAAGGTAAAGACTCTCTAATTTTTATGATGAGTGCCCCTTACAGAGTGAATACTTACTAAATGCTCTTCAGTGAACTTGGAGCACGTTTTCTTTTTTATCATTTATTTTGTTTCTCTCTCCCCTCTTTCAACATCAACTCTCTAATTTCCTGTAAGAATTGACCATGAATTATTATTGCTGTTAAGAATCACACTGTGTCAGCATATGAATCTCACTCCCTCTCAGCTTATCCAAAGCACACAGCTTTTATTTTTAGGACTAAGTAAAGACTGGGGGGGGGGAAAGAATTACGGAAGAGTGTGGATGTTGGAAAAAGATAAGAGTAGTAGAAAATTGGAGGGAGCTTGAGAGAGAACAGAGTGAAGAGTAGGGGAGTTAAGAAGGGGCCATATGCACTGGAAAGCAAGAGGATCGTGCAGAAGGTGAATGATATGAGAAATGGGTAATCACTGCTATGATGGACAGGCCTCAAGGACAAATGACGAGAAGGAAAGATTGGCAGTTTCAACTGCTTGTAGCAACCTTGCCCCATGACTGAATTTTTCCTACTTAGGAACCCCAGCCAACTAGGTCTGTGAAGAGAGGAGACAGTCTGTTGGCTGCTTAATGATTTATAACAAGTACACGGGAATGCCATTAAAAACTAATTCATCACCCACAGGCTACATGATTTGCAAACATCTGCTCTGAAACAGGCTTCTCTCGGGAAGACAATTTCTCTGGGTTGAAAGTTCTTCTGCTTGCAGATACTGCACATGGGAGTTATGATACAGGCCCTAGCATTTGGGTCGCTGGCTGTCCAGCCAAAGTGATTAATTAGGGTGGTGCTTAAATGTTGCCTTTTGATCTACCATGTTCATGTGTTGAAGCTTTCCCCGCAGTTGAATACTCTCCCCAGTGATATGCAAATTAAAGCATCATTGGCACCTATTCCGGCAGAGCTGTTCATTGAGATGACTAAGTTTCCTAGACATGATAGGTCTCTAGCTTTAAATCTACTGATGTGACCCTCTGTTAGACAGTAAATCCCCAAACAAATGAGTTTTCAGTTTAAATATGTTCATTTCTCTTGTTTTTGACTTGACAGTGGCTCATAGTCTTCTGAGACTGGCCTTGCTTATTTTCCTTGTATGTCAGGCAATCTCATTGAAGACAAACCTGAAATTTACTATTCCAGGTAAAATCTTATAGCTGTTGATGCTTTGCCCTGTGTGCCCTGTATTTATGCATTTGTTAACCTTGTGGGCCTTGCAGACAGGTTTCAATATGTGTATAGCTTCCCACTGTTGTGGGTTGAATAGTATTTGCCAAGTAGAAGTGCTGGTGTAGTAACCTTATAAAGAAACCCTGTTTTTTGAAAATGGGCTTATTGAAGACATAACCAGTTAAGATGAAATCATCCTGGAGTAAGAATTATATCTGACATTCTTAAAGTTATAAGAAGAGGAGCTAGGGAGATGGACCAATGAGTAAGAATACTTGGTACTTTTTGACCTCAGGAAAGCCTTCTAAACTAAGATTAGGAACAATCTGGAAATATCAGAGTATAAGAAGCAATTGATTGCTATGTAGAATGTTTCAAGTATCATGCTTTGGAGACATCCATTCTGAACTCTCAAACAGACCATAAAGAGTTTAAGCACTAGAAAGAAAGTGAAGGTTGAATAAACCAAGGTGGTGGCAGTCAAGTATGAGGAAGTTACTGGATTTTGTACCAACTACGAAAGTTAACATCAATAGATTTCTAGTTGGTTACAAGACTGGTTACTGCTGTTGTAAGAAAAAAAAAATGGAAGTTTCCAAGAAAATAGCATGAACTATAGAAAAGATAACACAACTATCAGTATTCATGGAGAGCTATAAAAGAGTAAGGGCTTTGCTGTCTATCTTTGTTGAGAATTTAGGATTGGAAGCTTAGTCTGTTTCAATACAACTGCAGATCAAAATGAGTTATTCTTTGCTCTTTTCACTAGAAACCTTGCATGCTTCATTCCTGCAACCCTGACCTCTGCATTCATTGTCTCCTGATTCATATTTCTCTAGTGAGAATTCATCTTCTCCTAATGTTAGATGGGTTCTATGTCTCCTTCACAGTATCTCTGAAGATTTTATTTGAAAATATAACTCACTGATATTCCAACAATATCTTACATTTGGTGGAAGACAATGGAATTCATGGGATAGAATAATTCAGTAATTTGAAATAATCAGACAACTTCCTTGTGGTGGTTTGAATAAGAATGGACCAAATAGGCTCAGATAACTGTGGCTTTGTTGGCGTGGGTGTAGCTTCTTTGAAGGAAGTACGTCACTGGATGTGGACTATGAGGTTTCTAAGGGTGATGCCAGGCCCTTCCTCTTTATTCTGTCTACAGATCTTCTGTCTACAGACCTCTCAGCACTTTTGTATGTACCATGTTGCCATGCATGCAATCTTAATGATAATGTTCTAACCACCGAAGCTCTAAGAGAACCCTCAAGTTAAATGCTTACTTTCACAAGAAGTTTCATGGTCAGGTCATGCTGGTTTTTCACAGCAATAGTACAGTGACTAAGAAAATTGTTGGTACCACGGAGGAAGGTATTTCTGTGATAGAACTGATCATGTTGTTTGTTGGAGAAATAAGGAAGACTTGAGACTTTGGGCTAGAAAAAAAAATTGAATGCTTTAAGGAGGACTTACTGAGTCATCCTAGTAGTAGCATGGACAGTGGTGCCGAGGGTGATGTGAACTGAGACAGACTGGTTTAAGAGGTTTCAGAGGATAAGAATAGTAGTAAGTGGCCTAGAGACATGCCATGTAATATTTTGGCAAAGAATATGACTGCTTTTTGCCTTTGTTTTAGAAATCTGCCTGATACTAAATTCAAGAGTTTTGGATTAATGGAATGAGCAGAGAAGATTTCAAAATAGCCTAATATTGACTCTGTCTTGTGGTTATTAGTAATCACTCTTATGCACTCTACAATAAAAAAGAGAAAGTGGGGCAAGGAGACATACAGAATATAGAGTTTGAGGAGAAAAGGAGCATCAGGAAGTATAATAGACCTAAGTATAGTGCTTAGGCAGATAAAAATTTAAAGAAAAATCTGATGCAAACTGCAATATCAGGAGTGGTAAACTCAGGGAAACTCCTACCCAGCTGAGCTTCCAACATGTGAAAATTAATAAAGAAAAGCTAAAGCAGTGAAGAAAACCATCAGCAAGAGAATGTTAATATAAGTATAAATGAACAAGGTCATATTTCAGCCCCATAAAGTAGCAGAAATTGGATTCTTTGGCCATGTGGTTCTGGCATTATAGTCAAGGATGGAAGGAAAAGGTTGTGGAATATCCTTCCTTAGCTAAGAAAAGCTGCTGAGACCAGGCAGGTATCAGTGTATACCTGCATGGAGGCCAGGGCAGGCCGTTGTGTGAAACTGTGAACCAGAGTCGTGGGAGAGCAGGCAAGGAGCTCTACAGACTGGTTGAAGAACTATCCCAAGAGGGAGAAGTGCACTGAAGTCAACAATGCTGAAAGGAGTTGGAGACATGAAGAGCCCTTTGACATCAGACATAGGGTGGCTCTTTGAATAGGTACTGCTCCTATGCATTAATGTGTTTGGATGCTTGGCCCACAGGGAGTAACACTATTAGGAAGTGTGGGCTTGTTGGAATGGGTGTGTCCTTGTTGAAGGAAGTATGTCATTGCTGGGGTGGGTTTTGAGATCTCCCACTCTCAAGCTTCACCCAATGTGGCACACAATCTTCTTCTGCTGCCTACAGATCAAAATGGAGAACCCTCAGATCCTTCTTGAACATCATGCCTGCCTGCACTCTGCCGTGTTTCCCACCATGACAATAATAGACTAAACTTCTGAAGTTATAAATAAGCTCCAGTTACATGTTTTCCTTTGTAAGAGTTGCCATGGTCATGGTGTCTCTTCACAGCAATAAAACATAAACTAAGACCCATAGAGATATAGAATTTGGAGTTTTCCCTGCCAGATTTAGTTTTTAATTGGTCCAATATTTCTTCATTATGCTTTCTTTCCTCTCTTTTGGAATGGTAATGATTATACTGTGCCATTGAATGTTGGAAATATATGATTGTTTTTGTTTGATTTTTCATGTTACAGTTATGAGATTGCTTTTGAGTCTCATAGGAAACTTTGGACTTTGAAACATGTTGATACTGTGATAGACTGTGAGGACTTTTGAAGTTGGACAGGTGAATATTTGCATTATGATATGGCTACCTGCCCATGGGGGTCAGGATGTGGAATGTTTGAATAAGAATGGCCTCTATAGGCTCATACAGGTATGGCCTTTTTGGAGTAGGTCTGGCCTTGTTGGAGGAAGTGAGTAAATAGGGGTGGGCTTTAGGTTTCAAAAACCCATGCCAGGCTTAGTCTTTCTCTTTCTCTTTCTGCTGACTGCAGAAGAGGATGTAGATCTCTCAGCTATTTTCCAACATCATGTCTACTTGCATGCTGTCATATCAATAACATACTAATCTCTGAAGCTGTAAGCCAGTCCCCAATTAAATGCTTTCTTTCATAAGAGATACCTTGAGCATGTTGGCTCTTCATAGTAATAGAACAGGACAAAGATACTCTTTTATTTCATAAAAGAAAAACTTCAGTTTCACAAAGTGGTTATCCTTACTAAATGTTCATAGCAGTCCATTGTACTGATTGAAAGTTCGGGATTAAATTCTGCCTGTAGAACTTCAATAGATGTATTTAATATTTTCCTCACAGTACCCATGCTTTAGTTTCTCAATTTTTAAAGTATGGGAATAATTATTTTTTCCTATGGCTACCTCAATAAGACAATGGGACAGCACAGTGCCTGTGAGATCAATTTCCAAATAACTAGATGGTGATAGAAATTTGCTGAGTGCCAGGTACTAGTCTGAGTGCTGTGGTTTAGAAAAGAACAAATCAGAGACAATCTTTGTCTCCATGTAGGCTATATTTCAGTAGGTGACAGACCATCTATTTTAAAGCCAAATACATATATGATATAATATCAGATAGTGTTAATAATTGGACTGTAAAAAAACTAAAAAGATTGTTCAAATGATGGGTGTGCTATTGTAATAAGTTTGTTTGAGAAATATTTATTTGCCAAGGTCAGTTTGATTACAGATATGAATGTGAAGCAACATTATCAGAATAGTTGTCATTAACATATCACCACATTACATCATCTTTGTTACCAATCACCATCACCACCATTAATAACATTATTATTCCTATCACCATTACTGCTTTCATAATGGCCATTGTCATTGTCATCACCATTATTATCATTACCACCATCAATCATCATCACTTTCACCATTATCATCATCATTGCCATCACCATGGTCATCATCACCATCATTGTTGTTATCAATGATATCATTATCATCATCAACATTACCACTGTTATCACTTTCTTATCACAGCTGGTATTAGACAGAGGAATTTCAGGCTCAAAGTACCACTGTCATAGCAAAATATGGCTACCTCCCAGTGGATGTAAAAATACAATTTACATTCCAAAACAAACAATCATTTGGAAGTAAAAGCTAGAATGTCACTTCTTAAGCCCCAAGCAGAAAAACATAGAAAAGCAAATAAAAATGGGTAATTTTAAAAAAAGTAAATAGTATATTCATGTTTGGAAAAATGGTCCTTTCTGATTCCTTCAGTCATTGTCAGTAGACTGTGGAGTCATATTTTTTCTTCTGGAATATGAGAGTGAGGTCTTCCTGATAGTAAAAATTACTCTAAAACAGTCATCAGAGTACAGGCATGGGAAACACAGACTTTGGAATCACAGAGAAATAAATTAAAATGGTAGGATAAGTTCTACAACTTAGTAGCTATGTGAGTTTGAGACAAGGATCAAAACCTAATCAAAAGTGAGTTCTAGGAGCTTCGATAAACTACTGTCCTGAACAATATGCTGCACAGACAATAGAGGCATTCAATTGGATTATATGTAAGAATTCAGCTCATGCCTTAAAACTTCAATTTCCAAATTAAAAAAAAAAAACGGGAATAATGATACATCATTATTTTTAATTAAATTGGAATTATTTTAATTTTTAAATTAATTTACTTACTAAGACATAGCACAGTGCTTAACACATATTAAGTACTTTAAGAATAATAACTTCAGAGGGAACCAAGATGGCATCATTGAGAGGATGAGCATGACAGCAGTGACTGGACAGCTACCAACAGTCAGAACTCTGGGCCCTAAAACACCAGCGATTGTATTTCCCAGGTAAGAGGAAACCCCACAGTGTGGGAAGCAATCAGGTCCAATCTCAGGTCACCCAGCTAAACCCCAGAAGAGTTCTTGGGTCCTGTCAGGCTCTTGATCACCAGCCCAGAATGAACTGTGGACCCCACAATACCAGAGACTGAGATTTCCAGTTGAGAGATGCCCCCTCAGTAAAGGAAGCAATAGGAACTGACTTCCGGTCACCCAGACAATCCCTGGAAAAGGTCCCGGGCTCTGACAGGCTCTCAGCCACCAACCTAGAGACGCATGCCTGCATGCTGGACTCACTGCCCCAGACAGAACTGTGGGTCACAGGGCACCAGAGACTGGGTTTTCCTGTTGGAAGGAAACTTCACAGTGAGGGAAACACCAGGTCTGACCTCAGGGCACTCAGCCAAACCTGCACCTCCAAAAGTTCTCAGGACAATTTCCCAGGTTCCTGCAGGCACCCAGTTGCCAGCATGAAGCCACCCACTTGTGCCTGCATGCTCTACTCACCATCCCAGGCTGAACTGTGGACCCCACAAACACCACAGACTGGGTCTCCCTGTTGGGAGGAAACATCATGCTGGGGGAAACATCAAGTCCGACCTCAGGACACCTAGAGCCTGGGTTCCTGCAGGCTCCATGCTCTAGACTCTGGCTGCAGGCATGAGAGCTGCACTCACCAGCCACTGATTAATCCTTCGGTACTAGGTCACTGAGCTCCAACCTCAGACCTACAGAAACCTGGGATCCACAGGATCAGCCCCCAACACTGCTCCAAGGTGCAACCTGTCTCCCTAGCGAAAATGACCAAATTGCAGGGCTCCCTGGTTCTTCAAGAGGGCAGCACCCAGCAAACACCGTGTAGGAGCAGTAGCAGCAGCTCACTAAATTCAGAGCAAGAAACCCAGCATAACCAACAGACTACAAGAAATGGAAGAAAAAAAAAATCTCAGGTGTGGAAGATACAATGAAAGAAATCAATGTATCTGTCAAAAAACGTTAAATCTAAAATATTCCTGACACAAACCATCCAAGAAATCCAAGACAATATGGAAAGATAAAACCTAAGAATAATAGGAATGGAGGAAAAATAAGATTCTTGTCTCCAAGGCCCAGAAAATATTTTCAACAAAATCATAGAAGAAAATTTTTCCAATTTAAAGGAGAGGCCTATGAGCATACAAGAGTCCTACAGAGCACCTAATAAATTAGACCAGAAAAGAAAATCCTCCCACCACATAATATTCAACAGTAAATATACAGAACAAAGAAAAAAATATACTAAAAGCTGCAAAGGAAAAAGGCCAAGTAAAATATAATGGCAAACCCAGCAGAATCAGAGCTGACTTCTCAACAGAGACTATGAAAGCCAGAAGGGCCTGGACGAATATCATGCAGACCCTAAGAGAACACAGATGTCAGCCCAGGCTACTATACCTAGCAAAACTCTCAGTCATCATTGATGGAGAAAAACAAGATATTCAATGACAAAAACAAGTTTAAACAATACCTACCCATAAATACAGTCTCACAGAAGATACTATATGAAGGAAAAATACAACCCAAGAAACCTAAGTTTATTCAGGAAAACACAGGAAATAAATAATGTCACTACAGTGAAACTTAAAGTAGCCAAGTACACAAACACACTACCACATCCAACATCAAAATCAAAGGATCTAATGGCCACTGGTCATTAATCTCTCTCAACATCAATGGACTCAACTCTCCAGTAAAAAGACACAGACTAACTGAATGGATATGTAAACAAGACCCAACACCCTGTTGCATACAAGAAACACACCTAAGTTACAAAGATAGACATTACCTGAGGATAAAGGGTTGGAAGACAGCTTTCCAAGCAAATGGACCCAAGAAGCAAGCAGGCATAGCCATTCTAATATCTAATAAAGTGGACTTTCAATAAAAATTAACCAAAATAGATGGGGAACATCACTACATACTCACCAAAGGAAAATTCCAGCAAGAAGGCATCACAATTCTATGCCCCAAATACCATATTTGTAAAAGAAACATTAATAAAATTTAAATCACACATAGATCCACACACATTAATAGTGGGAGACTTCAACACCCCATTCTCAACAAAGGACAGGTCAAAAATTCAGAAATAAAACAAAGAAAAAAATGACTCTAACAGAGATTATGAATCAAATGGACCTTAGAGACATCTACAGAACCTTTCACCCAAACACAAAAGAATTTACCTTCTTCTCAGCTCCTCATGAAACCTTCTTCAAAACAGACAATATAGTTGGTCACAAAGCAAGCCTCAAAAGATACAAGAAGATAGAAATAATCCCTTGTATCCTGTCTGACCATCATGGAATAAAGCTGTATCTCAACAACAACAGAAATAGCAAATGCCTACACACATATTGAAACTGAGCAACTCGCTACTCAATGATAGCTGGGTCAGGGAAGAAATAAAGAAAGAAATTAAAGATTTCCTAGAATTCAATGAAAATGAAGGCACAACATAGCCAAACTTATGGCACATAATGAAAGCAGTGCTAAGAGGAAAGTTCATAGCACTATGTGCCTTCAAGAAGAAATTTGAAATATCACATTCAAGCCAATTAAGGCTTACCTAAAAGCCCTAGAAATAAAAAGAAGCAGATACACCCAAGAGGAGTAGAGAGCTAGAAATAATCAAATTCAGGGCTGAAATCAATAAATTAGAAACAAATAAAACAATTCAAAGAATCAATGAAACCAAGAACTGGTTCTTTGAAAAAATCAACAAGATCGACAAACCCTTAGCCAAACTAACTGCAAGGCAGAATGACACTATCCAAATCAACAATATCAGAAATAAAAAAGGGAGACATAACAACAGACAGTAAGGAAATCCAAAAAATCATTAGGTCTTATTTCAAAAGCCTATACACCACAAAATTTGAAAATTTAAATGAAATGGACAATTTTCTTGATTGACTTCACTTTTCAAAGCTGAATCAATACCATGTAAATAAATTAAATAGTCTTATATCTTCTAAGGAAATAGAAGCTGTCATCAAAAGTCTGCTATCAAAAAAAGGCCAGGGCCAGTTTCAGCATAGCATTCTTCAATTCTCTTCAAAATATTCCACAAAAAAGAAAAAGAAGGAACATTACCAAATTCATTCTATGAAACCACAGTCACCTTGATACTTAAACCTAACAAAGACCCAACAAATAAAGAGATTTTTCAGGCCAGTAGCTCTTATGAAAATTGATGAAAAGTACTCAACAAAATACATGCAAACTGAATCCAAGAACACATCAAAGATATCATCCACTTGGACATCCATATGAGCAAGTAGGCTTCATCCCAGTTATGCAGGGGTGGTTCATTATACAAAAAATACATCAATGTATTCCACCATATAAACAAACTGAAAGAAAAAAAAACATGATCATCTTCTTAGATGCTGAAAAAGCATTTGATAAAATCCAACGCTCCTATATTTTTGGTTGTGAGCCTAGCCTTTAAATGCTGAGTCATTTCTCTGACATGAACTCGGTGTGGCAAGCTCTTTGACCACCTCACCATGATGGGAGAGAAGCCTTGGTAGGCCACAGAAGAGGACATTGCAGCCAGTTTTGATGATACCTGATAACCTAGGGCCAGATAGAAGGGGAGGAGGACCTCCCCTATCAGTGGACTTGGAGAGGGGCATGGGACGAGATGAGCAAGGAAGGGTAGGAGTGGGAGAAAATGAGGGAGGGGGGCTACAAAGTGAATAAACTGTAAATATAAAAAATAAAAATTTAATAAAAAATATCCAATGCTCATTCATGTTTAAAGGCTTGGAGAGACCAGGGATAGAAGGCTTATCTAAACATAGTAAAGGTAATATACTGCAAGCTTATAGCCAATATCAAACCAAGTGGAGAGAAACTGAAATCAATCCCACTGAAATCAGGGACAAGGCAAGACTGCCCACTCTCTCCATATCTCTTCAACATACTTCTTGATGTCCTTGCTAGAACAATAAGACAATTAAAAGAGATCAAGGGAATTCAGTTTTGAAAGGAAGAAGTCAAAGTATCACTATTTGCAGATATGATAGTATACATGAATGACCCCAAAAATTCTGCCTCAGAACTCCTACAGCTGATAAACACCTTCAGCAATGTGGCTGGATACAAAATTAACTCCAAAAATCAGTAGCTCTTCTGTATACAAAGGACAAATGGGATGAGAAAGAAATCAGGGAAACAACACCCTTCACAATAGCCACAAAGGACATAAAGTTTCTTGGTGTAACTCTAACCAAGCAAGTCAGAGACTTGTGTGAAAAAAATATTCCAGTCTCTGAAGAAAGAAATATAAGAAGATATCAGAAGATGGAACGATCTCCCATATCCATTGCTTGGCAGGATTAACACAGTAAAAATGGCCATCCTACCAAAAGCACTCTAGAAATTCAATGCAATTCCCATCAAATTACCAACACAATTCTTTTTTTTCATTTTTATTTTTATATTAATTATAATTTATTTGTTTTGTATCACAGCTGTAGCCTCCTCCCTCATTTCCTCCCAATCCCACCCTTCCTCTCTCATTGCCTCTCCCACCCTCTCCAAGTCCACTGATAAGGGAGGTCCTCCTCCCCTTCCATCTGACCCTAGCTTATGACCTGGAAAGAAAATTTCTCAACTTCATAGGGAGTAACAAGAAACCCAGAAATGCTAAAACAATCTGCTATAATAAAAGATCTCCTGGAGTTATCTCCATCCCTGATCTCAAGCTGTACTATAGAGCAACAGTAATTAAAACTACATGGTACTGGCATAGAAACAGGCTGGTGGATCAATGGAATCAAATAGAAGACCCAGAAATAAATCCACACACTTATGGACACCTAATCTTTGACAAAGATGTCAAAACCATACAATAGTAAAAGATAGCATCTTCAACAAATGGTGCTGGTCTAACTGGGTATCTACATGCAGAAAAATGCAAAATAGATCCATACTTATCATCCTGCACAAAACTAAAGTCTAAGTGGGTCAAAGACATCAACATAAAACTAGACACACTAAATTGGTTAGAAGAAAAATTGGGGAAGAGCCTTGAACTCATTGGCACAGGAGACAACTTCCTGAAAAGAACACCAATAGCACAGGCTTTAAGATCAACAATCAATAAATGGGACATCATGAGACTAAAAAGCTTATGTAAAACAAAGGACACTCTCATTACAACAAAATGACTGCCTACAGACTGGGAAAGGATTTTCACCAACTGTAAATCTGACAGAGGACTGATATCCAGAATATATAAAGAATTCAAGAAGTGAGACAGCAACAAATTAAGTAGTCCAATTAAAAAATGGGATACAGAGCTAAACAAAGAATTCTCAATAAAGAAACATCAACTGGCAGAGAAACACCTAAAGAAATGCTCAACGTCCTTAGTCATCAGGGAAATGAAAATCAAAACAAACCTGAGATTTCACCTTACACCCATCAGAATGGCTAACATAAAAATCTCAAGTGACAATATATGCTTGAAAGGATGTGGAGAAAGGGGAATCCTCCTCCATTACTGGTGGGAATGTAAACTTGTACAACCACTGTGGAAATCAATCTGGCACTTTCTCAGAAAATTAGGAATAGTGCTACCAACTACCAGCTATACAACTCTTAGGCATTTATCCAAAATATGCTCAAATATACAACAAGGGCATTTACTCAACCATGTTTTTAGCAGGTTTATTCATAATAGCCAGAATCTGGAAACAATCCAGATGTCCCTCAATTGAGGAACGGATACAGAAATTGTGGCATATTTACACAATGGTATACTACTCAGCAATTAAAAACAAGGAAATCATGAAATTTGCAGGGAAATGGTGGGATCTAGAAAAGATCATCCTGAGTGAGGTATCCCAGAAGCAGAAGACCACATGGTATATGTTCACTTATAAGTGGACATTAGACATATAATATAGGAAAATCATATTAAAATCTGTGCACCTAAAGAAACTAAGCAAGCAGGATGACCCAGGGTAAGATGATCAATCCTCATTCAGAAAGGCAAATAGGTTAGACACTGGAAGAGGGTGAAAACAAGGAATAAGACAGGAGCCTACCACAGAGGGACTCTAAAAGACTCTATCCAGGAGGGTATTAAAACAGATGCTGTGACCCATAGCCAAACTTTGGGCAGAGTACAGGTAATCTTATGAAAGAACAGGGAGATAGAAAGACCTGGAGTGGACAGGAGCTTGACAAGGAAGCAACAGAACCGAAAAAATTTCTGCACATTTTTTTTTTATGATACTGGTACTCCAACCAAGGACCATGCATGGTAATAACCTAGAACCCCTGCACAGATGCTGCCCATGACAACTCAATCTTCAAGTGGGTACCCTAGTACCCACTTGAACAGGGGATGCCTCTGACAAGAACTCAGTGGCTTGCTCTTTGACCACCTCCCCCTGAGGTGGACAGCCTTACCAGGCCACAGAGGAAGACAATGCAGCCAGTCCTGATGAGACCTGATAGGCTAGAGTCAGATGGAAAGGGAGGAGGACAACTCCTATCATTAGATTGTGGAAGGGCATGGGAATAGTAGAGGTAGGGATTTTGGGATTGGTAGAGGATGAGGGAGTAGGCTACAGTTAAGATTCAAATTGAATAAATTGTAATAAGTAAAAAAAAAATTAATGAAAAAAGAATAGTAATTTCATCATTTAGTTTTATCAGGATTCATGCAATACAAATATGAAAGAAAACTTATGCAAGTGGAAGAATATATATGGAGGGCTAAGTCTAGAAAGATTTAGGAAGTATACATAGAAACTAGATCATAAATATAAGCCTATGTCTTAGCGGTATGAACAAGATCTTTGGAATATTTTCATTGTTAACAGGGGTTTATATTAATTTCGCATTTATGGAGCATTGCTTGTTCTTTCCATGACTGTATTACATATGATCTCATTAATAAATATACATATATATATTTACATAAAAATATCATACTCAACCAGGTAGGATTGGTTATGGTCAGATATACATATGTGATATAGTACATATTGAAATAAGTTTTTAAACTGAAGATGCAAAGTTGTAATGACTTCAAAAATCGATCACTTTTTATACCAGTCTCTCAGTGTGAACATGGTATCATGGATTTATCCAGGACTTTATGTACCTTTGCTACATACCAACTCCTCAAATTAACAGCCTACCACTTGGGTTTTATAATCCATCAATTTTTAAGATTTTGGAATCTCTGCAAAATATTTACAACTCTTTAGAGAAACAAAGAAAATAATGAAGTATTTATTAAATTAAATATATTCATGTTACAATGCTGTTATTAAAATTGGAGAAAATGATGTATATACTTCATGATTTTCAAAGAACTATTTGAAGGAAACTATTGTAACTTCTTTTGTTACTTACAACTTGTCATAAGTATATATTTGAGACTTTCAAGTACCTGCCATTCAGTTAGAATAAATTGTTTTAACAAATAGTAAATCCTCATATAGTCCTTGCAGCAATTCAAGGGCATTAGTACCCATTTTTATCTCTAATTTATAGCAATGGCAACAAGTTACTGTGATTTTTCCATATGAGTAGATGAGGAAATCAACATGTGGAGAGTCATAATGACTTTACCAAGGTCTTATGTTGCTAAAGGACAGGTCTGATTTAGGCACACAGTGTCAGCTTTGGAAATAAGGCTGTACCCTCAAAATAATGTGCCCTATCAGCCTCTCTCAGGCTCAAGGGGCTTAAGAACAATTATTGGTAATGTGTTTTTGCAAGGTTTCGTTAGCTACATTGTTTCAAAACATTGATTCTGAATGTAGATATATTAGGAGCAATGGTTTATTTTCATTTGTAGAGAATATTTTTGCAGGGTATAAAGTCATGAGCCCTTTAAGGAACTATTGATCTGAGTGCATCATGAAATTAAAAGGCTGGGAAAAGGCAAGCATGCTAATTGGAGTATGGAAGATTTGGAGGACTTAATCAATGGGGTTAGCCACTTACATGCTAAGATAGTTCTTTACTTATGAAAATTAGGAAAACTTGTTTTAATTATACTGTAGTAAGCAAATTATGTATGTGGTCCTTAATCTTCTCCCCTCTCTAGTCTTATCCAAGCCTTTGTATCCTGGGAAACTGATCCCCAAAGACCACTTAAACCTTTTCTCTCTCTCTCTTCTTCTCTGGATTGGATGTGGCCAGTTAGAAATAAGAATAGAAGCTGGAAAGAGGCATGGGATGGAGAGATGAGGGCTGCAGCTGATAGCAGAGCCTTTCTGTATTCGACTACAGCTCCTAATATGTGACTTTGCTACAACTATGGCATGGTTATCCATCTAGGAACTACCACCTTCCTCATATTTTATCTACCTATCTCTTCTTTCTCTCTCTCTCTCTCTCTCTCTCTCTCTCTCTCTCTCTCTCTTTCTCTCTCTCTCTCTCTACTTGTCTGTCTCTGTCTATCTATTAAAATTTATTTGCTTTGTATCCAGGGTGTAGCCCCCTCCCTCTTCTCCTCCTAGTCCCACCCACTCTCTCTCTTCTCCCCCTATGCCCCTTCCCTAGTCCACTGACAGGGGAGGACCTCCACCCTTTCTATCTGGCCCTAGCCTCACCTTCCTCGTTCTTTAGTGGTCAGGTGGCAACCATTCCCATTTTTGTTGTTGTTATCCCAGGGTGCTTCACTTTTCTTTCCTTGTTTTCTTTCACTCGGACTGCATAAGGCCATAGGTGTTCCATGTTCAGTGTGGCAACTGCTTTCTGCTGAGAGTAACTTGTGAGGGCAAATGAGAGATTACATTGTTTTGACTCAGTTATATGTGACCCACAACCCACCCAACGTTAATGAATAGATAGTAGGAATTAAAAGCCCATGGCAGAGGGTAGAGCTGATTTCATACATTTGAATGCAGCAATGATGGACTGAAATATCTACATGAGACAAAACATACATCAACATACACAGCCAAAGGACATCAGGAGGGATGCCCATAAGGACTTTAGAATGTATGCTGCCTAGAATCCATCAGAGACTATTGATGGTCGGGAGACCAGGAGCTCTTCCTTGAGAACAAAGGAAAGTTAAATGAAGTTACAAATATATCACTGAAAGTACAAAGGCAGACAAAGATTTAGTGATCATTCAATACAATGAAAGCCAGAATTCATATTTTTCCCCATTTAACCTTATTTTATTTACATATTTATATACTATCTTGTGTTTTATAAAATGTACAATGTTGTGATTTTAACAGATATTAAATGTTTAAAAGAGACACACATGATTTTTCATGATGTGTGCTTACTGTGTTATCTGATTGAGAGTAAGCTACATTGTCCAGATTTCAGTTTTTATGTAATTATAATAAGAGCCATGAGCGACATGCTTGGAGACTAGATGAGAACATGATCATGCATCTCAATTTGCCCAGGACTATGACATACGACTTGCACTATTAAAGTTGGGGAATCCTGGGAAACCAGCGACTAGTCATAATCTACTTGGAGGATGCAAGTGAGGCCATGGCACAAACCAGTTTTTTGCTAATATGCTAGCCCTTATGGTGTAGAGTGGTAGAGGACTGCGGGTCTTCTACCTACAGTACCCTTTTCTCAGTTTCTCTGATATTTGTGTTAGGTATATCCTAGTTCCCTAAAGGAAGCGTTGCTACTCCCCGAGACAAGTCATCAGCTTGCTTGATGGTGTTAGCAGGTCATTGTGGTTGCTCACTTCACATATACCTTCCCCCTTAAAAACATCCTGTGTGCTTCGAGCTCTTAACTCTGCTGTCTGTGTCAGTTGATAGGAATTATTCTAGAACCCCTTTGGGGTTCACACATCAGACACCCTGAATATCAGATATTTACACTGCGATTCACAACAGTAGCAAAATTGTAGTTATGAAGTAGCAACAAAATAAATTTACGGCTAAGGTCACCACAGCATGAGGGACTGTATTAAAGGGTTGCAGCATTATGAAGGTTGAGAACCACTGTTGTAGCAGACAGGGAGACATGTGGATATTTACTTCTGTTTCTCCATGTTTGGACATTGAGCCTGGCAGGGAGTAGGTAGGTAATATAACTTTGCAGAGAAGAAGGGTGAATGGGAAGATGGATGGTTGGACAACTGGAACTGGATGGGTAGCTCATCACGCTATATCCAAAGGGACCAACCTATCTCAGAGGAACTGCTCTGCGAAACCACATCTGAGCTTTCAGTACTGAATGTTTGCTGCCACAGTGTAACATGTTTTAATTCATAAAGAAAGGTAGCGCCAGAATTTTATTTAGAAGAGAATACCTGACTACTGCACATGTCAAAAGGAAGCGATGGGCATTCTGGGACTTTTCTTGGCCCCAAATAACTTTCTGTTCTTGTATGCAATGCAAAAAATATATGCTGACTTTGATAATGAACCTCCTTCTTGTAGATAGCTGTTTCATAAATATAAAAGGAGAAAGACTCATGCTGGGAGTTTCCATCATTGTTGTACTTTACTCCTAGTGAAACATGGGACCAAATTATCTGCCTTTTCTATCAAACAACATTTCCCAAATAATCTCTCCTCTGAGTTCTGTTTTTCTTAGTCTAAATCCATGTCATTACGCATCATTCAAATCCCGAAAATGTAGTAAGTGTGGAGAGTGAAGTGCATTTCAGCCCTCATTGATCAACATAATGATTCTAAATGTATTTGATATAAAATAAATATTCTAATTTTGCTTACTTTTCATCTTTCCCTTGTAAACAAAGTGCCTTGGGGAACTGAAATTCTGCAGTTCTCTGCACTTGATACATATAATGAGGTGGCACCAAATGGCTCCACACTGCTTGGGTGTGGGGAATACTGGGTACCTATTGTTTGTATGAAGTGTGCAAGATAGAAGGTTACTGACAGAGATCAGGGGCCAGCTACTCAGAAGCCAGCCACAATAATGTGTGTTTCGGAGCCTATTCTCCAAATATATTACTTATAATGGACATTATTCACTAGCCAACTGTTGGCAAGATTGCAGCTATGCAGTTCAGTGGAAAAGAGAGCCCTACTAGGCACCCCCTTTATCTTCCCATGACAGGCCTTCTGTATGTGGCCTTGGCTGTCCTGGAACTCACTCTGTAGGCCAGGCTGTCCTTACACTCATAGAGGTCTGTCTTCCTCTGCCTCCCAGGTGCTGGCTTCTAAACTAGGCATCTTAAATACCTATGTTCTAGAAGTTTTTCACCCACTAAAAGCCTGCATGACATTGCCAAAGTAATCACATTTTTAGGATAATCTAAGGTTTTTTTCTCTCATAATGAAAGTGAATAAATATAAATCTTAAAATTTAAAGATTCTGTTTGTTCGAAGCCAAGGGACCTGGACTAGTTTCATATTTCACACACAGTGGTCCATGGGTATGTAGAGTTTGATAACATATTCACGGGTGCTAGAGTGTCCTATAAGACTTTCATCATGCTGTGTTTTTATTTAGATTAATACTTTTAAAAAGTTTTAAAACTTTTGAAAAGTGTTAAAACTGTTATGAAATATGAAGTCCTAGAATGGACTACTCACTAGGCTTTCCCAGTGTCACCAATTTGTATTGACTACTGTATCTAAAATAAAAACCTTAAACACCAAAGTTTGAATTTTCTTTTTTATTTCTCTTAGGGCTCATACTCAGCCTTAAATTTTGGAGTCAATGGAGGAGAAATCATGACTTTCTTCAAAATTTGGTGACTTTCTGAAATGACTAAGAGTTCTTACTCTCATTCATTCACTGGTCTTGTAACAGGAAGGCACACACTATTCCAGCCTCTGAGGTAACCAGGATGAAGGAAAGTCTTCAGATGCATTTGCTGGAGTTTTACAACCAAGATACATATATCTATAGGGGAAGCACTGTATAGATCTATCTATCTATCTATCTATCTATCTATCTATCTATCTATCTATCTATCTATCATCTTATTTTTCTATCACTGATTACCCATATACCATGTTGTATATTATGTATTAACTCTTTCTCTGTGAGTTTGTGTGTGTGTGTCTGAATGAACACGCCAGTGTTTAACAATGGGTAGCTTCTTCAGTCATTCCTCACCTTAGCTTTTGAGACAAAGTATCTAACTGAATCTGTAAGTCATTAATTTATCTGAGTAGTGAGCTCCAGGGATAACCCTGTGTCTGCCTCTCCAGTACTGGAATTCTCTTCCATATCTGGCTTGGTTAGGTGTGTTGTGGGGATCTGAACTCCAGTCTTCATGCTTGTGTGGCAAGACTTTTCCTGACTGAGCCATCTCCCCACCTCTGGGAATGCGCCCTTATGCTGAGAATGTCTTTACGTTGTAGGTATATAACCTTAGTCTGAATGCTTGAACTCAATTACCCTCTAACTTACTTCTAAGGGTTTTGTGCTGAATCCACAGAGATTGCAGTGTTTGACTATTTTTAAAAGTCACCTTATCCACATTTAAAGATTATTAAGAAGAGAATGAAATATTCTGGTGAAATGGCCTTGAAAACAGCTTTGGTCTTTTATAGGGAAAATAGGTTCCACTAACTATGTTTATTTATTAGGTTATATTTTTCTATAGAAGGTTTAAGATGTTTAAAAAATAAAGTCATATATGCTAAAATCATAAGCAAGGATAAAAGAGGAGCAGTAGTTCAGACATTGGAACTATATGTACAGGTCATAAAAGGAACCTAAGCCTCAGATTCCTGCATTCCAGGTCATATCTAAGCTTCCTCACCTCTGTAGCTTCAGCTTCCTATTCTGTAAATTGACCTTTCCTGCCTACTGCCAGAGACCTATTTGACACACACACACAAACACACACACACACACACACACACACGGAGGGGGGTAGGAAGAGGGAGAGGGAGAGGGAGAGGGAAAAGGAGAGGAAGAGGGAGAAACATAATATACCACATGCTAAATACGCAATTAGTGAGAGATAAGTGAGGGATAGATAGATAGATAGATAGATAGATAGATAGATAGATAGATAGGTAGTTTTCAGTTCCTGGTTACACATGCTAGCAAGTTGTCACTTACAAGTGCTAACACACAAGTTATCACTTGTAAGTTGTCATTTCAGCAAAAAGAATAAAAATGTAATAGACTGATGACTATTATGCCTGGAACTTCAAATGCCTAAATAATTGTGTGTAATCATATTGTATGGAAGTTATGATGTCCAGCCACAGTTTTCAAACTTACTGGATAGAGAAATGCCAAGAAAACTAGTAAAAACACACCTCTTACTGTTCTCCAAATGATTACATCCCCAAGATTGTCACCTAGTGAAGTGTTATTCTCTTTCTAGACTCATAACATGATGGTGTCATCAGAGTACATGGAAAGAGCTGGGTTTGGTTGGAAGATGCAGTTCAGGGTCTGGCTTTGAAGAGCATATCTTGTCTCTGGTTTTTCTGAAACTCTGTTCTCTAACTCACATTCACCAAGAAATAAGCAGCTTTGATTTTTGCCATGATTTTGGCATAACCATGGTGCAGAAACAATAAGAACAGTAACCACGGGCTGAAATCTTTATATCCTTAAGACCAAATAAATATTTTCTCTCTATAATTTCTATCTCAGATACTTGGTCATGGGAACATATAGATAACAGACATATGATATCATCCTGGTCAAAATGCTCAATACCCATCTGCTCTTGTAAGCACTATCCCCAGAATAAACCATTTACTACTTTGTTGGACTTTTTGCTTAAGGTAATTTTTTATGTTTTATTTTTGGACTGACGATTAGGATTTTAAATTATTTTTGTTTTTACTCTTGATGCCTATGGCTGAAATGCCTAATGTCTTAGCTAGAGTTTTTATTGCTGTGTTGAAATACCATGAGTAAAAAACAACTTAGAGGAGAACAGGATTATTTCTCTTACACTTTCAGGTGACTGTCCATCACCAATGGATGTCAGAGTAGGGACTCAAAGCATGAATCTGGAGGCAGAAACTGAAGCAGAAGGAATGGGAGATTCCTGAAGACTGGCTTTCTCCCTCTTGTTTTCTAAGTTCCTTTTCTTATACACTCAAGAACTACCTGCTCAGGGGTAGTGCCACCCATGATAGAATGGATATTCTCACATCAATCATTAATCAAGAAAATGTGCTAGAAACATGTGCACAGGCCAGGGAGATTTTCTCAGTTGTAGTTCTTCTAAAATGACTCTAGGTTGTGTCATGTTGACAATAAATATAAACAAACAAACTAGCTAGAACACCTACATTGCTATAGTTGCTATAAAGGTCTCTTTCATTATCTGTCCCCACCGTTCAGGGAATCAGTGATATCTGATGTTACTGATTACTTAGTATATGCTGGACACTTGGAAAGTCTGTGCTGAAGAGCATTATGGTTTACTCAACAAAGATGTTATAGTCCAGGTAACCTGAGGTACTATAAAGTCTAGACAACATATCAGCAAAAGACAAAACAAACAAACAAACAAAACCATCGAGGTTTACACTTGAAGTCTCACACAACTGACTTCATATTGTCTATATTTTACCCTATGCATTAGGCATTGTTTTTTCCTTTCATGTTTAATAAGAAGCTCATATTTAGAGAAGTCAAGATGCATAAACAGCCTAAACCCACTAGAAATGTAAATGTAAAGCCCTGGGCATAGCTTTAGTTCCTTTAGACAACTTATGATTCTTCTCTATTGTCAAACCTGGATCAGTAGATGTCAGGGCTACTGTTTGGTGTTTGTAAGTTATAGATGGAGAATAAATGAACAAATCTCACCTGAGTCCCTACACGTGGGCTCTAGACACTTTCAATAGCATCTGTGTGAAAAGGTTGAGCTTCTCTGTGAACCCTGGCAGGCACACTCCTATGGGTTACCACAGATGGTTTATCTGTTAGTGCTGAGAATCTTTAGCATCAGAGGCTGGTGAAGAGTTGTGAGCCACGGAGAAACAGAAACTGGAACATTTATAGCTCGGGTGGGAGCAGTGTGAAAATAGCAAATGTGTGTAGTGTAATTACATTGTGACCAGTTTGCACTAGAGTCAGACTTTGGAAGAAGCACAGGGTGCTATGTAATCCATCTGCTGATGTTTGGGTTGCCAGAAAATAAAAGTATGCAAGGAAGACAAAGGAAGGAAAAACTATGGGAACTTATGGTCAATAACCTCTTATTTCTGTTTGCTCTGATGTCAGGGTCGATTTTTTTAAAGGTCTGTATCTTAAGAAGATAGAATACATTTGTATAAGTTTGTAATAATATGAACTTATTTTTATTACTGTCACATTGGTGTACATGTGATTAAGTATTGTTTCCCCAATGTGTTTAAGGGTAGGATCTTTCATACTGTTTTAATCTGGTAAGTTCAATAATGTGACAGAACATAGATTCTGTGGTAGTTATTTTTGCTATGTGCTGGGGACCTAATGACAAATGCAGGAGGCCGCAGGTGAAGTACTCTCATCATGAGCAAGAGTCAGAGGAATATAAGACAGCAGTGTCAGGAAAGGGAAGAAGTATGCAAGGAAGCTTATAACGAGGTGCATGGATTGGCTTCATGGGTATTTTTCAGGAAAGCAATATAGAGGGATTTCAATCCACAACATGGTTACTCTGGCTAGAATACAGGTATACACTTAACACAAACCGTTAATACTCTTGGCTGGACTATAGACCACCGGTAGTACACACGTTCAATCTCAAACAATGAAGGTAAAGTTAGTTTGTTGAAGGAAGCACCATGTTTGAGAGTGATGTGTAACTGGACAGGGTTGAACTTGTGGCAGTTCAGTCAGTGCAGTTCATGCAGTTCAGTACAGGTCAGCAGAGGCAGCTGAAGCCAGAAAATAAGAAGGAGCCAGAAGATTAGAACAGATTGCTAAAGTTAGTTTGAGGCCAAGCACAGCAAAAAGTCAGAAGCTGTGAAAAACTAGTTTGAATCAATCAGCTTGGAGGGGAGCCAGATCAGCTGAGTTGAACCAGCCAGTCAGAATCCAGAAAAGGCTAGAAAGGGTGAGTTTATTCAGCAGTAAGTTTCAGAGGCTGAAAACATTCTAGGCCTAAATAAGATTATGCAGAAGCTAGAAGCTTCCAAGTCTAGGCCTAGGTTAGCAGACAGAGGCAGTAAGCCTCTGAGGGGACTATTACATCAGGTGAATAATAGTTACTTTTACAAACAAAAAGATTATAATATTATATTCAGGAACAATGCCTTATGTTAAAGTTATAGCTTGCTTGGGGTATTTGCAAATACTCTTTCAGCAATGCATGAAAATATGGGTTGGAAAATGAGCTAAGAAAAATAAGAAATAAGAAGACATTAGTCTTGGATAAAAGTGGGATCTGATTTTTCTGGGAAAGACCATCCCATACAGTTCAACTCCATGGAATCAGTCATCCAGGGTCATGACCTCAGAAAAAGCATGCATTAAACAAAGCTGTAGCCAGAAAGGCTCCCTTCTAGCCATTGTGTGTGTGTGTGTGTGTGTGTGTGTGTGTGTGTGTGTGATGTTAAAAATTTATGCCACTCCCCTAGCATAAGTCTTCCCCTCTTTTAGGTAAGAATATTAGTTTCTCTTTTATAAGTTTGTACTGGAAGATGGAAAATAAAAATGTGATACATACACAGAGTGGAATTTGAGTTATTGGTCATTGGAGTCCCATAGTCCCTAAAGCATTACAGCTTATTGCCATTTATATTAGTGACCCTCCAGACACCAGGCAGTGAGTTCCTATTCCTGAATATAATTCACATTTGAATCATAGAACATGGCAAAATAAATCTGGTAAGTTTCATCCCTATTGCCCAGATTTAATAGCGTTAGAAGGTACTTTGTGCATTATAGAAGGAATAACCAAGAGCTTTTTTCTGGTATCTAAGGTCCACTACACAAGTGTAACTCATGCCTGGCACTGGCAACTAGGCTCAAATCCATGGCTGGCTATGCCATAGACCTTCTGGATAAATTGCTATGATCATTCTTCTGAGGGGAAATAGTAATAAAACATTTCATTCATGTTTATACCATAGGTTAGTGGAGTTCTTAGACCTCATCATAAAGCTTCATTTGTAGTAGATGGCAATTAATATAAATACCCACAATTGATTAACATGCAGAGAGTAAAGTATTGTGTCATGCTCACCTCTAAACAGGATATCTATTCTACCTTATATACCTGCCCCAAGCTCAAAGACGATTGTGAAGAAGGGGCTTCGAAGAGCCAGAGGTAGGAGAGTACTGCTGTGAAACAGTGTCTTTTGGAAATGACTCAACCATTGTGAAATAAACTTAGTACTGAGTGACTCTAGTTATTACTGACTGCCCAAAACATGTACAAGATCAAGATAGTAAAAATCTCAGCATGGATGGGGAGAGATTCACAACACCCTTTTCAGAGCTGAGCAGCATTTGACAATTACTGACTTCAGGGTGGAAGAGGAATGTCAGTTTTCTTCACATATGACTCCTGATATGCTTCCTTTGTTCTGGTAGATGGCAGTACACATATGCAATACTGTCAGCACTGAGTAGACACAATAAGTTTTAAAAGAACACATGAAGCAAATTGAGAGGGAAAAATGGTAGGGGAGGGAATATAAGAAGAGTTGTGGGAGAGGGAGTGGGTGGTAGATTTGATCAAAACACATATATTCATGTATGACATTCTCAAACAATTTTTTAGGAGAAGAATAATATTATGATACAATTTACCATCTCTCTCAGATGCTTATGCTACCTGCTACCTTTTGTATATGTGTAAGGATGTGAAAATGAGTGTAAGTAGAGGCCATAAAATTAGAAAAGGGCCCATAGTGTCAGAAGGCAAAACTATGTATGCATAAAATGTTAAGAAAACCCGTTTCTTTGTTTGTTAACTAAAACAACAACACCAACCAACTAGCTAAACAAACAAACAAAAATATTTGGCGTATAAGAAACCACTGGTATTTTTGGGACAGGCAATGTGAGTCCCTGCACTAGGCTCCAAGATGGTGCCCCGTATATGAAATGATGGTTCTGCAAGATGACTGTATAGAAATAGGTACCTGCTTCTGAGCCTGATGACCTCAGTTTGATCTCTGGGATGCTCATTGTAAAAGGAGAGAACCAACTCTGGCAAGTTTTCTTCCATGGCATTTGTGTACATTCTGCCTGTCTGTCTGTCTATGTACCTTTCATCTATCTATATTTACATTATATGCCATATAAAAATGGGCTGAGTATGGTTTAGTTCAACAAGTATAAACAAAGTTAAGAGTTTCATGACCACTAATAAAAATGATGTAGAGAAAATTTTTTATCACTTTAAGACTGTATTTACTTTAAGGCTGTGTACTTCAGTAGGAAAGGGAAAGGAAGGCGAGGACAGGTGAGGCAAAAGAGTGGAAAGAGAGGAAGAAATACAATGCAAAGCAGGTGCTTACACTGCATGGTTCTAAGCAAAGGAGAGCAGTGCCCTACTCTGTCAAAGCGTCCTTAATAGAGACCCCATCGGGCACATGTCCTATGAGCTGTAGCCATCCTGAATGCCAGAGAAGAAGTCAGAACCCGTGTCTCAGGGTCTTGTGACCATTCTTTTTATCTGTCTCCCCTAGTCGAGGAGCAATAATTCTTTCTAAGCTGGCTCCTGAACATGAAGTTAATTTAGATCTATTGAGTTTACAGGGATTACCTTGCTTCCTTTGTAGTAAATAAAGCTATAAACAGCTGGTGAAATTGATTAATGGCTCTAGGCAAGCAGCAACATTTGATCAATGACAAAAGCTCTTCCTCAGGTACAAGGTAGAGAAGAGAGGAGCCCATGGTGAAGAGCACAGCCCAAGGCAGCACAGGTAATACAGGGGTAGCCACAGGAGCTTCAGGCTGAATGAGATGCTTGCTACCCAGCCTGGATGAAGGTTTTTGTGAACTTCCTTTATATTTCTTGTTCGGCTTTCAATAATTTGAATTTCTATAATTGACAATTATAGAGTGTCTCTTACATATAGCAGGAAAGCTTCACTCACAAATGCTCAACAACTTGCTTGCATGAACAATATCATCCTAATGACAACCAGCTGACATGCCCTTGTGGCTAGGAAAAATTCTACATGACCTAAACCCCAGATAAAGAGCTACAGGTAATTAATGGCCAAGGAGAGAATCAGTCTCCAGGAATGAGCTCCTTCATAGATTGTTCTATCCTAAATGGGCCCAGTAGATTAAACATAACATACACTTATCTTTAATTTAAAAGAGATAACATTTGAGAGGGGATTTGGAAAGGATACAGGGACATTTAAGATTGATGTAGAATCAGGGATCATAGAAATTCTCAAAAGTAAAAATTATTATGAGAGTATTATAAAAACATATAATTGGGGGGGGGTTTCCAAGATGGCAGAGACAAGTATGTACCATATCTGAGGGTCAGAGGATCTGACACTCCCAATCTGGTGAGTGGACCTGCAGCTGGATCCACAGAATTGAAATTGAGGCTTCCCAGGACTAGAGAGGACATCCATAAGTTGAGGCTGATAGGATACAGGCTACACGACCATCTCCAGTTTCTGGAAAACAAACTATGAACCTGAGCATTATCGTCTTGCTGCAGCAAGTATGGAACCCCAGGTCCAGGGACCCACTGATCTAGCAACCAGACACAGGGTCCCTCTTTTCACAATAGCCACATAAAATATAACATATCTTGGTGTCTTCTATTCAATCACATTGATCCATCATTTTTTTTTTCTATGCCAGGATCATGCAGTTTTTACTATTGCTCTGTAGTACAGCTTGAGATCAGGGATGGAGATATCTCCAGATGATCTATTGTTGTACAGGATTATTTTGACAATTCTGGGTTTTTTGTTTTTCCATATGAAGTTGAAAATTGTTCTTTCAAGGTCTGTAAAGAATTGTGTTGGTATTTTGAGGGGAATTGTATTAAATCTGTAGATTGCTTTTGGCAGGATGGCCATTTTCACTATGTTAATCTCCCATGCATGAGCATCTTTCCATCTTCTGATATCTTCTTCAATTTCTTTCTTCAGAGACTTAAAATTTTTCTCAAACAGGTCTTTCACTTGCTTGGTTAGAGTCACACCAAGGTATTTTATGTTATTTGTGACTATTGTGAAGGGGGTAGTTTCCCTAAAATCTTTCTCAGCCCATTTGTCTTTCAAATAGAAGAGTCAGAAATAAACCCACAAATATATGGATACTTGATTTTTTTATATTAATTACAGTTTATTTACTTTGTATCCCAGCTGTAGCCCCCTCCCTTATTCCCTCCCAATCCAACTCTCCCTTCCTCATCTCCTCCCTGCCCCTTTCTAAATCCACTGATAGGGGAGGTTCTCCTCCCCTTCCATCTGACTCTATCTTATCAGGTCTCATCAGGACTGGCTACAATGTCCTCCTCTGTGGCCTAGTAAGGCTGCTCCTCCCTCAGGGGTGGGGAGGGGTCAAAGAGCCAGCCACTGAGTTCATGTCAGAGATAGTCTCTGTTTCCCTTACTAGGGAATCCACTTGGATACTGAGCTGCCATGGGCTATGTCTGAACAGGGGTTCTAGGTTATATCCAAACATAGACCTTGGTTTGGAAATCAGTCTCAGAAAAGACCCTTGTGCCTAGATATATTTGGTCCTTGGGGAGCTCCTATCCTTTCCAGAGAATCTCTGGTGCTGAAGATACACTTCTAGAAATTGATATTTCTCTCAAAGAAAAAGTAAAATTAGAAAAGTCCCAAACACAAAACATTCAAGAAATCAAGGATGTCATGAAAAAGTCAAAATTTAAGAATAATAGGAATTGATGAAAAAGAAGATACCAGGCTCCAAGATCCTGAAAATATCTTCAAGAAAATCATAAAAGAAATTTTTCCCAACTTAAAGAAAGAGATGTCCATAAACATACAAGAGGCCTACAGAATACCAAATAGAATAGACCAGAAAAGAAACTCCTCACATCACATCATAGTCAAAACACTAAATATACAGAACAAAGAAAAGATATTAAAAGCAACAAGGGAACAAGTTAGCAAGATCTGGATACATGATTTTTGACAAAGAAACCAAAACCATACAATGGAAAAAAGACAGCATCTTAAACAAATGGTGCTGATCTAACTGGATATTTATATGTAGAAAAATGCAAATAGACCCCTATTGATAACCCAGCACAAAACTAAAGTCCAAGGGATCAAAGACCTCAACATACAACCAGATACACTAAATCTATTAGAAGAAAAAGTGGGGAAGTACCCACTTTTGGTACAGGAGACAGCATCATGAACAGAACACTAACAGCACAGGCTCTAAGTTCAACAATCAATCAATGGGACTTCATGAAACTGAAAAGCTTCTGTAAAGCAAAGGACACTGTCATCAGAACAAAAGAACAGCCTAGAGACTGGGAAAGGGTCTTCACCAACCCTATATCTGACGGAGGGCTAATACCTACAATATATAGAGAACTCAAGAAGTTAAAAAGGAACAAATCAAGTAATCCAATTAAAAAATTACACACAGAACTATAGAGAATTCTCTGTAAAGGAATATAGAATGGCAAAGAAACACTTAAAGAAATGCTCAACTTCCTTTGTCATCAGGGAAATGCAAATGAAAACGAACATGAGATTTCACCTTACACCCATCAGAATGGCTAAGATCAAAAACTCAAGTGACAATACACGTTGGAGAGGATGTAGAGAAAGGAACCTTCCTCCATTGCTGGTGGAAATGTAAACTTGTACAACCACTTCAGAAAGCAATCTATCTCATTTTCAGACAACTAGGAATAGTGCTTCCTCTAGATCCAGCTATACCACTCCTAGATATATAATCAAAATATGCTCAAGTACACAACAAGGACATTTGTTCAACCATAGTTTGTAGCAGCTTTATTTGTAATAGCCAGAACCTGGAAACAACCCAGATGCCCCTCAACCGAAGACTGGATACAGAAATTGTGGTACTTTTACACAATGGAATACTTCTCAGCAATTAAAAACAAGGCAATCATGAGATTTGTAGGCAAATGTTGGGATCTGGAAAGGATCATCCTGAGTGAGGTATCCCAGAAGCAGAAACACACACACAAAGTATATACTCACTTCTAAGTGGATATTAGACTTATAATATAGGATAAACATACTAAAATCTGTACATCTAAAGAGGCTAAGCAAGGAGGACCCAGGGTAAGATGATCAATCTTCACTCAGAAAGGTGAATGGGACAGACATCAGAAGAGGGAGAAAACAGGAAACAAGACAGGAGACTACCAGAGGGCCTCTGACCCCACAGTGTATCAAAGCAGATGCTGAGACTCATAGCCAAACTTTGGGCAGAGTGCAGGGAATCTTATGAAAGAAGGGGGAGATAGAAAGACCTGGAGGGGACTGGAGCTCCACAAGGAGAGCAACAGAACCAAGAAATCTGAGCTCAAGAGTCTTTTCTCACACTGATACTTCAACCAAAGACAATGCATGGAGGTAACCTAGAATCCCTGCACAGATGTAGCCCATGGCAGCTCAGCATCCAAGTGGGTTCCCTGGTAAGGAGAAAAGGTACTGTCTCTGACATGAACTCAGTGGCTGGCTCATTGATCACCTCCCCCCTGAGCAGGGAGCAGCCCTACCAGGCCACAGAGGAAGGCAATGCAGCCCGTCCTGATGAGTCCTGATAGGCTAGGGTCTGATGGAAGGGGAGGAGGATGTCCTCTATCAGTGGATTTTGGAGAGGAGCATGGGAGGAGATGAGGGTGGGTGGGATTGGGAGGGAATAAAGGAAGGGGCTACAGCTGGGATTCAAAGTGAGTAAACTGTAATTAATATAAAAAATTAAAATTACAGAAAAGAATATCTGCAAGGCCCAAGGTAAATAAGGCAATTATAAATCTAAAAGAAAATAGAGTTTTATATATGTGTGTCTAGAATTTTCATCAGATTTTAAAAAGTTATTTCTTCAATTACTACTGTGCCTACTTTTGTGTAAAGTAGAAAAGGAATATATATGAGTAACTCTTGTGCAAAACAAAAAAAAATGATTATTCTTTTTCTACAGAAAAAATAATAATTGTCCTGAAACTGAGGGAGGCTTCAAAGAGATAAGAAAAAATAATTTTTGTTACTTAAATGCTGTCATTGGGTCTGTGTAATATCTGCAATTTATTTAGCTTGCTTATAACCCATACTTTTCAGATAATCAAAAATTTATCTTAAAATGTCAAGTTGGCCAGGTTCTTTCCACTTCTATCAAACCCTCAGAGGAAAGTTTCAAATGCTCATACACATGACATAGCCCAGGCAGATCAGCCTGTTTCTTTATACCTGCACCTTCTGCAATTCTCCTTCTTTCCTATTGGCTTCCAACCTTTGGATCCACGTACTTTCTCAAACATCTGTGGGGTTTTCAACCAGTGACTAGTCTCTGCCCCACGTCCCTTTCTTCTTGAAGACTTTGTGCTGGAGTGTTTCCAACACATCTAAACACATGACAAAATTTTCTTGCTCCTGTGCAAACCATTTTAAGAAAACTCTGTGTGAATTTGCTGTCATTTCCCACTTCTGTTTTCTACTATATTTTATAATTTGGATGATTTTATTCCATGTTTTTCTACTTGATGTTAAGCTGTCATTGTGCAGCGTGTGCTTATTAAGCACTATATAGGTAGAAAACATGTACATGTGCAATCACTGAGTCTGGACTAATAACTGAATTGAATTGCAAGGAGGAAATTTTGTATTTGTCTCTGTTCATTTAGCATTATATCCTATTGATGATTTGTTGTTTACTGTTGGATCAAACACACATTTCATTTTATTCTGTTATTCTTTTGTGAATGGGTAATTATTTTTTTCTTAAATGATGACTACAACTTAAATTTTATGAAATTGACATATTTAGATATTATTTCCCAGAAATATTTTAACTTGGATAGAGTTATAGTCTTACACATGTGATATGTAAGAAATCATAGCTGGTTTACTATAAAGGCAATAGATTGTCAGAAAAAATAGGTATTTTTTTCTGATAGAGAATTTTCTTTGCTGAAAAAAACAACAACAACAAACATAATCTTTAAAGTTCTTATCCTATTGTATCCTGAAAATCATTGCTTGGGTGAGGTACCAGTGAGGTCTACATGGGAACAGCGAAGTTTGGGAAGATGGCAGAAAAAATGTCCAATAGAGTAGTCCCTTAAATTAAGTTTCCAAAATTCAGTAATTTGAAAAAAATAACTTAAATCTTTCCATAAAGAGAAAAACCTCCAAATGTGTTTACAATAAAAGACTTTGTCCATTTTTCTCAGTAAAAGTATATTTATTGATAGTTACATATTGAATTTAGACCCTGGTCATAGTTTGCCAGGATCCAGTTGTGAGAATTACAACAGCTGTTATGTATATAGTTCAATGTCTGGCACATAGAAACTATCTGATAAAATAATAACTATCATCAAGATGATGATTCCATGGTTGACACCTTTCTAGTAAACTTGGCCAGTTGCTGTCATCCCAAGGTTATTTGAATTCTGATATCTGCAATAAGATCTGAGGACAATGCAGCCACTTTTGATGAGAACTAATATACTAAGATCAGAAAGGAGAGAAGAACCTCTCCTATCAGTGGACTTGGGGAGGAGCATGCATGCAGAAAGGGGAGGGAGGGTGAGATCGGGAGGGGAGGAGGGAGGGCCTTATGGGGGGGATACAAAATGAATAAAGTGTAATTAATAAAAAATAAAAAAAGTTAAAAAAAAAGATCTGATAGCTCTTCTACCAGCAGTATTGAAGAACTTGTATGATCCCCAGAAAGGCTTGACATGTGCCCTTGGTTTAGGTGCTTTTTATCCTCACTCAAGAATTCCTAGAATTCTTTGTAAGTTCCAACCTTTTCAATCGGACACATTAGTTTAAAGGGCATAATTACTTCTAATTGAATTCTCAGTCAATACTCTGCAGTGCCATTAAGAGCATAGTCAATATTCCCTCCATGGAGTACTTCTAGCTCAATATCCTTGCCTGTCTAGGCTTTCTGATCAGCTGAGGTTTGACTATATATTAGATGACACCCAACAAATGAGTTCTGGGGTTTTGACCTCCAGCTATGATTCCTGCAGTGTTTTCATTTACTTCTGTAGAAGAGTTTTGGCCACATACTCCAGGAATGGCAATACTCAGGAAGGTGCAGGACCAGGACAATGATGCCCACCTCCTTGTCTATATGGATGCTGAAGAACAGAATGCCTTGAACATCAGAAGAAAAGCCGACAAATTTACATACCTATCACCAGACTTGGGAAGGCATAGGGTTCATTCCGGTAAAATTATAAAGCTCTTCCTGAATCACAAAGATATTCATCCTTAACATGGTTCAAAAAAATCTCATACAAAAAGAGAAGGGCACTAGCTCTATTGGATCAGCCATCTATACCCAACACAAGAGAAAAAGAATACAGACCTTGGATCTGTCTTCCTCTGCTCCCCCTCTCTCTATCTCCCTCTTTATTTTCCCCTCTCCGTCTGTCTCTTTCTCTGTCTCTCATCTATTTTTCTGACATTCTATTACCTTTATAGTAAACCAGCTATGATTTCTTATATATCACCTGTGTAAGACTATAAAAAACAACACAGGAGAGAGATTTATATTCTGACAATAACATTACCCATTCCTGTGACCCCATTGGTCAGCTATGTATGTTATTTTATTTTACTTTTTCTTTGCAATTTACTCATTATATATCCAAATTGAAGCTCCCTCCCTCAACCCCTCCCTGTTCTACCCTCCCCTCCCTCTTCCCCTTCTCCCCTTCCCCTAGTCCACTGAAAAGGGGAGTTCTCCTCTTCTGCCATCTGCCCATAGTGTATCAAGTCTCATCAGGACTACCTGAATCCTCTTTCTCTGTGACCTGGTAAGGCTGCAGCTATGTATGTTTTATAAATTTTAAATGTATTGAACATATTTAACATGTATAGCTGTGATGATAAGGCTTGTCCACTTGATGGCATTTATAATCACCTAAGAAATAAATCCCTGAGCAAGCCTGTGAGGCTTTATTGAGGTAGAAAGACTTTATAGGACAGGGTTCTATACTGAATAAATCATGAGCACCACCATTCATCTAACAAGGGACCAATAGTCACTCTCACACAGTATGACTCACCTCTTACTCTTCTGTTTTTCTGTCTTGTGTTAAGGATTTTTCCCTCATATTGTGAGCCCGAATGAACTATTCCTTATGTTGCTTTTGACACACATTTTGTCAAAGTTTTAAGAATAACAGTAAATAAATAACAATAACTGGCATAGTTTCATATATATATATATATATTGCAAAATTATGACTTCTGTAGTAAATTAATGTACACGTAATGTTCCATCGTTATTTTTATATTTTGTGGGAAGAGTTGCTAAACCCTTAGAAAAATTTTAGTTTTCATTGAACGATTATTAAACTCTTGATGGACATTACATATCTAGATTTATTTACCCTACACAATTACAAATTGTATTTTTCAAAAAAATCTCTCCCCCATTTTGCCCATTTCCATGCCACTATTAATCCGTGTTCTACTCTATGCTACAACTGATTTAACTTTCAAGGTTATTTTTATCATTTTACATAAAAGTGAGATATGTTTCAGTCTTTAGCTGGCTTATTTTACTTAGCACAATGGTTTTCCGATTCCTAAATAATGTTGTTAGTGATAATATCTCATATTTTGAAAGCCTAGATAATTTTGCACATTTTGTGAAATGTATTGTAATTTCTTAAACCAATCATCCATTGATGAGTGATTGTTTTTCTCTTCTCTTGATTATTGTGAATATTGCTGAAGTGACTGGAGATGTACAAATATCTCTTTGAGACTGAGATTTTGATTCTTTTGTTATATTCCTAGAAACACAACTTTCTTATTTCAAAATTAAATGCAGAAATTTCTGATGACAGTCTTGTATAATAATGTTGTGTAGTTCTGTCCTGTCGGCTAGTGGCATGGAGACTTGGCCAGTCACCGTTTTTATACATATCGAGTGGTCTTGCCATGAGGAAATCTGTAGCTATTTTTTGAATCTCAGCTGGTTAGATTCTTCAGTTTCACTAGCTTTCTACTGCATCTGAGAATTTCACTCTAATTAGTTTCAAGCCAGGAAGTATCCTAGAGTAAACCTACTGCATACTGGTCATGGCTCTGCATTTCCAGCCCTGGAAATACATACTAATGAATGAGATGATATATGGAAGATGCAGGACTTCCGGGATTCATTGGTATGGAGAAGTATACATGCTGCTATCTCTGTTTCTCTTGGTCACTAATATGATTATGCTTCTTGCTAGCAAGGTTACACAGTACAAGCCATACTTTTTACCGGCTTCTCTTCAAACTATCATCTACCCAACTGAGAGACCACATCTACGGAAAAGTTGTGATCCTTATTTCATAATGTCATGGATATTCTAGCCTTCTCTTCTTCCTTCACTGTTTCTGGAAGCTTCAGGTCACCTGATCTCAGAGCTGAAACAACTCTACTTTGAATTTCTCTAATCATTCAGCCCCCTTGGAGTTATTCATAGCAATAGCGTTTTTGAAAAAAAAAAAAAAAAAAGCCTTTTCCTTCTTTGAGCATATTTGCTTCATCTCTGAAATGGGGGTGGTACAGACACTGCCATGTTATGTTGGCCTGGGCTTTGCTTAGTAAATAGAGGCAGTGTTGTTGGGGTGGTTATACATATTGCTTGTCTTTGGTTCGTGATCTATCTACTGTGTGGTGGCAGTTGTGACCCTTTTACTCATTCACAATGCTGTCAGCTTCATTCCCCCATACTTCTAAACCTAAATTTACTCAGACCCAAACATACAACTCTGGCATGCACACAAGCTCATTAAGAAAATGAACCAGATCAAACAAGGCAGAAGTGGTTTGAAAAGGAGAAAAGAAAGAGAATTGGGTTGAAAGTGTAGTTGTTAATTACTTGCTCTGGATTTGTAATGCCAAGAGGGCGCATCAGCTAGAATTCAGGATGAAGGAATGAAATAAATTAACAGAAACCCCGCCTTGTGTTGATTCTCTGTAATAGGCCAGAGTCCTTGCTAGTAATTAATAGCAAGTTAAGAAGCCAATTTACTCAGCAATTGAAAGAGTCTTTGTAGAAGGCCTTTTAAGGATAAAAGCAGAAACCACAGAGAAAACTGGAAACAATGTTAAGGAATGAAGAGCTGCTGTTAATTTTCCAGGGAATATGTCTTTTAAAGTGGAGTTCAAGGACAAGCAGGGTTATTGTAGATTTGAAGATGATGTAGCACTGAGTAAATGAGATGACAGGAGGTCTTAGAGCAGAGACAAAATCTGATTTTTTTTCCCACAGTATTCTCTGTGACTTTGGGAAGTTGATCAGCCTCTTTCAATTTCCTGTTTTCATTTGCGAATGAAGGCTGTACATACATGTACTTTGGTTTGGAAGAAGCAGAGGAAAGAAGGGAGTGTGTGTGTGTGTGTATGTATGTGTTTTGTTAAAAGTGATGATGATAACAAAGAGGATTGGCTATGGTATTTTACAAGGGTTAAGAAAAGAACTAATTGGGTTCCCTAGTAATGGGAATAAGGACTGTCTCTGACATGAACTCAGTGGCCTGCTCTGTGATCACCTCCTCCTGAGGGGGAAGCAGCCTTACTAGGCCACAGAGGAAGACAATGCAGCCACTTTTGATGACCTGATAGACTAGGATCAGATGGAAGGGGGAGAGGACCTCCCTTATCAGTGGACTTGGGGAGTGGCATGGGTGGAAAGGAGAGAGGGAGGGTGGGATTGGGAGGAGAGGAGGAAGGGGGCTACAGTTGGGATTCAAAGTGAATAAACTGTAATTAACAAAAATGAATGAATTAATTAAAATAAAGAAATGAACTAATTGAAATTTAAGTTAACTAATACATGTTTAGACCTTAGTACCAATGCCAGTGACTATTCATGTCTGCCAGATATATTTCTACTGGCTCTTTGGTGCTTTCATGTGGGCTTGGTCATATGACATGTAAAATCCTGAATGGCTGTTATGCTTTCTTTGTATTATTATGTTTGCTGATAATTACTCATTTCTCAAATCACTTTTACTTGCAATCCACTTGTATTTTTTTCAGGATTAGTACCAGGGACTGAAAGAGATGGACTTAACATGGAACATGGTGGGGATCTCCGCAGTCCCTGGAGCTGAATATCCTCAGTACCACTATATCCTTTCAGCGTGATCATGAGGTTATCTTTTATTAATCAAAGTTTGTATTTGAAAGGTGAGATGAGTCCAGCATGAGATAAATATTAGATAGCACAGTCCAGAGCTAATACCAGATGTATTTAATTCTGTTTGATAAACTAACTTAGTGTGTTTAATCTTGTTCTGTGTTTTTACAGGGAAGAAGTCATATTTAAAGATGTATATTTAAAGATCTACAGCCAGAGCTGCAGTTTGAGCTTTAAGAAAAAAGTTTAGACTATATGAAAAATACCTTAACAATAGCGAAGGGTCATCTCTACCCCTGACCTGTCTACTCCTCTCCTGGTTAACAACCATATCTAATAGGAAATTCTCAGGTTAATTTATTAAATGCTACTTTGATTTGCAGGTAACGGTGGTATGTTTATAGCTCCAAATAGTCATCAACAGCCAACTGGTCACTAGGAACAAAGGATCTCTTTTTAGTTTATTGTATTTGGGGTATATATGACACAAAGTAAAATAAATAAACAAAACAAGAAAAGAAAACAAAAGAAAAGAAGCAAGAGAAAGAAAGAAAGAAAGAAAGAAAGAAAGAAAGAAAGAAAGAAAGAAAGAAAGAAAGAAAGAAAGGCTGCAGCTTTTGGAAATAGTCATGATTCTACATGTAGTCTGTAAAGATACCATTGACATCCACTCCTCATTAAGAAAGAGGTCAACAAGGGTCTTTCAAGACCACCAATACAAGCTTCTGGAAAAGTAAGGCGCAGATGTAGGTTTTAATTTTTGAACACATGGATGAGATGAAAGCAAAGCTTTCCACAGAGAAGAATAGAATGTTTCTAAAAAGTGATGACAGATAGCCAGCATTCAAAGCAACACATTTCTGAGTATGCAGTCGCTAGGGAAGGTGGTAATAGATTCCTATACACTGCAGACTGTGTGTGCTTAGAGATGAGATGGAATTCTAATTTAAATAATGCTACCTTTTGAAACCGCAGGACTTCTCAGAGTGTGCCTGAATTTATTAGATCACTTATCACAGCCTCCTACCCTGCCTTCCTTTAATATCCCTGCTCTATTGTTCAGTGGCTCGTAATTGAGAAGTGCTGGGGGAGCTCAGCAGGTGGGCTCAGCAGGTGCTACGGATGCTTCTCTGTTGAATCACTTTTCAGAAGGACTAGCTGTCATTCCATTAGTTATTTTAAATAACAATCTGTTTAGGAAAAGGAACATCTCGGGGCCTGTGACTGGATTATGTATCTTTCCACATCTCTCTTCTAGTCATTTCTATTGACAGATTTGACAACTTTATCCTTGGTTTATGGAGAGCACACACACACACACCGATGCACACACGTATGCACCCACACATGCCATTTCAAGGGCAAGCCATTCAACCTCTTTTCTAGTAATATTTAGTGAGCCAGCATGAGCTGTATCTGGTATCTTGAATTGGAAGTAAACAAACATCCATTCAATAAAAACAAAAACAAAAACAAAAACAAAAACAAAAACAAAAAACCCAAAAAACTAAGGACTATGGGAGTGGTGGGGTGATGGCGGTGGTAAAACAGAAGCCAAGAAGTAAACAAACCAAACACCACTTACAGAGCATTGTAAATGGAATGATGACACAGGGAGTGTGTAAAACCATCTTCAGTGAGAACATTTCAAAAACAAGAAGCAGGTTTCAATTAACAAATAAAAATTAAAAACAAACAAACAAACAAAAACACCAACAGCCCAGTGAACTAGTCAATTTTTTTAAATGTCTTAGTTAATACTGTTACCACAGCTCTCAAAGATCATGTGACCCTGAGTTCTCACTATATCCCAGTGGATTTCTGAAAGTTCTGTGATCTACAAGTTGTCTTGGCTCCTTGCAGATTTGACATTTTCATATTAGGGCACATAATTAAATTGTCTGTATTTGGGTGTAAACCAGTCTATTAAAGTAAATCAATTATAAAACATATTGAATTTTCTATGAAACACACATATTTTAATTAATGTATGAATTGTTACCCTTCCATGAATTACTTTGTTAAATATTTAGTCAATGAAGAATATGATTTATTTTTATGCAACTTTTTATTGATTTTTTTTGTGATTTTCACATTATACACCCTTATTCCACTCATCTCTCTGTCTCTTCATAACCGCCCTCTGTATTTGCAACCTCTCCCTCCCCCCAATTAAAAACAACAACAAAATAATCTCATGGTGGAAGCTGTAATGTGTCATAGTGTGTCTCATATTATACCATTTTGTCCACACTTCTTTACTAGCAAATGTTCATTGCAGAAAGTCATTGGTCTGGTTCAAGGCCTATGGATTCTAGCCTATCAATAATAGATCCTCACTAGGTCTCTCAGATATCCTGTTGTTGCCCTGTGTCATGGAGATCCTGAAGCTTTGGATCTGTAAGACATGGCCCTTCACAAACTACAGGAGTTCTTAGCTGGTTAGATGTTGAGGTGGGCCAACTCAAAGCCCTGGATCTGGGCCTGGATGGTAGCTGAGCTGGTCAGACCACCAGCTCTCATGCAGCCAAACTGCCAGGACAAACTCTCTAGCACTGCCCTGACTAGCTCACCCAATGCTGCAGCTGGCAAAGTGCAGAGGCAGCTCTCCTACTCCCATTCCCTCTGAGAGTCTCACCAAGGCCCATGCCAGCATGGCCAGCTCTGTTGTGCTGCCCAGAAGAAGCACATGGCCTGCTCTTCCAAGCCAGCTCTCCAGCTCTCATGCCCTCAGGGCTGCCTTGCCTGAAACTCCTGCAACAAGGGCCAGCTTTACTGTGCTGCCCAGGCAAGGTGCAGGGGCTGCTCTCTTGAGTATTGTAGCTGGTGAATGACAAGGACAGCTCCCCTACTCTCATGGCCCCAGGTTCTGTAGGACCACTAATTCAGGACACCAAAGTATATTCATTTCTCAGTAATCCATTTTTATAAGTGAGGATAGATTAATTCAGTTCTTTAATGGTTACAACTGTTTCTATTCTCTGTCCTTTAACACAAATATTCTCAGGGGTTACCTCATAAGCTTTTGGTGTTTCCATATTTGACAATGTTGGCGGAAAGGTTGGGGCTTCTCCAGCTTTCATGGTGCCATCCAGTATTCTTCAGGAACTTGACATAATTAGGAATCTTATGAACATTTTTTTATGAAGAGGATCCAGAATGAGTCATGGCTGTACAGACATTTTCTTCTGGAGCAACTTTTAGTGCCTAACTGATGTCACAAGGATACCCAGCCTCTTGTGCAATCCCTGCCCCGTCTTATGGCTTAGTGGCCTGATTCTCTCCTTGGACTCCTAAATGTTTTCTCATTTATACCAGTAGATTATTACTCTGATAATTCATAGGCTGTTTACATCTCTATGTCTGTACTGCTTTCTTGCCACACCACTGAGAGTGACTAGATCTTGTTTGATCATTGGGAAGACAGTTCTTGGATTCACATGTTCTTGAACATAGAGATTTTCATGCATTGCTTCAGCCTTTCCTTGATGCCAGTCTTGTGCAACTGGATCTTATTCTCTCCACTTCACCCAAGCTGGCTTATTCAGATGACATCAGAGCTCCAACTCTGACCTAGAAGACAGTGGGAGGTTTTGTTGGATATTTCCTAATAGCAAAGCTCCTGTCTCATTAGGTAGGGGTTGTCAAGGAAAGGTTCCTGGGCTGACTAGAGAGGGAAAAACAGGAGGAATAGTGCTGCCCCTCCCCAAATTATCATGTCCATGTTATCTCTAGTCAGAAATATAAGGAGGATAAAAAGGCATGGACAAAGACAAATGAGACAATTTTCTTCAGTCACTTAGAAGTGCCCGAACTTCAGTCTATAGATTGTAGAGTAGGTAAGAATGTGCAGGAATGAGTCCAGCTTGCACAGTCATGGCCCCACAGCTGTGGAAGGGTGGGCTTAGATGAGACATGAGCTGCCCTGCAGACAAATGTGGCTCCAGAAACATCTGATGTAATGCATTTTTGCATATTCAAACAGCACAAAGTGGGTCAAATCATCAAAGGTGCTGGAATTCTGTGACCCAGAGACAGTGAGATGTCCTAGTGTTAGATCTTACTTACTGACACAGTGGTGCTTATTGTTAATTAAACATATTAATACATTCAACTGCAAGAGACTCTCCAGAGCTGTTCAGACATTCTTCTGAAGACCTAAAGAGGGGAAAGGTATTAACTCAGGAGATGTTCACGAAAATAATTACCTGTCAAGATCCAGGCAAATATGCAGACACGAATGTTTTATAAGCACATTATCCTACCCATTAAAATCTGTATTCATTGTCCTTTATTTCATTGAGCTTTGGTTTCCATTCTGGGCTACTATAAGACAAACACCAAGCAGATTTATGAAGTTAAACTGATTTGGATTTGAGTATCAGCTGTGTCATTGAATAGTGTGTGGCACTCAAATTCAGTATTTGAGACCTGATTTCTCTCAGAAAAATAAGAAACATTATTTTCTCAGGAAGTAACCCTGAAGTTTAAAGTAAACTGAAAACAGTGGAAATAAAAAAGAAACAGCTTAGTATCTAGTGCAATGGTAGATATCTTGTCTACAAGAAGGCAACTTGTAATGTTACTATTGGACATACATACATGTGTATGTTGGTGGAGGTGTTTGTATATTTTCATGTACCTATTCATATGTGCCACATATGTGTGGACACTTACATGTATGAAATCCAGAATCAAATACCAGATGTATTTCTCAATTCCTTAATTTTCAAGACAAGGCCTCTTGCTGAACCTAGCTCTCACTGTTTTGACTAGTTTTCTTTTCTCTGCTTCCCCAGCACTGTGATTAAAAAGCATTTGCTATGACACTGACATTTTTATGTGGGTACCAGAGATCTGAACTCAGATCTCATTGCTTGTTCAATATTTACTTTGCTGTCTGAGTCATCTTCCAAGCTCTAATCAAGGAGAACTTCAAGTCAGGTAGTCATTTAGCCATGAATTTGAGAACATGGAAATAAAAAGGCAGTTAAAGCTGACTTTTTTTTTTTTTTTAGATTTGGAGTCCTGTTCATCATAGGTGTCTATATGTATGGTCACTGTATAATTTTCTTCCCATTTCTCTTGAATAGAAGAACTGAGATGACCAGTCACATTCAACTACAACACCACGGATAAGAGGCAAGTGGAACAAATGGCTGAAGTTCCTCCTGAGGAATAAGGGCATGAACACATATGAGAACCTTTTGAATGTTTTTTTTTTTTTTTTTTTTTTTTTTTTTTTTTTGTAGAAGGAAAGAATTTAAGAAAAATACAAATTCTCTTAATGGAAACTGTAAAATACACTGACTTTCAATTGTCAGAATTGTACTTAGAGTGACATTACTCATAATGTATAATGTGTTGGTGAATTCACCATGCCAAGCTTTAAAGAATCATTCCACATTGATAAAAAAATACAAAAGGTAGTCTTTCCCAGAATTGAGATGGGGAAGAAAGATGGGGAGGGTAAATGATGGAAGAACTAATAGAAAGCTTATGAAATAATAGAATCGTGGACAGACATTTTATTAGAGTCCCACAAAGTGCAATCAATGTTTCTCTTTGACTTTCTCTAATCATCAGTGTCTAGGATCTTGATGAGATATGTGTTTCAACATACATCTAAAGATAAAGTAATGATTTAAAATAATACAAGTTTAGGACTCATACTAATCCATGCTCCAACCTGTGGTATGATCTTAAAAAGTCATTAATAACTATTTTCCACCACTCCATGATACAGTGTCTTCATGTCAAGTGTGTTGACTCCAGTCATCTTGTGAACTGATGGAATATCTGCAAAAAAAAAATTAGTAAAACAGTCAGGAGACTGAAACGTAACAATTGTTGGTAAAATCTGAAAAAAAAAAAAAAAAAACAAAAACAAAACATAGGAATTCAAGGATACATAAAGAAAGCTGAGAGCAAAATTACTTCAGGCTTGACCGGGCAGACAGATACAGAAACCAAAGAAAGCATCCGAGAAGATTGTATTTTAAAGTATATCTGAGTCTTATCTGGGATTTTATGAGAGTGATTTGAAAGTATGTGTATACATATATTTGGTTACCTAATGTTTCAAATGCACCAAAATAGCGTGTACAATACTCACTTCAATGCTCTATTCCCCCAAACTATTGTTTTTATTGGTACCAGTATTGTTAATAATTTTCTATTTTAAAAGACAAGTATAAGAAGGTTCAAGTGCAGATGAAATTTGATATGTAGTATAGGTGTATGCATATATGGAAATATGATTAGGAGTATGGGTAGAGATTCTTTACAATATGATTGTAACTGTAGGCATAGGGGATCAATACACATAGATATTATAGGTATAGATATGGAGCAGATTCAGGTGTAGGCATGGGTAAGACTTAGATACGTACAATGCAGTAAATTCTAGTGAAAGACATGTCCAGGTGTTGAAGTGGATGTATTTGCCTGTGACGATATATAGGTACCTGTTGAGACATACTTTGGACCTAGGTGCCCATATAGATGTGGGTGTAGGTTTATGTGTAATTGCAGGTATTAATTTTACTGAAGGATTAGGTATAGTGGCAGGTTTAGGTGGGGTGTAGTTAAAGAGATAGACCTAGTGTAGAGTAGATAATATGTAGATACATATGTTTTGAATTCCAATATTTTCACAGGCTTCTGTATCTGAAAACTTGACACTTCTCAGCTGTTAGTGTCATTTGGGGAAGATATACAACCTCTGGAACACTGGATATAGTTGACATAGACCTCCATGGTTAGTCCTTGAGCTGGAACCGTTCCCAGTTCCTTCTATGTTTCTTGATCTGTCAAGATGTAAGAAGCTTCTCTTTGAGCTTTTATCACCATGGGGTTTTCTGGCTGTCATGTATATGTCATCATGATGGACTGTATGTACCCTGCAAACTGTGAGCAAAATTAGTCCTTCCCGTCTTCAGCTTCTCCTCTCTGGTATCTAGACCAGTGATCAGATGCTAACCACTATGCTTTTCCTTCTGTTTGTAGGGTTTAGTGCACTGTGCACTGTACTCCTTTCTCAAAGTCTACCCCCTTCCTTTATCTTAGAGATTGTTCCATAGTATTCTATGGGGAATTTGATGCTTTCTACGCTCCTTGTGTTTTCCACTGTACAAATGATCTCTAGTTAATTTTCTTTCCTAAGTAAGATTTTTTAAAAAAAATATTTTACGTATATGAGTGGTCTATCTGCATATAGAGCCTGCACGCCAGAAGAGGGCCTTGGATCCCATTATAGTTGTGAGTCACTCTGTGGTTGCTGGGGACTGAACTTAGACCTCTGGAAGACTCAGTCAGTTCTCTTAACCAGTGGGCCATATCTCCAGCCCCCTAGTTAATTTTCTTAATGTGCTATTGAAATACATTTCATTTAAATCTAGTTTCTATTCTGGTAGACAAGGTTATGGACACTGTTTTTGTATTTTCAATTTTAGAATGTGCCTTTTATTAACAAATTTGATAATGTGAAATTGTTGGGTTAAATTTTGTAAGTATATAAAACTTTTAAGGATTCCCAAAATATGGAGACCCGAGTCCCAGGTAAATTCTTAAATTAGTGTGTATACGCAATACCTTACCCCAGAAACTTGGCAGTAGTTACTGCAGATAATGCTAGGTTGCCTTTTCTGAACGAGTTTCATTTGTATATGTCTACACTATGTTGACGCTTAATTACAAAGAACCATCTGAGCACTATTGCCGCTGAGACGCATTATTTTTTTTCTTTTAAAGGAAAATAATTTACTTTATTATTCTCAGTTCTGTAATATATTAGCTCTCTCTACCTCATATTCTAGAGCTTTATAATTGAAAAATAGTGTTAGTTTAATCTCAAGTACAACCCTATTTGAAAAACGCAAACATTAAAGAGTGGAAGTGATAATTATATGTGACAAAATTTGACAGAAATAACCACCTAGGTAAATATAATTTGACTAATTTTTAAAATGTGTTAATGATACCTGGATTGGATGCTGTTCTTCTCTGCAATGATATGCTCCTGTCTAAATATTCTCTCAGATACTCTTTACTCCTAGGTGTCTCTGTATCTTTACATCTTTGTATCATTTACATCCACATCAATACCCACATGTGTCTTTCATTTTAGAATATACTAAACTGTATGTATCCAAATCTTACCCATGCATACAACTGTGTCTGCTCCATATATATATATACCTATAATGTCTATCTGTATTGATCACCTATACCTACAGTTATACTTGTATTGAAAAGTAATAGTTAATATAGTATATTTGGGGGGGAACAAAACATGAAGTGACAAAAATTTCTAAGGAACAATGCAACATGTCTCCTTCATCTGAAGAGAGGAGGAATGCTACCAGGGAGGATTTATAGCTTTTTCAAGCTCATTCTGTATAACCTTAAGTTACCTTAGTGGGTTATACTTATATTCTTAGATGTCTTAGATGTTTTTGAGTTATATATATCTTTGAGATGGCATTCAAATTTTCAGGGGTTTACACAGATTAAGAATCTACAAAGCAGTGCTTACCCACATGTTTTAGCACAATCTTCAACATAAGCCTTGCTTGGGATATTTTAGGGAATGGAATATCCTGTCTTTGTTCTTGACACAATGGATCAGAATGCAAGGGAAAACTGCAGTATGTGGTTTGATAGAAGGGGATTCTAATCATACTAAGTGGAACAATCACTGCCTTCTTACTGATTCTTCAAAGTGTCCAGGGCAAAACTGGCTCTTCCACACCAGACACACTGCTTCTAAAGCCCTGGAACTCAGAGCATATAGCATGTCAGTTTAGCTTAAGAACCAGTTTTTGGTACTTTTGCATCTTGCAATGACATCATTTCTCATTTGAAGAATTATCCACATAGTGTTTCTTTTACATTTGCCAAATGTGACATGAGGAGAAAAGGTTGAAACAAAAGTAAGTCCATAATGAAAGTTACGTACTGACCATATTTTAATTCAACCAGAAACACGTAATTATAATGAAACACAGCAGGGCCAGCACAAGACATAGCCCATACACATTTGGCTATAGATGGGAATGTGGGTCATAAAAAGTTGTGTTAGATGCACAACATGGTGATGGCCCTCATGAACTGATAGTCACTGTGGCTACCTGTTTGGGGACTGAAGAGATTGAGCCAGCAAGCATTGTCATTTATGGGGGAGGTGTTTCATGTGGTCCTGTAGGGAAGCTAATGACAATTCAAGGTTGCTGGGGAGAGGAAGTCATTGATTTTAGTAATGTAGCCACTGGTGAGTTCATGCTTCAGTGGATATCTTTACAGAGTCCTAAGGGATGCCCCGTTTAAACCAGTGGATTACAAAACAAAACAAAACAAAAAAAAGACCTGAGAGTGAGTTGTGGACTTGGTCAGAGAATATGGGGAGGGATTTTACCATGGTGAAGCACTTAAGAGGACAGATGTGCGTGACAAGTATGTATTATATACACATTTGAAAGTTAAAGAATAAAGTAATAGATCTCCACATACTCAGAAAAAGTTTTATTTCTTACAAGTTTTTCCAGGAAATTTGGAGTTAGTCGGTGTTAAATTCGATTCCCAAACAACAGTGACAACTTCTCCCGTGTATTTACAAATTGCCTTTGATTCAGTTGTTTCCATACATGACCACTTGTTAGTTAATGTTATAAATTTAACCAAGGTATTTAGAGACAGAAAAGAGGTAGTTTATGTACATACACACACTCACATACTCATGTACATATGAGTACACATGCACATACGCAAACAACTATACCACATACTCATATGCACATATAATACATTTGATATACATCTACACACACGGATGCATACATGTGATACACATACATACAAATGCACAAATGCATGCATGTATGCCCACACATGAACACACATGGATATACCCAAAGATGCACATATGTACACCATGCACTCCGACAAACACAACAAAGCTAATGATAACAAGAGGTTTTCCTACCTCACCTTGACATCTAAGGCCCAAGAGGACAGCACCATGGAGATACTTTTGCTGCACAGGATCTCAGCCTATGCTTCCAGAGATGTCAATACACAGGTGGAACAAGAGTAAACAGGATCACATGACTGTGCATGTCAGCCCTTCACATCAGCAGCTCTACGGCTTATTTGAGAAGTATGTCTAGTGCTTACTGACGTGAGAAGGCTGAGGAAAGGCTGAATGCTGTATGTGTGTGCTTAACTATCACACTGAACTTCAACAAAGTGTATGTTAAAATACATTAATCTGAAAAAAAAATCAAAAAAACAAAAGTCATTAGCTTGATATTTACGATTCTAAGGAATCTTAACTGCTGTTCTTCTCTCAGGCTTGCAGCATCTTAACATCCACCATTCTCAACTGTTTGCTGATTGCAGGACATTCTCTCCTGTTGTTCCCCTTTAGAATTTTTTTCTCCATACCTTCCAGGAGGACAGACTGACACCTTCCCTGTGAGCTAGAGGTCAGTGATATGACTCTTCTATCCTGGCTTCTATCCTAAGCCAGACCAACATTCCAACGTAAGTCTAGCATGGCGACTTCTTCTCAACTGGAGCTATTCTCATGGCTTTGCTTCTTACTGAGTGTAAATACTTGCCAAAGGGGCCGTGAATCCAATGCTCTGCAAGAAGGCACGATGCAGAGCATGGCTCCAGCACTGTGCTCATTAAGCACAGCAAATTCTTCAGTAAGGATTGTGGAAAATACAGTTAGGAGGCAGACTCTGTAGTTTAAGACTACCTATAAGATGATCTGGGTAGGTGCTCTGTTGCTAAAGGCCTAGTTCATATCATCAATAGAATGGAAAGTAGCAATAAAAATACTCTTGCTAAAAAATAAAAAAAAAAAAAAAAAACAAACAAACAAAACCCCACATTGCTTCGATTTCTTTTCATTAGCTGACCAAACCATTTGGAAGCTCCTTACAAGGCAAATTTATAAGGAAAAGTTGCCATTAGCCTTTTAGCTCAGCGTGTTTGCTTGGTAGCTAGTGGAGGCTTCTCACGGAGGACTGTACAGCTCTAATGATGGCTTCGGGTCAGCAAAGAATTGCTTTGGAGATGATCTGGAAGACAATTCAAGGCTTGGCATGATTTAATTTTCATTCAATGGAAAAAAACTGAAGGGCAAAATGTACTTTTGAAATGTTCAAGAAAAGGAGCTGAGAAGTATACACATATGCTACACCAGTGTGCATGATCAGCTCCACGTGCTTTGCACAAACCAATCAACCAGCCTGCAACGTGTCACCCACTGTGCACAACTTAACCTGCCCCCCCAGACCTATGGTGCACATCCCCAGTGCACACACAAGATGGAATTTCTAAGCATACATATGCAGTCAGAATAGCCATGAGATACTTGATAGAACATCCTACAGATGTATCCACGTGTACTATATGTGAAATGTGCCGATGCTACTCACATTATCTTTACTCTGGCTTCGCCTGCATTCAAAGTCACACTGCATAAACATTTGCACACTACAGCAGATGCATTCTCAAACTTCCTTCTCCACAGCATGTGGCTTGCACAATTGTGTATTTGTAGTCCACCTCCTCTGTGAACGCTCCATGTAGTCAGTGCTACTTCTTCATTTGTTATACAAATAGACAAATAGAGGCCTTCGTATCTCACTTCTGTCGCAACCCACACAGTAAGCATAGTTGTTCTCCCACACTGGTGCTACCGGCAGGGTTATATAAAAAAGAATCCCTTTGACACTATGAATACATGACTTTCGTACAGGCCAGATTTGAACATCTACTGGATTGTCAAAAGACATTTGAGGCATTTGTATGAGTCTACCTGATGTTTCTTCCTTGCAGAAGGACCTTTGCTGGCAGCAGCTCCTACAGCTACAGAATCTGCACTGAAGTTATTGTGTGATCACGATCATTACTGCTCCCACTTGTGTGGGTGAACTCACTAAACACACAAGTGCATTACTACCTCTAGGGTGTTTAACAAGGATTCAAGATGCAGACACTAAAGTTCTGAGAAAGGTGATTTTATTTTAGAGTGAGTGACCCTCTCAGGATGATAACCACATGCTTTCTGCTTGCTGGAAAACAGTGATTTTCAACTTGGTTCAGGGTGGGGAACATTTTCTCCCAAGTAACATTTGAAACAACTGGAAATGAGTTTTGGTTATGGAAACTTATAGGGAAGAAGGTAGTTGTCACTGGCATTTAGTGGGTAGATGCCAGTGATGTCTTTTTGTTTTATAACAGTTTATTAATTCTTTGAGAATTTTATACACTCATATGGTGTATTTTTATCATATTCCACATTCAAACTCCCTTCATTCTGAAATTTTGACTGACTTGATCACCAGCATGACCGCAGATCTGATGTGAATTCATGAGTGCAGGGTTTTGTCACGTGCAGCAGATATGGCAAGTTCTGTACCTCCTCACATCTGGTTCTTATAATTTTTACAGCACCTCCTCCAATATGATACCTTAGCTGTGTGTGGCAGGGGCATGGTAGATATCCCATTTGCAGAAAACTATTTCACAGACACATACTCTCTGCACATTGACATGTCCTAAATTTCTGCATCAACCACTATTCAGAGGATTAAAAATATCTCTCATGTCATCAGATAGCTACACCAATCTATGGGTACAGTTATACAAACTTAGAGGACAGTTTAATATTGTGTTGACACACACATAGTAAGCTTGAATAAATGGACTCATCTTTCTATGTATCTATGTATATGTCATCTATCTATATCATCTATCATCAATCATCTGTATACATATATTTTCTATAGATACATAACACGTAGTTAAATTGAAGTTACCCCACACAGGAGATGATGTTCCTCCCAGAAGCCAAAAGCTGCTATGTCAGCCAATGACATACCCAATGTCAGGTATGGGGTACCTCCATCTGAGTTGTTCAAGATGTCTCAGACACTACCAAAATAATACAGGTTAATGTCATTGCTATCTGTTGTCCATGGGAACTTGACGTAAGACCCTATTGCTGAAGACATTATACATTTTGGTCGTAGAACATGGAATCAGGTTTGTAATTTCCAGAAAGTTTTCTCCCTTTATATTAGCTTTCATTGTACAAGAAGGTGTCACACAAGCTATTAGATGAAAAAAGTCATCAACAGTTTTACCCACCTGTAAATCATGTGAACTAAAATAGTAATTGGCATGATAATATATGCCCATGAGTACAATAGTGGCATGAACATTATGGGATAACCAATTACTTTCTTATTGAGTTTAACGCCTGCTCCACAGAAGAAAATACATGCATAGTACTGTAAATATGGCCAAGAACACATGGTGGGGGAGTTCATATGTCCAAAGGGTAAACCTATGGTTATTTTGCTAAATGGACAACAATAATTTCAAGTGCCCCACAATACCCAGAATAGTCATCACAACATGGAACCATCCTTTCCCAAATGCCATGCAGATGAGGAAGGACAACTTTTTAATTTTCATTTTATATCAGTTTATTTACTTTATATCCCAAGGGTGTCCCCTCCCTCTCCTCCTCCCAGTCCCCTCCACTTCCTCTCTTTTTTTCCTTCCCCTCTCCCTTTTCCTCCAGAAAAGGGGAGCCCCACCTGGTATTAACCTTCCCCAGTACATCAAGTCACATCAGGACTGCTTCATCCCCTGAGGCCAAGCAAGGCAGCCCGGCCAGGTGGAAGTGATCCAATATCAAGCAATGGAGTTCATGTCAGAAACAATGTCCCCTTTACTCACCATGTGCCCATGTGAAAACCAAGCCGCCCATCAGCCACATGTATACAGGGGGCCTAGGTCTAGACCATACATGCTCCTTAGTTGGTGTCTTAGTCTCTGAAAGTTCCATATGACTGGGTCAGTTGTCCCTGTTGGTCTCCTTGTGAGGTTCTAGTCCCCTCCATGTCCTTCCATCTTTCCCCAACACTCCTGCAGGACCCCCAGAGTGCTGCTCCATGCTTGGCTGCCAGTCCCAGCATCTGTCTCAATCAGCTTTTGGCTGGAGCTTCCCAGAAGACAGTCAAGTTAGGCCCCTGTCTGAAAGCATAGCAGAGTATCATTATTAGTATCAGGGGCTGGCTCTCTTCAATGCCATGGGTTTCAGGTTGGGCCAATTATTGTTTAGATTTTCTCTCTATCTTTGTAGTCCCAGCTATACGATTCCTAGGCATATATCCAAAAGATGCTCCACCATGCATCAAGGACACATTCTCAACTATGTTCATAGTGGCTTTACTCATAAGCCAGAAACTGGAAACAACCTGGATATCCCTGAACCAAAGAATGGATACAAAAATTGTGGTGCATTTACACAATGGAATTAAAAACAAAGAAATCATGAATTTTGCAAGCAAGTGGATGGAACTAGAAAAGATCACCCTGAGTGAGGTAACCCAGACCCAGAAAGACACACATGGTATACACTCACTTACAAGTGGATATTAGACTTATAGTACAGAATAATCATACTACAATCTTCAGACCCAAGGAAGCAAAATAACAAAGAGGGCCCAAGGTAGTGTGCCTGAATGTCACTCAGAAGGGGAAATAGAATAGATAGCCAAAGTGAATAAAGAGAGGGACCTGGGCAGGAGATGGAATGGGGAGGGAAACAAAGAGAGGATCAGATGTGCAGAGAACAGGGGTGGAAGGTGAGAGGGCTGGGAACAAGAAGTGAAACTGTGTAGAAAAAGCTGGAGGTCTGCTACAGGGTAGGCTCCTGGGGGTCTCTAGCTCAGATTCCTAACAGTGGGGGACATGAAAACTGTTAAGTGACCACCACCTAGCCAGACAGGACTAGAAGAAGGAGGGGATCAACAACCTACCAACAAAACTTGCGAACCAAAAATTACCCTGCCTTTAAAAAGTGTAGGGATAATGAGGGAAAAAGAGCAGTGTGAAGGAAAATTCCTGGCCTGGGAAGGGAGGCACTTTCTCTTGTTAGTAATCTTCCTGAGCATGTACTCTGGAAGATTTTAAAATGAATAGATGAAGTAGAAACATAAAGGTTTCTGCTCATTGACATAAATAAATGTGATTTTCATTCAAAGACAGCCCTCCTGAACATGAGCTCCATGAGCTGATGAATGACCACTCATATTTCCTCAGTTACATGCCATCTCCTTAATAGCAATTAGGAGAAACAGGAAGAGCAAAAGCCCATTTCTGCTGCATGATATAAATCGACTGGACAAATTCTTATGGAACTAAAATGCATCCATCACACTCTCTCATTAAATCAATTAGCAACCAGGAGGGAACTCAGAGGCCTGAATGCTTCCTGGCAACTTTCATAGCTGAAGAACCTGGCAGTTTTGGCTTGGAGTTCTCTTGTCATTGTTTTTCACTTCATGGAAACATCTTGGTCTGAGGATAATGAGTCTCTTTATAGGTGGAAAAACAGAAGCCAGATATTGTTTGATGTATTATGAAGTTTCTAAGCATGAGTCCTTAGGTTCATTCTTAAAAACAAACCTGTCTGTAGTCTGATGCAGATGGGATGGAATCTCTGTTTATCAGAAGATTGAGAAGTACATTTATTATTATATAGCCAGTGGGACTTCCAGTGGAGGGAAAGGGACACAAATCCACACATAAAACCTTTGACCCCAAATCTGTCTTGCGTATAGGAAGAGTAGGGATTAAGAAAGAGCAGAGAAGATAGAGAAGACCTACAGAGTAAACTAAGCTAACCTAAGTCCATGGGGGTTTGCAGAGTCTGAGTCACCCACCAAAGACCATGCATGGGCTGGACTTAGACCATCTACACATCTGTAGCAGATGTGTGGCATGGTCATCATGTGGGTCCCCTAACAATAGGAGTAGAGCCTATCTCTTTGTTGCCTGCTTCTGGATCCCCTTCCCCTAGCTGGGTTGTCTTGTCAGGCCTCAGTGGGAGAGGATGTACTTAGTCTTGCTGTTACTTGAGGTACCAGAGTGGGTTGGTACCCCTTGGGGTGCCTCCTCTTCTGAGAAGGAGGAAAGGGGGAAATGGGAGGAGGGGCATGTGAGAGTGGGACTGGACAGAGGAAAGGGAGGATTCTGGGATCCGGCTGTAAATTGATTAAATAAAGAAAGACAAATTAAAAAAAAAGTGTTTACCAGGATTAGGAGGTTTTGGAGGAATCTTATGGGTAAATCATATCATCTGATAATAAGAATATTTTGGGTTTTGGTTATAGATTTCTGTTTCCCCCTTTCTTTTTATTGTATTATCTAGGGAAGACTTCAGGCAAAGTATTGACCAGGACTGGAATGTGTGGATATCTTTGTGTTTTTCTGATATTAGTGGAAAACCTTTGAGACTTTCTATTTAACATGATCTTGGCTACCAGCCATCATATTTACTGAGATGTGGTCCCTCCATCTCTAGTCTCTTTCTGATTTTAATCATAAAAGGATGTTGAATTTTGTCAAAGATCTTCTCTGAATCTGTTCAGATTATTAGGTGATTTATTAGGTAAGAAATTAGGTGATTTCTGTCTTTGATTCCATTTATGTGATGGATAACATTTATATATTTACATATGTTGATCCATAGGTTCATCTCTGGAATAGGCCAACTTGGCCATGGTGAATGATCTTTTTGATGTCACCTTGAATTCATTTTGCAAATATTTTGTTAAGAAGTTCTATAATCATCTTCATTGGGACATGTAATTTTCTTGTGTGTGTGTCTCTGTTTCTATGTCTGTCTAAAGGCCTTATCTGTTTTTGGTGTCAGATAATGCTGGCTTAATAAAGTAAAGTTAGAAGCCTTCCTTCCTCTTTTATTTTATGCAATTATTTGAGTAATATCAATGTTAGTTTTTTTTTAAGTACTCATAAAATTCTATAGTGAAGCCATTTGTATTATAAGTTTATTTTTCAAGTTGGGAGACTTTTAACCATTGCTTCAATCTCATTGATGCTTATACATCTGTTCAAATTATTTATTTCATCTTGTTTCAATTTTGGTTTCTCGCAAGAATTTGGAAATTCATCTTTTTTTTGTTTTCCAGTTTTGTGATTTATACACGTAAATCTGTGGATATTTATACTTTTCTGAATTTCATTGATATTTGATGCAATATTACTCTTTCATTTCCAAACTTATTAATTTGGGTCTTTCATCTTTTTATTTTTGTTATGTTGACATTGTTTGAAAGAAACAACTTCCTGCCTAGGTGGTTTGTTTTGGGTTATCTTTGGTCTTGTCCCTGGGTCTGCATTTCCAATGATAATTTCTCTAGGTCAGCTTCCATCTCATCTATATATGATATTTATTAGAGATATAAAAACTTGTGAAGAAATACTTACCTAAGTTAGTTATAAGTCCATTATCACTAACTTAATAATTACTTTCTTATGTTTGCCACTAGGAACCCCCCAGGGAAAGAGCAAGTTGCTCACACTGATTCTCTTTACTGGTTGGGTGTGAAGACAGTGAATATCCAACCACTTCAGGGTAAGTGACTTTAGATATTAATGGTACCAAGTTGCAAAAATACAAGTTAAATCATTGCTTACGATTACCTGGAACGACATCTGCACACTAAACCTAGGACTTCGGATACAAAGTGAAAGATGCAATAATTAAAGGAGGGTTTTTTCTGTATTTCAATGAAAAATTTAGAAAAATTCTGCAAATATCACTTATAAATTCTTATCTCAAGTAAGTGAGAGGGCCAGAAATATTTTTATGACTGTGATAATGAGATCGCTCAAATTTTCCTGTGGTAGCACTGGTATCAATGATGAGCTAAAGCCAAGGTTTGATCTTAGAAGTGGCTAAATTACAATGCTGGTATAATTTCAGCTCTTGCATTATTGCTAACATAGATGTTAGGATCAGAATCAAGATGAGGAGCAAGATCCATTATTTTTTCTTTTTGAATTTTAATTTTCTATATTAATACAGTTTGTTCAATTTGTATTCAACTATAAGCCCCTCCTTCATTCCCTCCCAATCCCACTTGTCCTCCCTCATCTCTTCCCATGCTCCTCTCCAAAATCCACTGATAGGGGAGGTCTTCCTCCTAGTCCATATGACCCTAGCCTATCAGGACTCATCAGGACTGGCTACATTGTCTTCCTTTGTGGCCTAGTAAGAATACTCCTCCCCTCAGGGGAGGTGATCAAAGAGACAGCCACTGAGATCATATCAGAGACTGTCCCTGTTCCCCTTACTAGGGTACCCACTTGGATACTGAGCTGCCATGGGCTACATCTGTGCAGGGGAGCTAGGTTATTTCCATGCATGGTCCTTGTTTGGAGGATCAGTATCATAAAAGACCCCTGGGCCCAGATTTTTTAGTTCTGTTGCCATCCTTGTGGAGTTCCTGACCCCTCCAGGTCTTTCTATCTCCCCCTTCTTTCATAAGATTCTCTGCACTCTGCCCAAAGTTGGAATATGAGCCTCAGTATCTGTTTTGATGCACTCCTGGGTAAAGTCTTTCAGAGGCCCTTTGTGGTAGGCTCCTGTCCTGTTTCCTGTTTTCTCTTTCTTCCGTTGTCCATTCCGTTTGTTTTTCTAAGTGAGGATTGATCAACTTACCCAAGGTCCCCCTTCTTCCTTAGTTTCTTTAGGTGTACAGATTTTTCTAGGTTTATCCTATTTTATATATCTAATATCCACTTATAAGTGAATATATACTGTGTGTGTCTTTCTGCTTCTGGGATACCTCACTCAGGATGATCTTTTCTAGATCCCACCATTTGCTTGCAAAGTTCATGATTTCCTTGTTTTTAATTGCTGAGTGGTATTCCACTGTGTAAATGTACCACATTTTCTGTATCGATTCCTCAACTGAGGGACTTCTGGGTTGTTTCCAGGTTCTGGCCTTTATGAATAAAGCTGCTACGAACATGGTTGAGCAACTGTCCTTGTTGTGTACTTGAGCATATTTGGGATATATGCTTAGGAGTGGTATAGCTGGATCTTAAGGAAGCGCTGTTCTTAATTGTTTGAGAAAAGTGGTTGTACAAGTTTACATCCCCACCAGGAATGGAGAAGGATTGCCCTTTCTCTACATCCTCTCCAGCATGTGTTGTCACTTGAGTTTTTGATCTTAGCCATTCTGATGGGTGTAAGGTGAAATCTCAGGGTCATTTTGATTTCCATTTCCCTGATGAAAAGGACGTTGAAAATTTCTTTAAGTGTTTCTCCTCCATTCTATATTCCTCTACAGAGAATTTTCTGTTTAGCTATGCACCCTATGTACCATCCCTGCATGCCTGGAATGAAGCCTGCTTCGTCATGGTGGATGATATCTTTTATATGTTCTAGGATTCAGTCTGCAAATATTTTATTAAGTGTTTTTGCATCAATGTTCATAAAAGAGATAAGGCTGCAGTTCTCTTTTTTTGTTGGGTCTTTGTGTGGTTTAGGTATAAAGGTGACTGTGGCTTCACAGAATGAGTTTGGTAATGTTCCTTCTGTTTCTATTTTGTGGAAAAGTTTGAAGAGAATTGGAGTCAGCTCTTTTTGAATGTCTGGTAGAATTCTGTGCTGAAACCATGTGGCCCTGGGCTTTTTTTTGGCAGAGAGACTTTTGATGATTGGTTCTATTTCCTTAGGGCATATAGGGCTATTCAATCTATTTACCTGATCTTGATTTAATTATGGCAAATGGAATCTATCAAAAAATTGTCTATTTCACTTAGGTTTTCAAATTTTGTGGCATATAGGTTTTCTATGTTCTATAGATTTATTGTTTTGAACTGTTATGTAATGTGAGGAGTTTCTTTTCTGGTCTAGTCTATTTGGTGTTCTGTAGGCTTCCTGTATGTTTTTGGATATCTCTTTCTTTACATTGGAAAATTTTCTTCTATGATTATTTTGAAAATATTTTCTGGATCTTGGAGCCTGGAATTTTCTTTTTTGTCTATTCCTATTATTCTTACATTTCATCTTTACATGGCGTCCTTGATTTCTGGGATGTTTTGTGTTTGGAACTTTCTGATTTTACTTTTTTGGGGGGATGTATCAATTTCTGCTATCGTATCTTCATTACCTGAGATTCTCTCTTCCACCTCTTGTATTATATTGGTGAAGCTTACCTTTGTGGTTCCTGATTTTTTCTCTAAGTTCTCCATCGCCAAGGTTTTCTCTGTTTGTGTTTTCTTTATTGATTCTAATTCTGTTTTCATGTCTTGAACCATTTCCTTCATCTGCTTGAATGAGGTTTCCTGTCTCTCCATGATGGCATCTATTTTCTTTCTTTCTTTTTTTTTTATTTGTTTGATTCCTCTCTATGTGCCACTAATTGTACCTCTACTTGTTTGGCTGTATTTGCCTGTATTTCTTTAAGAGCTTGGTTCATTTCCTCTTTATGTGACTTTAATATATGGATAAGCTTAGAATTGAGATCATTTTCCTGTATTTCCGGTGAATTACCATGTCCATTGATATTTGAGGTTGCTTTTGAAGCCATGATGTCCTGATTTTTGTTGGATGTGTTCTTATGCCGACCTCTAGCCATCTGCTTATCTGTAACCTTGGCTGTTTGTTCCTGGAGTCTGTACTTCAGACTCGGTCTGTGTTTGGTGTCTGAAGTATTCTTCAGGAAGATGAGAAACGTCCATTGGTTTGAGAGTGGATGTTGTATTTCAGCTGTAGCTAAGGGAAGACGGTCACTGGCACAGGTGCACAAGTGCAGATGAGCAAGTGCAGGCATGAGCGTGGAAGTGTGCGTTGAAAAACAGAGTGCTAGAGCATGTAGATGCTTAGAATGTGGGGCGTAACTGCAGGAGGAGTTGCCGGTGCTGGCGCTGTTTGCAGGCACAAAGTGCATGCTCAGGTGCCCTGAATACATTAGTGGCCTACAGGCCTGTCGTACTGTCCTTCTGGTATTCAGTTCTGTCTGGGCTCCAGGAATTGTTAGCCTGGACTCTAATATTAGACTCACAGAACAGGGGCTTCAATGTTGAGAATGTTGTCTCAATAATCTCTATGTTTCCCACAGTGGGTGTGTGGGATCCAATGTCTGGTTACTAGCATAGAGAGACCCTGGATCTGGGGTTCTTCAAGCACTCACTTGAGGGCACACTCACTTGCCAGCAGGCCTAATCAGAAAGTACAGAAGTTCCCCCTATTCTCTACTCTTTGACATGGACCTGCAGGGGCAAATGGGAGTGTAGGAGATCCATCAGCTCAGTGGTGTTCACTGTTTGTCTGCTGGCAGGGAGACTCTTATTTGGGGTAGCCGCTTCCATTGTCTCAGTCAGGGAGCATGGAGGCTCCTGTTAGGGCTAGCTGCCACCCTGCCTGCCACCCTTGCCTGGGAGGCTGGTACAGCCACCTGCTGGGAGGCCCTGTGAGGCCTGTACAGCTGCCAGCTGCTGCTGCAGACCTGGAAGGCTGCTACAGTTGCCTGCAGCCACAGAACTGTGAGGCCTGTCTCTGCTGTCTCTGTTATGGAACAGAGAGGTCTATGCTTTGAGCAGGGGCATTGCAGGTTGCCTCTGCAGAGAAGGGAGGCCTATCAAGGGGAAGTGCAGGGGGATTGAATATTTGCCACTCTCAGTCCTCAGAGACATCCATGGGTGACCTTGATCCAAATGTTCTCAGCTCACAGTTGTCCCCTTTCGCCCAGGAAGCCTCAATGTTGAAATTCTGGCTTCAGCTGCCTCTCCACTCACTGATTTCAGAGTTTCTAATTTCCTCTTATAGCCTCCTTTTTTGTGAATAAGTTAGTAAGTTAAAATACTTCAAGACCATTGAAGGACATCTGCTTGCTTCATACAATATCTATTTCGTGCTCTAAGACAACATTATAAATTCCTGTGTATAATTAAGCACACTTTAACTTGCAAAGATGTACTTTTACATTTTCATTGAAATGTAATTCATCCAAAATCTCTATATATGTACATACAAAGATGTGTACACCGAAATAACATATACATGTGTTTATATGTATATGTTTATATCTATATGGTGTATATGTTTATACATATGTGTGTATGTGTGTGCATGTTTATGATAAAACATTAAAATAGGAGCTATATTTTTTACATGACTTAAGCATATAACATTGCAGTGCCTTAATGTTGTGTATCAGTACTGTGTCCTATAGAAACCCCATAGCATGTATTCACTCTAGAAAGCTTAAACTTTATGCTCTCTGAACAGAAACTCTGTCTCTCTCTTTCCTAACTTCTGAAAACCACAATTTTTACTCTCTGTTGTTATGAGTAATCATCAAGTATTTGGTTCTCGATGTTTTGGCAGCTAAGAATTACTCTCCAAATAGTAGATGGTAAAACGTGATTTTCACATTTGATGTGTTCAGATAGAAGGATTTATTTTAGCCCTTAAAGTCATCTTAGTAGGTTAGTCATAGAGTATCTGATCAGTCCATGATATCTGGAATGCAGAATGAACACTGCACATCTTGATGAAGCAGGAAGCAGAAAAATGAGGAAGAAACTTGCCAGGTATAGACGTGGTGATCTATATTTTAGTTTTATGTCTACAGTTCCTCCAAACATTTCCAACATCAACTGAATAAGCTTTTGAAACCAAAGATTATTGAGTGACGATTCAGAACCAAGCCAGAACACCAGGGAATCAAACCATCATCTCACCCGATAGTGAGTCTCTGAGCCAACAAGCCCCAGTCACATCAGTTAGTCTAATGATTTTTCTTCCTGTGAGTAAACACAGAATAAGACAGAAAATTCAGTAACAAATAAAACACATTCTAAATTAACTGAAAAACAGAAGACTTAGAGTTAAGAAAAACAATCATAAAAAGTTAGAAAATAATGTTAATAATAATAGAGATCAAGACAATGTTACAAAAAAAGCCTAGCCCAGATAAATATAAGAAGTAGAACATTGAAAATTAAAATGAGGGACATCTGGGCTGTTTTCAGCTTCTGGCTATTACAAATAAAGCTGCTACAAACATGGTTGAGCAAATGTCCTTATTGTGTACTTGAGCCCCTTTAGGATATATGCCTAGGAGTGGTAGCATCTTTATTTGTAATAGCCAGAAGCTGGAAAAAGCCCAGATGCCCCTCAACTGAAGAATGGATGCAGAAATTGTGGTACATCTACACAATGGAGTATTACTCTGCAATGAAAAATAAGGAAATCATGAAATTTGCAGGTAAATGGTGGGACCTGGAAAGGACCATCCTGAGTGAGCTGTCTTAGAAGCAGAAAGACACACATGGTATATACTCACTCAGATCGACATATAACATAGGATAAACCTACTAAAAATCTGTACATCTAAAGAAACTAATCAAGAGAGAGGATCCTTACTAAAATGCTCAATCCCCATCCTGAAAGGCAAAGAGGATGGACATCAGAAGAAGAAGAAAATAGGAAACATCCTAGGAACCTGCCACAGAAGGCCTCTGAAAGTCTCTGCCCTGCAGACTATCAAAGCAGATGCTGAGACTTATAGGCAACTGTTGGGCAGAGTGCATGGAATCTTATGTAAGAAGTGTGAAATAGTAAGATCTGGAGAGTACAGGAACTCCTCAAGGAGAGCAACAGAACCTGAAAATTTGAACACAAGGGTCTTCCCAGAGACTCATACTCCAACCAAGTACCAGTCATGGAGATAACCTAGAACCCCAGCACAGATGTAGCTCATGGCAGTTTAGTGTCCAAGTGGGTTACATAGTAATGGGAAGAGGGACTGCTTCTGACATAATCTGATTGGCCTGCTCTTTGATCACCTCCCCTTGAGTGGGGAGCAGCCTTACCAGGCCACAGAAGATGACAATGGAGCCACTCCTGATGAGCTCTGATAGACTAAGATCAGAAGGAAGGAGAAGAGGACCTCCCCTATCAAGGGCTTGGGGAAAGGCATGCGTGAAGAAAGGGGAGGGAAGGGGGAACTGGGAGGGGAGGAGGGAGAGGCTTATGGTGAATAAAGTGTAATTAATAAAATAAAAAATAATAATCATAAGCAATGCAGTATCAAAGACTGATACAAAAAATGAAAAAATAAAAATAAAATTAAAATGAACTCATAGAAATTATAATTTTCGATTGTAATGAAAATCTTCATTGACTCTTTAGAGAATAATATAAGAATATTGCACAGAAAGCATAAGGCCTAGAATAAAAGAGCTGTAACAGAAGAGAATGACAAAATCAACATGAAGACAAGATAGGAATATAAATAGTCAAGAGATCTAAATCCAAATAAATAAGATGTATGACATACAGATTCTTTGAAGCATGAGAGATACTGTGCCCATGAACTCTCAACAGCCATGCCTGTCTGTATCACATCCACATAAGATCATACCAGTCACTATTCCAGCATGGATGGGAGAAGGGATCACAAGAACTCACTCTTGGTTGAAGAGCTACAGACAGTGAATGGCTTTCGAGGTAGGGAAAGTTAATTATTTTGAGAGGCAATCTCCATGATAACTTTTCCATGTCCAAGTGTCTACTCCCATGTGCATATGATCAACACAAATTGCACTGTAATTACACTGACTGTAGCTATAGGCAAATCAAAGTTTTTCAACTCCTGGGTGGTTCAGTTATTTTATCTGAATGTATTATTTTGTTATACTTATATAGTCATACCTATTGTTTACTATTCTTATTGTTTTCCTTATTGCTGCAGTTATTGGTGCTGGAACATTTGAACAGACATACCCAATGTGACAGTCTAGTGTAAACCATGCCATGAGAAGGGGAGATTCATAGCTTTGAGGTAGGTGAACTCACCTCCAAAATTGGCTTTTTGGGGCAGGGGGTTCTAAAGATTAGGATATGCAAGGACTGTGTCCTCCTCATCTACCCTAAAGTGAAGGAGTTTATAGTACCAGTTTTACAATGTCATAAGCAAAACATTGAACAGTAAGTGACTGGGATTTATTTTATGAGGGGCACAGATGAACAGATGAATAGTCACCAGGTCTTCTGGTGGGATTGTTGATATGGAGACAGCATGCTAGAAGATGGGTCATGATGTAGATGTTCCATCTCTGAATAGGATCAAAAGAGAAGTCTTGTACTCATGATGTGATGTCACTTGTTCAGGGCGATAGGAAGAACTGCTGTGGGCCTAGACACCTTCTTGCCAAGCATTTTCCCAATACTTCACAAATGAGTAAACTGTAGAGAAGGAACAATATGAAAGAGGAATTTATAATTTTCTAGGTCCCGAATATTAGTTGTTCACTTTAAGAAAAACTGCATCGAAGCTAATAATATTTCACATCAGATGTTCCTCCTATGATCTGGGGGCCTTTCCAAGCTGTAATGAACAATTGTGAGCAACAAAAGAAGCAATTATGGTTCCCACCCTGTCGGATACATTTAAGCAGTGATTTATTACTGTCGGAAGTCTGCTTAGCTCTGCCTTCTAGCCACAGAACAGGTGCCATAAGCATTTCTTAGTCATTCTTCCTCCTGCCAGGTTTTATGTCAGAGCATCATTCATTTTTGGTTCATGCCTGGCACCTGTCCTAAAAGGATTTAAGTCGGCCAGCTGCAGTAAGAACAGCGATTCTAAAAATAACATCCTAAACAGATCCAATAACATGAAAGAAAACCGTCCGTAAGTTGAACACTTCCTCTGTGCTGTTCTCTATGTTTGGTATTTTACAAACACCAACTGACTTTTTCTCACACCATCCATAGGATAAATAATATAAATCCCATAAAATACATAACTGTATCATTTTAACTAATTGAAATTTGCAAAGCCTAAATTCAACTACAAGTACATTAACTATTTTTTAACATGGCCATATGCTTATGACCATCTACTGGGATGTTCAATAGGCTTTGGAAAGATAAACCATGTTTTTATCACAGTAATTTTGGATTTTTTTTCTGTCCATGTTCAACATATATAGTGAAGATCAGGAAAGCTTTAATTAAATGTAAGATACTGGGCATTAGAGCTGGAGAGACTGCCGAGTTAACAGACTGTTCCACTGCTTTTGTAGTGAACCCATGTTTGCTCCTGTGCATCCATGTTGAGTAGCTGATCACCATCAGTAACTACAGCTCCATGCGATACGACATCTTTTTCTGGCTTCCTTGGACACCTGCATTCATATGCACACACCAAAAGACATACACATTTACATGCAATTTGAAAATAATAAAAATAAATATTTAAAAACGTACGGGACATACAAGAGTACTCCCCAGTCTCTTTCCTGTGTTCACGACCCTCTTTCTTCCTATTCTTCTACCAGTGTGGGTGAAATCTACAGCCCACACCAGGCATCTCTAACAGAGACTGCTTGCTCTGCTGAGACACTCAGCACTAGCTATAGGGCAGAGAAGCTCTTGTTTGCTAGAGACTTAAGCAATTCAGCTCCCTTTCCTTCTTTCAAATAAAGGACTGTCTGCACCAAAAATAATTCCATTTTAAAAATAACAGTTGAATATCATGATGTTTGTCCAATCAGCCCACTACATACCATACTGCAGGATAGGGTGATTGGTTTTTTTTTTTTTTTTCCTTAAAACAAATCTGTTGCATGCCTTGGATAATTTTAGAGGCAGCGATAGCTTTCAGTATGTTAACACATTCTCAAAAGAGAAAGAAAAATGGAGAAAAAGAAGCATCTAAGTTAAATTAGCCACCTGTATTTATGTTGTCAACTTAATCTCAATTATACAATGTCCGCATGACCAAACTGCTAGGAGTTTATAAAAATTTCAGTAATAAAACAGTTCTTTCATGATGAAATGGTTACTCCTTAGCAGATGAAATTGGGTAGGTGAAATACATCTTAAGTAGTGTCTCTAATAGACTTACATGACTCTATATATAACAACTACTGCACTCTATTTTTCAGGAAGTGCTGGCTGTGGGGGAGCCCATGCTTTCCAAAAAGAAGTCATCTGGATCTATAATGTTATGCCTTGACTCCTGACCTCAAAAACCTACACACTGCAATCTAGGAAAACACAGATAAAGATTTCCTTCACAAGAGGGTATGCTGTGATGTAACAAGGAGAAGACAAACAGAATGAGGACAATTGTGTGCCCCAGAAATCCACAGAGTTTCAGCAAAGGGGATGGCGGTAGAATGTAATAATGAGACCATCGCAGGCTGAAAGAGATGTTAGTACAGACAGAGAGGAAGGGACCCAAGGAGTTATTTCTTGTTATACTATGTCTCCTGCCTCACTCATTTCCAACAGCACAGAAAGAAATGTTTTATTCTTGTTGCTTACTACTCATATTTATTAAATAATGTTCCCCCCATCCCCACAAAACCCCCATTTGTCTTTTTGTGGCATTATTATCTCTTTTCCTTGATATCTGAACTATTGTTCCCAGCAGTGCTGTTTCCTCATATCTTCTGCATGATGTCATATTGGACCCAGATTTTTGTATTTATGGATGATTCCATTTGCAAACCCATTTTTCAAAATGTTTGGCTCAGGTGGCTGATATCTTCTTTTATTGTGAATTACAGGAAAAAAAATGATGGTTGTACTATTAACTTTTAAGCTTAAGAGATATCCTGCGATCCACTAATACCTATGTGCATATTACACATCACTGTCCCAAAACCTTATTCCTAAATTTCTAGGTCATGTAACCTTCAATGGTATCCATTAAAATGAAGGTCCTCTGAGCTGACTGATGCACAGAATTGTGTTTCTCAAGCCATCTTCCCAGTCTGGCTGTCATTTTCTTTTATATTGCTAATTAAGTTATCAGACCATCCACTGAATAATAGAACTTACCTCCTCCTGAGTTGTTGGATTTAGATATGATTTGACATCAGTCTGTTTTCATCTCCTTCTCTGATGTCCAAATTTTTGACTTTTGAAGATCAAATCTAGTGCTTCATGTGAAAGCATAAGATAACCGTTAATGAATAAAGTGATTTGCCACATGCATGCATGATCACATAAAGAGACTTCAACAGCATCTGTAGGTTGCACTAGAAAGTGAAGAATGAGTTATTTAAGTCTAATAGCACATCCTCTAATTTGTATTTCATTTTACCAGGCAACCTGTTTAGGTTAAAAAAAAAAATCCCTGGAACTTGAATCTTCACCTCAATTTCACCTGATCACATTGACACTGTTTAAGCTGGTTTCTGAGAGACACACATCTTACTTGGTGATCAGAAAGATCATTTGCATTTATTTTAGAAGTAAGAAACTTCTGTCACTAAGGCATACTATTTCAGCCACTGCAAAGTTTAACTTCACAATCTGCTTTTCATTCACAACTAAAAGTACACTTTGTTGCAAAAATAAAGGCTCAGACTAACTCATCTTAAATCCTCGGCACTAACTCTCATTTGCCATTCTTTTTTAGTGAGAGACAGTTGTGCCATGTATCACGTTGATTCCCAGACACACGGAGCAGTACTCCACCATCCAGCCAAGAGATGCTCTTGACAGAGCTTATGAATATTTACAAGCAGGATTAATAAAGATTATAAGGAGCCTCTTGTCAGGTGGGATTATGAGTTGCTGCTTAATGGGGTATAGGTCAGTTTAAATTGTCCCATTAACCAGCACTTCCAGAAGCTTTTGTATGTCTCATATGAAGCCAGGAACATTTGGACTGTATTAGCATTATTGTTACAATGGATGCTGTGTGTGCATTGGTGGATACTTTAGACTGACCCATGTTATTCCACTGGTGCCTCAGGAACTTCTGCTGTGGTGCTTTTATTGATGGACCTGTAAAGAGTGAGAGAATGTGAACAAATCCCTCATACTCAAACTAATAGAGAGGGCTAAGACTTAAACTCTTGACTCTGTGGTTTCAAAGCCACGCACCGCACCATACTTTTTTATTTTTTATTTTTTTATTTTTATTTTTTTTTCTTCTTCTCAACGCATTTTATTCAGGAACCTTGAACAATCTTCTGACCCTGGGGAAAGCCAGCCCACAGCTTAAATAGCCTCTGGGTAGCCAACCCAGGCGTGCCTCGTAGGCTATGCAGATAGGTCCACATACACTGAAGCAAGCCAGATCCTCAGCCTTAGCCAAATATGGAGTTGTTTGTGACAGAGAGCACTCACCATCAGGAAGGTGGAAGGCAGAAACCAGCTCCATCTTTAAGGCATGGCATTCCGCAGCTCTCTACAGTTCCCCCTTTTTGTTTTATACGCATCAGGCAAGAGTAGAGGTTTGATCTCTGATATTAGAAATAAATTGGGACTTTTTACCAATGTTCATTTAGGTGTCATCCACCCAAAGAGCATCAGACCCGTCCGATACCTTTTTCTCAGAGGCGGGACCTGGGGCATCAACCCGCATGCAATCAGACATGCTCTTCTCTGGGTCCAAAGCGGCTGACCCTGAGTGCAGTGCTTAGCCTCGCATCCTGAGCATAACATTTTAGCTTTTTATGGTAGCCAACCATGCTTGGGGAGACTGTCCTGCTTCAATGGCTGTAAAGGTCTGAATGGTCATGGCTGCATCGCGCTGTTGTGAGACTCTAATCTTGCATATATACCACAGGCAAACCAAGGAGACGAACACCAGAAGGCCTGCTAATGCTCCCATGCCCGCCCATTCCTTCAGATGATTCATGGCTGCAGCAATCCATGATGATAATCCTGTGGCTAGTCCTGCGTCCACTCTGGTAGAATTTGCCGTAACAATGGCCACTCTCAGTTGCTCCATCGTAGTATCGAATCCTTCAGTCCAATTACCTAAAATATCGCTAGACAATTGTTTAGACAGATTTGCAGCACGGGAAAGATTCTCATATTATATGCTAGTGACACAAAGTCCAGCATACTTCCATTGACAGCCAAGTTGAGCGATTTGCCAAAGGGTATCAATTTGCTCCTGCAAGAGGTCAATCCTCTGATTGAATACCATCAAGTCTCCTTTTAGTTGAGTATTAATTCCTTTTTGTACATCTAGAGCATGAGCTACATTGGCTAAAAGATTATTTAGGGTCTGAGCAGTCTGCATAGTATGACTTATGGCTCATGCCGCCATGGTAGCTCCAACAGCCGCCAATGAGATGGCAGTAACAATGGCGGCTGTAATTCCAAGATCCCTTTTCTGTCTGAAGAGAGTCATAGTGTGAGGGGCATCAACGGGCACAGGCACCCAGCAAGGCATGCGAGTAACCAGGGCATACCTAAATTCGCTAGCATTCCGGCATTGGGCAAGAAAGCAAGTATCATTACCACAATTACTTGGCTCTATCTGGCTATCAATGAATAAAAATGGGGGTTATAAACAAACAGGTGTGGGCTTATAGGAAATATTATGAGAAGCCTTAACCCCCTCGTTGGAACATCCTGCATCAGTTCTAGAACTAGCAGTGGTGGTGTCCGAGGTCTGGGTAGGTTCAGGAGACCATTGCCCCCGGGGGCGAGAAGTACTCTATGTAAATAGACTAACTTCATGTTTTCCTCCACTTTTGAAAGTCATTTAAGGTTCTTAGATTATCTTTTCCTTTTTTTTTTTAATTTTTCGTCAATTACATTTTATTCATTCTGCATCCCCCCATATGCCCCTCCCTCCTCCCCTCCCAATCCCACCCTCCCTCCTCCCTCTGCATGCATGCCACTCCCCAAGTCCACTGATAGGGAGGTTCTCCTCTCCTTTCTGATCTTAGTCCATCAGTTCACATTAAAAAGTGGCTGCATTGTCCTCTACTATGGCCTGGTAAGGCTGCTTCCCCCCCAGGGGGAGGTGATCAAAGAGCAGGCCAATCAGATTATGTCAGAGGCAGTCCCACTTCACATTACTATGTAACCCACTTGGAGACTGAGCTGCCATGGGCTACCTCTGTGCAGGGGTTCTGGGTTATCTCTATGAATAGTCCTTGGTTGGAGTATGAGTCTCTGGGAAGTTCCCTGTGTTCAAATTTTCCTGTTCTGTTGCTCTCCTTGTGGAGACCGTGTCTTCTCCAACTCTTACTATTTCCCAGTTCTTACATAAAATTCCATTCACTCTGCCCAACAGTTGCCCATCAGGCTCAGCATCTGCATTGATAGTCTGTAGGGCAGAGGCTTTCAGAGGCCCTCTGTGGTAGGTTCCTAGGTGGTTTCCTATTTTCTTCTTCTTCTGATGTCCATCTTCTTTGCTTTTCCGGATGGGGATTGGACATTTTAGTTAGGGTCCTCTCTCTTGCTTAGTTTCTTTAGATGCACAGGTTTTAGTGGGTTTGTCCTATGTTGTATGTCTATATGAGTGAGTATATACCATGTGTGTCTTTTTGTTTCTGGGACAACTCACTCAGGATGATCCTTTCCAGATCCCACCATTTACCTGCAAATTTCATGATTTCCTTATTTTTCATTGCTGAGTAATATTCCATTGTGTAGATGTACCACAATTTCTGCATCCATTCTTCAGTTGAGGAGCATCTGGGTTGTTTCCAGCTTCTGGCTATTACAAATAAAGCTGCTACAAACATGGTTGAGCAAATGTCCTTTTTGTGTGCTTGAGCCTCTTTTGGATATATGCCTAGGAGTGGTATGGCTGGATCTTGGGGAAGCACTATTCCTAGTTGTCTGAGAAAACGCCAGATTGATTTCCTTAGTGGTTGTACAAGTTCAAATTCCCACCAGCAGTGGAGAAGGGTTCCCCTTTCTCCACAACCTCTCCAGCATGTGTTGTCACTTGAGTTTTTGATCTTGGCCATTCTCATGGGTGTAAGGTGAAATCTCAGGGTTGTTTTGACTTGCATTTCCCTAATGGCTAGTGAGGTTGAGCATTTCTTTAAGTGCTTCTCTGCCATTCGGTATTCCTCTACAGAGAATTCTCTGTTTAGCTCTGTTCCCCATTTCTTAAGTGGGTTACTTGGTTTGCTGCTTTTCAGCTTCTTTAGTTCTTTATATATACTGGATATGAGTCCTCTGTCAGATAAAGGGTTGGTGAAGATTCTTTCCCAATCTGTAGGAGGTCGCTTTGTTTCGATGATGGTGTCCTTTCCTTTGCAGAAGCTTTTCAGTTTCATGAGGTCCCATTTATTGATTGTTGCTCTTAGAGCCTGTGCTTTTGGGGTTCTGATCAGGAAGTTTTCCCCTGTACCAATGAGTTCTAGGGTATTCCCACTTTTTTTTTTTCAAGCCGATTTAATGTGTCTGCTTTTATGTTGAGGTCTTTGATCCACTTGGACTTCAGTTTTGTGCTGGGTGATAGGTATGGATCTATTTTCTTTTTTCTACATGTAGACATCCAGTTGGACCAGCACCATTTGTTGAAGATGCTATCTTTTTTCCATTGCATGGTTTTGGCATCTTTGTCAAATATCAGGTGTCCATAAGTGTGTGGGTTTATTTCTGGGTCTTCTGTTCGGTTCCATTGATCCACCATTCTGTTTCTATGCCAATACCATGCAGTTTTTAAAACTGTTGCTCTATAGTACAACTTAAGATCAGGGATGGAGATACCTCCAGAAGATCTTTTATTGTAGAGGATTGTTTTAGCAATTCTGGGTTTCTTGTTATTCCATATGAAATTGAGAATTTTTCTTTCCAGGTCTGTAAAGAATTGTGTTGGTAATTTGATGGGCATTGCATTGAATCTGCAGATTGCTTTTGGTTAGATGGCCATTTTTACTATGTTAATCCTACCAAGCCATGAGCATGGGAGATCTTTCCATCTTCTCATATCTTCTTCTAGTTCTTTCTTCAGAGATTTGAAATTTTTTTCATACAAGTCTTTGACTTCCTTGGTTAGGTTTACTCCAAGGTACCTTATGTCATGTGTGGCTATTGTGAAGAGTGTTGTTTCCCTAATTTCTTTCTCAGCCCTTTTGTCTTTTGTATACAGGAGGGCTACTGATTTTTTTGAGTTAATTTTGTATCTGGCTGAAGGTGTTTATCAGCTGTAGGAGTTCCCTGGTAGAGTTTTTGGGGTCACTCACGTATACTATCATATCATCTGCAAATAGTGATAATTTGACTTCTTCCTTTCCAATTTGTATCCCCTTGATCTCCTTCAACTGTCTTATTGCTCTAGCAAGGACTTCCAGAACTATGTTGAAGAGATATGGAGAGAGTGGGCAGCCTTGTCTTGTCCCTGATTTCAGTGTGATTGCTTTAAGTTTCTCTCCGTTCAGTTTGATGTTGGCTATAGGTTTGCTGTATATTGCCTTTACTATGTTTAGATATGTGCCATGTATCCCTGATCTTTCCAATACTTTAAACATGAATGGATGTTGGACTTTGTCAAATGCTTTTTCAGCATCTAGTGAGATTATCATGTTGTTTTTTTGCTTTCAGTTTGTTAATATGGTGGATCACATTGATGGATTTCCGAATATTGAACCATACCTGCATACCTGGGATGAAGCCTACTTGGTCATGGTGGATGATATCTTTGATGTGTTCTTGTATTCGGTTTGCGAGTATTTTGTTGAGTATTTTTGCATCAATGTTCATAAGGGAGATTGGCCTGAAGTTCTCTTTTTTGGTTGGGTCTTTGTGAGGTTTAGGTACCAAGGTGACTGTGGCTTCATAGAATGAGTTTGGTAATGTTGCTTCTGTTTCAATTTTGTGGAATAGTTTGAAGAGAACTGGAATTAGCTCTTTTTTGAATGTTTGGTAGAATTCTGCGCTGAAACCATCAGGTCCTGGGCTTTTTTTGGATGGGAGACTTTCGATGACTGCTTCTATTTCCTTGGGGGATAAAGGACTATTTAATTGATTTACCTGGTCCTGATTTAGCTTTGGTAAGTGGAATCGATCAAGAAAATTGTCCATTTCATTTAAATTTTCAAATTTTGTTCCATATAGACTTTTGAAGTAAGTCCTAATGATTGCTTGGATTTCCTCAGTGTCTGTAGTTATGTCCCCCTTTTCATTTCTGATTTTGTTGATTTGGATGGTGTCTCGCTGCCTTTTAGTTAGCTTGGCTAAGGGTTTGTCGATCTTGTTGATTTTCTCAAAGAACCAGCTCTTGGTTTCATGATTCTTGATTCTTTGAATTGTTTTATTTGTTTCTAATTGATTGATTTCAGCCCTGAGTTTGATTATTTCCAGCCGTCTGCTCCTTCTTGGTGTGTCTGCTTCTTCTTTTTCTAGGGTTTTTAAGTGAGCCATTAAGTTGCTTTAATGCGCTGTCTCAGATTTCTTCTTGAAGGCACTTAGTGCTATGAACTTTCCTCTTAGCACTGCCTTCATTGTGTCCCACAAGTTTGGGTATGTTGTGTCTTCATTTTCATTGAATTCCAGGAAGATTTTAATTTCTTTCTTTATTTCTTCCCTGACACAGCTGTCTTTTAGTAGCAAGTTGTTCAGTTTCCATGTGCGTGTAGGCTTTTTGCTATTTCTGTTGTTACTGAGATCCAGCTTTATTCCTTGGTGATCAGACAGGATACAAGGGATTATTTCAATCTTCTTGTATCTGTTGAGGCTTGCTTTGTGACCCACTATGTGGTCTATTTTGGAGAAGGTTCCATGAGGTGCTAAGAAGAAAGTAAATTCTTTTGTGTTTGGGTGTAAGGTTCTGTAAATATCTGTTTGGTCCATTTGATTCATGACCTCTGTTAGATATATTGTTTCTTTGTTTAATTTCTGTTTTGTTGATCTGTCCTTTGTTGAGAGTGGGGTGTTGAAGTCTCCCACTATTAGTGTGTGTGTATCTATGTGTGGTTTAAGTTTTATCAATGTTTCTTTCACAAATGTGGGTGCCCTTGTATTTGGTGCATAGATGTTCAGGATTGTGATGTCTTCTTGGTGGAATTTTCCCTTGATGAGTATGAAGTGTCCTTCCCCATCTCTTTTGATTAATTTTGGTTGAAAGTGTATTTTATCAGATAGTAGAATGGCTACTCCTGCTTGCTTCTTGTGTCCATTTGCTTGAAAAGCCATCTTCCATCCCTTTACTCTCAGGTAATGTCTATCTTTGTGACTTAGGTGTGTTTCTTGTATACAACAGATTGCTGGGTTTTGTTTATGCATCCATTCTGTTAGTCTGTTTCTTTTTATTGGAGAATTAAGTCCATTGATATTGAGAGAGATTAATGACCAGTGGCTGTTAGATCCTTTGAATTTGATGTTGGCTGTGGTCATACAGTTGTGTGTTTGGTTGCTTTTTGTTTTACTGTAGTGGGGTTATTTCTTACCTGTGTTTTCTTGAATGTAGTTAGTTTTGTTGGGTTGTATTTTCCCTTCCAGTGTCTTCTGTAATCCTGGATTTGTATGTAGGTATTGTTGAAATTTGTTTTTGTCATTGAATATCTTGTTTTCTCCGTCTATGAGGACTGAGAGTTTTGCAGGGTATAGTAGCCTGGGCTGACATCTGTGTTCTCTTAGGGTCTGCATGATATCAGTCCAGGGCCTTCTGGCTTTCATAGTCTCTGTTGAAAAGTCAGGTGTGATTCTAATGGGTTTGCCATTATATGTTACTTGGCCTTTTTCTCTTGCAGCTTTTAGTATTTTTTCTTTGTTCTGCATGCTTACGGTTTTGATTATTATGTGGCAGGAGGATTTTCTTTTATGGTCTAATTTATTGGGTGTTCTATAGGCCTCTTGTATTCTTATTGGACTCTCCTTTAAGTTGGGGAAATTTTCTTCAATGATTTTGTTGAAAATATTTTCTGGGCCTTGGTGCAGGGAATCTTCTTTTTCACCTATTCCTATTATTCTTAGGTTTTGTCTTTTTATGTTGTCTTGAATTTCTTGGACGCTCTGTGTCAGGAATTTTTTAGATTTAACATTTTCTTTGACAGATACATCTATTTCTTCCATTGTATCTTCCACCCCTGAGATTCTTTCTTCCATTTCTTGTAGCCTATTGGTTATGCTAACCTCTGTAGTTCCTGCTTTCTTCCCTAAGTTCTTTCTCTCCACAATTTCTTCCATTTGTATTTTTTTTTTAATTTTTCCAATTCCATCTTCAGGTCTTGAGCTATTTTGTTGGTTTTCTTCCCCTGTCTGCCTGTATTTTCATGTTTTTCCGTCAATTCCTCCAGCTGTTTGTTTGAACAAACCACTGTTTCTTCTATTTCATTCAGTGATTTAAGCATTTCCTCTCTAAGTGCCACAGACTGTTTGGCTGCAGCTTCCCGTATTTCTTCATGGATGGCCATAATCTCCTTGTCTTTAATTTCCTCCATTTCTTTACGGATAGCCATGATCTGTTTGTTTTTATCTTCCTCTAATTCTTTTCGTATTTTATTTATTTCCTCTGTTATCTTCTTCTTGAGCATAGATGTTAGGTCATCTCCTTGAATTTCATTTATGCTGGGTGCCTAGGGCTATTTGCCCCTGGATAACTGGGTTCTGGAGATGCCATATTGCTCTGGCTTTTGTTGGTTGAACTTTTACGCTGTCCTCTACCCACTGGGCTATCTTAGTTGTTTGAATTTAGTTTCTGGTTGTTCCTGGACTCTTGTAGTGGAGAGAATCCCTTTGGCAGGAAGATGGTTTTTCCTGAAGGAAGCCTTCCCAGCTTTTTGGGTATAGTCACTGGATGTCTGGTGTTTTTCAGGAGTTGCTACAGCTCACCTCAGGCATAGAGACCTGGGTAGTAACTATGGTCCTGATTAGTCAAGAGGGCTCTCCTCTCACGGGGAGATGTTCTGGAGACAGCTGCCCTCCTTGTGGGTTTCTTGCTATAAATTTAGTGATCAGCTGCTGTAACCTGTGTGTCCCGTGGTTTGGTAGGTTTTGTTAGGGATGACTGGTTGCCCCTTGGAGCAGTATCTGGGGGTTGATCTCAGGGTTCCTGGTCTTTTGTAGGTCTGAGGTTGGAGCTCTGTGCTCCAGAACCCAAGAGGTAATCTGTGGCGGGTGAGTACTGCTCTGGTGTCTTGGGGCACACAGATCTGCCTGTAAGGTGTAGTTGGTACCAAGCAGGTCTCTGGGCTGGCGGAGCGTGCGCCCACCTGCTAGTCTGCGGTAGCTGAGTTTCCAATCACTCTGTGCTCCTGTTTGGGCTCATATCTGTGATGGCTGGTTGTACTCACCTGTTTGCGATCTGCAGGCTGCTAGACTTTCCCTAGGTGACCCCAGCAGCATGGTTTCTTCCTTCCCTGTGGGGTCCTTTCTGGACAGGGGTTCCCAGTCCCTGTTGTACTGGGGCGTGCAGCTTGTCTGTACTGCTGAGTGCACAGCTCTCTGAGCATGGCAGGAGCTTAGCTGTAATGGCGGCGGGCAACCGCCGTCCCGGAGACCTTCCGGGGAAATACTGGGTGACCTGTGATCAGACCTGCAACCTTGCTTCCCCGTGGGGTCCCCCGCGCCTGGGACTCCCAGCCTCAGGTCCCCTTGTGCCCACGGATCAGCCTGGGAAAGTGATGGGGACATGCAGGCTTAAGGCACCAGCCCGGAGACCCAAAGCCTGCGCCACCTGGGATCTCTTCCTGGTTCTGGCTGTGTAGCCATGAGTGGACCCGACCGATTCCTATGCCATGGGAGCCTCCCCTCATCTGGGAAACACGACCGCTGTGGTTTCAGGACCCAGAGTTCAGTCTCCTGGTCGCTGCATGGAGAGTGCTGTCCTGCTTCTCAGTCATGGTGCTCACCCGACGCTGCCATCTTGGCTCTCCCCCATACTTTTAAATTCACGTTAACCCTTGGTTTCTGGAGGGGTTTTCCCCCAGGCTAGCATGTTTCCTTAAGACAAGGTGGAATCTTTTGAATGTGAAATGTCCCCAATAGGCACACGTGTCTGGACATCTGGTTCCCAGTTGGTGGCACTGTGTGGGACAGTTTTCTGAGCCTTTAAGAAGTTAAACTTTGCATCACTTCCTGTTTGTTCTCTGCTTCCAGTGTGCAGGTAAAATGTAATCAGTCATCTTTCTGCTCCTGCTGCCATGCTGTTTTTCCTGCAATTATGGAGTCTACTTATTTAGAACTGTCAACTGAAATAAACTTTTCCTTAAGCTGCTTGTGGTCATATTATGTTATCTTATCGGGAAAAAAATACACACAGGGAATCATATTTGTCTTTTCTGATCAATAATATGACGTAAAATATTTTATATAATTTCATTATAGAACAATATATACAAACATGTCAAGATTACAACTCAAAATCTGATCATAAAACCTTATGTAACTGGTTCAGTATCAGTGTAGTCTATGGAATCTGAGAAAAAATTCTCTGCTATGTTTTAATTTTTTTTGTCCTGTTGACCATGTTGGTCTTTCACTTATGCAATAATTATTTTTGGAGTATCTAACATATGTCAGGTATCTTTTGAGGTATCTTTTGAGTTATGGCAGAGGAGACAAAATTTATGCCTTCGTGAATTAATTCTATTCTAAAGATGAGGAAATTGAAATTATTATGAATGTCTCCATCATTAGATATTGAAATGTTATGAACCATTAAAATAGAATGGGGTATAGGCATGAGTATAGGCTTTCCATCATCAATTACTTATTATTAAGAAACTTCACTGAGAAAGAGAAAGAGGAAATAGTAAATGAAAAGTTTTGTAAAGTGTGGCATTGGAAGAAAGCCGATGCTGCTGACCAGACTGAGAAGAAAATTGCCTGGGACTAAAGGATAAAGAATGTAGCACAGAATTGTAGCATCTGCTCAAAATGCTTCTACACTAAAATTGAAGTCATTAGAAGATATTGCATAGAAATAAGATTTTTTTTTAATAGGCCTGGGAGATTATTTTAATTTTAATTTAAAAAATGAATTTTCTACATTTACAAGATACAGCGTGATTTTGGGTGTTTTCCACACATCTTTGCCTCACATGGGAGAATTTCTTTTTTTCTTTTTTTTTTTTCCATGTACATTATTTTGCTTTTGTTTTTTGTTTTTTGTTTTTTTTTCAATGCAGTTTATTCAGGAACATTGAACAATCCTCGGACCCCGGGGAAAGCCAGCCCACAGCTTAAATAGCCTCTGGGTAGCCAACCCAGGCGTGCCACGGGGGCAATGCAGATAGGTCCACATACATGGAAGCAAGCCAGATCCTCGGCCTTAGCCAAATGTGGAGTTGTTCGTGACAGAGAGCACTCACCATCGGGAAGGTGGAAGGCGGAAACCAGCTCCATCTTTAAGGCATAGCATTCCGCAGCTCTCTACAGTTCCCCCTTTTTGTTTTAGACGCATCAGGCAAGAGTAGAGGTCTGATCTCTGATATTAGAAATAAATTGGGACTTTGTACAGATGTTCATTTAGGTGTCATCCTCCCAAAGAGCATCAGACCGTCCGATACCTTTTTCTCAGAGGCGGGACCTGGGGCATCAACCCGCATGCAATCAGACATGCTCTTCTCTGGGTCCAAAGCGGCTGACCCTGAGTGCAGTGCTTAGCCTCGCATCCTGAGCGTATCATTTTAGCTTTTTATGGTATCCAACCATGCTTGGGGAGAATGTCCTGCTTCAATGGCTGTAAAGGCCTGAATGATCATGGCTGCATCACACTGTTGTGAGACTCTAATCTTGCATATATACCACAGGCAAACCAAGGAGACCAACACCAGAAGGCCTGCTAACGCTCCCATACCCGCCCATTCCTTCAGATGATTCATGGCTGCAGCAATCCATGTTGATAATCCTGTGGCTAGTCCTGCGTCCACTCCGGTAGAATTTACTGTGACAATGGCCACTCTCAGCTGCTCCATTGTAGTATCGAATTCTCCAGTCCAATTACCTAAAATATAGCTCGACAATTGTTTAGACATATTTGCAGCACAGGAAAAATTCTCATGTTGTATGCTAGTGACACAAAGTCCAGCATACTTTCATTGACAGCCAGGTTGAGCGATTTGCCATAGGGTATCAATTTGCTCCTGCAAGAGGTCAATCCTCTGATTGAACACCATCAAGCTTCCTTTTAGTTGAGCATTAATTCCTTTATGTACAACTAAGGCATGAGCTACATTGGCTAAATGATTATTCAGGGTCTGAGCAGTCTGCCCAGTATGACTCATGGCTAATGCCCTGGTGGTAGCTCCAACAGCCGTCAATGAGATGGTAGTAACAATGGTGGCTGTAGTTCCAAGATCCCTTTTCTGTCTGAAGAGAGTCATAGCGTGAGGGGCATCAATGGGCATAGGCACCCAGTGAGGCATGCGAGTAACCAGGGCATACCTAAATTTACTAGCATTCCAGCATTGGGCAAAAAAGCAAGTATCATTACCACAATTACTTGGCTCTATCTGGCTAATAATGAATAAAAATGGGGGATATAGACAAACAGGTGTGGGCTTATAGGAAATATTATGAGAAGCCTTAACCCCTCGTTGGAACATCCTGCGTCAGTTCTAGAACTAGCAGTGGTGGTGTCCGAGGTCTGAGTAGGTTCAGGAGACCATTGCCCCCAGGGGCGAGACGTGCTCCATGCCAATTGACTAACTCCATGTTTTCCTCCAATTTTGAAAGTCATTTAAGGTTCTTAAATTATTTTTTCCCTTTTTTCTTAAATTTTTCATCAATTACACTTTATTCATTCTGCATCCCCCCATAAGCCCCTCCCTCCTCCCTCTGCTTGCATGCCACTCCCCAAGTCCACTAATAGGGGAGGTTCTCCTCTCCTTTCTGATCTTAGTCTGTCAGTTCACATCAAAAGTGGCTGTATTGTCCTCTACTGTGGCCTGGTAAGGCTGCTCCCCCCCCCCAGAGGGAGGTGATCAAAGAGCAGGCCCATCAGATTATGTCAGAGGCAGTCCCTCTTCACATTACTATGTAACCCAATTGGACTCTGAACTGCCCTGGGCTACATCTGTGCAGGGGTTCTAGGTTATCTCCATGAATAGTCCTTGGTTGGAGTATGAGTCTCTGGGAAGTTCCCTATGTTCAAATTTTCTTGTTCTGTTGCTCTCCTTGTGGAGACCCTGTCCTCTCCAGCTCTTACTATTTCCCAGTTCTTACCTAAAATTCCGTGGCAAGATTTTATTACTTGTGTTAAAAAATATTCTGATAGGTAAAACTTAGAAGAAACTGGAATTCTGTATCTTGAAAAAACTTTTGAGATTAGGCAAATCAAAGCAAAGAAGAGGGCCAAGGTTAAACATCACTTATTATAGTTCACAGAGCTCACAGGTGAATAATTGATGACTTTTCTCCCCCAAAAGCCTACAGAGCCTTTTTTGGTACTATAAAATCTGCCCAGCAAGACAAAACATTCTTAATCAATGGTAGTTTGATTCTCCATGTCTTGTGACCAAAGTGTCTGGTATCTTCAGCAGCGTGGTTTTACCATCAAGTTCTGAAGGGCAATCAAGAACAAAGCAATAACATATATCATTTTGGGAATCTCTAGGATACCCCCACCCCTAGACTAAAAACTTATTGGGAGGTATCCCTTACCTGACTGTGGAAATTTTACTGGGCAACCTATGGTTTCTAAAAGGAATATTATTCATGTTTATGCTAACTCAAAGTAAACTCATTGTGTGTGTGTGTGTGTGTGTGTGTGCATATCCATTATAAAATGTTAAGTTTACATGCAGCTTATTCAAATACCATAAGTGTCAATTATTCCTATTCTCATACCTTCTTCTGATATACCCTCCCAATACCTTCCTCACTTAAACATCTCGTCCCACTATTCCATGTTTTCTTAAAATTGTCCCATGGGAATGATAGAGGCATAACTTTCATGAGGTCAATCAACTTATTTTCTGATTGGATGGAAGGCCTGGATCACAGGAGAAACTACCTGCCTTGTATTATAAAGAACTCCATGGTTGAGGAGTTCATAGGCTCTAAGACTGAAGGTGATACTAATGTTATATAGAGACACAGTGTTAAACTTTCCTCTAAAGATGTGTATCTTTAACCACATGTTTCTGCATCTCTCAGTCTTCATCAGAAAAGCATTTTTGTGTAATTGAGCAGCAGTTAGTAGAGAAATTCACAATACAAATGTAGAGAATAAGTGACTATGGCTTCAAACAGAACAGCCATATCACACTTCTCTCCCAGGGCTCAGAAAATACCATGAAAGTGGGGATAATAAAATTGTACGAGCCAGAGACTGTGGAGAAGTAGAAAAAAAAAATGTGTTCACTGGACATGACATAGCTACTATATTCATTAAATCACAACAGTTGTGTTTCCCTGTTCAAGAGAAAGCCAGTGATATTCCAGCCTGGAGAGGGATGGGGATGATAAGCCACCATCCCTAGCTGAGTAGATAATGACAGTTGATGGCTGCTAGAGAAAGAGAGTCAGTTTTCTTTAAGGCTGTGGCCTCTTGAAGGTAGACCGTACTGCAATGCATGGCTCTAGTCCTATGTGTGTGTTGTCATAAAAAACTGGAATCAGTGGGTTATTTTTAAAAGAGCATAAAAGTTGGAAAGGGTTTAGATTCGAGAAGTGGATCTTACAGGACTTAAGGGGACTGGGGAGGTGAAAACAATATTTATTGCATGCGTATGTTAAACTATTAAAGAACAGCATCTTATTTAAAAAGAGTATCACTTATCATAGAAAAATCATGCAAAATCTGGACCCCAAATCCTGGTATATAGAAACCCACCTGGATGTTCACATAGCTTCTCAGATTTGGGTGTGGATGAGGTAAGAAGAGACTTAGAGGCGAACAATGATCACTAATGCTGATGAAAATAATTATTTACCACATGCGTTTAGCAAGCTCAAATAAATTTGTGTGGGCTAGAATGTCTTGAATGACCTACAGCAAAGACAACATTACACCCTGGATTACTAATGTAAAATGAATAAGATAATAAAAAGAAAGGCGTGTCATGAGATACTAAATACATTAGGTCATGAAGTGTGTTGATACCAGAGCTGGGACAGCTGCATAAATGCATAGATTAATGCAAAATGTATTAATCCCCCTTAGGTGTGAATTGAGAATTGTATAGATTTCTGGATTGACTGGACCTATAGCAGGTGTTAGTTAACATTATCCAGAGAAAAAGGACATATATGTCATATGTGGGACTTTTTGCAAGGAAGAAGTAGCTCATGTTGATTTAAAGGCCAAATTTAACCACTGGTTCTTTGAAAGTTAGAAGCTCAATAAAAGTATCTATATATCTACAATCTAAACATAAAGGACAAAAGTGTAAGCATCAAAATGAGTCTGAAGACCTGCACATCATCTGGGCAAAGCTCAGTGACTTGGGAAGTTCGAGAGCAGAAAGCACATCCACCCTTTATGCACAGTTTTGTTTTATCTGAGACCTGGATGGGTTGGCAGATGTTCACCTGCATGAGGGATGTTGATAGTCCCCAAATCCATTTATCAATCACAGGTCTCATCTCTTCTGAAGACTAAGAAATCTTATTTTATGAACAATTTGAACATCTTCTGTCCTGGTTCAATGAACGTAACAAGTAGGTCATTACACCAACTTCCCCGCCCTACCTGAGTCTCTATTCCATTGTGTTCCAGGGAAATCGTTATCTTTAGTATTTTTAAGGAGGATATAATACTGCACTTCATGTAAATCCCATGAGCTGCATTGCCTTTTCTCAATGAATATAATTAGGGTTATTGATGTGAGCTATTCATCCCAGAAATGTGCTCATTACATGAACAGTAATTACATGCAGACTTCTTTTTTTTCTTGGCTAAAAGTCTTAAAGCCTAAAGAACTTTTACTTGAATTTCTTGTCTTAATACAGCATTACAAATTGTCCATGAATATTTGAATTTTTAGAGTTTTATTCCTAAAGGCCTGACTTTTCAACATGTTTAGAAAAAAAAATAGTGTCCAGATGTTCTGTCCCTTAAGGATCAGAAATAAGTTATCTTGTTCTGCTAAGGAAGAAACGATGGTGCTTTCTGAGGCTCTTTGGCATGCATTTATTGATCTGCAATACAAAGCATTCCACAGCTTATTTCTGAAAAGGGTAACATGCTGAGGCCATACCCTGTCTTAATCATGTTACCATGTCTTCCATGTTCACAACAGAGATTTGGCTGGCTTAAAATTCTGATGTAAATTATTCAGAATTCTGTTGCTTCCTGACACATGAGTCAATCAGCTTTCCCATCTGTAGAATCAGAATGAGAGTACTTATTCAGAGGGTTCTGAGCACTAAATTATAATAAATTAGGATTTTATGAAGTGGAGGCCTGAAATAGAGAAAATTTTGTTCAAAGATGCCATTCTTAAATTAGTTGTGAAAATGCAGACTGTTCAGAAGTATTAGAACAAATAGTGAAACATCTAAAATTCAGATTGGATCAGCAATTCTTATTTCAGACTGGTATAAGATTAGAAGAGGCGCTGAAAGGTGTCTCAGCACCTAAGAACATGTACTTCTCTTGCAGAGGACCCACATTCACATCCCAGCTCCCATGTTGGTGTCCTAGAACACCCTGTAAATCCACTTTCAAGGAAACTTCTGGCCTCTGTGAAGACCTGCAGTCTTGTACACACACATACACACACAATTAAAAATAAAACATTTTTTAAAGAGAAAAATTAAAGATTTAAACATAAAATAACAAAACTATTAATGTATTAGAATTATTTTATTATTCATTCAACCAGGGTTTACTGAATGCCCACCGTATGTCAGGAACTTGTAAGTACTCAAATATAGTTGTAATCAGACAAAACAGCTGTAATTCTTTCAAATGCTGTATAGTAGGAAAGTCGGAAAATAATCAGTATATACATATATTTTACAAGTAATAAAATACAAATAAATAGGGTAGATAAAAGATTTCTGTGGTTGGAATTGTAGCAGTGAAATACAACTCTGAGTACTTGTTAGTCAAGTTCACATTTGTTTCTTTATTTAATGCTAGGGTGCATGTATGTGTGTGCTTTTATATTTGGGTGTACTTCTTTATACATGTATACGGGAGTACACATGGGCATCTGTGTATGTGTGCAGATTTTAAATATGTGTGTGTTTATCTGGGGAGTGTGCAGGTTTGTGGAAGAGCGAGAAGATAACCACATGTGTGATCCTCAGAAACACAGCTCTCTTAAGACAGGTTTCTTCAGTAGCCTACAGCTCGTCAATTAGGCCAGACTGGTTCAGTGATACCCTGATGATCCTCCTGTCTCCATATTCTCAGTGCTGCCTTTGAAAGTGGGCTCCACAATGCCAAACATCTTCACATGAGTTCTGGGGATCAAACTCAGGTTCTTGTGCCTTCAAGGCAAGCACACCACTGCTGGCACCATCTCCACGCTCATAGGTTAACTGTTAAATAATCCTGTCATAGACAGTTGAGAGAGGTAATATTTAGGTGAACACCTTACTAGTTGTGGAACTTCAGGCTGCCTGAGAAGATGGAGAGAGGACTCCAGACTGACAAAAGACCAAACGCTGTTGAGATTTCCTTTGTGTCCAAGTATGTGGTCAGTTTTGGAGAGGGTTTCATGAGATGCTGAGAGGAAGGCATATTATTTTGGGTTTGGATGGAATGTTCTGCAGGTATCTGTTAGGTTCGACTGACTCATAACTTCTGTTAGTTTCATTATTTCTCTGTTTTGTTTCTGTCTCAAAGATCTGTCCATTGGTGAAAGAGGTGTGTTGAAGTCTCCTGCTATTAACATGTGGGGCTCGGTATGTGATTTAAGCTTTGGTAACCTTAAATCTTTTACAAATTTGAGTGCCCTTGTATTTGGGTCATATATGTTCAGAATTGAGACATCATTGTGGTATATATTTTTTTTCTTTTATGAGTATGAAGTGCCCTTCCCAATCTCTTTTGATTAATTTTAGTCAAAAGTCTATTTTGTTAGGTATTAAAATAGCTATTGCAGCTTGTTTCTTGTGTCCATTTGCTTGGAAAATTTCTACCATTATTGCTGAGGTATATTTATTGTATGCAACAGAATGACGGGACCTGTTTGTGCATTCATTCTGTTAGCCTGCATATTTTTATTGGGGAGTTGAGGTCATTGATGTGGAGAGATTTTTTTTTTAATTTTATATTTATTAATTACAGTTTATTCACTTTATATCCCACCCGTAGCCCCCTCCCTTTGCTCCCTCCCAATTCCAACCTTTCTCTCTGTTCTCCACCCATGCCTCTCCCCCAGTCCACTTTAGGGGAGGTCCTTCTCCACTTCCATCTGATCTTAGTCTATCAGGTCTCATCAGGAGTGGCTGCATTGTCTTCCTCTGTGGCCTGGTAAGCCTGCACCCCCCTCAGGGGGAGGTGATCAAAGAGCCAGCCATTGAGTTCATGTCACAGACAGTCCCTGTTCCCATTACTAGGAAACCCTCTTGGGTACTGAGATGCCATGGGCTACATCTATGCAGGGGCTGTAGGTTATCTCCATGCATGGTCCTTGGTTGGAGTATCAGATCAAGAGGATACAAATTGGAAAGGAAGAAGTCAAAGTATCACTATTTGCAGATGACATGATAGTATACATTAGTGACCCCAAAAATTCTACCAGGGAACTCCTAAAGCTCATAAACACCTTCAGCAAAGTGGTTGCTATACAAAATTAACTAAAAAAAAAAAATCACTAGCTCTCCACTATACAAAAGACAAAAGAGCTGAGAAAGAAATTAGGGAAACAACACCCTTCACGATAGCCACAAAGGACATAAATTACCTTGGTTTGACTCTAACCAAGCAAGTCAAAAACTTGTATGAAAACAATTTCTAGTCTGTGAAGAAAGAAATAGAAGAAGATATCAGAAGATGAAAAGATCTCTTATGCTCATGGCTTGGCAGGATTAACATAGTAAAAATGGCCATCTTACCAAAAGCAATCTGCAGATTCAATGCAATTCCCATCAAATTGCCAACACAATTCTTTACAGACCTTGAAAGAAAAATTCTCAACTTCATACGGAATAACAAGATGTTGAGAGATATTAACAACCAGTTGTTTTTAATTTCTGTTAATTTGATGTTGGTGGTGGTAGAGTGTGTGTGTATGTGTATTTCCTTTCTTTCGGTTTTGCAGCTGTGGGGTTGTTTCCTGTGTTTTCCTGGGTGTAGTAAACCTCCTTGGGTTTTCCTTCTAGTATCTTCCATAGGGCTGGTTTTGGGCTAGGTACTGTTTAAATTTGGTTTTGTCATGGAATATCTTGTTTTCTCCATCTATGGTGATAAAAGTTTTCTGGGTACAATAGTCTGGGCTGACATCTGTGATTTCTTAGTGCCTACATGACATCTATCCAGGCCCTTCTGGCTTTCATAGTCTTTGTTGAGAAGTCAGGTGTAATTCTGATAGCTTTGCCTTTATATGTGATTTGGTCATTTTCCCATGTAGTTTTTAATATTCTTTCTTTGTTCTGTACATTTAGTGTTTTGATAATTATGTGACTAGACAATTTTATTTTCTGGTCCAATCTATTTGGTGTTTTGTAGGCTATTTGTATGTTTATAGGCATTTTTCTTTAGGTTGGGCAAGTCTTCTTCTGTGTTTTTGTTGAAAGTATTTTCTAGGCCTTGGAGTTTTAAACTGCCCTCTTCTCCTCCTTCTCCTTCTTTTCTTCTTCTTCTCCTATTCCTACTATTTTTAGGTTTGGTCTTTTCATATTGTTCCAGATTTCTTGGATGTTTTGTGTCAGGAACGGTTTAGATTTATCATTGTATTTGGCTGATGTATTGATTTCTTCAATTGTATCTTCTACACCTGAGATTCTCTCTTCTGTTGTATTCCATTTAGTGATGCTTGTGTCTGTCGTTTTTGTTCTCTTCTCCAGGTTTTCCATCTCCAGAATTGCTTGGGATTGTGTTTTCTTTATTGCTTCTATTTCTATTTTTAGGTTCTGGTCAGTTTTATTTATTTCCTTCTCCCATTTGGTTGTATTTTCTTCTATTTCTTTAACGAATTTACTCAGTTCCTTTACCTGTTTGATTGCATTTTTCTGTGTTTCCTTAAGGGATTATTCAATTCCTTTACCTGTTTATTTGTATTTTCCTGGAGTTTTTAAGGGATTTATTTTCTTCTTTTAAGGCCTCTGTCATTTTTATAACCTCAGATTTAAGATTATTTTCTTGTGCTTCCAGTGTGATAGTATCCTCAGGACTTGCTGTGGTGAGATAGTTGGGTTTTGGTGCTGTCATATGGCCCTGGGTTTTGTTGCTGGTGTCATTGCGCTGACCTATAGCCATTTGGTTGACTCTGTTATTAGCAGGCCTGGTGGTCTCTGATGGTAATACGTCTCAGTGGTTATAAGTAGAGCTCTTGTTCATAGGCCAAAGTTCTCTGGTTTGCCTGCTGCTTCCTGATCATTCTGGTCTCCAGGGCCTCAGATACTGCTGGGTCCTGGGAATGGCACAGGCCTGGAAACTGCTGCTTCCTGGTCCCTGCTGATCTTAGGAGCTGCAGTTCAGGGTGTTTCCTGGAGAATGATGTAGGAAAGGGAACTAGGATGTGGGGCACACAGACTAAGCCAAGAACAGAAGGTCCTGGGCAGCACTAGCCACTGTTGCTGGCAGGTTGTGGCAGGCTGATAAATGGGGGGGGTACTCTTACCTGCTGCTCACTTATCCATGCTGTTTTGGGGGGCTGCAATCGGGGTGAATCTTGGGGAAATGTCGCAGGCCTGGGAAGTGGGATGTCCAGGGGAAGTGGAGCACAGATGACCTTGGGCAGCCCTGACCAATGTTGCTGGCAGGCTGTGGCACGCCAGTAGATGAGGGGCCAAATGTAAGTATTAAGGTGCAAGATCTACTTTAGAATCCTTAGTTCTAGAAATGTAGAAAAATAATTAATAAAATTAAATTATTTCCATTATTAAATATAAATTAGAAGTTAAGGAAGCCAACATCAGTCTACTTTATAGAATGAGAAGAATCTTAATGCATGAAGGAAATATAAAAAGACACAAAAAGTTCTTCAACCCAGACAAAGCACCACTCAGATGTCATTCAGGCTTACTATTTTATACCTATTGTCTTACAACAACAAAAATAGTGTTTCATGTACTATTTCTTTAAAAGAAAATGAAAAGTTCAATGGTCAGGATCCTTTGAGAGAAAACATGTAAACATGTGCAAACCCACATGAATAGCATTATTGATCAAAACTATAAGTTCTTGTGAATATTGTTCAAAAATTATAGCTCTGGAAATTTCTCTAAGAGAGTAAACTGATCATACAAGTGATCATACGCAACTTGTTATGTACATAGTTACTCAGTTAAGCAGGTTTTTGGTAACATGAGTTGAGAAACTACTTAGATGCCCATTAATAAGACACAATTTAAACAATTGTGGGAATATCAGGTAATCAGAATCCAGATATCATGCAGGGTTATCTCTAAAAAGTCAGATATTAATAAGACAGATCATATGGCACAATACCTTTTATATATATAAAAAAAACACTGTTGTTTCCAATTGTTTTATTCTAGCTGTAGGAATTCTAGAAGGAAACCAAAGAAACTTAATTAATGGTATTTTTACACAATGGAATACTACTCAGCAATCAAAAAGGAGGAAATCATGAAATTTGCAGGCAAATGGTGAGATCTAGAAAAGATCATTCTGAGTGAAGTATCCTAGAAGGAGAAAGACAAACACGGTATATACTTGCTTATATAGACCTATAAGATATGATAAGCATAATGAAATCTATACACTTAAAAAAGATAATCAAGAGAGTGGACACGGGGTAAGATGATCAATCCTCATTTAGAAAGATAAAAGGGATGTGCATTGAACATATGACAGGAGTCTACTGCAGAAGGCATCTGAAAGACTCTACCTAGCAGTGTTTCAAAGCAGATACTAAGACTCATAACCAAACCTTCGGCAGAGTACAGGGAATCATATGAAAGAGGGGGAGTTAGTATGATGGGGAAAGGATAGGAGCTCTACAAGGACCAAATATATCTGGGCACAGGGTCTTTTCTGAGACTGATATTCAACCAAGGAATACGTATGGATATAAGCTAGAACCTCTGCTCGGATGTAGCCCGTGGTAGCTCAGTAATCAATTGGTTTCCCATAGTAAGGGGAACAAGGACTATTTCTAACAGGAACTCAATGGTTGGCTCTTTGACCTCCCCACCACCCCAAGGGAGGAGCAGTCCTGTTAGGCCACAGAGGAGGACTTTGCAGCCAGTCCTGAAGATACTTGATAAAACAGGGTAGGTGAATGGGGAAGAGGTCCTCCTAATCAGTGAACTTGGAAAGGGGAAGGGTGGAGATGAGGGAGGGAGGGTGGGATTGGGAGGGAATGAAGTAGAGGGATACAGCTGGGATACAGAGTTAACAAAATGTAACTAATAAGAAAAAAATAAAATTAATAACAGAAAAGAATTTTCTAAATAAAAATTAACAACTCTATAATAAAATAAAAAAAATAAAGAAAAGAATGTTTGTTGAGAGAAAGGGGTGGGAGGATAACAAGTCTATTTTTTAACTTTCCTGAACCACCTGTTATTATTTAGCTTACAACTGTATGCAAAGAATAACTGCACATTTATATATATAAAGCATAGTTGGAGAAACACTGCACTCTTCCTTCTTTCTCTAATATATGACTTATTAAGCTATATGATTAACTTTAAAGTTCAGCATTCAGTTCATATCAGCTATTATAATTATTAATATTAAAATTGATATTAATATTAGATATCCTGAGTTCCAGTCCAGTTAAATGTTTGAAGCGCAGCAAGACTTCCTTATTATAGAAAACATTCCCGCTGCATAAAAATTTAATTTCGAGCACACTTCCTCCTTTAAAATCAATGTAACTAAAAACAAATGAACATTTGAGAAGCTCTGTGGCTGTAGCCAATGCTCATAATAGCAGTGGGAACCATTTCCTTCTCTCTGTTTCGTGAATGAAGAGCTGGTCATGTAGAGAGTTTAAAGAATGCCATCATAGACACAGTCATTAGAGTAGGGACTAGGGTATACTCCCAGGCTCTTCATGATTCCAAGGCCCCTGAGGCTCCCTAACTTCAGTGACATTCCCCATCTTCTGAGATTGTAATTAACTCTGAGTCCAAGAGGATTCTCTGTTGCAAGATTAGGTTTCTGCCATTGTCTTCCTCCACTCAGAGGAGGACAGAATCAGAACTGTGAAAGCTGTACTTAATAACACTGTTGCTCATGCCAATTTATTGATCCTGTCATCCAAGACAGCAGTTCTCATACTTAACACAGGTAGTGTAGAGATTTAGATTTCCTGTCATGAATCAAATACCACCTTTTGATTTATGTCTTGACTGTGGGGAACACCCTCAATTGGCCAAATGTTTGCCAGATCCTTTAGAACATCTTTTGAATTTTGTTTATGGTGCTAAAATAATTAGCTAGAAATTTCAAACATGACAACCAGCATCTACAACAGCATCTTCAAGTCTAGGATGGACTAGTTTATTTTCAAAGGACATGGAGAATTTCAATGAATAAATGGGAAATGCAGCTGACCTTGGGGAAATGATGTCAGAACTAAAAAAAAAAAAAGTGAGTTCTATAGATTGGGTTTGAAGTAGCACACTGAATATGGTGGAATATGAAAGCAGATGTCAGGCTCAGAAAAACTGAAAAGAGAACAGAAATAAAGAAATAAGAAAGCCCTGTTATTCCATGAACTTTCTTGTTTTTGAACACATGTTCACTGAACTTGATGGCCATATTAAAATTTTCATTATAGCCTACATTCAAATATGCTTCCATCCTAGACTTGACTATTTCTAATTCACTATCATTAACTTAAACGTTCAGTTCTTGCGATGAAGCTTGCACAGATAATAAGAAGAAAGACAGGAAGGAAAATCCAAGGGAGTCATATAAATTTAGACTTTAGGGTTAAAAGCACTAAAAAATATCACCACTATGCATGGAAGAGCCCAACCCTGAGGGCCAGCTTCCTGGTCATCTGACAGCCCTGTGACTCAAGGCTTACAACATCATCAGGCTCAAAGCTGTGATACCAGGGCCTGTTTTCAAACCTAGGAGAGCAGTCTAGTCTGCAAAGACAGTGGATGGTTAGCATGTAATTATATATAACTCATAAAGAGATTTGCAACTAGATGGCAAACTTACCATCAGCAGCCGGAGCTTAAGGTGAGGAAATGATCCTACACTAAACTTGGCCTTGCTCTCCTTCCTTCTCACACAGCCTTACTCTAGGTTTTCTTATCTACACAGCCATCCTCTCTGTTAGCTGGGACTCCCTCCTTTATTATTTCCAGTTTGTTTTATGTGCTTCTTGTCCACTACATCAGCATTCCCTCCTGATTTGGCCTCAGGAGTCTGCTCTTTTGCAGGTCTCCAGCTTGTCAGAGATGCTCCCTCCATTTCCCTTCTCTCTTCTAGCCCTCTCACCCCCATCCTGTCTCACCCTTCATCTGATTCCCACCCTCACTTCTCTCCCCACTCCGTCTTCTACCCAGTTTCTACTCTTCATCCACTTCCACCGTCTATTCTCTTTCCCCTTCTGAGTGAGATTCAGGCCTCCTCCTTTGGGCCTTCCTTGTTACTTAGATTCTTTGGGTCTGTGGATTGTACAATGGTTTTCCTGTACTATCATGGCTAATATCCACTTCTAAGTGAGTACATTTGACTTACTCAGGATGAAAATGTTAAAGTGAACTCTATTTCTTCTGTGCTAGCTAGAAATAATGAATCAAAAAAATCTTTTCTAGTTCCATTCATTTGCCTGAAAATTGCATGATTTCCTTGTTTTTAATAGCTCAGTGGTGTTCCACTGTTTAAATGTACCACATATTTTAAAATTTTATTTTTTATTTATTACAATTTATTCAATTTGTATCTCAGCCATAGTCCCCCTTCCTAATCCCCTCCCATCCCATCCTACCCTTCCTCCCTCTTCTCCTCCCATGCCCATCTCAAAGTACACTAATAGGGGAGGACCTCCTCCCCTTTCATCTGACCCTAGCTTATTAAGTCTCATCAGGACTGCATTGTCTTTCTCTGTGGCCTGTTAAGGCTACCCTCCCCACTTGGGGAAGGTGATCAAAGAGCCAGCCACTGAGTTCATGTCAGAGACAGCCCCTCTTACCCTTACTAGAGAACTCAATTGGATACTGAGCTGCCATGGGCTAGGGGTTCTAGGGTATCTCCATGAATGGTCCTTGGTTGGAATATCAGTCTCAGAAAAGACTACTGGGCCTATTTATTTTATTTTTTTTGTTGTTTTGTTGCTCTCCTTATGGAGTTCCTGTCCCCTCCAGGTCTTTCTATCTCTCCCTTCTTTTATAAGATTCCCTGCACTGTGCCCAAAGTTTGGCTGTGAGTCTCAGCATCTGCTTTAATACCCTGCTGGGTAGAGTCTTTCAGAGGCCCTCTGTTATAGGCTCCTGTCCTGTTCCCTGTTTTCTCCCTCTTCTGATGTCTGTCCCGTTTGCCTTTCTGAATGAGGATTGAGCATCTTGCCCAGGGTACTCCTTCTTTCTTAGCTTCTTTTGGTGTATAGATTTTAGTTTGTTTATCCTATATCATATGTCTAATATCCACTTATAAGTGAGTATGTACCATATGCACCTGTTTCTGGGATACCTCACTCAGGATGATTCTTTCTAGTTCCCACCATTTGCCTTGCATTTCTAATTCCCACCACTTCCCTTCATTATTTCCTTGTTTTTTAATTGCTAAGTAGTATTCCATTGTTTAAATGTACCATAATTTTTGTATCCATTCCTCAATTGAGGGACATCTGGGTTGTTTCCAGGTTCTGGTTATACAATGAAGCTGCTATGATCATAGTTGAGCAAATGTCCTTGCAGTGTGGTGAAGCATCTTTTGGGTACATACCCCAGAGTGGTATAGTTAGGTCTTGAAACAGAACTATTCCCATATTTCTGAGAAGGCACCATATTGATTTCCAAAGTGCTGTACAACTTTGTACCACCACCCTTACTGGAGGAATGTTTTCTCCACATCCTCACCAGTCATTTGAGTTTTTGATCTTAGCCATTCTGACCTGTGTAAAATGGAAACTCAGGGTCATTTGGATTTGCATTTCCCTGATGACTAATGATGTTGAACATTTTTTAAGTGCTTCACAGCCATTAGAGTTTTCTCTGTTGATAATTCTCTGTTTAGCTCTGTGTCCTATTTTTTTTAAATTGGGTCAATTAATTTGTTGGTGTTTTATATCCAAAACTATTTCTATTTATCTGTCTAATGTTCTGGGAACTATAGCGATTGGCAGGACAATATCAGCAGTCACATGGTCATGGAGACTGCCCAGTGTCTCTCCTATCTTGCTTGATTACTGATGTTCACAGAGTATACCTGGGGTCTTGAGACAAGCTCTTTTGGAAATCTTCCCCAGTCTTCCAACATTTCCAAGGTATAGATCTTCAGTATATTCAGTAACACTAAGCCTGTGATTTCCTATAAAGCTGTGTCATATTTATAAAGATCTTGAAATTCCTACCCTCTGTCAGCACATAAAAGTCTGAGTCACCATCAATATCGCATCCTATATCTCCTCATCAGTCATAAAGGTTTTATTGGCTTCACTAAAAAAACAAAACAAAACAACAACAACAACAAAAAAAACAAAAAAAAATGAAACAAAAAAAACCTTTATCATAAGAAAACAAAAGATATATTGAGTTTGCTTTTTAAAGTGATACTTTGGTGATAGCTAAGTATGAAAATGTTATAGTGAACTCTATTTCTTCTATGCTAATGAGAAATGATAAATAATAATTCTGACAAAAATATTTTAACATGACACCACATTTTCTGACTTCAAATTCTACTTATCACACCATGATACTCAACCTTCTTCTATCTGGTGAGCTGTACCACTAATATTCATGTCAAGAACAAACAACCTTCCATAATTCTCTCCCCATTCCTCTCCAACTTATACTTAAATAATCCCTTTATTTCTTACAGTGTTCCAGAGCTGTGTACCTTGTATTTCTCCCTTTTCTCCTTGGAAAAAGCACATGTGTTTTTGGTTTTATTGCTTTGCTCATAATTTTTAGTTATGGATTAAGGTGCATTAGGCATTGTTTTACTGCTAAGAAACCTCCTTTGTTAAAGAGTTCCAAGGTTGGGCTGAGCTCACCTCCAGTGTTCCCCTGGAACCTTGCTGCTAGTTAGCTTTTTATAACTTATTAATTCCCTTTACTCTGAGACCAGAGCCTTGTGCTGACTGTGATGGAATTCACAGGGTAGATGCTAGTGTATAGTAATTAGCACGTGCATGAGTGGAGAAGACAAAAAGACTGAAGCCGAATCCCCAGGTTTCAGACTCTCCAGAGCTTTGTTGGACAAAAGAGTAGGCACTAAGATTTCAAATGCACAGAACTCCTATGGTGCCCCATGCACAGACTACAAGTCTGTTCTCGCTTCCATGTCATTCCTATCACCAGTACACAGGCAAGGACTCAGAGGTCTGTTGAGGGGGCTTTTCTTAGATTTTACAGCTAGAAGCTGGCTGAGCTGGGATTCAAGTCCATTGCATCGGATGTCTTTCTTACAGCAAATGTGCTATGTTTCTACAACTTAGGAACATTGATTTTTTACTTCTTTTCTTGGGATATCTTGGCCTCCTGGCCTTTACCAAGGCTGTCACTACTGATTTTTTTTTTTTTAATGTAACAAAAATCTAAGGCACATTGTCTTTCAGATACAAGGCCTTTGGAGTTCTAAATCTTAGGAAATCTGGATAAATCCTCAAGTCTCCTGGACTGTGACTTGTGTTATACTTACGTTTTCTCTAATGGCTGAAGCAACTCAGGAGGTATATGTGTGATAGATGGGAGGTAGACTCAGGTCTTTAAGTGTGGACTAGAAATGTCCTCCTACTTCTATTACATGTCTGGGTAAGATCTTTTTTTTTTTTTTTTTTTTGCAGCTCCCTCTTTCAGAATCAGACAGAGAGAGCATTCCTGGAGCTTAAATGACACCTTAATTGTGATGGGCAATTTAGATTCACTTAGAAGTGACATCACCTGTGTGTTTAGCCATGGCTTGCAGGAAAGTGCCGTTTATCAAAATGGCTTCCAAACGGCTCTGTTTTGTGTAAGCACCATCTCAGATGCTCATCAGAGTCCTGCCTGAGTGCACGGCAGAATGCTTTTGAAAGTGGCTGCCAGGAAAAGTGTTTGCTTGGCTTTTATTTGGAGCCTTGAAATAATTTTTCTGGTGGTGAATGGAGGCCCTTATATGCTGTGATCCTCTGGGGCTGAGGCTTTTTAATCTCAGCCTCAAGAATGCTTTGGAAACCAGCGATTAATTTCCTGATTGCTGTAGGGTAACTTTAGGATACTTTTCCTACCATTTTAATTTTAGTTTAAAACCAGAGTACTGTGAGCCTCTGTAAACAAAGTAATCGATCAGTCGCTATCAGCAGTTCTTGTGAGAGGGCAGAATAATTTGATGGATTCCGGACAATAGAAAAAAAAATAGATCAAGCAAGTTGAATAAATTAATGAACATTATTAGCAGTGGAAAAGGAAGTTTCCTCCATTGCATTTTCAGGAGCATCCTTCTTACTACCAGGCTGTGGCAAGGCACATGCAGATGGCAACACGTACTGGCTTCTCATTTATAGCCCTTCAGTTAACATTTGTGCCTTCCTGCATTATAATTAGACTCTTTCCCTGGACTGCAGGTTGAAGAAATCTAAAATGGATTCTTGTTATTTTAAAAAAAATTAATTATTATTATTATCATTTATTACAATTTATTCATTTGTATCCTGGGTGTGGCCCCCTCTTTTCTCTCCTCCCAATCTCACCCTCTCTTTTTCTTCTCCCCCTATGCTCCTCTCTCAGTCCACTGATAGGGGAGTATCTTCTCCTCTTCCATCTGACCCTAGCCTATCAGGTCTCATCAGGGCTTACTGAATAGTCTTCCTCTGTTATTTTTAATTTTTGCCAATCACCTGAACACTCAAGCTGCAGGAAGGGGTCCTGATTTCTTCATTCTTCTCCGTGAGGATCTAGGACTCTGGATCTAAGAACGGAGACGTGATTGACCCCAAGTGACAGTTACCTACTATGGAATCCAGACTGATGTTCAGGCTTTAGACTCCAAATTCAATGCTCTTTCTCCTCTAACATATCTTTGTATGCAGACACTGCTTGTCTGTGATATGAGTGCCATATGGTTTCCCTTCTTTTTTATATGCTCTTCTCTTCTTTTGGACTCCTGTGCTTTATTTATTTATTTTTTCTTAGCAGTCAAAAGCATAGGTAGCATTCACTTAAAAAAGTGATTGATTTATATGTACATTCACAAAAGAAGAGATAAGTAACCAGATTTCAGGGGTCATGGAATCATAGGAACATCTTCCCCTCTGGGAACAACTGACTCCTATTTTAATTCTACCAAATACTGCATTTGTCCCTGAGGAACCAGAGACTCCTAAGCCAGTGTTAAGTGTTTCTTTGTCATTTGTACATTGGTGACTATTTAAAATGTTTCCAGTCTTCCTCATTCTCATATTTTTATAGGCTTAGAGTAGGTGCATGTCCTAGTAGCCACTGCTTATTTTCTATATTCTACTCTAAACATCTTCTTGCTAGTCAGATACAAAATTGTTTCTTACTCATCTCAAAATTCCTTAAAGCCCTTGACCTAAAACATTTATTAACATTCTATCTAGTCTGTAAGATGCACATTAGACATTAAACATGTTGTTTAGTAAAGCTGTGATGTTCTCCATATCTGTAGCCTTGCTCTGTACTTTCTCTTGCTTGTTGGTTTCTTAATGACTTTGAAATCTACATAATAAAGGTAGTATGAACGAAAAGATGAAGCAGGCTGACTCACTGCGCCACTGGCTAGATAAGGGTTTTCCCATCCAGGGACAACACTGTGAGCCTCATGTAAGAAATAGAATTATAAGCTGGGCACAGTGGCATACACCTGTAATCCTAGTACTCTTGGAAGCAGAAGCAAGTGTATCTATGTGAGTTTGAAGCCAGCCTCGGCTACAAAGTGAGTCCAGGATAGCCAAGGCTACACCAAGAAACCCTGTCTCATTAAACCAGAGAGAGAGAGAGAGAGAGAGAGAGAGAACTATATTTCAACAGCCTCAATAATAAGTAAGAGCTTACGTATGTTTCTTTTATTTAAAACAAGAAACTTTAACTATGTTACCTGATCTACATTTGGTGCCTCAACAGTTTTATTTTTTTTTTTTTGAATAAAATTTTCTTGAACTTCTGCCACACTCATTTATTTATACATAACCTACGGCTGTTTGTAAGACACAGTAGCAAAGTAGAGAAGCTGTGGTAGAAATGGTATGGACCACACAAATCTGATGTACTTTATTATTTGTACCTGTATAGAAAAGCCAAAAGAACTCCTGGTCTGGTATGTTCTGTCTAAATCAGACTATAAGTAAAGATTTGGGACGACAGTCTTTAGGACACGTTGTGGTGGTTTCAAAGAAAATGGTCCCCGTAGGCTCATATGATTGAATAATTGGTACTCAATTATGAAAAAAAGTACATCTCTGCTTTGGGTTTTCAAAAGACTCATGCAATTTCTAGTCTCTCTCTCCCTGTCTTTGTGTATGTGTGTTGTGGGGGCAGGTGTCTGTCTCCTACTTGAAGATCAAGATCTGAGTTCTCAGCTACTGTTACAATGCAATTTCTGCCTCCCTGTTGCCATGTCATAGACATGCTCACTTTGAAACTGTAAGTCCCCAGTAAACTCTTTCTTCTCTAAATTGCTTTGGTTATGGTGTTTTATCAAAGTAACAAAGACAGAATTTGATGGCAGGAAGTATGGCTATTGCTATGGCAGGCCAGGTCATTCTGCATTTTGAGGGATGTAGAAGACTTTGAGACTTTGGGGTAAGAAAGTTGCTAAATGTGATAGATAGAGCTTAGTGAGCCATCCTATTAGGAGTTTGAAAGACAGATGTGCTGGGAGCAATGTGGATTCTAGAGGTCCTGCTCAAGAGGTTTCAGAGGGGAACAATAGTAACGATAGAGACAATTCATGATATTTGACAAAGAAAGTGGCTGCTTTATGGCCTCTTAATAATCTTCCTGAGGCTAAATTGAAAAGTACTGGACTAATTCCCTGAATGGAAGGGTTTTCAAAACAATCTATTATTGACTCTTTCACATGGTTGTTAGTAACCATTCTTATGTAGGTCTACAATGAGAAAGAACAAGTAGAGCAAAACAAAACACAAAATTTACAATTTAAGGGTAGGTAGAGTACCAGGATATAGAGCTCTGGCTTGTGTTGAATGGTATAAAAAATATCAAAGGAAGGTCTTACCCAAAATGAAAAAAAAAAAAAAAAGTGAGAAGTACTCTCAGGACAAACCCACAAACTTTCAACATGTGAAAAAGGCAAGGTTCAGAAATTTTCTGTTCTTAAAAAGCAGCAATGGATGAAAGTTTCTACAGCTGTGAAAATTCCCAGGGGGCCAGGCTTACCCCCAAGCAGACAGTAGAACTTGGCAATGCAATCAAATGCTTATGACTTTAGAATCATGAAGGTTGCAGGATTAAAGGGGTTACGGAATCTTGCTCCACAGTTAAGGAAAGCCACTGGAGCCAAGTAGAGTCCTTGTTGAACTGCCCGAGAGTACATTGCATGATGCTGTGATTTTTAAACCTGGGTTACACTGGAGACCAAAGATGTTGGAGATGCCAGATCCCCGAAACATGTGCTTAGGAGAGCTGCACACAGGGATTATAACCATCCCAGATGACAGAAACAGATTGCAGTTGGTAAAGCTGAAAGGGTGGGACCACCTAAATCCCTTGACATCAGACACGGAGCTACAGAATTTAGAATTTGCCCATCTGGATTTCATTCTCTCTTGGGTCCAGTATATCTGTACTATGTCCCCATTCCTCCATTATGAAATGATAATGCACACCCTGTGTCGTTGTATGCTGGAAGTATGCAATTTGATTTCTAACTTTATAGATGGTTATAATTAAGAGAAGCCTTTGAGTGTCAGAGGAGACTTTGGAGTTCTAAACTGTATTGAGACTGTGAAAGACTATGGGGACTTTTGAAATTGGACAAAACACATTTTGCATTATTATATTGTTGTGAGCTTAAGGGGGAAAGGGAGTGAAATGTGAGGGTTTGAATGAGAGCGGTCTCTACAGGTTCATATCTTTGAACACTTGGTCATTGATTGGTACAGCTGTTTGGGAAGGATTAGGATGTAGCCTTGATGGGGGGTGTGGACTTTGAGGTTTCGAAAGACGTGTGTCATTCCAATCTCTCTCTGTGTGTGCAGGTGTCTTATCTACTTGTATAGCAAGATGGAAGCTCTCAGCAGATCCTGTTCCAGTGTACTGACTACCACGCTGCTGTCAGGCTCCTTGCTCTCTCTGACAAGATGTTCATGGATTCTAACCCTTTGAAACCATAAACCTTAAATATCTTCTTTTGTGTATAAATAGTCTTGGTCATCATATTTTACAGCAATGGAAAAATAACTAAGAAGCCAATGAAGATAGCAATAGCATGCAGTTTATAAGGCTTTCTGTGTATGAGTTAATGCACAGGTGGTGGTCCATATTAGGTCTGGTATGCGTGCTACTTATGTTGAAACAAAAGAAGGAAAAAATAATACACAGAAAACATGTTCTAAAAATGTATTCTCTTCAGATGAGCATTTTGCCTTGTGTCTAAATAAGGTGTATAGATAGAGGGATGTGTGGTTGAGGGTAGGAGAGGCTGTATATATAGCATTCCAGTGTCATATTTATTTCTAATGAGGTCTCTGAAGTGAATTGTTTCCAATCATGTTCTGGATAAACAAACCAAGCTACTCATAATAAAACATTTTGATACTGTCTGGAACATGTTTGACAGCTCTGAGCTCATAGGTTGTTTTCATTACACCTGCATAGCTCTGCTCCCAAGAGGACGGTTGATGCTTCCTGAGAGCACTTCTGTTTGTGACAGTTCTTCTTGTTATATTTGTATACTTAATAATTACTATGCAAATAATGAAATGTAAATGTGAGGACAAAGAGGAACGTTTCTGTGAAAACAAGTGTCAGTGCTTCAAGAAGCCAAGATGAAGGCAAGTGATTTAATAATTATGGCTAGATCAGTAAAAAGAGGTCATCAGATTAAAAAAAATCTAGACGGCTATATTCTATTGCTTTCCAAGTGTCTATATTTTTACTCTACTTTCAAGAAACTTATATAGGAAATCAGAAGCCATACATTATGAGTGTGATTTATGCAAAAAGGACTAGAGGGAGCTGTAATCAACCTGAGCTCATCTTCAAACCCAGGCCTCGCCTGTACATCTCACCCTTGGCAAATGAAGGCACATTTTTAAATTTTAAGTTAATATAAAATGTTTAAAGTGTAGATGCATCATTTTTATGAACCCGTCTTTAACTGAATCATTTGATTAATTAGCTAACTGCAGCAGCCCTATTTTTATCGACTACAAGGGCTTGCAGTGAATTTCAAGATTCTTTGAAGCTACAGCTCCCTTATGAGTTCTTCCCTTAGCAGGTGTTCCTCCTCTGTGTCCTGGACTCCTACCTGGGTACAAGCCTAATAGAATCACATTAACTCCTTTGTCGATATGAGCTGAAGACAGGATGCCATCTTGTAGCTGTGTTTTCCCAATACTCAGCCCAGTGTCTTGTGCATTTTAATCTCATCACTGCTGAGATGTCTAGCTGATGAGCCACGTGTGGACTAATAAGGCTTGCTCTCCATACAACCCATAATTTAGCTAGACACAACTGCAACTTCCTCAGGCCAAAGATTTGAGTCATCCTCAGTTTGTGTTTCTCTTTCCAGTGGTTCAGGTGACCCTGTAATTGCCCCTCTCTTTTTGCAGCAGATGCTGATTTGACAACTTCTTGCCACCTACATGGTAGAAAAGTGGTCTGAGACCCCCTTTCTGTCCCATCTGGATCATTTCAATAACCTCCTAACTAGTCCCTTGCTTTCAGATATGTCTTTTTATCACCCTGTCCACAGCATAACTATAAGAATCCTAGTTTTGAAATATAAGTTAGATAATATCACCCTTTTCTCAAAGCACTTCATAGCTCCCTAGCTTACAAAGAGCAAGAGTTGCTCAATAAATGTGTTTAAATGAATGAATGATAGCTACTATTACAACTGTGGCAGTGATTCCCATAGCAATAAGAATAATAGCTGCTGTTATAACTGTAGTATAGTTCCTGTAATTGTCAGAGAAGGTGGTAATGAAGATAGTGGGAAAAATCAGATGAGTGGTATGGTTCTAAAAAATCTGTGTGACAGTCACATATTCACTGGCTGACTGGCAGGTGGCCCTGTGTTGTCCCTGTTCATGTCAAGCACTGTACAGAAGGAGGAAAGGAAGATTTGGCTGTATGAAATCCTGTCTAAAAGTATTATATGCCCTGTGAGAAGTTTGTAACGTATTTCAGGATCCAGGCTATAGGCTGATAGATGATAAGAGTCTGGGCTTCACTCTGAGGAGGCCTCCTATCTATTACCAAAATCAGGACCCAGTAAGTGTTGATTAGATGTATGGGTGATTGAATAAATGTATAAAAATGTCACCAGGGCTTGTGGTAAGAAGGGGCTAGGGTTTATTTACTATATACACAATTTTGACACTCTTTTAACTGTTAAAAACTCATGGAATAAAATGTTTATTTTGGCTTATAATTTCAGAGGGTAAGAAATCATTGTAGAAGGAGATTAAGGAGCAAGTGTTAGGCATGGTGGCAGGATCAATAGGCTAAGTGGTCACATTCTCAGAAACAAACAGAAAGCAGGGCATGAACCAGAAGTGAGGAAAGGCTATGGACACCCAAGGCTTCCCCCAGTGATACACGTACTTCAGCAAGGCTGCACCACTTCCTCAAATACTGCCACCAATTGGGGATCAAATGGTTAAATACTATGGTCTGTGGGGCACATTCTCATTCATAATACCACAACCAAGTTGTTAAGTTTACTCCTGCCCACCTAGTCTTTACTAGATCTTAGCATGCCTGTTTTTATGGACAGGGAAGAGTCAAAGCATAGGTATTCCATTTCAAAGCATGAAATTTGGAGTGAGGCCTTCCCAGTTTCCTGTTTCAATTTATACCTCTTGAAAAGATAAAATTTACCATGTCTCTACAGGGCATTCACAGGATTCTCATATAACCTGCAGATGACTTCTTGAGCCATATTCTTCACTCTATAACATACTTCTGTCTTCTTCATATCACAGCACCTCAAGCACTCATCTTCTCATGCAAGACCATTTCATGTTTTTATCTGTGACTGTCACAATCTGCTTGTACTATGGATTAGAAATCCTTTGACTATATTACCAAATCGAAGTCATGTGAAATATGAGCACATCTTCCCAAAATTCTATGACTACCCCAGCACTGGCTCTTCCATCTTGTTGTATACTTGAGCATATTTATTTTGGATACATTCCTAGGAGGTGGTATCACTGGATCCTGAGGAAGTCCTATTCCTAATTTTCATAGAAAGCATCTATGATATCCAGAGTGGTTGTACAAGTTTACATTCCCACCAGCAGTGGAGTAGGGTTCTCATTTCTCCACATTCTCTCCAGCATGTGTTGTCACTTGAATTTTGATCTCATGAAATTTGTAGGCAAATGGTGGCAACTGGAAAAGATCATCCTGAGTGAGGTATCCCAGAAGCAGAAAGACACACAGGGTATATACTCACTCATAAGTGGATATTAGATATATAATATAGGATAAACATACTAATATCTGTACACCTAAAGAAACTAATCAAGAAGGAGGACTCTGGCGAAGATGCTCAATTCCCATTCAGAAAGTCAAAGAGGTTGGACATCAGAAGAGGGAGCAAACAGGGAATAGGACAGGAGCCTACCACAGAGGGCCTTTCAGAGGCTCTACCCTGCAGGGTATCAGAGCAGATGCTGAGATTTAGCCAAACTATTGGGGGAGTTCAGGGAATCTGATGAAAGAAAGAGGACATAGTTAGACCTGGAGAGGACACGAGCTCCACAAGGAGAGCGATAGAACCAAAAAATCTAAATACAGGGGTCTTTTCTGAGACTGGTACTCCAAACAAGGACCATTCATGGAGATAACCTAGAACCCCTGCACAGATGTAGCCCATGGTAGTTCAGTGTACAAGTTGCTTCCATAGTATTGGGAACAAGGACTGTCTCTGACATGAACTGATTGGCCTGTCTTTGATCACCTCCCTCTGAGGGAGAAGCACCCTTACCATGCATGCCACAGAGGAAGACAATGCAGCTAGTCCTGATGAGACCTAATAGATAAGAATCAGAAGGAATGGGAGGAGGACCTCCCCCATCAATGGACTTTGGGGGTGGACATGGGTGGAGATGGAGGAGGGAGGATGATATTGGGAGGAGAGGAAGGAGAAAGATACGGGGGGGGATACAAAGTGAATAAACTATAATTAATAAAAAAGTAAAAAACAAACAAGGGGAAATATGTTTGTAAAGGAGAGGGAAGGTCACAGGGGTGTGAGTGGGGAACAGTACCCAGAAGGTATCATATATGTATATGAAATTATCAAGGGAAACAGTTACTAAAAATGGAATTCAAAGTTTCCATGTTGGTTGGAGAGTTGTCATGTGATCTGCCCTCTGAGTTTCTCCACTCTTTCCATCTCCATTGTCCTTGCTCCTGTTCTCCATAATGATCCAGCTGGATTCCTCGGGACTATCCTGTGTTGTTCTTTTTGCTTGCTATGGTTTGCCAGTAAGTTTAAACTCAGATTCCATATCTGCAGAGAGAACTAATAGTCCCCTGCCCATATCATAGAATATTTCTCCTTTCCTTTGAACCCTTTAAAACAAACTAGTAAAAGCCCAGAATGTGATTTGAGATGGGTTACTTCTTGTTAGCTTGTTATTAATTTCATCTTTCCAATCTTCACCATTTGTAGACTAGAAGATTTATGAGAGTAGAGATTTTAAAAAAAAATCCATTCAGTGCCTAGAGGAAGGCAAGCACCTAGTAGGCACGCTGTGATTATTGGCAGAATGAAAGAATTGGAGGGACAAACAATATTTCTTTGGTTTGAATGCTGTGGTTTGAAAGGCTATTTTTTTCTCTTTGTAAATGTATTCAACACATTCTTGGCAAGAGAACACAGGAGAGTGAATGTAAGTCAGATGATAGATGGGAAAATGAGAAAATAAAATGGAGAAACTGCTGAGGTACTGAATAGTGAACCTTATGGGGAAACTTTCTTATTTTCAATATCTTTATTTCCCTGAACAGAAATAGAACATCTTCGTTTGGAAGGGAAATCCCAGTGGAGCTTGAAAAACATGAAAGAGAATTGTTTTGCCATTTTTTGGTTTTTTGTTTTGCCTTACATTGCTTCAGTGTATGGAAAGGGTTTTCTGTGCATTTTTATGAGGTCAGTGTTTTCAATAACGTTATTCTCAGGGCTGTAGGGAGAGAAGGAAACACTGTAGAGTGACAGTGAGCAAGAAAAAGCTCACAGTTTTCGAACCCACTCAGTGCTTTATAGCAAGAAGGACAGGGGCACAGGTGAATGGAATAACTGATTACTGCTCTGTTACCCACACTTTATGATGTGCTTGCTTCAATTCTTATGAAGTCTAGATATGTGACTGTTACCATCTCACTATTCTGTAGATAAGAAGACTGACATAACTAAACATTCGTCTCCCGCCACCAGCCTCTAAATGCTCTGCTGTACATTGCCACTGTGCAAACACTCCTATTTCCTCTAAGGTTCTGTGGCAGTTGATATATGGTTTTCCAGGCTCTCTAACCAGCATAAACAGTCTTCCGGCCACTCCCCATGCTTTGTGATCCCCTCTAGGCACCCAGATTTGTGACACACGGCACAGATCATATTTTTGGCCTCCTATAGTCAGCACAGCAGAGAAGGCTTGGGCTTCCTAGTTAGAGAACAACTTTGAGGCGCTGAAGGGCAGACAGATCTGAAGCCACGCTCATCCTTGTGTTGCCAAAGCTTAAGCACAAGCATTCTTTAATTACTTCTAATAAATCACCTAAAAGTCTTTCTATATTTTTTGAGGGTTTTGCCTATGACGCAAGCAGTTGCCCATGGAAATGAGCTGCTGACATGAACTTGGAAGATCAAAGTTGGCTGTACTTTCAGCAGCACACTTTATTGACCATAGAAAAGTGATGCTGTTTAATGTGAAATAGAATCAGATTCCATGAGTTCAGTTTTGAAATTTTTTAACTTATTTTGTAAAATTTTGTAAAGTCGGTTTTATCTGTTTTGCCTACATTATTTCTGTTTCCCTCATCTCTAAGATGGAGCCAAACAATCACACTGTTTCACAAGATTTCTGTGATTTGATTATTCTCTGAGTTCATATGCAGAATTTTTAAAAATACCTAGACTATAGTAAGCATCCATTGAATTTTACTTAAAGTTATCAAAACTCTTGCAAAATCTTGTGATCACCTTTCCATGTATATCATGATGTAACAGTTGCTTTTGTCAAGACTTAGGTGATAAAGTACTTGTTCAAGGTCTTACAATCAATAAAGAAAAGTCCTGTTTTTATTCCTATATATTTTTGCCTCTACCTCTGTTGTCTTGAGTAGGGACCAGTTTTGTCCTAGAGAAAAGTTTTGGTGATACCAAAAGATTTTTAATTGTCATAATTTGATGCTACTTCTAGCATCCAGTATGTATAGATCTAAGAGCTTGCATATTATACATCTTACATGGCACAGGACAGTCTTCAGTAATATAATTTCCACCCAAAGTTACTAATGTCCAGATTGAGAATCATGCTTGGGACAATGATAAATTGAACTGATTAACATGTATACTGCAAATACAAGATAATAATGAACTGACCAATAAGAACACACCTATACGGAATATGTCAAACCCTGGTAACAAGGGATCTGTGCATTCCCAGATGGATGAACTTTGATGCAGTGAGAAACAGTGATCCACTCAGACTAGCTAGGGGCAACATACACTTTTCATGCGATAGAGACACTTACTGTAATATATATGGTTCATAACATGTAGTTTGCTTATTAGTGGCGGGTAGCACAATGGCAACTCTATTTTTAAAATTTTTTTTAGATTTATTTATTAATATGTATGAGTGTTTTGACTATATGTACGTACATCCCCATGGAGGCTAGGATAGGACATTGGATCTCCTGAGATTGAGGTTACATATGGTTATAAGCCACCATGTGGGTGCTGAGAATTGAACATGGGGCTTCTGTGCAAGAACAAAAAGTTTCTGAACCACTTAACCATTCCTGCAGCCACACAATTCTGCTTTTGTAAACTTTGTGATTACAAGGACTACTTGGGCTTATCCACTGCTTATCCTTAGCATCTGAGAAACTATCTGGACCATGGTATATCAGAAATAAAATCATGCTGTAGGTATGCTTAGATGAATGAATGAAGTAAAGGATCCTTTCAATTCAGAAACACAGCACCATCTATATTCCAGAAGAATGTGTGTTTTGTAATTTGCACTGGACAATATTGACTGTTTAAGAACAAATAATTTAAAATCTAATTTTCATTAGTTCAGTAACTTTTTGGCATCCCTTAAAATGCTAGGCAGATGAAAATACCCAGATGGATCTGAGCATATATTCATGAGCCTGGCTGTAAGTTTTGGATTTGCCGCTACCCAAACAAAATTGTCTAACCAGCCTGAAGCTCAATTTTTAATATAAAGCAGTGTAAACAGAATTTAAAATATGACTTTTTAGATAATTATTTATCAGGATAAAAGGGGAGATGGCTCAGTGGGTGAAGCAATTACTGCAAAAATATGAGGACCTGAGTTTGAATCTTGCACGCTCTCATAAATGAAGGTAGTTTGGCAACCAACCAAAAGTCCCAGAATTTGGAAAATGGAGACATATGATTCTTAGAGCACACTGACTAATGAAATCAAAGAGCTCTAGATTCAGTGAGAGACCTTGCTTGCATCAATATCCAAGATAAAATTGATTGAAGCTACCCTATAACATTCACCTTACACACGCACTTGAAGACACATTAATAAGCACCTACAAACACATGTGAAAATACATAAACACACATTCCTGAACACACACACACACACACACACACACACACACACACACACACATACACGTGTGTGCAGGAGTGCATGTACTTGTGCAAACAAAGAGATAATTATAGATTATGGTGTAGTATCTAGATCCTGAACACATTTGAAGGCTAGTGAGATGGTTTAGGGGGTAAAGATGATTTCTGCTAAGCCTGACAATGTGAATTTAAGTGGAACTCACATAATGGAAAAGGATAACTGACTCCCACAGTTTGTCTTCTGGCTTTTATATGCATACCATGGCATTTGTGCACCCATACATAAAAAAGTGAATAAGTCAGTCTACTTAAAATGCATATACACGTATTCATATATGCTAATGGATTGAATGTTTGTATTTCTCCAAAACTCATGTTGAAACATATTCCAATATGAAGCAGTATTAGTAGGTGGGGTCTTTGAGAGGTGATTTGATGAGACCTTGAAGTACTCTGCTCTCAGAAATTGGTTTCGTTTCTTATGAAAGAGTCAGAGTGGTCCTGGGATGCAGCTCAGTGGTACTATGCTTATGTGGCATTTACCTTCATGATGAGAATCATTCTAAGATTATCATAGATGAGGACATGAGGGGTAAAGCACTTGCTGCAAAAATGTAAAGATCTGCGTTTAAATCTTCCACAGTTACAGAAATTGTGGTACATCTAGACAATGGAATATTACTCAGCAATAAAAAACAAGGAAATCATAAAGTTTGCAGGTAAATGGTGGGATCCGGAAAAGATCATCCTGAGTGAGCTATCCCAAAGCAGAATATGGTATATACTCACTCATATAGACATATAATATTCTAAAAATCTGTACACCTAAATACACTAATCAAGAGGGATGACTCTTGCTAAAATGCTCAATTCCTATCCAGAAAGACAAAGAGGATGGACATCAGAAGAAGGAGAAAAGAGGGAACAAGTCAGGAGCCTGACACAGAGGGCCTCTGAAAGGCTCTACCCTGCAGGGTATTAAAGCAGCTGCTGAGACTTATGGGCAACCTTTGGGAAGAGTGCAGGGAATCTTAGGAAGGAAGTGGGAAACTGTAAAATCTGGAAAGGACAGGAACTCCACAAGGAGAGCAACAGAACCAAAAAATCTGAGCACATGGGTCTTTCCTGAGACTGATACTCCAACCAAGGACTATGCATGGAGATAACCTAAGACCCCTGAACAGATGTAGCCTATGGCAGTTCAGTATCCAAGTGGGTTCCATTGTAATAGGAACAGGGACTGTCTCTGATTGAACTGATTGGCCTGCTCTTTAATTACCTTCCCCTGAGGGGGGAGCAGCATTACCAGGCCACAGAAGAAGACAGTGCAGCCACTCCTGATGAGACCCAATTGACTAGGATCAGAAGGAAGGAAAAAAAAAGACCTGCCCCAATCAGTGGACTTGGGGAGGGGCATACATGCAGAGGGTGGAGGAAGGGAGGGATTGGGACTGGAGGAGGGAGGGAACCACAGGGGGGATACAAAGTGAATAAAGTGTAATTAATAAAGAATTAAAAAAATTCTTCCACACTTTCAAAACATAGGTGGGTGTGGCAGCCCCATGTTAGTACCAGCACTTGAGATAGATGATCTCAAGAGCAAGCTAGGAGTGAGTTATCACCCAGATGTAAGGAGACCTCTAAATTATAAATTTGTGTGAAGTACACAAGTTTTAGAAAACATAATGACATTTTTTTTTGTGGAAAACATTTAAAATAATCATATTCATCATATACACACACAGAAATAATAAAAATACATAAATATAAAAGATAAGAAAAACTTTAAGGTAATTATTATTTATGTTGGTGGGATGAAGTGGCCAGCTGTATCTTTTAAATTTTATTTTCTTAAATAATTGTGAAATGAAAAATAAATGACATGACACATTTTTTTATAAGAGAAAGACTTTTGTAAATGCTCAGCCTAGGTGTTAACTTTGAAACATGCCCTACATTCATTCCCACACTCTGTACCAGGAGGACGCATATGTGTTCTTTTGCCTTGAATCTTGGAAACTTAAGTGACTTTCATAATGAACAGAATATGACAGAAGTGAATCTATAAAACTTTAAAGGCCATATTGAGCAAGACTGTGCAGCTACTGATTTTTTTCTACAGATACTCACACTTGAAACCATCTTGAAATTAGTATGCAGTGTGAGGGAGAGATATAGGTAAAGACAGAGATATATAGAGGGAGGGTGTAGAGGAACAGAGGAGAGACAAATGGAGATTTATGACCCAGCGCAGCTCAGATTTGTAAACAAAATATTACTGCTATTGGTTGAATCAGCTGATGCTGAAAAAAAGTTGAATCAAACCCAGCTATTTCTGGGCTCCAATAATATATAATGTTTAGATGGGGTTTTAGTATTAGGGATGCTTGGGAATGGAAAAGAGAGATGGTCTGACTTAAATGCTGGAGAATGTAACATGCAAGTCATGAAGACTGTTTGTTCTACAGTACCACAAAGCCCACTAGATAGTGTGCTTCAGAAAGTTAACCAAGTAGAAACACTTCATTCTTGGTAAAAGTATTGTGGGTCTGTAAGACCTGGAGAGGACAGGAGCTCCACAAGGACAACGATAGATCCTAAAAGTCCGGCCACAGGGGTCTTTTCTGAAACTGATACTCCAACCAAGGACCACTCATGGAGATGGCCTGGAACCCCTGCACAGAGGTAGCCTATAGCAGTTCAGTATCCTAGTGGCCTCCATAAGTAATGGGGACAGGGAATGTCTCTGACATGAACTTATTGGCCTGCTCTTTGATCACCTCCCCCTGAGGGGGGAGCAGCCTTACCAGGCCACAGAAGAAGACAATGTAGCCAGTCCTGATGACACCTGATAGACTAGGGTCAGAGGGAAGGGAGGAGGACCTCTTTTTTCTGTGGACTGGGAGAGGGACACGGGTTGGGAAGAGAGAGGGGAGGATTGGGAGGGGAGGAAGGAGGGAGGTACAGAGGGGATACAGGTGAATAAACTCTAATTAATAAAAATAAAAGAAATAGATTATGAAAAACCTTAAAAAAAGTATTGTGAGTTATCAGTCTAGAAGGCTAAATTGAAGTGAGATTTCTTGGAAGTATATTATGTTATAATATGTTTTTAAAGTGACCATTGAACTGTGTGGCCAGCATGGTGACAATGAAATAGACACCTGAGAAGGCTCAAAGTATCTTGAATAATGAGTTCAATGCATTATCTTAGAAAATCCACAGTCGTAATAGTTATAAGGTAGGGAATACAATCTCTGTTGAATGAAGATGATTGGCTGCGGAAAAGCATGCACATGCCACTGTTCCTTCTTAATTATTCAGGAAATGTAATATAATTACAATCCCTATTTCACTCTTCACAGAGCTGCGGAATGCTATGCCTTAAAGATGGAGCTGGTTTCCGCCTTCCACCTTCCCGATGGTGAGTGCTCTCTGTCACGAACAACTCCACATTTGGCTAAGGCCGAGGATCTGGCTTGCTTCCATGTATGTGGACCTATCTGCATTGCCCCGTGGCACGCCTGGGTTGGCTACCCAGAGGCTATTTAAGCTGTGGGCTGGTTTTCTTTCCCCGGGGTCCGAGGATTGTTCAATGTTCCTGAATAAACTGCATTGAAAAAAAAAAAAAAAACTTATAAAATGCAATCTGATAACATTCAGACAGCAATGTTATTGGGCATGTTTCAATGTTTATTTTTTTTAATAAACAGCAAAAGAGATATTTTTATCAATGTCCAATGATTGCTCTCATAAGAAAATGAAAGCAGTTGCCCATCTCTTCTCTTAAAAAAGAAAAAACAAGGTCAATAGAAGAAGCCAATTCTTTCATCTTTCCCACATCAATCAAGTGTTTGGTAGCATAACAGATATCAGGGGTAACATGTTTTTTCATATCAGAAAAGCACTATATCCTCTGAGCATTTGGCATTTGACTCTACCTACTGACCTTTGTACAATGCTACTATGTGACCTGTGACATCTACTATTGAGGGTGTTTATTTTTACTTATGACTTGTAGTAAAGAAAATGTTATTCCTTGTTTAGACTGTTTGCTCCTGCCTGGCAAGGGAACGATTATTACACTGTGATGACAGTGGGTCAAAGCACCTCATATAGAACAAGTGGTTCACAAAACAGCAGACCTACAGCTTATCCAGATTGAATTATGATAGCAAATTTGGCTCATGGCTGGCCATACTTGGGGCTATGGTGGCTTTTTGACAGACCACTTAGAGATAGGTCCATGTTGTATTGGAGTCATGTCTTCATCTTGTTGAAAACTCCTTGTAGGTAAAAGGGAAGAGTCTTGTCCCCTAGACACCCTTCAAGTATTAAGCTTTATGGCTATGAACATATGGGTACTGCTGAGTCTCTTAATATGTCAAGACCTCAAGATAAGTCTACTTGTTCATTTAATCAATTATTCGTGGTCTTTGGATGGAGAACAGAACTATGCTTCCTCCTCAGCCGTCACTGATGGAGGATTTGGGGCTTCTGTGGGGAAAAAAAAAACACATTAGTGAATCAACAACAAGTGAATAGGAAACTATGTCTGAAATGCCGAATGATGATTATTATTACTAACAGTGTGATGAGTCAAGGTGACAAATCTGAACTGTGTAACTGCACTTTATTGTTTAAAATCCCTACCATTCTTCCTGGATTTCTTAAAATAAAGTAGGATGGTGTACCTGCATGACAACACTGCCTTTTCATCTGCCCCTTTGACTCTCATTCTTATTCAACATTTGTAGACAGGTAACTCTTGTATGCATCCATGAAAACACCCCTTTCCCATCTTGGTAGCGATTTGTTGCTTCTTGTATTAGGAAGGATCCTTCTCTGATGCTCTCATGCTTAATTCTTTAGTATGCTATGGATGAGTTGAAGGAACATGCATGGTCTTGGGTTAGCCTCTTAAGGATACCTCTACCTTCCTGTTTTCCCATCTTCACAGAGATGTTCCAAACCTGTAATTTTGGTTATCAGTTCATTAATTGTCTCTGTAACTAGTCTTTTAAAATCAAGAAAGTGTGAATTTTTTTCCATTTATTTCTCTTACTTAAACACCACTTGTGGAGTCTGGGAACAGCAAATGTTTTATAAAATTATGCAGATATCATGGAAGAAAGAACCATGGTCTTTGGTCCTAGGTAATCTCAATTAGAGTCCATTCCTACTACCTGTCCCTAATTGAACTGGATAGAAAGGGCTGAAATATGGAGAGAAGTCTTCTGAAATGTCTTTTGGACAGGTTCTAGCTCTTAAAATTATGAACACAGCAGCTGTGGCTACTGCACATATAGAAAAGTATATGGAAATAATAGGCTAGGCAGCAAGAGTAAGGTGAGGTATAGGAGAGGTATAAGAAGTATAGGTGAGGTTTTGGGGATTGAATGTGAGCAAAACACATCTTAAACATGTATGTAATCATCGGAATTAATTGTAAAAGAACAGTTTCTCTATAATCCAAAACAGATAGGTGAGAGGTGAATGTGATGGAATAGTTAAGACAGCAAATTTCTTATTTTCTCCTACTTCCAATGTCCATCCTATTTGTCTTTCTAAATAAGGATTGATCTTCTTACCCTGGGTCCTCCTTCTTGTTTAGCTTCTTTAGGTGTACAGATTTTAGTTTAGGAGCCTACCATAGAGGGCCTCTGAAAGACTCTACATAGCAGTGTATCAAAGCAGATGCTAAGGCACATAACCAAACTTTGGGCAGAGTGCAGGGAATCATATGAAAGAAGAGAGAGTTAGTAAGACTTGGAGAGAACAGGAGATCCACAAGGACCAAATATATCTGGGCACAGGGGCTTGTCTGAGACTGATTCTCCAACTACGGACCATGCACGGTTATAACATAGAACCCCTGCTTGGATGTTGTCCATGGAAGCTCAGTATCCAAGTGGCTTCCCTAGTAAGGGGAACAGGGACTGTCTCTGGTGTGAAGTTTATGGCTAGCTCCTTGACCTCCCCAGGCCCTGTGCGAGCAGCAGCCTAGTTAGGCCACAGAGGAAGACATTGCAGCCAGTCCTGGTGAGACCTGATAAGCTGGGGTCAGATGGAAGAGGAGGAGGACCTTCCCTATAAGTGGACTTAGAGAGAGGTAAGGAGGAGATGAGGGAGGGAGGGTGGAGTTGGGAAGGAATGAGGGAGGGGGCTACAGTTGATAAACAAAGTAAATAAACTGTAATTCATATAAAAATAACAAAATTATAATAAAAATAAATAAATGTATAAATAAAAAAGATAGCAAATTCCATGCTATACATTCTCACAATTAAAAACCAAGAAAGCAGGCAAAACTACTTTGCCAAAGGAAATAAACCTCTGTGCTAAGAAAACTCACAAATGCCCTTTGAGTATAGGCGTCCAGTGAGTATAGATTGTCCAGTGGCTGAGTATAACATTTGTTTGCCTCTTCTTCTTAGCTGGTAATCTAATTATTTTCCAATGTACTGTAGATTAAGGACTCTTAAGTCCATCTTTCTTCAAGTCAGCACTCTGCGGTATGAGTTGTATGATCTGTTGCTTCTCTGTCTGAAAGGAGCCTTCTCGGATTCTCTTTGGCCTGATTCCTACTTTTGATATGGATTTTTCTAAGGATTTGGAATTATAAGAGCCATATGTTGAAAATCACACTGTTAAAATAATTATCAATCATCACACCCTATAGACTCACACCTAAATTTATTATCCTAGAAACAAATATAATAAATAAAGAGGAGAGACTTTGATACATAGATACTTTACCTTCTGCATGTAAACAACACATGATTCACTTACTTTAGTAAATATTTTGGAAGCTCCTTACATAGGAAAATAGTGGTAATTTAATATAATCCAGTCTTTTAATCAAGAAATAGCATTGCATTTCCTGCTTAGAAAGTGTTTGAAGGTGGGCTTTGTGAAGCTCAGTGACAGAGACCTTCCTGGCATGTGTGAGGCCCTGGCTTGATGACCATTGCCATTTTCATGTACACCAATCTAAATTCCTGTTACCAGTAAAAAGAACTTAACACCTCATCTTTTCTTTCTTTCTTTTTGCTATTTATGCAAAAAGAAATTATTATATTTTCAGTATCCTTGTTGAATTTTCTGTATAAAGTTTTCTTTCTTTCTTTCTTTCTTTCTTTCTTTCTTTCTTTCTTTCTTTCTTTCTTTCTTTCTTTCTTACAGTTTATTCACTTTGTATCCCTGCTGTAGCCCCCTCGCTCGTTTCTTCCTACTTCTACTCACCCTTCCTCTTTCCCCCCTGTGCTCTTTCCCCAGTTCCCTGATAGGGGAGGGTCTTCTACCCTTCTACCTGACCCTAGCCTATCAGCTTTCATCAGGGCTGGCTGCATCATCTTCCTCTGTGGCCTGGCAAGGCTGCACTTCCCAGGGGAAGGTGAACAAAGAGCCTGACATTGCATTCATGCCAGAGACAGCCCCCATATCTCACTTGGAAACTGAGCTGCTTATGGGCTTCATCTGAACAGGGTGTCTAGGTCCTCTTCATGCATGGCCCTTTGTTGGAGTATCAGACTTTGCAGGAGCCCCTGGTCCCAGGTTTCTTGGCTCTGCTGGTCTCCTTGTCTGTTCTTGTCCCTTCCAGAGCTTTCTATCTCCCTCTTCTTCCATAAGGTTTCCTGAACTCTGCCCAAAGTTTCGCTCTGAGTCTCAATATCTTCTTTGATACCCGAGTGGGTAGAGTCTTTCAGAGGTCCCTTTATGGAAGGCTCCTGTCCTGTTCCTTGTCTTCTCCTACTTCCAATGTCTATCCTGTTTGCCCTTCTGAATGAGGATTCAGCCTCTTCCCTAAGGTCCTCCTTGTTGTTTATCTTCTTTAGGACTATAGATTTTAGTATGTTTATCCTACATTATATGGCTAATTAACTTATAAGTGAGTATATACCATATGTGTCTTTCTGCTTCTGAAGAAAGAAATTGAAGAAGATATCAGAAGATGTAAAGATCTCCCATGCTCATGGATCAGTAGGATTAATGTAGTGAAAATGGCTATCCTACCAAAAGCAATTTAAAGATTCAATGAAATTCCCATCAAAATACCAACACAATTCTTTACAGACCTTGAAAGAATAATTCTCAATTTCATGTGGAAAAACAAAAAACTCAGAATAGCTAAAACAGTACTGTACAATAAAAGATCTTCTGAAAGTATCTCCATCCCAGATCTCAAGTTGTACTATAGAGCAACAGTAATAAAAATGACATGGTACTGGAATAGAAACAGACTGGTAGATCAATGGAATCGAATTGAAGACCCAGAAATAAACCCACACATCTACAGAAACTTAATTTTTGACAAGAAAGCCAAACCATACAATGGAAAAAAGACAGCATCTTCAATGAATGGTGCTAGTCTAACTGGATCTCTACATGTACAAAAATGTAAATAGATCCGTATTTATCACCCTCCACAAAAGTAAAGTCCAAGTGAATCCAAGACCTCAACATAAAACCAGACACACTAAATCTGCTAGAAGAAAAAGCAGTGAAGAGCCCTGAACTTGTAGGCACAGGAGACAACTTCCTTAACAGACATCAATAACACAGGCTCAGAGATCAAAACCACCTGTCTTTAAAAAAATGTTTAAAAAATTATTAATGTGTGTCGGTATGTATTGGTGTGGATGGATGGGTATGGGTATTTGCAGAGGCCAGAAATAGCCATTAGGTCTGCTGGGAGAAATCTCTGCTGGAGACAGCCCTTAGCTGAAAGCAGGCAAGAGATATCCCCTAGTTTTCCTGAGTGAGGATAGGAGGAACCCACAGTAAAGTTTTTTCAAGTGTTCATGCTTACATTATTTTAGAGGCAAGATGAGATGAGATACACAGTGGCCTCTATTCATTCAACATGCTGGCATAGAGCCTCTTTCGTTAAGCCTGTTTGCAAACCAGTGCTATATAAGGAATATCCAAGCCACTGTGTGGCTTTTTATTTTTATTAGTACCAGGAAGCATTCATTCTAAGGAAGTCATTTCCTATAGGCACAAATATAAATAGAATTAATATGGCCCTGAGCTATCCTTATACTTAATGCATTTGTGTTCTAAGAACCTTCCCTATGAATTAATGGGTTTCAGACCACAGAGTCTTACCTGCCTTACTCAGGGCTGGCATGCCGCTAGAAGCAGATTATGCATGCATACCGGGTTCACATACCTATTTTTCACATAAGGTTGGTTAGTGCACCAGGCCTATTACATATCTACCCTTCATACAAGGCTACCTTCCAAAGACACGAGCCTGTAGCCTCTGTGCAGTATCGTCTTTCCACAGAGGTAATGTGCTGTGAACACAGTTGTAGATCAAAGATGCAGTAAAAATTATATAGAAAAATATATTGTATTGAAACAACCATGAGATTATTTTTTGTGATTCTCACATTAACAAAAATAATTTCTAATTATAAGCAAATATATAGGACATAGATAGTTATCAGTATATTGGAAAAATGAAATGGTATTAAGCAGTAAGGACAAGTGTTAGCATTGGCTAGTGACACTGAGAAAATGTATTGTGTTTTAATATGTGCAGACACAGACAAACACAGGCATGTGGAAGCCCATACAAACATGTACAAACAAACATAAGATGCAGACATACACAGATACTCAGAGACACAAACATACCACACACTACATACACAGACACATATGAACACAGTGTAACACACACATATGCCCCACACAAATATACAGACCCAGAGATGCTTAGACATTCTCTCACACACACACACATACCTTACAAACAATACAGCAACATATATAGACACCCACTATAACACACACACTTATAGCCCACGGCATATATATATACAAACACACATAAAGAGATATAGAGCTACACAGACATACATATATCCCTCACAACAAACATAAACATTAACAGACACACATCACTACACACAAACACACACACACACATACCACCACCACTACCACTACCACCACACCACACCACACTGCATATACACACAGGCATACACATAAATGATCCAATTGATACTGACAATAGGGTATTTATTCTTCATGTCTTCATTTGGTTTTTTACCCAAATTTGCTTAAAGAGCTGCCATTTTAACACTGACCACTTTCTTGGGCCCCTCACAGACCTGGTGCTGGACACCTCTTCTGTAAACTTTTTTCTAGAAAATAGAGCCATCCTCTATTGTTTAGATAATACCTATGTATTTTTTTTCTGTAATGATAAACTTCCTTAGTCACAAAGACTATTATTTAGCTTAAGAAGCAAAGCAATCACCCTCATGATAGCATCTCATCTTCTTTCAAAAACAAGACCATGCAAAACCCATGTGTCCGTCCGTGCTGGGATTAAAGCTGTGCATCACCATACCTGAAAAAAATTCTGGCATGGATTTATTACTTGTCTCATAGAGTCAGATATTTGTGGAAAAAAATAGAGCTACTCACCCTTCATCTTGTCTGCTCTCCCACTCTAAAGCACCTGTGACATTTGGAACTTTTTACCAATGAATGACAGGACTAAATCCTCCTCAGCTTTTTTCTCCCTGTTCTGCCAGATACACTTTATATAGATGTTTTCTCTCTCTTTCTTTCTTTCTTTCTTTCTTTCTTTCTTTCTTTCTTTCTTTCTTTCTTTCTTTCTTTCTTTCTTTCTTTCTTTCTCTCTTCCTCAAAGTCTGGTGCTGCCTCTCTGGTCTTCATTGTTAGTCATTGACTTTAATTTTTGCTTCTATAAATAACAAGAGGTAGAAGAACATTTTTTATTATTATTATTCTGATCTGCACATGTGTGTAGCCTATCCACTTGGCTTCTATAGTAAGTGTGACAGTTAGCAAATGCTATAGAGTAAATCACTTCAAATTGCTACATCATTTTGCAGTTACCTATGGAGCAGTGGAACTGCTTTGGTTTTAGGGCCTGACTTGGCTTATCTCACTAGGGGTTCTTTCTGTGTTTGTGCTCCCTAGTTAGCTGCCTTTGGTGACCTGGGCATGGATGACTCAGCGTTCTACATTTTTAAATGCCCCTCATGCTAGCTTATCCGGGCATGTTGATGTGGTGACAAGAATAGAACACATGGAGAGCCTTTTATCTCCTGGCCAATGCCAAAAAGTGTCACCCACAAAAACTAACATCAGTTTTAGAATGGATCCAGGGATATATGAAGACTTAACAGCACTCATGATGCTACTTGCTAATATCTACACAATTCCTTCTTACTGCTTTTGTCAGACTAACCTCTGTAAGACCTGGGGTCTCAGAGCTCAGGAGTTTAAGATTGCACCCTTCCCAGAAACTCCCCCAGACCAAGACTCATTGCAAAAACAAGAGGTTTATTAACCATTGCACAATGGGGTCACCCCTGCCAGTCAGCAAAGAGTGGCACCCGGAGACAAAGGCCTTTAGGTTTTTAAATGAAAAATTGCGGGAGATTTGAAATTGCAGTCTTGGCAATTTAGGATTGGATGAGGAAGCTATAAAGTAAGATAATTGGTTAGGTGCTCAAGTTTGGCCAGTCCTGCCAAGTGTGGATGCAGCTGCAATTTAAGGTGGGGGTGGTTAGCTCCTCTTTGAAGATTACGGGCTGCGGACTTTTGGCTGCAGGTCAAAAGCTACTCAGAAGAAGTCTGGGTTCGTTGCTAATATCTCAAAGACAAGAGTCTGGTCCTTTTTTTTTTTTTTTTTTTTTTCTGAGTGAAGGTCATTGCTTGCTTGCCCTTTTTTTATATCTGTCCTCACAGATAGGGTCACATTCCTCCATTATCTGGAAAGGTACTAAGAGGCTTTAGCTTAACCTGAACCTAAAACTCAAAGCTATAGGCTTTAGAAGACATACAGTTTACAGAGTTAGTCTAACCCTTTCACTGCCACTTGTGAACTTGATTTTCCCAGTTTCTTTTTTTTTATTAAATTTTTATTTTTATATTAATTACAGATTATTCACTTTATATCCCAGCTGTAACCCATTCCTCATTCCCTCCCAATCCTACCTGCCCTCTCTCTGCTCCTCCCATGTCCCATGTTCCTCTCCAAATCCACTGATAGGGGAGGTCCTGCTGCCCTTCCATCTGACCCTAGCTTATCAGGTCCCATCAGGACTGTCTGCATTGTCTTCCTCTGTGTTCTGGCAAGGCTGATCCACCCTTGGGAGATGGTGGTCAAAGGGCCTGCCACTGAGTTAATGTCAGAGACAGTCCCTGTTCCTCTTATTTGGGAACCAACTTGGATACTGAGTAGCCATAGGCTACATCTGAGCAGGGGTTCTAGGTTATGTTCATGAATGTTTCTTGGTTGGAGTATCACTCTCAGAAAAGACCCCTGTGCCCAGATATTTTAGTTCTGTTGCTCTTCTTCAGGAGATTCTGTCCCCTCCAGGTCTTACCATCTCTCCTTTCTTTCATAGGATTCCCTGCACACTGTCCAAGGTTTGTTTCTGAGTCTCAGCATCTGCTTTGATGCACAGCTTTGTTCGTAGTACCCAGAACCTGGAAACAACCCTGATGTTCCTCAGTGAAGGAATGGATACAGATATTGTGGTACATTTACACAATAGAATACTATTCAGCAATTGAAAACAAAGAAATCATGAAATTTTTAGGCAAATGGTGGAAACTAAAAAAGGTCGTCCTGAGTAAGGTATCCCAGAAGCAGAAAGACACACACGGTATATACTCACTTATAAGTGGATACTAGACCTATAATATAGGATAAACATACTAAAATCTGCACACCTAAGAAAGCTAAGCAAGAAGGAGGACACTGGGTAAGATGATCAACCCTCACTCAGAAAGACAAATGGGATGGACATTGGAAGAAGGAGAAAACAGGGAACAGGACAGGAGCCTACCACAGAGGGCCTCTGAAAGACTCTTTCCATTTTCTCTTAATATGATCCTTGACTTATCCCTGGCTCCTTTATTGACCAAACCAACAAGGCAGACACAGTGATTCTATTAACTGCTAATTCTTACCCATTGTGCCAGTCTACGATGAAATATGTAACCCTTTCCAGGCAATTTCTAGTTTAAGCAAGAATCCTCATCTTTGTTTTCAACATCTTCAACCCTACAACATTTTTTTTTTACCTCTTTCCTTACAGTACCTTAGATTCTGGCACCATGGCCTTGTTACTATTTCTTGAAAGTTCTAAAGTCTTGCTCATTTAAGGTTTTGGTGTTCATTTTGGGTTCCTTCTTCTCCAGAGAGCACCAGATGATAGTCACTGATCAAATGAAATTCCCTTGACAGTGCTTTTATAATAATTACTCTCTCCCTTCTTTATTGCCCTGGTGTGTTTTTCTCTACATACTGTAAATGGTATATGGAAGATAAACAGACTTAGTGCTCTTCTTAGAACTGTTGGCTTTTCAGTGGTACGAAAGTGATAACTGGAAACTATAGCTGCAAGGCTGAATTTTTATCTTTTTCTGGACAGAAATTTGGTCTATCATTCTCTCTGACAATTCAGGGCAGTAAAAGTTTGCGTTGGTGTTCAGTCAGTGCACCCCTAACTCAGTCATGACAGTGAACTACTTACCAAATGCTGTGGTTGCTAAGGGTGATGTTTGGTAGGGCAGGTAGACAAAACTCATTTTCAGCTTACAGTATTGTCAGAGTAGGAGTGGCCGGACAAGCAATAATCTTGCCAAGAAGCATCTGCATTTAAACTCATTTCCTTCTTTTTCTTGGACTCTAAATCCTACAGAGACATAATAGCGTTTATTTATTGCATTTTCTTAGTTGAGTGCCACAGTGCTTAGTACTGGACATGCTTCCAGATCCATCTGTAGACTAACTGAATCGAGAAATGAATGAGAAAACGGTAAAAAAAAAATTGACATAGGTTCAGTTCATGCTGGCTGTACATTGGGTTAATTGTGGCATATTTTCACTTTGAGCTTCCCTAAAGCATGAGACAATATATCAATAAAATGTACATTGACATGCATGAGTTAAGTGCAGGTGATAGAAGAAAAATGTAAAGTTCAAGAGATCCATGGGAACAACCAACACTCATGTTCCCGTTCGACTAACCGTGCCCAGGAACCACAGGTGAACATTTTGCTTCTCAGTGTCCCCCATAGGAATCAGCCTTCCCTTCCTAGAGAACATGATGCCTCATGGAAGATCCACCATGACTACACAGCCATGCCAGAGACAGAAGTGACAGGAAAATTCAAGCAATCAACTGAATAGGTCTGAGTCCTCCCTGCCAGCTCGCCCACCCTGAGAGTAAGTCATGAAGCTGTCTTTCAAAGTAAAGTGTATTCACAATCTTGTTGAAGTGGCACAAGTTTGAGATGATACCTTTTTTCCCCAACATGTACAAAATTATAAGATGTGTCCTACAGAAAAGGCAATATATCAAATGATTAGGCCAGCACACAATGGCTTGGCTCTGTGAAGCAGTTAGGCAGGTGATGTCTGTTTCCTGTGAGTAACTCACTGGTAAAAAAAGAACAATATCTAATTACCTATTTGAAAACCACTTTGATAATGACCCACAGACTGAGTGAGACAAAGTGAATAGGACAATATGTTCCTCAAACACTGCAGCATCTGCACTAGAAGGACTCAGGTCAGAGGAACCCAAGTTAAAACCCTAAGTCTATAATTTATAAGCTGCATATTCTTGGACTAATTGTGTGAGTTTCTGAACTGTGGTTTTTAATATTTTTTTTCTGCAAAAAAAAGGAAAAATATCCTTGGATGTTTAATGCCTACTGTTAACTTCTGTTTTGTTTTCCAATAATCAAAGAAAAAAATATCTGTGTAAATATGTTTCCCACCATGGCTGGGTTTCTGCTTGAAAAATTCCCAGAATAAATAAGAGATGAAGTGAGGACTTAACTTTACTACTTGGTTGGAGACATCGATAAAATAGCTGCAGAAACCAGATTAGTGTAGTCCTCACTCCTCATTAAGGAAAATTCTTTTTACAATGGGTAAAGTCTATTATGAAAAACTAAAATAGTCAAAATGCAGACATGTGCTGCACAGCTACAATGGAAGCAACTGTAATACAAGTCTGTATTTAAGGCTCAGGAAATGTCACAGAAAAGGCAGTGGAATGATTATAAGATGCAGAGGAGCAGGATATTGCTCTGAGACTGCATCTCCTAGGAATCTCATAAGCTATAGTCATAAAATCCCACCAGCATGGCTGTTTAAACATGAACTAAACAATAGTTCTGACAAAGAGAATGGGACATGGAGTGTAAAAGGCCTCAAATCTGAACACACACACACACACACACACACACACACACACACACACTATAGTTAGCTATTCACTGATAGCTTGAGAGTAGAAGAAATAATCCTCCCAAGAAAGAGCATACCAATTGGTTATCTGATTCTAAATGGTCACCTAAAAATGGACATACAAGTAACCTTATAGAGACTGAGAAGGTTGTATTTATGGATTAAGGAATATATGTATATATAAATAAACATATATATATCAGTAATTAGTGGAAAAAGAGGTCATGAATTTGAAAGAGCAAGAATGGGTATATGAGATGGTTTAGAATGAGGAAAGGGAAGGGAGAAATGACTTAATTACATTATAATCTCAGAAAATAAAAGAAATTTAAAAGGGAACACTAAGGCTATGATTAAACATGGTGAAGATTTCTGAATTGCTCTGGTGAGCCGTGCCAATTGTGCCAAAGGAACATAGAAGGCATCAAGGAGGAGTTTGGCATTTGTATCATGGGGTTAAAGGTAAGTAGAAAGAGGAGAGTAGTTTCTTGTAGAGCAGAGACAAGCATGGAAGTTTTTATATAGCAATATGCACTGACGGAACTAAAGCTCCCATAGCTGTTAAAACATGAAAGCTACATTGCACCATAGAAATAGTTTCATGGAGCCTGTAAAGACCATCTCCTATAGCCAGATGGGCCTTCCAGTGGACGGAGGTGGATTCCACCCACTCATAAAACCTTTGGCTCCAAATTTGTCTTGCCTACAAGAAGTTTAGGGATAAAAATGGAGCAGAAATCAAGAGAAAAGCCAACCAATGACTGGCCCAACTTGAGATACACCCCATGGGAGAGAGCCAACACCTGACACTATTAATGCTACTTTGCTATGCCTGCAGACAGGAGCCAAGTGTAACTATCTACTGAGAGGCTCCATCTAGCAGCTGATGCAAACAGATGCAGAGACCCTCACCTGTGGGAGTCTTTTGGAAGAGTAGGGGGAGTTGAAGAGAACAAGATCATCACAAGGAGACTTACAGAGTAAACTAACCTGGGCCCATGGGGGCTCACCGAGATTGAACCAACAACCAAAGAGCATACATGGGCTTGACCTAGGGTTCTTACTCATATGTAGCAGACGAACAGCTTGTTCTTCATATGGGCTCCTAATAATTAGAGCAGGGGATATCTCTGACTCTGTTGCCTGCCTTTAGATCCCTTCCTCCTATCTGGGCTTCCTTGTCTGGCCTCAGTGGGAAAGGGTGCATTTAGTCCTGCTGTGACTTGATGTATCAGGGTGGTTTGGTATCTATGGAGAGGTCCCCTCCTCTGAGGCTAAGAGGATGGGTAGATGGGGAGGGGATGTGATGGTGGGACTGAGAAGAGTGGAGAGAGGTATGCTGCAATCAGGCTTTAAAGTGAATTTAAAAAAAAAGATGGAAAAAAAGAAATTTAGTTTCATCATTATTTATTAAACATTTTTGGTATTCACATTATTTTGATTTTTTTCTTTTCTCTCTCTCTCTCTCTCTCTCTCTCTCTCTCTCTGTGTGTGTGTGTGTGTGTGTGTGTGTTTAGTCCTTGGTGGACCAGGGACACTAAGTGAATATATACTGTAGCAAATAATGGAAGCTTTCACTCCAATGGGTTAACTAGAGATTTGGCAATTCAGGCAGGCAGTTTTTTCCCCCTCAAACTTCTTACCAACCAAGGACCATTCATGGAGATAACCTAGAATCTCTACACAAATGTAGCATATGGCAGCTCAGTCTCCAAGTGGGATCTCTAGTAAGGAGAACATGTATCTGACATGAACTCAGTGGCTGGCTCTTTGATCACCTCTGCCTGAGAGTGGAACAGCCTTATCAGGCCACAGAGGAAGACATGCAGCCAGTCCTGAGGAGACCTGTTAGGCTAGGGTCAGATGGAAGGAGAGGAGGACCTCCCCTATCCATGGACTGGGGAAGGGGCATGAGAGAAGAGGGAGGGAGGGCAGAATTGGGAGGGGAAAAGAGAGGGTCTACAGCTGGGATACAAAATGAATACATTGCAATAATTTTTTTTTTAAATTAAAATGGTACAAACAAAACTAAAAAAGTATATAAATAAAAAAAGAAAAACTTCACTTTCCAAAGAGATTTTTGCTTTACAATTATAGAGGTGAAACACCTTAGAAAAACCACACACACACACACAAAAAGAAGCTTGACCACTCAAAACAACACTTGGCCATGTCTGAGGTAAAAATCTTACAAAACCACTTAGGGCAGTGGTCCAACAGAAGAAATGTTTGACCCATATCCCACTTATTGCTTGGAAGACATGTTCCTCCTTGCTTTAAATAAGCTGTGAAAATTAGGGGTCTCTCTGGAGAAATCTGAGTTGTCACATAGTAATTAACACAAATAGCAATCTGCACTTGGATGGATTACGTCTGAAAAATCATCTTTGACAGAGCACATTTCCTCATCCTAGGGAAGTCATGACAAATAAGTGTTTTCTCCCTCTAATGGCTTGAATTGCAAGATATTTCTGAAACAGGATCAGCAGAATACCAATTTGTCTGACAAGGGAAAGAGAATGTGAGGCATGTTTTTCTGACATTTTTCCCCCTTGAGATGCGAGAGACTTAACTTGGATCTGCCATTCTTTGTCTTATTAGCAGAGAGTTCCAGAAGCAGGGGTTAGTGCCCTGGGCCCTGATCTAGCTCACATCATGCAAGCACAGAACACTCTATCAACATGCTCATCTTGAGAAAGTCTCTTAGTTTCTTTAAAAAAAGGAAAATCTTTGCAAAGGAATTGGAGAGCCAATACCTGGACTATAAGGAATGTACACAGCCCTTGCAGTTCTCTGAGTTTTAAATGTTTTATGTTAAATTAAAACAGAACTTTCTTACTAGAGATAACAGATTACTTGGGGATGGTGAGAGCCCCCTGCCAGGGAGTTTAATAGCCTAAGTTCATGGAACTGGTTTTATATTCTCATCTTTCCTCAGTTGGGAGGAAACCTGAGGTTTACTTTTGTTTAGGATCCTTTGAAGACATGTTGTACTGAATCTGCACAGAACGATCATGGTCAGATGATTCCAAAGTCAATGGAAAGTCAACATTGTTGAAAGAAGACATAGAATGGCCTGAGTTTACAAAAAGAATGCAACAGATGGTGGCAAACTAGAATCTTAGAGACACAGGCAATGTGTGTGAACCAAGAGGATTTGAAATAGAGTGGGAGAAGCAGGTTTGCCCAGAGAAAGCAAGCATGTGAATCAAGCAATTCCAGGCCAGAAAGTCATTTCTCCACAGGGTGGATGTGTGATCTTCAGCAAGCTATTTTAACTGTTTGAGCACTAAGCCATCATTTCTCCATTTCAAATGTAAAGAAAATAATATTAACCTGTGCTTGTTGTGAGGCTTAATTAAGAAAACAGAAGTGTGTAGGCCATGGGAGGTGTACATGAAGGTGGCAGCTGTTCTCATGGGATGGAATCATAGATACAACAATAAAAATAACTATAGTAACAATATCAGTAACTAGAACTAGTGATAATAGGGTAAAGGAATTCAGGCCCCTCAACATGACTGATATTTTGAGTAAGAATAGCTTCAGTGGCAAATCATTTGATACATGGGACTTTAGAAGTAACATTATGATGAACACACGTCCACTTAGGGACTGATATGTTGGCTGAATAAAAATGAAAGAATACTACTCAGAAATTAAAAACAAGGAATTCATGAAATTTGCATGCAAATAGTGGGAAGTAGAAAAAAATCATCCTGAGTGAGGTATCCAAGAAACAGAGAGACAAACATGGTATATACTCACTTATAAGTGGATATTAGACATATAATATAGGATAAACATACTAAAATCTTTACACCTAAAGAAGCTAAACAAGGAGGACCCTGGGCAAGATGCTCAATCTTCATTCAGAAAGGCAAATGTGACGGGCATCGGAAGAGGGAGAAAACAGGGAAGAGGACAGGAGCCTATCACAGAGGGCTTCTGAAAGACTCTACCCAGCAGTGTATCAAAACAAATGCTGAGACTCACAGCCATACTTTGGGCAGAGGGCAGGGAATCTTATGAAAGAAGGGGAAGAAAGAAAGACCTGGAGGAGACAGGAGCTCCACAAAGAGAGCAACAGAACCTATAATCTGATGACAGTGTCTTTTGTGAGACTGATACTCCAAACAAGACTATGCATAGAGATAACCTAAAACCTCTGCACAGATGTAGCCCATGGCAGCTCAGTATCCAAGAGGGTTCCCTAGTCATAGGTACAGGAACTATTTCTGACATGAACTTGGGGGCTGGCTCTTTGATCACCTCCCCATGATGGGGGAGCAACCTTACCCGTCCACAGAGAAGAATGCAGCCAGTCTGGATGAGACCTGATAGACTAGGGTCAGATGGACTGGGAGGAGGACTCCCCTATCATTGGACTAGGGGAGGGACATAGGAGAAGAAGAGAGAGGAAGGGTGTGATTTGGAGGAGATGGGAAGAGGACTATAGCTGGGATACATAGTGACTAAACTGTAATTGAGAAAAATTAAATTAAATTTATAAGTGAAAGAAAAAGTTCTCTCTTAGCTGGCAAACAAAGCCAACATTCTTCCCTTCCCAGTATTGTATATGCTCTCATTTGCTGAGAGAACAGAGGTGAGTGCAGCAGACAGAATTCTTATCCCTGTCGGGACATGTCTCGTAGGGAGGGAGACGATTGTTAGTGAAGTGACAAATCAACATAAGGAGATGTGTTTAGGTTGTGATACAGAATCATAAAATTATACTGCAGTTCGTGTATGGAGAGCAGTTGTGCTTGCTCTGTTTATATCTGGAAGTGCCAGAAAGTCTGCAAAGTCAAAATTTTTAATTGAGTCACAATGATTAAGATAGAATAACCTAGCTATATAAGGTTGTATTCATCAAAATATGGATTGTTTTTTAAGTGAAAATGAAACAGCTTAGAGCCTTAAGCGTCAGATAACATAATCTGATTATGGTTTAGGGAGATTACTCTGGTTCTTGAATGTGGGATATTAAACTGTTAGAAGGTGGTAAATAAGGGAAAATAGAAATAGCAGCTTAGGAGGCCATTGCCGAAATCCAGGAAAGAAGAGACAGCCCTGGGCCCTTAATCGGTCATGGGGAAAGAAAAATTGTTGAAACTGGGGCATGGGGCATAAGACTATAGGAACAGACATTACAGATACCTAGAATGAATCTAAAGGTCCATAACTGAACTTTAAGTTCTATTTATTCTCTTTTCCTCAGTTCTCCCATGTTGTAGTGCTGTGCTGTGTGTGTGTGTGTGTGCATTGTTCTCTCTTTGTAGATGCTATCTTAGTTCTCATTCTAGTAGGTGAATGCCATTGTATCTGTACCACAGCAAATGTGTGGTGTTCAGAGGACCACCTCAACTCTTGAGACAGAATCTTTGCTGTTGTATGTGCCAAGCTCAGCATTCACAAGCCTGGAAGGATTTTCCTGAATCTGCCTCACATCTCACTGTAGAGACACTACGATTACAGGCTTAAACTACCGTACTTGTTTATGTACTTTACATATGTTTTGTGGATTCTAATGCAGATTCTCATGTTAGCGTAGCAAGTGCCTTACCAAGTGAGCTATTTTCCAGACAACCTGGCTACACATTTATTTTCACCAAATGGTTCGGTGCTGTGACAGTTCTCAGACTGGTCCTCTTGCCTGCCTGCTGTAAAAAGAGCCTAGTCTCCTTTCCATCTACCCTAACACATTTTCTAACCTAATAGCTAAATGTGAGCACTTTGGAGACTTTTTATACACAGACAACTCTTCCAATTCTATATACATGATTTTGGACCTTGAAGTACAGGGTAATAAAAACTGCAATAAATAGGTGTTTCCCAAGGGGTTTCTGTGGAGTATCTACTCTTAGGCACTTCACCTGAGTTGTATGGTTTGCCCTTCACGGCAACATCAGTAGTTGAAAATGCTATAAATAAAAGATTTGTTTTACCTACAAGTCCCCGAAGCTCAAATTGTCTGGATAAGACAACTCATCAGAAATGGGACTGGGCTTTGATCAAAGAAGCCTGACTTCATTTCAAGCTCTTTACCTCTCTAATACCCTTAGAATGTGACCTCCATGTTGCTTAGATTATGTTGTTTATGTCTGTTTTCTCTTGGGCTTAACGCATCATTAAGTTCATAAGTATGCCTGCATTGTTTTCAAGTGTTGTGATGGTAAATAAGGGCCCAGTATAGACCCTGAGTGGCAAATATTTGTTAATTGTTCATTATTGTTTCACACCAAGGTCATGTGGGAACCAAGAAGAAAGCTCTTAGGTTTTGAGGAGATATTCCTATAATGTTTGAACTGGTCCATGCTGTTGATAGAGATTTTGGCTTGTGAGTCACCTCAAAAAGGTCATACTGCAGTCATGCCAGATGGATTTCTTCCTCTGGATATAGCCTCTGAGTGATGTAGTCACAACATTTTATAGCAGACTCTACTTTCTTTGGAACTACTTGAAGAATTTCTGTCCGGGTTTTAGGTCTATGACTGGGAGGGTGGATTGTTAGGCACAGAAAGACATGTACATTCATAGAAGAGAACTGCACTCACATTACTCAGTAGTCAGAGCACGTTAATCTTGAAGCTTTCCTCCAGACTGAGATGCTCATTCCTGAGACACACAGGAAGAAAGTTGGCTCAGAAAAACTACCATCTTACAGAGCCTCCTCTTTCATGGAGACAGGATAGAAATTAGTGTGGATCTCCTTTCAAAGGAATCTGGGAGTCTGGACTCTACGAGTAAGCAAGTTGCATAAGATTGGATGTGTAAAAGCCTCTTCTTTTTTAAGACACTCAGGCTCCTCTTTTTCACATGGGAAGGACATCATCTAGAATCACATGCATCAGTGTCCACTTTCTCTCACAAAATAGGTTTTCTTTGTGACCAGCGCTTTTTGATGTACAAAGTGCAGTCCTATCAACTCAGTTGTTCTAAGCAAGTCAATTGACATTCTAATTGAAAACTTCAGCACTCATTATAAAGCAATTATCTTGGCTTGTTGTATTAGTAACAATAAAATTGACCACGAGTGCTATGAATAATAGCAGCATTGAAAAAAAAAAGTGACAATGATAAGAATCATCAATCTGGGGCCAGAGAGATGACTCAGTGGCTAAAGATAGTTGTGACTAAGCTTGATGGTCTGAATTCGACCCAAAGAACCCAGGTTAGTGTTTGTTTGTTTGTTTATTTCCATCTATTTAGGCTATTTATGTTGAAGCAGAAACTCCATCTCCTTTTTGCTGATAATCCTCCCACTTCCAGGTCTGCTTTTCCAATCACATGAACAAGAGATGGGGCGAGCTTATAACTGCCTCCTCCTGGGAGTGATTCATTTAGACTAGTTTCCCACTGAGAAGACAGAACATATTGAGATTCCCGCGGCCGAGAAGAAACGAGATGCTCATGGGGATTTGTTGAGTGTGAATGTCCTCTGCTACTCCTGCTCATGTCAAGGGGCTAAGAATAGAATGGAGCAAACAAATCATATTTTCTCATTGGAAAATTTCACAACACCTCTAGGTGTAATAAAATTGGAATGTTAATTTTTACCAATGCCTTTATTTCACATGCTATCTGTACTTTTTGAAGTAAATAAGAGGTTCTCATTCAACTGATGAGCTGTATTGTCACAAATGACATTAAATCTCAGCTATGACTCCTACGAGCAGTTCGTACCCAGAATATAAATAGGAAAATATTTAGAATTTTATTAATTTATCAATAGGGACAATCACATAGTTATCAAGGTTCAGTACAAGAGCAACTGATCTTGCTCTGGAAAGTTCAAAGAGGCCTCAATGGAAGAGGTGATCCCAGGAATTTAAATAATAAATAGCCATTATCGATAAAAGAGAAGGCCACATTCATTACCAAGGAGACAGGCAAAAAAGCATGGCTCGTTTATAGAAATTCAAAATGTCAGTAGAAAGTACACTTAGAAGTAAGAGGAGTAGACAGGTTCTGAAAGAGGTGGTCGAGGTGGAACATATTCTGTGTTCCAGCTTCAAAACACAGAAATAAAAGACCTACTAGGTCTTGGACCTGCTTCTCATCATGGATATAGTCTCTTGAAAAGACTTGAAGTCATAGGATTACATTTGACAAGTACTCTCATGAGGTCACATACAGCAGGGCAGAAGAGATACCTATGTGATTTAAGTTCTTCTCTGTGCAGGATGGTAATGTAAATGCAGATGGGCAGGTTAGGCATATGTTTGGTGGGGTGGCATCATAACAAGGACAAAGGGAAGGAGAGATTGCAGAGTCTTATCGCAAGACCCAAACCTAATTTAGAGACACTGAGCTCTTGGACAGGAGCCCCAATAATTCTGTCAGGGAAATTATTGGACGGTGCAAAGAATAGTAACGCGAGTCTTGCTTTATAGTCATGCCCATGCCAATGACCTTGTGCAATATGGCGTGCACTGTGAGGTGGGAATCAATCCCACAGAGAGGTGAGAGTCTGCTGCCATATCCTTCCTAGACAATGATCTTGCTCTCTCACCTTGTTTCCACTGTGTCCTATTAAGACACCTACATGAAACAATTTTTTTGGTAGTGTGTAACTTTTCCAAGAGCTCTATGAGGCAGAAGGAATCATCTCAAAAAGGTTAAGCCAGAACTTAGACAAGAGAGGCAAGTGGTATTCTAATAATTCACTCATATGCTTCACACTCACAGATGTCATAGAAGCTTCCTCCAGAATGAGCTAAGCTGTCATACCAGACTCACAGTACAGCCATACTAGCTCATTAATTTTCTGGTGCAGGTGGATGTCACTAGCTAAGAATGTGTATTTGGATGGCCCAACACTCAATGCTGAAGTTCAAATTGTGATACTGGAAGTTTGATTTTGGTGGAGTTTCTTGTATGGACTTCCTTTTCATCACAGTAATTCAGTAAGTGATCTAGGGATTTGTAAGCAGGGACTCAAAAAAATTGAGAAAACGTAGTATTCAATCAGATTGTATATGACTTTACCATTAATAAAAATGTCTGGAAATGTATTTTTGTTATTTGTATTATTTCATTTATTTTTATTTTTTATAATTTATTTACCTTACATTCCTATTGTGCTCCGTCTTTCATATCCTCCCAGTCCAATACTCCTTCCTTCTTCTGACCCCCTCCCCTAGTCCACAGAAAGGAGAAGACCTCCTCCCCTATCATCTGACCCCATCAAATCAGCTCTCATCAGGACTGCCTACATCTTCTTCCTCTGTGGCCTGGTAAGGCAGCCCTGCCAGGGAAAAGCGATAAAAAAGCAGGCAACAGAGTCTGTGTTAGAGACAGATGTTGCTCTTCTTACTAGGAAAACCCACATGGAGACTGAACTGCTTATGGATACATCTGAGCAAGGGGTCTAGGTCCTCTCCATGCATGGTTGTTGGTTTGTGCATCTGTCTCTGAAGGCCCTCCTGGGCCTAGATTTGTTGGTTTTGTTGGTCTCCTTGTGGAGTTCTTATTCCCTCCAGATCCTTCCATCCGCTCAATCTTCCATAAGACTCCTTAAATTATTCCCAAAGTTTGGCTGTGAGTCTCAGCATCTGCTTTGATCCCCTGCTTGCTGTAGTCTTTCAGAAGACATCTATGGTAGGCTTTTGTCCTATTTCCTCTCTTCAACCATTTCCAGAGTCTATTTTTCAGACTGGTGGAGAAACACTTAATCAAATGGTCCTTAGTCCTTAGTCATCAGGGAAATGCAAATCAAAGTGGTTCAGAGATTCCATCTCTTATTTTTTTCGGAGTTTTTTTTTAAATTTTTATTATCAGTTACATTTTATTAACTCTGTATCCCAGCTATATCCCGCTCCCTCATTCCCTCCCAATCCCACCCTCCTTGTTTCATCTCCTCCCTGCCCCTTTCCAAATCCACTGATAGGGGAGGACCTCCTCTTTCATCTGACCCTGTTTTATCAGAGGTTCTAGGTTATATCTACACATGGTCCTTGGTTGGAGAAACAGTCTCATATAAGACCCTTGTGCCCAGATATATTTAGTCTTTGTGGAGCTCCTATCCTCTCCAGGTCATATTAACTCCCCCTTCTTTCATATGATTCCCTGCACTCTGAGGAAGGTTTATCTTCAGTCAGAATCACTAAGATCAAAAACTCAAGTGCGGACACATGCTGGCTAGAATGTGGAGAAAAGGGAATGCTCCTCCATTTCTGGTGGGAGTGCAAATTTGTGCAAGCACTTTAGAAACCAATCTGATGCTTTCACAGAAAAATGGGAATAGTGCTACCTCAAGACTCAGCTATACCACACCTGAGCATATATCTGAAAAAATTTCAACTATACAACAAGGATATTTGTTCAATTATGTTCATAGCAGCTTTATTCATAATAGCCTGAATCTGGAATCATCCTACATGTTCCTCAACTGAAGAATGGATACATGTACACAATGGAATACTACTCAGTTACTCAAAACAAGGAAATCGTGAATTTTATAAGCAAATGGACAGAACTAAAAAAGACCATTCTGAGTGAGGTAACCCAGAACCAGAAAGACTCCCTTATAATCAGATGTTAGCCGTATAATACAGGATAACAATACTAAAATCCACAGACCCAAAGAAGCTAAATAATAAGGAGGACCCTCTGGAGGATGCTTAATTCTCATTCCAAAGGGCAAATAGAAACGTATTTTTAATTCTACCATATGTATAACTTTTCATTTTGTGTATTAATATTGTGTTTTGAATTATATTTAACTGCACAGAACCATAACACTTCCTTTCAAGGTAAAGAGACTCTCAAACAGTATTCCAAGCCTACTCCTCACAATCTTAATGTTCACCAGACTTCTTGCCTTATCTATCCCCAGATCAATTTTCTAGAACACCAGTGCCCTTTCTTCCAGCACATGCCTGGTATCTTCCCTGTTTCATGAACCTATGGGCTCATAGCTCATACAAAAGCATTATTTTATAATCTAATGTATAAGGCCACTGTTCACCCTTCACTTTTCTTTGCCATTCTGATTCCCCCTCACCTGCCATTGTATCTGCACTCTCCATACTGAATACCACTCTAGTCTCCACCTCTGAGACTAAAGTCTCCCTCTTTTGACCTTTCATTTATCTTGCTGTAAAAATGTGCTATTCAGCTTATCCTGTACTGTCATTTTTTTTTTTCAATGCAGTTTATTCAGGAACCTTGAACAATCATCTGACCCTGGGGAAAGCCAGCCCACAGCTTAAATAGCCTCTGGGTAGCCAACCCCAGCGTGCCACGTGGGCAATGCAGATAGGTCCACGTACATGGAAGCAAGCCAGATCCTCAGCCTTAGCCAAATGTGGATTTGTTTGTGACAGAGAGCACTCACCATCGGGAAGGTGGAAGGTGAAAACCAGCTCCATCTTTAAGGCATAGCATTCCGCAGCTCTCTACAGTTCCCCCTTTTTGTTTTAGATGCATCAGGCAAGAGTAGAGGTCTGATCTCGGAGTGGATGCAGGACTAGCCACAGGATTATCATCATGGATTGCTGCAGCCATGAATCATCTGAAGGAATGGGCGGGCATGAGAGCGTTAGCAGGCCTTCTGGTGTTGGTCTCCTTGGTTTGCCTGTGGTATATATGCAAGATTAGAGTCTCACAACAGTGTAATGCAGCCATGACCATTCAGGCCTTTGCAGCCATTGAAGCAGGACAGTCTCCCCAAGCATGGTTGGCTACCATAAAAAGCTAAAATGTTATGCTCAGGATGCAAGGCTAAGCACTGCACTCAGGGTCAGCCGCTTTGGACCCAGAGAAGAGCATGTCTGATTGCATGCGGGTTGATGCCCCAGGTCCCGCCTCTGAGAAAAAGGTATCGGACGGGTCTGATGCTCTTTGGGTGGATGACACCTAAATGAACATCAGTACAAAGTCCCAATTTATTTCTAATATCAGAGATCAGACCTCTACTCTTGCCTGATGTGTCTGTACTGTCATTTTTGATGGTATCATTCTTCTCAACTGCCTAACAACTCAAAAGTGAGGGGGATACATACTCCTTATCTTCATGCTAGAGAACATGACAGCCTATATGGAAGAGTTAAAACTGATTATGTAAAAATAAGAGAAAACACAAAAACCAGGAAGAGAGGGAAGGGGCTATGGAACCCTTTATCACAGATAACAAACATTTAACAAATTACTTCAGCACCAGCCTTCCATTGAAAATCGAGGAAGCCACATTTTGTCCAAGGGTCTCCCAAAGAACATACATCAAGACATAGGACAGCTTCTACATGCTAGTGACATAAGTGTTTCTTATCTGGAGTAGGATTTCAGAGACCAAATGGAAACAAGCAGATTGCAAAGCTGATCCATATTACTAAAGCATGAGGAGGCAAGATTTTATGTTTGTGTGTATGAGTTTGTGTGTCTGTGTGATAAACAGCATCTTCTCTTCAAGGGTACAGGCTGAGTCACACTCAGCATGCAAGAGAGTCATGGCTGGGCTCTGGAAAGGTGCCTGATTGCTCATGTCTAGAGGCAGTGTTGTTGGTGACATCTTGTTCTGTTGCTTACATAGTCCTTGGTCTGATGCAAAAGCAGCTAAAATTACAATGTCCAGGGAAGAAGACACATGGTACACTATGAGAATGACCTTCTGAACTGTAGATGTCCTTCTCAAAGCTCTGCTTCCAAGTAGTCTTTTGTTTATAAGTTTTCTGAGTGTCTAAATAATAAAATTGCAAATTCCATTTGGCTTGAATAGAGTGACTTTTTGTTTGGAAATGTTGGGATTGAAAATGCATATTTTTTTTTGCTAGTTTATAATACTATGAACTTGAGAAATGACCTCCAAATTTTTTAGTATCCAAGAAAAACAATTGTAAACACAATTTCTATGCTGTAGATTTAATCAAATTGTAAGGAGATCAAATTACTAATTCTAGAACTGGTTATTGAAGCATAGAGGGCTACTCAAAGCTGAGTCACTATTAGTTCATCCCTGCTTCCTTATTTACTTGGAATATTTGTATTCAGATTTTAAAATCAAATGTCTGCAAAGAATCTGCAAAGGCAAAGGAAGAGTGTTCAGCTCCTTCCTGTTACAGGAAATTATCTTCCTTGCTATCATTTACTAACCACTAACTCTAGTCTTTCTTCATGTATATTACTGCTGATAACCCAAGATAACATGCACAACAAATGTTGGTTGCTGTTTTTATTTCACTGAACAGATGAATGCAAGATGCAAGATTGAGAAATGTAAATAATCTCTTTCAAGGTGATTTAACTGTAGAATATAAAGTTGGAAATAAAACACAAACTCTGTCAAACTGCTTCCAAAGCATTTGTTGTTTCCATGGATCATACAAGGATGCTTTCTGTTGATGTCTGCCTGGACCACATGAAGGATGATGTAGATGTTCAGAAAATGTTTGAAAATGTAGCATAGTCAGTCACCCCTAGAAAGAGTTCATCATGGTTTTGTAGAGAAACAAAGAAGTTTCTTAGTGATTTGTCTGATAGGATGATAGAATGAGAGTTGAAATTTTCACCCTTCCTCATCTTTGCTTACACGACCTTTTTCTTACCAGTATCCATCTTCATACTTACAAATCTCATTTCATTGGATACTTTCAAAAAATTCCATGAGAATTGCACCTTTCAGCACAGAGAAGAGTAAAGGCAGGCTTGAAAAGAGGCTGAATCCATTGTGTGTACAGACAACTCTTGCAATTTTGTAAACACTGAATAGAATAACAAAGAAAGTGATGGAAACTTTTGTTTTGTCTTTCTTTCCTTAGATTGCTGTCCACATCCACAAGGCAAGATACAAGACACATATTACAGACAAAGATTACAAAAAGATTACATATTACAAAAAGATTTGTCTGATGTTACTAGCTAAGGTAGCATAGGTAGAAACAAAATGTCAGAGAGGAAATAAAGGAAAAGTTGTTGGGAAGGCAAGTTCTGGATCCTGCTTCATGTGGACTAACACAAGTTGCTCTCCTCCACCCACCAGGGAAAGCAGAATGAGAAACAGAGTTGGTTACCTTTTTCACCACTGTGACAACATATCTAATAGAAGTAACTCAAAGAAGGATTTACTCTGTTCAGTTTTAGGGTGCAGTCTATTGTGGTGGAGATGTCATGACAGAAGGGGAGGGAGGAAGCTTCTCACACTTTAAGAGCAGTCAGGAATCAGAGAAAGGTGAATGTTGGTGCTCACCTCAATTTCTGCATTTAATCAGCACAAGAACCAAGCCTATGAGATAACATTGCCCACATATGGGTAGATATTCCACACTCTGTTAAATATTTCTAGAAATATTCTCTTTGAAATAGCCAGAGATTTGTTTTTATGGCAATTCTAAATCCAGTCAAGTTGACATTCAATATTATCCATGACAAGACCTAAATGGAAGGTTGGATTTCATTTTTGAAGTAACCAATTATATGAGGCCAATGACTATATCTACTAGTCCTGTGGAGACCAAGGTAGAAAATGGAATTATTGGCCTTAACCTCAGTACTTCAGCCTTTTCCCTCAAAAACACCGGCATTCTATATAGTACTTCACCATTATCCTCTGGAGGTTTGTAACCTTATTAGGCCTTCAGCACAGTGTCTTACAGATTATCTGCTTCCCCAATACCTCAACACCCTTTATTTCAGTAATATTTTTGTTTCAATATTTTTTCTGTCACTTCAAAGTCCTAGTATTTTCAGCATCCTCCCAGTCCTTCAGCTCAATACTTCAACATCTTTCCCTGTGCTTATCATTCTTCCTATTGTTTCAGTGTCCTTATTGTGTCATCAGCTTTCCCATTGCTTCACCATCCTTCCCAATTGTTTCAGCTTATTACTTGAGCAGTTTTCTTTTTTTCAATGATTCAGGATCATCCTCAGTGCTTAGCATTTTCCCCAGTGTTTTAGTATCCTTCTCAGTGAATCAGCAACCTCTCAACTGCTTCATCATTCTTCTCAGTGTTTTATAATCATTCCAAGTGCTTAGTATTCTTTCTAGTGCTTCAGCACAATCTCCACAATTTCATTATATCAATTAAAATATCTCCAAATTCCTCAGTATCCTGCCCAGTGCTTCAGCATTCATGCTTGGTGATTCAGAATTCTTTCCAATGTTTCAGAATCTTTTTTGATTCCTTTTCTTTGGTTTGGTTACCTTTCTTTCTTTCTTTCTCTTTCTTTCTTTCTTTCTTTCTTTCTTTCTTTCTTTCTTTCTTTCTTTCTCTCTTTCTTAATTACACTTTACTTATTTTTTATCCCCCCCGTAGTTCTGTAGTTCCCTCTCTTCTTCCCTCCCAATCCCATCCTTCCACCTCTTTCTCCACAAATGCCCCTCCCTAAGTCCACTGGTAGGGGAGGATTTCTTTTTCTTCCTTCTGAACCTAGTCTGTTAGGTCTTATCAGGAGTGGTTGCATTGTCTTCCTCTGTGGCCTGGTAAGACTTCTCCCCCCTCAGGGGGAGGTGATCAAAGAGCACGCCAATCAGTTCATGTCAGAGACAGTCCCTCTTCCCATTACAATGGAACCCACTAGGAGAATGAACTGTCATGGGCTACATTTGTGCAGGGGTTCTCCATGCATGCTACTTGTTTGGAGTATCAGTCTCAGGAAAGACCCTGTGCTCAGATTTTTTGCTTCTGTTGCTCTCCTTGTGGGGCTTCTGTCCTCTCCAGATCTTACTATTCCCCACTTCTTTCATAAGATTCCATGCAATCTGCCCAAAGATTGGCCATTAGTCTCAGCATCTGCTTTGATACTCTGCAGGGCAGAGCCTTTCAAAGGCCCTCTGTGGCAGGCTCCTAACTTAATCCCTGTTTTCTCCTTTTTCTGATGTCTATCCTCTTTGCCTTTCTGGATGGGGATTGAGCATTTTAGCCAGAGTCTTTTCTCTTGATTAGTTTCTCCATGTGTATAGACTTTTGTAGGCTTATCCTATATTATATATCTATATGAGTGAGTAGATATGGTGTGTGTCTTTCTGCTTCTGGGAGAGCTCACTCAGGATCATCTTCTCCAGTTCCCACCATTTACCTGCAAATTTCATGATTTCCTTGTTTTTTATTGCTGAGTAGTATTCCATTGTGTAGATGTACCATACTTTCTGTATCTATTCCTCAGTTGAGGGGCATCTTGGTTGTTTCCAGTTTCTGTCTATTACAAATAAAGCTGCTACAAACATGGTTGAGCAAATATCCTTATTGTTTACTTGAGCTTTTTTTAGATATATGCTAGGAGTGGTATAGCTGGATCTTGAGGAAGTGCTATTCCTAATTTTCTGAGAAAGCACCAGATTGATTTCCAGAGTGGTTGTATAAGTTTACATTCCCATGAGCAGTAGAGGAGGGTTCGTTCCCCTTTCTCCACAACCTCTCCAGCATGTGTTGTCTCTTTAGTTTTTGATCTTAGCCATTCTAGTGGTTATAAGGTGAAATCTCAGGGTTGTTTTAATTTGCATTTACCTGATGACTAATGATGTTAAGCATTTCTTTAAGTGTTTCTCTGCCATTCGATATTCCTCTATCAAGAATTCTCTGTTTAGATCTGTTTCCCATTTTAATTGGATTACTTAATTTGTTGCTTTTTAACTTTTTTAGTTCTCTATATATACTGGATATTAGCCCTCTGTCAGATATAAGGTTAGTGAGGATCCTTTCCCAATCTGTAGGTAGTGAGGTCTTTGATCCACTTGGACTTTAGTTTTGTGCAGGGCTGTAAGTATGGATCTATTTGCATTTTTGTGCATGTAGACATCCAGTTAGATCAACACCATTTGTTGGAGATGCTATCTTTTTTTCATTGTATGGTTTTGGCATCTTTATAAAAATCAGGTGTCCATAAGTGTGTGGGTTTATTTCTGGGGCTTCTATTTCATTCCATTGATCCATCATTCTATTTCTATGCTAGTACCATGCAGTTTTTATTATTGTTGCTCTATAGTACAGCTTGAGATCAGGGATAGAGATACCTCCAGAAGATATTTTATTGTAGAGGATTGTTGTAGCAATTCTGGGTTTCTTGTTATCCCATATGAAGTTGAGAATTTTTCCTTCAAACACTGTGTTGGTAATTTGATGGGAATTGCATTGAATCTGTAGATTGGTTTTGATAAGATGGCCATTTTTACTATGTTAATCCTGCCAAGCCATGAGCCTGGGAGATCTTTCCATCTTCTGATATCTTCTTCTAATTCTTTCTTCAGAGACTTGAAATTTTTTTTCATACAAGTCTTTGACTTGTTTGGTTAGGGTCACACCAAGGTACTTTATGTCTTTTGTGGCTATTGTGAAGGTTGTTCTTTCCCTAATTTCTTTCTCAGCCCATTTGCATTTTGTATACAGGAGGGCTACTGATTTTTCTTTTTCTTTTTTTTTTTTTTTTTTTTTAGTTAATTTTGTATCCAGCCACTTTGCTGAAGGTGTTTATCAACTCTAGGATTTCCCTGGTATAATTTTGTTGTCACTTAAGTATACTATCATATCATCTGCAAATAGTGATACTTTGACTTCTTCCTTTCTGTTTTGTATCCCCTTGATCTCCTTCAATTGTCTTATTGCTCTATTGCTCTAGCAAGGACTTCAAGAACTATGTTGAAGAGATAATGGAGTGAGCATCCTTGCCTTGTCCCTGATTTCAGTGGGATTGATTTAAGTTTCTGTCCATTTAGTTTGATGTTGGCTGTAGGCTTGCTGTATATTGCCTTTACTATATCTAGGTATGCACCTGTATCCCTGATCTCTCCAATACTTTAAACATGAATGGATATTGGATTTTGTGAAATGCTTTTTCAGCATCTAAGAAAATTATCATGTGGTTTTTTTTTTCTTTCAGTTTGTTAATACGGTGGATCACATTGATAGATTTCCATATATTGAACCACCCCTGCATTCCTGGGATGAATCCTACTTGGTCATATCAATGATATCTTTGATGTGTTCTTGTATTCCATCTGCAAGTATTTTGTTGTGCATTTTTTGCATGAATGTTCATAAGGGAGATTGGCCTGAAATTCTCTTTCTTTGTTGGGTCTTTGTGAGGTTTAGGTATCAAGGTGACTGTGGCTTCATAGACTGAGTTTGGTAATGCTCCTTCTGTTTCTATTTTGTGGAATAGTTTGAAGAGAATTAGAGTTAGCTCTCTTTTGAAGGTCTGGTAGAAGTCTGCACTGAAACCATCTGGTCCTGGGCTTTTTTTGGATGGGAGACTTTTGATGACCGCTTCTATTTCCTTAAGGGATATAGGATTATTTAATTGATTTATCTGGTCTTGATTCAGCTTTGGTAAGTGGAATCGATCCAGAAAATTGTCCATTTCATTTACATTTTCAAATTTTGTGGCATATAGACTCTTGAAGTAAGTCCTAAGGATTGTTTGGATTTCCTCAGTGTCTGTAGTTATGTCCCTCTTTTCATTTCTGATTTTGTTGATTTGGATAGTGTCTCTTTGCCTTTTAGTTTGTTTGGCTAAGGGTTTGTCTATCTTGTCCATTTTCTCAAAGAACCAGCTCTTGGTTTCATTGAGTCTTTGAATTGTTTTATTTGTTTCTAATTTATTGATTTCTGCCCTAAGTTTGATTATTTCCAGCCTTCTACTCCTCTTTGGTGTGTTTGCTTCTTTTTTTTTTTTTTTTCTCTAGGGCTTTTAGGTGAGCCATTAATTTGCTTTCTATGAGATGTTTCTAATTTCTTCTTGAAGGCCCTTGGTGCTATGAACTTTCCTCTTAGAACTGCTTTCATTGTGTCCCATAAGTTTGGGTATTTTGTACCTTCATTTTCATTGAATTCTAGGAATTCTTTAATTTTTTTTTATTTCTTCCTTAACACAGCTGTCATTGAGTAGCAAGCTGTTCAGTTTCCATGTGTGTAAGCTTTTTGTTATTTCTGTTGTCATTTTTTTGTTTTTGTTGAGACTTATTTTGTGACCAACTATATTGTCTATTTTGGAGAACGTTCCATGAGGTGCTGAGAAGGTAAATTATTTTGTGTTTGGGTGAAAGGTTCTGTAGACGTCTGTTAGATTCATTTGATTCATGACCTCTGTTAGAGTCATTGTTTCTTTGTTTAATTTCTGGTTTGTTGACCTCTCCTTTTTTGAGAGTACGGTGTTGAAGTCTCCCACTATTAATATGTGGGGATCTATGTGTGGTTTCAGTTTTATTAATGTTTCTTTTACAAATGTGGGTGCTCTTTTATTTGGGGCATAGAAGTTCAGAATTGTGGTATCTTCTTGGTGGAGTTTTCCTTTGATGAGTATGAAATGATCTTCCCCATCTCTTTTGATTAATTTTGGTTGAAAGTCTATTTTATTTGATGTTAGAATGCCTACTCCTGCTTGCTTCTTGGGTCCATTTGCTTGGAAATCCATCTTCCAACCATTTACTCTCAGGTAATGTCTATCTTTGTGACTTAGGTGTATTTCTTGTAAGCCACAGATTTTTGAGTGTTGTTTACATAACCTTTCTGTTAGTCTGTGTCTTTTTATTGGAGAGTTGAGTGCATTGATGTTAACAGAGATTAATGACCAGTGGCCGTTAGATCAGTTGTTGGCTATGGTAATGTGTTTGTGTGCTTGGCTACTTTTGGTTTTGCTGTAGTGAGGTTATTTGTTTCCTGTGTTTTCCTGAATGTGGTTAGTTTTCCTAGGTTCTTATTTTTCTTCTAGTATCTTCTGTAATGCTGGATTTGTGGGAATGTATTGTTTGAATTTGTTTTTGTCATTGAATATCTTGTTTTCTCCATCCATGATGACTGAGAGTTTTGCTGGATATATTAGCCTGGGCTGACATCTGTGTTCTCTTAGGGTCCGATAATATCTGCCTAGGCCCTTCTTGCTTTCATAGTCTCTGTTGAGAAGTCAGGTGTGATTCTGATGGGTTTGTCATAATATGTTAGTTGGCCTTTTTCTCTTGAAGCTTTTAGCATTTTTTCTTTTTTCTGTATACTTATTGTTTTGATTATTATGTGGCAGGAGGATGTTATTATCTGCTCTAATTCATTAGGTGTTCTGTAGGTCTCTTGTATTTTTATAGGCCTCTCCTTTAAGTTGGAGAAATTTTCTTCTATGGTTTTGTTGAAGATATTTTCCAGGCCATGGAGGAAGGAATCTTCTTTTTCCTCTATTCCTATTAATCTTAGGTTTTGTCTTTTCATATTGTCTTGGATTTCTTGAATGATCCATGTCAGGATTTTTTTGGAGTTAACATTTTCTTTGACAGATACATGGATTTCTTTCATTGTTTCTTCTACACCTTGGAGTCTTTCTTCCATCTCTTTTAGTCTGTTGATTTTGCTTACCTCTGTAGTTCCTGTTTTCTTCCCTAAATTTTTCCTTTCCATGATTTCCTCAGTTTGTGTTTTCTTTAATTTTTCTAATTCTATCTTCAGATCTTAACTTGTTTTGTTTATTTCCTTCACCTGTCTGATTGTATTTTTTTGTTTTTCTTTTAGTTCCTTCAATTGTTTGTTTGAACAGTCCTCTGTTTCTTTTATTTCTTTCAGTGATTTAATTATTTCTTCTCTGAAGGCTACAAACTGTTTGGCTGCATCTTCCTGTATTTCTTCACAGATGACCATAATCTGTTTTATTTTATCTTCCTCTAATTCTTTATGTAATTTATTTGTTTCCTCTATTATCCTCTTATTCAGCATAGATGTAAGGTCATCTTCTTGAATTTCAATTATGCTCCTTGCCCCTGGATGGCTGGGTTCTATAGATGCCATATTGCTTTGTCTTTTGTTGTTTGAGCTTTTATGCTGACCTCTATCCATTGGGCTGTTTTAGGTGTTGGCTGTTAGTTTCTGATGCTTCCTTGAATCCTGGGGTAGGGAAAATCCCCTTGATAGGAAGATAGTTCTTCCTGAAGGAGGTCTCCTCTGTTTTTTGGGTATGGTCACTGTATGGCCAGTGTTTCTCAAGAATTGCCACTGCTCACATCAGGCATATAGACCTGAGTAGAAGCTGTGGTCTTTGTTAGTCAGGGGGCCTCTCCTCTCACCCTTAGAAGTCCTGGAGACAGCTGCCCTGCTGCTGGGTTTCTCATTCTGAATTTAGTGAGCTGCTGCTGTTGCTACACTGTTTTCCAGGTACAGTCCTCTTGAAGAACCTGCTGATTCCCTAGCTGTGGGGTTTTCTCCCAACAGTCTGGTACCCTGGGGCACACAGTTCTCTCTGGGAAGGTGATTCAAGCACACAAGTCTCTGGGCCAGAGGTTAAGTGCTCTGATCTGGGCCGGAGACTTGAGGCACTGCTTCTTGGGGTGTGCACCCCAGTCTGGGATGGTGGCTTAGGGTGCTACTCTGGGCCTGAGGCTGTGCACTCTCTCTAGCCTAGCGACTGAGGGCTCCACTCTCGTCTGGAGGCTGGACGACTCACTCTAGGCTGGAGGTTGTGTGTCCCTGTCCTGGATGGCAGCTGAAGGTGCCGCTGGAGGTTGTGTGCTCCAATCTGGGGTGATGGGTGCCCCCCTGGTCCCCAGGACATTTTCTAGGGATTTACTGGGTGACCTGAGGTCATACAGAGTTGGTGAAAATCCTTTCCCGATTGGTAGGCTCTCTTTTTGTTCTGAAGACAGTGTCCTTCACTTTACAGAAGCTATTCAATTTCATGAGGTCTCATTTATTGATTGTTGATCTTAGAACCTGTGCTGTAGGTGTTCTATTCAGCAAGTTGTCTCCTGTGCCAATGAGTTCAAGGCTCTTCCCTACTTTTTCTTCTGACAGGTTTAAAGTTGTTTTTTTTTTTTTTTAAATCTACTTAGACCTTAATTTTGTGCAGGGTGATAAGTATGGATCTATTTGCATTTTTCTACATGTAGACATCCAGTTAGACCAGCACCATTTGTTGAAGATACCATCTTTCCCCCCTCCCCCATTGCATGTTTTTGGCTTCTTTGTCAAAAAACAGGTCCCTAAGTGCTTGGTTTAATTTCTGGATCTTGTATTCGATTTCATTGATCCACTATTCTGTTTCTATGCCAGGACCATGCAGTTTTTATTACTATTTCTCTGTAATACAGCTTGAGATCAGGGATGGAAATACGTCCATAAGATCTGTTGCTTTACAGGACTGTTTTTCAAAATTAAGGTTTTTTTTTTGTTTGTTTGTTTCTTTGTTTGTTTTTCCATATGAAATTGAGAATTGTTATTTCAAGTTCTGTAAAGAACTGTGTTGGTAATTTGTTGGGAATTGCATTGAATCTGTAGATTGCTTTTGGTAAGATGGTCATTTTTACTATGTTAATTCTACCACTCCATGAGCATGGGAGATCTTTTCATCTTCTGATATCTTCTATTTCTTTCTTCAGAGACTGGAAATTTTTTTCATACAAGCCTTTGACTTTTTTGGTTAGATTCACACTAAAGTACTTGATGTCCTCTGTGTCTATTGTGAAGGGTTTTGTTTCCGTAATTTCTTTCTCAGCCCATTTGTATTCTGTATACAGGAGGGCTACTGTATTTTTGTTTGTTTGTTTTGTTTTTTGAGTTAACTTTTTCTATCCACTCACTTTGCTGAAGGTTTTTATTAGGTGTAGACGTTCTCTCATAAAAATTTTGGGGTGCCTCATATATACTATTATATCATTTTCAAATAGTGATACTTTGACTTTTTTCTTTCCAATTTGTATCCCCTTGAACTCTTTTAATGATCTTATTGCTCTAGCAATGACTTCAAGAACTATGTTGAGGAGATATGGAGCCTTGTCTTGTCCCTGATTTCAGTGGGATTTATTGAAGTTTCTCTCTGTTTAGTGTGATGTTGGCTCTAGGCTTTCTGTGTATTGCCTTTACTATGTTTAGGTAAGTGCCCTGTATCCCTAATCTGTCCAGGACTTTAAACATAAACAAATGTGTTTTTTTTTTCTTTCAGTTTGTTAATATGGTAGATCACATTGATGGATTTCTGTATATTGAACCACCCCTCCATACCTGGGATGAAGCCTACTTGGTCATAGTGTATTACATCTTTTATGTGTTCTTGGATGATTTGATTTGTGAGTATTTTGTTGAGTATTTTTGCATCAATGTTCAAAAGAGGGATAGGTCTGAAGTTTTCTTTTTTTTGGGGGGGTCTTCATGAGGTTTAGATTTCAAGGTGACTTTGGCCTCATAGAATGAGTTTCATTATGCTCCTTCTGTTCCTATTTTGTGGAATAGTTTGAAGAGTATTTGTGTCAGCTCTTTTATGAAGGTCTGGTAAAATTCTGTGCTAAAACCATCAGGTCCTGGGCTTTTTTTTTTTTTTTAACCTTAGGGGATATAGGACTTTTTAACCTATTTTTCTGATCTTGATGTAGTTCTGCTTGATGTAGTTCTGGTAAATGGAATCTATCAAGAATATTATACATTTCATTTAGATTTTCAAATTTAGTGGTATATAGGCTTTTGAAGTAAGACCTAATGATTATTTGAATTTCCTCAATGTTTGTTGTTATATACTTTTTTTTGTTTCTGATTTTGCTGATTTGGATAGTTTCTTTTTGCCTTTTAGTTAGTTTGGTTCAGAGTTTGTCTATGTTTTTGAATGTCTCAAAGAACCAGCTCTTGGTCTCATTGATTCTTTGAATTGTTTTCTTTGTTTCTAATTCATTGATTTTATATCTGAGTGTGATTATTTCCAATCCTCTACTCCTCTTGGGTGTGTCTGCTCTTTTTTTCCCTAGAACTTTCAGGAAAGTGCCATTAGGTTGCTTGTATGAGGTGTCTCAAATTTATTTCTGAAGGCTCTTAGTGCTATGATCTTTACTCTTAGCACTGCTTTCATTGTATCCCATTAGTTTGGGTATGTTTTGTCTTCATTTTCATTGAATTTTAGGGAGTCTCTAATTTTTTTTTCATTTCTTCCCTGATCAAGCTGTCATTGAGTAGAGAGTTGTTTAATTTCCATGTATGTATAGGCTTTTTGTTATTTCTGTTGTTGAGTTCTAGGTTCAGGCGTTGGTGGTCTGAGAAGATACACGGTATTATTTCAATCTTCTTGTATCTGTTGAGGCTTACTTTGTGCCCGACTATATGGTCTGTTTTGGAGAAGATTCCTTGGGGTGCTGAGAAGAAGGTTTACTCTTTTGAGTTAGGGTGAAATGTCCTGGAGACATCTATTAGGTCCATTTAATTTAGGACCTCTATAAGTGTCTTTATTTCCCTATTTAGCTTCTGTCTATCTGATCTGTCCCTTGGTGAGAGTGGAGTGTTGAAATCTCCCACTATTAAGGTGTTGGGATCGATGTGTGATTTGAGTTTTAATGATATTTCATTTACGAATGCAGGTGCTCTTGTATTTGGGGCCTAGATGTTCAGGACTGTGATGTCCTCATGGTGGATTTTTCCTTTGATGAGAATGAAGTTTCCATCCTCATCTTTTTTGATTAATTTTGGTTGAAAGTCTATTTTATTACATATTAGGATATCTATTCTGGCTTCTTTTCTGGTTCTATTTGCTTGAAAAACCTTTTTCTAGCCCATTAATCTGAGGTAGTGTCTGTCATTATTGCAAAGGTGTGTTTCTTGGATGGAGCAGAATGTTGGATCCTGTATACACAACCATTCTGCTAGTCTGTGTCTTTTTATTGGAGAGCTGAGTCCATTGATGTCGATGATAGATAATAGTGACCAATGAGTGTTAGTTCCTTTTATTGTGGAGTTGGTGGTGATGGTGTGTTCATGTGCTTGTTTTCTTTTGATTTTTTTTTTGTTGTTGTAAGGTTATCCATGTACTGTGTTTTCTTCTGTTTCTAGATTGAAGTTTTCCTTCTAGTATCTTCTGTATTGTTAGTTTGCTGTGTATAGTAGTCTCCATCTATGTTGATTGAAAACTTTGCTGCATATAGTAGTCTGGTTTGACATCTTTGTTCTCTTAGAGTCTGCATGATATCAGTCAAGGTTTCTGTTGAGAAGTCTGATGTAGTTCTGATAGGTCTATCTTTATATGTTACTTGGCCTTTTTCCCTTGCTGCTTTTAATATTTTTTTTCTTTGTTGTGAAGATTTAGTGTTTTGACCATTATATAATATGAGGAGTTTCTTTTCTGGTTTAGTCTATTTGATGTTCTGTAAGCCTCTTGTATTTTTAAGGACATCTCTATTTTTAATTTGTGGAAATTTTCTAATGTGATGTTTTTGAAAATATTTTCTGGACCTTGATGCCTGCAATCTTCTGTTTTGTCTATTCCTATTATTCTTAGATTTCTTCTTTTCATGGCATCCTTGATTTCTTGGATGTTTTATGTTTGGAACTTTTCAGATTTTATTTTTTCTTTGAGAGATGTATCAATTTTTGCAATTGTATCTTCAGGGCCTAAGATTCTCTCCTCTGTCTCTTGTTTTCTGTTGGTGATACTTACCTTTGTGGTTCCTGATTATTTCTCTAAGTTCTCCAGCTCCAAGGTTTTCTCTTCTGTGTTTTCTTCATTGATTCTAATTCTGTATTCATGTCTTACACCATTTCCTTCATCTGTTTGAATGTAGATTCCTGTCTTTCCATGGTGGCATCTATTTTTTTTTTGTTTCCTCTTTATATGCCTCTATTTGTGTAGCTATTTCTTTGAGAATTTTGTTTGTTTCCTCTTTATGTGCCTCTATTTGTGTGCCTATTTCTTTGAGAATTTTGTTTGTTTCCTCTTTATGTACTTCTAATAACTCGATAAGCATTGCTTTCAAATCATTTTTTGTGTGTTTCTGATGAATTAAAATATCCATTTATTTTGGAGGTTGCTGATGAAGCCATGATGTCCTGATTTTTGTTGGATGTGGTCTTACACTGGCCTCTGGGCATCTGACAGTCGGTAGCCTTTGCTGTTTGTTCCTGGAGCCTGTACTGCAGACTAGGTCCTTCTGTCTCTGCATCTGGACTATTCAGGAAAAGGAGAGAGGTCCACTGTTTTGAGAGAGGTTGTCGGTGTTTTAGATAAAGCTAAAGGAGGAAGGTCACAGGTGCAAGTATACAAGGACAGGAGTTTGCATGGAGGTGTGTCTGCCTGGAAGGGTGAGATGTGAGTGAGAAGTGGAAGAGCAGTGGTGCCAGGGTGGTTTGCATGGGCACAGTGAGCATAAGCAGGAACCCTGAATGGCTCAGTGGCACACAGACCTGTATTATGCTCCAAGTGCTCATCTGCCTGAGCACCACCATCTTGGTTCCAAGGATTGTTTGCCTGCACTCCACTGGGAGACCCACAGAATGGGGCTTTCAATGAGGAGAATGATGTCCTATTTTACCTTGAGTGGGGATGTGGGTGGGAGGAATCAGATGTCGAGCTTTTAGAGTAGAGGTATCCCAATCTGGAGTTCTGTATGCATTCTCTATCAGAATCATTCACTCTCAGGAGTGTGTGGGAAATGCCAAGAGCCTGCAATCTCATTCACAGGTATAAGTGGTAATCTCTAAGAGCCCACAGTTTTCTACTCTCAGATTTGGGTCTCCTGTTTGGCCAACAGAGTAAGAAGGCACCCTGTACCTAGGGTTATGAGTTATCTGCCTCTGTGTTCCCTGCTGCAGCACTCACTGCGGGCCAACGTGAGGTGGAGAGTTTGGGGAGGTCCACCATCCAATCTTCCCCAGCTGAGGAGTTTCGGGAAGCCTCAAAGTCAATGCTCTGGCTTCAGTCGCCCATGACCATCCACTCACCAGTTTTGGAGTTTCGGACCATCTGCCCTTCAGAAACAGTGTACACTGGTTGCTGCCATCTTGGAAAGCCCCTAGTTTTGCCTGTTATCTCCACTACTTTTTGTACATAATAACGGTATACTCATCTAATTTATATTTACTAAACAAAAGGAACTAAATAAATGTTAATATAACATATGACACTGTTGTATGTGTTCCCAGGTAATCATAGTTCACTAATCAGGAGTTAGCAACATATGTCCATTTACTCTACTTAAGGCACTGACAAGAGCGCTGGGAAATCATTCTATCCAAGGCTGGCTGAACTGGTGACTAATGAATTGATTTGGCTCACTCAGAGGAGATTATGTGATCAAAGGTAACTTCATTACTTAAAACCCACTTCATCATGGGTGATGACTGCACAACTTGCAGTGTACTCCTCTGGAGAGTGTTCACACCCATATCCTGCAGCAACGGCTTACTGTTTATAGAACCCTGAGGAAGGGTCCTCTGCCAGGTTATTTTCTGTGTCTCCTAAGCCTTGTAAGTTTCCCTAACATTTTCAGTTTTATGAACTGTCTTCCTCTTTCCAGGAGTGGATTGTTTCAATTCAGAATAAATAGGTACACAGCATGAACATTCAAGCAAGAGTTAAAATGACCAGAAATTCTGAGCGTTGATTTATTGGCCACCAAGTGTTTACCTTAGATTGAGGCAAGATTTATTGATCAATCCAATGTGTTAAATGTTATGTCAAAAGATTCTACACGGTATTTTCAACTTAACAAATCTCTGAAAAAGGTAGACCATTACCTCTGTGTTTGAGATTTTTATAAAAAAACATATGAGATTTAGAAAGGTGACACATCAAGCCAAGGTCACAGATCTCATATTGAATTGTGTTGAGAAAATGAATCCAGGCGTTTGTTCCTGAGGAAAATCGTGACTTCCAAAAAGGTAGGTAATTATCCTATCCATTTGAATCAGAAATATGGACACTTAAATAAGCTATATCAAATAAATGTACAAAATGTATAAAAACATGTATGAAATGCATAAAATATCTTTCAACATTTATACATTTGGAAGTGCTTCTCTGGTTGACCTTATACATTTGGATGAATATAAGATACTTATGTAATTGATTGATTGAAGTGAGGGTTCACTGTCCTATGCTCAGAAAAGAATTTGTTTTGCCATGAGACATGGGTGATTTTTAGTTTAAACATTTATTTATTAATGTGTGTGTGACTGAGAGAGAGAGAGAAATCTTGCTATGACATGCATTTTGAGGTCATAGTACAATTTACAGACTTCAGCTCCCTCCTTTCACTATGTTAGTCCCAGGGATCAAACTCAGTTCTTCAGGCTTGGCAGCAGGCACCTTTATTTTCCAAAGCATTTTCTTATCCCAAGACACAGGCTGTCTGATAACATGCTAGAATGGTTAAATGAAGGCAAGGTTCATTCTCTAGCTGATTCCATCAAGTGCAGTTGTGCTGTGCCCTAGATTCTGCATATGCAGTTTTTCTTGCCCAATGCAGGAGGCCCTCCCCTTTAATCAGCTACTGCCCCAGTTTCTCTCCTCCACATTCTGACAACATTTGACACCTGTTCCATTACTTTTCATCACATCCTGATTTTCTGTATTCATGAGAGATCAGTTGCTTTCTAGAAGCACAGTATCTCTTTAGGGCTTATAAAAGCCAGACTTGCATGAAGACAAGGCATATTGTCAGGATGACATGCTAATTGGTGAAAAAAAAATGCCAGTGGCCTTGCAGGGCGGTGTGCAGGCAGGAGACTTTGATGTGGGGTATAGGCACATCCCCTACTTTATCCTGCTTTGATGACATGGGGAACTTCTGAGGCATTTGTTTCCTTATCTAAATCAGACACTTGACCGTATCTAATTAGCAAGATATTTGCCCTGATAATGGGAGATCTTTACAAAGGTGTCTAGCTCCGAGTCTGGCTCAAGGTAAGCATTATAAACAATTCAAAGGTTCTGTCTCCTTCTACTCTGGGTGAGTGGTGGAAATATTTGTGAGTGGTGGAATATTGGCAATGGCTGAAACATTTTTTAAGTAGGAAAGTAGAAGAAGTCAAAATACAGGGTTCTTAATCCCTGAAGAACACTTTGTAGTGGTTTCTAAGAATCATCAGTGTGCATTTACTGTGACAATAGGAAGAAGAACTCCAACCCATCTACAAAAACTTCAATCTCAAATTTACCCTTCCTATAAGATGTGCAGTGATAAAGATAGAGGAGATAGACCAGAGAAAGAGGGGATGCCCAACCAATGCCTGGCCCAACCAAAAACCTACCATTTGGGGGAGTACCAATCCCTGAAGCTATGAAAGACATTCTGCTAAGCTTGCAGACAGGAGCCTGACAAAGTTGTCTTTTGAGAGATTCTACCCAGCAGTACCTCAAAACAGATGCTGAGACTGTAGTCTCATTTTTAGTTTCTCTGATAGTGATGTTAAGCAAATTTTCAAATATGTACTTACTTTTCGAATTACTTCTTTAGAGAATTATCTATTTGGTTAATTTGCCAATTTTCAAATTCTTTTCTTCCTTTCTCCTTCCTTTCCCTTCTCATTCCTTCCTTTTCTTCATTTCCTCTCTCTTCTTTCCTCACTCCCTTTCATTTCCTTCCTGTGGTTTTTTCTTTTTTCCTTCATTTCTTCCTTTGTTAAGAAACATTATTTTTTTTCTTCTAATTCTGTAAACTAGACCCTATAATATACAGGACTTTAAACTATTTTCTCCTATCCCATAGTCTGAATTTTCATTCTGTTGATTGCTTTCTTTCCTATGAAAAGGTATTTAGTGTGATATAAGCTACCTGTTCAGTTTAGAATTCATTGCTTGTGTTTTGGGGTTATATCCTATATCTCACTATTAGACCAATGTCAAGTTTTCTTCTAGGTCTTTTTCAGATTAGGTTTATCAGTGAAGATTTACTCCATCATGTGTTGGCTTTCACTTACTGCCTAAGGTAGAGGTCCTTGTTCTTTTCATTGCACATGACTATTCTTTTATAACAGCAGCATTTGCTTGAGAAACTGTCATTTCTTAGCCGTGAATTCTTGGCATCAATGTTGACTCTATATAATAGGTTTATTTTAGGGTTCTCTATTGTGCTCCATTGGTTTAAATGTCTGTGTTTATGACAGGACCACAGCATTTTAATTATCACAGTTTTATAGTCTATTGAAAATAAGACGATATTAGGCTTCTAGCTTTATTCTTCCTCAAGATCTCCTCTGCTATTCTGGGTATTTTATGGTTCAACATGAATTTTAGAATATTTCTGTCATCTACATAAACATCCCATTGGTGTTATGATGGTAAGGATTTTGCAACTAGACTATCGATAACTTAAAGCTGTTAATTCTTCCAAACCCTGAGGACATAAATTATTTCAACATTTTCATCAACATCTTGAAATTTTCATGGAATGGGTCTTCTTTAACTTCTTTGGTTGAGTTATCATTACTGTTTTACTTGTATAGATGCTGTTTTACCGTTCTCTTTATATGCAAATGGTATTTATTATAATGACTGACAGGCTGTTTCAGCTAACCAAACAATGGTTGCCTGTGAACAGAAAGTTCAAGAATCCAGCAATTGTTCAGGCCACAAAACTGGATGTCTCAGCTAGCTAGTCTTCAGTATATACCAGAATCCTGAAAAACAAAAACAAAAACAAAAACAAAAACAAAAACAAAAAAAAAACAAAGTTCTGATGTCAGTGAAAGAATGAGCTTGTTAGCAAGGTAAAAGCAAGTAGGCAAAGAGAAAACCTTCCTTCTTCCATGTCCTCATACAGCTTTCAAGAGAACAAATGACCCAGATTCAAGGTGGGTCTTTCCACCTCAAGGAACTGGATTAGAGGTGTGTCTTCCCATCTCCAAGGTGTGGCTTAGAAGTGGATCTTCCCCCTTCAAACTAAGCAAACCCCCTCACAAGTGTGTCTCTTCATTTTTGAGGTTTTACTTAAATCTAGATTTTTGTCATGTTGAAAACTAAGAATATCCATCACAGATGCTATTAAAAATCAGGTTTTTTTCTTAAATTTTCTTTTTAGGTAGTTTCATGAATGCACATTTTTTTTTTAATATCAATCTTGCATCCTATAGTTTACTGCACTTATTTGTGGCTTCCAATGGGATCTCAGTGTACAAAATTGTTCCATTTTAGCAAAGGAGAAAAAAGTTTAAACCTTTTTTTCCCATTTTGGATTTCTAGAGGTTTTTATTTTATTTTCAATTTAATTTTTTCGCTTTAAGTTGCTGTAGCTATGGTTTTTACTTTTATGTTTATTAAAAGAATGATGAGAGTGAGCATCGTTTTGTTCCTGATTTTCAACATACATACACAGACACCTCAGCACACACACACCCCTCATATACACACATTAAAGAAATGTATCCTATACATACATATATATATATATATATGTGTGTGTGTTTTACATTCACAAGTAGACATAAATATGTCCAACATGAGAATTTTTATTTCTTTAAATATCTAGTTATGTTCTATGAATATGTTTTTGTTTTAATCCCAGGTGTGTGATATGGGACTGCCTCAGATGGTATGCAGCAACTAAATAAGATTTGTCTTATTCTCTAGAAGGGGCATGGTTTTTCCTAGCTGCAGATAGTTTATGTTTGGAATCCTTGAGCCTCCTGAGAGGGTATAAATTCTAGAGCCCCAACAGAGCCTGTGACTGCTGCTCCCCCTGCTACTGCCTCTGCTGCTGGTGATTCTTGCTGTTGGTGGTTCCTGCTGCTGCTATTGCTATTGCTGGATTACTGGATAGTTGTTTATCAGATTGCTGGTTCCTGGCATTCTGACAATGAAGATGGGATGTGCCCTAAGGAACTTGATACCCCTGATCAGCAGGAAGTAGTCTAAAGAGGTCTAAGTGCCCTTTCTCCTCTAACTTTCTCATCTTTTTAGTGTTGGGGGATTGAAAGGGATTGTAATGGAGAAGGAGGGTAGATATAGGAACCTAATAAAGTAGCCAAAAGCCTGTATACATGTGTGTGTATACAGGCACATATATTTAATTGTGTATGCATACACATGCATGTGTATGTAAGATACCTGTATGCACGTATGTCTATATTGATTTGTATATTCATTCTATTTTAGGATTTCCATTATATGGGTAAGGCATTCAAAATAAAACAAACTTAAGGCAACTATTGACTAATATCACCATTGTTTGAGCAATAGGATGGCTATCCTAAATTTTAAGCCATGTTTTCCAAGTATGAGGAAAACAAAGGAACATGGATCTTCTAAGCTTGTCTGCCCTTTCCTAGTCATCCAGTTTGTGGCTGTAATCTGGCTAAATTTCCTCACACATTGAATATGCTCTGTGGGTCTTGACATATGATATGATCTTGAGATCCACTATCTTTGATTAATCTTTTTATTCTTCATTTTCTCCCCACTTCTAAGACTGTTTTCTCACAGTTTTAAAACTGTTTTCTTAAAGTTGTTCTCCTCAAGAGCATATTGTCATCACAACCAGCATGGCTTCCCTGAAGCCTTTACTCTGACCCATGGATAAAGTAACAAAGATACTTCTGCAACCCCATGGTTATATCTCTAAGGTTATTATCTGATATAAGTATCTCCACTTCACAGGATTTTTTTTTCTTTAGCTCATCTGTTGTGTGCTTCTATTTCTACATCCTATGCAGGACTAAAATATCATAGACTAAGCAGGTTTCCCTGGGTTAAATATTTAATAGTTTTCATAGCTTGTTTAGTATTATTTCTTTCTGAAATTCTGATAATTAATTTTAAACATTTTATTTTAATTATTAAAAACTAATTTTTATGAAAAATTAAGAAACCAAATCATTCCTATAAACTTTATTAGTGGTTGATTAAAATGTTAACATATTTCAGCTTCAAATGGCCAAACTTCAATTAAAACAATTTAACCAAATTTCCAGACAGTTTGTTTGGGGATGTAATTGTACAGCTTCACCACTGGGTTAATTTTCTAGTCCTGGTGTTTTTCAGGACTGATGAATCCATGGTCTGATGAGAGCAACGAAATGATTTTAAAGTCTTTAGGTAGGGGATTCTCTGAGACATGGCAGCTGTCTAAGAAATGAAAAATGGTAAGGGGGTTTGCAGATATTGGTTTTCTGTCTAACTACTCTTCTCCTCTTTAAAAAAAATAAAAAGAACTAAACAAACAAACAAACAAACAGGAAGGCACAAAGAAGCATTACCCAAATAGATTAGCAACTTCAAGTACAGTGTTTGTATACCAATTCTCTGTGAGCTTATGTCCAGGTGATGAGCAAGGAGGAAATCCCACCTAGCAATGGAATTTGATTATTACTAATATTTGAGTATTTTTCTGAGAAAACTTCATGTAACAGGATCTGGTGAGAGGGAGAATAGGTGTGCATTTTAAAATCATTTTTTTTTCCATAGAAAACAGAAATATATTGATACAACAATATTTTCAGAGTTTAACTCTGTCCTGGTGCAGCTTTCTTTAGGAGAATTCGGTAAATGTGTTTTCAAGGAGTAAGTACAAGAATGTCCTTTTCTGAGATATTGTAGAGGAAAGTCCAGTTGATTTCCTTGATGATTAGTTAATAGCACAACCACAGATAGGAAAAAAAGTGAAGCCAAGAAAAATCTCTACTACGGACAAATAATTAGGGTATTAGTCATCTTTGATAGATAGGAAATAGCAAGCAACAGTACAATGACAGCCTGACTGTGAGAAGTAAAGCACCATGAATACAATACAAATTTGTAATGAATTGAATTCTTTAATTATTTCTTTTATTTTTGAGATTATAATCAGGTCAATTATTCTTTTCCTCTTCACCATTCAAATTCTCCCATGTTATCTGTCTTTGACCTCTTTCAGATTTATTGACTCTTTTATGATTAATTGTCATTACATGTATATGTATGTAGAAACATAGGTATATATATATATACATATAGAACTATATATTCCTAAATATAATGTACCTCATATGTGTTTTTTCAGTGCTGACAATTTGATATTGGTTAACAGTTTGGTATATTTTTCCCCAAAGATGACTATTACTCATATTCTCAGAAATTTCTAGTTTCATATAGTTATTTGGATAGGGTGAAAGCCTTGTGTTTTTCCCTCCTGTCCATCTTGTCATATCTCTTCATGTTATCCTTGTTTGGTTCATGTTCAGGCAGTCATAGTGAGGCTATGTGGGTATAGCTTCTGCTATTATTAAGAGATATAATCTTAGAGAAAATTCCATGATCCTCTGGCCCCTATAATCTTTCTGCCCCTACTTATGTAATGATACCTGAGCCTCAGATATGGGACTTATTCCATAGATGTATCCATTGGGATGGGACTCCACATCTCTGCATTTTGATTGGTTGTAGTTTTCTTCAATGGTCTCTATCTATTGTAAAAATAATGTTTTTTTTTTTGTTTTTTTTTTTTTTTTTTTTTGATGAATGGTGAGGACTACACTTATCTGTGGGCATAAGGACAAATGTTTAGAATATAGTTTGGGTTTATACTTGATTAGTAAAATAGGTTCTCCTCTAAAATCCATGACTGGATAGTTTGCTTGTTTTCCAGGACCAGTTATGATTTCCCTCTTGCTGAAAAGTTTTTTAAGTCCAATTAGAGAGCTATTAGCTTCAAAGGTATGTGTGTCCCTACTGTACCCTTGGGTATATATGCCATGACAGTTATTGCTGTGGTTCATGGACATCATTGCTCAGCAGAACTGTTGGTTGTTTCTCTCCTTTAGAAGCTCACATGGAGCTGGGTGTGATGGGGCACACCTGTCATCGCAGCACTCAGGGAGGCAGAGGCAGGTGGATCTTTGTGAGTTCCAGACCAGCCTAGTCTACAAAGTGAGTTCAGGACAGCCAAGCCTACACAGAGAAGCCCTGTCTCAGAAAACAAACAAAACAAGACAAAACAAATAAACAGGAACAAAAAGCTCACATGGTGCATTCTAGCTACTGGTGGTCTGCAGGAAGTAGAAAATAGGAAGCAGGAATGCAGCCTGACTGGGGGAATGGAAACACCCTCGAGTAAACAATAGGGCTTTTTCTGAATTAAACTTTTAAATTATTTCCTTTGTTCAGAATTAGTACAAGGAAGAGACATTCAGGTTCGTTCTTTCTGGTAGTGTGTGTAAATGGCATTGACAGCAATATGGATTTAACCTTTCTCCTCTGGAGAGCAGTCAAGAGCAACAGCAATAGTCTGTATAGTTTTTGGAGTCCCTTTTGAAAATCCCTGACCAACAGCTCAAAAGAGAACTTTCCATATCTGGTGTTGGGTTTTTGTTAGGTGGTCATTCTCTCTCATTGAAGAGACCATTGTCAGCCCAAGAGACAAAATCTTATTTAAACAATATGTGTATGTTTATATACATCCATATATATTATGTTTTTTAGGTAGACAGTAAATAGTATGAATCCTTATGACTTCTTCAGATATCCATAATGTTATTTTACCCTCCTGCATCCTTCTTCAGTATTTGTCTCCCTTACCCCTTCTAATTGGAGTCTCATTTTGTACATCAGATCATATCACATGTGCTTTGCTTTTGTCTTTTCTACTGCCACCCAACTTCCTACCCTAGCAATGTTGCCATTTTATTTTTCTATTTTCCAACAAGTCTTTTTTTTTTTTAATAGAGTGATGAGAGTAGTAGTTACTTTTCTTATTGCTGGGGCAAACATGCCTAATAGAAGCAGTTTAAGTAAGGAATTACTTGTGTTCAAGGATTCAATAATTGCTAATCCATCATGACAGAGAATGTATAGCAGAAGTGTCAATATATGGCCTCAGGTGGGTATGCCATTTTAGAGGATCAAGAAACAGTGCCTTCATATGGTGTGCTGAAAGCACATTTAGCCAATAAAGGCCAACTTTCACTGGTCCACATCCTGAAAGTTTCCCAACTTCCAAAATACAACCAACATCTAGGAACCAAGATTTGGAACATGTGAATCTGTGAATGACATTTCCCATTTACCTAACAACAGATAGCTTAAATTTGGGGTGCCTTAATGTTAATGGAAAAGATGAAGTCCTCTCCCTTGTCCTCATATGTCATAACAACACCTTAGTAGATATTCGCTATATTGAACTGAAGTTCAAGAGACTTCAGTTCAAGAGAAAGAAGTAATAACTTGAGACAAAAGGCGTGGTATAGTTGCAGAAATTCTTTTTGTTTCTGTGTAATGAATGAGGAATATGATGCTGAAATTATTACCCGAGGACTGACAATGAGTCTTTCTGCATGATGGGAATCTATTTCTTTCTTATCCTGAAACCTGGACATGCTTTACTGCACCATACTTCTTTGTAGACTCATAAGGAAGAGAGCATGGGGCAGGCACTGTGTGTAACAAACTAGGTAGAACAGAAGGTTTTAAGGCTCAAGGGACTAAGTTGAGCTGTTGGATGCAACTCCACTGTTAATACACAATATAGCCAAAATTCAGAATCTGGAATTTGGAATCAGGTAAATTTCCAGCTTTCTTTGTCTATTTCAAAAGCATCAGCCATATGTAAATACTTCATGAGCCTTGGCTGCAAAATAAATAAATAGAAATGATTTTTTTAAAGTACTATTGTGAGAGCTCTGTAGATGATGCCTGCCAATAGGCAATGCTAGGTACACTGAGAGTCCTTCATATATTCATTTCCTCATCTGTCTAGAAAGGTGATGTGATTTGAACTTCTGTGTTCTTCATACAACATGCCTAAACCTTTTATCCTAGAACTGAGACATCCTTAAGAGAAGAATTCAGAATATCATTTACAATGTCACAAATATACTAGGCCACCTAGAGGAGAATGCTTTTTTGTTTGTTTTGTTTTGTTTTTAAATGCAGAACTAACTATATTTCTCTCTTCTTTCATGAACTGATACCAGAGAAGTTAAATAATAAGGCTTTGCAGAGCTGAACACAAGGTGATCCTAGCAGAAAGACCTATTTCTGGTGTTATTATTTTTCCATTTGTGCCATTTACATAGTTCCTGGCTTGTGATTATCAATGGCCTCCTTGTACCTTTGTTGGGAAACAGAAAAGGTTATACCCAGTTAAGTCAATGATTATGCTAATAAATAGATGCTTATGTTTTTAATGGGAGTATCAATAATACTGACTCATTATTGAGGAAAGTATGGATTGTTCATGACAATTTAATCTGAATAATCAAAATAACTGATTTGTAGAAATCTGATTTATTTTGGAGATATATTTACTTATGTGTCTCTACACAAGTTTATAAAACAACAGGAATAGTGGTTAAATTTCATGAACTTTCCCAGAAAGCTCAGTAAGTGTAAATACAGAGGACAAAATTGTTGATGAGGCTGGTGTTATAGAAAATGACGCTACCTAAAAACGGTCTCTAGAAGCTTTGTATTCATTGACCTTGAAACATTCATGACAGCTTTTGTTCATTCATTTACTCATTAAACAATTAAGTGTCATTTTTTGTTGTTCTGATGGCTGAGTGTCAATATTCCACAGGCCTATATAAAGCTTATTGTTCCACCTGAACTTAATGCTCCATTATGTGTCATTCTGGGGCTCAATTCCAGGCTGCCATGTCTTATTTTCTGAGTCTATTACTTAGAAGGACTGTGGGCATCAATGTTACTCCTGAGCTGATAATCATGCACTCAAGTTAGCTCGGTGATTGACATGTTGTGTAAATAAAGAGTTGGAAATATAGAATGGGAATAGGGAGAGTCAACTGTCAAAAAAAATGCTCTGAAAATAATCATTCAAATGTATGCAAATTGCCTAATTAATTGACCTCATTTTTGCTTGCAGATATCCTCTGCCTTCCCCTTTGTGAGCTGTGTACTTTTTATTGTGCTCCGAAACAATATTGAAGCCTAATTAAGCCTTCTAAGCTATAGGTTAATATTCAACTCGTATGTAAACACATTTATAAACATTAATCAAATCTAAATTGCTCATTTTATAAACACTGTTTTATTCATTTTAAGTTAATGGATGTGTTCGCTGAATTTATGCAGAGTTGGTCTGTGGAGTTCATGTTTGGGGAGAGGATAGTTATTTAAATGGCAGCATAGTGTTTACTTTCAAGTATATTACCATGTTGTACCCTTCCCAGTTGTTTGCTTCTATAAAGATTTAGTACAGAGGGTTCATTTGGTGTGTCGGTGGGGCGTGTAAAATATAATGATGGTGATCAGAGAACAATTTCATCCTAGAGCACTTGTGTTTAAAGAGATGTCAGGATTAAGATGCACTGCCTCTTCAGGATGGATGCACATAAGAACAGAATGCCAGTGGGGTCTGGATTTCAAATCTACCCTTAGTTAGGCATCCACTTATTTATCTACTAAACAACTAATTATTTTTTTATTTTTTATTATTTTTTCCAAGCATTTATTTTATTTTATTAATTACACTTTATTCATTTTGTATCCCCCATAAGCCCCTCCCTCCTCCCCCCCATCCCACCCTCCCTCCCCTTTCTGCATGCATGCCACTCCCCAAGTCCACTGATAGGGGAGGTTCTCCTCTCTTTTCTGATCTTAGTTAGACATCTGCCTTTCCATACTTTCAAACACTCAGTTACTATCTGCTAAATATCCGCTTATATCAAAATTTGAAAAAAAAAATGTGTGTTTTTTTGTTGTTGTTTTACTATTAATTACTCTTTATTATTTTATTTATTTTGTATTCCCCCATAAGCCTCTCCCTCCTCCCCTCCCAGTCCCACCCTTCCTCTCCCTTCCTCATGCATGCCCCTCCCCAAGTCCACTGATAGGAGGGGTCCTCTTCTCCTTTCTTCTGATCTTAGTCTATCGGATCACCTCAGGAGTGGCTGCATTGTCCTCTCTGTGGCCTGGTAAGGCTGCTCCCCCCTCAGGGGGAGGTGGTCAAAGAGCAGGCCAATCAGATTATGTCAGAGGCAGTCACTCTTCCCATTACTATGTAACCCACTTGGACACTGAACTATCATGTGCTACATCTGTGCAGGGGTTCTAGGTTATCTCCATGAATAGTCCTTTGTTGTAGTATAAGTCTCTGGGAAGTTCCCTGTGTTCAAGTTTTCTGGTTCTGTTGCTCTCCTTGTGTGTGTGTGTGTGTGTGTGTTTTCACAGTAATGGCCTAGGCTCCCTCATTGCCCTATTGAATCTGAAATATATACATTTCTGACAATCATCCGCAGAAATCTTATGTGCATCAAATTTAATAACTTTTGTTTTATATACCCTTTGTACTATACATGCTCTAAAACACTAGTAAGGAACAGAACACTGGGTATACAAAAGGAAATGAGCAAACATGTCCTTCCTTAAAAGTCTATATTTATAGAAAGCACCTATCAGGAGACATAGGTAGGTGGTCTTACAAGACCTAAACTTGAGATCACAAAACAAATCAAAGCAAAGGTCTTTGTAAAAATAACATTTCAGTTAGAGCCTAAAGAATGAATGAGATCTTGCCAGAAAATAATTAACCAGGTTACATAGTATTGCTCTGATCAGGTCCTCAGCAGATATCTAAAGCAGAAAACAGGTATGCAGTCTTTTACAGGATCTCCAGCAATGGATGAGAAGTGTAAAATGAAAATATATGTATACACAATATATATGATATATATAACAATATATACTATATATACATACATATAGTGTATATCATATAATTATTTCTTTGTGTGATCTGGTATTTCTGGAGGCATCAATAAGGGCTCCTTATGCCACATCAAACATGATGTGGGGTGGAGAGGGGTGAGGTAAATTACGTGATTTTGTGCTTCGTTCTGATCTTAGGACATCAAAGAGCCACCATGATTTATCACTGAATACAAAATTTTCTAAATGTAAGCATGACCATGATTTCATCTCTAAATGATTTATGGGCTTCAATAAATTGTGGTCTGCAGCAATACTCCTCAGAGCCACAGATTATTGCTCATCCTACATTTGTATTTGTAAGCAGCTCTTTGTTGCATGTTTCCCCTTTAAAGACCGCCTAATTCCTCTATTTTCTTTTCTTTGTCATCTCCTTCCTCCATGAAGGGATCTTTCTTGACTCCTTCCTTCAGCTCACTGGAACCCGGATGGACTACCTAGAAGACATGCACATAAGCTGTGGAAGAAAGTCATCTGCTGCTAAGACACAACGGCCTTCTTTCTCCAACCTATAGTGTTACTTTCATATTTTTCTCTTAAGTGATGGAGAGGCACTAACATAATCATTCTTGCCTTCTGGATGAGCCATGTAACCTAATTTCTAGAGTTGAGATTTCTAAAAGCCACAGTTTTAAGCTAAAATATGTTTCAGTTTAATATATTTAACATATGTGTGTATGCTAATGGTGGGACCATTAGATGGTAAAATGAAAATACACACGGAATTTCTAAGTAGGAAAATTTTAGCAGCTGAGGCACAGGTAGCTCCTAAAATAGGAGAGAAATCCGAGGTGAATTTGGAAATGCACATACCCTCATGTTTGTGCACCTATGTGACTGCTATGTTTCTGGGTCTATATATTTGGACATGTAAGTGTGCATGTGTGTGTGACCGTGTGGAGAGCACCACCAGGAACGGCTGAAACTTCAGAAAACTTGAGGCCGTAAATTTTGTTTTAAAGTATGGCAAGTGTTATCTTAAACACTATTCTTGCACCAAAGACTCACACAGGGACCATTGAGGAAGAGGATGGGGAAAGACTGTAAGGGAGTTTACTGGAAATTTGTGCCTCTTAGAAATCTCATAACCCAAACCCATACAGTTTTGGCAACATGACTGCCCAAAAAACATAGGTAAAAACAATAGACATGTTAACATGGATGGGTGAGCGCTCACGAGTCTTTAACCCTACACAAAGAACCATAAGAAACTAAGCAATTCTGAGAGCAGAAGAAATAGTATTCCCAAATGGAAGAGAAAATCAGTTGGTTTTCCAATGCCAAATGGTCAGCCCCTAAAATATATGAGCAACATACAGACTGAACAGGTTATAGTTATGTATTTATTAATATGTGTGTGCCCCTGTGCATGCATACACACATACACATGTGTGTAAAAACAGTTAAACAAAAAAGAGACCATCAAATTTTGAAAGAGCAGGTTGGATGATGCATGGAAGGATTTGAAGAGAGATAGGAGAAGGGGAAAGGATGACACTGTATTTTAATCTCAAAATATTTAAAAACCTTCACATTGCTGATTGTAAGCTAATTGACAGATGCATTTCTACTCGTTTTTACACTGCTAACTAGTTATTAAGCAATTACAAAGCAAAATAGACTTAAAAGACTTTGTTAGTTTTTTCACTCATTCTACACTCTTTGAGAAATGACCTAAGACTGATCTAGATAATAGTTTGACTTCTCCATGGAAAAACACAGATTTATAAAATAAAAACTGTTTTAACTGTTTTAAAACTTTGTTTTTATATTAATTACAGTTATTCACTTTGTATCCCAACTGTTGCCCCCTCACTCTTTGCCCCCCAATCCTACCCTCCCTCTCTCTTCTCCATCTGTGCCCCTCCCCCAGTCCACTGATAGGAGGGGTCCTTCTCCCCTTCCCTCTGACCCTAGTCCATCAGGTCTCATCAGGACTGGGTGCATTGTCTTCCTCTGTGGTCTGGCAAGGCTGCATCCCCCTCAGGAGGAGGTGATCAAAGTGCAGGCCAATCAGTTCATGTCAGAGACAGCCCCTGTTCCCTTTGCTATGAAACCCACTTGGACACTGAGCTGCCATGGGCTACATCTGTGCAGGGGTTCTAGGTTATCTGAATGCATGGTCCTTGGTGGGAGTATCAGTTTCAGAAAAGATCCCTGTGCCCATTTTTTTTCTCTCCTAGTGGAGCTCCTGTCCCCTCAAGGTCTTTCCATCTCACCCTTCTTTCATAAGATTCCTTATACTCTGCCCAAAGTTTGGGTATGAGTCTCAGCCTCTGCTTTGATTCCCTGAAGGGTAGAGTCTTTCAGAGTTCCTCTGTGATAGGCTCCTGTCCTGTTCCCTGTTTATTCCCTCTTCTGATGGTTTTCTTTGCCTTTCTGAATGAAGATTGATCATCTTACGCAAAGTCCTCCTTGATTAGCTTCTTTAGGTGTACAGGTTTTAGACTGATTATCTATCCTATATTATGTGTCTAATATCGACTTGTATGTCAGTATATACCATGTGTGTCTTTATGCTTCTGGGATACCTCACACCGGATAATCTTTTCTAGTTCCCACCATTTGCACACAAATTTCATGATTTCCTTGTTTTTAATTGCTGAGTAGTATTCCGTTGTGTAAATGTACCACACTTTCTGTATCCATTCCTCAAACTGAGTGATACCTGTTTTTTTCCAGGTTCTGGAATAAATAAAGGTGCTATGAAAATGGTTGAGCAAATGTCCTTGTTGTATGCTTGAGCACCTTTTGGATATATGTCTAGGAGTGGTATAGCTGGATCTTGAGGTGGCACTATTCCTAATTGTCTGAAAAAGTGCCAGAATGATTTCCAAAGTGGTTGTACAAGTTTCCATTTCCACCAGCAATGGAGTTAGGTTCCACTTTCTCCACAACTTCTCCAGAATGTGTTGTTACTTGAGGTTTTGATCTTTGCCATTCTGATGGGTGTAAGGTGAAATCTCAGGCTCTGTTGATTTCCATTTCTCTGATAGCTAAGGATGTTGAACATTTCTTTAAGTGTTTCTCTGCCATTTGATATTCCTCTATTGAGAATTCTGTTTAGCTCTGTACCCTATTTTTTTTAATTGGATTACTTGATTTATTGATGTTAACTTCTTGGGTTTGTTACATATTCTGGAACTCTTACAGCTGATAAACAACTTCAGCAAAGTGGTTGGATACAACATTAACTAAAAAAAAAAAAAATAAGTAGCCCTCCTGTATACAAAATACAAATGGGCTGAGAAAGAAATTAGGGAAACAACAACCTTCACAATAGCCAAAAAGAACATAAAGTACCTTGGTGTAACTCTAACCAAGCAAGTCAAAGACTTGTATGAAAAAACTTACAGTCTCTGAAAAAAGAAATAGAAGATAAAAGAAGATGGAAAGATCTCCCATGCTCATGGCTTGACAGGATCAACATAGTAAAAATGGCCATCTTACCAAAAGCAATCTACAGATTCAATGCAATTCCTATCAAACTACCAACACAATTCTTTATAGACTTTGAAAGAAAAATTCTCCACTTCATATGGAATAACAAGAAATCCAGAATTGCTAAAACAATCCTCTACAATAAAAGATCTTCTGGAGGTATCTGCATTCCTGATCTCAAGCTGTATTATAAAGTGATAGTAGTAATAACTGTATGGTACTGGCAAATAAACAGAATGGTGGATAAATGGAATTGAATATAGAAGACCTAGAAATAAACTCAAATACTTACGGATACCTTGTTTTTGACAAATATGCCAAAACCATACAATGGGTAAAAGATAGCATCTTCAACAAACAGTGCTTGTCTAACTGGATATCTACATATAGAAAAATGCAAATAGATCCATACTTACCATCCTGCAGAAAACTAAAGTCCAAGTGGATTTTAATATAAATATAAAACCAGATACACTAAACCTGTTAAAAGAAAAAGTGGGAAAGAGCCTTGAACTCATTGCCCAGGATACAACTTGCTAAACCAAACACCAACAGCACAGGCTCTAAGATCAACAATCAATAAATGGGACCTCATGAAACTAAAAAGCTTCTGTAAAGCCAAGGACACTGTCCTCAGAACAAAATGACAGCCTACAGATTGGGAAAGGATCTTCACCAATCCTAAAATAAACAATTTTAACCTTAAAAAAATGTACATTTTAAAACATTGCATTTGAAAAATATTACTTAAATATAGGAAATGTCATGAAATTATAATTAAGATTAATTTTTATAATTAGAATTATTCATGAAATAGATAACTAAATCAAGGCTCAAAACATTGTCAGATATATAGAATTCCTTTCTGCTTCCTTCCAACTACCATGTTCTCAGGAACTAACCAGTGGCCTGGTTCACTTCACCATATTTCAGTTTACAAGTTTACTCAACTCTGTTGCATAAAAAGTGCATACCGCATACGCCTTAAGATCTGTCAGTGGTCACTCAGTTTCTCTCACATTCAATGACACTGAGGGAACTTTTAGTTTTTAATTCAGGTCACTCGGTAGTATTCTATGGTGCGAAGACATGAAGAGTTACATCTACTTTCCGTAAATGTGGGCAATTTGTAGTTTGCAAGAGGCTTGAATAATATCTCTGTGCTTTAAGCTTGAATTTGGTAAATAAAACTCAATATTCCTTGGACGTACACTTAGAGGAGTAGAGTTGGTGTATCACAGTGTGTGTGTTGGTCTCCCTTGTTACCTCCAGATTTACCAAATTGGTTGAGTCAGTTTGTTTTTCAGCAGGAACATATAAATGTCACAGCTCTGTGATGGACTCACTGACATTTCAAAGTCTAGATTCAGCATTCTTGTGGCAGACACGTTCATCTTAAGCCTTTATCTGAAACCCTATTTCCTGCACTAATTCATGCTGCTCCCTTAGGCAACCATTTAACATCTTTGTGCTTGTGTTTCTCTATGGAAAATGTAGCTAATATCTACCTCAGGATGTTGAAATACTTAAAAGATTATGAATGCGTGTGAGCCACATAGAAAAGTACTTGACAAACAATAGGTACTCAGTAAAAATCCATGATCATCAGTAATTATTATTATATGTTGTTTTGTTTTGTTGAATCAAGGACTCACTACACAGCCTTGGCTAGCCTGGTACTGATGTGTAGACTAAGTATTTACGTCAGACTTACAGTGATCTGACTTTGCCTCCCAAGTTCTGGCCTTAAAGGTGTATGCCACCCTGGCCAGCCTATATTTGTTTTGTAGATAAGGAAACTGTGGTCTCAAATGATTAAGAAACACTAAGACATGCCATGGAGTAAAAAAAAAAAAAAAAAAAAAAAAAAAAAAAAAAAAAAAAAAAAAAAAAAAAAAAAACTTAGTAAAGGACAAGTTCCAAATTAGATTTTGTTCTCTTTATGTTTATCTAGCATCAGTATCATAAAAGGGAAGGTTGCTATCCTTTGTTCTAACCTGAAAACTACAGCTTGCAAATGTTTTATGGATGGTAGTTTGTTTCCTGTTTTCAAGTTTTAAATATGCTCCTTTCTATGACAGCTTCTTTTTGTCCACATTTAAAAATTCATATCTCCATACCCAGGTTTAAAATTATTTTAGAATGTTGTTGTAAAATATATGTCAATAAATATGGTATGATTATATTTACAGATGTGTGTTTCCTTTAGAAAAATCCATGTTATAATTATCCAATTGAAATAGAGTAGGCACTTACAACCCAGAAATATGGTACTCATGACTTCTCCATTACTAAGGATTGCCTACCAGGTGGCAATGTTACCATCAGGATGATTGCATATGTAGAAAATTTATGATCTTAGTCGATTTCCAGGCTAGAAGGTGACTCCAGAAATACTCACTTAGTAACAATTGCCTGAAAGGAATTTGTCAGATCAGCCTTGACTGATTTTTCTTAAAATTTTATACATGTAACAACATTCTTTGATCAAAGTTCTCTCATTATTTTTTTTTATTTCCTTCCTCCTTCTACCTAATGCCTTCTCAAATTTCTCTGCTACTTTCATGCTTCTCCCCACCTCCAGATTCATTACATTTATTCACAGCTGCCTGCACGAGCATGGTGGGGATATTTGCTTGAGTGGGACAACGTACCAGTGGCTACAACACTGAGGAAAATGACTCCTTTTACTCTTGGAGATTTTAACTATAGCTCCTCTGAGAAGAATGGGGTCTTATCAGTCCCTCTCAGATCCTGGGGGTCATTAAGCAATGCAACTCCCAGTGTGATAAGGCAGCAGAAGCCAGGAATGTCTGAAAGGACATTTCTCATAGAGCAGTGTTCTCACCTGGATCGATAAGGGCACTAGGTCATGGATATGCAGGTATCAGTGGCTCAGCTCTCTTTTATGGATTTGTACTGGGAAGACACTTAGGCAATTTTGAGCACTTTAGATGTTCATTGGCACCTCTCCAGCCCCATTCATCTTGATAGTTATTTGGTAATTAATTAAAGTGCTTACCCTGTGGTCCTTCCCATGGCTACCTCCAAATGCAAATGTATATAAAAGTGTTGCAACATGTGCAAATGAGAATCTCACTTGTAGTTTTAGTGATAACCTTACTTAGTAAAAATGTTCCACAGTGAGGGAGCCCATCCGAATTTATCCTGGGAAGATGTGAATTTGAGATCTCAAACCAGAAGCATTAATAAGACTGAGCTACAGGGAACCCAGGAAAAGGAGAAATACCAAGTGAGAAACAGGATACAGTCTCCAGGTTTAAAAAGTTGGCAGCCAATTGAAATAAATACCTATGCTTTATTTTTAGTGTGATGTGCAATTAGAGGTCACTGATAAATAGAAGGTAAGCAGGGGGCACTAGGACCCTGTTTTCCTTAGCTAACAGCTGGAACTTGCTTGCCTGGATGTTTTTAAGTTTATCTTAGTTACAAAGTTAGAGACAGTCTGTTGTGTAATGGAGCCCACTGAGTCCATTTAAGTCAAGTAGAAAATAATGTATCTCTTGGACGAGCTCAGCCAATGAGAAATTCACAGAATAGGAAAATGCAGAAAATGTAAAAATAACTCTTTTGCACAAAATTGATGCAAAAAAAAAGGCAGATTTTTTTTTCCCTCTCGGCTGACACCTGACTTTGCAAGGTGGAAAAATAAATTGCTTCACTTTGGCTACTCCAGGTCTCTAAGACTCTTACTATGAAGTGAGGATCACCCCCTAACTGGATGCAGACACAGGCTCAGCAAAAAGGCAGCCATTTCAAATGCTGAACTTGCAGAAGGTTATTTAATGCTTCTGAGAACCTGTTAGTGCATTTTAAAATTTGGATGACGATATTGGTACCTAACATGGAATGAATGTCATGGCTTTCATGACAGTATACTTGTAGTGTGCTCATCACTTCCAAAGACTGTGAGAATCCACTGATGTAGCTGCTCCCGGGATATTGTGGAAGTCCCTGTCAGGACCCCTTGCTTCAGAAACTGCTCACTCATCTTATCTGTACAGATCTTTGACTATGTCACCTCTCCTGGAGCTTCTCACTGTGTCTCAACTCAATGCTGAATTCATTATGCCATTTTCTGTGTTGCCAGAATGCCTGGCATGTGTCTCTTTCCTGTAAGCTTTTCTCCTGATCCCCACATTATGAGTTCCTCAAGGGCACAGATTGAATTCTTTGCATTATTATGTCTTGGGAATAGCACTAGACAATGGAAGGAAGTCTGAATGCCTTTTTTACATTACCAATAGCATGCATTCAATAGCGACATTATTTTAGCAAATCTTCTACTAATGTGAGTAAAACAGCCATACTATTTGAAGGTACAGAACAGACTCACTCATCGATTCCAATTATTTATTTTCTTATTTCAGGTTGTTGATTTTTTTTTCCTTTAATTTTCTACGTATTTCTACATACAGGAAATTTCTGAACTAGGTTTTTTTTGTTTTTTCATTCTTGCTCTATGCTAAGGTGTTAGAATGATTGTATATTTTGAGCATTGATTTATGGCTGTTTCCATAGATACCCGACCATAATCGCTAATTAGATGTGCATGTTTGTAAAATCCTTTGAGTGGCATTTTACAATAATAAATGCCCGGCTTTTATTCAATTAGTGCATTTTTCTTATTTCTCTCGGGCAATACTCATAAATGCTACATGATGTCTTGCTTCAATAGATAAAATGTAATAGGACTCAGGTAATCTTTTGATCCCTATGTGGAAGGCTCATTTTGCTCATTGCTCAGATTCAAAGCTGTATTTTCCAATTTAATGAACTCCCTGAGCAGGAAACCCCACAACAATGCACACTTGAAAAGCACGTTTTAGTTTAGAAAATATATATACTATATTCCAACTTATTGAAACTTCACAAGGAGCCCAAGGACATGAGCGCAACCATCATCTTCATTTCACAGCCAAGCACAGATGCCCTCCCACTATAGACACATGGTGTTCTGTCTTGACTTCACTTGGGTCTGGCTCATCCTTGGGCTTAAACTCACACTGATCATACTGAGATATTCACATGGGAGCATGCATGTTTTGTGCACTTTGTCCGTTCATTTTTATCTCTTTCATATTGGGTACTCTTTGTTTCTAAAGACTGAATTATTACTGTTTGTACATACTGTTTATACATCTGATGCTACTTCGAAGACTCATAATGAAGCCTTTTCCCAGTACATTCATTCAAAACACAGTTATTGGTGATCTATGACCAAACCTCTAGAGACACATAAATAGATGATCTTTAGCCTCAAGGAATCAGTTTTGCTATGTTTCCTCAAAGGCCTAAAGAATTCCTATTAATGACAGAAGTACTGTAACAATGTTTTGAAACAATACTAGGTTTGAAATATTTAACCCAAAAGAATATTAAGTTAAAAAATTCTCAACCTCTTGCTTTTCATAACTTGTATTATAAGATTTCTTCATTTTTTGTTTTGTTTTGTTTTGTTTTTGCTTTTTTCTTGTGGTTCCCTTTTCTGTCCTTGCTATTCAAGAACAGAATTTTGCGAATAAAATTTGGCTTCTGGGGGAGTGTCTAGTTCAGTTTTCCATGGAATTCTGTTTCTTTGCGTCAGATAAGGTTTAATTCTGTAGTCAAGGGTAACCTCAACTCGTGAAAATCCGTTTGCTTTGTTCTCCTTTTCAGATTTCTGGGATTATAGGCATTAGCTTCCATGCATGGCTAGCTGAAGGATCCTTGTATTCAGACGAGCTTGTTCCTCATTGAGTGCCTGCACCAGCTGCACACTCTGCCCAAATGCTTTCTCTCTAGGCTTCTCAGGAAGCAGGCTGACTGCTGCTTCCATGCCTCCCAGCTCAAATGCACAGTTCTCAGCAATCCTTTCCCTAGGCAATGCTTTCCTGGCCACCGCCTTCTACCTCTTTGTTTTATTTTAATTTTGTTCATCGAACTTGGCAAGAACAGAATCTTATTGTTCATACCCAGTTCCCCTCCACTATAGTATTATGTTCACCACAAAAAAGAAGCTTTATTTATTTCTTCTTCTTTACTTTTTCTATTTAGAGTCTCTCTAAATCCTTAAGCCATATCTGGTTCTCAGTGCATAATCAATAAACAGCTGTTTCTTGTTTAAAGAGCCACATACAATCCACCATGTTACAAAACAGTAGTCAACAGAACAGAATTCCTTCTCAACAGTTATCCCACTCTTCTGAGATACAGATGTTCAATATGAACGGCTGTCTTTCCTTGTCCCATGAGTACCTGGTAAACATGAATATGGCCAGCAGAGCACTAGATTACAGGGTATGCAGGGGAAGCAGAAAAATTAGTACTACAATCTTTCTTTGAGCTATGTGTAGCCTCAATGAAAAAGACTCACTCTGCTATCTCCAGAGAACACACGAAACATACAGCCACTTAGAATACTGAAATTCTTTTAGTAAGATGGGATGCTTGCTGGTGGGCTGAGTTCTGGTCCAGTGAAATTCTTGCTATTAAGTAAGTGAGGCATCTCACCAAATCTTCTCAGTGTTCATCACAGTGGGTTACCTCACCTAGGATCACCAAAACAGAATGGAATTAAGGTAGCAGGAACCATCAGAAGAAAGTCACTACCAGGTCTGAGAGAAAATTAGATGAGGAATATGAGATTCAACTTGAGAGCCAGAGGATAATCAGGTGTAGGTCCAGTTCCAGAGTGGGCAGGTGTCACCATGCAGAATTCAACCAGTGCAGGACAGACAGCAAAGGCCAAGAACAGGCAGGTCCTGACAATTACACAAGCCTGCTCTGTTATGCAGACTAATTCACAGGTGGGGATCACAACAATGGGGTTCTTGACATGATGTAGCCCAAGCTCTCTTAACTTTAGAAACCCTTTCTCCCACCCACTTCTTGACTTTGGTTTTTAGATCAGGCTCAACTTCTTAAATTTTACACTTTCATGGAAGCTAGTACATGCCTGTAATCCCAACACCAGAATGCAGATGTAGAAGGATTGCCATAGTTTTGACTTAGCCTAGTTTATAAAGTGTGACCCCATTTTAAAAAATTAAAAACTAAATAAATACAAATTGGGTATTTTTCCTTATTGTGGTAGGTTAGGGTTAGGATTGTATTCTAATTAGTTTCCTGTCCCCTCCAGCAAACTTTAGTAATTCTTGAAGTATTTTTTAATAGACTTTATATCCCTTCATTGCATACAGGAGCCTGTATGATATAAAAGGAAGCTCTTTGTTTGCCGTTAAAAATCATGTGTGATGTGGTCTTTCATACTGGGTCTTTATACTTTTTCTATGGATTTAATCACTGTTTCTGTGTAATGTATAGATAGGGAAAGCGAGAGAGTGGAGAGAGGGAGACAGAGATCGATCAAGTCTGGTAGGGGCATTTGAAAGCCTCAAAGCCCATCCCCAGTCACATACTTGTTCCTCCCCAAATAGTGCCACTCCCTGATGACTAAGCATTCAAATATATGAGCCTATAGGGATCATTCTTATTCAAACCACCAACCACACAGCTCCAATAGAAGTTCTGTTACTCTGAGTGCATTTTCTATATCATCTGTCATTTTCCCATGCTATCTTTTCTGTGGAAAATTTCTTTTCCTTCTTGTTATCTGAAATTTGGGTACTTGGTGGCCTTATGTGACTATCATTTGAATGTGGCATTCTCCCTGAAGTGCTCCCTTCAATGTCCATCCACTGTCTTCTTAGATTCCTGTGTAATTCCATCATTAGCAGCATTACAAACTTCTAACAACACTTTATTGCATGTTGGTAGATCATGAGCCTCTATACCGGAGTTGACAAATAGGTGTGAAAATAATCTTGGCTGAATAAATGGGTTTTTATTCCAACAGAGGGGGTTGGGTGATGGAGAAATTGTAAAGAAATTTAGCAATGGACACTCTTCCTGTTTCAGTTTTATATTGAGACTCAAGTGGTTTTCATGATACAGGATAGAGGCCACTTTGAAATCCTGAAGGGCACAGCTCATTAGTTGAGCTTTATTAGTTTACTTATCTGAATGGCCTGGTATCCAGGGAGCTTGCATTCCAGCAACTTATAGGGCTACAGTAGAAAAGATGTTTGACCTAGAATGCAAGGTTATGCTATACTGCCGTGATTGACAAAGGCTTGCTTTGGAAAATGTCTCTTGAAATGAGCAGTGTGCTGGTAGCTGTGGCTGTTGATTGCATTGCTGTATTAAACCATTATGCCTTTGCAGAGTAAAAACCTTGTTGTCACTAATAAATGTCCTTAAATCTCAGACTAGAGTCCTATGGCTGAGCCTAGAATAGCTGGCAGGGTCTCAGGAACAGTTTTCACCTGGCATAACAGATTGGCAAAATCACTAGTATTGTTTATTTGTTTATTTTATGGCCAAAAGTAATATTTACCCCCTGATTCAATAAGATAAATGACATATAAAGAGAACTACGCAGTGCCACCTAGTTCTGCTCTTTCTTGTTTTTGTGACCTTGTCTGAACCATATCCCCTCCTTTATACATTAAACCGATTAATCCCTGTCCTGTGTTCTTTGCTGGCATTTGTGAAGATTAAATGTGATAATGGTTGGAAAGTGCTTGGAGAACTGTAAATTGATGTACAAATGGAAGGGATTAAGGGATTAGCTTCAATCCAGTAAAGATTTTCTCTTTTATAGAGCAGCCCTCTATAAGCTGTTGACAAGCACATGACATCTCTCAGACAAGATCCTCAATTTGTTTCCATTTCCCTCAAATTTTCATGTATTCTACTTTTCCTGTAACACATTAAGATCTTAATCCAATATAATGTAAAACTATAGTTTGTTAAAGGCTTCTTACACCTAAGGCAATATGTAAAGTAAAAATGATTAGTTTGTATATGTAAGTGTGAACAAAGAAACTCCAAAACAAAACCTTTGGGAAAAGCAGTTAAGTATTTCGTTTCTTATTTGCCAAAACTTTTTATAAACAGAAAGTGGGGTTCAAAACAATGTCCCCTTCTGAACAAGGGTGTCACAGTTCTCCATCTCTCTTTTAAAGAATGCCTGTTTTCTCCCTCTTCTGATGTCTATCCCATTTGTCTTTCTGAATGAGGACTGAGCATCTTACCCAGGGTCCTACTTCTTGCTTAGCTTATTTAGATGTACAGATTTTAGTATGTTTATCCTATAATATATGTCTAATATCCACTTATAAGTGAATATATACCATGTGTGTCTTTCTGCTTTTGTGATACCTCACTCAGAATGATCTTTTCTAGTTCCATCCATTTGCCTGCAAATTTCATGATTTCCTTGTTTTTAATTGTTGAATAGTTTACCATTGTGTAAATGCGCCACAATTTCTGTATCCATTCTTCATTTGAGGTATATCTGGGTTGTTTTCAGATTGCAAATAAAGCTGCTATGAACATGGTTGAACAAATGTCCTTGGTGTGTGCGTGAGCATATTTTGGATATACATCCAGGAGAGGTATAGCTGGATTTTGAGGAAGCACTCACTATTCCTAATTTTCTGAAAAACCTCCAGTTTGATTTCCAAAGGAGTTGTACCAGTTTACATTCCCACCAGCAATGGAAGAGGGTTGCCCTTTCTCCATATCTTCTCCAGCATGTATTGTCACTTGATTTTTTGATGTGAGTCATTCTGATGGGTGTAAGGTAAAATCTTAGGGTCATTTTGATTTGTTTTTTCCTGATAGCTAAGGATGTTGAGCATTTCTTTAAGTGTTTCTCTGCTATTCGATATTCCTCTAGTGAGAATTCTCTGTTTAGGTCAGCACCCCATGTTTTAATTGGATTACTTGATTTTTTGCTGTTTAATCTTGAGAAGGCTTTTGAAAGACTTTACCCAGCAGGGTACTGAAGCAGATGCTAAGACTCATAGCCAAACTTTGGGCAGAAAGAAGGGGAAGATAGAAAGACACAGAAGGGACAGGAGTATAAGAAGGAGAGCAACAGAGCTAAAAAATCTGGGCCCACTGGTCTTTTGTGAGAGTGATAATCCAACCAAGGACTATGCATAGAGAGGACATGACCCCCCTGCACAGATGTAGCTTATGGCAGCTCAGTGTCCAAGTGGGTTCCCTAGTAAGGGAAACAGGGGTTGTCTCTAAAATGAACTCAGTGGCTGGCTCATTGACCACCTCCCCCTGAGAAGGGGGCAGTCTTACCAGCCCACAAAGGAAGACAATGCAACCAGTCCTGATGAGACCTGATAGGCTAGGATAAGATGGAAGGGTAGGAATTCTTCCCCTATCAGTGGAGTTGGGGAGGGGAATGGGAGGAGTAGAAGGAGGAAAGGTAGAATTCAGAGGGGATTAGGATAGGGGCTACAGCTGGGATAAAAAGTGAATAAATTGTAATAAATGAATAAAAATAAAAAATAATGCCTATTTCTGATTAATTTGTGTTTCTTTTTGTTTTGTTTTGTTTTTTTTTGTTGCTGTTGTTGTTTTGTTTTTTTGAGAGTCTCCTCTCAAGGCTCTTGCAATTTATCTCTCTTAAGAAATGGCAGAGTACAGGGAATCATAAGAAAGAAGGGGAGTTAGTCTGATGGGGAAAGGATAGGAGCTCCACAAGAACCAAATATATCTGGGCACAGGGTCTTTTCTGAGACTGACATTCAACCAAGGACCATGTATGGATATAACCTAGAACCTCTGCTCAGATGTAGCCTGTGGTAGCTCAGTAACCAATTGGTTTCCCAAAGTGAGGGGAACAGGGACTATTTCTAACAGGAACTCAATGACTGGCTCTTTGGTCTCCCCACCCCTGAAGGGAGGAGCAGTCCTGTTAGGCGACAGAGGAGGGCTTTGCAGCCAGTCCTGAAGATACCTGATAAAACAGGATCAGATGAATGGGAAGGAGGTCCCCCCTATCAGTGGACTTGGAAAGGGGCACGGTGGAGATGAGGGAGGGAGGGAGGGACTGGGAGGGAATGAGGGATCGGGACATGGCTGGGATACAGAGTTAATAAAATGTAACTGATAAAAAAAAATAAAAAAAATAATAAAAATAATAAATTAAAAAAATGGTTTTTGCTCATAGCCCAGTAGTAATTAGAGAGGCTTTAACCATCAACTGATGAAAACAGATGCAGAGACCCACCAGGCAAATATTATGTGGCGCTCAGGGAACCCTAAGGAAAAGGGGAAGCCAAGATCAAGCACGCCACAAAGAAAACCACAAAATCAACTATCCTTGGCTCACAGGACCTCACAGAGACTGAACCATCAACTAGGGAGTCTGCATGGGACTGATCTAGGTCCTCTGCATACATGTTATAGCTTGGTCTTCCTGTGGGACTCAAATGAGTGTGGGTTGGGGCTGTTTATTACTATTTTGCTTGATTTAGGGACTCTTTCCTCTACTTGGATGCCTTACCCAGCCTCAATATGAGGGGAGGTGCCTAGTCTTACTGCAATTAATATGTCACGGCTCATTGATATCCATAAGAGGCCTGCCCTTTTCTAAAGAGGAACAAGAGAGGAGTAAATGGGTGAGCAGAAAAAAAGGGGAGGTGGGGGAAAGACTAGAAAGAAAGGAAGGAAGCAAAACTGTAGATGGGATATATATATAAGAAAAATTCATATCTTAACAAAAATCTAGAAAATATGTTATAAAAAGAATGTCATATGTTTTTCTTTTTTTTTTTTTTCAATGCAGTTTATTCAGGAACCTTGAACAATCATCTGACCCTGGGGAAAGCCAGCCCACAGCTTAAATAGCCTCTGGGTAGCCAACCCTGGCATGCCACGTGGGCAATGCAGATAGGTCCACATACACGGAAGTAAGCCAGATCCTCAGCCTTAGCCAAATGTGGAGTTGTTCGTGACAGAGAGCACTCACCATCGGGAAGGTGGAAGGCGGAAACCAGCTCCATCTTTAAGGCGCGGCATTACGCAGCTCTCTACAGTTCCCCCTTTTTGTTTTAGACGCATCAGGCAAGAGTAGAGGTCTGATCTCTGATATTAGAAATAAATTGGGACTTTGTACTGATGTCATATGTTTTTAAAAAAAAACTTCATTCATTTGTTGCTGCTTCTAACTCAGGTTAGGACATTTTCAGTTGCAATGAACACAAAAACAATTCAAATAGGTTGTAAAAAGTCAATGTGTTTCCATGCACTCTGCCCAACAGTTGGCCATAAGTCTCAGCATCTGCTTTGATATTCTGTAGGGCAGAGTCTTCCAGAGGCCCTCTGTGGCAGATTCCTAACTTGTTTCCTATTTTCTTCTTCTTCTGATGTCCATCCTCTTTGCCTTTCGGGATGGGGATTGAGCATTTTAGTCAGAGTCCTACCTCTTGATTAGTTTCTTTAGGTGTACAGATTTTAGTAGGTTTATCCTATATTATGTCTATATGAGTGAGTATATACTGTGTGTGTCTTTCTGCTTCTGGGATAGCTCACTCAGGATGATCCTTTCTCATGGTAGTTCAGTGTTCAAGTTGGTTCCATAGTAATGGGAACAGGGACTGCCTCTGACATAAACTGATTGGCTTGCTCTTTGATCACCTCCCCCTGAGGGGGGAGCAGCCTTACCAGGCCATAGAAGATGACAATGAAGCCATTCCTGATGAGATCTGATAGACTAGGATCAAAAGGAGGGAGAGGAGGACCTCCCCTATCAGTGGACTTGGGGAGGGGCATTTGTGAAGAAGAGGGAGGGAAGGTGGGATTAGGAGGGGAGGAGGAGGGGTTTATGAGGGGATACAAAGTGAATAAAGCATAATTAGTAAAAGTTAATAAAAAATCAATGTGTAAATTATGAAAGTATGAAGGAAAGGAATGGTACCAGTATTAAGCAGAAGTAAATTTCTGACCATCATAAAATGAAAAGAAAGTGTTTTGTTTTCACCTCCATTTTTGTAATTGCCTTGATGACAGTAACAAAAGAGTAAGGTCAAAATTATCAATACATCCAAAAGAAACCAGACTGGAAATCTCTCTCACAGAGGTAGACATGTAAGAGAGCAAACACCAAAACACACATACTCTATGCAGGCTTTGAGCCTTCTCCATCTCTGGCCACTTCAACACTTGAAAGGGTGCTTCTACTTGAATACCTTACCTTATCTTCTTTTATTATCACTGTGTTACTTTCAAAGTATATATTTAGGACCACAGCAACTTTGAAATCCCAGAGAGTGCCCACTACGCCTCAGTGTCTGCCTGTAATATGATGATGGTTCCACTGATGAAGTGTGAATTGCACTTCCCAGGAAAAAGCTATACCTGTGTTAAAGACCCTATGAGGGTGATTGGTTGAGTAAAGTTTGCGATTGTACAGAGTTGGAAAGCTGCAGACACATTGCCTAGTACATTGGCTTACCTTCAGCCTTAATAGGCGATGATTGTCTACCCTTGTCTGTACTAATATCTTTTGACAATCAGGTAAAGCATTTTCAGAGATTTTAACAGAAAACTAGCTTTCAGCAGAAAACAAAACAAAACAAAAAGCTAAGAAAGTCATCAACAGATGGCATCTGGAATTTATGACAGAGATTCCCTGGGTTGGTTGTCCTTCTATACATGATCTCTCCACCTATATATGTGGAAAACATCTTGAATTTTCTTTGCTCTGTGACTGTAAAAACCTTATGAAGTGTTTTTCACATTAGAACATATTACTAGAGCAACTCAAATATCTGTTTTGTAGCCACTCATATGAGGTCACTCATATTTAGCTCAAGAATAAACTAATTATCCATGAGGTGAAACCACTAGGTTCTGTGCTTAAACTGACTTAGAAAATGTAGGACCTGAACAAAGAGAGGTCCTAAGTCATCTCCAGATGTGTTTGCCAGATTTCTGAGATAACATTTGAAGTGGCATTTACATTCTTCATTTTTCAGTTTCCTTCCTCCAGAGAGTTTTCTAGGAGTAAGACTATGCAATTCATCTCTGTACCCAAGCACTTAGCTCCTGCCTATGATAGCAGCAACCTCTTTATTGAATAAAATAATATATGTATCTCTTTATATGTATACTTATTTTCCTATAGTGTTTGTATTCTCCTATTTTCAATGTACATTTTACAAATTGTCCATGAAAGGCAGTCCTCGCTGTAATAAATAATTCCATTAGTATTTTATACATGAATCCATATTTAGTGTTTAATTTAGAGATTACGCCTTTGCATTCTCAGATATCTGAATATTCATAAAAGATGTATATTTACTTACAAAAATAAAGGAAAATTGAACATTGCATTTTCACTTTTCTGTTTTCAGTTTAACTTTCATGGAGAAGACACGGGTTGAATGAAAAGCAGAAGGCTAGGAAGAACTCATTTTGTGATCCTGTGTGACTTTATATTCTATCTGCTGTAGTTGGGCTGGGCAGGATGGGAAGGCTGGTGGCAGAAGATGAGGTGGGAGGGGAAAATATTTGAAGGCAGCAGATAGGAAATCAACCAAATGAAAAGGTACATTAGTTATGGGGTAAGCCTCTCGGCAGAAGTCAGCCAGGAAAATGACATTTTTCCTTGAAAACCCAGCAAGGGAAATTAAACTCCTCCCACTAGTACCACAAGGCACTTCACAGAGGTCACTGCAATGTTCCTGCATTCTGGGAGAGCTATGCTTGCTGGATGCTTGTTTTTTCTTATGGGATTGTAAAATAATTACTAATGAAAGACATAATTAAAATACCAGGCTGGCTGCTTCTAAATCCTGGTTCATTTACACATAGTGCCTTCAATTTTTTTTTAACTGTTTAAGTAGAATAAAATTCACCACGGATGCTAGCATATTTTTTCATGCTATGAACAACCAGTTTGGACCACAAATGTGTATAATATTTGTGTTGGAATTGTACGTATTTGCCTCTATCACTCAAAGGGCAAAATAATGGTGATAGTGAGGAAGAATGGAGAAGTAGGTGAGATCTACAGCTTCCATTGTTCTACACAATATCTTCTGTAATTGATTTGTGCTGAACATCTAGTGAAGCCTCTACAGATAAACACAACATGAAAATGTTCTGTGAAATGGTAAAGATGGCACTGCTATTCAATAAGTGCTTAAGTGGTAGGTGGAAGTGACATAATAAATGCTGGTTGAATGCATCAATAAATCACAAGTTTGTTGGCATTGTGTTGAACAGAATAAATAAGAGTTCATTCTGGTCTAAGCTCAGTTTTCATATTTATACATTTTTTGTTGTTAAACCCAAGATTTTTTTTAATTTTCTTTTTCTTTTTTTTAACTTTTATTAATTACACTTTATTCATTTTGTATCCCCCCATACGTCCCTCCCTCCTCCCCTCCCGGTCCCACCCTCCCCCCCTTTCTGCATGCATGCCCCTCCCCAAGTCCACTGATAGGGGAGGTCCTCCTCTCCTTCTTTCTGATCTTAGTCTACCAGTTCTCATCAGAAGTGGCTGCATTGTCAGGGTTCTAGGTTATCTCCATGAATAGTCCTTGGTTGGAGTATGAGTCTCTGGGAAGTTCCCTGTGTTCAAATTTTCTTGTTCTGTTGCTCTCCTTGTGGAGTTCCTGTCCTCTCCAGCTCTTACTATGTAAGAAGTGGGAAATAATTTTATTTTTCTTATTAGTTACATTTTGTTAACTCTGAGTCCCAGCTGTATCCCGCTTCCTCATTCCCTCCCCAACCCCACACTCCCTCCCTGGTCTCCTCCCTGCCCCTTTCCAAGTCCACTGATTGGGGAGGACCTCCTCCCTTTTCATTTGACGCTGTTTTATCAGGTATCTTCAGGGCTGGCTGCAAAGTCCTCCTCTGTGGCCTAACAGGACTGCTCCTCCCCTGGGGTGGTGGGGAGGTCAAAGAGCCCGCCCTTGAGATTCTGAGCACGCTTCAGAAATGTCCCATATTGAGCTATTTGTTCAGTCTTGTGCCTTGATTTTTAACTTTTTAAATTATCATCATGTGTTTTGGGCATGTATGTTTGTGCATGTGCTCATGTATGCATGTGAATGTGTGGATGTGTACGGGTGGAAGACAGATAACTTCAGATGTGTGTTCCTCAGTTACCATGTGTCATTTTTGCTTTCATCAATTTTTTTTTTTTGAAAGGGATTCTGACTGGCTGGCCTGCAGTTTGTGGAGTTTGGCAAGTTTGGAAAACGAGTAATCCCCAGGGATTTGCCTGTCTCCGCTTTCCCAACATTGGAATTACAAATGTCAAGCTGGAATTCATGAAAAAACTGATAAAACAAAAGGAAGCTTTTAAGGTGAAAACATTGATTATAATAAAGTTAAAGATAAGAAGCCAAACTTGAAAGCTAGAGTTTTCAAATTTTTCTTCCATAAATGACATCTACTGTGTATTCCATGAGAAAATGCACCGATTGTATCTTCCAATACATTTTTAGCATAATCCAGGTAAAAACTTTTCTGAAATTGTTGACTTACAGATGAAAAGTAAGTTTAGGAAAGACCTCCATTTCCTTACTGTAAATGAAAGTGAATTTGGCTAAATCAAAGGTAATTTTCAACACTGACTTTTTCTAAAATTTATGTTTTATTTTGAGAATTTCACACATGTGTACTATATTGACAATATTCTAGCCCTTTTATTCCTTACATGCCGCTCTACTAGCTCTCAGATTCAGGACTTCTTCAATTATTATTGTTTCACATTCATACACAACTTGTTGTGTCTGTTTAAAGATGCTCTTACCTATATTTGTTTAGAGCTAACCCTTGGTGTTGTATTGGATAATTTATTATGGGATCTGTCCATTTAAAGATGCTTTTACATATATTTGTTTGGGGCTAACCCTTGGTATTGGATAATCTATTATGGGATCTGTCCATGGATCATACTGTTTCTTCCGCTCTCAGTAGCCATTAATTGCTTAAAGCTCTTCATCTAAGCATGAGACTTTCTGAGATTTCTTTCAAACATGTTGCCATGTGAGCTGGGGTTATCCTAGTGCAGGACTTGTCTAGGCTAACATATTAAGGAGATGTCATGTGCTAGCAGTGATATTTAATAGTTCTATTAAAATATTTTTCATGTTAATCAATAAAAAAAAAATGTCAGCTCTGATGTCTGAGCTTCCTTTTTTTTTTTTTTTTAGCAAGTTTGGGGTATTGAATACAGGTTCTCCTGTGTGTGGAGCAAGCACTGTAGTGACTATCCCCCAAAGCCCACTTAGGCGTACCTGGACGCTGGCATCTGTGTGCTCTTCCGCAGGTTCCAGAAGCACAAGCCAGCCTTGCTGCAGGTCATTCGTGGAGGAACACAGACACAATTTCTAGACTTAGAAAGTGAAGCCCAAGTACCACTCACTTTACTATTACACAATACTGAACAGGTCACAAGATTTCTTATTTTTAAAAATTATTCATTCAGTAATTAAGCAATGTTTTAAAGGGATTTAGCTGGTTCTAAATTGATGACAGAACTTGCTAATTTAAAACTTTCTGTAAAGTTAATACGAAAAGCATCACATACACAAGCAATTTATACAACTTATTTTCATGCAACCATCGATACTCTGAAAGACTGGTTTTGTTCAACATGTAAAAGAAAGCTAATGATTATTCACTCAAATCTATATTGTTATAAATAGATTTCTTTAATATTGTCACTAATATCTTTTGAGATCATGGGATACTCAGAGCCCTCGTCGTCTGAATATTTTATTTTTCTTCTCAATTTGTCTTGTGAAATCCTGACCCCCTAAAGTGATAGTGTGAGAATGTATGACCTTTCCAAATTGATAATGTCATGAGGGTGGGGTTCTTATGACAGTTTTAGTGCTCTCATAAAGAGGCTTGCGAGAGATCCCTCACCTCTCCCACCATCTGAGGACACACAGATGGAGACCTTTGTATATGAGAAAGCAGACTGATTTAAAAGCTGACAGCACCTTAACATTGGACTTCTAACTTTCAGCACTGTAAAAATAAATAAATAAATTTGTTTCATAACCTACCAGACTGTGACTCATCCCAACAGGAATCAGGATAAACACTCTGCCATAAGGTTAGCCATAATTTCAGTCTTCCCCATCTCCCCAGGTAGGGCATCCACTTGCTCAATTGCTCTCAGAGACTGTCACCAAGGGACTGAAACAGGCTGAGCAGCTTTCAAAAGAAGTGTGATTCCCCACTATCTTATTGCTCTATTGAAAGAGGCTGTCTGTGTTCCTTGAAGATAGCCAGAGAACCAGTCCAGCCATGTTCAAGGTCACTAAAATGACATAGTATTTATGTGTTTGGGGTCAGAGATGCAAAGGCAAACATGAATAGAAATGCAAGCACAAAAAGTCACCAATCACTGTTTTGAAAAATAACATCCTAACAGCTATTCCTTGGCACTGTGCAAAATGCCGTTCTGGATTCTGTCATTGTCAATCTCCGTAATACTTTAAGAATTTCAGTTTTGCTTTAGAAAAATGTATTGTTCTATTTCCATTACAGTTTGGTGCTCAGGGCAGAAAATTAGAAATAAGTGTAATTTATTTTAATCATGAATTAAAAGCAGAATTACATTTTTTTTTCGTTTCCTGTCATGCAGTTGTTTCTACACTCAACAATTAAGACAGGGAAACTGGCCATGCAAGATTGGTTTTGAAAAGGTCCATCTGTTCCTTTCAGTCTAACCTGGAGAAAGACTCCCTTGAGACTAAAGAGAGTAGACCCAAGAATATCAGATGATATTTAAATTTAAAAATTATGGATTTTCTGAATAGTATTAACAATTAACTCTAAGAAATTTACTATGTTAGATATATGCCTAAGTTTTATTAATGCTCAGTAACTTTGATGATCATGAAATTTTTAATTAATGAGTTTTCTCAAAATATATTCTTGGAATTTCTACATTCTATTTTATTGAAGGAACTTTAACCTGCTCCACATAGAAAAAACTGAACATCATAACTTGGGACATATATAATACTATTACCATATTACACTATTAAATTCTAAAACTTAAAACAGCTACAGTTATATTGAAGATTATTTAATCATTTTTGCAAATGAATATATTGTCTTGTGAAATAAAATGCTATTAAACAAGTTAATCATGTAGAAATTACATAGATTACTTTGGGACAATAAGTATGCATATTTGCATACTGAGATTTTTATTTGCATATTATGTTCCTCACAGAGGCACAACAAGCTCCTTTTTGAAAATATTAAGTTATCACATATCCATGCCCACAGAGTTCACTTCCTGTCTGCAGAGATGTACTTTTTCACATGTATTTGCAGGTTAAGACAGCTGACCCTGTAGAGCCTATACTTGCAGAGTTGAGAAGCACAGAGGTCCCTGACGAGTCACTGTGAGTGCTATGTTGACCTCTATCATTGACTTGTGTGTACTTCTCACCTGGGGCACAGTGAAACAGTCTTTATTTATAGCACAGACTAAGTCCTGAAGGATGGCACTCATGCTTCAAAAGGACTGAGCCTGAGTCACTGTCTTTAGCATGCCAGTTCCTGCTTGTAGTTTGTTGGATTAGTTACTTTTCTGTCACAGTGATAAAGCACTGTGACCTAGGCAAATATTAGAAGAGTTTTTATCAGCTTATCCTTCCAGAGCAATAAGAATCCACTATGGCAATGAAGCTGCAGGCATGGCAGTAAGTATTGGGGTTGGGATAGCATTCTGAGAGTTCACATCCTGTACAGCATGCACAAAGAAGAGAAATAAAACTATAAATGCCATACTAATATACTAATATACTAATATACTAATATACTAATATACTAATATACTTGTATACCGGGGTCCTAGATGTTTTGGATGTGGCAAACAGAAAGAAGTTCTTTACCTCTCCTTTGAGTTCCAACAGCACCTCCAATGTGCACGCCAGTGTGTTCTCACCTTTTTCGATGAACAAAAGACTATTATTGTAATAGGGTCAAAGCAATGTTTTATAAGCTTTTCTATGAATCATGTCTTTTTGAACTTGTTTTTCACAAGGTACAGTATTATTAACCTAGATCTGGGGGAAATGGTGTTAATGTATACAGCTATACATTTCATTTGAAAACAAACTATGCATTTCCTCTTCTGATTGGCAGCAAAACTGCACTTGCTAGAACAATGTTCCTATTATATTCCTGAGGTTGTATTAACCTAGTGTCGTATGCAAACCATGTTTGATATGGCAGCTACTGCCAGAACCTTTACATGACTATTCTCTCATTGGTTTGTAGTCACCTCCAGGTGATATCCTATTTCCTCGTTAGCTATACTGCTATGCTAAGTGTGAGATCTGTCAGATTCAACACGCCTGTACCCGTTATCTCCCTAGGGATAATATTATTTTTTGACATCATCATTTCCTGTAATTCAATACTACACTTGTGTTACCAACTTTAAAATCATGTACTCTGACAATTGCTTCCTGGTCTTGGACCATAACATTTTCTAAATTTCTTCTAGAGAAATTCAGTGTAATTACATGAAAGCCTTCAGCTTTAACATCTGGACTCTCTGCTGCATGCGACGTATAGTTAATGCTTTGTTATGTTTATTTATCAGCAGTGTTCTTGATATTAATTACATTATCCTAAATAATATTGTACTTGACATATCAAGTGGACTACATATTTCTTCTAATATTAGTTATTTTTCTGTGTTTTGATAAAACAGATAACATTTTCTATTGTTGTGTCATAAGTTGAATAAGTTAGTTTATAGTAGAAAAAGTCTTCCAGAGAAGGATGAGTTTGTCATGGAGTATTGGGGGGACATGGGAGAAATGGCAGGCATGGTGGAAGGAGATGGAAATGAACATTCATATCTTCAAGAGCAAGCAGGAGAAAGAGAGGAAACTGGCAGTAGGTAACAATTTTATTCTCAAATCCCACCTCCTTCCAGTGACATACTTCTGTCAGCTGGGTATACGACCAAAATGTTCCCAAGTAGTGCTACCAACTGAGGACCAAATGCTCAAATGCCTGAAACTACAGAAGACATTTCTTATTAAAAATGCCTCACTTCTTATCATTATCTCCTATTAATTCATCATCTACAAATATTTGGATAATTAATAGTATTTTACTATCAGGAGCTTTCTATGTGTCACTTGCCAGTGACATAGAGGCCACCATTGCTGCCTCTATCGTCATGATCCAGATCAAACAGGTTCTTCTTTCCTGGTCAATTTTTATTTCCTTGAGAATTAGCACAAGATGCCACACAGTGATTAGATCCTGCCGAGGGACAGGATTGGTCTTTGGAAGAAAACAAGCTTCAATGGCAATATATACAAATATTGTTACACCATCCCTGCTTAAGTTTATAGATTAGGCATCACCTTTCAGTGTCTGGCAAAGATCTACACCTTTACTATCCTTCTAATCTTTGCTGATTTGACCTTTCTTGCCTAGCTGTGTCTTTTTCTCTCTCATTTGTTTTAAGCCCCTTCTGAAGTCCTGAAGTGTTTTAATTCCTGGTTTCTTCTTCCACACTTTTCTCTCCACTGAGGCCAGATCAGCTGATGCATATCCTCCTGCATCACATAATCCTTGTTCCCGTCTTCCTTAACTCGTTTACCTTGCTAGTCATGCCAATAGCTTATCATGCTTTGGTCATGTATAATGTGGCAAGGTTATACATTATAATCTTTTGTGATTATAACTTGATAAACATAATGTGGGGAGATCTGGAATTCCATGGGTCATCAAGCTCTAGTGTCTGGACTCTAGGCATAGCCTTAGATTCTTACACTAAGCAAGTTACATTTTGGCCTCAGGGGCTTACTTACATGGGAATCCTGACACTAGAACTCTCAATGAGTCATTGCTCACACTGCTTCTCTTATGTTGTAGAGGCTCTGCTGCCGTCTGAGCTCTGGCTAAGTTTCCTCTTCTGTCACCATGGCATGGCACAGCAGTCTCTAGATAGCCCTTACACCAGAGAAACTCAATAGGGTGTATATTCTTCTCACAAGCTGTCCAAAGTAGTTCCAAAGGTTCTACGACTACAGGTTCCTTATCACAACCCTCTAGACAGACTTGTAAATTTCAACCTGAGTTAGGCCTATTTCTAACTTAAGCCTAGAAGAGTTGTGATATGTGCAAGGCTCAACACTGTCCATATATGTGACCTTAGATGAGAGATTTGACTTTTGGTGTCGGTTGTTTCTCTGCAAATTAGAAATGTTGTTCTTTTCTCCTGGTTTTCACCAAGTGGTTGACATAATTGGAAACATTATTTTAGATTCTGTGGTTCAGTTATCATCTGCTCATGGTGGGTCTTATCCAGAAATGAAAGAGAACTGAGGGTGAGAAAAACTGCCTTACTGATTAAGGAAGTAGAAATAGCAACTTTGGCCAACTACTTAACCTCTCTACACCTCCTTCAAAATGCTGATAATAGTAAATTTATAGTGTTTTTTATCTTAATTGAATTCATGTTTAATATGTTTTCTGTACCTTTATTAAGTACCATAAAAGTGTGCATCTGGTGCTTGCTACAAAGCACATAGTTATTAGACAATATCATAATCACAATCACGTTGAATAAAAATTTATGCCAGAAACCTAGAAATAATATTTATTCTAAATCCTTTAATCATGTAGAAGCAGATAGATCAAATGTTACTATTATTATATTTAGCAAAATATTCACATCATGTTTAATTATTACATATGTGTAGGCACACCACCCTCCTTACATTTTTTATAGCCACAAAAGAACCTGATTTCAGCATGATTTCCATAACCAGTTATGTGAATAGCTGAACATACATCTATGATAGTCTAAGCAGTTTCCCATTCCAGGGTTAGTTAAATACATCAAACTTTACTAATATGCACACATTTCCTTTTAATTAATGTTTATGTGATGTCAATGTAGGGTTATTGCCAAGTTTTAATAGTTTTTATTTTGTTTATGTCTGGTATAACTGCTTAGTAGTTTCCTTTCTAGTCTATTTCCCTAAGTTTTATTTTTTACTATAAATTATTCAAGCTTATAGTCACAGCACTCAAAGTTCTTTCATCAATTTGCACTGTCATTTTATGTTATCAAAAGGCTAATACCTAATATTCTTATATTGTGAAATGTGTCCCATTAGGAGAATAGTGGCCTGTTCGACTTGTTTTAATTATATGTTAAGTGTTGGTAAAGCTCAGCATCACCTGAGATACAGCTTAGTATTCTATCTCTCATTTGTTTAAGAAACGATTTCTCAGGAAAGCCCTCTCCCACTCCGAACCCAACCAGCACTTCAAGTCAGCTCTGGACTGAGCACATCCTCTTCCACGTAGCCTAGCAAGGCAGCCCCACCAGGGAAAAGTGCTCAAAATGCAGGCAAAAGAGTCCATGTCAGAAACAGTACCAGCTCTCCTTACTAGGGAACCCAAAAGAAGACCAAGTTACCCATCGGGTATATGTATCCTGGTATATCTATAGGTAGCCTAGTATATGACTTGAGAAGATCATGAAGAATCTGCTTATTATTAATAAACTTCATATTTGAATTAGGACTGCTCTACATGTAAACACAATTTTAATTCCTTCATTGAAAGATGTATTAAGAGCCAGGTGCAGTGATGCACACTTGTAATCCTAGCACTCAAGGAGGCAAACTCTGTGGGTTCCTGGCCAGCCTGCTCTACAATGCGAGTCCAGGCCAGCCAAGACTACACAGAGAAAATCTGTCTCAGGAAATAAATAAGGGAAGAAAGAAAGAAAGAAAGAAAGAAAGAAAGAAAGAAAGAAAGAAAGAAAGAAAGAAAGAAAGAAAGAAAGAAAGAAAGAAACAAGCATTAAGAAATTACCCAGTTCCCATCACCTGCTTGTGCTTTCCTGAGGGGTAAGGGAGAGTGAAAGAGGGAAGGATGGAGAGACCAGAGGAGGGGGGAGGGGAACTATGATTGGAAAGTAAAGTGAACAACTACATAAGTAAAGGAGAAGAAGAAAAGTACAAGAAGAGAAGAAGAGAAGGAGAAGAAGCAACAACTTTTCCCATGAAATGAGTATCAAAATGGGCTTAGCCAACGATTATCCATACGTTAGAGAAAAACCTCCTAATATCCTCAATTGCCTATTATGAGTATGATTCATTAATTTCTTTATTCTAATCTTACTTCTACAACAAATGCATTCCCATTTACATTTTACAGTAATATTTGCATGTAACTTCAATACGTAATATTGTGAAATTTCTATTTTGACTTCTTTTTCACCCCTAATTTTCAGAGTGTTGTTCTTTTAGATTTCCATGTGTTTGAATGATTGGGTTTTGGTTTTTTAAATATGAATATCTAATTTTATTGCTTTACAGTACCGAACAAGGATTTTTGTGTTTATGTACATATGTATGCCTACATCTGTGCATTTGTGTAGGTCCATGTGTATAACCAGGTACACATACAGGGTACATATATGTGTACATGTGTGTGGAGGACAGATACCAACTTCAAGCATTATTTCTGAAGTACGTATTTAAGGGACTTTGTATATTAAATTTAACTATATTAATTAAAAATAATATAAAAACCAGTATCTATATAATTTATGGAAATGGTACAATATATTATGTACAATGGATAAAGGGGTTACTATAGACTTCATTCCATCTGCAAATCTTAAAATAAGTGCTGTCTGATATAGAAAATGTGTGCCAATTTATATTTTATGTTCTTTATTTATTTCTGCTTAATTTATTATACCTTAAAATATGTGTTGACATCTCCTCTTGAGTACCCATTACTTAAACAATTGTCACTTTTGCTTTGACTTACTGAAGTTACATTTTTAAGTGTACGTCGGACCAGGATTATAATATAACTCTGGTGAATTATTCATTTTAAAAAGTATAAGGGTCAAACATATTCATATTAATGTTCTCTTCATTCTTGTAATTAACATCTGTTTTGCCTATATTAAAAGGAAGCTGGGATCCAAATGTTAATACTTGAGTAAATATTATCACAAAGGATATTTTCATTGTAGGTATTCATTGGAATGTCTTCTGCTTTTGAAATGTTATCTCAGAAAACATTTGTGTTTTCTTCACATGTGCCCAAGAGGTGCTTTGGCACTGAGAGAATTTAATTTGTTAATATTAACGTAGAGTTTATTAAGTAATTACACAGAATAACTTGAATCCTATGCAAACATACCATGTTTCTTTGGATATTTGATAGTTCTAAAGAATGACACACCACCCCCAGGATATCTGAGTCACGTTTCACTCTTTGCTTGGCTGACAAAAACTTGCTCTCTTTCATTCTTCACTTAGGCATAGTTGTGTGGAGGGAGCTCATGGGTACCCTGGTCAATTAGAAAGTCTTCTCTTCCATAGGTTAGTTAGCATCCCAATATTCAGATATTGTTGTCCAGGTATGAGTAGGTTTAACAAGCCTGGATAAAGCCTGGATATGAGTATAATTAATAAGCCAGGCCTAGCCACCCTTTCCCAGGATGTCAAATACAGTTAATTAATAACACAAAATAGGGAAAATAAATTTATTGAATCTGGCAATGTCACTTAAAAAAGGTACAAATAAAGAGACCTAGTGAGCCCCTTAGTCCATTTGTAAAGACATGAAGTTTAGGTTTGAGCAGAGGTCAAGCAGTGTGCAGAACTAAGAGTATTTGGTCAAGGTGTGGTCTGGTTCAAGAGTCATCTATAATTGTCTTGGCTCCAGTGTCACCTGCTCAGTGTTCTGACAAGTTGTGAAACTGTGAAATTGCTTCATGGGAAAACAAATTAAAACAACAACAATGACAACAACAAAAATACCTTGTTTGCACAACATGAGGGCTTTAGCTTTTTTTTTTTTCCTAAGTATGACATTGCTAGAGAAGACAATTCACCTGAGACCACGTTTCAAAAAGTTTCATAGCCCAAAGGATGGGTCACAAGTGTCTCTCTTTCTTTGATTTTTAATTCTCTTCAATTTTAAATTTTTCATACAGTATATTTTGATCATATAATTTCTCTGCTTCTTTGATCATTCCAGGATGGGTATAGCAGTAACTCAAAGTTGTGTATCTTTCAGACTTATACTTCCAGAGCACTTTTTCATTATGCTGGTTCCCTTTAAAAAGAAGGAAGATACTGGATTTTGTATTCATTCGTATGTCTAAAATATATTTTATACATTACTTCTTAGAGAGAGATCTGTGTTATGACACTAGTACACTCTAACATATTTCAAAACGTGAATCTAGCAATCTCATTTCTTTATCCTAGCAATAGAGTATACAATTATATTTTTATCATTATGTTCACCACGGGATGGATGGCCTCAGCCACATTAGGTAACTTGTCCATGAACACATGACTATTAAATGATACAGCAAAAAATAAAAACACCTGCTCTTTCCTTTACTATGTCATAACTCTGGAATGTTGCAAGGAAATAAATTCTATTTTAAAGATAAGTGAATAAACATAATACATACGATTACACTCCCTGCTATTCTCTAGTTGCATGTGACAGCGATAGCTCAAACTTCTTTAAAGTGAGAAATGTTTTTCATGCCCGAAAAATCAGTTCTAGCAAGGGGTATCTCTTCATCTCAGCCTATGTGCTGATTTCACTTCTGGCAATCTGGTTGAATGTATTAGATAAGCCCAGTCTCTGTCCTTCAGTTTGGTAACCTTAAAACAAAGAAAATCTTTCTTCCCTAACATTACCAGCAGATCCAGAGGGTGTGTCACTGAGCACTGACTTCAGTAAAGGGCTGGTGACCAAATCCTACTTAGAAACCATGGGTCTTCAGAAGACCTATTAATTAAGGAATCCTGAAGCAAAAAGCCTAAGAAATGGTCAGAGACTGTGCCCATGTTCAGATGCTGTTAAGGTCAGTGATAAGCTGTATAATTAGATGATAGTAACTGCTGGACCCAGGCTTGATTACACTCTGGGTTTTCATCAAGGAATACTTGCTTACCACTCAGTATCTGTCAATTTCACTACACTTCATGGGTCTAATATTTATGTCTCCCCTCCTATAATCTCCACTAGACATGAAGTACTTTTATGTTGTCCCTTAAATTATTACCAGTATCTAGAAATCTATTGACAATTTATCGACAGTCAATTGACTAGTTACCAACAACCGGGTCATATGAGACTATTCTACAGAATCTGATACATTTTTTTAATTGATTTGGTTATTTATTTACTTTACACTCCATCACAGTTCACAGCATCCCCTCTTCTCTCTCATCCCAGTCCCCCTCTTTCATCTTTCCTCCCCCATCCATCCCTCTTCCCTTTCTCCTCAGAAAAGGGAAGGCTTCTCATGGATATCAACTAGCCTTGACATATCAAGTTGCAGTAAGATTAGACACATCTCCTTCTATTGAAGAAAGACAATGCAGCCTGTTTAGGAGAAAGGGATCTAAAGGCAGACAATGTAGTCAGAGACAGCTCCTGCTCCCACTTCAAGATTCCCACATGAGACCACACTGCCCAACTGTTACATATGAGCAGAGAGCCTTGGTCTATCCCATGTATGCTTTTTGGTTGGCAGTTCAGTCTCTATGAGCCCCTATGGATACAGTTTAGTTGATTCTGTAGTGTTTATTTATTTTTTCTTGTGGTGTCCTTGACCTCTCTGACTCCTTCAATCTTTCCTCTCATCTTCCACAGGATTTCCCAAGCTTTGTTTAATGTTTGGCTGTGGGTTTTTGCATCAGCGTCAATCAGTTGCAGGATGAAGCCCCTGATGACAGTTATGCTTGGCTCTTGTCTGCAAGTATAGCATATCATTAATAGTGTCAGGAGTGAGCTCCCTCTCATAGCATGAGTCTCAAGTTGGGCCAGTCATAGGTTGACTCATCCCTCAAATTATGCTCCATCTTTTACCCCTGCACATCTTGACAATTGCAGGTCTAAGGTTTTGTGGTTAGATTGGTGTCTCAATCTCTCCATTGGAAGTCTTGCCTGGTTACAAAAGATGGGCAGTTCAGACTCTATATCCCCTTTTGTTAGAGGTCTTATCTAGGTTCACTCTTATAGATTACTGGGTTTCCATTGTTCTGTGTTTCTAGTTCATCTCAGAGATGCCTTTCTCAAATCCAGTCATCTCTGCCAGTATTCTTTCCCTCTGTCCTCCCCCTTCTCTTTTTTCCTTTTCTCATCTCCAGTCCCTACCCCTTCTTCCATTCATCCCCAATGTCTAATCTATTTCTCCATCTCATTGAGACAGAATCTGATATCTTAGGAAATAGAACTTTATCTCTTTCTCTCATGAATTTTAACTGCAATGATGCTGAAGGTACTTTGCTCTATGCACTTATTCATTTAGAAACTGAGGCTTCCATAGAGTTCATCCTCTTAGAAGTTTGATTCTAAAGATGTGTTAGTGACATCCACCTGGCAGGCAGATAGGGAAGTGAAGGACTAAAACATTATTTAGGAAGATGTCGAGTAGCATCAAGCCAGATGTGACTTCACAATGTCCCTCTGTTGCCTAGAACTCAATTACAAGTTTATCTCCACATTTAATAGGAACTGAGGTCCTTGGATGAACACTTCCATCATCTTCAACACCAGTAGTCATCTTCATCACAAGATAAAAATGATCTTTTGTATACATTTATTGGCCTTTGTCACAGAAAGATTTGTTGAATGAATATATGATTTTATCAAATTTGTTCCAATTAAGATTGAGATGTTAAGATTTCTTTTCACATTTCATTTTATTTTTTTAATTTTAATTGTCTTTTATATTTTCTTATAATTCTTAAAGAAAACAGTCAGATAATATCCTTGAATATAGAGCTGACAAGAATTTCCAGAAGTTGAATACCAATCTTTATTTGTGCTTTATTGAAGACTGTCTCAAGGAAGTCATAGTAGAAAGTAACCTCATGAGATTAATAATTGAAAAGGTTCTAGAGTAGCTTTTGGATGAGCATGTCTTTTCATATTATGGAAATAACCTTTTGATTTGTTGACATCTTCTGAAAAAAAGGAAAGAGACAGTAAGTAAATTGGAATAATTTTTATTAAGTCCAGTCAGTGTGTCCTCCTGTAGGTGCATTATATAGGCTATTGTGTTTGTTTAACTCGGTAACTTGGTTAGGATCATATTTCAATTTATCTGCAAATATAAAGCATAACAGTTTTGCTTAAGAAATAATGAGTTAACATTTAAACAGCTCTTCCCACATCCCCTGTTTTATATAGACATGGGTCCTTTAATCATCTGTTTAACTTTGTGAATCTGGAGTCTCTTTGAAGTTCATGAGCAAGAATTAGAGGCCAAGCAAACACCTAGACAGGTCTTCCAGCTAGTTAAAAAGCAGGCTTGGGATTTCGCCAAGTTCTTGCCCTTTCAAGCAGGCTGGCATCTTTGTTCTTTAACAGTCACTGTTGTTACTTGCATGCCCCCAAGTGGAGGAAAACCAAAGGTCACATGGCATCTGAGTAGAATTCATTAGCAGTATCAAGGGGGAAGAAAGCTCCAGCAAAGGTATGGACAAGGTAGGGCAGTGTGCTGTCAGGAAGAGTGCTGAGAGGTGAGGGGGAGGCAGGACTGCCAAGCATGAGATATGAGGACAAAGCCCTTTTACTGTGGGTGCATTGTGCAATGTGTGTTCTTGCTATGGGGTGACATATGTCTTTGTTTGCCTATAATGCCACAACGTCTGTTAGAACCTGTTGGTTCTCTGCTTCCAGGGTGATAAATGCATGCAGATAGCTCACTGGGAGGGCAGCTTCTGTGTGCTTAAGAGGAAAAGAACACAGGCTTGGAGAGTACAATCCTTCATTCCCTTTAAGAAGTCACAGTGGTGTGTTTTTGTGTACATATAGATATATAGATATGGGCACGTGTTTATAATGTGCATATTTGTAAATATATACACACTTATAAAAATTTCCTGTGCCTCTCTCCAGATGAAAAGAAAGTATTCTTTTAAAGACTATAACAATAACCTCTTTGATAAGCTGTGAGGTTTCAGTGATTATGCTTTAAAACAATCATATTTTTCCAATTGCACCAATCTTGACATAAGAGAGAGAACATATACTCTAGTTTTTTTATACATTTTGGGGTAAAAAAAAAAACCCATACATTCATATCCTGCAGCCTTCTCATTCTGGTAACATGTTTACATAGTTTGTAGTTTGGGAAAGGGCAAAATCAGCAAGGCAGGGTAAGATGGGATTTGAGATTTTCTGAGTCACTGTTGTACACTTGGCTCTTTGCTTCTGTTTTCTCAACCGGACTTCTAGCACCTTTGAGAGTGTGTTAGAACCCCCTACCCCCTTTTCCAGTTATGCATAAAATTTCAGAATAGGATTTCCTCACAGCTCCAAAGCAGCTTCCCTCAAACCTAGCCTCTCACTTTCAGGGATACAATATTTCTGTTCTACCAACAGATTTTGAGTTTTTCTGAAAAAAAAAATAGTCGCAATTGAAAATGCTAGCATTTACTATATCCCCAAAGACTTTTCTCTGTATTCAAAATTTATGTTAGTTATCTAGCAATGTGTAAAATGTTGTTCTGAAACATTTCAACTTTAAACAAGAAACATTTATTATGTTGCATTAAGAGTGAGTAAAAGCTGTGGTCATGGGTTAATTGCTTGTGGTGCAAAATCTCTCTGGAGGCTTATTCAACCTGTCGAACAGTTTCAATGAAATCCTATGCTAGAGGAGAACATGTGCTTCCAAGTTCATTCATCTCCGAGGCTGCTTGTCGGATCTGGCTTTTGATCACGTGGACTGTTCCTCAAGACTCCCACAACTTTCTGAATTCTCCCCAACTTTCCCTAGGGAATGAGATCCCACACAGTGATAAGTGTCTAGGGTGGAAGGTGAGGCCTTTTTAAAGCAAAAGCAAATGCAACACTAATTTCAGTGTCCAATCATGAGGGGATATTAAGCAGGTCATGACACAAGATCACTGAGGTGCCTGTGCAAGCCCATTAGAACATTGCCCAACCCTCCCTTTTGCCAGACAAAGGAAGGGAGTCTGAGAACAGAGCATTGTTTAGCCTCCTCTAGTGGTTGGTATGTGAGCTAACAAATACTTTAATACAAATTTTAAAAATATTGAGAATCTACATTATTTCCTTAGAAACAAAATTGTAGCTGGTCTCATGCTGTTGTCTAGGTTCTAAATAATAAAGATGTTAAGAAAGCTACTACTGAGTGTTTATACTTTGACTTTTAAACTCTAGATCAACATTGCCCGTGCTAAACTAAAGGATGTAGTTTATTTCTCTTACTGCCATCTCCCCATTGTTTTCAGGCATTGTTACCTTATAAGAAAGTAAAAAGCATCAGACTTCAGAAAACTTTCAATGTTGGCCAGGCCATGTTTGACTCATTGAACTAAAGTTCAAATTTTTTTGTCCATGGGGATAAAACCCTCTATGTGTGCATTTCCTAGGATTATTTAAAAAAAAATAACATATGGTAAATTAACTTCAAGTATTTTATAGTTCATCACGTACAGATACTTGTGCTCTTGCAATAAGTGAGTCAAATACAATGCTCAGGGAAAATGCATTTTATTGGCAGAACATTTATTTGCCTGGCACATGGCCTCTGATTCCATCCTTAGTACCCCTTCTCAAGTATATGACCTAGAAAAGCACTAACTCCAGAAATATATAAACATGTCCACTCAGTAATTTTGTGCTGGTTTATTTTCACAGGGGTATATCCATTTTGCTTCCTGTGAAATATTTGACTTCACAGAGCTGTTGACCCATTCTCAAAGTGATCCGTTCAACTACACACTACACTCTTGGGTTAGAAATGAACATCTAACAGTCTTGACTTTGTGGAGAGACGTCTCGTGCCACTTGTTCCTAGTGGGTTTTATTTCTATATGAGTGTGTGCATCCACAGTTGAGGGGCCACTTCCATTCTTGTCAGGGTATCAAAAATCTCTTATTCATTCATTTAACTCCTTACTCATTTTGGTCAGCTTGGAAGTTGTGAAGGCTGATCTCCATTGTCAGCTTGACTGCATTTAGAATCCCCATAGAAGCACATCTCTGTGTGTGACTCTGAAGGGTCTAGTAAGGTTTACCTGTAGAGGGATCACCAACCCTCACTGTAAGCAGTGCCTTCCAATGGGCTGCAGTGCTAGACCAAATCTGAGAAAGTAATTGAGCAGAAAACCCCATTCACTGCTCTCTGCTTTCTGGCTGGGAACACAATATGACCAGCTGCTTCATCTTCTTTCCCCTATGCCTTCCCTGCTATGATAATTCATCTCAAATCGTATTACTTCCCACTGTGAGCCAAAAGAAACCATTCTACCTTTCAGTCACCCCCACACACGTTTACTTTACATCCTGAATGCAGCCCCCTCCCTTCTCCCCACCCTCTCACCCTCTTCCCACTTTTTTCTCTCCCCTTCTCCTAAAACACCCCACCCCTGTATAAACCCACCCCAGCACATCAAGTCCCATTAGGACCTAAAGTATCCTCCTCCACCAAGGCCAGACAAGGCAATCCCATTAGAGGGAAGTGATCCAAAAGAAGCTAACAGAGACCATGTCACAACATGTCACCACAACCCTAGTCAACTTGCTGGGGTCCCATGTAAAGAGCAAGTTGTCCATCAGTTACATAAATGTAAGCGGTCTTTGTCTAGACCATGCATGCCCTTTTGTTGATGTATAAGTCTCTGTAAGCAATGGGCCTAGGTTATTTGACTCTGTTGGTTTTCTTGTGGAGTTCATATCCCCTCTGGGTTCTTCTATCCTTCCACTCACACTTTCACAAGACTCCCTGGTCTCTGACTAATGTTTGGCTGTGGTCTCAGTATCTGTTTTCATCTGCTGCTGAGTGAAACCTCTCAGAGGACAGTTATGCTAGGCTACTGTCCTGCAAGTAGAACTGAGTATGATTATTACTGACAGGGACTGGATCTCTCTCACGGGGTGAGTTTCAGGTTGAATCAGACATTGGTTGGACATTCCCTCAATCTCGGATCTTTCTTTATCCCTGCACATCTTGTAGGCAGGGTAAATTTTGAGTCAAAGGCTTTGTGTGTAGGTTGGTGTTCCCCTACCTCCACTAGAAGTCCTCTCTGGCTAGAAGGTGGCCACTTCAGGCTCCATTTCCCTCGGTGCTAGGAGTCTCAGCTAGAGTCACCCCCACTGCCACCCAGGATCCCACCCTGTCGCTGGTCTCTAGCTTGTCTCAGAAATGTTCCTCCCTGCCCTGCCTCGGTTTCCCTTCTCTCTCCTCTTCTCATCCACTTCTGCTGTCTATTCTGCTTGTCAGGTATTTAGACACAGTCATGAGAAAGTAATTAATATGGTGGCTAATAACACAAGTTCATGCAATGGTACGGATTAAAGCAACACTTCTGACTCATTTGTAATGATCTAGCAAAATAGTACCTGCTACTAGCAATGAATCAACTTTTGTAGTTGTTGAATGTTGTAGAAATGGTGATGGCCAAGGGAGGTTCTGCTCTGGAGAATCTCCGTAGACTGTCTTCATTAATGTTCACTTCTTCATATTGCCTAGTCCCCTGCTCATCTTTGACTGATCTTAGCACTCATCTCTTCCCACAGTGCCTAAGAATGAATAAAATGTTCTGTCTATTGTCCTCCCGGAAAGTCCTTCACATTTGCATCATCAGTTCAGTTCTAATTATGTTTGTGAGCATAACTGTGAATGCCTTAATCTTGTCTTTGGGGATGCAATCATTTGCTAATTTGTTGATTTTAAAAATAGTTTCATTTTTTTTAAATCCCACTCATGAACACTGCAGCTACATCACTTCCTCTCTTAGTCTTACCAAATTCATGGTAGCTTCCTTAATTATTTTACATATATGTGCATACACATACACACTACTGAGTGCATTTAGCTTTGGGCTCTTATGTCCATGTATCCAAGACTAAATTGGAAAACCTATGTGGAATTCACTGGTTTTTACATATGTCAAATTTTAGCCTCATTCCTACCCACCATTTTCTTCTTCACTTTTGCCCATCCAGTAGGGAAGAACCAACTCTGTGGCATAGATGCTATAGTAGAGTGACTTCTTACTGACATGATTTCTGTCTTCTCCACTCAGCTCCTGGTCTGGACAAAACCACTAGACTATGATTTTTTTTTTAATTAACTCAGTTGATTATGAAGAATCTCTTAAAATTTCTTTTTAAATCAAATCCAAGCTTCTCTTTCTAGACTGATTCAATTAAGATTCATTTTAACTACAGAACCCTGCCTTCATAATTGTTCTTTTAAAGTCCTTTAAAAGACATGTATCAGATTTTCAAGTGCTGTCTAGCTTCTGGTTTTACCTCCAATTCCCTACTTAATGAAGCTGAAAAGAGCTGGTTATTATATTATTCTTTTGTTTTTATTGGACAGGCCCAAGAGAATTTGTCCAATTCTGTTGAAATACTACTAATCTGACATTTTCACAAGGATTTAGAAGTTACGTGTGTGTGTACAGAATGTGAAACAGTTATTTCTTTTCCTTCCCTCCCTTATTTTCTTTATTTCTGTATTGTGGACCTGTGTGAGTGAGTGTGTGCGTGTGTGTGTGTGTGTGTGTGTGTGTGTGTGTGTGTGTGTGTGTGTATGTATGTATGTATGTATACACATGTGCATGCTTTGCAGATGGAGTCCAGGGATTGATGGAAGTGTTGTCCCTTAATTTTCTCTCCCATATTTTTTGAAGAAGAGACTCACTGCATAAGTTCACTTTTGTAGCCAGCATGGATCATTATTGAGTCCCAAAAATCTACTTGGTCGGTGTGCATGTTACACACTGCCACAAACAGCTTTTACATGGATACTGAGGATCCAAACTCAGGTCTTGATGCTTTTTCTTAGTTAGCTCTCTCTCCACTCCACCACCGCTAGCTACAAGCCTGGGGGAACAATTTTTGGTATATTTTTATCCAAAGGCTATCTATTGATACTAGAGACTCTTTAGCATGAGGTTTAGCATGTCCTGCTTTTTCCTGTTATCAAGGCTGATTGTTCAGTGAGAAATTACTATGGAAAGCTGTGTGACAGTGTGGTCTCGTCAGTGCCCTTCCAGAGAAACTTGTACCATGATGTCTAGAATCCTGTATCATGAAAGTTTGTTCAGGGAATGTGACATGTAAGTGCTGCCCAAGAGTGCATGAAAACAAACTACCCAGAAGAATTTATTGGATATCACTCAGTTGTTAGACAAAAATACAAGAAAGGATAAGCTTAGACTTAAGGTATTTTGTTGGGTGGTTTGCTTCTTTGTTTTTACTTATTTTTTGTCTGTTACAAATGGGGACTCAAAAGAGCAACTAGGTTTGACACTTAAAAACATCCTCTGTGTTCTTGCTCTCACACCTCTTTTTTATGGTCATATTTCTTTTTGTTATGTTCATGAAATACCCTAAGAGGCTCCAGGTTTTCATGGTTCATATCCTCATAACTACCCTGCCAAGAACCATGGCCCAGAAGGAATAACTATAATTGCTTGTTGCTCATTCATCTCTGTCTTCCAGACCATTTCTGCCCCCTGAAATTTGCACATTCATGACAGCCAGAAGCACCCAACTCTTATCTACTGAAGGAAACAGACCATGGGAGTAGCACTTCCACATTAGGTCAACTGAGCCAATTTCACATTGGCTTCTAAATACCTAGTTTGTGCCCACAGACAAATATGACTCGTCTCCTTAATCATAGGAGCCTCTCCTTCTAGTGAACATGGAGAAAGTAGAAACTCATGCCTGTGCAGAGGGCTGAGAATATGTGAGTTGTGGGTCCCCAGCCCTGAATAAGATAGCTGTATCATTCCCCAGGAGGCTTAAGAAACACTGCGGAAGAGAAGGACTGTGAAATATCTCCCGAGTAAGCAGGTGAAGATACAGATCTCTGCCACAGGTCTGCAAAATAATGACTCCTCAACAGTTAAACATGGATGGAGGAGGGAGTTGGAGGTTTCCATCGTTCACTGTTGAATTATTTGTTTCTGATTGATGTAGGGAGCAGAGAGGTAATTAACTGCAGCTGTGAACTTACCAATGTGCTTACTAGGCTCAAAGAGACACTGATTAAACTAAGTACATCACAAAACAAAACCAACTGTTGTGTATCTGGAAAAAGAAAGCTAGAGATGAGGTCGGCTGATAAGGAGATAAGAGATGGTGTAGGCACACGGTATATACTCACTCATATAGACATATGATATAGGATAAACCTACTACAATCTGTACACCTAAAAAAAAAACTAATCAAGAGGGAGGACTCTTGCTAAAATGCTCAGTTCCTATCCAGAAAGGCAAAGAGGCTGGACATCAGAAGAAGGAGAAAAGAGGGAACAAGTCAGGAGCCTGACACAGAGGGCCTCTGAAAGGCTCTGCCCTGCAGACTATCAAAGTAGATGCTGAGACTCATGGCCAACCTTTGGGCAGAGTGCAGGGAATCTTAGAAAAGAAGTGGGAAACAGTAAGATCTAGAGAGGACAGGAACTCCATAAGGAGAGCAACAGAACCAAAAAATCTGAGCACAGGGGTCTTTCCTGAGACTGATAATCCAACCAAGGACTATGCATGGAGATAACCTAAGACTCCTGCACAGATGTAGCCCATGGCAGTTCAGTATCCAAGTGGGTTCCATTGTAATAGGAACAGGGACTGTCTCTGACATGAACTGATTGGCCTGCTCTTTAATTACCTCCCCCTGAGGGGGAAGCAGCATTACCAGGCCACAGGAGAAGACAATGCAGCCACTCCTGATGAGACCTAATTGACTAGGATCAGAAGGAAGGAAAAGAAGACCTCCCCTATCAGTGGACTTGGGGAGGGGCATGCATGCAGAGGGTGGAGGAAGAGAGGGATTGGGAGGGGAGGAGGGGGGAACCACAGGGGGGATACAAAGTGAATAAAGTGTAATTAATAAAGAAAAAAAAAACAAAATCAGAATACATTATAGACATATATGAAATTTCCAAACAAAATTGATCAATTTAAAAGTACAAAGAAATCTGAACAAATTAAAAATAGTTTTTTCCATGAATTGTATGTTACACATAAAGTCTCAGTCTTGAAGCCAGTGTTCCAAGCCAGTAGAACAGTATATATATAACATTTATTTGCATACAACCCATCTTTATAAAATATGAACTTATTTAAAATGATACACAACAGAGAAAAAATCTATACAAATTTATGGGATGCCATGCGATATTTTGACATAAATGTATTTTGTGCAATGTAACTTCTCAAGCACTTATCACTTCTTAAGTTTAAAACATTCAAATTACTTCTTCCAGCTTTCTGAAATATGTCTTGTCATTTATTGTCACACCACTCTGCACTGTCACAGAGTAGAGCTTCAATCCATTTTTAAATTACCAACCCTTCCTCCGCTTTTATCCATCCCTCACACCTTCCTTTTCTTCATGGCAGTTGAAAACCACCATTATACTCTGCTTCTACGAGAGAGCTTTAGATTATACATAGGGATGTGCTCATCTACATCTTACCTTTCTGTTCATGGCTCATTTCATTTAACATAACAACCTCTACATCTGTCTGTGTGGTCACATGTGACAGGATTCCAACCTTTCTGTGGTTAAACAATATTCCACTGTGAAAGGACCTTAGCTAATTTTGATTCTGGTGTGGAACCAGAGACTGTATTTCTAAAACCCCTAGTGAAGTTGTTGCATCTTGTTTGTGGATGGCATATTGATTAGGTCATTAGCGGTACACCAGGCCATTTGTAATGGATGGAGTACAATGGTGAGTAAATGAGGTTGCATGTTAAGGGTGAGCATGGGGAAAGAGAAAGCTTGTATGAAAGTTCAGTTCTGTGATCCTTGGGTCTGATCATCAGCATTCTTCCTCTTATATTCTCTGCCTGCTAAGTGAGTGATTAGTGGTAATGATCTCCTGCCAAGGAGTAATACTTCTCTGTTGTGATAAGCTGGGGTCTACCTCTGACTAGTTCTATGATCTTGATCAAATCAGCCAAGTCTCAAGTTCATTATTTGGTTTCTTAACCATTTGCCTCTTAGATCTATTTCCTAACATGTTTGACATGCAGAGATGTTCACCTCTGTGTACTTTGTCACTTACCTACCTGGTTTCTGGTAAGAGGTGCCAGCTAAACAATGATGTGAAGGAAAAAACAGATACCATCACATTTACTCTAGTTGCTACATATCTGTCATATGTGCTCAGAATTTGAGTGGCATCCATGTGCTTTTATTTAAGATCTGTAGAAAATGTTTCTCCTGACATTCTGAACAGGTTTTTGCAATCTCTAGGTCTCTGCTCCTTAATCTCTGAGTGACAACCAAGTTCTGCCGCAGCTGCTCCTTGGATTACTGGCATCTTCTAGTTCTCTGAACATTGCTGTAGTCAGTCTTGAGTAATGCATCTCTCATTGCCCATTATTTTTATTTATTTATTATTTATTTAATTTTTATATTTTTTGTTTTTTTATTATTTTTTAATATTAGTTAGTTACATTTTATTAACTTTGTATCCCAGCTGTATCCTGCTCCTTCATTCCCTCCCAATCCCACTCTCTCTCCCTCATTTCCTCCCTGCCCCTTTCCAAGTCCACTGATAGGGGAGGACCTCCTCCCCTTTCATCTGACCCTGTTTTATCAGGTATCTTTGGGACTGGCTGCAAAGTCTTCCTCTGTGGGAGGGTAGGTCAAAGAGCCCACCATTGAGTTCATGTCAGAAATAGTCCCTTTTCCCTTACTAGGGAACGCACTTGGACACTGAACTACTATGGGCTACATCCAAGCAGAGGTCCTAGGTTATATCCATACATGGTCCTTGGTTGGAGAAACTGTCTCGTAAAAGATCCCTGTGCCCATGAAATTTGCAGGCAAATGGTGGGATCTAGAAAAGATCATTCTGAGTGAGGTATCCCAGAAGGAGAAAGACATACATGGTATATACTCGCTTATATAGACCAAAAGATATGATAAACATACTGCAATCTATATACCTAAAGAAGATAAACAAGAAAGAGGACCTGGGGTAAGATGATCAATCCTTACTTAGAAAGACAAATGGGTTGGACATTGGTAGGAGAAAACAAGTAACAGGACAGGAGCCTACCACAGAAGGCCTCTGAAAGACTCTACCCAGCAGTGTATCAAAGCAGACATTAAGACTCATAACCAAACCTTCAGCAGAGTGCAGGGAATCATATGAAAGAAGGAAGAGTTATTATGACCTCATTGAACATTATTAAAATAGGTTAGAGTATCTAAGTTGCTTATTTTCTGTGAAAACTATATTTTGAATATACCGTCAATTAACAATAAGATAACTAACTGCTCATGGTACCTTCACTAATTTCAAATTATACTACAGAGCCATAGTATAAAAACAGCATGGTATTGGCACAAAAACAGACAAATAGATCAGTAGAAGAGAACAGAGTGCTTAGATCTGAACATCTATTATAATAGTCCCTTGATTGTTTTTTAAAATAAAGATTGCATAAAACACGAGAAAAAGATGGCCACTTAGAAAATTATGCTGGAAAAATTGAATGTCTACAATTAGAAGCTTGAAATTAGGCCCTCATCTTTTGCCCTACACAAAACTCAACTAACTCTAAATGGATCAATGACCTCAAGACATTTAATAAGCTGATTTTCATTTGCAAACATACTCCTCACTTAAATAAGTGAAACATAATTTTCATAGATATAAAACAACTACTTTCTGTTTTAGAGACCTGCTCAGAGGACAGAATTGTTGTAAATCTGGTCAAAAGTCCAGGACTTAGATGGTCATATGGGCCGATTGTGGAAACTACTTCTCTGGTTTTGCTAAGTGAAAATGTTTTCAGGCTACTCTCTAAGTATTTATACTTCTAACCGTTTATCATTGTTGCTCTCAGCCTTGCTCAGAGAAGCATCTTCCTGCAGTGGGCAAGCAGGCAATACAGAGACTCATGACTGCTCAAAGTGCCAAGAGTAAGTGACTGTGGGTACTCAGTCATAAATTGGACATCTATATCATCTGTCCCACCAGGTAGAGAACACTGGGGATGAGAGAAGGAGGATGTAAGTACGAGAGGATAGGAAAGTATATTGTGAAATTCTGTCATCTGGATGGGACAGGGCCATTTGGACCCATGAATGTGTAACAGCTGTGGTAACATGCATGGGAACTGCTCAAAATCAAGCCATTCCATGGGTTTGACTCAGTATCCCAGCATGAGTTTGGGAGGAGTTCATAATGCTCCATGTTTACGTAATGATCTCTTTTCAGTAGATGGTGTTTACAGAGGGATGGTCATTTTCCTTAGGGGGTGCGGCTACCGATAGACTGTTCATTTGCCTGAAGGCAGACAGGACTAGCTAGACACAGTGGTTTACAATAAATAAATAAAATTTTAAAAGGTTATAAAATGAAGGTTGTGGGTGAGGAAGTGTAGAGAAGGTTGAAGAAATTGGAAAGTGAGATTTGAATTGATATGATCAAGACACATTATATAAATAAATTGATTGTCAAAGAATAAAAAGTTATATTCTAAAAGAAAGAGTACATGACAAACATTAAACAAAATGTAGATGATGCCAGAGGAATGACAACTGATGCAATCTGAGTTCCACACAGATGCAACTGTACACACACAAGTATGCACAAACCACAAACACACACACACACACACACACACACACACACACACACACACACGGTGGAAATATGAGATTACTTTTTCCTGTAACATGTTGTTGCCTACTCCGACCACTGAAGTGTTCTTGAATAGATCACACCTTCCTTCGGGGATGCAATTTAATATCATGAAAAAGGATGTAGTTACAGGAAACCAGAGATTTTTTAAAACTTCTCTGACACTCAAATATTCTATTTTGCCTGAGAGCATCTAGATGGGATGAGGTCACATTATTCCTTCTCGTTGGAATCTTTCTACCTAGTGAGAAAGGATTAAGATTACCTTTATAAAACCCCTGGCAGCAATGGGGAGCAGCAGCTGGCTAAACAACTGTGATCTACAATCCAGGTGTGTACTCCAGATGCTCAGAAGTCGCTGTCAAATGTCCAAATAAATGCTAGCACAAGCGCTAATAAATTTCCAACACAATTAGAAAGCGCAGATATTTTTCTCTTAATATTGTTTCATAGTTTTAGTATAGTTGATGTTATAGTATGGTTAAATATTTCTCTCATTCTCGTTCATACCTTTAAACCCTCTTATGTGACCCCCAGCTCTGCCTTCATTCATATACATGGCCTCTTTTCTTCAACTGATACACATATGTGTATACCTAAATTCATAAATACGACTTGCTTAGTCCATAGAGTGTTCCTTGTACGTTCCTGTTTTCGGGGCTGATCATCTTGTATCAGATGACCAACTGATGTGTTCTTCCCTGGGGGTGATATTTCTCCCACTCTGAGAATTCCTTCGTGTTTTGTAGTTCTTTGTCTAGTGTAGAAGACCTATGAACTTTCCTATGTTCACATATGCACATCTATTGGTGTCATACATATACAACTCATGTTTCGGTAGTCATGTTGGTGAGACTTCATGGTTGTAGCATCTGACGTTTCTAGTAAATACGATCTCACAGTAAATTCCCTGTTCCTCTGGATCTTAAAATCTTTCTGGCCCCTAATCTGCAATGTTTCCTGAATTTTAAGTTCAGGAATTGTATTGAAGGTGTGTCTAACTTAGGGCTTTATTGCTGTGGAGAGACACCATGGCCATAGCAACTCTTATAAGAAAAACCTGCTATTGGGACCTGGCGCACATTTCACAGATTTAGTCCATTATTTTCATGGTGGGAAGCATGGCAGCATGCAGGTAGACATAGTGTTAGAGAAATAGTTGAGAGGTCTACATCTGGATAGGCAGGGAGAAGGAAGAGGGGTGAGTCACTAGGCCTGGCTTGAGCTTCTGAAACTTCAAAACCCACCTGCTGTGATACACTTCCTCCACCAGGTCACACCCCCTAATAGTGCCCTCCCTATGGACCTGGTGGGCCATTTCCATTCAAACCACAAGGTGCATCGCTTAGAACTGGACTCCACAACTTTTTATTTTGATTGCTGAAGAAGAGAAAGCACCTTCAACAAATGATACTGAGAAAACGGCATGCCCACATGCAGAGTAATGAAATTAGACACATATGTATCTATTACCTTGCATAAAAACTAACTTCAAATGGTGCAAAGACCTAAATCACTGAAACCCGAGTCTCTGAAACAGTTAGAAATATACACAGGCAATTCCCAACATGATATAGATGTAGGAAAGAAATTTCTGATTCAGATTCCATTTGCCCCAAATTAAGGCCAACAGTTGACATGGGAGAGTTTATTAAAAAAAAAAAAAAACCTTTTGCAAACTAAAGAAACAACCAACTGGGTAAAGAAGTACATAGAATGAGAGTGAACCTTTGCCAGCTATACATCTGAAAGAGAATTAATATCCAGAATATATAAATAACCAAAAAAAAGAAAGAATAAGAACCGAGAACAAGAAAAGTCCATTAAAATAATGGCTCAGGGGAATGAACACAGAATTGTCTAAAGGAAAGAAAAAAAAATGACTAGGAAATATCTTACAAATGTTCATCTTCCGTAGCAATTAGGAAAATCCAGAGCAAAACAATTTTAATATTTCATCTTAGCCAATTTAGAATTACTAAAACAAAGGACAACAGTGTTGAAGAGAATAAGAAAAAAAGGAGATCCTCATTCATTGTTGATGGGATTGCAAACTGTTTCTGTTATTCATAATATGATTTTTACTGTGTGACTGACTAACTTACAGAGTGCTCAAAATACAGGGGCTAACAGTTAATGTCTTTTTTTCTATGTGACCCGCTAAGCTCATAGTTTCTTGCCTGAGCCTGAGAGACATGTTACTACTAATGGAAAGGCAACCAATCAATGGCTATGGCATTGAAGTCCTTCCCATTTTTTCAACATAAGAAGAATGACATGTGGAGAATTTATTTTCAGATTTTCATGTGGAAACTGCAGTGGGTTCCATGGTGAATCTATACTAGGCTGCAGGGCCTAGTATAAATGCTGATTTTACAATTATAATTTGTTAACTGAACTATACAAGTCACCATTTCTCACATTACAAAATAGAGGCAGTATTAATTACATTTAAAATATTTTATAAATAAAATTAGAAAATGCACATCCATTATTTAAGGCATCGTGATGCCCAGGAATGGGAATAGACACTCCTCTTACCAGCAGAATCACGGAATCTTCTAGTGTGGTGAGCATACTAGAAGAAAGATGACATCTTTGTCTCTGTTGGACAGGCATGTGTGCATGCTTGTCTCTGAAGTCTTTGCTGCCACTGGAAACACATCTTAGCATATCAGAGTCTACTGACATCAAACAGCCCCAGGAAAGATTAACTGCCCTGAATGCCACACTCTGTCATTTTCAGCATGACTTCACCCACAGATATCACAGGGGATTTCTCATAAAACCCAGCTTAGTGAGTTAATCAACCTTCGGTAGGTATTAGAGGACAGAATGGATGTACATTTTCAAAGGTGCTTTATCCCTAAATCATTCCAAATCGGGTGTCTGAACAATTTTCTTCCCTCCCGCAGTTAACTTGTTGGTTGGAATTTATTGAATGCTTTTTACTTACTCTGGTTTGAGAATGATCCTTGCTAGTCCTCATCAGTTTAATGAATACACCCAAGTCTTTGTAGGCTGTCTGAAGGAGAGAGACATTTTATTTTTTTAAGCTGGAATAGTAAAGGTGTATAGCTTGAAAAGTGGCAATGCTTGCTTAAGTTTGCAAAATGTCATCCTTAGAATAGCTCAGAGGGCATCTAAGTTTTAGCAGATGGATTTTTAACTTTTACATACATTGATAGCCATGTTTATTAATTTTTGATTTCTACTTACCATATGAAAAACATTTTATGTGTATTAGGTTACCACACCACACAGCATATCATAGGAGCCCCAGTAAGAGTGTCCAAGTGACTCCTCATTTGAAAATCTGTGAGAAAAAAATACACTGATTTAAGTGATGAATTAAGAGCTAAACTTGTATCATCTTTCTCTCTAGCTCATACTTAATTCCCATGTACATTTTTGTCCCACAGTAAGAGATGTTTGTTTAAGGAGGCAGAAAATGAAGTAAATCAGTGTGACTGGGCTACCTTATCAGAGATGAATGCCAACTGAGTGATGCATGCACTACTCTAAATGTTTTTCACCTTCAGAATGGAATAAAAGATGCTGAAGAATTGGTACATCTGAATATTTTTAGTCCAAGAAGAACGAGTGTTTTGGAATGACAGTATAAATTACAGATTAATCGTTATCTTTAAGTTCTCATGTGAGTAACATTCTTATCATCCAGGATATTTCAGAGGACAGCACTGCACGTTCTACAAAACAGGGTTTTTTGTTTTGTTTTGTTTTCTTCGTGGTGTGCCTATATACTTCACCCGTTAAGTAGTATTTGTTAGGGAGTAGATGTTCAGCATACAATTGTTAACTCATTTACTGTACTAGCTCTATATGTTTGGGTGCATACATTCCTATATACAGCTCATGCTAACAGTCCTTCCTGGTGCTTGTAAGTTTTGAGGCAGCAAGCTAAACTTCAAGGTTGGGAAACATCTTGGAGAATGGGCTGATTCTCCATTGTGTAGTACCTGTTTAGGGTGATCAGTGCTTGTCCCTGCTTTGGTGTGATCAGGAAAGCGTGGATTTCACTAATCCTAGAGTATGTTGTTTAAATACTAATTCCCTTGGTTCACAGATTTAACACATGGCAATGTAGATTTATGCTCTCATAGCACAGGCCTTGGTTCCTGTCATATCAGGAACCACAAATGTCAATTTTCTTGCTATTCTCTCAGGTCAGTGGATGGAGCTTTGATCCCTCTACTCACATAAAGCTTAGACATTTATGCTTTTGCTCTTTAGTAGACAGCTTTGCTGTGCAAAGGAGCCAGGGCCTGTACTACCTTTCCTTAATATTGAATATGCATCCCCCAGGCACAAAATTTCACATTTGGTTAAAATTCTACAATGACAATAATTCTTTAGCTTTATCATTTTGTTTCCATTGTGCTTGCTCTCTGTATCTTATTGGATTAAATTTATATATGAAAAAGTAATACGTTTTGGTAGTGTTTTGCCTTCTATGTGTTTGACTAGCATTCTCTGTGTTTGGTCTTGGAGAAGGAACATTCATAGATCAGTTCAGCCAGTTAAACTGAATGGAAAGCCTAAACACTATCACACATAGGGAATTCCCTGATGTGGATGCAGCTGTTAACATTCTAAATTTGTGATGAACTGATGCCTCAGACCTACTTGATCTCATGGTTGTTCAGGCCCTGTTATTAAAGCTGTCACACACTGCTACTTCTCCAACCCAGTCTTAAGAAGATGTTTTAAGGGTGATTGGACTTTTAATCAACTTTTGTCATCTTTCCTCAAAAATAACTTGAAACAAATCATCATCCAGTGTGCTGCCACCTTTAAAACTTTCTCAGCTCTTTATATGCCACAGATTTTGTTCATTTCTAGAATGATCTAAGTTTTGATAGATTTGCAGTATCTTATTTTGTGTTGTGAGGCCATTCCTGCTATTTCTCATGAATACAAACTAGATTCTAAAGCAGGTTTGTGAATTCTTTGCCAAATATGATGGTAAAAGTGAATAGCAAAATATGAGTCCAGATAGTGGTCAAGATACAAATTACAAGAGTTAGATTTTATTTATATTCTATAGTTAGGGAGGATTTTAGGGAATGAATGCAGACAAGGAGAATACTGTCTAGTTTTTATGATTAAGACTCATAGTTAAGACTCCTGTATCAGAAATTTATTTGAGAACTGAGAGTCTGAATATATATTTTTATTTTTTTTAAAACACAATGGCTTTATTTTATCCCCTTCTTTCTCTTATCACTTTTTTTGATCTTGATATCACTTTGATTTGTTCAAAGGAACATGAATGATTAGAAATGTACATATCAATATTATGTGCAAAATGTTCTGATAAAATACTAGTTACATTTATTTTTAAAAGATTTTGGTACTTATCTTTTTTTAGATTTGTGAATTATAGTATGTCTATCCTTTATTATATGGCTAAAATCCACTTATAAGAGAGATTCAATATGTGGGAGGATGCTTAAAAATCTCACTCAGAGGGAGAAATTGGAATAGATAGCAGAAGTGGATTAGGGAAGGAAGAATGCATGAACCTAGTATAGCTGTCTTCTGAGAGGCTTCCCCAAGCAACAGATGGAAACAGATGCTGTGACTTACAGACAACCATTGGGCTAAGCATAGGGAATGCTGTGGAAAAATGAGAAAAAGGATAGAAGGGCCTGGAGGTATCCGGAGTGCCATAAGACCAACATAGTCAAATAACCTGGGCCCAGAGGGGCTTGTGGTGACTGAAGAACCAACCAAGGACCTTACATAGACTGGACCTAGGCCACCTACAGAGATATAGCAGATGGGCAGCTCAGGTTTCATGTGTGTTCCCTCACTAGTGGAGCAGAGGTTGTCTCTGATGTGGACTCTGTTGCCTGCTTTCTCAGCACTCCCCCTACCCCTGGCAGGGCTTCCCCTACAGGACACAGGAAAGGGGGATGAGTTCAGTCCTGCTATAACTTAATGAGCTGGGGTAGGCCGTGGCCAGAGCCGGGGGGGGGGGGGGGGAGAGGGGAAAACCTCTTATCTGAGAAATAGGGAAGGAGGGATTAGAGAAGAGGAAGGGTGGGACCAGGAGAGGAGGGTGGTGGTTCCAACCAGGAATTAAAGTGAAGAAATTAATTACTGAGTACAAAAGATTTTAAATTACTGCTTGTATGTATTTCTATGTATAGGTTTGTGTATGCAAGAGCGGTGCCCCCATAGACTGGGGGAAAAAAATCAGATCTTTTTTTTAAACTTTTATTAATTACACTTAATTCAATTTGTATCCCCCCATAAGCCCCTCCCTCCTCCCCTCCCATCCGTACCTTCCGTCCCCCTCTTAATGCATGCCCCTCCCCAAGTCCACCTATAGGGGAGGTCCCCCTGTTCTTCCTTCTGATCCTAGTCTATCAGATCTCATCAGGAGTGGCTGCATTGTCATCTTCTGGGGCCTGGTAAAGCTGCTCCCCACTCAGGGGGAGGTGATCAAAGAGCGGGCCACTCAGTTTATGTCAGAGGCAGTCCCTGTTCCCATTACTATGGAACCCACTTGGACACTAAACTGCCATGGGCTACATCTGTGCAGGGGTTTTAGGTTACCTCTATGCATGGTACTTGGTTGGAGTATGATTCTCTGGAAAGATCCCTGTGTTTAATTTTTTTGGTTCTGATGCTCTCCTTGTGGAGTTCCTGTCCTCTCCAAATCTTACTATTTCTCATTTCTTTCATAAGAGTCCATGCACTCTGCCCCAAAATCAGATCTTTGAAGCTAAATCTACATGAGGCTATGAGCTTCCTTATGTGATTTCTGGGAACTAATCTCAAGTCTTCTGAAAGAACAGTCCATATCCTTGATTGCCACACCTGTAGCTCCTAAGTACAAGGTTTTTGTTTGTTTGTTTGTTTTAAGTCAGGGTTTCTTTTTGTAACCCTGGCAATCCTGGAGCCCTCTCTGAAGACCAGGTTAGCCTTGAACTCAGAGTTCTATCTGCCTCTGCCTCCCTAATGATGGATTAAAAGTGTATGCCCATCCTTTCTAAAGCAGTGTGTTTGCATGTGTGTCCACCTTCACAGTTTTTGTTTTACTTTTGAGATGTTGGTGATTGAGTATCCAGATGTTAGTAGATTATATTTGCCCCAGTAGAGAAAGGATATATAAAGCCTTGGGGACTGGGTAGACCTGGTAACAGTATGGAATGTAAAACTGAGCAGTGTAACAATGTGGCTTTTCCCTCCAACCTCCAATCAAACAATAGAACCAGTGAGGTGTGGCTGGAGAAGGCTTAGCTAGAAACAAAGAAAAATTCTTCCTTTATGAATGTAAAAAAAAAATATCTCTGCCAAGTTTTTTTCTGGGGAAACCTTATTAGGTTGTTATACTCACAGCAGATAAATTTGAGGATTCATTTTTATTTATATGTGTTTGCTCGGTATTTGCTGTGGTAGACTTCAGTTGTAAAGAGAGTTATAAATGCTGTTTCTTCAGGCTGTTTAACTCTACTGTGTCTGTGTTATTTCCAAAGGGTCCACTGAGACCTGATTCCAAAAGGTCTTGTTGTTGGTAGAGGCCTGCTTCTTGTTAGTTGCAGTCCAGAGAATTCTTGATTGGCATTCTGGAACTGTTCCAACACCCAAACTAGTCTCAGGGAAGGCAGCCACGGGACACAGGTCTACTGTGCACCCTCACACCATTTATGGAATTATTTCTCAGTCACCTAATGTGAATGTAGAACTTTAATTCAAGTATAATATACACATCTCTCTCTTTATCTATATCTATCTCTCATACTTATCTAGCTATCTTCTATCTATCACTTATCTAACCATTTATCAATCATCTAATTTATCTATCATCTATATCTATCAATCATCTATCTATCATCTGTAACTATCTATCGTCTATGTATCTATTCACTCAGGCTAAACTGTTATAAGAAATGAAGATATAATATAAAATAGAAACAAATAAAACAAAAGGTTTTACATTCTTGTTACATATATTATTGTGTAGGCTGGAAATAAAAATACAAACTATCGTAAAGTATTATAGTAGTTGATCAATAATAAAATAATATCTAGACTTGATGACTCACACCTGAGCTTCCTACAACTCAGGAAGCTGAAACCAGAAAATCTTATGTCAAAGGCCTACCATGGCTCTGGCATGTGTACAGTTCCATTCTGGAGAACTTAGTGGCCTTTAGTGAGATATAGAAGTTATCTGGCATGTGTGAGACCCCAATTTTAATACTCAGAATCAATCAGTCAATCAATCAATCCAACAATAAATAGATAAACAAATCATTAATTTCAGATAGCAAGATAAAGATGAATGTTTTTAAAAAGCCAAACCTTCATTTGAAGAAAACTCATACAAAGAAGCAGGACAATGAAAGTAGGAAGCAGACACGGTATCCAGCATGGCATCAGTGAGAGTACAAATTTTCCTAGAAATGGCAATGAAAAGGGCTAGCCATACAAAGGAATGTGCTAAAAGAGTGAAGAAGAAGTAGAAAGCTCTGGGCTAGAAATGCGCTTGGCTTGGTTTGAGCTGATGAATGTGGCTGAAGTGTAGGCAATGCAATGTGGGACAGTGGGAGTGAACTGGAAGAGGAGAGTTGAGCACGGCAACGAAGAGTGGCAGAAGCCATGTGACACTTGCCAAAGATTTTTATTTCTATTCGATAAGTGCTTTGATTAGAATATGTCAGAGGTAGATTAATGGTATTAAAGAATATTCTAGACCTTGGCGATAGGAAGATGGGCATGCCAGCAAGAAGTGAGTTTGTTAATTGGCATTAATATAGGTGTTGGCAGCAGGTTGAGACAGAGAAACTGATGAAGAGGTTTTTCTGTTTTATGGTTTTTTTGCTATAAGTTTCCACGAATAACATGACAGATATACAGAGGACATTAATAAGTAGAAGAAAGGATAATTCTTAAGATTTTTTTCTTTATCCTTGAATGTCTGGATGAAAGATCACCCCATGCAGAGATGGGAATATGGGAGAGTAGTAAATTAGAGAGAAGAGCTGACCTTCAGCTGGTGTATATTTCAGGGCGTATGATTCAGACGGTCATGCAGGGAGTGAATGCCAAGAGAGATAATAGGTCTAAAGATATGCTCTGAAGCTCTGCAATATTTGGAGGTCAGGAAGAGGAAATGGTGCTTTAAAAGAAATGAGTGCACACAGAAGTCGGCGAATGATCAGGGATTTTGCTGTACTGAAAAAAAAAACATAAAAAAAAAAAACAGTGCTGAAAATGTTCCTAAAACTAGAGAGCCACTGGTCTATGATTTCAAAAGAAATAAGACACAGTTGCTGGATTTTGAAAGCAAAAGGTACCATTCCTATTGAAAAGGCTTTGCTAATAAGATGTTGGCACTGAAGACTGGATAGAAATGTGCAGGTGTGATCAGGACGTGAAGAGTAGGAAAGTGGGGGCAGCTAATCTTTCAAACCATTCACAAAGAACTTAAAGTAGGAAAGAAGAAGGTAGCTGAGTGTCTGGGACCACTCTGTAAGGTAGTTTCATGTAACAGGTAAGCTATTTTCTTATTCCCGTTCCCCTCCTCCTGTCCTGATTCCTGTCCTCATCATGGTTCTCCTACTCATCCTCATCCTTCTCTTCCTCCATTATGAGAAAAGTTAAATTTAAATTTTCAGCTCAATGTCTAAGGTGAGGAATTGGTTGAACAAGTATCTTTTTTTTTTTTTTTTTTACAGTATCCAAAGGAACTTAAGTTTTAGCTTAGAGAAATATACTTTCATGGACCAAGATCATGAATAATAGATTCTCTATGTGTCAACTTATATCTTAAACATTTTTACATCTGTTCTGACATCTCATGAACCTCAGAGGTTCACTGACCCTCTATGGAGTGATTGAACTGGCATGATACTGTATAAAGTTAGTCAAGTGGCTGCTTTGGGCCATTTTAATTCACTTAATTCAGGTTCTTTTTCTTTCTTCTATTCATTCTGCCTATCTATCCATCATCTATGTATCTATCATCAATCTATCATTTATGTATTCTCTGTTTCTCATGAAAAACAGGTAGTGATTTGTCTGAAAAATTCTTTCCACTTCATCTTCACCATGAGTCTCAGGAATGATATTATCAGAGCCAGCAGACAAAGCTGATCCCTTTGGTACCTGTGGCTGTCCAATATTGTGAACACAGGAAAGGTGCACCTTGATGGTTGCTCACAGTGCCCTATGCCAACAGCTCATGGATCAGGGACTCCCTAAGCAGTAGTATTCCCTAAAATGATGGATCATTACAGTTTTGTTATAGCCTTTAGAGTCAATGAAGTGGGAAGAATGGGCTATCATTTTTATCCCCAAGGGAAAAGAGCCATTTTGCCTTCCCATTGGCAGCACCTATTATTTTATCCATGTCCAGCATTTTAGGCTTTATCCCTCAGGCATAAGCATCAATATTGTACTGTAACACCCAAGGAGTCAAATTTGGAAACGAGACAAAACAAAACTTACCATTGACATCATGGAGGCTTCAGTATTTCCAAGTACACTCAAAAGGATGCTGTGAGCAGGAAAATCAGAAAAACTGTGAGACAATATCTTGTCAAATTTATTTATATTGTAAGATGGTATCTCTTTAAAATTGGTTTACGAATAAATAGATACAAGCCAACATGTACAAAATACACATACATTCAACATACAGAAAGAAATGTTTATGTCTGTGTGATGCATAACTAGGTGTTGAGTGTCTGTAATTCAGATTATCCAAAGCCTCAGATCTGACTGTTTATAAGCCTCATTCAGTTTTCTTCTACCTGTCTAGAAGGTTTGTTATCACAGTATTGAGACCTCACAATTTTTTTTAATTAAATTTGTAGTTTTTATATTAATTACAGTTTATTTACTTTGTATCCCAGCTGTAGCCCCCTCCCTCATTCCCTCCCAATTCCACTCTCCCTCCCTCATCTCCTCCCTGCCCCTCCCTAAGTCCACTGATAGGGAAGGTCCTCCTCCTCTTCCATCTGATCCTAGCTTATCAGGTCTCACAAGGACTGGCTGAAATGTCCTCCTTTGTTCCCTAGCTAGGCTGCTCCTCCCACAGAGGGTGGGGAGGTCAAAGAGCTAGCCAGAGATTTCATGCCAGAGGCAGTCCCTGTTCCCCTTACTAGGGAAGCCACTTGGATACTGAGCTGTCATGGTCAACATCTGAACAGGGGTTCTACGTTATATCCATGCATGGACCTTGGTTAGAGAATCAGTCTCAGACAAGCCCCTGTGCCCAGATATATTTGGTCCTTGTGGAGCTCCTGTTCTCTCCAAGTCTTACTAACTCTCTCTTCTTTCATATGTTTCCCTGCACTCTGCCCAAAGTTTGGCCATGAGTTTCAGCATCTACTTTGATACACTGCTAGGTAGAGTCTTTCAGAGGCCCTTTATGGTAGGCTCCAAGACCTGACAAATTTACCAGTGTGCTAATACAATGAAAATGCTAAGAATAGGTATTTGTGCAACGAACAAACAAAAGAGTTTCTTTTACTGAAACTAAAAGAAGTAGAAATATCTTTGACAAAGATTTTTGATCATCTATCATTTGTCTGGAAATATGGCACTTTCAAATAAGAGACCTGTGCTCAAAATTCTGAATTCTTAGTTAGAGCAGATGATTCCTTACATGGACATAGAATAGAAGTTGATTGTCAAACAAGAGTAGAGCCAACTAAAGAACCTTACATTTCTGATGACTGAGCCCTTGATTTTTCATGTTCAGTTATTGATAGTTTAGAGCAGCCTTGAAACATAGCTGGTGTTATACTTGTATTTCATTGTCCAAAATTCCTTTGAGTTTCTACTTTGATATTAAAAGCTGTTTGCCTGTATACTATGTAATGGTGATAAAGCCAGCAGTGGGAAGGCTAAGCGAGGGGCTTTGAGTTTGAGGCCAGCTTGAACTTCACAGGAAGAGCTTGTCTCAAAAAAGAAATACCAACAAAGATAACAAAACAACCATCCCCCACTCTTTGGTGTAGCACATTGTGTTAAGTGTTCCTCTTGTGCATTAATGGAATTACCCATTCCAGTGCCCATAATGGCTCTGAGTTACTGTCACAATCATCTGCACAGACAAAAATGTTAGCTCATGATCAGGAAGAAGCTTTTTATAAAAGTTGGTTGTCTACATCTGAAGAAAATAATCAAGAGAGAGGACCTTACCAAAATGCTCAATCCCCATCCCTAAAGGCAAAGAGGAAGGACATAAGAGGAGCAAGAAAAGAGGAAACAGGCTGGGAACCTGCCACAGAGGACCTCTGAAAGGCTCTGCCCTGCAGATTATCAAAGCAGATGCTGAGATTCATGGCCAACTGTTAGGCAGTGTGCATGGAATCTTATGTAAGAAGTGGGAAATAGTAAGATCTGGAGAGGACACGAACCCCACAATCAGAACAACAAAACCAGAAATTTGAACACAGGGGTCTTCCAAGAGACTCAAACTCCAACCAAATACCATGCATGGAGATAACCTAGAAGCCCTGCACAGATGTAGCCCATGGCAGTTTAGTGTCCAAGTGGGTTCCATAGTAATGGGAACAGGGACTGTCTCTGACATAATCTGATTGGTCTGCTCTTTGATCACCTCCCCCTGAGTGGGGAGCAGCCTTACCAGGCCCCAGAAGATGACAATGCAGCCACTCCTGATGAGATCTGATAGACTAAGATCAGAAGGAAGGAAAGGAGGACCTCCCCTATCAGTGGACTTGGGGAGGGGCATGGGTGAAGAAGGGGGAGGGAGAGTGGGATCGGGAGGGGAGGAGGGAGGGGTTTATGGGGGGATACAAAGTGAATAAAGTGTAATTAATAAAAAATACAAAATAAAAGTTGGTTGTCATATAGAAGAGATGAATCTGGGTCTGGAGGTGCCATCTCACCCTGGGTGTTGACCTACCAGACAAACTCAAGAAATTTAGTGGTTTTGGGTGGCTCAATCAGGTGGCTTAAAACCCTGGCTTTTTACTGAACACATTATGGAGTTACTTTACTGTCTTTGCATCTTACCGCATGCTGTAACTATAATGGGAGATCTGATTTAACCTAACCTTTTCCTAGGCTACATTTTAAACAAATCAATTTTACTATCTTTCTTTGAAGGTTTGAAAAGATAGGTCTTGACTCAAAACAGATAATGCAAGTGTCTTTACATTTATTTCATCATAATATCCATGGCTTCCAAAGATAAACCAAGTTTTAGAGAAAACAGACTTTTGTTTAGAGCCGGTTCTGGCTCTTTAAATCCAGGATTTAACCTGAAGAAAATTGCTTAACCTATTTAAGTATCATTTTCCTTATCTGTGAATGCAAAGTAATTAATGTGAGTGTCTTACAGAGTTGTTCAAAAGATCAAGGTTACCCAGTCTATATAAAATGCTAAGTACAATTGCTACTAGATTCCTTTGAGCAGCCAACAAATGTTGACCCAGGCACTTTATGCTGGCTCTAAGAGTATTAGTCTAGCAGCCTTAATCCAAACATTTTAACTGTCTCTAAGGCTCAGTCCTTCCTAAAAAACTGACTCCCATCCTGTGGTCATTAGAACAGATTATTTAAATTGTTTACACTGGTGACAATGAATTTGACTCAGTGATCATTCCCTCAGAAAAAGTGCATACACACCAGCAGTTGGAACATTTGTTCAATTTGGGGCAGATTTGAATCTTTGACTTAGAAGGTGTGTGAAGGATATCTTAGAAATCAGTTCATCAACTACAGTGTGTTGAAAGTGAACAATCCGAAGCTACAACTGTTGGAAGATGTAAACAGTTTGGGCCATTAGTCAGTGGAACATTGCTACCAACAATGTTCACATCCATCCTTTTGTAACATTTGTGTTCCTTTTTGTGACAGAAGGGACTTTACAGACATGGATGGGATAAGGGCATTTAAATGGGATATTATTGTGAGTATACATGGTAACTTCACCACCTCATCTTAAACCCCCAAATCTTTGCTTTTTGAGGTCAGAATGAGTGGGGTACATACCTACCAACACCCAGCAGAGAGATGTGATGTTATTGCTGTAGAGTGAAACAGGTAATCTGTATTTCTTTTAAAAGACAAGGACATTGTTCCATGAGAATCTTCTGGAGGATTCACACCTCAGCCTGATACCTTTATCTTAGCCTGTAAGACCCACGTAAAGCCACTCAGCTTTCAACCTGCCAAACAATACATTTAGCTTCCACAGTGTTGAGGGATATGTTAATTTAACAGAGTTTACAATTTAATAGAAAACAGATATAGTTCTCTATGAACTAAATAATCGTTATGAAGTATCCCATGAACATAAAAGAGAAAAGATTTGACAGAAAAACAAATGAAACAAGTCAAAAAGCAATCTCAATTCTCAACAGTCTCAGACCATCTGTGGAGGAGTTCTGAGAGGCACAGCCTGTCAAAGATGTCACTTTTAGGTTAAGTGATGGCTTGATACGCTTGTCTATCCCATCACCCAAATCTTGTCTTCATAGAAGGACACTGCCTGATGTGAAACATCACTGCAGCCAAGGCAGAGACTGATAAATCTGACTTTTAACCATGATGATTTAAAGTCTTGAATACAGACCGTAACACAAATTACTCTTCTGTTCAAAGCAGTGGGGATGCAGCTTCATGACTACTGCACCAAGCCCCTGACATGGTCTAATCCAATATTCCATCATCAACTAGAAGCTATTGTTATAGGGCTCCAGGGTCCCCACCTTCTGAGGAGGAACTTGGAGAAAAATGAATGGGATGACAGCCCCTCCCTTTAGTCTCAAGCCTCAAAAAATATATATATTGCTACACTCCAAATTTTTTTGGCTTCCTCTCTCAGCTACCATCTTCGTTGGCATTAATTATGTCCCTAACAAAATAATTAAAGCCGGCATCTCTGAGAAATGAAATCTCTGATCGCCATGTCACTCACAGATGAAGTTGCTAAATTCTTCTCTGTGTAATTAGAAGGTTACATAGGAACACTCAGGTCAAGGTTAGGGCTCCACACATCTTTCCTGCCCTGCCTGGGTAGCAGCAGTGTCACCTGGTCACCTGGCTTGTTTCTGCTGCTGAGATAGTCATTTCTTTACTTCACTGAATATCCTTAGGGGAAGGAGATGAGTAGACAGGTTAATATACTCATACTGGGATCCCAATGAAGACACCATTTCTTTAAGATTTAGGACCTCCAATCCAAAAACCCATAATTTCCCCAGTGTTCATTGGTTGTCACTGTAAGGGAGGCCATACTTGATTTTTATATTAATATGTCTTTCCTGTAAGGAACTCACAGCCACTTATAGAATGCTAAAGCCTTATATAAGGTTCATCCTATCTCTGGTGACTCTTTACCTGGAGATGATGCCCTCTGTCTTCTCACTAGGAATACTAGGCCAGTAGCTTCTGGGTAAGAAGAAAGTGATAGGATTCTAGATCTCTTGATATTCAACTCTTTTCATTGCTTTTGCTTCCCTTGCTGACAAAATGAGCCTCTGGAGAGATTCTACGTGGACTGAACTCTATTGGCAGAATATGTCAGTCCACTCCTAACACAGAATACATGACTCTTCCTTTGAGAATGCACTAATGGACTGCCCTTTTTATAATGACCCAGTATTGTGTACTCGACCCCAAGATTTTGAGTACTAGTGCCACATTGAGGAATTAATTGTTTCATGTTAGTGAAGGTGGTTTTATATTTGACCTTGGCTATAGCTGTGAGAACCATAATTAAAAGTGAAAATGGGTATCAGTAGTCTGGTACTTTTAGTTTTTCTGCTGTAGATTCCCTGTATGGTATTACTGAGTGACTATTAGGAGAGGGTGGCTGCTCAAATTATTTTGTGTTGTTTTCTCTGTATATTTTCTATGGTGATACACATAACATGTTATACAAAACCTTTGAATACTCCCTGCCCTTTCTGCATATGTTATCTATATACCTTTAACACTAACTCGTCATCCTCTAATTGACAGTTTCTAGCCCAGCCCTTGATTCACTCTTCAGATCATCCAACAATGCACTGAAGCCTTAGATATTCTAATCCCTGACATTTCTTTTTCCACCTAAAGTGGATGGTACAGTTCATTGCCTAAAGCTTTTCCCATTGGGAAGACTTTTCATTACCACTGTTTTACAAGACTACCTCTGGGCAAGGCAGTAATGCAGCCAGCTTGCAATGTTGGCGCGTAGCTACACACTGAGCTGTACATCTGTCAACTAAGCTCAGGATTTGTCTTGCTCCATTTGCAGGCCACTTATGTATACACTAATGTCTTGCTCTATGCTTTTATTTGAACTAACTGCATAGCTATTTATCAGTTAGAAACATTTACAAATAACCAAATTAAAAAATCTAACATAATCTAATTTTTAGATCATTAATCTTTACTCCCTTTGAATTGATTTGTTTGTTCTATTGTGTTTAACTTTTATTCTATGTGTAGACTTTTTGAATTATAATCTTGGATCATTGACTTTTGAATTTTATGTTTCCTGTTATAGTTAAATATAAATATTTTTTCTAATGACGATTTTGGTAAGATTTTGTTTTGTTGTCTTTCATATTTTAAAATGTACTCTAATTTATAAAATAATTTTATATCTGTCTTTGTAAATATGTCGATGTCTCTTTAGGAATTAGTGTGTGTGGTTCTTGGATTGCTGATGGGACTTGCTGTAGACTTCTGGCCAAAAAGCAGAGTAACCCTGGGATTGTTTTTTGTTTCTCTCAGGAATGGCTAGAGCACTTTAGGATGAGGCCGATGTGCTAGGCAAGGCTCTTGGGTCTCACTGGAGGAGAAGGAAACAAGTTTTCCACAGGGTTAGTTATTCTTTCAGAATAAAATTGCTGGTGGCAGTGGAAGCTTGGGCATTCCAAAGCCTATGGTGATATCAAAGTGTTACAGCTCCTTGTATAAGCTACCATGCTAATCATGACAGAGGATGCATGGGTCCACTTGCTACTGAAACACAGGTCTGGTAAGGCTCAGACACAGCAGGCCAGAAGCCAGGACCAGTAAGGCATAGGCTCAGTGGACCAGAAGGTGGATCCAGGCCTGGTGAGTGCTTCTCTGGCAGTCAGCAAGCTCTCAGTGATTAGGCAGTCATCCAAGTCTCTGGCGTTCAAATGCAGATTCCCAGAGAGCAGGGAATCCCTCTCTCCCCCAGAATAAATGACAAATATTAGATAGCCATGGTGGAAAGCTGATGGTGGCACCCAGCATCTAGCAAGTTATAAATTTATGTCATGTGAAATGAGGGATTTATAAACCTTGGGCAGTGGGAGGGGTCTAGAGGGTAATTGTGATTGATTTGCTGGAGCTAAAGATGCTAGGGACATTTGATTTACACGTAGTGGTGCAGTACCTCATTTATATGCAGTAGCACAGTCCTATCACAAAGAGGAGAACACAGTACTTAATTATTCTATAGGTGGAGGAAAATCTGTAAATACAGTTTAAGGTCCTTGATAAAAACCTAAGAATTCTTAATTAGTTTCTTTAGGTGTACAGATTTTAGTAGGTTTATCCTATATTATATGTCTATATGAGTGAGTATATAACCTTGTGTGCATCTTTCTCCATCTGGGATAGCTCACTCAGGATGATCTTTTCCAGATCTCACCATTTGCCTGCAAATTTCATGATTTTCCTGTTTTTTATTGCTGAGTAATATTCCAGGGAATCTTAGGAAAGAAGTGGGAAACAGTAAGATCTAGAGAGGACAGGAACTCCACAAGGAAAGCAACTGAACCAAAAATTCTGAGCACAGGGGTCTTTCCTGAGACTGCTATTCCAACCAAGGACTATGCATGGAGATAACCTAAGACCCCTGCACAGATGTAGCCCATGGCAGTTCAGTATCCAAGTGGGTTCCATTGTAATAGGAACAGGGACTGTCTCTGACATGAACTGATTGGCCTGCTCTTTAATTACCTTCCCCTGAGGGGAAAGCAGCATTACCAGGTCACAGAAGAAGACAATGAAGCCACTCCTAATGAGACCTAATTGACTAGGATCAGAAGGAAGGAAAAGAAGTCCTCCCTTATCAGTGGACTTGGGGAGGGGCATGCATGCAGAGGGTGGAAGAAGGGACGAATTGGGAAGGGAGGAAGGAGGGAACCACTGGGGGGGGGATACAAAGTGAATAAAGTGTAGTTAATAAAGAAAAAAAAGTTGCAAAAAACAAAACAAAACAAGATCTCCTTAGGATAGGGTGGGAGCAGCTTGCTGAGCATCTATCATTACCAGATAAGGCACAGAGAGAACCCTGCTCAGAAAACAGTCCACCATCATAGAGAGAGCACAGAGGCTATCTGGAAATGTCAGACTTCAACCTTATCCAGGAGGGTTCCACAAGTGTGCTCCATTATTAATTTAATATGCACTGTGCTTGTGCTTTCTAAATATAATACTTAAATAAATCCCTTTAAAAACACTTTTCACAATTTTTTACAGACCTGGAAAGAAAAATTCTCAACTTCGCATAGAATAACAAGAAACCCAGAATTGCTAAAACAATCCTCTACAATAAAAGATCTTCTGGAGGGATCTGCATCCTTGACCTTAGCTGTACTATAGAGCAACAGTTATAAAAACTGCATGGTACTGGCATAGAAACAGAATGGTGGATCAATGGAACCAAACAGAAGACCCAGAAATAAACCCACACACTTATGGACACCTGATTTTTGACAAAGATGCAAAAAACATACAATGGAAAAAAGATAGCATCTTCAACAAATGGTGCTGGTCCAACTGGATGTCTACATGTAGAAAGATGAAAATAGATCCATACTTATCACCCTGCACAAAACTGAAGTCCAAGTGGATCAAAGACCTCAACATAAAACCAGACACATTAAATCGGCTAGAAAAAAAAGTGGGGAGTACCCTAGAACTCATTGGCACAGGAGACAACTTCCTGAACAGAACACCAACAGCACAGGCTCGAAGATCAACAATCAATGAATGGGACCTCATGAAACTGAACAGCTTCGATAAAGCAAAGGACACTGTCATCAAAACAAAATGACTGCCTACAGATTGGGAAAGAATCTTCACTAACCCTTTATCTGACAGAGGGCTAATATCCAGTATATATAAAGAACTAAAGAAGCTGAAAAGCAGCAAACCAAGAAACCCAAGTAAAAATTGGGGAACAGAGCTAAACAGAGTATTCTCTGTAGAAGAATATCGAACGGCAGAGAAACACTTAAAGAAATGCTCAAACTCATTAGCCATCAGGGAAATGCAAATCAAAACAACCCTGAGATTTCACCTTACACCCATCAGAATGGCCAAGATGAAAAACTCAAGTGACAATTATAAATGTTGGAGAGGTTGTGGAGAAAGGGGAACCCTCCTCCACTGCTGGTCACATGTAAACTGGTACAACCTCTCTGGAAATCAATCTGGCGCTTTCTCAGGCAAAAAGGAATAGTGCTTCCTCAAGATCTAGCTATAACACTCCTAGGCATATATCCAAAAGAGGCTCAAGTACACAATAAGGACATTTGCTCAATCATGTTTGTATCAGCCTTATTTGTAATAGCCAGAAGCTGGAAACAGCCCAGATGCCCCTCAACTGAAGAATGGATTCAGAAATTGTGGTACATCTACACAATGGAGTATTATTCTTCAATGAAAAATAAGGAAATCATAAAATTTTCAGGTAAATGGTGGGACCTGGAAAGGATCATCCTGAGTGAGCTGTCCCAGAAGCAGAAAGACACACATGGTATATACTCACTCATATAGATTTATAGGATAAACCTAAAATCTGTCCATCTAAAGAAACTAATCAAGAGAGAGGACTCTGACTAAAATGCACAATCCCCATCCCGAAAGGCAAAGAGGATGGACATCAGAAGAAGAAGAAATCAGGAAACAACCTAGGAACCTGCCACAGAGGGCCTCTGAAAGGCTCTGCCCTGCAGACTATCAAAGCAGATGCTGAGATTTTATGGCCAACTTTTGGGCAGAGTGCATGGAATCTTATGTAAGAAGTAGGAAATAGTAGGCTATGGAGAGGAAAGGAACCCCACAAGGAGAGCAACAGAATCAGAAGATTTGAACACAGGGGTCTTCCAAGAGACCCATACTCCAACCAAGTACCAGGCATGGAGATAACCTAGAAGCCCTGCACAGATGTAGCCCATGGCAGTTCAGTGTCCAAGTGGGTTACATAGTAATGGGAAGAGGGACTGCCTCTGACACAAACTGATAGGCTGCTCTCTGATCACCTCCCCCTGAGTGGGGAGCAGCCTTATCAGGCCTCAGAAGATGATAATGCAGCCACTCTTGATGAGATCTGATAGACTAAGATCAGAAGGAAGGAGAGGAGGACCTCCCCTATCAGTGGACTTGGGGAGGGGCATGCATGAAGAAGGGGGAGGGAGTGGGATCGGGAGGGGAGGAGGGAGGGGCTTATGGGGGCATACAAAGTGAATAAAGTGTAAAAAAATAAAAAATCAATAAAACACTTTTCAATACACATTTTGCACACAAATATCTCCACACCATCTCCTTTACACTTAACACTTTTATCACATCATACTCTTTTCTTTCTTTTTCTTGTTTGACTGATTTTATGCTTCTTTTGTGACAAATTGTAATTAGGCCTTGTTTTCTATTCAAACCTACAAAATCTGTCTTTTCACTGAAATCAAAACATAAGAACTGACGTGTTTTGGCTTAGCCCTACCATAATTTCTATTTGTTTCCTAATTATACCATGCATATTTTGTTCCTCTGCCTCTACATTGCTTTCCTGTGTTTTAGATTGTGTTAATATTTCATTTAATATCACTTCCGCATTTGTGTACATACTATCAAATATTTACTCCTATAAATGTTATCATTTCACAATGAATTATTTTTTCACAATGAATTATTTTGATTTAAGTTTTTAGTAGCTTCACAGAGATTTCATGTGTGTATATGTATGCACACGTATGTATACGTGCTTGCATGCACATATATGTACGGATGCGTGTGTACCTCGTACATTTTTTAATTGGCTCAATATTTCTCCATCTGGCTTTTTATTTTCTTTACATTTTTTGTATATTAATTAAATATGCAATTTTACAAACTGCTGGGCTACCATACCAATTGACATAAACAGCATAACATCCTCTCAAGCATGAATCATTTCTTTTTTATTTCTTTTTCTGTTTTTCTTTTGGGAAATCAATGCGTGAGTATTATATTTATACCAATTCTTCCCACTCCTTCTCCCCCTCATCTTTTTCCATTTCCACCCCATTCCCTCTCAAATTCATTATCTCTTCTTTAAATTTTATTTATATATATATTTATATATATATATTATATTAACATGCAGAATCTCTCTGTGTGTGTTTAGGACTGATTACATAGCATTGGATAACCTATTAGGGAGGTCAACTCTGGAGAAAACTTGTTCTCTCTCTTGTGGCAGACATAGTTTATGTGTAGCACTTCATCTAGGATTGAGGTCTTATGAGCTGTTGTTCGTTTATGTTGCCATGCCAGTTATCATCGTCATTATGCTGGTCTTCTATATGCTGATCTAGCTTTCATATTATGTTTTTTTAAACCAAACAAATTCCTGCTGTCATTCCTTCATCTTATAGATAGCTATGAATGTATTCATTTTGCATTCATTTCTGAGGAATAATTTTGTTAATTAGTATTCTAGGCTAATCTTTATTTTGTTTCAGTCATTTAAATATGTTGCTTTTGACTATGATATGTGTGTGTGTGTGTGTGTGTGTGTGTGTATGTATGATGTCTTTGAAGTCATCTTGCTTCTGATTTCCTAAACTTTTCAGTGCTGAAAATTCATGTCTAGAAAATGGGTTTGGAGACATTATGATAAGTTTCTAATACTTGCCTACATTTACTTATAAACAAATACTGACTTCGGTTGCATAAGTCATATTATTAGAATTGTTCCTAAGGTTGTGGATTCTGGCCCCCATTCTTTTTCTACCCATTCTGTCTTTGAAGTTTAGATCATTGGCTATTGACTTGTTCCCAAGCCTTAGCTCTTTCCTATGGCTTGGCTATAAGGCTTTGGAAGGCCATGTTCATTTTAGCATTTTGTCAATATCTCTTTTATTTTCTGAAGTACTTTATCTTATTATATATGTAAAAATTTGCAATTTAAGACAATTTTTAGAGATACAATCTCATGTACCCCAGGCTGGCCTCACACTCATTATATAGCAAAGCATTACCTTGAACTTTGGATAATTTTTTACGCCTCTGGCTTACAAGCTTGTACCACTAACATGTTAAGCATGTACTTTATTGACTGAGCTACATCCATGGCCCTGAAATATACTTTGTACCTACTTTAAAGTTATAATATTATAATTTTAGCTTCTATGTTAACCTTAGTCCTGCTTCTTTTGACTAATTTTTCTCTCAGCCATAGAGTATTACATCTTATTTTTGTATTGGTTCCTAGATTTTTATTCATCTCCAGATACTATGTGTGAAATATAATAGAAAGTGATTAGGGAATGCTCTCACATACACAAAATAATGTGTTGCATCTTTCAGTTGGTCATGGCTGAAAGACACAACACATGTGTGCATGATGAATTAACTGCATGATCACTGGGTGACATTCAACCGGGTGTATGCAGGACTTTGTTATTTTAAAGAACAAAGATAGGGGCATAAACTAAGGTATTAGGAGGATGTAGGAAAAAGAGTCAAATTTGTTGTCAGTTTTACTGTTGGGCAAGTATGATGTAAAAATAAAGAAGAGCAATGAGTGAAAGCTATCATAGCTTTGGAGAGAATGGGTATATGAAGTACAAAAGGAAGATTTGGGAAGAATAACCACATGATGTATCAGCTGGTTCTGCCTCTACAGGCCACGTCATAAGTCCATCACAACACATATGTATCTTGTAGGCCAGGAGTTGGTATGAGGTGCTTGCAAATTAGTTAAGTAGAGCACACCTCAGCTGATTTCAAAATAGTTAAAGCCCATAATAGCATACCCAGGACTCTCCTTGACTGGATATGTTTACCAGAAGACTGATGCAAAAAAAAAAAAAAATGCAAAAATATTTCAGGAAATCAGAGACAATACTGCTACTGATTTTAATATCCTGTCAAAGAAGCTGTTTCCTGGAGAAACTCTGCAACTTGCTTTGCCTAATTCTGAGAAAAGAAAAGCAATGCTGACCCTGATGAATACTCTGCTATGGTTCTAAAACATTTCAATATTTCAAAACCTTTGTGTGTACCGTAAGACTGCCCAGTAAGCAGCAAACAGGCCTCAGTATATTATTTGCTCAAGCTGCATTATAGGTTTCTGAACTTACAAAGCACAGCTCTGTGATGGTTTTGTTTTATTTTATGTGCAACGTGTAGAAATATTAGCCTTAAAAACAATAACATGGATCAAATATAATATGCTCCCTGAAGGACAAACACCTTCCTAGCCAGATAGACAATACTTAAGTTGTGATGTATATATGGGATATATGGAGAGATCAGTAAGGTGGGTGGAAACTGGACTGCCTATAAAGAGGTTACAACCTCTTTTATAAGTTAAAGCCACAATATTCTCCCTAATATTGAATTCTTCTGAAGCTGCCTCTGTCTGATTTCCTCTCATCTCAGACTTTTCTCTGACCTCTACATCCAGGCATAACCAGAGTGACTCAAGGGAAGGCAAGAGTTTGGGGGCACAACTACTCTTAAGCAACAGAGGTACACCAAGGGAATTGCCACCTACCGTTTCATCAAAACCAGAATCCTTAAGGTTCTTCTTGAAAGATTTCACACCCAAAACTCTATTTTGCTTTATGTAAGTCTGTACTGTCTGGAGAAACGGTTGTTTCTTTGGATCTAGGGTGGTCTTTCGGTTTAAGTACTCACAAAGTTGACACTGGCCTGGAGTATTTACTAAAAGCTCATGGTTAAGACCCCTACTCCTAAAAACCCAGAGTTATAAGCAGAAATCTGCATGGTTTTAAAGGTCTATTTAATTTTCTTTGGCTTATCAACTAGAATTCTCATCATTCACATGCTCTATTTTATATATTAAGTGAATGTATTAACTTCCCCCAGAGCCAAAATGTTTAACTCCTGATGGTCAAGAGTTTAAAATTAGTTCATCTTGAATATCTGTGGCCAAGTACTTGACAGAAAAAAAAAAAAAAAACTTGAGGAAAGAAGGGTTTATTTGGGCTTATGGTTTCAGGTTTTACTTTTTTAAATTAAATTTTTAAAATTTTTTTCACTTTAAATCTGAATCGTAAGCCCCTCCCTCATCTCATCCATGTCCAACCCTCCCTCTCTCTTTCCCCATATCCCCCTCTCATAGTCCCCAGAAAGAGAGAGCCCTCCTCCTCTGCCATCTGACCCCAGCCTATCAAGTCTAAACAAGACTGCCTGAATCCTCTTCCTCTGTGGCCTGACAAGGCTGCCCTGCCAGGGGGAAGTGATCAAGGAGCAGACAACAGAGTCCATGTCAGAGACAGCCCCTCCTTTCCTTTCTAGGGAACCCATATGGAGACTGAGCTGCCTATGGGCTACATTTGAACAGGAGGCTTAGGTCCTATCCATGCATGGTCCTTGTTTGGTCCTTCAATCTTTGCAGGTGCCCCTGGGCCCAGATTGTTGGTTCTGCTTGTCTTCTTGTAGAGCTCCTGTCCCCTCTGGGTCCTTCTATCACCATGCACTTTCATGAGACTCCCTGTGCTCCGCCCAAAATTTGGCTGTGAGTCTCAGTATCTGCTTCTATCCTCTGATGGATATAATCTTTCAGAGGACATCTATGGTAGGCTCCCATCCTTTTCCTCTCTTCAACAGCTTCTGATGTCTATTCTATTTGCTCTTCTAAATGAGAATTAAGCATCCTTTTAAAGGTCTTCATTGTTACTTTGCTTCTTTAGCCCTGTGGACTGTTGTATGATTATCCTGTATTATATGGATGATATCTGCTTATAAGTGAGTGTATGCCATGCTCATCTTTCCATCTTAGAGCTGTTAGAATGGCTGAGATTTAAAGAAGAAGAAGAAGAAAAAACCCCACACACATGCTGTCTAGGCTGTGAAGAAAGGGAAACACTCCTTCATTGCTGGTGGAAGTAGAAACTTGTACAAATGCTTTGGAAATAAATATGGTGTTTTTTTCAGAAAATTGAGAACAGCTCTACCTCAAGACTTAGCTAAACCACTCATGAGCAAATATTCAAAAGATGCTCCAACATACAACAATAACATTTGCCCAACTATGCTCAAAGCAGCCTTATCTGAATAGCCAAAACTGTAAACAACCAAGATGTCCCTCAACCAAAGAATGAATAAAGAAACAGTGGTACATCTATACAATGGAATACTATTCAGCTGTAAAAACAAAGATATCATGAAATTTTCAGGCAAAAGGATGGATCTGGAAAATATCCTGAGGGAGGTAACCCAGACCCAGAGATTTTAGTTAATGTTTACTTGATTCCCTTGGTTCTGAGCCTATGGTGAGGTAAAACATCATGTCAGTAGGAGAAGACCTGTTCATCTCAAAGCAGAAAGAAGGGGTTGAGAAAGAGAGAGGAAGGGAAAGGAACAAAATGGCCCTAGGGAAAACACATTTTTCCTGTGACCTACTAGACCTTGTGAGGTTCTACCTTCTAAAACTTCCAGAATTCCCTTACAAAGCAGTGTTAATTAAACCTAGACATTGACCAATGAGTCTGCAGTGGACATTTGGTAATATGACCCTCAAAGAATACCATATTAAATTTGTCCTTTTGCTATCTGCTTAAGGATACCTTTCAAAGGTTACACTTTTGTGCCGCAATTTTGTCTCACTTAGAAGACTAAATAAAAATCTGAGAATTATGGTCTGTCCACATTCATGTACATAAAATATTTGGTATATATCTTTGTTATTAATTATGTAACAGGTGAACATTGATACATATGCATATCTCTGAAAAGAGAATCGATAATTCTGAGTTGCTTCCATTGATGTAATTCATCAACACATTCATAATTCCTCATGGTAAACACTAGAGAAATGTCTATATCAACTAGCTGAAAAACTAAAACTACTGTGATTTTTTTTTATCCTAATAGTGTTTATAAGTTGGGGACAACAAATTTAATGACAAGTCATTATCATCATCTCTGTCCACAAGAGGAATTTGTGAGAAGAGAATATTTTCACATTACTTGGGCTTGTGTTAAACGATTTGGATGAGATTTCATAGATAATGGACTTTGTTCTGTCTTGGTTGTTGCCAGGAGTTAGAGGAAATACTGATTCAATAGTAATCATTTTTTGCCCAGGAAGTAAGCTTGGGCTGTTTCCTATTGTTTCTTAGTTACAGGGTACTAAATTTTGAAAATTTTGGCACAAAAAAGACAATGCTCTGGGAGTTAAGACTCTGAACATGTCTGAGCAAACAGTGACCAACTGTAACTCAAATCATTGCCAGAAACAATATGGCAATAGTTATAACATGCGTTTATGGTAATATTTTGCTTTTGAAGTAGATGCTAAGCCAGAAATTTAAGTATCCAATTCCAGGCTAGGAATACATATCTCAGAATCTAGATAAGCATGTTCTTCAAAGTCAGATGGCATTTTCCTTTATTCCACCCACAATTTAATCTACTTGGCTGGTCAGATGTATATAGTAAGATTTTTTTCTAGTACACACCCACCTCCACATTGACTATAAACATTAGAACATATTTAAATTTTTATCACAAACTGTGATTAGGCCTTTGAGGATGCTATTGTGTCATTTATGACCTTACACAGTATCAGATGTGAACTTGGAAGCCCTTTTTAATGTAATAGTACCTTTCTAAACATGGAAACTGGGGCTCAGGCTCAATCTTCCTTCTTGACCCATGATGCAGTTCATAAGAAGACACTGTGATAGATATACTTGGTATCAACTTGACTCCATCTGCTATTAACTATTATCCATGTGGCTTGGCATACTTATGAAGGATGTTTCTTAATGAACCATTTTTAGTGGTAAAACCCACTCTTAATCCAGATCTTTGAGGTTGGGAGATCTACCTTATATGTGGGCTGTATCATTTGGTAACACATTGACCTAGTTATTGAGACATGGACTCCTATGCTGGATTTGGCTATTCTAGTAACACACACACACACACACACACACACACACACACACACAAGGAAGACATAGATATAGGAAACTCTTGCTCTTTGCCTGATTGACATCACTCTCACTGCAAGTTCATTCATTTCCTTACCAATTCTTTTGGATATTAGTGCATACTGAAGGCCAGTAGAAACATCCAGTTTTATGAACTGAACAACTACTTCATTCTTGCACTCGCCATCAGGAGACAGCCAGTAACATCAACTACATTGGTGTAAGTAACTTTACCAAGAATTCTATTCTTAAATCTCAGAAATTTTAGTTTATGAATACTTAATTACTTTCCTTTTTTAAAAAAATGCATACCCACTACTCAGTGAAAGCCATTGGAAAGCTATTTGTCTAATATTGGAAATCCCAAGTTAGTGCTGAGCCTAATATTTTCTTTTTTTTTTTTTTCAATGTAGTTTATTCAGGAACCTTGAACAATCATCTGACCCTGGGGAAAGCCAGCCCACTTTAAATAGCCTCTGGGTAGCCAACCCCAGCATGCCACGTGGGCAATGCAGATAGGTCCACATACATGGAAGCAAGCCAGATCCTCAGCCTTAGCCAAACGTGGAGTTGTTTGTGACAGAGAGCACTCATCATCGGGAAGGTGGAAGGCGGAAAGCAGAAACCAGCTCCATCTTTCAGGCGCGGCATTACGCATCTCTCTACAGTTCCCCCTTTTTGTTTTGGACACATCAGGCAAGAGTAGAGGTCTGATCTCTGATATTAGAAATAAATTAGGACTTTGTACCAATGTTCATTTAGGTGTCATCCACCCAAAGAGCATCAGACCCGTCCGATACCTTTTTCTCAGAGGCGGGACCTGGGGCATCAACCCTCATGCAATCAGACATGCTCTTCTCTGGGTCCAAAGTGGCTGACCCTGAGTGCAGTGCTTAGCCTCGCATCCTGAGCATAACATTTTGGCTTTTTATGGTAGCCAACCATGCTTGGGGAGACGGTCTTGCTTCAATGGCTGTAAAGGCCTGAATGGTCATGGCTGCATTACACTGTTGTGAGACTCTAATCTTGCATATATACCACAGGCAAACCAAGGTGACTAACACCAGAAGGCCTGCTAACACTCCCATGCCCGCCCATTCCTTCAGATGATTCATGGCTGCAGCAATCCATGATGATAATCCTGTGGCTAGTCCTGCGTCCACTCTGGTAGAATTTACCATGACAATGGCCACTCTCAGCTGCTCCATCGTAGTATCTAATTCTCCAGTCCAATGACCTAAAATATAGCTAGACAATTGTTTAGACAGATTTGCAGCACAGGGAAAATTCTCATGTTGTATGCTAGTGACTCAAAGTCCAGCATACTTTCATTGACAGCCAAGTTGAGCGATTTGCCATAGGGTATCAATTTGCTCCTGTACGAGGTCAATCCTCTGATTGAACACCATCAAGCCTCCTTTTAGTTGAGCATTAATTCCTTTTTGTACATCTAAGGCATGAGCTACATAGCCTAAAAGGTAATTCAGGGTCTGAGCAGTCTGCCCAGTATGACTCATGGCTAATGTCGTGGTGGTAGCTCCAACAGCCGCCAATGAGATGGCAGTCACAATGGCAGCTGTAATTCCAAGATCCCTTTTCTGTCTGAAGAGAGTCATAGCGTGAGGGCATCAACGGGCACAGGCACCCAGCGAGGCATGCGAGTAACCAGCTAGTAAATTTACTAGCATTCCAGCCTTGGGCAAAAAAGCAAGTATCATTACCACAATTACTTGGCTCTATCTGGCTAATAATGAATAAAAATGGGGGATATAAACAAACAGGTGTGGGCTTATAGGAAATATTATGAGAAGCCTTAACCCCCTCGTTGGAACATCCTGCGTCAGTTCTAGAACTAGCAGTGGTGGTGTCCGAGGTCTGAGTAGGTTCAGGAGACCATTGCCCCCAGGGGCGAGACGTGCTCCATGTAAATTGACTAACTCCACATTTTCCTCCACTTTTGAAAGTTATTTAAGGTTCTTAAATTTTTTTCCCTTTTTTTAAAAATTTTTCATCAATTGCACTTTATTCATTCTGCATCCCCCCCATAAGCCCCTCCCTCCCCTCCCAATCCCACCCTCCCTCCTCCCTCTGCATGCATGCCACTCCCCAAGTCCACTAATAGGGGAGGTTCTCCTCTCCTTTCTGATCTTAGTCCATCAGTTGACATCAAAAGTGGCTGCATTGTCCTCTACTATGGCCTGGTAAGGCTGCTCCCCCTCAGGAGGAGGTGACTAAAGAGCAGGCCAGTCAGTTCATGTCAGAGGCAGTCCCTCTGAACATTACTATGTAACCCAATTGGACTCTGAACTGCCCTGGGCTACATCTGTGCAGGGGTTCTGGGTTATCTCCATGAATAGTCCTTGGTTGGAGTATGAGTCTCTGGGAAGTTCCCTGTGTTCAAATTTTCTTGTTCTGTTGCTCTCCTTGTGGAGACCCTGTCCTCTCCAGCTCTTACTATTTCCCAGTTCTTACATAAAATTCCATTCACTCTACCCAACAGTTGCCCATCAGGCTTAGCATCTGATTTGATAGTCTGTAGGGCAGAGGCTTTCAGAGGCCCTCTGTGGTAGGTTCCTAGGTTGTTTCCTGTTTTCTTCTTCTTCTGATGTCCATCCTCTTTGCCTTTCCGGATGGGGATTGGACATTTTAGTTAGGGTCCTCTCTCTTGCTTAGTTTCTTTAGATGCACAGGTTTTAGTGGGTTTGTCCTATGTTGTATGTCTATAGGAGTGAGTATATACAATGTGTGTCTTTTTGCTTCTGGGACAACTCACTCAGGATGATCCCTTCCAGATACCACCATTTACCTGCAAATTTCATGATTTCCTTATTTTTCATTGCTGAGTAATATTCCATTGTGTAGATGTACCACAATTTCTGCATCCATTCTTCAGTTGAGGGACATCTGGGTTGTTTCCAGCTTCTGGCTATTACAAATAAACCTGCTACAAACATGGTTGAGCAAATTTCCTTTTTGTGTGCTTGAGCCTCTTTTGGATATATGCCTAGGAGTGCTATGGCTGGATCTTGTGGAAGCACTATTCCTAGTTGTCTGAGAAAACGCCAGATTGATTTCCAGAGTGGTTGTACAAGTTTACATTCCCACCAGCAGTGGAGAAGGGTTCCCCTTTCTCCACAACCTCTCCAGCATGTGTTGTCACTTGAGTTTTTGATCTTGGCCATTCTCATGGGTGTAAGGTGAAATCTCAGGGTTGTTTTGATTTGCATTTCCCTAATGGCTAGTGAGGTTGAGCATTTCTTTAAGTGCTTCTCTGCCATTCGGTATTCCTCTACAGAGAATTCTCTGTTTAGTTCTGTTCCCCATTTTTTAAGTGGATTACTTGGTTTGCTGCTTTTCAGCTTCTTTATTTCTTTATATATACTGGATATGAGTCCTCTGTCAGATAAAGGGTTGGTGAAGTTTCTTTCCCAATCTGTAGGAGGTCGCTTTGTTTTGATGACGGTGTCCTTTGCTTTGCAGAAGCTTTTCAGTTTCATGAGGTCCCATTTATTGATTGTTGCTCTTAGAGCCTGTGCTGTTGGTGTTCTGTTCAGGAAGTTTTCCCCAGTACCAATGAGTTCTAGGGTATTCCCCACTTTTTTTTTTTCAAGCTGCTTTAATGTGTCTGGTTTTATGTTGAAGTCTTTGATCCACTTGGACTTCAGTTTTGTGCAGGGTGATACGTATGGATCTATTTTCATTTTTCTACATGTAGACATCCAGTTGGACCAGCACCATTTGTTGAAAATGCTATCTTTTTTCCATTGAATGGTTTTGGCGTCTTTGTCAAAGATTAGGTGTCCATAAGTGTGTGGGTTTATTTCTGGGTCCTCTGTTCGGTTCCATTGATCCACCATTCTGTTTCTATGTCAGTACCATGCAGTTTTTAAAACTGTTGCTCTATAGTACAACTTAAGATCAGGGATGGAGATACCTCCAGAAGATCTTTTATTGTAGAGGATTGTTTTAGCAATTCTGGGTTTCTTGTTATTCCATATGAAGTTGAGAATTTTTCTTTCCAGGTCTGTAAAGAATTGTGTTGGCAATTTGTTGGGAATTGCATTGAATCTGTAGATTGCTTTTGGTAAGATGGCCATTTTTACTATGTTAATCCTACCAAGCCATGAGCATGGGAGATCTTTCCATCTTCTCATATCTTCTTCTAGTTCTTTCTTCAGAGATTTGAAATGTTTTTCATACAAGTCTTTGACTTCCTTGGTTAGGGTTACTCCGAGGTACCTTATATCATTTGTGGCTATTGTGAAGGGTGTTGTTTCCCTAATTTCTTTCTCAGCCCTTTTGTCTTTTGTATACAGGTGGGCTACTGATTTTTTTGAGTTAATTTTGTATCCGGCCACTTTGCTGAAGGTGTTTATCAGTTGTAGGAGTTCCCTGGTACAGTTTTTGGGGTCACTCACATATACTATCATATCATCTGCAAATAGTGATAATTTGACTTCTTCCTTTCCAATTTGTATCCCCTTGATCTCCTTCAACTGTCTTATTGCTCTAGCAAGGACTTCCAGAACTATGTTGAAGAGATATGGAGAGAGTGGGCAGCCTTGTCTTGTCCCTGATTTCAGTGGGATTGCTTTAAGTTTCTCTCCGTTCAGTTTGATGTTGGCTATAGGTTTGCTGTATATCGCCTTTACTATGTTTAGATATGTGCCTTGTATCCCTGATCTCTCCAATACTTTAAACATGAATGGATGTTAGATTTTGTCAAAGGCTTTTTCAGCATCTAGGGAGATTATCATGTGGTTTTTTTCTTTCAGTTTGTTAATATGGTGGATCACATTGATGGATTTCTGAATATTGAACCATCCCTGCATACCTGGGATGAAGCCTACTTGGTCATGGTGGATGAAATCTTTGATGTGTTCTTGTATTCGATTTGCGAGTATTTTGTTGAGTATTTTTGCATCAATGTTCATAAGGGAGATTGGCCTGAAATTCTCTTTCTTTGTTGAGTCTTTGTGAGTTTTAGGTACCAAGGTGACTGTGGCTTCATAGAATAAGTTTGGTAATGTTCCTTCTGTTTCTATTTTGTGGAATAGTTTGAAGAGAATTGGTGTTAGTTCTTCTTTGAATGTTTGATAGAATTCTGCGCTGAAACCATCAGGTCCTGGGCTTTTTTTGGATGGGAGACTTTTGATGACTGCTTCTATTTCCTTGGGGGATATAGGACTATTTAATTGATTTACCTGGTCCTGATTTAGCTTTGGTAAGTGGAATCGATCAAGAAAATTGTCCATTTCATTTAAATTTTCAAATTTTGTTCCGTATAGACTTTTGAAGTAAGTCCTAATGATTGCTTGAATGTCCTCAGTGTCTGTAGTTATGTCCCCCTTTTCATTTCTGATTTTGTTGATTTGGATGGTGTCTCACTGCCTTTTAGTTAGCTTGGCTAAGTGTTTGTCTATCTTGTTGATTTTCTCAAAGAACCAGCTCTTGGTTTCATTGATTCTTTGAATTGTTTTATTTGTTTCTAATTGATTGATTTCAGCCCTGAGTTTGATTATTTCCAGCTGTCTGCTCCTTCTTGGTGTGTCTGCTTCTTCTTTTTCTAGGGTTTTTAAGTGAGCCATTAAGTTGCTTGAATGCGCTGTCTCAAATTTCTTCTTGAAGGCACTTAGTGCTATGAACTTTCCTCTTAGCACTGCTTTCATTGTGTCCCACAAGTTTGGGTATGTTGTGTCTTCATTTTCATTGAGTTCTAGAAAGATTTTAATTTCTTTCTTTATTTCTTCCCTGACCCAGCTGTCTTTTAGTAGCAAGTTGTTCAGTTTCCATGTATGTGTAGGCTTTTTGCTATTTCTGTTGTTGCTGAGGTCCAGCTTTATTCCATGGTGATCCGACAGGATACAAGGGATTATTTCAATCTTCCTGTATTTGTTGAGGCTTGCTTTGTGACCAACTATGTGGTCTATTATGGAGAAGGTTCCATGAGGTGCTGAGAAAAAGGTAAATTCTTTTGTGTTTGGGTGTAAGGTTCTGTGAATGTCTGTTAGGTGCATTTGATTCATGACCTCTGTTAGAGATATTGTTTCTTTGTTTAATTTCTGTTTTGTTGACCTGTCCTTTGTTGAGAGTGGGGTGTTGAAGTCTCCCACTATTAGTGTGTGGGGATCTATATGTGGTTTAAGTTTTATCAATGTTTCTTTCACAAATGTGGGTGCCCTTGTATTTGGGACATAGATGTTCAGGATTGTGATGTCTTCTTGGTGGAATTTTCCCTTGATGAGTATGAAGTGTCCTTCCCCATCTCTTTTGATTAATTTTGGTTGAAAGACTATTTTATCAGATATTAGAATGGCTACTCCTGCTTGCTTCTTGGGTCCATTTGCTTGAAAAGCCGTCTTCCATCCCTTTACCCTCAGGTAATGTCTATTTGTGACTTAGGTGTGTTTCTTGTATACAATAGATTGCTGGGTTTTGTTTACACATCCATTCTGTTAGTGTCTTTTTATTGGAGAATTAAGTCCATTGATATTGAGAGAGAGTAATGACCAGTGGCTGTTAAATCCTTTGTCTTTGATGTTGGCTGTGGTCATATGGTTATGTGCTTGGTTGCTTTTTGTTTTACTGAAGTGAGGTTATTTATTTCCTGTGTTTTCTTGAATGTAGCTAGCTTTCTTGGGTTGTATTTTCCCTTCCAGTGTCTTCTGTAATGCTGGATTTGTTTGTAGGTATTGTTGAAATTTGTTTTTGTCATTGAATATCTTGTTTTCTCCATCTATGAGGACTGAGAGTTTTGCTGGGTATAGTAGCCTGGGCTGACATCTGTGTTCTCTTAGGGTCTGCATGATATCTGTCCAGGCCCTTCTGGCTTTCATAGTCTCTGTTGAAAAGTCAGGTGTGATTCTAATGGGTTTGCCATTATATGTTACTTGGCCTTTTTCTCTTGCAGCTTTTAGTATTTTTTCTTTGTTCTGTATACTTACAGTTTTGATTATTATGTGGCGGGAGGATTTTCTTTTCTGGTCTAATTTATTGGGTGTTCTATAGGCCTCTTGTATTCTTATTGGCCTCTCCTTTAAGTTGGGGAAATTTTCTTCAATGATTTTGTTGAAAATATTTTCTGGGCCTTGGTGCAGGGAATCTTCTTTTTCCTCTATTCCTATTATTCTTAGGTTTTGTCTTTTTATCTTGTCTTGAATTTCTTGGACGGTCTGTGTCAGGAATTTTTTAGATTTATCATTTTCTTTGACAGATACATCTATTTCTTCCATTGTATCTTCCACACCTGAGATTCTTTCTTCCATTTCTTGTAGCCTATTGGTTATGCTAACCTCTGTAGTTCCTGCTTTCTTCCCTAAGTTCTTTCTCTCCATAATTTCTTCCATTTGTGTTTTTTAAAATTTTTCCAATTCTATCTTCAGGTCTTGAGCTATTTTGTTGGTTTCCTTCCCCTGTCTGACTGTATTTTCATGTTTTTCCATCAATTCCTTCAGCTGTTTGTTTGAACAATCCACTGTTTCTTTTATTTCATTCAGTGATTTAAGCATTTCCTCTCTAAAGGCCACATACTTTTTGGCTTCAGCTTCTTCTATTTCTTTTCGTATTTTATTTATTTCCTCTGTTATCATCTTCTTGATCATAGATTTTAGGTCGTCTCCTTGAATTTCATTTATGCTGGGGTGTCTAGGGCTATTTGCCCCTGGATAACCGGATTCTGGAGATGCCATAATGCTCTGGCTTTTGTTGGTTGAACTTTTACACTATCCTCTACCCATTGGGCTATCTTAGTTGTTTGAATTTAGTTTCTTGTTGTTCCTGGACTCTTGTAGTGGAGAGAATCCCTTTGGCAGGAAGATGTTTTTTCCTGAAGGAAGCCTTCCCAGCTTTTTGGGTATAGTCCCTGGATGTCTGGTGTTTTTCAGGAGTTGCTACAGCTCACCTCAGGCCTAGAGACCTGGGTGGTAACTGTGGTCCTGATTAGTCAAGAGGGCTCTCCTCTCACCGGGAGAAGTCCTGGGGGCAGCTCCCCTCCTTCTGGGTTTCTTGCTGTAAATTTAGTGATCAGCTGCGGTAATCTGTGGAGGGTGAGTACTGCTCTGGTGTCTTGGGGCACTCAGTTCTGTCTGTTTGCAATCTGCAGTCAGCTAGACTTTCCCTAGCTGACCCCAGCAGCATGGGTTCTTCCTTCTCTGTGGGGTCCTCTCCGGACAGGGGTTCCCAGTCCCTGTTGTACTGGGGCGCACAGCTTGTCTGTACCGCTGAGCTGAGCACAAAGCTCTCTGCGCCCGACAGGAGCTCGGCTATGATGGCAGCAGAGACTTTCCGGGGAGAGACTGGGTGACCTGCGATCAGACCCGCAACCCTGCTTCCCCGTGGGGTACCCCCGCGATGGGGACTCCCAGTCTCAGGTACCCTTGTGCCCACGGATCAGCCTGGGAAAGTGGCTGGGACGCGCCCGCTTGCGGCTCCAGCCTGGAGACCCAAAGCCCGTGTTACCCGGGATTTCTTCTGGGTTCTGGCTGGGTAGCCGTGAGTGGACCGGACCGATTCCCCCCGCCGTGGTTGCCTCCCCTCACCTGGGAAACACGATCGATGTAGTTTCAGGGGCCCGAGTTCAGTCTCCTGGTCTCTGCACGGAAAGTGCTGTCCTGCTGCTCAGACCGCTGTTTTCCCGGCGCCGCCATCTTGGCTCCCAGAGCCTAATATTTTCTACCACATGTTTGGAGAGATGAGAATATACAAACCAATATTTTTCTTGTTCAAAGAAAGAGAAGATAATTAGCATTTTGGATATCAGCACTGTTGCTACCAATAAGGCAAGATGCATGCCTCATCTATTTGAATTCTTGAAGCATTCTTACTCAATTCAAATGCTGTGTTTGCAGAGAGGAGTAGGTAATGATCAGGTCCAAACAGATTTCTTCAATTTCTGGCAATTAGACAAAACCCACCATTCTTCAGGAACTTGTGAAGCCAGTTCCCCTCTGACAGAAGGAGCCATTTCCCTTATCACAGGCAAAAAGGACAAGTGGATATTTGTGGTGATTATTGTCATGCCAAAGTGAATGTTGGCCCCCAGGCTCCCTCAGTTACACATTTCAAAGTCTATCCTAGCATCCTAACTTTCCTCAGCTCTTCTCATCTCCTTCCCAACCCTAAACTCCCTCCAACTGAGGAGATCTTCATATGCCCCTGTATGCATTCTCCTTATAACCCTGCTATCTTAGCTATGTTCACTCTCTTTACCTTCCTCTTTCTATCTCACTCTCCTCACACCACCTTCTTCATCCTTCCCCACTCTCTACTTTTCTATGCACTCCCTCATGCTGCTTTGGCTTCTCTCATGTCCAGGACCAGTCTGATGACCATGTTCAGTCTACTATTTTCTCTGTCTGCTCTGTATTCTTCCAGATGTCTCTAGCTGGTCTCACTCATGTATTTACAATAAAAGCCATTCTCTTAAGCATACAATGGACTGGTAATATCATCAGTTTATATATGAACATCTCTTCTGTTCATGTCTCCTCAGTAAACTATGCTTCCATCAGTGGGAAGGAACATTCCTTATACTCTCTGAGAAGCTATCATACCTCATGTCCGTGAGATTAATTTAGAGTTAATTAGAATTAATTAATTTAGAGTTTTTATTTTTTTTTATTAAATTAGTTTTTTATTAATTACAATTTATTCACTTTGTATCACAACTCTAGCCCCCTCCCTCATTCCCTTCAAATGCCACCTTCCCTCATCTCCTTCCATGTCCCTCTCCAAGTGCACTTATAGGGGAGGTCCTTCTCCCCTTCCATCTGACCCTAGCTTATCAGGTCTCATCAGGACTGGCTGTAATGTCCTCCTCTGTGGCCTGGCAAGGCTTCTCCCCCCGCTCAGGGGGAGGTGATCAAGAAACCAGCCACTGAGTTCATGTCAGAGATAGTCTCTGTTCCCCTTATTAGGGAACCCACTTGGATACTGACCTGCCATGGACTACAGTTGAGCAAAGGTCCTAGGTTATATCCATGAATGTTCCTTGGTTGGAGTATCAGTCTCAGAAAAGATGCCCAGATTTTTTGGTTCTGTTGCTTTCCTAAAGACACTAAGCAAGAAGGAGGACCCTGGATAAGATGATCAATCCTCACTCAGAAAGACAAATGGGATGGACATTGGAAGAAGGAAAAAACAGGAAACAAGACAAGAGCTTACCACAGAGGGCCTTTGAAAGACTCAACCCAGCAGTATATCAAAGCAGATGCTAAGAATTAATACCAAAATTTGGGCAGGGAGCAGGAAATTTTATGAAAGGAGGGGGAAATAGTAAGTCCTGGAGAGGACAGGAGCTTCGCTTTTTATTTCTTGGGATGGATGTGTATGTCAAACTTGGACAGTCAAAATGGCTTGTAAGTTATATTAATAACTGTGTTTCTCAGAAAATTTTCAAGCATTTAGGGTAGAGAAGCCTTCTAAAATGTCTTTTTTTTTTAAAGAGGAATTCTAAGCAATGCAAATAGCATTAATGAGAAGAAATAATATACCTTCATCTAAGAGACTGTGCTGGCCACAATAAATATATATATATATATACATATATATGTATATATATATATATAACTAATGATGAGGGATAAAATGTGACACTAAGTCTTAAGAAGAATGCAAATAGCTAGACATCTGAGTTTCAAGCCATTTACCAGTTGCATTCTCACTGAATGAAACCCAGTGATTTTTTTTTTTCCTTAGAAAGGTTAGGGTTTCTTTTGTATGTCATTAGGAAGGGGACACTTATCAAGGTGACATTCTTTGCTTGGACTCAAGATTAGCAGTGGGACAACTAGAGCTGGATTGAGTCAGTTTCACTCAGAGGCCTATCGTTTGCTCATGCCATTAGATATTTGTAAAGGGAAGTGAGAGTAAGAATGCAGAATACTCTGAGGAGAGAAGCTCCATGATGGAGAGATAAAAGATTCTAATTGATCTGTTGATGGCAAGCAGAAAGTTCTTCAATGTCCTTTAGCAGGCTCTCATTTTCTTTATGATCTCTAACAAAAGCTTCTCCCTTGTTACGGCGATGACAATCTAAGACAAATATATGAGCTGTCATAGAGCATGGGTGCCAGCTGTGCGTAGCATGTGTTTTGTAACTACTATAGGTTTGAATGGTCAAGGTATTTGTTTTAATTGATGATTTATTCCAAACAAAGTAAAAGACCTTCATCACAGACTTACTAATTCCCCATGTGTCTAATTTTACTTTTTATCTCCAGTATTTTGCAGTGTCTGACATTAAGATTATTTTCAATATATGTTTATCAAATGATTTAATAGATTAATCCTACCAGAAGTATAACAAGCAAACCTAGTTCTAATTTGCTTGCTATAAATTTCCACAGAGTTCACCTCTACCAGATAAGTAGTCTCATTATTCATTTTACTACAGATCATAATACATCTGTGGTCTTGTGTGGGATGTCCACTTCCCTAACTGCCCAGATTTCTGCTGCACTCCCAATGATAGAGTAGATTACCCCTAAAAGACTGTATGTAATACTATGTTATCCTTTCAACAGGTGCACAGGGCATCAAGTTTAAAATATAAATAATGACCTGAAAGCAAGGTAATTTGGAGCCATTTCATAGCCGATGAACCATTATTCCTCCCTCTCATCAATGCATCTAAAACAGGCTCTCCTATCACCTTGTTCAACCTCCATCATAAAATTAATTACTTCTGGATAGACCCCATTTAATTGCTCATAAAATTGATCTTACTTTTCAGGTTTTATAGCAACTAGTAAGTCACCAACAAAAATGCTGAGAATAAATGGGATGTTCTTTAGCTACTTTGAAATAAAATAAAATAAAATAAAATAAACTCATGATGAATATAGGAGCCTTGGCACCTGAGATGATGGTATGTGATGGACATTTGTAAACAAAACAAAAACAATGAAGAGCTTACCAAGGAGAGCTCAAAAAGTGCCCAAGTAATTTAAGACACAGTAAAAAATGACATTTTGACTCAGTTTGAAAATCAAATTCATTTCAAACTAGAATGTGTGCAGAAGGAATCACTTAGGTTATAAAACAAACCATGGATTAGTGTTAGTGAAGCCACAGCTCCAGTCTCATTTCCCTCTGTGATGACTCCTTACCTCAGAAATTTTTGTCTTATTTATATTACATAGGTGTCTCGTTAGTGCGTTACTAACATTATTATTTTGCAGACCTTTGTTAGAATTTCAGTGAGTCACTGACTACAGAACACCCAATAAATAATCTAGTCTAAAGAAGATGTTTAATGGGTATTAAGGGTTTCTATGTTTTAGTCCTTCCCATGTCGGTGCACTAAGAAGCAGACAAAAGCACATGAAAGTGAGGTACTTTAGTGCAAAGATGGTTTTGTCAGATTAATGTGTGGAGTCCAAGTCTAGTAGGAAATCTTGAGGGAGATGCTGGATCTTTCTACTTCTCTACGTGTCCATTCTATAAAAGGATTCTTAACTGATTGGATCTGAAGACATCCTGGATGAGACTTAACTCAAAAAGAATACTTTTTGACAACTACCCACATATAGGGCAACCCTGGTTTCTACTCAAATATCTTGCACTCTGTTCCCATTTTGAATGGAAGGACTAATGTTGTTCATATTCATATAGTATTGACTTAGGTTGGCTGAAGAACTAGCCATAGGGCCATGGAAACACTTCTTGATACCTGTAGCTAAATGTTACTCTGAAATCGAATGGTTCTATTCTGCTGTCAGATGTCTAAGTACTTCCAGGGCATATATTAGCTACTGTTTTCTCTCAGATTTTTTATGCCTCTTTCTTTGCTTTTAAATCTATGTGTCTTTGAAATTTATTTTATCCTTCTAAAGAGAGGAACAGCATCACACTGGTGATATCAAACTGACCTATGTGGTTCCATTTGGAATCACTTATATGCTGCTTTCACACCAACTTTACTTAGGTTATGTATACTTTTTTGTCTATTTTCATTGTTTGGAGGAGATGATTTTCCCTTTAAACTTTTTAAATGGTTAACCTGTGCTACTTGCTCTTTACTATGAAAATGCAGTTACACTTCAATAATGCCTTTTGTGTAGTTGTGACATACTAATAAAAACATGCCCTACCTTTAAGATCAGTTTTAGGCTTTACTAAAGGTGTGTCAAACTATTGGGAGGAACATAAGCCAGTATTGGGAATTCATGGGCCAGAGACCATGTGATAGTATCAACATTGAAGCTTAGAGCCAAAACCCCAGGCCACATAGCCCAAAGATCTAGATCAACAAAAACAGCCAAGATGCCAGGGTAGACCTACCAGGAGAAACAAAACAAAACAAATAACTATCAATTGAGTATCTACTACTAAAGTTTGCTGAGTGATGAGGACAGATGTGGCAGATCTTACAGGATTTACGTAATGACTCTTAGTTATCATCTGTGGAGGCAAAAAAGACTTGGATTTTTATTGGTATCATCTATGAATCAATACTACCGTGTATAACACAGTGTATCTTATCAGGGGGATCATTACATAGAAAGTGTGGCCTGGGAGGAAATAAGTCTGAAGGATTTTGGTTAAACCAAGTACCTCAAAGAATTACCAGGCTTCTCAGAATCCTTGTAATGCTAATATCATTTTCTAGGCTCTGGCCATTTTTGAAACAGCATGAGCAGATAATCCTTTCTTTTTAACACTGATAATGACATTGAGCTAGTATCCAGGAGACACTGCTTTGGAGAGCACAGCTCAATGTTGTGCTTAGATGTTTGTATCATTTTCTTGTGATCATTCTGTATATCTATTTATAGTGTGCCTTGATTTAAAAAAGAAATTTAAAGCAATCAATACACAAGCAATCCACAAAACTAGTTTAACTTTGGTCTTTAAAGCTAACTGCATTGCTTGACCTGGAATTTCAATGGTCTTTCATAAATTCTCTTGAAAGTATGAGAAGTTATTACTTCCCAGTGGCAGAAACAAATTATCTCAGCAAATAATCCCATGAATGTAGAGGGTGGCTGGGGCTTTTGAGAGTTGAGTCTTGGAGTTATATACTCAGGATCTGAAATATCCCTAAGAGCTATGTGCCATCAGTCTGATGAAGTTTCTGATGTGTCATCAGAAACGGATGAGGCATGCTGGAGCTAGGAGAGCTTGCATTTTGTTCTACCTAGCATTTGGAAAACTTTTCTAACCTTTTGTCAGCATAATTTTACTATACACAAAGTTGAAAACAAATATTCATGTCCATAGGTTGTTGACATTAGGAGGGTAATCTCATATGCATAAACTTCCAACTTAATAAATAGAAGCTCCAAGTTTAATTTCTAGGAAGATATCATTGATTATGGTGCATCCCACCAATTCAGGAAGTATCCCAAACATGCCATAAAAATGTACACTGAAGTCCTACCATTGGAGAAAAGCTGAGCTGGCATCTTGAAAGTAGGGGTTGGCAGATTGTGGATTCTTAGTTGTATGAAAAAAAAAAATCAGTAAGTAGAAATTTCAGTCAGGGGACATCAATGATCCAATGTTGGGCTCCTGTGACCATAGGCTTTCTACTGTCAGCAGGTGACAGGAACTGTCGTTGTGGGTGTTCTGTGTGAGCATGTATGCCTGCTCCAATGATGAGGAACTGAACGTAAATATGTGACTCTCTCTTTGTCATTTTGGTTACATAAAATGCCTTTATCTGAGTCATCTGTTGCTCCCCGCAGCCTCCTCTAAATGGATTTCAGACCCGTGTCCTTTGCTTTGGTTAACTTAGTAGTCCAGAGAGTCCTACTCATGGAAATCTAGTTTGCTTTAATCTTTGAAATGCTAACAACCTGATTGCCGCCCTCCCTGGAGTTATAACAAAACTGTGGCTATCAAACGACCTAGTGTAGTCCCTAGTGTACTGCATTACCTCTTCGTTTCCTGGAACCTCAGTGAGGCAAAGGTGAAATTCTCTTCAAGCAACCACAGTTTTCTGATAATTCTCCTTCTGGGGCAGAAAAAAGTAAACATTCATGGACACTTTGTTTTTCTAAAACTAAACAAAGTAATATTTCATATGTGGTTTTTTGGAATGATATTCCCTTTTCATCATTATTAGCTAAGAAAATTAGAACTTTGCAAATGTCTCTGCCATCAACATCATCACCATCATTGAGGCATGCAGCTGCCTTAGGGAGATGCTAACAAGGCACTTGGTACAAAGTGAGTGCTAAGAAGACTAAAAACCACACACATGAGACAGGAGTGTCAGAGATAATTTTCCTTTATGTCTGTGATCAGGCAGATATTGAAACTGCTAAAATAACTTTAGTTTTGCTTCTTGTCATTACTTTTAAAACCCATTTTAGTGCCGGTAATTTTGCTCTGCCTTTGGATGGAAACTCACAGTATTCCTGATTTCCTTGGCTCTTTTAAATGACAAATTCAAGCACAGTGTGAAGTAAGGAGATAAAGATACGCAGACCCCACAAATGAGGTTGTGAAAATCTAAACTCTTACTGGGGTTCACTCAGACTTCGTTATCTAATCTCCGGAGACAGGAAGGTGACTTTTCTCAGCTCCTGTTCACTTTAATTTTTTTCTTTTTTTGACAACTTCTGAGTTCTGTCCATGAAAAAAGCATAGAGTGAAAACAGCTTTTTATCAGCACCGTCACTGACGCATACATGTGCACACTGTCACACACTAGGCCTGCTGAATGAGAAGTTGTAGAGTTCTGGTATGCAGCACTGGTTGTGAGCAATGTTTCCTACTGGACATTTTTTGCTCCAGACTCATAAAATACTATGATCTCACCAAGCAGTGGCCAGGGAGCAGGGGTTAGGCAAACAAGCACAAACACATCTGGTCTTGTCCTCTGGTTTTCATTTCCAGCAGAGAAACTGCCTTGCCCTTTCTGAGTAGGTGTTTTGCTAAGTCCTTTGGAAGCTCTAGGTTGAAATAGGATATTGCTATTCACATGAGGGAATTTCTGGTTTGTGTCTTCCTGAATATCTCAAGCTTTTGCACTACAAAAACACCTCACAGTCATGGCTGCTGATCTTTATCTCCCTAGAAGGCTGCCTTTAGGGTGACACTCCTTTAGAAGTGGCCACAGGCTCCCATCCCACCTTATCTTATCACTAATACTACCTTTGTTAGACAGCTCCTACAAAGAAGATTGTGACCCTGTAATGCCACAGTTGGAGGTGACTCTAATTTTTTTTTTTCTCACAGTTTGAAAGACATTTGTTTTTAATGTTGTACAGGGCAGTGCATTTTGTTTTTTGTGTTTTTATTTTATTTTATTTTATTTTTATTTTTAGTTACATTTTGTTAACTCTGTGTATATCCGGGCACAGGGTCTTTTCTGAGACTGACACTCAACCAAGGACCATCTATGAATATAACCTAGAACTTCTGCTCGGATGTGGCCCGTGGTAGCTCAGTAACCAAGTAGTTTTCCAAAGTAAGGGGAACAAGGACTATTTCTAACAGGATCTCAAGGGCAGGCTCTTTGACCTCCCCCCACCCAGGATAGGAGCAGTCCTGTTAGGCCACAGAGGAGGACTTAGCAGCCAGCCCTGAAGATACCTGATAAAACAGGGTCAAATGAAAGGGGAGGAGGTCCTCCCGTATCAGTGGACGTGGAAAGGGACAGCTGGGACACAGACTCTAATGTTTTAAGGCATGGCCAGCTTGCATGTTATTGCTGCTTCAACTTTACAGACACAGCTTTTCTAGGTAAGAGAGCATAGCCCAGAGGGTAAATCCTTTAAAATGCAAGTGTGAAGACCTCAGTCCAATTCTCAGAACCCACATAAAATCTGAGAGCAGTAGTGCAGTTCTGAAATCCCTGTTTCTTCTGTGTGGATATGGAAAGGGGAGAGAGGTGAACCACCACCCCCCCGAAACTTACAGACCAACCGGTCTGGAATACACGGCGTTGTAGTGAAGCAACAGAAAGAAGACCTAGCTCAAACAAGGTCAAAAGTTAGTGCTGTCACAAGGTTGTCCCCTGACTGCATATGTGTTCTCTCTCTCTCTCTCTCATGCACACACGCACGCACAGACATGCCAGCTGCTCCTTACAACTTTCTTGCTAGGCTAATATTATCTAAACTCAGATCATTTTCAAGACACTTTTCAAAAACTCCAATGTAGAATCAGTCTGGGTGACACTATCCACCTTTTTTATCCTCATGTATGACACCAATGTCCCCAGTCATTTGCCTATTCTGTTTCCAACTCAATTTGGAAGGTAGCATCTGTTGAGTTCATGCTCTGTGAAGCATGAAGAGTACCATTTTAACATTCCATTTCAACCCCAGTTTAACTACATGCATGCCCGGGAGCTGTGCTAACTCTTATTTCATTCAGAGGTGAATAGCTTAATTTTCATGGACGCTAACCAGGTCACACATGTTATAGGACTTGTGGGAGCTGACACTGCCTATCATTTTGGCATAACTGACCACATAACAAGATGTAACATGGCTGTTTGTCCTATGTAAACATGATCTCATGGATCAATCCTTACATACCACACTATGGAGATGCTCAGTTTACTCACTGCTGGTAGGTAATCTATGGACTCTTCCCTTGCATGGTAGAGGAATTAACGGCAATCGTGTCTTCCATCCATGAGATATTAGGCACACTTGTCCAATTAGAGATGACCAAAAATGTCTCCAGTCATTGTCTAATGCCATACAGACAGGAGGCTGCAGTTCAGCATTGGCGTTTTAACATATGTGTAGGTCAGATGTGGTAGGACAGGGATTTAAAGAGATGAGCTGGCTTAATTTACTGTTGGAGTTGAAACTTAACATATAAGGCACATATATGTATATATTTATATGTGCATATGTACATAGATTTTCAACATATTGAATTCATAGGGTGTATCGCATAAAAATTTCAGGTAGCTATCATCTGGAAGAGAAAAAAAAGACGTTTATTTTTGTGTGTTTGTGTGAGGGGAACACACCTGTGATAGTGTTCATGTGGAGGTGAGAGGACAATTGGCAAGAGTCAGTTCTTTCCTTCTACCATGTGGGTCTGAGGGACTGAATTTAGATTTCCAGGCTTGGCAGTAAGGAACATCACCTACTGCGCTACCTCACCTGCCCAGTAAAACAACTAAATTCACATTTCAGTTCATATCATCAAGGTGACAATGGGCCTCAAGACCTCAGATAGTATAAATACATTTATTTTGTTTCCTTTAACTTTAATGTCTCTTTGTAGAAAGAAAGGTTTTCTCTCTGGGTCAGGAATTTTCGGTTTTGAGGCAGAGACTATTATTTGATCAGTACATTCTCTTTCACCACGGTCTTGTTGGATTTAACTACATTTCTCAGATTCTTTGCAGGCGAGCATATTCCTGGTACTAGGCAGAGTGGATTTATACCTGAAATCACATATGGCTAAGAGACAGGACAATAATCACCAATTTTCCCTCCTTTTCTGAAGTGTCATTTCAAAGTATTATGTACACAGAATAATACAGAATAAAGCCTTTTGGAATCGCCATTTTATACACAAAATAACTCCTTAGAGAATCTTCCAAATTATTACTTGTACCTTTTTATTGCTTAGTAGTACTCCGTGGTGCATATGCACCAGATTGTTAATGACTTATCTGTTGAAGGTCATCCAGACTGATTCCAATATGAGACTGTTACACATATAGATCCAGGGACTGTTTGGACATAGAGTTTTAAGTGAATATGAGTTTTTCCCTTCTCCTGTTTAATATATAACCAAGTAAGCACTTGCCTGGATATAAGATCATTTTGTTTCATTTTACAGCAAGTTGTAAAACTCATTATTCATTTCTAACAACATTGTATAATTTTTTTTCTCTTCTCCACAGCTAGTATTTGGGCTATTATAACTTTTCTTTCTTAATTTCATTGATTCTGACATTGTGTGGTGATGTAACATAGCTGTCTTTATGTACTTCTCTCTGATAGATAATGCCTCTAAACACATCCTCTCGTATGCTTTTTATTATTTGTGTATTCTTCTCAGAAAATTTTCATTAGTTATTATTCCTTATCATTTTAGTTTGTCATTCATAAATTCCTACACGTAAAACGAGCATTCTAATTATTACACCCCATGTAATATCCCCTCCATCTCTATTAATCCACTGTCATCCATTCAAGCGCCATCTCTACATCCATAACTTATAGCCATACTACCCTAAACAGGCCCAATCACATCTCTTTGCTATTTTTAACTATTGGGTTTGGTGAAATGTTTTGATTTATTATTTATAATCTTATTGCTAGAGATGAGCTTTGAAATGTGAAATGTTTACATTTCACATCTGAAGATTGTCTTTTCTATTTATTCTATTTATACATATAGGTATATGTATAAATACTCTTAAATATGTATAAATACCATAATTTCTTTTTTATTTTAGATCATGACTTTGATATTTAATTCCCAGATGGGAAATTACATTTAGTCTATGCATGCATGCACCAACTTACACATGTTACAGATATTTTTAGGTTTATAGTTAATACTATGATTCCTTATACTGAATTTGCCCATCTTTCTTTCATTCACTGTGCTGAGAATAAAGAACATTTCAAGATTTATTTCATTTTTAACTATGTGATTGTGTGTCTCTTTGTGGGTGTGTGTACATGAATGCAGGTACTCACAGAGGCCAGAAATACCTCAAGAGCTGGAAGACAGTTGTGAATATCACTGCTGGGAACTGAACTTGGATCTTCTGTAAATTAAGTTTGTGTTCTTAACCACTGATCCATTTCTCCAGCCCTGAGAATGTGTAAATGGTCTCTAAAGCCCTTTTGTCACTATTTCTTTAAACTTTTGTCACACAGTGTTGACAACTGATCACTAAGATGTGAATTATGTGGCTGTATTTTTTAGTTGCTGTCACACATTGAATCCCCATTGTCTTTTTGCTTAATCCCTGAAGTGTTTGCTTAGAAAAAGGCAGCTTTGGGTGTAATGCAAAGGGAGCACTTACTGTCCTTTATTATTTTAGAGGCTACCCCTGTTTTGCAAGTTGTATTAGAATAACCCATTTTGAGGAAGATTTTGTCAGACCTGGAGGTGGAATGAGCCAGTCTGGGCTGCTTTCAATTGGTGAGTCAGTGGCTACTCAGCTCCATATCAGGAGTCTTCCTTTGTTGGATTAGGGGATACAACTTGCCCCACCACTCTTCTGAATCTGCAACCTAGATTCCAAACCAGACCGTCTTCTTATGTCTTAGAATCCTCAGATTGTTGGCTTTTCCATACCAGTATTAGAACTTCAAGATAGTGTTTAGTAAGGAGCAAGAAATCTTATTGTATTGTTTTGTTTGGACAAAGAATCTAAGCAATGATAGTGGACCCACTTTAATATTCTGATATGAACTTCTGTACCACTCACAACAAACATGATTTGAGTTATTTTATCTATTTCAAATCGGACCTGTCTTAAGGATGTTTTCTTGACCTATATAGCTATAGACAAACATGTCATCCTTCCCCTCACATATGAGGCCTTCCTATGTTAGCCAGGTTTTCCATTCTGTTATTAGTTTCATTTAAATGTATAATGAGTGTTCCCCATCCATTGGCCTTAAACAGGTTTCCACCATTATTAACACTTTCCCTTCTGTGTGGCCCCTCTCCTTTATTTCAATTAGATAATAATTCTAGTTAGTGGGATTTCTTTCAATATTTTCAGACTGGAAAAGCCAGGGTCAGGTTTTTTCTTCTTTTATTTTATTAATTTTTTTATATTAATTACAGTTTATTCATTTTGTATCCCAGCTGTAGGCCCCTCCTTCATTCCTCCAAATCCCACCCTCCTTCCCTCATCTCCTCCCATTCCCTGCTCCAAGTCCACTGATAGGGGAGGTTCTCCTCCCCTTCAATCTGACCCTAGCTTATCAGGTCTCATCAGGACTGGCTGTATTGTCCTCCTCTGTGGCCTGGCAAGGCTGCTCACCCCTTGGTAAAGAGTGACAGCCTGCAACTGAGTTCATGTCAGAAACATTCCCTGTTCCCCTTACTAGAGAACCCATTTAGATACTGTAGCCCATGGCAGCTCAGTATTCAAACCGGATCAGTTTTTTAAGAAGTATAGATGTGAAGTCTATTCTTTAAAGCAGTTCCTTGGTTTTTGTCAAAGCTGTGAGAATGCATACTAGTGAGAACTGAGGGTGGCTTCTTACAACTTCCTGAACAGAACACCAACAGCACAGGCTCTAAGAGCAACAATCAATAAATGGGACCTCATGAAACTGAAAAGTTTCTGTAAAGCAAAGGATACCGTCATCAAAACAAAACGACTGCCTACAGATTGGGAAAGAATATTCACTAACCCTTTATCTGACAGAGGACTAATATCCAGTATATACAAAGAACTAAAGAAGCTGAAAAGCAGCAAACCAAGTAATCCAATTAAAAAATGGGGAACAGAGCTAAACAGAGAATTCTCGACAGAGGAATATCGAATGGCAGAAAAACACTTAAAGAAATGCTCATCCTCATTAGCCATCAGGGAAATGCAAATCAAAACGACCCTGAGATATCACCTTACACCCATCAGAATGGCCAAGATGAAAAACTCAAGCGATAACACATGCTGGAGAGGTTGTGGAGAAAGGGGAACCCTCCTCCACTGCTGGTGGGAATGTAAACTGGTACAACCACTCTGGAAAGCTATCTGGCGCTTTCTAAGACAATTAGGAATAGTGCTTCCTCCAGACCCAGCTGTACCACTGCTAGGTATATACCCAAAGTTTGTTCAAGTACACAAAAAGGACACTTGCTCAACCATGTTTATAGCAGCTCTATTTGTAATAGCCAGAACCTGGAAACAACCCAGATGTCCATCAACGGTGGAATGGGTACAGAAATTGTAGTATTTTTATACAATGGAATACTACTCAGCAATCAAAAAGGAGGAAATCATGAAATTTGCAGGCAAATGGTGGGATCTAGAAAAGATCATTCTGAGTGAAATATCCCAGAAGGAGAAAGACAAACATGGGATATACTCACTTATATAGACCTATAAGATATGATAAACATAATGAAATCTATATACCTAAAAAAGATAATCAATTGAGCAGACATGGGGTAAGATGATCAATCCTCACTTAGAAAGACAGATGGGATGTTCATTGAACGTATGACAGGAGTCTACTGAGCGCACCTGAAAGACTCTAACTAGCAGTGTTTTCAAAGCAAAGACTCATGACCAAACCTTTGGCAGAGTACAGGGAATCATAAGAAAGAAGGGGAGTTAGTCTGATGGGGAAAGGATAGGAGCTCCACAAGGACCAAATATATCTGGGCACAGGGGCTTTTCTGAGACTGACATTCAACCAAGGACCATGTATGGATATAACCTAGAACCTCCACTCAGATGTAGCCTGTGGTAGCTCAGTAACCAATTGGTTTCCCAAAGTGAGGGGAACAGGGACTATTTCTAACAGGAACTCAATGACTGGCTCTTTGGTCTCCCCACCCTCGAAGGGAGGAGCAGTCCTGTTAGGCCACAGAGGAGGGCTTTGCAGCCAGTCCTGAAGATACCTGATAATACAGGATCAGATGAATGGGGAGGAGGTCCCCCCTATCAGTGGACTTGGAAAGGGGCACGGTGGAGATGAGGAAGGGAGGGAGGGACTGGGAGGGAATGAGGGATCGGGACATGGCTGGGATACAGAGTTAATAAAATGTAACTGATAAAATAAATAAATAAATAAATAAATAAATAAAAAAGAGGCATGGCTCAGTGCTTTGTTTGGAATTCAGTTGACATTCTGTTATTAAACTAATCTAAACTGTATTTTCCAATGAATGTCTCAAGGGAAGATTTCCAATTCACTTTGGCTACTTAAAAGAAGTTGTCAGACTAAATTAAGGCCCCTTTTCTTCCCCAAGCAGAAGATGTCTCTATATAACTCCTGGTGGCTTTTCTTGATGAACAGTATACCTGTGTTTATAGTCTGACTGGATCACAAGGGTAAAGGTGAAATGACATTCTGGGTAATAGCCACCTATCTAAAGGTATAACTGGTGTGTCCTGCATGTGAATGGCTACAATTCTTAGCACGGTAGATACTAACAAACATGGAGAATACAATTCCCATGGTGAGGATAATGTGCATTCAATTGTGCATTCACTGTTTAATCACCTCCTTGTGTCTCACACAGTATTTACTCATTATTAATTATTTTGCTAAGTGCTAGTGCCATAGTGAACAAGACCACAGATCCCTTGGGAAGCTTATGACCAAATCAGAAGGCAGCCTTTGCAAAGCGATGTGCTCAAGGGTGTGTCTTGCTATCCCACAGTCATGACAGACACATAGAATCTCATAATAATATAGAAAGAAGGTATGAAACTCACAAGTTGAGTAAAGAGAACACTGTGGAGTGGTAAGCACTAAGGAAACATCTGAGGGTGAGCATGGACGAAGCTGAAGAAATATAAAGCAGAGGATTCTGGTTAGGAAATAAGCCACAAGAAGTATGATTTGAGCATGGTTGAAGGTGTCTTTGTAGAAGTGGGCAAGAAAGGGCTGTTAGCATGCCGCAATTGTTGTCATCTTCGGAGTGACTTATTGTGTGTGACCTGATTTTCACACAGAAATCCCTGATATTGTTTAATTCCCATGGTTTAATATACAAAGCAAAGATAAGTATTATTACCTTAAAAGCCCACATAATTTATTTTTCTATACTCTTCCCCTACCTTTTTTTTCATTCATGCACTTATTTGTTCTCACTCTCTTCCTTCCGTCCATAATACCCCCCCTTTTTTTCCTTTTCATTTTCATAAGTACCTCCTAAGTGCTATAAACCATGTCAGTCAATGATGGGGATGGATAAAACTGAACCAGAACAATGACAAGAATATATCGTAATGCTTTTATGCATTTTAAAAATTTTTTAGCTTTATTATTTATTTGTAAGTTTTTTTTGCTTTTATACATTTTTTGTTATTTTAGCTTATAAAACATTATTGACTCAAGAAACAGATATTTAAATATTAGAAATTGTGAGTTAAAAAGCATGTTAAATAAAATTTTGGCTAAAATAAAAATTAGGAAAATGAGTTCTACTTAATAAATTCTAAATGAGGAAATCTGCAAAAAAATTGGTTCTTGAGTTGAGACATGAAGAGCTGAACCCGTACCTTCCCTCCCAGACATAGCTGTAGAGGAAACAGCAAAATTCTCAGTGATGAAGTGTAGAGCGAGGAGTAAAATCTGTAAGAAAATGTTGCCCATGAAGGGAGGCGGGATGCAATGCCTGCCAATGCCAACTGTGAGGTTTTCAGTTGCCACACCTTATGTTCCTAGCTCTACCACAAATGCCTTTGTAGTTCTTACTAGGTGGCTTGGACTGGGTCTAACTTGTAAAGATGCAAGTAGGTTTAGTCCAAGACCACAATTATTCTATCTGTATTTTAAAAGGCACACACTGACTACTATGCATAACATAGAATGCAGCACATGATGAGAGAGAATGGTGAGACTAATCAGGAGGCTGTGGTGACAACTGAGGTGAGGGACATCAGTGACCATCCTGCTATGGAGTGGTAGGGAATAGGAGAGAGTCCAAGTGGAAAGGGTGACTCAAAATGGAATCAGGAGACCTTTCAAATCAATATAAGTGGTGGAAAATGGTACAGTCTAGAAGGTTTAGGTGACAGTAGGGTTCCTGGCATGGTAGGATAGTTAGGATGCTCTTGGCTTACATAGGGGTAGGAGAGAGTGAAGAATTGTGTTTTGGCTGCTTCCTTGAAGAACTGCTCATATAAGGATTGATTTTTTTTTTCTCTCGCTGCTCAGTGACAGGCTCTGTAATGCTCTGGATCACATCATCCAAATGCCCTAGGCTAAGCTAACAACTTCACAATCAAAATTAAGTTCAATCCCTTTCCTCTCTAGCAAGACATGGTGACATGTAGTCTGGCTTTTCCCATTGAGCGAGTTTATGGGAGACTTAAGTTTAGACATAGTGTCCTCAGAAGAGGGAAGACAGAAAACTCAATCATTATCATGCTCTTGTGTAGTTAAGGCTAAAGAACCTGCCATGGGTAAGATTGGTTCTTCTCTAATAATTTATTACATTTTTCTGAAATTTCTAGAAAGATCCAAGCATCTGTTTAGCACACATTCATGTTATGAAGCTAAAGAAGCAAGTGAAAGGGGAATTTGGTTCTGTAAGTCTCGCCTGAAATCTGGGCCAGAGATATGTATTTGTAAGTTACATGGGCAGGGATGAAAACATAAGAGTGGAGACTAAAAAGGGGGCAACAGCCTAGAGCCTGGCTTCCAAGTTGCCATTTAGTTTGACAGGTGCAAAACAAGCTATACTGATGACATGATATTGGCTACTGATTGTATTTCAGAATAATCATCCATTTCTAGATCTCCTTTTCTAGGTGGCTCTCTGTACTAGGCCATGGACCATAAACTCAATGTATTCATAAATCAACAACACTGAATGAAAAATACATTCACATGAAGAGTGGGGAAGAGAGATCGGCTGATTCTTTTTTTTTTTTTTTTTCTTTCTTTCTTAGCCAGGAGAAGAAGCAAATGACCTCTTACCAAGTACAAAGCTACCAGAGTAGCTGCCAGTGAGCTCAGAGAGGGGCACTTGCAAATGAGGTCTACATATGCTCACAAGGTAAAGAGTCTCCTCAGCCCTCAATCCTGCCATCTTGTGGCAGTGTGTATGAGTGCAGCATCCACTGGATTATCCTGGTGAAGTGAGAAATCAGAAGGTACATTGGGGCAAGTGCAAAGAGACACCTCTGCACCCTCATGTCCCTTCAAAATGGGACATCTGGGTAGACCAGTTGACTTTCTGCTTGCGTCCATTATCTTCATTATCACCACATGTGCTCATTTGCTATCTTGAATCTGGCCCTCTTGGCTTTCCTAAGCTAGTCCTTGTCATACCATTGCTCAGGTCAACAGCTTCCCATTATTCAGGAGTGATGATAAATTGGGAACCTTAAAGTAATGAAACTGAAAACAATATCGTGCACCACGTTGATCCAAAGTATTTTAAATCCCTATAGGATCTACTTCTCTTTACCTACTATTTCTAGTCTTCGACATGCATCTACTTTCTCCCATCTAGTCATACCCACTTACTTTTTATGTCCTCAACAAAGCTAAGCACACTCTTGCCTCAGGGCCTTTATACTTGTTGTTTTTAATGTAATGAAAACATTGTCACATAATTTTTCTCTCTTTATTGTTTTACCCCTCCATAGCCTAATTACCTTCCTGACCTCTCTCAAATTCACAGCCTCTTCTTAAAACATTGTTGTTATGCACACATACACAATACAGTCTGCTGAGTACAGTCAATATTGCCTATGTGCATATGTTCCTAGGTATGGCAACTTGGTCTAGGTTAACCAAAGAGGGTGCTCATCCCTGGCGAAGACTAATTCATCCACTTTCAGCGATTGTAACTATCTATCGCTCTTCATCTCAGTGTGGAGTCCTTTGAAATTTCCCTCATTTATGCTGAATGTCAACTGACACTGAATTGTTCATGTCCTCTTCTGGCAACCATGTTGTTAAGATTTTATGGGTGTCACTTCCCTGCCTTAGCTAAGAGGTAAGCAGAGTTATTTGTCAATTGGCTCCTATAAACTTTTTGTTCTCTCTTCGGAGATGTTTCCTGAGGCTGTAGGCAGGGGTTGTGTTTTAGATGTATCTGTTGGGGCTAAGCACCCCACTGTTAGTTGTTCTTTTCATTTTGAGGAGGTTTGGCTTTCTGTAACAAGCTCCTTCAGCTGCAAAAAGCTTCTTGGATTAAGGGTGAGAGCCACACTTATTTGTAAGAATCAGGATTACTATTTAGGAAGCAGCCAGGACTTACACTATACTGTTTAGAAAAGTAGCAGTAGAAGGTTATCCTCTGAGACCAATGACTTTATTGGTTATGTATGCTAGGCAATGTTTCCCTCCCTTGACTGCTGATGGTTACTGCCAAGATAAAAGTGCCACTATTGCTCCTTTAGGGATATCACACCAAGCTGGTCACTGTTGTGGTTCATAAACATGGTAGCTGGATATATATATATAGCCTTTTCTCCCTTAGCTATAAACCTTCTGGTACTGAAAGCTAGCTCTCACAGGGAGAAATATTTCAGGTAATTTCTGGTTCAAATCTCCCAAGACCTAGTTCAAAGTGCATGACAGACCTATCCTCAACTTCTGGGAGACAATCAAGGGCAGTCCATATGGGTTTTAGAGTTTTTTGGAGTCCCCTGACCAACCAACTGCTCCAAAGGAGGAGGTGTTTGGATTTGTTGTTGTTGTTATTTATGTTTATGGTGTGTGTGTGTGTTTGCCTTGTGCTAGCATTTTTGTTAAATAATATATGGTGCATGAGGAGAATTTCCTCATCCCAAGTTCCCAGGTGGTATAACTGCATCTAATCTTTAATCTCTCTTTCTCTCCATTTATTCATGTATATACATATACACATGTATGCATCTAAATATACATCTGAATACCTGCAAATAGAAGTGTAGGTATTACATGTAATTATAGGTAAATATAAAAAAAGTATTCCGTGTATCTTTTCTTTCCACTTCAGTATTTATCCTTCCTTTCATTCTCTCTTTCTGTATTGTTCTCCATCCTTATTGCCTAAAATCCTCCTTCAGGTTGCTTGTGGATTTTTTCTGATTCTATTTTATTTTGCTGAATATGGCCTCATCAATGAGGAGGGTTTTTACAACAGTAGCTCCAAATGGTCTAATTTCTTTTGTTATCTTTGTGAATTATACACACTCACATTTATTGTTGTCTTTATTTTCTAAAACAGTAGGTATGAAATATATTTTTTATCTTTGCCCTCTAACTCACTATTTCCAAATCTGTCATTACCAACACTCACCTCTCTTCCTACTTCCTTCTGTTATTTATTTCTTAGATGGGTGGTCGCAATTTGTAGCTCATGGTGGCCTGGAACTCCATTGATAACCAAGGACAGCTTTAAACGTGTGGAAATCCTCCTGCCTCAGAGGAGGCTAGAACTTCAGTAATGAGTTATGATAATGGTGATAAATTTAATCTCTTTCAATCAACATACCTTCGAGATGAAATAAAAAATACAAAAAAAGTTGTTTGTGATCAATATTTATAAAATAAATGGAAGAATCTTTAAAATCGAAACATTTGTAAAATAAATAAAAGGAAGACTAGAGTGATTTCAATGGGTCTTTCTGTCCCCAGTGACTTCTGTACTTATGTCTGCCCACCTTATGTGTTTTAAATGCAAATGTTACCATATCATACCTTGCTTAAATGCCCTCAAAGATTTTCTTTTGCTCAGAAATTATGGCAGGATTGGGAAGGTCAAAAGAAACAGAACCAAAATAGTATGCTGATAGTATTTTGACAGAATGATCAGGCAGTAATAACACCTTACCATAACCTCTCTTCTCTTTGAGACCCTGAGGTAGGGACAGCCACACACAGAAAGATGAAACAAAGATGAAACATTACCCAAGGTGATGGCCTCAGATCTCAGTAGGAGACGTTGATCCCAGACCAATAATTGGGCTAAAACTCATGGAGAGTTCCATTATACCCAGTAAAAATTTTATTAAGACTGACTATGCCAACTCACTATTTTCTGTTACCACTTCAAACTGCCATTGCCAGCACCTTGCAACAAGATGTCTTTGATCTTCTGAGATGCAGGAAAATAGCAGCTGAGTAGGCACCCATCAATATCAAGAGAACACTGGGCCTGGAGGCATAATATATGACTACTGTCGGAAACTGACTCTGGGCTTATCACTGTCTCAGCTCTTACATCCATTTAGCATGCTCCAAATATGTCACCCTACTGTGCTTTACAATATCAGCTCTTTTCAAAATACACAGTAATGATGGCCTTGAGAAAATGTCCTCAATCCAGAATTCTGTCTTCATTGGAAAAGCTGAGCTTAGATATAGGAGGAGGCATGGTAAGAGGGAGTATCTCATCCTTCATTTCCTTTGATCCTCTTGGTTACTGAGTCAGGACTGGTTAGTGTCTCCATAAAATGATTTACATGGAAAGGTGGATATACTATCTTTAGCCTATAATTGGAGCATTAGGGAGGCTGAGCGTTGGAGGGTAGCCTGAACTACATCATAAAGTCCTGCCTTAAAAATAAAAGCCCAGAACCTGCGGAATGCTATGCCTTAAAGATGGAGCTGGTTTCCGCCTTCCACCTTCCCGATGGTGAGTGCTCTCTGTCATGAACAACTCCACATTTGGCTAAGGCCGAGGATCTGGCTTGCTTCCATGTATGTGGACCTATCTGCATTGCCCCCGTGGCACGCCTGGGTTGGCTACCCAGAGGCTATTTAAGCTGTGGGCTGGCTTTCCCCGGGGTCCGAGGATTGTTCAATGTTCCTGAATAAACTGCAAAAAAAAAAAGCCCAGAACCTGTGCCTTTTTTGCACAACTTTCTCTAAACCTTCACCTCCTGTACGCATCTGCCTGTGATCAGTAAGATGGGTCACTTTAATTATGAAACACATAATATTTTAATTCAAATGGCCCCAAGAAAACTATTCAAAAATTCACTACTCATTCAATTTAGCATCTTAAATTATCCAAACTAGGCTCTTTCATAATGTGGTACCAAGTGTATTTATTTGGGGGCAGGGGTGTGCTCTGTAGTATAAACAGACTAACAGTTTAAATAACTGAAATGTATTTTCCTACCAAGTTAGAAGCTAGAAGGAAGAGATCAAAGTATCAATAAAACCCATAAATCCTCTTTCTCTCACACATCTTTCTTCTTTTAATATCCATACATGGTCTTCTTATCCTATTTCTAGTTTCACCTTGTGAAGACATCAGCTAAATTAGATTAGAGTCTACCCCAAAGACCTTGTATAACATCAATTAAACTTTTAAGACCCATTTGAAACTACACTATCACATTGAGTTACAAGTGTCATATGTGTATTTTAGCAGGGTGGGGCTGTTGATTTTTCTCATAACACCAAGGAATTTCATGTGTCAGAATCACAATGCAATTAATGGCTATCAGCAGGACACATAAAAACAACAAACTTACTTCTTATTGATTTCCCACACTACCTTGAAACCCCTGAAACAAACACATCATGGTTGGAGAAAACAAAGCCAGCAAGAAATCAAACAAAGAAAAATGTCTCATCACACTTTCTTAACTTTAAGTAGTGAGATTTTACTCACATGAAGTTTGGCATCTATTTCCAGCAAATCCAGGAGGACATGCCACATAAAAATATTGTTTTCCTTCCTCAAAGTCTAGAATGTCTCAAACTTTTCTGCTTCTTCAATCAGAAGTTACTTAAAATATCATATGAATTTCCTTATTGCTTAAACAAAATAAAGATTTAATTTAGCTTACAGTTCCAAGGTGCAGTCTGTGTTTACGGAAAATCATCATGGCAGGAGCTACAGGCAGCTAGTCACAGACATTTATAGTTAAGGAAGGTGAGCTGAGGTAGTTGTCAGCTTTCTTTCTTTCTTTCTTTCTTTCTTTCTTTCTTTCTTTCTTTCTTTCTTTCTTTCTTTCTTTCTTTCTTTCTTTCTTTCTTTCTTTTTCTTTCTTCTTCATGTAACCTAGGAATCTATCCTATGGAGTAATGATACCCAGACTGAGAGTGAGTCTTTCCATTTCTATTAATAAAATTTAGGCAATGCCTTCAAGACATACCATTAAGCTTATGTGGGTGATTCTAGATCCTGTCATGCTGGTAATATTATCTCTCACTGAAGTTAAGCCTGTCTAATATAATTTATTCTGTTTCTCCTTTCCCTTGTCATTCTTTATTGCATCCTATTTTCAGAAACTCATTGTTTTTAAATAAGCAAAAATTTTCTGTTTTAAAGATTACAAGATTTTGTCTTGAGATGAAGACAACATCTTAAAATGGGCTACACTCTTCATTTTCATTTCTCACTCATACTTCCACATCTCCATATCTTTCCTTCTTATAACATATTCCAACATTTTGAGCTGCCTGTGTGCTCTTGTTTGTTAGGTTTCACTATCCCACTCTCCATGCTACTTACTGGTCCAGAAGCAAACACTGACAGATTTATTCTTTTAACTTTCTTAATTCTCTACACTTATTAGACGTTCCTAAAACTTTGAGGTTTTATGATAAGATTGTCTTTAGAATTCTTTTTTTCTTTATTTGGGGGGGGGGTTGACAGACCATTATTTTTCAATAATTTATTGAAAAAGAAACAAAAGCAGACTATATTACTATTTGCTGGCAATGCCAGCAGAGGGACCAGTTTACTCTCTTTCCCTATTTCTTTATATGTTTTTATACACACACGCAGAAACACACAGAGACATATATCCCGTGTGCATGTGCATGGGTGTGTGTGAGTGTGAATTCTTTATTCTTTTTAGTTAAGCACATATTGTTCCTACATTTGCATGTTTAGAGAATATAAGTTTAGAGAGTGTCTGTGCCAGTCTGGGCACATACCTGGACTTGTGGAATTACTTGTTTGTGGTTTCTCCACAGTACTCTAGGGCTTGTCTCAGAAAGGATTTCTATTGAAGAAACATGCAAAATGAAGTGTATCTAACAGGAAGCCCAAGCCACTATAAAGTCTGGTTCTGAGGTCAGGCTGATGAACAACTTTAAGCACAGAATAGCTACACTCATCCGCTTTTCATCACTCTCTTTACTTCACACAGGAATAGTGAATCCATTGAACGCGAGGCAACATTCTTTCTGTCAATATGCTTCTCCTTCATATGCAACTTATTACCTCTGTGCCAACTGCTTATTTCATCCCTATGAGCGAATAACTGACAAAACCACATAAGTACAGTCAGATTTATTTTTATCACGGGCTTTTGTTTGTTTGGATTGATTTGGTTTCTTCTTTTTTAAGACAAGGTTTCTCTGTGTAGCCTTGGATATCCTGGACTTGCATTGTAGACGAGGCTAGCCTTGAACTCACAGCGATCTAAGTGATGGGAATATAAGTGTGCACTACTGTGCCTGGCTTTTGCCCACAGTTTTAGTGCCTTCAGTTCTCAATATTGGCTCAAGTGACTCTGGACATGGGATGAGACAGAGCATCCCAGTGGTATGGGTGTGTAGAGAGCTCTTTATCTCAAAGCAGACAGAAAGAAAATGAGATAAAGGGAGTCAGGACAATATATGCCCTGAAAGACATGCCCAAATGTCTTGTATAGTTCTAGCAACTCTCAGTAGTCTATTTGTGTTTTTATTTCATCAGCAAATGAAGATGCTTATTCTGTTACTGCTCATGTGATCTAATTATTTCTGGAAATGTCTCACATATACCCAGAATGGTATCCTATGACACCACTATGACAGTCAGTGTCCTATGACAGCCACTAATATTGGTGATATCAATTTTATCAAATTGTGATGAAAGTTACACTCTCCACTGCTCCCTGTTTTCAAACCCATTCTTGGCACTGATTCCTTCATAGATTTGCTGAGTCTGTGTGGGAATTGACTTTTCTGATTTCCAAGGACAGGATGGATAAAGGTTGAAAGAAGGAATAAAGGACAGGCATACATGGATTACATGTTATATATCAAAGTCAACATATACACTGATTTCATGATCTGCATTACTATAACCAATTCTCAGGAAGTATGTGAATATGCTTCTAGATTTTAAATATGATCAAGCTGATAGTGAGGTTTTAAGCTTTTGTTCTATTGCCAGGAAAAAAGAAAACACAAGTAGAATTCAGATCTTTCTAAGACCAGAGCTGCTGGCTGTACTAACTCACTATCCCTCTCAGGAAACCTGTCCCTTCCATCCTACCAAAACCGCATTCTATTCCTTTTTCTACATAGTGGATCCATATTCTGAAGCATGAATTATGGCCAGTCAAAGACAATCTGCATACAGAACTTTGTGCAATTGTTTGGATTGAGGACAGAAGACTGAGGGATCAGTGCAGTCATCCGTGTCTGAGGGAGAGCTTTCTGAGTTGACCTGCTGAACACAAATATACAGATAAACTACACTACCTGCAGTGGACTTCTTACGTCGTCAAGTGAAGACAGGTGAATATTTGGGAATGTGCTAGGTTAAGCTTCTGACAGAGAACAAATTTACCTACTGTTCACACTTGCATGAATTTGCCCATGATTTCTAATTTTTACTTATGAGAGCATAATGATGAGCCATGGTCATGATGAGTCTTTTCTATTTCTCTCCATACACAGTCAGTAGCACTGTGGTGGAGAGTGTAGTTACCCTCCAGTACAAAGCCTGTTTTTTGTCTGTTTCTTCCCTCACCTTCAGTATTATATGTATATTATTTCCTCAGGGAAGCATCTGCTGACATTTCAATGAATGTCCCTCACAGTACAATATTTTTAGACTCTATACTTTCCATTTTGAAGTGATTATAATTCTGCCTCATTATTTGAGTGAGCAGTCATTCATCAGTAAGACTATTCCTGAGGGTGGTGTAGCTGGTTTATCTTCGTTCTGTTTCCACTGTGCCAAGCTTAGTTCTGGACACACAAAAGGAACACTTGCACAATGAGTGACAGATATACAAGTACAGGAAGAGTCAGCATTTAAGAAGTGTGTGCTCAATTGGAATTTGTCTTCAGCACATTTGTATGTAACACAGACATAAAGAGTGACATCTCTCATCATTATGCACCGAGCACCTTGCTCCAGCCTATGAGCCTCATGCATTGGTCTGATTCTGGTGTCTTTGAAGACAGTTACTGGAGTTCATTGAAAATGTTGTATTTGCCAATTCCACTTTACTTCCTCAGTCTAGAATTCAGAGGCAAGCAGCATGCCTTTAATTTACCCAACTTATCCAGACTGTATTCAATAGAATAATCAACTCTCAGCATGTTCCACACTTGTTGCTTGTCAAAGCCTCTTACTGTCAAGAGATGTAAGTAATTGGTATGGTCTACTGGGCAACACATGGACTGAGAGTTTTAGGATTTTAATTTTGCTCTTCCTTGAAGAACACTCTATCCAGGCCAGCTGTAGTGACCTTTCAGCTTTCGTGTCTGTAGTGACAAGAAAGACTGTGACTGGCTGAGTGGCTGCTAAGTGTTTAAGAGAAACACAAACCTGGCATTAAAAGGAAATGGAAGAAATTAAAAACCCACTACTTTTCTTTAGAGGATAGAAATGGAAAGTATATTATGATTTTGAAAACAGTCTATACATGTATGGAAATGTTTATTTCCCACATTCAGTATTTTCATTTTCAACTCCACCAAATATGTGCTGTGCTTTCTCTGCTGCCCTGGGACCCTCTTTGGAATAGCCTTTTCTGGAGCTTCCACACATACTCTCCCCTTCCCAGCATTCTGGACTAATTTGACCTTTTCACCAGACACTTGATGGTTGTTTTATTGCATACATTTCCTAGCATCTATGGACTTCTGAAATGTTCCTCCTTAATCCATTCCTCTTCTAAGAGAGCAGAAAATCTGGGTATCTAACCAGCAAATATAGTATATTCTTAAGGGAGATGAAGGAAAGAAGAATGTTGAATATATACTGTGGGTTTTGCTAGGGCCATATTAAGTTGTCTTGAGAATTTGGTTTCTTCTAATTCTCTGGCGTATTGTATATTTAGGATTTTTTTCCCTTTATTCTTTTGGATCTCTCTGTTCTCATATAAAATGTGGAACAGAGGAAGATGTGGATAGAAATAGACCACACTATGTCAGAATCTTTAACTCCTCTGTCCTTTATTCAATTGGAAACAATCCTGGGGATTTGTTTCTTTATTTTGATCTTCTTTTGATGTCATTTTCAAAACCAGAGGTTATAAAAAGGCACCCACTCATGAAGAAAGTAAAGGTTTAAAGGTAAATTTAAACATACACATTTAGGTATGGCTTTCATAGCAATCCTAGTTAGAATTAAGTTATAAGATATTGAATGCTCACACTTTTTTATATACTTCCTGGGGACAGGAGGTGAAGCATCAGTAATGATGAGAGGGCTTAGAGGCACAGCTTCTAGTCCCTGGAAAATCCTAGAATGAAATCATAGAAGAGAACAGATAGTCTTGGTTAAACCCAGTGTTTTACAAAACAAAACAAAACAAGAAATTGATATGGGAAAGGGTCTTGTTGGTGGAAATATAATAAAGGGAATGGAAAGTGAGAAAAGAGGTTGTGCAAATAGTAATGAGGATGCACTCTATATGTATAAAATTGTCCAAAAAGCAAATTTAATAAAAGAAAGGAAAAAAAAATCAGAGAACGTAAACTTTGGAGCTAAGAGATCTGGACCAATTCCCACAGCAGCAGGATACCGCCCAATCTTTTCAAGTTAAAAACTTTCCCTGATGCTGCTCTCTCATGGTCTTCCTAAAGAAGCAGCATGGGAGCACCATCACATTTTCAAAATGTTCCTGACCATGGTCCTGTCTTTATGACACATACTCAGGGTGACAAAATAGACCCCTGCCTGCTTTTGAAACTATTACACATGTGTTCCCAGACCATAAAACAGGACATGACATAAGTGGATCTGCCATTTTTCCCCCAAGCATAATCTGAAACGGAGTGTTCTCAGTAGTGTGCTCCTAAACTGAGCACTCTCAGAGATGCACCCACTCATTTCTAAACACTTTTCGATACGCACATGTATAGGTTCCCTCAGGCAAACCCCATGTATCTTTGTTCATAGACAGCATTTCTTTAATTATAATCTCTTACCTCTTTCCTTAGGTAAAGCCTTTCACCATTTTTTTTGAAGTACTTTGAATGGCTTTCCATTTCCCGCAATGCAAAACCATCACCTCTATTCATAGATGACAGAATCAGACACTTACTATCCCCAAGACAGACCTATATTCTCTCCTTTTTTAACTAAATTTTTATTTTTTTAAATATTAGTTACAGTTTATTAACTTTGTATCCCAGCTGTAGCCCACTCCCTCATTCCTTCCCAATCCCACCCTCCTTACCTCATCTCCTCCTTGTCCCTTTCCAAGTCCACTGATAGGGGAGGTCTTCCTCCCCTTCCATCTGACCCTTTTTTATTTATTAATCTTTATTATCTTAGATGATTCTCCAGATTCTTAAGGAAACTGTAATGGTCAGTTCCTTTGTTTTTCTGTAGTCATTGTAAGGGTTCCACAAACATTGAATCAGAGCGAAATTCTGGCGTCAGCATTTTTGCCAAACTGATCCATACATGATGTTATTTTGTGGTTGCTTCTATTTAAAGTTACCACTGTTGATTAATTAACAGGGAATTCATGGCCAACAGCTCCACTGATGCCATAAGATAAGGTCACTTAACATTCACACTTCTTTTTTTCCTCTTTTTAATTTCTTAATTAATTACACTTTATTTACTTTGTATCCCAGCTGTAGCCCCCTCCTTCATTCTCTCCCAGTCCTACCCTCCCTCATCTCCTACTATGCCCCTCTCCAAGTCCACTGATAGGGGAGGTCCTCCTCCCTTTCCCTCTGACCCTAGCCTATTAGGCCTCATCAGGACTGGATGCATTGACTTCCTCTGTGGCGTAGTTTGGCTGCTCCACCCTCAGGGGGAGGTGAGCAAAGAGCCAGCCACTTAGTTCATGTTAGAGATAGTCCCTGCTCCTATTAACCATTAATTTACATGAACATTTCTATTTCTCTCTTCCCTAATTTTCTTCTATCCCTGCTATTTAATACTGGAGAAATATGAAACCAGGATGAATAACTTAGGATGGAATTCGCGGACTAGGGGAGGGGCATAGAGGAAGAAGAGAGAGGGAGGGTGGGATTGGGAGGAGACAATGGAGGGTCCCACAGCCAGGATACAAATTGAATAAATTGTAATAAATGATAATTTACAAAAGGAAAGTAAAAGAATTGTGTGGAATAAGCTAAAGGGAGACAGTCATGAATATATGATGCAAAGACAAAAACAAATTCTCTGGAAAAAGCTGGCTACTTAGACTCACCAGCATTGGGAAGATTTCAGTTCTGGTAAGAGACTCTGACCTATATATTATATTAGATCGAAGGAGACTCGGAAGTTATCCAATATCAATTTTTGTGTATGTGCACTTGCACACAAATGTATGATTATCTAAAGAGCCATTAGCATTTAATAATTAATGGGAAGAGAGCCAACTTTCTTTGCTGATGCCATCCTGTAGGTCCAAAACTCTCCAGGGCAGGCCACCATCTTAAAAGTAATTTAAGAAGTGTGAAATAGTACGATCTGGAGAGGACAGGAAACCCACAATCAGAGCAACAGAACCAGAAAATTTGAACACAGGGATCTTCCCAGAGACTCATACTCCAACCAAGTACCAGGTATGGAGATAACCTAGAACCCCTGCACAGATGTAGCCCATGGCAGTTTAGTGTCCAAGTGGGTTCCATAGTAAGGGGAAGAGGGACTGCTTCCTATATAATCTGATTGGCCTGCTCTTTGATCACCTCCCCCTGAGGGGGGAGCAGCCTTATCAGACCACAGAAGATGACAATGCAGCCACTCCTGATGGGATCCGATAGACTAAGATCAGAAGGAAGGAGAGGAGGACCTCCCCTATCAGTGGACTTGGAGTGTCCTGCGTGAAGAAGGGAGAGAGAGGGTGGGACCTGAAGGGGAGGAGGGAGGGACTTATGGGGGATACAAAGTGAATAAAATGTAATTAATAAAATAAAATTTAAAAAAGTAATTGGGCAACACAAAATGGATTCAACTGAGGAAAATAATGAAGAAAGAAAATGCAGTGTTAAGTGGAGAGGGGGTTAAGAGTAGAGAGGGTAGATTTGAGAGGAGTTGAGAAAAGGCTGAATATAATCAAAGTATTCCTGTGATGGTTTGAATCGAAATGGTTCCCATAGGATCATATGAATGAATAATTGGACCTTGATGGAACTATTTGGGAAAGATTAGAGGATATAGTCTTTTCAAGGAGGTATGTTACTGGGAATAGGCTTTTAAGTTTTGAAAGACTCCTATGATTCACAGTGATCTTTCTTTCTCTCTGGCCCATGGTTATCAATCAAGAAGAGTGATTTCAGCTGTTTCTTTGCTCCATCATCGACCCAATTCTCTGAAACTGTAAAATTAAATTAAACTAAATTAAAACTAAATTAAATTCTTTCTCTTTTAAGTTGCCTTCATCGTGGAGTTTTGTCACAGACATAGATAAATAACTAAGACAACACTGTATGAAATTCTCAAGAACTAATAAACATTATTAAAGATGATGTGTGCCCAAATACACACACATGCAAAAGAATATCCAGGGGCTAAACCTAGTTATTTCTACAAAACAAAGGTGATTAAAGGAGAAAACAAGAAATTAACTGAACTTATGTTTTTGGAAATGAAACAACACAAACACTAGTGTTCTCTTTTTTTGCCTTTTTGTTTATTTTGAGGCTCCATGTTGCTATATAGTACTGGCTTATCTTGAATTTACAGAAAAGCCACCCTGTTATCACTGCCTCCTAATGGTTGGGATTACAAATATGTTCTACCTCTTCTAGCTCAGTGTTCTATGTCTTATTTTTTTTTTCAAGCAACGGAACAGTAATTGTAGCCATTAAATTTAATCTATTATTAAAAAAATCATTTCATTGCTCATTCATAGGCTACAAACACTGCTTTAGATTGTAAAACGAGCTATCAGGCATGAGGATTTAAAGCTCATGGCATAGATGCCACTATAGCAGCTAGTTTTATGTCAAGTTGATTCGAAAGCTAGAGCCATTAGAGAAGAGGAAGCTTCAATCCAGGAAATGTCTCCATAAGATTTGGCTATAAGGCAATTTCTTAATTTATCATCAGTAGGGGAGGACTCATTCAATTGTGGAGGGTATCATTCCTAGGCAGAGGTTAATATCTTTTCATTGCAGAATCCCATGATCTTAGGCTCAGATGGTGCTTATTAGAATCACAAATACAAAATGTCTTAGAATGTGAGATTAGAGCCTCTTAAGACTAATCATCCTAAGAGCTTAGAAAAGTAGTAAGATTTCGTGAATCTTCAAATAGCCAAAATCCAAAATTTAGAATTGTGGTTTTTAAGAGAAATATTTAAAGATTTTTGTACCTTATAACATTGAATATGTTGTGATTATAGAATTCTTAAATGTCAGAATCCTGTCATGTTAGAATTTGGGAATAATATAGTTTTGAGTCACACTATTGATATTTTATTTTCCTCTTCATATTCTCTTCAGGGCAAAAATAATTTTGTTCATGGACTGGTAGGATTAACCATATTAAAAATGGCTATCTTACTAAAAGTAATCTACAAATTCAGTGTAATTCCAATCAAAATTCCAACACAAGTTTTTACAAACCTAGAAGGAACAATGCTCAACTTCATACTGAAAAACAAAAACCCAAGGTACCTAAAACCATTCTGTACAATAAAAGAACTTCTGGATTCCCTGCACTCTGTCTAAAGTTTGGCTGTGAGTCTCAGCCTCTGCTTTGATACCTCGATCAGTAAAATCTTTCAGAGGCCATCTATGGTAGGCTCCTGGCCTGTTCCCTGTCTTCTGCTTCTGATGTTTATCACGTTTGCTCTTCTGAATGAGGTTTGAGCATCTTCTCCAGTGTCTTCCTTATTGTTTAGCTTCCTTAGAAATATGATTTTATTATGTTTATCCTAAATTATATGGCTAATATCCACTTATTAATGAGTATATACCATGTGTGTCTTTCTGCTTCTGAGTTACCTCACTTGAGATGATCTTTTCTAGTTCCCACCATTTGCCTGCAAATTTCATGATTTCCTTTATGAAAGAAGGGAGTGATAGAAAGACCTGGAGGGACCCAGAGCTCCAAAAGGAGACCAACAGAACCAATAACAAAGCAAAGCAAAACAAAACAAAAAAAACTGAGCCTTGGGGGCCCTGCAGAGACTGATACTCCAACCAAGGACATTGCATGGAAAGGACCTAAAACTCTGGCTCAGATATAGCCCATAGACTTTGTATCCAAGTGGGTTCCCTAGTAAGAGGAGCAGGGGCTTTCTATGATGTGAACTTAGTGAAAGGCTCTCTGATCACCTTCCCCTGGCCGGGGGTGCAGCCTTGTCAGGTCACAGAGGAAGACAAAAAAATCAGTCCTAATGAGACCTGATAGACTAGGGTCAAATAGATGGAGAGGAGGACATCTCCTATCAGTGGAGTGGGGCGGCAAAGGGGGAGAAAAGGGAGGTAGGGTGGGATTGGAAGGAGACAAGAGAGGGGCCACAGCAGGGATACAAATTGAATAAATTATAATAAATGATAATAATAAAAAAATAAAAACAATCTGCTGGGGTGTCCAGGGCTACAGCTGCCAGAAGGAGTAAAATGGACAAAAGAAAGGGTTAAAGCCATGCTGAGTTAACTAAGCCTGAAAGAAAATCAGCACATGTTAAAGAGCGGGGCTTTAAAGAGAGAGTAAGGATGTCCAAAGTACCAAAAAGGTCTACTTTAATTCTGGTTTGCATAAAAAAAAAAAAAAAGGAAAAAAAAAGCAGAAAAAGAGGGAAAGGTGCTGGACAGACCCAGAAAAAAACCTCATGACAACTTAGAGAGACTGAACTGTTGACATGAATTCTGAGAAGGAAAATGTTATTCAAGGAATAATTAATGATTCCTCCTACTTCTTTAACATAATTTAAAGTGACCCTGTCTTGACTTGATAGGGGTGGTTTGTCCTTCTTGAGAATTGCTTTTACCCATTGGTCCTGGAATATTAGATCTTGATACAGTCTAAAGATTTCTTTCTCTACCTGAGAAGGAAGTAGTGTTTTGGGTTGTTTTGTTTTTGTTCTGATGGACTTTTACTGCTGCTGTATCACTAGGAAGTTGTCTTGAAGTCTTATCTCTCTGATAAGGCTGACATTAGTCATTAATTTGCAAGTTATTGAGCTTTTAAGTTTTACCAAAAAGAAGAGAGTAATGATATCTCAGATTTCTACATCCTTAGAAATCTAAGAAAACAGCAGTTCTATTGGTACCATGTTTTTCTCAGTTCTTCTTAATTCTTTTTTGTTCCTTTCCCTGTATATTTGCATTTGTTGGATTGTGTTTTTAAAACACATGTACTTATCTGCCTTATCATTTAGAAGGTCTGATTCTATCTTTAGCAATGTTTTGCTAGCTTTTTAAACATAGCTAAATAAATATACTTTAGTTACAAAAAATAAAAATAAAAACAATTAAAAAAAAGTAATTCAGGGGCATCACATCCCTGATTTTAAGCTGTACTACAGAGCAATAACAATAAAAACCTCATGGTATTGGCATAAAAGCAAACAGGTTGATGAATGGGATCTACGTGGAGACCAAGAAGTAAACCCACATAGCTATAGATACTTAAATTTTGACAAAGAATCCAAAACTATACAATGAGAAAGAAAGAAAGAAAGAAAGAAAGAAAGAAAGAAAGAAAGAAAGAAAGAAAGAAAGAAAGAAAGAAAGGAAGAAAGAAAGCATCTTCAACAAATGGTGTTGGTCTAACTATATGACTGCACGTAGAAGTTGGAAATAGATCCATATCTATCACCCTGCACAAAACTCAAGTCCAAGTAAATCAAAGACCTCAACAGAAAATCAGAAACACTAAATCTGATAGAACAGAAAGTAGGAATAACTTTGGACTTATTGGCATAGCATACACTTCCTGAACACTATACTAATAGCTCAGGCACTAAAATCAATAATTAATAAATATGACCTCATGTAACTGAAAATCTCTATAATGCAAAGGACACTGTCAAATGGACACAATGGCAGCCTACAGAATGGAAAAAGATCTTCAACAAACCTACATCTGACAGAGGGATGATATCCAAAGTATAGAAATAGCTCAATAAACTAGACACCAACCAACCAAATAACCCACTTTAAAAAATGAGGTACACATCATCTCCCTCTGGGGGGAGCAGCCTTACCAGGCCATAGTAGAGGACAATACAGCCACTTTTGATGTGAACTGACAGACTAAGATCAGAAAGGAGAGGAGAACCTCCCCTATTAGTGGACTTGGGGAGTGGCATGCAAGCAGAGGGAGGAGGGAGGGTGGGATTGGGAGGGGAGGAGGGAGGGGCTTATGGGGGGATACAGAATGAATAAAGTGTAATTGATGAAAAATTTTAAAAAAAGCTAAAAAAAAATGAGGTACACAACTAAATAGAAAATTCTCAACAGAGAAAGAGAGGAATATCTAAAGTCTGAGAAACACTTAAAAAATGCTCAGCATCCTTAGTCATGAAGGAAATTCAAATCAAAATGACTCTGAGATTCTATTTAACTCCCATCAGAATGGCCAAGATAAAAATGTCAAGTGACAGCACATGCTGGCAAGATGTGGGTCAAGGGGAATACTCCTTCATTGCTCGTGGGAATGCCAACTTGTACAACCACTTCGGAAATCAATCTGGCGTTTTCTCAATAATTTGGGAATATTTCTTCCTTGAGACCCAGCTATACCATACCTGTGTACACAGACAAAAGATACTCCACCATACCACAAGGAAACTTGCTCAGTTAGGTTCATAGCAACTTTATTCATGAAACTGGAGAGGCAGAAACTGGAAACCTAGATGTTTCTCAGCTGAAGAATGGATAAAGAACATATGGTACATTTCCATAAAGGAGTATTATTCAGCTATTAAAACTATGATATCATGCAATTTGCCGGTAAATGAATGGAACTAGAAAAGGTAATTCCCAGGGAGGTAATCCAGGCCTAGAAAGACAAACAGTATAAACTCACTTATAAGTGGATATTAGCCATAAAGTAAAGGATATCTATGCTACAATCCACAGAAACAAAGAAACTAAGCAACAAGGAGGGTCCAAGGGGAAACAGAATAAAGAAGAGGGATGGATAAAGTGTGGGAACTGGGTAAGTTTAAGGAGAGCAGGAGTGATCAAGTTGGGGGAGGATGAAGAGAGAGTTAATATTGGAATCAGTGTGGGTGGGGGGGCATCTCAGAGATGAGCTAGAAATCTAGGACAATGGAAACCCCAAGAATCTGTGAGGATGACCCTAGATAAGACTGCTAGCAGTGAGGATATGGAGCCTGAAATAACCAGAAAAGGCTTCTAATGGAGGGACTAGGACACCAAAACAGCCACAAAACCTTAGACCCATGATTTTTCCTTCCAACAAGATATGCAGGGGTAAAAATGGAGCAGAAATTGAGGGAATGGCCATTGACTGGCCCAGCTTGAGAGCCATGCCATGAGGCAGAGCTTATCCCCCTACACTATTAAAACTATATTTGCAGACCGGTGCCTAGCATAACTGTCACCTGAGAGGCTTTACCAAGCAAATGATGGAAACAGATGCAGAGACCCACAGCCAAACAGTAGGAGAAGCTTGGAGAGTTTCATGGAAAAGGGGAACGTAGGATTGAAGGAGCCAGAGAAGTCAAGGACACCATAAGAAAACACAGAGAATTAACTAACCTGGGCCCATAAGCCCCCTCAGAGTCTGAACAACTAATCAGAAAGCATGCACAGAATGGACCTAGGCCCTTGGTGCATATGTAACAGTAACACAGCTTGGTCTTCCTATGGGACCCCGAACAGCAGGAGCAGGCGCTGTAGCTGACTCTGTTGCCTGCCTTATCCCTTTCTCTTAACTGGAGTGCCTTGGCCCCGTAGCAGACCCTTAGTCCTACTGCAACTTGATACGCCAAGGCAGATTAATATCCATGGGAGGCTTCCCCTTTTCTGAGCCTCTTCTGAGGAGAAAGGGAAGAGGACCTGAGAACGGCATGGCGGCAGGTGAAATGAGAGGAAGAGACTGGGTAGAGAGGAGGGAGGGGAAGCTGTGTTAAATATGTAAAATAAATAAATTAATAAAAAACAAACGATTAAAAATCCATTCTTTTATTAATTTAATCCCATTTTCTCTTGGTCATATAAATAATATTTTTATCATAATTTATGCATTTAATACTAAGGCTATATAGTTTAAAAGTTATTTTCTGGAATCAGACTTTCTAGGTCTGAATTAAATATCCATAATACAGTTCTTTGACTTTCAATGGTAACTACAACAAGAAATTCTCCTCTTATTCATCTTTTTGGCCTCGGTTTCCTCAAAGAATATATGGGCTATTCACTGCTATATATATAATTTTTTTCCCAATCATTAGTGTATTAATTCAAAGTCCATTTAACATACCTCATAGTCCTGTAGGACTGAAATTTGAGCAATACTTTTCTAGATTTTTTTCTACATGAATTGTTATTATTATTATTAATTACAATTTATTCACCTTGTATCCTGGACATAGCCCCATCTCTTGTCCCTTCTTTCCTCCCAATCCAAACTTCCCTCTCTCTTCTCCCCCTTATGCCCCTCCCATAGTCCCCTGATAGGAGAGCAACATGATTTTAATGAATGCCACTTTGTGGTATTCAGCTGACTTGAGGATGCAAGAAGATTTGTTCACATATCTGTCTCCTTGGAAGGGATGACTGGGAGGCCCAATTCAGATGGAGTTTCTGACAAGGAAATAGATGACTTCTGCATTATCGGGGTCTCAGAGGTTTATGTGTCCTTTGAAACTCTAAGAGTGACATTTCTAGCAATCAAAATAGAGGCTGCCAAAGGGCCTGTTCTGTCTCTTTTTAGCTTTTTTTGTGTGTTAAAAATATCTGCTATAAAAAAAATTAGGAGACAATTTATTTTGCTTTTTGAATTTAGAGCTGTGACTCCATCTTCTAGAGAAGGTGCTGTAGATATGCAGCACTTGGCAGACAAGAAGCAGAGAAGGGAACAACGGAAGGAGCCAGAGACATCTTCAGTGAACGTTTCCCTGCAGCTAGCTCCCACTCCTTACAGGTTCCAAACTTTCTAAAGTATTACCATGAGCATTTGGGGAGTATTTCATATTCAAATTATACTGATGACCCAGCCTTTACTTTTCAACTTTTCCTGTTGCTCTCTATAGCCCGAAAGGATCATAAACTCAAGGGAATGGTTCCCACATTAACAAGACATACGTACGAATTCACTTAAAAACTCTTCTATCTATGAAATGAGATAATAAGGTCTCCTACCTTACCAAGTTGTTGAGTCTATAAAATGTTAGATTATAAAATGCTTACAACACAGCTTAGCACATAACGGCTAGATACGAACTGTTTTAATGACACATGCACCTTAATCCATAGGAACATCTATGCTTGCAAAATCACTTTACAAAAAATATTTCTCCCATTTCCAGTAAGTACAGTGGAAATACTAGGAGCCAGGCTAGAGACCAGTAGTTTTGAAGACCCTGAGTTAAATTAGGCATGTCTCATACGACAGAAGTGCTGTGACTTAAAATAATACCCATGAGAGTTTGAAAGGGCTGCTTCTGCAAATGGTCAAGGCAGAAGTGCATCCCTGGATTTATTCATAGCTATATTGGAGGTGACAGTGTGTGTTCCCGTTATGTAGCTACTGTGCTGGTCACACACACCAAATACACTTAGGAGGGGAAATAATAAATCATTAGAACAGTGAGCTTCTCTTGCACAGAACCATGAGGGGGGAGGATTCCCCCAAGCAATTCAAACTCAATTACCCTGCTCACAGGGTGTTTGAAATGGAAACAAATGAAGATAGCAGGTGTAGAAGCAGGCAGCATTCATCAGTGCAGCTGGAGACACTGTGTCTTGGGCCACTGGGTAGATTTGGTTAATTGAAAACAGGAATAAAAATAATGTAAGTAACTCCTCGTCTTTGTAGAGCACGTCAGAGTCAGAAAAATGAAATCATTTCTGTGTACCGTCTCCTTGCACTGTCCTATGAAGCACAGCTGGTTACTTTGCTAACCAGGTGGCATTTGGGTAGCTCAATGGCTTTGTTCACTGTTAGGGACTCTACATTGTCAAGAGCAGAGTCAGCGCTTTAGATCCTGGACCAAGCTAATGGGGTGCCTCTTGTACAGTAGGTTCTGACTTCTGAAACAAGTCAATGTACTATGGCAGTTTTGTTGTACCTTGGTAGCCAATGTAGTTTAGTACTCAAATTCCTGAAAATGGCTCTGAGAATAAGAGTACTGTAGCAGGGGTGGTTTAAATAATTACCCTTTATTTTCTTACAATTCTGAAGGTGATATGTTTGCGAATAAAGTTTCAGCCTGTTGTTTTTTTCTGAGCCTTATCTCATTGGGTTCTGTTTCTTGGTGTCTTCACATGATTATCTGTCAATGCTTGCTGGTATCACAAAATTGCCCACTTTTAGTTTGTATGATAGCTTGTTGCATTAAGTCTTACTTTCAAAATAATAACCAATTAAAAAAAGTTCCCTCGATGACACTGACATTCTGCCATACTGGGATTAAGTGTTTAACATACTGGTTTTGTGAGGAGCACACTTCTACCTATAATAGAAATTTCCTGAGTACACTCATTTCTTATGCCTATGTCACAGGCCATATTTGTTTATATATTAAGTATTAGTTTTAAAGTGTTCCAAAATCTGTATCAGGACTTAGAGTACAACAGAGTGTAACTAGGTGGCAAGCATAAGTCTAACTGTGTATGAAGGGCAAACAGCCCTCTTATTATCTGTTCTAACACATCCTGTGGTATCTACACACCCAAATATTAGGAAGTGTGGCCTTGCTGAAGGAGTAGTGCCACCTGAGGTGGTCTTAAGATTTCAAAAGGCTTTTGGCATCTCTAGTGTGGCCTCTGCTTCATGCATCCCTCCATGATGGTGGTGAATTCATAATCCACCGAAATTGTAAGCCTCAAATAAACCCTTCCTTTTATAAGTTGCTTTGGTCACAGTGTTTTAAGATGACACCAACAGAAAAGTATCTAAATCAGTTACTAAAAGAAAAAAATTACTTACTAAGAGGAAAAATTTATTTATCCCATGGTTCCAGGAACTAGGAGTCTGATAGCTAATATAGTATATTAGTAATAGCTAATATACTATATTATATAGTATATGGCTAATACTGTATTAGTATATATATTATATATATGGCACACACACGTATACATACATGCATATATATATGACAAGGGCTTTCTTTGTCATAATGTTTGAAAAACTTCAAGTTCAAATGAGCATATGCAGAGAACCACTTGTGCCTTACAAATCTTTTTAAGTCACCCACTAACCTATGATGAATGACATCAGATCTTAAACACCCACCTCACACCATGCCTAGAATGACAATCAAATTTCAACATATCTTTCAGAGTACATACTCTTCAAACTCTAAGCAAGAGGCTACAACTAAAACTGATATATTATTTGAAATTCTTATACAAAATATGCCAGTTGCAGACCTCTCTTAGATCAAGTAAACAGATCTAAAGCCTTTGAAAGAATGTGGCAGCTGACAGTTAAAACACAGGCTGGGATAAAAGAAAGAACATTTCTCAAACAAAAAAACCTCATGAGGGAAACTGTTCTTGCAGATGGGAAGAGCACAAAAAGGAACAGAGAAATTGGTCATTGAATCTATGTGCAAAAATGCAAGGCTGACAAGTAAAAAGGAGTAAACTGAGATTCTTATAGTTGAGAAATTTAGAATATGAATTCACAGTCAGTTCAGTGGTCCTTTAACTCTTAGTCATTTGCAATAATTGCATGATGGCATGCCACTTGGTAGTGTAACTGAACGTTTCAACACTGCATTAATGAGGTTGTTTCCGAAAATCTGTGACCACTTTTCAATCATTCCAGTCAAGTGCTGTTCATTCCCTGCCTTGGCGATGACATAGGAGTCATCAGGAGTACCTGAAGTTCTGTTCTACAGTCTAATAGAGTTAGTTTGGTTTCTAAACACCCTGTTAGTAAGTTTTAAATATTAAGAAGTTCCTTTTCACCTAAACAAGCCATTCTCATTGATTCTCTTTTGCTATACATATCCATTTGTTAATTCAGCAAGCATATACAGAAGGTAAGTCTCTGGGCTTTGTCACGCAAGTGTCCTTTGTGCTTTAGGAGGGAAAGGTGTAAAGGGAAAAACCTCAGCTAATTCAGATTCATTATTAAGGGTCTGTGAAGATGTGTCTCTTTCTTTGGGCAGCAGAATAATGAAATGTTTTACATAAGAAGACAAACATGGGCAGGTAGTTTTACCTTAAGATCATAACCACAAAACTGATTTGAGATTGGTTGCATTGACGTTCTATATTCCTTGTGATATAGGAAATGTGGAGACTACTTTGAAAACCTATTTCATGACATCGATAAAACAACTAATGTTTCAATGTTTTGTGTTTTTCTGATTACACAGAATGAAGACAGTGCTAGGATACATTGGTTTGTGTGAAGCAGTAATTGTGTTGGATATACTGCTTATTTGGTATATGTTCCATCTCTTAGATACATTATTTCTCCAAACACTCTAATTTGTTGTGAAAGACTAATTGTTTTTCTACTCTACCCTGCATTTTGGCGTTTAAATAAAGTGGTTAGTTTGTGACTGGGCATGTGCTGTGGGATGTTGTGGCTCTGCCTGGTTAATCTCTAGTCAACCACATGAAGAGAGCCTAATGTGGCACCAGAGAAATGGGATTTAGATTCCTACATTTTGTAGTTAATCAGAGTTACTTTTGTGTCTTACTAGCTCTTTCATTTTTGAGTTACAGCCTCTTAGAATAAAATTTTCATACCTTTAAAGTTGAAATGGTAACATATCACCTAAAGGAATTTTGTAAACTTTAAACAAATTGTGGTAAGTTGTAGTTTTAGCTATGTTTGTGAGAGATGCTTTGTAGATATTTTTATCCTTTGTTGGCCTCTATTTCTTATTTTTATGTCCACTGAAGACTGTAGATATTTATCCCTGCAGGCTTCGGGCTATAATCACAAACCATACATGGCAAAGTGCATCTTCATGTGCTCAGGTTCAACTTAAAATAGTCAGATTTTCTTAATGATAATATACTGCATTTACAGTAAAAACAAACAAAAAAAAAACCCCACCCTTGTTGTTTTGTTCCTTATCATTGGAACTGACTAATTTAATCAATCATTTGGTGTGTAGTGTGCCATAAAAACAACATAATGTAAACCTCCATGCATCCAAAACTAGTTACAAAACAAAAATGCCAATCACTAATATCAACAATAAATAAATAAATTAAAAAAATCTTCTAATCAATACTCACAACTCAAAGATTATGACCAATAATTGACTATATTGATACCATGAGATGCTACAAATTTGCTGTGACTATAAATGGCATTTAACATTGATATCAAAGGATTGTAAGTAGCATTATTCTGACCACTATCTCATTTTTGATTACAATTTGCATTCATTCTAACCCATTGAAAAACATTGATGTACATATGTAAAAGTAAGGATTTTGAACTCTAGAGGCTTTGGACCATTTCCCAAGGTAAAGTGAGATCAAGTGCATGTAGGCACAGGTTTCTGCATCACAGCCCAGTCCAGGGTTAAGATTTTCAAAATCAGTTCTATATTCAGGTTACACATTATTGGGTACTCTTTGTTTGACTTGATCATTGTCCATCAGTGGGCAGTATTTTGCTTAAATTGTAGGATAGATTGAGCAGAATTAGGAATTAGAACAGTGCTGTATATATAAACTATGGGTACAGCAGAAGGTGGATATATGCTCTGGTGCAAGGGTAAATCTGTAGTATAAGCACAACATGTGCTGAATAATGCATGCTTAAGAGCCATTCATAGAAACCATTGAATGCTCCAACCAAGAAAACCAACATTTCGATATTTAATATTAACATTTAATAAATCATAATATTTAGCATTTTTGTGTATATCTTATTATTTCTGCCACTATGATATTGGCCTGTGAACTTCCAGCTAATTCTTCCATTTCCACCTCTCTTCTCAACACAGGAATGCTGGGATTACAGATTTGCAATGCCATGTTTCTGTATTTTTTTTGTTTGTTTGTTTTTCTTTTTTTTCCATTGGAATCAAACAAAAGCCATCAGGTTTGGGAACCAAGTATAACACAACTCTTTATGCTGAAAAACCGATTTACTGATTTTGAAATGTGAAATGACATGGTGAATGTCAAGAAGATCCTGTACATAATACTTAGATTTGAACACAGACATCTTCCCTGTGAACTCAATGCTGCTTGTATTGCTGATAATTTAGAGTTGAAACATTGGCAAAGAAAGTTAACAAAGACATGTAATCAGTGTTATATAAATTAGGGGAAATTACTGCAGAATTTTATAAATACAGAGAATCAAATGACTATGTAATAGACTATTCTGTGCTTATTTATAAATTATGCACCTATGTAAATGGTTCTAATCACAAAATCACTTAAAATCAAGCCGTATTATAACAGTAAACAGACAGAAACTGTGAATTTTCAATTTTAGGCAGTCTGAGGTATAGATGGGCTTTTTAGTATGAGATAAAGGCAAGTTTATAGGTGATTGAAGGGTATCTCTGAGTAATGTCATGTTTTCTTTTTGGTTGTTTTGTTTTCCTTTGAGATCAAACCGAATTCAATAGGCTTGGGCACCAAGCACTGACCCAACTTTTCATGGTGAAGAACTTATTTTGAGATGTGAAATGGCTTGGTGAAGGTCCTAAAACTCCTACATAGGACATCTAGGAGTATTCTATTCTCTAGGAGTATTGCTACTAATGAGAACATCATGGTTGTGATCATCAGACAAACATTTATGAAATGTCCAGAGAATCAAGTGATGAAAGAAGACGATGAGAAAACAGATGGTAAAAAATCAAGAGCTTAGAAAACCTAAATGGTGGACACCACTGCTTAAAGTATGAACAGTACTTCAAGGGTTGTTATGATAGGCCTCATGTGTGGAACCATGCATCCTTCTGGGATACATCCTTCCTTTATGCATTCACTCAAATGTAAATGCGTATAGCCGGCTTCATCGTACATTGTTCCAAAAGCCCTAGAACTCTGTTTTACTTTCCTTGGATCCTGAGAAATAGATAACCTAGAAGCTGAACTTTGTAAGCAGATCAAGGGCTTATATTTCTAGCATCACTCTACACCAGTTGTATGACATTGGGCAAAGCAGCCAACTATTTTGAGATCACCTGATTTACTTTCTTTTTTTTTTGACAATAAATTTTTCTTCAAAGACTATAGTGACAAACCTTTCATTTTATAGATTGGCTATGTGAAACCCACAGAGCTAATTTGCTATTGTATCCAAACAGCAACTTTGGACCACTTTGCTCCACTGTGATGTGATACTAGAATGTAAAAAGAATACAAAAAGAAACATTGCTAGTTACAAATTTTTGAGAAAATTATTTAACTATTTGTGCCTTAAGTAATCAAACCATATAAAGAAATATGTAATGGACAACCATCATAGAAGTTTTTTGTGAAGATAATATAACTAAATAATTCAGTGTAGATATTTGCAAGTAGCAGTATCTTAGCCTGTATCTCTGTCACTTGTACTCTCTCTTTCTTTCTCTTCCTCTTTTTATCTTTATCCTCCCTCTCTCTCATTTTATGATTGTCTACTTTTGTACATCTTGTGACTGGTGAGACATTTATAGGTGTGAACAGCAAAGATAAGCTTCCAATCTCATAAATAATTCAATCTAACAAGAAAACAAATTATCAAAATAAAAATTATTTAAAATTGGTACATCTCTTAACTGGTATGAGGAAAAATGACAAGGGAATATAAAGCACATTGGGCAAAGAATGGGGTCAAGAAATGCCTCTTCAGGAAATGCCATTTTCGGCTGAAATTAAAAGAGCCTATGTCTAAGAAATGTCATAGGAAACTAAATGTCATGGAAAACCTAAATTCAGGAAAAAAGTGGGGTATGAGTGACCTTAGCAGAAACAAGATGTACCCAAACAGAACGCAGTATGCATTCTGAGCATGAAAACTTAGGGAATAGACATAGTCTGTGTGCCTGTGTCCCTTTTCTCACATCCCTAGATTACGTGACATGGCTTCCTCCTGTGTTCTTAAATGGCAGGTCTACAGATCACCACGAGTTCTATCATGAGTTCTGTGTGTTCTTACCCGTGATGTTTGACCTCTTTTTTTTTAATTAATATTTATTTATTTATTTTATCTATCTGGTCTCATTTTTTCTTTCAATGTCATCTGAATAACTCATCTTAAGATAGATTTCATGATGCTAGTAATAGAAATGAAGACTTCCTAAGAATTTCCTGTACCATCCTGAATACTGAACTGTCAAAGAACACAGTGCAGTTTCCCACAATTGTCGATCTTTTAGTACAATACTTCTGTCTTAGCCTATACCACTGACAGAATTGTTTGTATTGTTATCGCCACACAGTTTCCACTAGGACATATGAATCTTGTGTACCAAATACATGATAAGTCAGACTTTATGCTATGAGCCTTCTTAAGAATTAAAGTGAAAAAAAAAAAAGGAATTAAATAGGCACTGGGGCATGGAAAAGGCTCAGTAGATACCTGTTTGGCATGAGAGCATAAATACCTGGTTTAGAATCTCCAGAACCCATGTAACATCAGGCATGTCTGCAATCCCAATATTCCCACATTGGGGTGTTAGGCAGAGACAAGCAGATCCTCTTAAGTTTTCAAGCCAGCTAGTGTAGTAAATATAGTTGCTTCTAAGTACAGTGGCAAGAGACTCTGTTTTAAACAAGGTGGAAGACAGTGACCAACACCCCACGTTGTCCTCTGACCTTCAAATGCATACCCTGGCATGTACACCTGCGCTCCTATGTGAACAGATACCCATACAATTAACATTTTACATAGATAAAAACAGAGCACACACACACACACACACACACACACACACACACACACACACCCCTCTGAGAAGGCTTCTAAAATGCTACATTTTGTTCACCTTGCTAAGGCAGAAAAAATTCAGAAATAGTTTAAATTCTCTCCTCAGAACAATAGTAAATGACCAGATGGGACATAGAACACTGTGAAATTTGCATCTGATTCTTTATTGTGACTCGATCACATGCCTGAGTCCTGACCAGGAGAAGTTAGGTAGATGCCTGAGATACTATTCCTCTGTCTTTCTGCCCTCTACATTTCCAAAGTATATTTGAAAATCTTACTCATAATGAATTCAAGATCATGATCTTGGTCACGTGAATCACTGGGGTAGAAGATACTCTTCAACCAGTATCAGACATCTGAACAAAACCCAGTGTCAGACATGTTGAGCAAAAATACACTCTACTTGGATGAAATAACTGCAAAACAGTGGTTTATTTGTTTCAGCAGTAAGGCTACTCTAGCAACTACACTGTACTTCTTTGGGAGAGTTTCTGTTACAATGAAGAATATTCAAGTTAATCACATCTACATCATTTGATCAGAGAGAGATTTAATTGTTAATAATGCAAAGCTTAGCCCTGCAAAGACCACTAAAGACCATGTGTTAGATTCAGAACACTAAGCTGTTATCTCTTGTATTTGGTCAATAATGAACTTGTGTTTTGAATTTTGGGGGCTTCTTGATATTGCATATGTGGGTTATGATATAACTACAATTACTGTGGCAAAAGCTGGACTAAGATATTATCATTTTAACTGCATGGTTCTGTACCTTTTCCTGCATAGTTGCAATGCTTCAAGTATGAATTGGAACCTAGTGGTTTTATTTTTTTTTCTTCATTTTAATTTATTATTTTTTACAATTTATTCACTTTGTATCCTGATTGTAGCCACCTCCCTCCTCTTCTCCCAGTACCACCCTCCATCCCTGCTCACCTCCTATCCCACTCCCGTAGTCCACTGAAAAGAGGGAGTCCTCTTTCCCTACGATCTGACCATCATCTATCATGTCTCATCAGGACTGCCTTGTTCCTCTGTGGCCTGGAAAAGCTACCAGTCACGGAAAAGTGTTCAAAGAGCAGGCAATCGAGTTCATATCAGAGACTTCCCCTGTTGCCCTGAGTAGGGGTCTCACTTGGAGACTGTGCTGCCTATGCAGTACATCTCAACAGTCTAAGTGCCCTCCATGCCATGGTCCTTGGTTGATGCATCAGTCTCTGTAGGCCCCCATGGACCCAGATTTTTTGGCTTTCTTGGGCTCCATCCTTTTATCCTCCTTCTTCCATAATATCTGCTGAACTCTGCCCAGACCACTTCTCAGGTGCTGAGAATCCTGGTCTATGTTTGGGAACTTACTGAAGTCACATTTACATTTGCTATTGAGGACCCCCACTGATTGCTTTTCTGTGCCCTCCATTTTGAAATGACCAATAAACACTTCTCTCCTCTCTTTCAGGAGATAAACTTATTTCTTCATTCACTGAGAAAACTATGTACATAAAAGTTACTAGTCCCTTTTTTATCTCAGCTCTCACATTTTCTCCCCTGCTTCCTCCTCTGCTCTTAATAGTCAGTTTCTTTCACTTAAATACTGAACACATAACTATATTAAAACAACAACAACAAATTAATTTTTTATGTAGAGGTAAATTCTTTTGCATAATATTGTCTTTTTCTGTTTTTTTTTTAATGTTTAAGAACAAGTCTTGTTAACATCTTTTATCGACTCATTATAAGCTTAGATTTATAGCAAAACTATTAAAAAAAACCATTTTTTTTTTTGAGACAGGGTTTCTCTGTTTAGCCTCGGCTGTTCTGGACTTGATTTATAGACCAGGTTGGTTTTGACCTCACAGAGATCTGCCTGGTTTGTCTTCCTGAACGTGGGGATTACAGGTGTGTGCCACTCACTGCACCCGCTTTAAAAATATTTAAAAAAAAAAAGGGGCTGCATATATCTTCAATTATTTCCTAAATTCTTCTCTATCAGGGTTTATATTCTAATTTCTCCAAATTTGTTCTTGATATGACCACCAATGACTTCCTGTGACTCACATATTTAAATGTCTGTTCCCCAGTTGATTGTTCTGTTTATGGAAGCTGTCAAGCTTTTAAAAAGTAGATGAAGTGTTGCTGGAGGGAATATATCACTGGGGCCAGGGTGAGCAGTTTGAGACTTCATAGCTTTGCTCCAAATCCAGTTTGTCCTCTCTGCTTTGTGTTTGTAGCTGAAGATATGACTCAGTTTCCTGCTCACACAGTCTACTGCCACATTCCCTTTACTATTATGGATTCTCCCAATGAAACAGTAGGCCCAAATAGTTTTTTTTTTTTTTTTTTTTCCTTCTTTAAGTTGCCTTTTGCCATAGTGGTTTATCAAAGCACTGTAAAATAACTAATACACCTCCCATCTACCCTTTGATTCTCGGTTCTCAGAGATGCTAATGTTTCAGCAGCTTTTAAGATCATTGCTCTTTCCTGTCTTTGAAATGACATGTACATATGTTTCTGATTCAGGTTCTCTTATGATGTGCCTTCTACTTTTTCTACAATTTCATTTCCTAGCTATTGTTTTCTCTACTTATGCCTGTTGTCACCTTTTTTGTTATATGAATCCAAATGTCCCCCCTCAACAAGGATAGGTAAAGGAATCCATTCTATAACATTCTTGCTTCTTATACTAGCCACAACATTCTGATTTCTTCTTTTCAATTTTTAAATGGTCCTAACTACTAGCTAGATAATAGTCCTCTTTGTAGTAAGTCTACAAGGGTAGGGGTGCTATGTTATGGGACAAGGTATGCATTTGTTGAGGACATATCCCTTGTCTACCTGCATATTTATTAATCTGAAACTGGTTATTATGATTACTTCTAGATGTCAGCTTGACAGATTCTACAAATAGATGGGGCATGCCTGTGGTGGATTTTCTTGATTCTATTTATTGAAATGGAAAGATTTACTTACTATGAGTTACACCATGCTCCAGATGGAATATTAAACTACATAAAATAAAGGGAAATAAACAACATATGCATCCATTGACCTGTGATCCCAATTCTGGCTGTGATATGACCAGGATATTTTTTAATGTTTTTTTATTTTTATTTTTTATATTAAATACAGTTTATTTACTTTGTATCCCAGCTGTATCCACTCCCTCCATCCTTCCCAATTCCACTCTCCCTTCCTTATCTCCTCCCTACCTCTCTCTAAGTCCACTGATAGGGGAGGTCCTCCTCCCCTTCCACCTGACCCTAGTTTATCAGGTCACATCAGGACTGGCTTCAGTGTCCTCCTCTGTGGCCTAGCAAGGCTGTTCCTCCCTTGGGGGTGGGGAGCATCTTTAAGCTTTGGTTTTCTTTCTTTTCTCCTCTATGATTTTTTTTTTGTACTTGACCTATGAGCTAAAATAAGTTTTTTCTCCCTTAATTTGCCTTTGTCAGAACAGTTCATCTGAGCTACAGGTAAAGAAATTAAGATAAAATTTACAAAATATCATTAAAAAATGTTTTTTTTATTAAAGAAAATCTTAGCAGCAAACATTTAAAAGGGTAAATTATATTCATATCTCTGTCCAAAATTCTGATTGCACATACTGCATTAGTCATAAGATTCCTGGGGTGGTGGTGCAGAAGTAAGGCGGAGAATTCAACTCCTTTCAAAATCTTGGGGCCAAATATAATGAGAAGACACTTTAGGAAGAATTAAGGTGCAAACCCCAAGGAATAATTTAGTCTAAGGAATGCTGAATTCCTCCCATCAACAGGCACAAGTTAGAAAATGCTTCTACCAGGATCAGGGTGAAGGCAACACTGCAGTCTTCTACATGCCAGACAGAGAGGAAAATTTCTAAGGAGGATTAATACAGAGACACATGTAAGTCAAAATTTCAATTAACTAATTTTTTTCATTCAACAAATAGATTAGTAGGAACTTATTCTTCTGGATTACTGTTTTGATGTTTGAAAAATGTCAAGGAACAACACCTGGTTGTAATCTTCATCCTGCATGTATTTTCCTACAAGAAAACAAAATAAAACACAGAACATCCAATGACACTATTTTTTAGGTGGTTGTAGGTAAAAATAGGATAGTATTTATGGTAGAGAAAACAGGTGGTAATTTTAAGCAGTGTAACTAAGACATTGTAAGATGTGTTTGTAAAGCTAAATAATCTTCAAGGCTTTTTCTAGGTTATAGTTTTGTAAGAAGCAACTATGTTACCATTGGAAAACCTGGTTTGATGGCTAAAATTGTTTGTCTAGATGTTGTAAGTAGAGAGAATATGAATTAAGTAACTGCCTCTATCAGATTGGCCCATGGACATGTCTCTGGGTGTATTCTTGCTTGCTACATGACATAGGAAGGTTCAGTCCATTGCTGGAAGTACCATTCCCAACCAGACAGTCTCTGTTGGTGATAGATTCCATTTCTGTTTCCTTCCATGTCATTTTCTGTGGCCTCAGCAATTTGCCTTACTGTTATTGACTTCTTTGAATGACAAGGAATGGATTTAGGTTCATGGTTATATGTACTTATTCATGTACTACTCTATGAAATACACCAAGACAAAAATTGGCAATTAGCTATAAAGTATATGAGGCCAGCAAGTTAGTTAAGTGAGCAAAGGTATGTGCAACTAAACCTGACAACCTGAGTTCAATTCTTGGGATTTACATAGTAGATAGAGAGGGAAAAAAAAAAGACTACCACAATTGTCCTCTGACCCCTCTACACACTACAACATGTGCTTAAATACATGTGCTCATACCCACACACGCAATGTAAATATAAACAAAAATTTCAAAGATACTCTATACTCCTAGGCCTAGAAAAGATAACTTCTTGAGCCAACAGCTATAAAAATTTTAGTTTAGAAGAAAAAGGAGCTTCTCTCTCAAAATCCCTCTGTTTAAATAATAAGCTGAGGTTTTATTTTGTTAATTTAATATTTTTGAAAATTTTATATATCAATTCAGTATTTGCATAATTTTCAAATCCTTCTCTTCAGTCCAACTCTTCCCCTTATACTTTTGGCCTCATATTTGTTAATTATGATATATAATCCTCTGATTCTATTTAGTGCTGTCCAAGTATTTAGGTCTGAGTGTTAGAAATGAGATAACCTCTTAAGGGACTCATACTGGAGAAGACTGATTCCCTTTCTAATCCACTAGTTGTTTGTAGTTCTTTATCTGTGAATGGAGCCTTTTGAAATTCTCCCCCATGGGTTAAATTGTGGCACTTTTATCTTGGTAGTAGCTGACAACTGTCTAGTTGAAGTTAAAGACACTCAATGGAAGGGGATCATGCCTGGTCCTATAAACCTAGCCAACTATCTATCACTAGTGAGAACATATAGCCTAGAGAAGAATCTGTGCCTGCCACTTTCCTAAGCCAGTATAATTTCTGTCTGAGCTCTAAACACTTATTTATATACACACAGGTAGCATGTAGCTCTCACCTCATCAAAGACACATCTTTTGGCGGAGGATTGATACCATTGTAGAAATGTAGAAATGTGCATCTGGTCAAAGTTATTTTGAAAAAAATTTTTTTTTCAATGCAGTTTATTCAGGAACCTTGAACAATCATCGGACCCTGGGGAAAGCCAGCCCACAGCTTAAATAGCCTCTGGGTAGCCAACCCCAGCGTGCCACGTGGGCAATGCAGATAGGTCCACATACATGGAAGCAAGCCAGATCCTCAGCCTTAGCCAAATGTGGAGTAGTTTGTGACAGAGAGCACTCACCATCAGGAAGGTGGAAGTCGGAAACCAGCTCCATCTTTAAGGCGCAGCATTACACAGCTCTCTACAGTTCCCCCTTTTTGTTTTAGACGCATCAGGCAAGAGTAGAGGTCTGATCTCTGATATTAGAAATAAATTGGGACTTTGTACCGATGTTCATTTAGGTGTCATCCACCCAAAGAGCATCAGACCCGTCTGATACCTTTTTCTCAGAGGCGGGACCTGGGGCATCAACCTGCATGCAATCAGACTTGCTCTTCTCTGGGTCGAAAGCAGCTGACCCTGAGTGCAGTGCTTAGCCTCGCATCCTGAGCATAACATTTTAGCTTTTTATGGTAGCCAACCATGCTTGGGGAGACTGTCCTGCTTCAATGGCTGTAAAGGCCTGAATGGTCATGGCTGCATTATGCTGTTGTGAGACTCTAATCTTGCATATACACCACAGGCAAACCAAGGAAACCAACACTGCTAACGCTCCCATGCCCGCCCATTCCTTCAGATGATTCATGGCTGCAGCAGTCCATGGTGATAATCCTGTGGCTAGTCCTGCATCCACTCTGGTAGAATTTACTGTGATAATGGCCACTCTCAGCTGCTCCATCGTAGTATCGAATTCTCCAGTCCAATTACCTAAAATATAGCTAGACAATTGTTTAGACAGATTTGCAGCACAGGAAAAATTCTCATGTTGTATGCTAGTGACACAAAGTCCAGCATACTTTCATTGACAGCCCGGTTGAGCCATTTGCCATAGCCGTTTGCTCCTGCAGGAGGTCAATCCTCTGATTGAACACCATCAAGCCTCCTTTTAGTTGAGCATTAATTCCTTTTTGTACATCTAAGGCATGAGCTACATTGGCTAAAAGATTATTCAGGGTCTGAGCAGTCCACACAGTATGACTCATGGCTAATGCCAAGGTGGTAGCTCCAACAGCCGCCAATGAGATGGCAGTAACAGTGGCCATCAATGGTTTAACGTATAATTTGGAAGTAAGGGGAAGTCTTAGTTTGGTAAGAACAGTATAATAGACAAGATTCCAACTTGAGTTACAGAGCTTAATCCATGTTTTATCAGGGTATTCACTCTTAAGAACAGCTGAGCTCTATTAGCAACCAAGACTTGGCCTCCAAAGATAGGAGCAGTGGTTGGTGATGTTTTGAGTTCAAATTAGGACATCTGTGGTAATGACTTTACAGGTAGTAAAAGGGAAGGAAAATATTCAGGAGAATTCAGTGAGATGTCCAGAAACAGCTTTAGGATCCAAATACCTTACATTGAAAAGGGTGAATTTGACTGGGCACAAACTCTTTTAAAATAGAATACAATTTGAGCATCTTTTGGATTTATGCTTAGGAGTGGTATATGTTTGTAGCAGCTTTATTCGTAAGAGCCAGAACCCTGAAATAACCCAGATGTCCCTCAGTTGAGGAATGGATATAAAAATTGTGGTACATTTACACAATGGAACACTACTCAGCTATTAAAAGTGAGGAAATCATGAAATTTGCAGGCAAATGGTGCGACCGAGAAACGATCATCCTGAATGAGATATCCCAAAAGCAGAAAGACACACATGGTATATACTCACTCATATAGACCTATAAGATAGGATTAACATACTAAAATCTATACACCTAAAGAAGATAAACAAGAAAGGGAACCCAAGGTAAGATGATCAATCCTCACTTAGAAAGACAAATGTGATGGGCATTGGATGTAGGAGAAAACAAGTAAAAGGACAGGAGCCTACCACAGAAGGCCTCTGAAAGACTACCTAGCAGTGTATCAAAGCAGATATTAAGACTCATAACCAAACCTTCAGCAGAGTGCAGGGAATCATAAAAAAGGGGGGAGTTAATATGACCTGGACAGGACAGGAGCTCCACAAGGAATAAATATATCTGGGCACAGGGGTCTTCTATGAGATTGTTTCTCCAACCAAGGACCATGTATGGTTATAACCTCTGCTTTGATGTAGCCCATGGTAGCTCAGTATCCAAGTGGGTACCCTAATAAGGGGAACAGGGACTGTTTCTGACATGAACTCAATGGTGGGCTCTTTGTCCTCTTCCCACCCCCGAAGGAGGAGCAGCCCTGCTAGGCCACACAGGAGGATTTTGCAGCCACTCCTGAAGATACCTGATAATGGAGTATCAGATGAAAGAGAGGAAGTCCTCCCCTATCAGTGGACTTGGAAAGGGGCAAGGAGGAGATTAGGAAGGAGGGTGGGACTTCGAGGGAAAGGGGGAGCAGGATACAGCAGGGATACAAAGTTAAAAAAATGTAACTAATATTAAAAAAATAAAAAGTAATAAAAAAATAGAACGCAACATGAAGTAATGTGGTTTTACTTGAGACATTTCATTTAGAAATATATAAATAGATATAAAATCTGTTGCCTCAATTTTGAGTTTTGAATGCAAAGAATACATTTGTTATTTACTAAATATACTGAAGGATACATTATATGTGACATATATTAGGTAAGCAAGCTGAGGTTTAATAAATATTTATCAGGTCTTTTTCCTCCAACTCAACATTCCTCTAATATTAGATCTGGGACATGTCATTTCTCCCACTCTCTGGGCCAGAAAACACCCACTTTAACTTGCAGTTTGTTAGGAGTTGAAATTGTTCTCATGGCAGGATACCAGGTCCATGTACAGACAGTGATGTGCTGTTGTCTAAACTGCTGTTCAGCGTGTCAGGCAGTAAGCATCCCAGAAAGCTAAAAGCAAGGGTTTTGTATATTTTTCATGGAAAAATGATGGATGGTGAAAGGAGAAGATATTTTATTTGATTTAAACATTCTATAATACAGGCATTTGGCTTCTGTACTCCTAGCACATGAGACACTCAATCAAGAAGATGGATATTGGCAAGGCCAGATGCCATCTCAGAATTTAGATATTTAAATAAATAAATATCTAAATGAAACAAAACATTATACGCTGTAGGTAGACATAAACACACCCCAAAGCATGTCTTCATGTAAAATTGAAAAAATAATAAGTAAATTCAAGCCGTTGACGGACAACATAAAATGATAATGTAATATCTGTGTTTCCCCAGCCCTCACTCACTCACTTGCTCTTTCATTTTTCTGTGAACTTACAAGTAACAGACATCATGCCTCTGAGGAGCCTGAGGCTCGTTTGGCCTAATTATGTTTTATCATCCAATATCACATCATCAAAATGTTATTAAATCAGCATTTTAAAGACCTATTTAATGGCAAGCAATGCTCATGGCTCTATAATCTATGTCAAACTGCTTAACCCCCAAGAAACTCCCAGCCTGCAAAGAGATTTTCCAACTGTCCTCACTGTTCCATATTACAACAGAGTGGCCAGGGCAGGAGAGTACTATGAAATGCAGTAGATGTGAGTAAACAGATGTGTGTGTCTAGGGATAAGCAATTTGGACATTTGTGTTGGGGAGTTTTGAGATCTCTGGGAGTCATTGCTATGATGATGTCTCGGAGAGGGAATGTATCCATCAAGAAAAGTCATAGGCAATGGTTTCTTCACATTCAAGGTCACCATTGTATTGTAGGCATTGTATTTTACATTGATTTTGTTCAAACAAAAAAATTGTATTAATTAAATATATATTTATAGAAAATTAATTATAACATTGATAGTAATGAATATTATTACATAAATTAAACTAGATATTATTTATGAAGCCACAGTGGAATCTTTTAATCAAAACATATAACTGCATTTTGACTATGAACTCAAGAATGAGATGGATCTTTTCAAATGACAGAGTAATACAGCTAATATAAATACTTAAAAGAATAAAGAGAAATAAATAAAATATTCCAATTTTTTATACAAAGAAAGGTCTTTTATTCAGGAATAATAGATGAGCAATTTTAACTACAGAAAAAGTCTCTAGAATAAAACATTCAATAGAAGAATATTATAGGAAATGTTGATCTAAGAACCTGAAGATGAAATGTCTTCAGTCTTCTGTAATGAATAAAAATTATTTGTCTTTCTTTTGGTGGAAAACAAAACCCGATTAATGCTTAGTGACTACAGGCTATTTTTCACATAATAATCATATTTTGATATGTATTCCTCTACTGAGAAGATGAATTACAAACTTTGCAATAAGGGAAGATAGCAGGTAAAGTTTGCAATATACCTATGCAAAACCTCTTTGAAGAAGAAATTACATTTGTTCATTACAATTAGAAAGTAAATGAAATTGATCCTTTAATGTCTGAGACCAAAAAGTTAGCAATATAGTTTGGTGACATTTTATTTCTGTTTTACATGAAGCCAAAAAATATGTTTTCTCTTCTGGAAGCAATAAAACATATGCGTCCTATAACTTGGCTGACAGCTAAGGCAAACTCTTGAAAATTCACTCACTTACAGAAGAACGTTTGGCCTGGCCATGAAATGGGAACCCAACTATGTATGCAATAATTTTCTGATTGCCAAGGCAATAAAGTTAGGCCAGGAGTAAGCTAAACACAGTTTGACAGTGATATACATAGTGTAATAAACAGTAAGTATGTATGGCTGTCCCCTGTATTTAGTACACATAATTTATATTGCATTTACAATGATGAAAATGTGTTCTTACCCAGAAAATATAGACATCTACGCTTCTGTAAAGGTTCTTGTAGTTAGAAACTCTATGTAACAAGTGGTAGAGGGTTCCCTAAAAATGACATGGACTTTTCTTCATTGTACAGGTCCTTTTCTTTTATCAGTAAAGCTCTGCAGGTAAATAAAGGGCAGATAGACTTAGTGTCTTTCTCTACTGCTGTAACAAAATATCATGGCAAAAACAATTCAAAAGAAAAGAGTATTTAGTGGACTCACAATTCCAAGTTATAGCCCATCACTGTGGGGAAATCAGTAGTCAGGAACTCAAAGCAGCTGATCACTCTACATTCACTGTTAAAAGCAGAAGGGAAATGACTTAGCACATGCATGCTAGTGTTCAGGTAAAATTTTCTGCTCTTGTACAATCCATGATTCCCTGTCCAGGGTATGGTGATATCCACAGTGGACTGATACTTTTCACCTCAAATAATATCATCAAGATATGTCTATAAGCCAACCTAATTTAGTTAAACTCTCTTTGAGACACCTTACCCAAGTTAGGCTAGCTTGTGCCAAATTGACGATCAGAATGGTCTGGGAAAATTTCAACATTATAGCATCTGCTTAGAAAAGAAAACATCATATAAAACCCATCAATAATTCATTCATGCTTATTTTCCTGAGGTTGTCTTTCATGTACAGAACTTTAATCATTCTACTCATGAGAGCTAAGCTCAATGCAAAGTTCTCCTGGAGTATTTCATAATCTTCCACTTGCTCCTTACTGGATAATGGAAGAGTGCATAGTTGAGAAGTCAGAGTACCACCCTTAGGAAATGAGTTTGGGGTGAACAATAGATGCGATTTCTCTCCTACCTCATCATTGTCTATTGAACCAGAGAAGATTCAAGAAGGTGTCTAATATCCTATGCTCCCTCAGTCTTTATCCAATCAGAGACAACTTTTCATTATTTCTGTCAAAAAAAGTGTTAATTATTTTTTATTTTAATTTTTTTTTCTTTTTTTCAATGCAGTTTATTCAGGAACCTTGAACAATCCTCGAACCCTGGGGAAAGTCAGCCCACAGCTTAAATAGCCTCTGGGTAGCCAACCCAGGCGTGCCACGTGGGCAATGCAGATAGGTCCACATACATGGAAGCAAGCCAGATCCTCAGCCTTAGCCAAATGTGGAATTGTTTGTGACAGAGAGCATTCACCATCGGGAAGGTGGAAGGCAGAAACCAGCTCCATCTTTAAGGCATAGCATTCCGCAGCTCTCTACAGTTCCCCCTTTTTGTTTTAGACGCATCAGGCAAGAGTAGAGCAATTTGAAATGTTTATGGCAATCCCTTGTAGTAAATGTTGTCATAATTCCCTTCAGCTATAGACTGGAGACCACAAATTAGGTGTGACCCAAAAGAGAGGCCAGCTTTACACAGAAAGAATTCAAGCAGAATTCTGAATCATTTGTATGTCTATGGAGATTTCCTAGGCATAGTCTTTTTACAGTGATGGGCAAGTCAGTCAAGATTATTGCCTCAATTTTCTAATTGTACTTCAGACAGGTTAACATAGTTCAGTGAGGTTACACCATTAACTATCATTGGAACTGGAAAAAAAAAAAAAAAAAAAAACAATTTTTGATCTGAGCCATCTGATTTTTTCATTACCAATCAATAGTAGCAAGTTAGAACATAATTCTTTTGCCTCATCTAACTAGAAGAAAGGTTAGAAATTCTGCACTTATGTTTATGTTAAAAATCAATTAGTTAGTTAAAAGAGCTTTTTCACTGAAAACTGTCAACAAATAAGGGTGCTTTCTCCTCCACTCACACCAACCCACTCTTGAATCTCTCAAGTCAAGCCCAGTGTGCAACATGCCTGGATACCCTTAAGGGAAAAGAAGACCACGGGGTGGCAAAAAAGACCACCTGAGGTACATGGAAAGGTACTCTCTAACCTACTGCTCCATGTTCCCAACTTTGTAAGTTCTCACCCGTGCTTGGATGGGCTTTGGTGATGCATCTGTCTTTGAGTCATATCTGCTTCCATAAGTAACTCCTCACCCATGTTCCTGTAAGTAACCTAAATAAAACTCATTGATTTACCAAAAAAAAAAACAATTAGAAACAATATGTACAGTAATGGATTTAAATTCTAAATTATGTTACTGTGGAAAGCTGAGAAGCTGAAAAACTTCACATATTTTTCTTTATTAAATAAGTCTTGAGTGATTATTTTTATTTATTCCTAAAACTTTCATACAAGATATTTTTATCATATTTTCCCTCCAACTTTTCCCAAATCCACACCTTTCCCTACCACTCAACTTTGTGCCCTCTTCTGTTTACAAGGACATCAGGCCCAATGTATGCTTTCATATACATTGGATGTGTGGCCTTCTACAAGACTTTGGTCCACTTACCAGGGGCTATACTCCTAAAGAAAACTGGCTCTTTCTTTCCTATCATCTGTTAGTTGTCAATTGCCCTTCAGAATATAGTATTATTTCTTGCCTACCTTCCCAAGTCCATGCTGGGCTCCTGTCTTCGTGAGCTTCCTTAAGTCTTGAATAAGCTGTCATATCCATTGTGGGTTCCTATGTTCAACTGTCATGCCGTGTCTGGAAAATACTTTAATTTTAAGCATCCAGTACCCCTGGCTTTCACAGTCTTTCCAGGTCCCTTTCCGCAGAGAAAAGTTACCATTGATCTTACCCAGTTGGTATGGGAATAGCACAAATTTAATAGGAGTAATCAGCTATTTTCTGATTAGATTTAAGGTCTACTCCATAAGTTGAAGCCTATTCCTTGCACTATTGTCTCAGGGCCAAAACCCTATGGCTAGACAACGCATAGGCCTTTGATAATAACCTACACCATTTTTATTTTGTTAGATAAACATATCATTTAATTGATTCTTAATGGCTTTCATTTATATTCATTGGTTAGTGAATTTTTGAACCTTCATCAGAAAAGTGATTTTTTTTTTTGTCAGTAGATGGTGATTAATACAGCTGTTCAAGATACAGAGAAGAAGAAACTGTTGAATGTTCATCTCTACATGGGACATCTGTACCAATCCACCTCCTCTCAAGAGCTAGTTATACAATAATTATCATCATGATTTTAGTGGTAGTTGTATGCTAAGCAAATTTTAAAACGCATATGAAGAATGTATCATCTAAAATAGAGTGGAAATGGCAGTGATTGACAATGTTGGCATTAGAAATGGTAGTGGTATTAGTGGTTATAATGATGATAGAGTTAATGGTGGTGATGATGGTGATGTGATGGTTAGGGTTATAGTGATGAGAATGCTAGTGATGGTGATGATGATGTCAATGATAATAACGATGATGATTCTCTTAGTGACTGTAACGATGGTAGTTATGATTATTGCTGATAGTGAGTAATGAACATGGTGATGACTTGGGGAGTTTTAGCACTTATGTTGTTGATAATGATGGTGATAGTGACGAGCAATGACAGTAGTAACAAAAATAGTAACAGTGAACTCAAATTTCAAGGTTGAAAATCAATGTATTTAGTAAAGATGTGCCTAATATTACACTGTTTTAATTTCAGTGGCGTTCTATTGTTTTCTCTAGTATAAATTTACCTGTTTTGATACAGAACTTAAAATTATGTGGCTAACTAAAACTTATTTTATTTCCAGTTAGGCCATTCCTCTTGTAATGGTTTACTGCTTATAATGTCACTGTTAGCACTAGCATTGGGGGTAATTTTATGGCTTTGTACTTCTTTTTTAATGGTAAAAGCTCTTGGGAAAATAGACAACATGAAAAATATTCTGCCTATGATTCATTATATTCACACTGCTTATGGTTTTAGAAACCAGGAAGATTGCTGTTGGGAGAGTTTGTGTTCTTAATTGACTTGACTGTGGGGGATTGTGCTGCACATCAGGTATCTGAGCTCCATCACTCAGATAACCTTTCCTGTGGTGTAGACTTTCTCTTCATCCTATTGTTGTTAACATGGCCACAATCTAAACCTTGGCTAACATGATGTACACCCTCACACTTACCTGCATAAGGGTTCTATAAAAAAAGAGGCTTTCTCATCAGCTCTGCATTTTATGAATAATGGATTAATAAGATTTATTATGATAAGAATTATAAGAAATGAGCATGGTTTGTTCTAAAGTGGCTGATATTGTGTAATTTAGATTGAAAGATACATCTCAGTAGATAATGAGCTATTTAAGCCAGAGTCCATGTGTTAATTATCTTTAAGTCCACTCTGTCTTCTAAAATATCTAGAGCATAATAGGTATTATAAATAGCAGCAATGTCTAATAATATATCATTGGTTTGAATGCTCACACACACACACACACACACACACACATATATAATGTCATGTCTCTGAAAGATGATTAAGCTATATCTTTTAACCATTGACAAATTTTGGTAAGCAAAATAAGACTTTTATACATAACCTACATTATTCCATTCATACTTTCATTTTACAGCTAGCCAGTTCTTAACCCTTCTGCATCCTATTACTTTTTGTTAAAACACTCTAATGTACTTTGTTTTCTCAAGATTAAAAGCTTTGTTATTCATACATATTTATTCTACAGAATCTGTAGATTCCATCCACATTTGTCAAAGATATACATGCTGGTATATAATATTTTCTTAAATGACTAAAAATTATTTTAGTGGAACATATTATACAATGTATATTTGTCCAAAAGTCATGAATCTATTCATAAGTACGAAAATAATTTTTTCTCTTAAGCAATAACTAACTAGTGATAAAATATTGACCCTGTAGATACAGTTGTTTTTATTAAATTGAGTGATGACTGATGATTGTGTTATTGATTCTATGTAGTACGTAGAATAGTTAATTTTGTTGTCTTATAATTGTTGTTTGTGCGAGCACACATTTTTGGTTTCTATTTAATTGATAAGTGTTCCCCACAATAAGGAATAACAACTGGTGTAATTTTGATGATGGATCACCACTAAATTTAATTATTTGAAACCCAAGTGGAAAGCAAATTCACTTACATTCATAAAACTTGTGGAGTCCATATGGGTGAACAGATTGCTTTATTCACAGGTTGTCCCATGTGGGGGTATAGCCAGAGATAAATATTCCCACTTTTCTGTTCCTGATGGCGGGAAGAATCAGCTTGCAGCAGTCAGAGTTTGTGGTAATTTGAAGCTAACCACATGAGCGTCAATTTCTACAATGTACCAGTTTCTGGCCTACTCCAATTGCATCTCACCTATATTCTATCTCGCTGATTTTCTAATCTAGGGCTATCTTCCTTGTACTGCCTGATTCAACTGCTCAAGCGCCCATCGCAAACAAGGTCATTTCCTGTTTCCAATGGCTCCCTTTTGTTTATGGAATAAAACCAAATACCTTGGGCTGATGTTCAAGAGTTTCATCCAGTCTTGATTCTATGATCTTTTCAGGCTCAGTCTATCTCTTGTTTTCAATATTTATAGATACAGTTGAACTAAATCATCAACTATCTTGTAACAATCATAGATTTTCCTGTCTAATTTTCTGGCTCTTTTTTGCTCAAGTTTGGAAATAATTTTTACAGAGTCAGTTTATTGGCATGTATTTATTGTACAGGAGACTGTGGGTCAGGCATTGTTAAATCTATCAGGGATATGTTGTTCAAACCAGCCCCTACAATTTTTTATAAAAAGACATAATAATGATACTTTTGGAGAGCTGAATTTATATTAATTTCTAGGAGCTTAGTAATATAGTATCTCTGGCTAAATTTTTATGTTTACCAACCAACATAATTTCTGGAGCTTTGACTTCATTTTCCTAAATCTTGTAGCTGTCCTCTCCTGTCTTGTTCTGCCCTCTCCTCTCCTCTCCTCTCCTCTCCTCTCCTCTCCTCTCCTCTCCTCTCCTCTCCTCTCCTCTCCTCTCCTCTCCTCTCCTCCCCTCCCCTCCCCTCCTCTCCTCTCCTCTCCTCTCCTCTCCTCTCCCTTCTTTCTAACCCTCCATTCTTCTCTCCTCCTCTTCTCCCTTCTTTCTTTCCTCGTTTCTTTCTTTCTTTATTTCTTTCTTCATTTCTTTCTTTCTTTCTTTCTTTCTTTCTTTCTTTCTTTCTCTCTCTCTCTCTTTCTTTCTGTTGTGTGTGTCATTGGACTTTTGAAAGTATGTTTTAATTTCTGATTTTGTGTTTATGTGGGATTTTATGTGTTTCTTGTTTTTTGTTTGTGTACTTCATTGTTCTCTCATATACCACATCCTGATTGCAATTTTTCCTCTCTCTTCCCCACCCAGTTTCCTCACACCCACCTTACCCCATCCCCTCCACCTTTCCCTTCAGAAAAAGGCAGGTATCTCAGGGATATTAACCAAACATGGCATGTCAAATTGCAATAAGACTAGGCACCTCCCCTAGTATTAAGGCTGGATGAGGCAACTCCATAGAAGAACACAGGTCCCAAGAGCAGGCAATAGAGTTAGCAACAACCCAGCTCCCACTGTTACAACTCACACAAAAAGATGAAGCTAAACAAACAACATGTAAGCAGAGGTCCTAAGTCAAACCCATGCAGGCTCCCTGATTCAGTCTTTGTGATCCTCTATAAGCCTGGGTTAGTTGATTCTGAGGATTTTCTTATGGTGTTCTAGACCATACTGGCTCCTTCTTCCTTCTGAACTCTGCCTAATGTTTGGTTATGGTCCTCTGCATCAGTTTCTATAAGTTGCTGGATGAAGTTGCTCCGAAGATGATTATCTTAGGCTCCTATGAATGTAGCAGAATATCATTAGGAATCATTTCACTGAGTTTTCTATTTGTTTGTTTGTTTGTTTTATCCCCACTCACGTTTGGTTTTATCCTTTGTGTCTTGGCTATCCAGCCTCTGGTTCCCCCTCTCATGCCATGGGTCTTAAGATGGACCAGTCATTGGATTGTTTGCTTATTAAAAAGAGAGAAATGGCATGTATTTGGGCATAAGGGGATGTATGGAAGATCTGAGAGGAGTTGGAGTGGGAAAAGCATTATCAAAATATACTGTATGAAATCTTTTTTAATTAAAAATTAAAAA